>NC_083443.1:29205936-31605936 GCF_020745735.1 Hemiscyllium ocellatum
ACATGGCAACCATCGCTGGAGTGAAGATGATCAATGATGTGCCATGGACCAGAATTACAAAGTAGACCCTGGAGGACGTTACATATACATGGGGGTAGGCATGGCCCTGAAATAAGGATGAGAATCTTTTAAAAATGGTCACAATTTCATACACCTCAATATATTTCAACAACAGTGCCCTAGGTGTTCCTGTCGGAATTTCTGACTAACCGCCTTCAATAGCTTTTGCCTAAAACGCACCATATAAAATCTAAATCGCATCAGTTACTGAAATTTCCTGAAGTCTAATCAATTGCTTCAATACATTTAAAGCTGAACGATTGTGCCAGAGCTCATTCTGAACCAGTCGTACTGCATGGATCAGCAAGCTACCCAGATAATGACTTCAATCAATATTGCAATCAAACTCAGCGTGACAGCTCTTCAATCAATCAAGCCCTGCAGTGACAATGCGGCATCGGTTAACACCCCATTCCATCTGTAGCAAAGACTACACAGTGAAAGGGGAATGCATAAATGTTTAAAGCAGAAACATTTCACGGGGTATTGTGAAAAGGCTGAATCGTGAGATTAATCAAGATTGGAGTGGTGCTGGAAAAGCACAGCAGGTCAGGCAGCATCCGAGGAGCAGGAAAACTGACGTTTCAGGCAAAAGTCCTTCCATCAGGAAGGAGGCAGGGAGATAAATGGGAGGGAGGTGGGGCTGGGGAGAAGGTAGCTGAGAGTGCAATAGGTGGATGGATGTGGCGGTAAAGGTGATAGGTCAGAGAGGAGGGTGGAGCAGATAGGTGGGAAGGAAGATTGACAGATGGGACAGGTCAGATTTTCCTGCTCCTTGGGTGCTGCCTGATCTGCTGAGCTTTTCCAGCACCATTCTAATTTTGACTCTGATCTCCAGCATCTGCAGTACCCCCTTTTGCCTCATGGGATTAATCGCTCATTGCTTGGAGATACCCTAAGCACGGTGGGTTGAGATAGCTAACTTACAACTTGCTAAACTTCTACAGTTCTAAAAAGATCTTGCCTCTCTGCGCACACTTCAAGGCTCCCTTTAAAGCTTTTCTTGAGGGTAGTTTATGGGTTTAAGGAATTGCCTTTTCATTCACACTTATTAGATGATGCAGGCATGTTACAGCACCAATGCAGAGGTATTCCTTCAATAGATATTTTCTCAATTTGTTGAGAGAGATGATCTTCCACATCTCTGGGGCGGGTGGGACTTGAACATGGGTCTCATAGTTCAGAGGTAGGACACTACCGCTGCACCACAAGAGCACCTTAGATGGATTATATTTGCACAATTACCAAAGATTTCACATACTCAGACCTGTTTGGAAACCCTTGAGGAACACCAATACTCACATCCATCTTGTGGAGGTGCCAGTGTTGGACTGGGGGAGACAAGGTCATAAGTCACATGACACCAGGTTATAGCCCAACAAAGAGGCGCAGTGCTATGGAAGCTCGTGCTTTCAAATAAACCTGCCAGAGTATAACCTGATGTCGTGTGACTTCTGAGCACATCCGTCTTAACAATCTGCCCATTCTTCCTGCGCGGTCTCTCGCCACAGCCAATTTCCCCACTGTATCAATAATTTTCCGACAAATCCATAAGCCTCTAATTTACCTATCAGTCCCTCAAGAGGAACTTTATCAGATAACTTTCGGAAGTCTATATACAGACATTACCCTGGCCACTACCTTGTCACCTCAGTCTCCCCTTCAAAGAAAGTTAATTGCAGTTTGCCAGGTATGATTTATCACTTAAGTATCACCTCACATCAGCTGACAACTCCTGTGGCGCTCAGTCATCCTATCTTTATAGACCTTACTAATTTCGTTCACTAAAATGGAATGGACCCAACGTGTTGAATGGGTGTCAGCTGTTTCAAAGTTAATTACCATAAACTAGTTTAGTGCCCAATATTTGCAAAATGGAAGACATCTTGTGCATTTTTTCACGTTCCCAACGGTACACTTACCGTCACCATTTAACATGCAGTATGTCATTGATCAGACACTGGGCTGCATTTGCAGTTAACCATCTGCTCAATTTTACTGAAACTAAAATTTCCATCTTGTTGCATTAATGTTAATTAACTTAAAGTTTTGGAACAGAATATCACAGGAAGCTGGCTGTAGCAATATAGAGAGGCAGGAAGATGAAAACACTTCTTTTAATGCAGACTGCTAGAGTACCCCAACATTGAAATCTCCAGCTTCCATCAGCAGCAATAACAAACAAAAACCCTTTGAAGGTTGACCCTTCCAACAACATTTCCTCGACACTCCTGGGTGCTCTCCCGCAGACCTCTCATTCCCAGCTGAAAATAGGGTACAGCCTCGAGAGCACCTCCCCCAAGCAGTCTGTTAAACTGCTGATCGCCTGGTCAGTCTGTCATCCATAGATGCTGTTTGCATCGAGTGTTCCTCAACGTGTTGGCTCGGAGGTACCAGGTTGGCATGGACGAGTTGGGCCGAAGGGACTGTTTCGTACTGTATGACCAGGTTTTCTGAACCGAACTGGTCCCATTTGCCTGCATTTGGCCCATATTTCTCTAAACCTTTCCTGTCTGCGTATCTGTCCTAATGCCTTCTGAATGTATCTGCCTCTATCACTTCCTCTGGCAGCTCACTCCATACACGCACCATCATCTGTATGAAAATGTTATTCCCTCTTAAATCTTTTCCCTCTCCCCTTAAACCTATGCCATAAGCATCTCAAAGTGTAATTAAATAAATAAATTATAAACATATTCCTAATAAGCTGAAGGGCTTATGCCCAAAACATCGGCTCTTGCTCCTCGGATGCTGCCCGACTTGCTGTGCTTTTCCAGTGCCATACTTTTTGACTCGAAAATATAAACACAGCATCGCAAAAAACTGAAAATGTTGGGAAAACAAGGCAGGAAACTAAATTTTAAAGAATGCCAGAATGTGAGATAATGTCCTCCAGCCTCTGCAGTGCCCACTTCTCTCTCTCTCACACACACACACACACACACACACACAGTGAAAACTAGCTTTGGATATTTTCTAAATCAACCTGTTCAAAAATGTTATTACACACTCTCTGGTGCAGGTGGGGCTTGAATTTAGGCCTCTTGGCTCAGAGGTAGGGATGCTACCACTGCATCAAGAGAGACCCTGAAACTGGCCTTTATTTACTTTTCACCGTGTAGTGAAAGGAAACCTGGTAACACTCTTGGATAATTGTCCAAATGTGTAAACCAACAATCAGAAATTTACAGATATTTTCGACTCAATGTGCTCAGAGATGTTGGTACACACCTCTCCAGCAGATGGGATTTGAACCCAGGCCTCTCACCCAGGCCTACCACTGCGCCATACAGCCCTAATAACCAGCCTATACTTTCCTTTACATCAGAAGTGCTGCTGCATACAACATTCCTTCCTGTTCCATTCCCTCAAAAGTAGCTTTTCCATTCATCACCACCAAAAAACAGCTCTCAAATACCTTTTAAGCATATCCTGATCTATTCTTAAAGGGATCAATATTGTCAGGGCCTGCTCCGTTAAATATCCCTTTCTGCAGCTAGTTTAGCAAGAACAGGCCCTCTAATGATGGGGTCCCTTCCCCCCACCCCCCCAGCTGCTCTCCCAATTACAGATTCAAGATCTTGAGGAGTAGCCACTGTGGGTGAGGGGATGGGTGGAAATATTATAACTTGACAGAAATTCACCAAGGCTCCTTCGACAGAACTCCACCCAGAAGGGGAACAGTAGCAGCTACACAGGAACACCACCCCCTGCAGGTTCCCCTCCGTACCACTCAACATCCTGACTTGGAAATATATCGCCATATCTTCAGTGAGTTCAGGGTCAAAATCCTGGAACTGAGACCTTAACAGCATTGGAAGTCTACCTACACCAAATGGACTGCAGTTGTTCAAGACAGCTCAACACCACCATCTCCTAGGCACGGACAATAAATACTGGCTCAGCCAGTGATACCCACTTCCCGAGAAACAGTTCATCCTTAATAGCACTAATTATAAACATGGAATATATTCATTTTTGACAAAATAACGCTGCCTTTGCTTCTTAGTTGAATAGCACAATCTTCAAAATTTATTTGCAAAGGTAAAACGTTATCTATAACAACTTGGTTGAGAGGTGATTGGTTACTATCAGCTGAACATAAGGTTTGAATTCACTAAGTTTTAGATTAGATTCGCTGTGTGGAAACAGGCCCTTCGGCCCAACCCATCCATACCGACCCTCTGAAGAGTAACCCACCCAGACCCATTTCCCACTGACTAATGCACCTAACTCTACGGGCAATTTAGCATGGCCAATTCACCTGACCTGCACATCTTTGGACTGTGGGAGGAAACCCAAACAGACACAGGGAGAATGTGCAAACTCCACATAGACAGTCGCCCAAGGCTGGAATCGAACCTGGGCCCCTGGCGCCGAGAGGCAGCAGTGCTAATCACTGAGTCACTGCCGAATAGAGTTGTACTCTGTATTTCAGCAACATGCTTGCCAGATAGCTATTTGTGTTTAACTGAATGAAAGAGTCTCAATTCCTTTCCCTTCCTTCCCAACTGTTGTGAAAAAGAAAAGGTGCAATGATAATAAATTGATGACAACCTTTCCTCAATGAGAGGACGGTGATGTAAGATTTACACATTCCAGTTAATCGTTTCTCTGTGACTATTGCAACAGTGATTATATTGGATAACTCTTGCATCGGTTTCAGAGAGCTTTGGGACTTCCTGAGGTTGTGAAAGGCACTATATAAATCTTCCGTGTCGTATTTCTGATCGTTCCACGCTGTCCCCAATCCATTCATCAGCAACTCACTAATCAGTCCTTCGAGGAAATTAAACTTCATGCTCAGATGGAAGGTGCCTTTTCAACAACCCTTTCACATGAGCTCACTGTTTGAGCATTTTCCACAGCCCACGGTGCTTGCACAGATAGCTGGCTAGTCCCTGTGGCAGGAGCTCGCTGCATTTTGCCTACATTGCTGACAGATTTGGATACAACTCTTCGACGGTGTGTACTTGGAAGTGCAAACGGTGTTCTCTCAAGAGGTGAGTAGCTTGCTCACCACTTGATTTACCAAATAAATTAAAGGTTGAGGGATAATCCTAACTTCTTTTTACAATTTGATACTACTTTACTTGACTCAGTTGGTCTTACATCATCTTGGACTGAGGTCAATGTACCAAACTGAAGACCAGCATTTGAACTTTGAATTAACCAATATCCCAACGCAGCGTTGAGGCGAACTCCAGCTCCCTTCTTTAAAGTGAAAAACTTCCTCTTCTATTTCAGGTAAATGTCAAAAGATTTCTATTCAAAGAGCAGCACCGCACCCAGCAATAAAGATTGATCTTTGAATCGAATTATGATGTTTGAGGACAGAATTAACTGAAGGTCTGTGGAGTTTTTGGTTTCCTTATTTAGCAAAAAAACTATACCCATTTAAAAGGTAATTTCAAACAAGGTTCACTCGGCTGATTCCCAGGATGAAGGGGATTGTCTTGCAATGAAACAGTGAACAGGGTGGGGCCCAAATTCATTGGGATGTTGAAGATTGAGAAGTGATTTTATATCTTACCTTGTGGAGGGTTTGACTCATAACAAGAGGCTGGGATTTTTCCCATGGAACATACATGGTGTTTGAGGGGTGACCTTACAGAGATTTACAAGATAATGAGATAAAGTGAATGGCAGGTGTCTTTTCCCTAGGGTGGGAGATTTATAGACTACGGGGCATATTGTTAAGGTGAGAGGAGCAAGGTATAAAAGAGGTAGGAGGGGCAATTTGTTTTTTAGAAACACTGTGGTTGATGTGTGGAATGAATGTCAAGACCAAGTGGTAGATGCAGGTAGTTACAACGTTTAAAAGACATTTGGATAAGTACATGAATGGGAAAGGTTTGGAGGGATATGGGCCAGGAGCAGGCAGGTGGAACGAGTTTAGTTTGGGAAGGGGACTGAATGCTGAGGAGTTGTTTTCCCTTGTTGGGGAGTCAAAGACTAGGGAAGACGGTTTAAAAATGAGAGAGGTATCCCACTTCAAAATTGAATGTGAAGAATTTTTATCTTGCTGAGGTTTATAGACCTTGGTATTCCCTACCATGGTCAGCAGAAGTGTTCAAGTGTTGAAATATATTTAAGGCACGGTTTGACAGATATTTGATTGATGAGTGGCACAATGGCTCAGTGGTTAGCACTGCTGCCTCACAGCTGGGACCCGCCTCGGGCGACTGTCTGTGTGGAGTTTGCACATTCTCCCCGTGTCTGTGTAGGTTTCCTCCGGGTGCTCTGGTTTCCTCCCACAGTCCAAAGTTGTGCAAGTTAGCATGGATTGGCCATGCTAAATTGCCCATAGTGTTCAGGGATATATTGGTTAGGTGCATTAGTCAGGGGTAAATGTAGGTGAATGAGTCTGGGTGGTTTACTCTTTGGAGGGTCGGTGTGGACTTGTTGGGCCAAATGGCCTGTTTCCATACTGTAGGCATTCTAATCTAATCTAATCTAAAGAGTGAGTTACTTATGTGTGGAAGGGTGGGGTGAATGTCCCCCTCACCCCTACTCCTGACCCTTATTTTGACCCCCCACAATGAACACCTGTCAGAATAACTCATCTCACAGCAATCCTGGAGTCTCCAGATTGACACCTGACTGGAGTAGGAAGCCTTAATGTTGCTGCTATAGGATGTCTCGGGTGTAAAATGGGGGGCAGGTTTGGCTGCTGAATTGCCCCAGCATTTCAAAGAAACGGTAATCAAACTCCTTCAGACAGAGTCAGGAGGTTGGGGTCCATGATCGACAAGTCATAGCTTCCAGCAGATCAGAATTCCAACCAGGTAAATGAACACGAGTGTGCAAGGCCACACCCACACATGTCCTAATTGACCTGAATCTGCTTCTGCTAATTCTGGACAATCTCTCTCTTTTCTCTTGGCATTTTCACTTCAATAAATCTCAACAGCACGAGCAGCTGGCAGATTCAACAGATCTGCTCCATCTTCTCAATTATCCATTTCACTATTGAGAAAAACAACCTTTCTAATCCCATTTGCCTGCTTTATCCGATTAGGCACTGATGCCCTCTCGTTCAACTGCACTCAGCAAATGGCCCACAACGACAGGAAACACAAATCTGCCTTATGTCCTAGAATCGTTCCCCTCCGTACAGCACAGCCTGATCCACAGCATAGAGCTCAGCAACCACTGTTTCTGGGATCTTGCTATGCCTCAATTTCCTGTCCCATTTGCTGTTTCCAATTGCGCTTTCAATCATCAAAATGTCGAATCCAGTTTTGATACCCAAGAACTGGATATGACTCTGTGACTGTGTGTACAGGGAAGTACAGACTGTGCTCTCTCAAGAGGTTGTTGAACGGCAGTGAACTGAAATGAATCTCAATGCAGAAGACAGTCCCATTGGACTTTTCTTTTTAATAATTCACTTACAGAAAGTAGCCTTTGCTGGCTGAACCACTGTGGATTCTCTGTCCCTATCTGCACTGGAGCGGAGGGTCTCACTGGGCCATTTGAGACAACAGGTAAGAGTTAACCACACTGCAGTAGCTCTGGAGTCACACACAGACCAGATGGGCTAAAGACAACAGTCCTCCCTGAAAAAGGACGTCAATGAACCAAGATAGGTTTTGTAACAATTGACAGTAGTTACACATCTGGTATTGGGTCACCATTAGGCTAGTTTTGAATTTCAGATTTTTGTCAAAATCATTACTCAAACATCTATCACTGTACGATTTCATTGTATGGTACAACAGACTTGATGGGCTGAATGGACTATACACGCTTCTAGGATTTTATTCCATGTTCTCAGAACATCAAAGCCTGGCATTCTGGATTACTATTGAGAATGTGGTGCTGGAAAAGCACAGCAGGTCAGGCAGCATCAGAGGAGCAGGAAAAATCGACACTTCAGGCATAAACCCTTCATCAGGCTTATGCCCGAAACGTCGATTTTCCTGCTCCTCGGACGCTGCCTGACCTGCTGTGCTTTTCCAGCACCACATTCTCCATTCTGATCTCCAGCATCTGCAGTTCTCACTTTCTCCATTCTGGATTACTGGTCCAGTGGAATGATTGACTTCATGCTAACATCTCAGTAAGCTGACCCTTGCCAGGCACGGTCAGCAGTAGCAGGTCACCCAGCAGTGAGGAGCGAGACTCCCCTGATCACCTCAAATGGGATCTATGAAAAGAATAAGGGGGCTGACCATAAAGAGAGACCTGACAAAGCTGACTCCTTCTCGCCAGGAATAGGACGGAGACCACTCAGCTTCTCAAACTGTATTAGCAGTTAATGAGATCATGGCTGATTTTGATCGACTCCATATTGGCTGCATCTTTCTTAACACCCTGGCCAAATACAAGAGTCTAGCTCAGCTAACCCTCAGGCTTAACAGCAGTTTGCGAGTGTGTTTCGGATTTTTGCGAACCCTTTGTGAAGGGACGTTGTCGCTGAAAATGTCCTCAATCTATTTCCAGATGGTATCCACCCGCGTCATGAAAACAGGAACAAACACTGCATGGGGGCAGGCGGTTCCTGCAACAGCACAATGGAACTGAATTAACACAAGGAGAGAGAGCAGTCATAACAGCAAGGGATTCTGAAGTCGATGAATCCTACAACTGTCTCAGAGCAGGATTGTTCTGTTAATTAGGCCATTTATCAAAATTATTACTCAACCATCTGCCACAGTAGGCTTTACGATCTCATTGAATGGTACAACAGACTTGACGGGCTGAATGGCCTATACCTAATATGAGCAACAAAGGAACAAATAATGGGCTCTTGTAGGACAGTGGCAGTGCCCCTACCTCTGAGCCAGGGGGTCCAGGGTTCAAGTCCCACCTGTTCCAGGAGGTATGTGATAGCAGATCAATTAGAAATTACCCATTTCCAACTATTGTTTAGTTCAAAATGCACTGTGCGTGTGTAAGGATTGAAAAGAAAATGGGTAAAAATGGCTCTTCGCCTGGAGGTTGAAGCAGCGAGAATTTCACGGACGACAGAAGGTGAGTGCATGGGAAAGCAGCCAGGGAACAGCAAGGGGAGGGGCATTGGAGTGAGGAGGGGGTCCCTGAGCAAAGCAGCCATGGGGGGAGGGGTTGGGCACAAGTGTGCTGGCAAGGGGGCAATGAGACCAAGGCCACGAGACAGCTGGTGAAGGGGGTGAGGGTGCTCAACCGACATTGGAGAAGTGGACACCATGCATCCCCAGCGCTGAACCCAGACTTTGGTGTTAACAGCAGAGCTCCCATTGCTGTGCAGTGGCTGGAGGTACAGATCGTGACTTCATACCCAGGGCAGGGCAATCTACGCCACCAGCATCTCTCAGTCAACTCCATCATTTCCTTTCACTGTCTTCAACGCCTCTTCTTCAATCACCTACTCATTAACCTCCACTCTCAAGGTGCATGTTCATCCACCATTACAACTGGAGCTTCAGTCATGGATGAAAAGACTCTGTTTCCACTCCCTGCAGCTCCAGCCTGAACAGTGGTAACCAGTGACTTCAATCTGGGTGGCACATTCAGGAGGCTGAGGCCAGTTGTCACCCAGAGACTGTGGGAGCTGTTGGAACCAACGTACACAGCTCCTCCTCTGTCTGCTGCTAACTGAGGAGAAAGTGAGGACTGCAGATGCTGGAGATCAGAGCTGAAAATGTGTTGCTGGAAAAGCGCAGCAAGTCAGGCAGCATCCAAGGACCTGCTGCGCTTTTCCAGCAACACATTTTCGGCAGCTGCTAACTGACGATGGCTGAACCAGGAGAGGGGACAGGGCGCTACACTTGGGCACACGTTGAAATCTCAGAGTTGGCAGACTGGCCTGGCTTGCTTCAAAACATTACCAATGCACACAGTCACAACTGGTTACATATGACACACATTTGCTTGTGTCACAGGTGATGCAGGCATCAGGAACAAATTAAACGGTTCAGCTCAGAGACTATGAAAGAGAAATTGCCATTAGCAGTCACAGTCAGCTACACCCTTAACATTGGACTGGTTTCATCTCCATGCTTTTTAAACTCCAATTCCAGGCATAACAAAAGCTCAGCTCTACAGCAGTTTAAATTTCCCAAAGCCATTCAAAGAGAGTAGCTCAGCTCTAGAGATTTAGCACTGGATTACCAAAACAAGCCACGGGTATTGAAAGCCTGAAAGGGATAGCTTCTGTGTCTCTTGTTTTTTTTAAATTGTTTGTATTATTAAAGGGGGTGGCAGCAATTGGAACCCTGAGGCCTGTGAGATCATCCACACTTGAGAGTTGTTGATACCACATGATAGAACTTTTCTCAAACAGCAGAGCTCAGTTACACACAATAGCAACATTTCCTTTTCTGCCCTGTACAGATTGCTAACATGGGACACCGCAGAGAATATGGAATAATGCTGGAGTGGTTTGTTTGCAAAATGCTTGTGACAGATGTGTGGGTCACTTTTAAATTTGCTGCCCATTCCCCAACTGCAGGAGAAAGTGAGAATTGCAGGTGCTGGAGATCAGAATTTAAGAGCGTGGTGCTGGAAAAGCACAGCAGGTCAAGCAGCATCCAAGGAGCGGGAGAACTGATGTTTCGGGTATAAGCTGGAGGGACAGATAGTGTTGAAGAAGCAGGGAGGCCGCAGAAGGACTTGGAAATGCTAGGACAGTCGGCAAAGAAATCTCAGCTGGAATGCAGTGTGGCAAAGTGTGAGGTTATGCACTTTGGAAGGAAGAATAGACCGATATAGACGATTTTCTAAATGGGGAAAGGATTTGAAAAACTATCACAAAAGGACTTGGGAGTCCTAGTTCTCTTAAGGTTAACATGCAGGTTCAGTTCACAATTAGGAAGGCAATTGCAATGTTAGCATTTATTTTCAGAGAGCTAGAATTTAAAGGAAGGGATGCACCACTGACACTTCAACCCCAGGGCATCAATGTGGACTTCACCAGTTTCCTCATTTCCCCTCCCCCACCTTACCCCAGTTCCAACCTTCCAGCTCAGCACCGCCCTCATGACCTGTCCCACCTGTCAACCTTCCTTCCCATCTATCCGCTCCACCCTCCTCTACGACTTATCACCTTTACCCCACTTCTATCCATCTCTTGCACACTCAGCTACCTTCTCCCAGCCCCACCATCCTCCCATTGAGGCTCCACCCCCGAGGCTCCCCAGCCTCATTCCCGATGAAGGGTTCCTGCCCAAAACGTCGATTTTCCTGCTCCTCGGATGCTGCATGACCTGCTGTGCTTTTCCAGCACCACATACTCTTGACACTGCATAAGGCTCTGGTCAGACTTCATTTGGAATATTGTGAGCCATGTTGAGCCACATATCTAAGGGAGGCTGTGCTGACATCTGGGGTGTGGAAGAGGTTTACAAAAATGATCCCAGGGATGAAGGGCTTGTCATCCAGGATTCTAGATATGTACTCAATGGAGCATGAGCGGGGGGGATCTGATTGAAACCTACAGAATACTGAGAGGCCTGGATAGAGTGGACATGGAGGGGATGTTTCCATGAATAGGAGATACTGGTACCGAGGGCACAGCCTTGGTGTGAAGGGGTGACACTTTAGAACAGAGATGAGGAGGAATTTCTTCAGCCAGAGGGTGATGAATCTGTGGAGCTCATTGCCACAGAGGGCTGAGGAGGCTAGGACTTGTGTTTTAAGGGAGAGATAGGTTTTTGATTAGTAAGGGGATCAAGGGCTACAGGGGGAAGGCAGGAGAATGGAGTTGAGAAAAACATCAGCCACAATCAAATGAAGAGGGGACTTGATGGGCTGAAATCCTAAATCTTTATGGCCTGAAATCAAGACTAGAATTGCGACCTTTTGTATAATGACATGATTCAGTTATTGTTAAAAGAAATATGTGATGGTGGTTTTGTACATCAGTGCAGTTTGCATACATCCACAAGTACATTCTACATCATGTCATCATCTATAAATCACAATCTTGTTCTGTGTGCGCACTCCTAGATGCACATCATCGTTCTCAAATTATGTGTTTCCCAGCATCACAGCAGCTCAGCGCTTGGATGAGTATCAAATTCTTTACCTCCCCCTTCAATGTAAGCAGAGAAAATTTGTCAAATGTCTCATGTCTCTTGTCTGGAGCAAGTGCAAGGGAGTTGGGATTACCTGCAGGATTTCCTGAAGATGGGGGAACACCAACACCTGGGATTGCCTCGAGATTATAGCCTGTAGGTCTGGAATCTCCTTGGTAATCCTGTTTCAGTGGGAAACTGACTGGATGAAACCAAACTCCTTCATGCCAAGTATGTGGTTTCCTCTCGTACACCAACAGGGATTTGTAATTGTACATTAATAGGCAGAGGGTATTACCTGTGATGTCAGATCCAATGGGAGTGGGCAAGGTTGCAGTGATGTCCAGCTCAGCCACACCTCTGCACCTATTATAATAGTGAAGGGGAGATGGGGGCGTCACTGGACTAGTCAGCCAGAGGCCTCAGCTAATAGTGGCATGGGTTCAAATCTCATCATGGCAGCTGGTGGAATTTAAATTCAAATAATAAAATCTGGATTTGAAAGCTATGCTCAGTAATGATGACCATGAAGCCATCATCGATTTTTACTTTAAATCGAATAAGACCCTTCTGGTTCCCTCAGGGAAGGAAATCTGTCCTCCCATAGTCTGGTCAACATGTGACTCCAGACCCACAGGCACGCAGTTGCCTCTGAGGTAGCCTGGGAAGCAAGTCTCCACGAAGGTAGCTGGGGATGGGCACCAACGTTTGGCACTGCCAATGACACCCACGCCATGGCAGAATAAAAAGAATGCTGATAAATGTTCCCTGGTTTCCTGCAGAACCCAGTCATGACGATTGTACAGTCACCCTAGAATGTTAGGACCGTTACACTTAGTGTAGATGAGCTGCAAGAGGGGCAGCACTGTGGTTAACATTGCTGCCTCACAGCGCCAGGGACCAGAGTTTGATTCCAGCCTTGGGTGACTGTGCAAACTCCACACAGACATTGTGCGTGTGTGTTTCCTCCCACAGTCCAATGACGTGCAGGTGAAGTGGATTGGCCATGCTAAATTGCCCATAGTATCCAGGGATGCACAGGCTAGGTGGGTTAGCCATGGGAAATGCAGAGACCGGGTAGAGGGGGCTGGGTCTGGACGGGATGCTCTTCAGAGGACCGGCATGGAGTGGATAGGTCGAATGGCCTGCCTCCACACTGTAGGGATTCTATGATTCGAATGAGTCATTCCAGATTTTCAATTTTCATGTTTGATTGCTAGTACTTTGTTCTGGATGGGATTTCCTCCCTGATTTTATGCACTGTAATCAATCAGAGTGTAATGAAATGTTGAATGGTGGTGGGGGAGGGGGGGTTGTCCATTACTGCTGAGTTGAGCAGAAACCCACAGCGTAATGGAAAAGCAACCTCACCGAATCATTCGCTGCAGCCCTCAGCTGTGCTGACACCTCCCTGTTTTGAGAGCCATCGATCTCTGTCTCAGTAATTGAGTAAGAGAATCCCTGTAGTGTGGAGTACCATTAAGAAATCTAATCGTGAGAAACTCATTTGTGATGTGCAGTATTGTTGCTGACACATGCTACATTCAGCTCCTCAAATTCCACTTCCGCTACCCATTTGTTCCCAACTGCTGCAAATTCGTGACTGTGTGCAGAGAAAAGCTTAAAATAAAGACTGGGTGAAACTATTCTTCCATTGTAAAGGTGCCTCTCCTCCATTCCGTGCGCAGGAAAGAAAGATTCACTCTTTTTATTCTTACAGGTGTCATTGGCAAGGCCAGCATTTTGAGCCCATCCCTAAATGCCCTCGTTGAGTTGCTCTCTGGGCCATCTTCAGGTGTTGGTGAAGAGCCAACCTGCTATGGGTCAGCCCCAGGTGAGGGTGACAGATATCCCCCTCTAATAGGACAACAGTGAAGTGGATGGATTGTCTTGACCATCAACAATGGTCACCATTAAACAAGCTTTTTTTTAAAAATTACAGACTTTCTTCAAATTCTACTGCCTGCCATGGTGGGTGCGGAACCCATAACCCCAGAGCCTCAGCTTGGAGCTCTGTATTACTACTCCAGTGACCTTCCTGATCTCCAAGCAGCCCAAACCAACTTGCAGCCAATGAAACACTTTTTCAGTGTAGTGACTGTTAGTGATGCAGAAAAGATTGGCACACAGCAAGTTCACACAAGCAGAGATGTGATGATGAGTAGATTTTCTTCTGTACAAATGTTTGGAAGGATGAGTACTGACTTGGACACTGGGGAGAATATTCTGCTCCTGAATGCTGTTGGATGTTTTATGTGAAGGTAGCAGATAGAATCCAGGTGTGACATCTCATTTAGGATACGGCATCTCGGACAGTGCAGCGTTCCCTCAATACTGCGGAACATCATGCCCTTGCAGCTTAGAAACCATTTTGTCAACCATTGTGCATCATCACACTCAGAATCTGCTGCTTGAGTTTTCCCATTAACTGGGGGTGCATGGTGACTCGGTTGTTAGCACTGTTGCCTCACAGTGCCAGGGACCTGGGTTCAATTCCAGCCTTAAGCAACTGCCTCTGTGGAATTTTGCACATTCTCCCAGTGTCTGCAGGGTTTCCTCCAGGTGCTCCAGCTTCCTCCCACAGTCCAAAAAGGTGCTTGTTAGGTGAAATGGCCATGCTAAATTGACCGTAGTGTTAGGTGCTTTCATCAGGGGTTAACAGAGGATAGGGGAATGGGTCCAGGTGGGTTATTCTTTGGAGGATCGGTATGGGCTTGTTGGGCCAAATGGCCTGTTTTCACACTATAAGGATTCTAATCTAACCACTCTTCGGGCTTTTCCTCCAAACCTTGCAATGTGACCTGAACAGTTCCAGTTGTTTTTTCATGCAATCCCCTTCAGCTACAGTCTGTCCAACCCAAAGCAGTGTAAAACGGAATGAATCCAGCATTCTGTCCTTCCAGGTGGAGGTTTCGAGGATTGTTTTTCAATCTTCAGAGCAGTAGTTAATCAAACTGCATTTCAGAAACCTGTCAGTAGCCAGTAAATCTATAATCTCGTCTGGTAGGCAGGAGATACAGAAACCTGCACACACACACACGTTCAGGAACAGCTTCTCCCTGGCTGTTATTAGACTGATGAATAGATTCTCTAGCCTCTAAAGCTGACCTTGCTAACGCTGTTAAAAAAAAATCACACAACACCAGGTTATAGGTTTAATTGGAAGCAGTAGCTTTCGGAGCACCACTCCACAATCACCTGATGAAGGAGCACCGCTCTGAAAGCTAGTGCTTCCAATTAAACCTATTGGACGATAACCTGGTGTCGTGTGATTTGTAAGTTTGTACACCCCAGTCCAACACTGGCATCTCCAAGTCATGCTTGCTAATGCTGATCTTGCCTACTGCAGGCAAACTTAGCAACAATGCTGGAAATCCTGATGGGGTCAGACAGGTTAGCTTGGCTCCTGAATTGCCTCAGTAATAGTGTCTGCCTAGCAATATAACTTGTACCCATTGCGGTTATGAATAAACAACAGCTTGTTGTGAAGACAAGTGTCTCTTCTTGCTAAGGTTCACTTGTGATTCATCCTTTAACCTCATCAACCAGACCCAGTACAGGAAGGAGCTGTCCTCCTTGTCAATGCCACCCATTAGCAGATAGTGGCAGGTTCCACATACATTTGACTGCAAGCAAATCTCTTGGAAGGCATTTATTGATTGCCTGAATAGACTATTCTATACTCCGGCTATTGGGTCAGTCAGATCATAGAGGTTAAACAATCAGCCAAAAAAACACTGGGGGCTGGGGGCGGCGATGGTGAAAACTATCTGCACGTGTTAAAGATTAGGTTGGAGCTCCTCGAGAAGTGTGTTGTCAGCAGACTCCCCACACGCTTGGTTTTACATTCATGTCCAATCGCGAGTTTAATGTGCAAGGCTCTGAGGAAAATGCGAGGTGTGTGATAAATCAGACGGCTCTTTCAAAGACCCATCAGGAATACAATCAGCCGGAATGGCTGGCATTTGGTCTGCAGCACTCAGGGACCCTAATTCATCTGCTTCATGAGTGTGTGGTGAAGATGTTGTTTTCACAGTAACCCCTGATGAAAAGGCAGCACTTGTCAAAATCCAGTGGCTGTTTTGTGGTTCATGCCAACCACCGACTCTCCCAGAACAGAACAAAGACCACAACAGGCTGTAACCTTCTCATCTATCAAGCGCTCTCCATTCACCATCCACAAATAAATCTTCCACTTCTTTTCACACAAAAACAGAACATTCCTTCTTCTAACCTCCGTGGGGGAAAGTAATCAAATGCCTCAATGCCCCTCAATCCTTTGTCAGTGACTTGCATTTATAAAGCACCTCTAATTCAGCTTGAGCTCCCAGGGGCTTCACCTGGGCATCAAATTAAATTGGATGCAACGAAGCATGCAACAGATAATGCTCCAGTTCACTCAAACAGCTCTCAGCCAACCCAAAGAAATCGTATTGAGGAGATCGGCTTTGGAGAAGGGTTAATGTATTGAAAGATTGTAAGAGAGAGTCTATCTCTGGTGTCAGATCTCAGCTCAGCAATGACCTGAAGAGTTTTATAAACTACCACACAATTTGCTGTAGCATATACAGGCAAATGTCCCAGCTCACATGCAAACAGTGAACACCAGCTTATTAATGAGAAACATAAGAGGGGCCTCCATTTATCCGAAACAGAAAAGAGAAACATTCAGAATACAGATTACCCCAAATAACTTCAGGTCAGGTTAACGCATTAAGTAGAGAAATTGTCAAACACTTTTCATTTGAAAAACACCAGACTTGGGGATTGCGATCTCTTAAGAGACATCTTATCATATTCAGTCTCAAACACGATCTGTGTTTGTGACCACAAAGACCCCACATTAACCCTGCTCACCCAAACTGAGCTGACCATGTGTTCAGAATGTTCCAAGTGATTGCTACAACTGGATTGCTCAAAGCACACTGACCAGGAGAGCAGATCTCACGAGCGAAAGTACTGTGGATACTGGAGATGTCAAATCAAAGCAGGAAGCGCTGGAGAAACACAGCAGGTCTGCCAACGGCTTTTCAGAAAGAAGCAAAAGTTAAGGTTTTAGATCCAATATGACTAATTTGGAATTGAAAGGAGTTGGAAACTTAAGATTTTTGTGCTGTTGACAAAGAGGGCAGAGGAATGAGTAAAGCAGGCAGCGTCAATGATTCTGCAACAGTCTTATAGGTAAATAAGGTAGGTGCAGGATAATGGCCAGGGATAGAGCCATAGTCATACAGCATGGAAACAGACCTTTCAGTCCAACTCATCCATGCCAACCAAACATCCTAAACTAACAATCGTCCTATTTGCCAGCATTTGGCCCATTTCCCTCTTATACCCATCCAGATGCTTTTAAAAATGTTGTAATTGTACCAGCCTCCACCACTTCCTCAAGCAGTTCATTCCATACAGACACCACCTTCTGAATGAGGAAGTTGCCCCTCAGGTCCCTTTTAAATCTTTCCCCTCTCACTCTAAACCGGTGTCCTCTAATTCTGAACTCCCCTACCCCAGGAAAACAATGACCATGTCTACTAATCCTATCCATGCCCCTCATGATTTTATAAACCTCTATTAGGTCACCTCCCTCAGTTCCAGGGAAAACAGCCCCAGCCTATTCAGCCTCTCCCGATAGCTCAAATCCTCCAACCCTGGCAACATCCTTGCAAGTCTTTTCTGAAGTTTCACAACATCATTCCTATAGCAGCCAGACCACAACTGCACACAGTATTCCAATAGTGGCCAAACCAATGTCCTGTACAGCCACAACATGACCCAAATCCTCTGCGCTGGTTAGGTGGTTAATCATGGGATATGTAGAGTAACAGGGATAGGGTAGGGGGGTGGGTCTGGATGGGATGCTCTTCAGCGGGGCAGTGTGAATTTGAATGGCCTGCTTCCCCACTGTAGGGATTCTATAACAAGCATTTATTGACTATCCCGAGTCAGCCTTGAGGAGGTGGAGGTGAACTGCTGTGAGAGAGTGGACAACATCCCACACTGAGCTGATGCTGCAGGGGGAGGGAATGGAAAAGGGAAAGGGAGAGAATGTACTGGGCCATCACATGTAGAGAAAAATGAGGAACACTCGGCCACTTGCTCCTTTTGTTCAAGGGTTGCCAACTCTGCAGAACTGTCCTGGATCCTCCAGGATATGACATTTAATCTCCAGGATATTGCTGCAAGTTAAAGGAGAACGGTCAGAGCAACATTGACAAACAAAAAATAGTGGAGGCCTGGGACAGAACAGTCATGGTATGATAGAATGGCTGGGCAGGGTGAGGGAATGCATGGCCTACTCCTGCTCCTGTTTACGTTCTGTCCTTCAGTGAGAGTAGGTGAGCAAACCCATTCCTATAAAAGGACTGTGTGTGTGTCTGTGTGCATATGGCTGCGTACAAACTGGACAATAGTGCTCATGTTCTGTAGTTGTCAAATACAATGTTGAGTCCTGAAGGCTACAACATGCCTACGCGAGCAATGGGATGCTCAACCAGGGTCTCTTCTCCATCAGGGCTGCCAGTCGAAGTGAATATTAAAGATCGTCTGAAACAGTTCAGGGAGCACGTCCCTCACTCACACCATCACCAGAACAACAGGGAGACTATCCAATCATTCCTGTGTTTATAGAATTGCATGCAGGCTTCTGCCATCTACACCCAACTCCTCTCTGCATACTCAATGCGCCTTATTGCACTGGGATATGGTGCAGCATGATCAAATAAAAGTAACTGCTTAAGCAGCATTTGGGTCAGTTTATAGATGAAGGGGCAAAACTCTTGGGCATGGTCAAACTCAACTTGTCCATTGAGCTGGACCAGAGATCCACTCAAATGTTTCTTGGTTCAGCCCCACTCATATGCCAATACCAAGTGCCCTCCTTCTGGGTAACTCATTTGGAAGGGTAGGAAATCCAGCTGGTGACCAGGCAACTGGACGGGTATGCAAAGACAAAAACAGCACATGCCCACAATCTGAGTTATATACTTCTTGGTAAAGAGAGCGTGTGAATGAGGGAAAAAATTCAGTGTGATCCCAATGGCTCTGGAGTTGCAGGTGGACAGTAAAGTCTCCAAAATGCCAGCTGCGGCTCAGTGTCACGGGTTCAATACCCACTCCAGAGACCGATACACTAAATGGAGTGCTGCACCAGTGGGGAGCACTGTCCATCAGCTGAAACCGGATATGGATGCCTCACCTTCTTTCACAGACGACTATAGAGGATGCCATTGCACAGTGTTGAAGAGGATTACGGCACTTCTTCCCAGTATCCAAAGCAAAATAAAAAATGACAATCTAGTCACTTAATTTATTGCCATATGTTTGTGTGAGCTTGCTGCGCACACAAGGGTAATTGAGGTTCCTACATTATAACAGTGATCATACTTCAAAAAGGTTAGATATTGCACAGTTGAAAGTCCATATAAATGCATATATATTTCTATAAATACAAGTCTTCTTTTTCCCCCTTCAAGATGTTTCCAAAGGCCAGCAAATGTGTTGCAATATCCTGGTAACAATCTTCCTACTAACTGATTTATATACGCCACATCAACTTGCTTCCTGTTGTGTTTGCCTCTATAAAGTTCGCCTAATTCAAAATTATCGATTATGAATGATGCACAATGTTATTTCACGATTTGAGAAGCAATGGGACAGGGAGCTGGGCTGTGATGAACACAGAAAACTAAACAATTGCCAAACTCACCAGTAAGAGTTTCAGCAAAAATTGTAATCCATGATGCATGTACGATTTCAACATTAACTAGAGGTGAATGTTGCTGCAGAGTTACTAAACCTGGAACTAATGCCCGAATTCCTGCCTCTCTCCTACTTCCTGGACTGTATAGACTGAGTAATGATGTGCAAGGCAGAGAGGGGTCAAACATTGAGACATTAAAAAGGAGTTTCCAAAGGCTGGCCCAGCATATAAAAATACACTACACCTATTCAACAGCAAAATATCTGCTGTGCTTCAAACAGACAAGGTGCTCAATAACAAACTGTGCTCATCATTTCTGTGGATGTCTTACTTATGGATGTCAAGCTAAGAGGCTGCATAGTGAGTGAAGGTATTTATCTTGAAAATGCAACTCCAATGATTCACCTAACCTCCTGTACTCTTGTGGTTTACACCGACAGACATGTGCCGTATGCTTTTCAGTTTTTACTGGCAAGCAGGGGCTTGTCCATCTCGAGGTACAGACTTCACGTTACAATTACCTCTCCCCACAGCTTTCGAGTTTAACCTCACCAAGGGCTGCAGCTGAAGACAATCCTGTGATACACACCAACGACTACTAAATAGTTTTTGCAGACAAAGAACATTGACAGCATCCACCCCTCACACCCACATCCCACCCCTGACTAATCCCGGCCAAACATCCTTTGATTTTCCGCCCCAGCACACAGAACACATGGGGACACGATGGGTTGTCGAAATGCGCTGAGTCTTGCTGCTAAGACAAGGTCACCAAATTTAAAATGCAGAATTAAATAATTTTTAATGCAGAATTAAATTCGATTTCCACTCGAATGCTCAGCAGGAGCTCATAAATATTCAGCTTCTATCAATTCTTTATGAAACTGTTGATTATTTTTTCCTTCAGCCTTTGCATTTTAGATTAAAATGGTGCAAAAAGTGCTTATAAAGCATCAACTACATTGGTGGCCTGGGTATCAGTCTGTTAGGTATTCGGGGCCACGAAACAATTCTCTGAACAATCCCAGCTGTTGCTGGGAGCTGCAATTCGCTCAGTGCCCTAATGTAGGGAGGAGGGTTGTAATAAGCTGTTTGATGGGTCTAGTTACTCATTCATGGATTGCGCAGAGGGCATTTACAAGTCACCTACATTGCTCTGGATCTGGAGACGCATATAGGTCAGATTAGGCAAGGACAGCAGATTTCCTTCTCGAAAAAGGGACTTTAGTGAACCAGATGGGTTTTTGCGACAATTGACAGGCGTCCCCATTAGTCTGGCTTTCTTTTTTAGGTTTGTCCCACGGTGGGATTCGAAACCATGTTCTCCAAACACAAGCCGGGGCCTCCGGATTATTAGCTCTGTGCCAATACCAGTACACCCCAGGGGGAGACAGTGAAAATATCATGCAACCAATAATCCAAAGGGTCAGGTTATTACTCTGGGGGTCATGGCAACAAATGCCACTCTGGAAGCTAATGGGATTTCTAAGGAAATTATATTCTAATCAACCTGTTCAGAGATATTATTACAAACCTCTGGAACAGGTTTTTGCCTGATATGGTAGGAAGATCATATGAGGAAAGGCTGAGGCACTTGGGGCTGTTTTCATTGGAGAAAAGAAGGTTTAGGGGTGACTTGATAGAGGTGTACAAGATGATTACGGGTTTAGATAGGATTGACCATGAGAACCTTTTTCCACATATGGAGTCAGATATTATGAGGGGGCATAGCTTTAAATTAAGGGATGGTAGGTATAGGACAGATGTTAGGGGTAGATTCTTTACTCAGCGAGTCACGAGTTCATGGAATGCCCTGCCAGTAACAGTGGTGGACTCTCCCTCTTTATGGGCATTTAAACAGGCATTGGATAGGCATATGGAGGATAGTGGGCTAGTGTAGGTTAGGTGAGCTTGGATCGGCGCAACATCGAGGGCCGAAGGGCCTGTACTGCGCTGTATTTTTCTATGTTCTATGTTCTAGGTGGGACTTGAAATCTGGGACCTCCGAGTTCAGAGATAGGAACACTACTGCTGTTCCACAAGAGCCCATGATGGAACTTATATAAATGATTGAGAAATGTCTTGTGGTAATGTCCCTATCTCTGATTCAAGAGGCCTGGGGTTCAAAAGAACATTCCTGAACAGACCAATTTGAATATATCTAAAGCTGAAGTCTTGATGACAATGAAACTTTGTGAAAACTCACCTGGTTCATTCCTGATCTTTAGGGAAGGAATCTACTGTCCTTACCTGGTCTGGACTGTGTGACTCCAGACCCATAGCAATGTGGTGGACTCTTTAACTGGCCTCTGAAACAGTCTATACAAGCCCCTCAGCTGGGTGAGAAATGTTGGCTTTGTCAAAGCCCACAGTCCCTGGAATAACCAAAACTCACCCCAATTTTCTGCAGTTTGCTCTACAATTGAATCTCAAGATTGAACACAACACACACTTGGGAGCAACATGACGAACAGAGGGCTCCTTATATTAAAGCAGCCAATATCAATGAAGACAGCCCTCATTAAAAGTGACTAAATTAATATCGCCCAAACTGATTTGCTGAAAATTCTTGATGTGTGTCTTCAATATCATGAACACCGATGCCAACCTAACTGAACACTGCCGTACCAACTGTTTGCAATAATTAAACACTGGCTTGGCAGCACGATAGGAGACGGAGTCAGGTACAGGAACTGCAGAGAGTGGTGTGCTATACCCGCAAGTATATTAAAACATCTGACCTTTCTCAACATGATACTTAAGAGCGAAATCAGGAGAGCAAAAAGGGGACATGAGGTGGCTTTGGCAAATAGAATTAAGGAGAATTCAAAGGGTTTTTACAAATACATTAAGGACAAAAGGGTAACTAGGGACAGAACAGGGCCCCTCAAAGATCAGCAAGTTGGCCTTTGTGTGAAACCGCAGAAAATGGGGAAGATACTAAACGAGTATTTTGCATTTACTGTGGAAAGGGTATGGAAGTTATAGAATGTAGGAAAATAGATGATGACACCTTGCAAAATGTCCATATTACAGTGGAGGAAGTGCTGGATGTCTTGAAACCCACAAAGGTGGATAAATCCCCAGGACCTGATCAGGTGTACCCGAGAACTCTGCGGGAAGCTAGAAAAATGATTGCTTGGCCTCTTGTTCAGATATTTGTATAATCAATAGTCACAGGTGAGGGGCTGGCTAACATGGTGCACTGTTTAAGAAGGGCGGTAAGGACAAGTCAGGGAACTACAGACCAATGAGCCTGACGTCGGTGGTGGGCAAGTTGTTGGAGGGACTCTTGAGGGACAGGTTGTACAAGTATTTGGAAAGGCAAGGACTGATTCGAGATAGTTAACATGGCTTTGTGCATGGGAAATCATGTCTCACAAGCATGATTTGAGTCTTTTGAAGTAGTATCAAGGAGGACTGATGAGGGGAGAGTGGTAGATGTGGGGACCAAAACTGGACACAGTACTCCAAATGGAGTCCACACTGACCCTCCGAAGAGCAACCCCCCCAGACCCATTCCCCTACATTTACCCCTTCACCTAACACTACGGGCAATTTAGCCTGGCCAATTCACCTAACCTGCACATTTTTGGACTGTGGGAGGAAACCGGAGCACCCGGAAGAAACCCACGCAGACACGGGGAGAACGTGCAAACTCCACACAGACAGTTGCCTGAGGTGGGAACTGAATAGGGTCTCTGGCACTATGAGGCAGCAGTGCTAACCACTGTGCCGCCCAAATTGTTCAAATCCTTCCCGGCGCTTTATCTTTCCCTATCCCTATAACCTCCTCCTGCTTTACAACCCTTTGCACTTTCCAGAAAGGAAAAGAATAGAGCGAGGTTTCTTGCTGTTCTGGTCAATATGTATCCCTTAAATCAATATCTCACACACAAAATACCTCGCCATTGGGAGGGTACTTGCTAAGAGTAAATTGGCAGCTGTGAGTCACCAATCATAGTGAGGACACAAAAACAAATGGCTTCACTGACCATTAAACACTTGGGACTGCTGGGGCGGGGGGGGGGGGGGAGGAATTCCTTAAGCTTTCATAATTCTGAAATATACTTAAACATTCCTTTTGTTTTTAGTTAACATGAGTAAGAGAACCTCAACTATTTTTTTAAAAAACCCAAAGATTTAATATTCCTGAGTGGAGTCATGGAGTCATACAGCACAGAAATAGTCCTTTCAGTCTAACCAGTCCAAGCTGAACATAATCCCAAACTATACTAGTCACACCTGCCAGCATTTGGCACATATTCCTCTAAACTTTTCCTATTCATGAACTTATTCAAATGACTTATGGTGCTTCCATTCACCACTTTCTCTGGCAGTTCATTCCATGCGTGAACCACTCTCTGTAAAAGAATTTGCCCTCATGTGCTTAAGTCTTTCTCCTCTCATCTTGAAAAGATGCCCCTTAGCTCTGAACATCCCCACCCTAGGGAAAATCCTCATGATTTTATAAACCTCAATAAGATCACCTGTCAACGTCCTGCACTCCAGTGAAAAAAAATGTCCTAATCTTTCGAGTATATTTCGAGATCTCAAACCCTCCATTCCCAGCAACATCCTCGTAGATCTCTTCTGTTTAATAATATCCTTCCTATAACTGGGTGACACAGTACTTCAGAAGAGGCCTTAGCAATGCCCTGTTTAACCTCAACATAATGTCCCAACTCCTATTCTCAAAAGGTCAGACTGATGAAGGCAAGCGTGCTAAACACTACCTTAACCACCCTGTCTACCCTGTAGTGATCATGACATGGACAATTACATATTTTTTGATTTATTGCTTCACATGCTTTGGGACCAATTTTCTGGAAGAAATGCCTAAAACAGCTCAGCTTTGATGTTCAGAGAATTCACATTTTACCCGTTATTCCCAATGACCAGGGAAAGGTACAGCTCTACTGTAAACAGAAACACAAAGAACTGGAAATCAGAAACAAACACAGAAATCGCTGGAAAAACTCAGCAGATCTGGCAGCATCGGTGGGGAGCAAGAAAGCAGAGTTAACGTTTCGGGTCCAGTAACCCCTCGCTGGAGCTCTACTCTAGCCGATTGATGGGATAGTACCAGAAGCTTTCTTGTTTCTGATTTCTGCAAAACATGAAAAGATAATTTGTTACCTGTCTCAACTTGGCCTCGAATTGAGTGACTTACTCGGTCAATCAGACCATTTCAGAATGAACCCCACCACCATGAGTCCGGAATCATTCATAAGCCAGACGGCAGATTTACTTCCTGAAAGGTCATCTGTGAACACCATTTTATTTTTAAAATGGTGACCACCACCAGTGAGACCAGATTTATATTCTAAATTTATGATTGCGAACTAATTCAAATCCCACCAGTTGTTGTGGGTGGATTCGAACCCACGCCTTGTGAGTGTTAGCCAGGGCCCTGGAACACTAGGTCAGAGATATTACCATGGTTTCCCCACAATCCATGACTGCATCGTACAGTCTTGGCCAGTGTCGCTACTACACAATATTGCAAATGCTCGTTTGTAAAGAGACTTGTAATCTCATTTCCTGTTCAATCATGGATCTATTAAATGGAGGGGTCACTCAATAAAACACAGAAAGGATATCAGTGCAGCTGCAGTTAACACTGTTTCAGGAATGAGATTTCTAGTGGTGAACAATGTTACGGGACTACTTTATGATTTGGACAGTACTCTGTGCAGTTTGGAGGATAGTCAGTTGAGGAGGAGAGAGTCAAGGGGGTTACTTATCAAACCAAATCACTGATCAAGTGCAGCCTCTCTTGTGGGTGGGATAGAGTGTAATCAATGGGATAGTCAGACCCACACAGCATTACAGGACAGGATCACCTTCCCCTTTCTCCCTGGAATTCTGATAACCTTTCAAGCTCATCTTTGGGTAGAACCAAGGCCGTGCAACCACAGACTCTCTGCAAAGAACGGGTCATGTGTGGCTGACATGTCAGTAACTCAAGGTGTTACAGAATACAGACACAATGATGTTGACTTTGGTCTTACACAAACAGTTCGAGCCAAAATTCAGGTGGGCGGTGACAGAATCTCAGCAACTAACCACAAGCCCTTTGTCGAAATCAAGCTTGGTGAATATTATGACTTCCAAAACAGGCAGCGAGATGTCCTGGTGATGCCTCACTAAGCTTCATTGCAACAATCTCTCTGTCAGTAGCTTGATTTTTAACATTTGCATTACCCTCCCCATAATCCCCGTGTGCCTCTCCATGCTCTGAATAAAGTGTACTGACTGCCATAATGCAGCAAATGGTTTGCATACTGCAATGGCGTGCACGTACACACACACACACACACACACACACACAGACACACACACACAGACACACACACACAGACCCCTTGGTGGCCGCATTGCATTTTTTTTTGTTTGTGAAGATTGGAGAAAGGGAATATTGGGTGGGACAAGGGACAAATCTCCGGTCCTCTGGGAGGCTGGCAGTCCCCACCTCAAGTCAGAAGGGGAGCAACTCCGAGGTGGGGAGAAAGTCCACAGCTTTAAAACAGGAAACCCTCATCAGCGAGCAGAGCAGATGGAAAGCTGCTGGCTAGGAGGAGGATCCACTGGGCAGAACAAGGCTCCAGCCATCTGGGAAGAAAAGACAGACTCCACTGCACTCACTGTCAGGAGATCCAGGCATCCTGCCAAGAGCCAGCAGAACACCAGCCTTCAGAGCCCTCAGGATATCCTATGGCATCTCATATGCTGAAACTTGCTGCCACTTTCCTAATGTAGGAAACGTAGCAAATAACAGGCGACACAGGCTCACAGAACCCACAATTCCCATTCTTCCAAATATGGCGTTGGGTCAAGGAATCAATATTGAGCAAGACACAGGAGACTTCCATTGTTCCTTATCAAAATGGTCGCAGGAGCTTTGAACGTCTACCAGAGAGGACAGACAGGGCCTCAGGTTCAACATCAAGTTATAAGAGACTGAAGGAGCAACCTTTTCACACAGAGGGTGGTACGGGTATGGAATGAGCTGCCAGAGAAAGTGGTGGAGGCTGGTACAATTGCAACATTTAAGAGGCACCTGGATGGATATGTGAATAGGAAGGGTTTGGAGGGAGATAGGCCGGGTGCTGGCAGGTGGGACTAGATTGGGTTGGGATATCTGGTCGGCATGGACAGGTTGGACCGAAGGGTCTGTTTCCGTGCTGTACATCTCTATGACTCTATAAGCGAAAGAGAGGGCAGCACCAACAATGTAGTTTTCCCTCAATATCGTGCACTGCATTGTATATTCAGGTCTCTACAGTGGGGTTCCAGTCCAGAACCTGTCAGCTCAGCAGCAACTGGTATCTTTGTAAGCCTTGACTGTTGCCAAAGACAAACGCAACACAGGAAGGTGCTGCTTTAAACAGCCACACTGACCCCGAGAAGGGACCGAGTGACACACACACTTGCAGCACCTTCCAGTGTTGCGTTGGGGTAAATAAACTAACCCGAGACAGTGAAATTCATTGGAGGGGAGAGTGGTTCATTTAGGACATCTTGAACGAAAATGTTTACCAAAAGAAGTGACCAACTCGCTCAAGCTCTAATTCTCTGCCGGACTTTTTAAAAAGTTGATTCATGGGACGTGGGCATTGCTGTGGCCAACATTTATTGACTATTCCTCGTTGGCCTTGGTGGAGGGGAAACTGCTGTGAGAGCAAACAACATTCCACATTGTGCAGATGCTACAGGGGAGGGAAAGGGAAGGGGAAAGGGATAGAATGTACCAGGACATCACTTGTAGAGAAGAGGAAACACTCAGGCAATGCTCCCTTGGAACACTAGGGCACTTGTTCCCTTTGTTCAAGGGGTTGCCAACTCTGCAGAACTGTCCTGGAGCTCCCAGAGATGGACATTTAATCTCCAGGACTTCGCTGCGAGTTAAGGAGAACGGTCAAAGCAATGTTAACTAAAACAAAAGTGCATTTGCTCTATTTTCTCGAACATTTATTGGTTCATTGAAAATTGGAGAAAGGATAAAACGGCCAATTGGTTTCCAGTCATGCATTAGTAAAAAATCAATTGATTTGCTTTATTCTCCTCATTCATTCAGAGAATTTCGACTGTGAAGGCCAGCACTTCTCATCTGTAATTGTCCAGAGGGCCAACCACATTGCTCTCGGTATGGAGTCACACGTAAGGCCACACGCAGGTAAGGACAGCAGATTACTCTCCTGAAAGTCAGTCAGTTGTGAACCTCATGGGGTTTTTCCTGACAATCGTCACCACTGGAATTTTATCGAAATTAAACTCCACCCCCTGCTGAGACACGACTCGACCTGGGCCTCTGGATTAACAAAACACCAGAACAGCTGCAGATCTTGCAAATCAGAAACAAAAACAGAAATTGCTGGAAAAGCTCAGCAGGTCTGGCAGCATCTGTGGAGAGAAATCAGAGTTAATGTTTCGGATCAGGAGTGGATATAATCCTCTGGATTTAACTCTGATTTCACTCCACAGATGCTGCCAGACCCGCTGAGCTTTTCCAGCAACTTCTATTCTTGTCTCTGGATTAACAATCCAGCACTAATACCAGTCAGTGTCAGAGAGTGGAAACATTACACTGCCATTACCATGTGCCCAATGTTAAAAGATTAAATTGTACTCTCTCTCTGGATATTAATGTAATGTTGAAGGGTTAAACTATACCGTCTTTCTCCAAAAAGCTGAAAATTCTGCAAATGGGTGGGGGTGACATTCTGTCTCTCTCACACACAGCATGCAGGAATTTAGATGACTATCCATGTAATCCACAATTCATTCAGGCAGCCATTATCAAATTAAACTCTCATTCAGTCCCTTCCATTCAGAAATGCATTCATAGCCATCCCCCAGCCAATCAAATTCATTTGCGTGATCATTCCCTGATACGGAGGTATATCACACATATATTGTCCAGAGAAGTAACAGAGCCAGAACTCGTTTACAGGGTCACCCCGAAGCTAGAAACATATTACCCACACTGTCTTGGGGAATCATGGAGTCAGGAAATTGTCTCCATAACGATTCCACAGGATTAGGGCATTTACATTATCTCGGAGGATGACCACATCCTACCACTGTATCTGGGTAACACGTAGTTCGAGGGGAGTGGCCGGAGTACCTACAAGCATTACCAACTGACCTGTGTAAAGAGGATGTGTTTCCTTTGTTCAGGGCCTCTTTGACTCAACTTTGCACGTCTGTGAAGAGGGTTGAATGGGTCACCTAACTCGTACAGGCTTTAATAAACTTTAACTGTTTGCAGAAGTTGGTGTTCAAAGTTTGTGCGAAGATTTGTAGCTCGGGTGCTTGTTGTAGTGGTTCTGTTCTCCGAGCTGGAAGTTTTGGTTGCAAACATTTCGTCCCCTGGCTAGGAGACATCATCAGTGCTCTGGAGCCTCCTGTGAAGCGCTTCTTTGATGTTTCTTCCGGCATTTATAGTGGTCTGTCCTTGCCGCTTCCGGGTGTCAGTTTCAGCTGTCCGCTGTAGTGATTGGTATATTGGGTCCAGGTCAATGTGTCTGTTGATGGAGTTTGTGGATGAATGCCATGCCTCTAGGAATTCCCTGGCTGTTCTCTGTCTGGCTTGCCCTATGATAGTGTTTTCCCAGTCGAATTCATGTTGCTTGTTGTCTGAGTGTGTGGCTACTAGGGATAGCTGGATAGAAGTTGGTGTGTGCGAATTGCATCGTGTGTGTGAAACCTTGGGAAAAGAACCTAACAGCAGGGGCTGTTATGTACAGGAGGCCAAGAGTGATAGCCAATCTAAGTTGGCAGCTCCACCCCGCGCCCACTTAAAGCTAATCAAATCCAGAAAGAGTGCCATCAACCCAGACTCTACCAAGCCGAGGCTTGTGAACAATGTGAGTAAATGAAAGCAGCTTGGCAAGGCTGAGAGGAGTGGGGGGCAGGGGGTTTTCATCCGTGGCTCAAACAAGGGCAGGTCAGCAATTCCAGGAAAGCAAACACGGTGTCACGCGTGTCATCTCAAATTCACTGCTTGACAAGATGCCACAGGTGTCATTTATGCTGGCCCCAATTCAAAATTCCCTGACCAACAAGAATGGATCCCCTGCTTCTTGTCCAAAGAAAGCCATCACATGGTGCTGACACAGTGGGTCCATTCACGCTGTGCAGTGGGCATCTCTGGTTACCCTGAGGAATAGATTACTCACTCAGCGAGTGACAGAAAGGGAGGGAAGACTGTTTCCCACAAATCCCACTTCTTATTTAAATTCGTAGATGGCATCTGAGTGTCACACTGATTAGGAGGGCAAATTGCCATGGGTCTGGAGTCACACGTAGGCCCAACCAGGCAAGGACAGATTTCTTCCCTAAAACAAATGAATCCACTATTCTGGAGTGGCCATGTTGATCACTGTGGCATGGTGGCTGAGTGATTAGCACAGCGCCAGGACCTGGCTTCGATTCCAGCCTTGGGTGACCGTGCAATCTCCACATAGACATTCTCCCCGAGTCTGCGTGGGGTTCCTCCAGGCGCTCCAGCTTCCTCCCACAATCCAAAGATGTGCAGGTTAGGGTGGATTGACCCTGAGATATGCAAGGGTACAAGGTTAGGGTGGGTCACTCTTCAGAGTGCTGATGTGGACTCGATGGGCTGAATGGCCTGCTTCCACACTCTAGGGATTCCATGATTAGGCTATCATTTTGATTCTTATTGAATTCAAATGATAATTTAAAAAAAGTAATTCATTCATGCTGTGGGTTTGGAGACACGTAGACAGTTTCTCTCCCTAAAAGGACATTAGTGAACCAGATGGGTTTGCAATTACAACCAACAACGGATTCAAGGTCATCACTTGGCTCTTAATTCCAGATTTTTTTGTCGAATTCAAATTCCACAATCTGCCATGGAAAGATCCGGAACCAAGTGCCCAGAACACCAGCTGGATCTCTGGTTTAATAGGCCAATGATGATACCCCTGGGCCATTGCCTCCCCCTATGGGAATCAGACCCTAAGCAGGGGCTGGGGACTATTAGCTCTGTGACATCACCACTACTGCACTCTCCCCACCCCCATCCTGCTGCAGACGGGAAGGAAGGCTCTCCTATTTGCGAGTGTGGCCATGGACACATCTTGGAAGGTGATGGTGGCAGAGTAGGTGCTCTCATGGTGCTGTCTGGGTGCGGGTGAGATTGGATCCTACCCAAGCATGGTTCCTGAGGCACCCAGGGGAGATTGGAGAGTTGGCAATTCCAGTAACAGCGATGGTATCTGCAGTGACTGCTGAGTGAACCAACAGCTGAGATCTCCCAGACAGCAAGATAGCTGGAGAACTCAGACTCTTGAACTTTAAGCTAGGAAAATAAAAACAAAAGCTAAAACTACAAAAGATTTTAATGTAAACTATTACCTATTTATTTTTGTACAATTCTTTGAAATACTACTTAACTTTCTAAACTTTGTTTCTTTTACTAGTTTGTAGCCAGCTACTTTGGTACTGAAGATGGCGCCGTGTGGGGTGACATTGTACACTTTTCATTGTACTCCTGGACTTGAGTACACATCACAATAAAATCTAAGCAATATGAAAACTCCTTGGAGCATGGAGCTCTTGACAAACCTACCAGTGATCAAAGGAAGGTGCAGAAAAACAAAACAACTTAAATCCAGAGTAGATTTTTATAAATCCATGCGTTAACAGGGGTACCAAGCTCCCTACCTTTTATCTTAGCCTGCTGGACACAGTTTCCTCATTCCTGAGGAAGGGCTTATGCCCGAAACGTCGAGTCTCCTGTTCCTTGGATGCTGCCTGACCTGCTGCGCTTTTCCAGCAACACATTTTCAGCTCTGATCTCCAGCATCTGCAGACCTCACTTTCTCCTCTGTAAAGCAATGGCCTGGTTTATCGAAAGCTAATCCGAGCCCTTGGCTTTGTCTCAATGTTAATTCACAGCCGATGAAGCCGAGTCTGCTCCTTTTTTTTAATAAAGGAGAGGGAGATCCTCATACTGCCCTGTGCACAGCAATCAGTAAAACTCATGAAGCTGAGGAAAACATAGGCACTCTGGTTCTGCTTCTCTCCAGCTGCAGTGCATGTGGCACATAACAGAATCACAGATGCCAGAGGTAATTTATCCCATCGCACCTGCAGCAACTCTTCAAATGAACACTACCCAGTGTCAGGTCAAAGTCACCAACTTCCCAAAGGACCATCAGACTGCTTTCTCATTTGACAGACAACACTGGTGGTGGTTTAACCAGAGGGTCACCACGCCTCAAATGAGGCGAGAGGTTGAGAAAGAGAGTCCTTCATGGAAACCTCAGCTAGAGCTGGGAATTGAACCCGCATCACTCTGCAAACCAGCCATCCAGCCAACTGAGCTAACTGACCAAGTAGCAAGTACCAACTTCCTGCTTTATCCCCCCAGACCCTTGTACACTATTTTCTATCAATGCCATCTTGAATGCACTTTTGTGGGCGGCACAGTGGTTAGCACTGCTGCCTCTCAGCACCAGGGACCCGGATTCAATTCCTGCCTCAGGCAACTGACTGTGTGGAGTTTGCACGTTCTCCCCGTGTCTGCGTGGGTTTCTTCCGGGTGCTCCAGTTTCCTCCCACAGTCCAAAAATGTGCAGGTCAGGTGGATCGTCCATAGTGTTGTCAGGTGTACGGGAATGGGTCTGGGTGGGTTGCACTTCAGCGGGTCGGTGTGGACTTCCACACTAAGTAATCTAAATCTAAATACAGGTCACTCTGCTGTAAGACGCGTTTCTTCAGCACAAATTGGCTATAATGTGATTGACGATTAATGGACGTTGCTCAGATAACAAACTTTCTCCTGAATAGGTATAGTGATTTTCTATAGCACAGAAACACAACTGTCGTGATATAGCAGAACGACCTGCACCTCAAATGAACATAGGACTTGGTGGAGCTTACAACCACACAGCCTTCTCATGTCAGTCTGTCCATATGTCCTCCATCCCCCATCCTAACCATCACGAAACAAAAAAAAAATGGCGTTTGAAAAACCCAGACAGCTGGCATGCAGGAAAAATGAACAGCTGAACACTTCACCCTGGCTGGTAAATTAATACAGACACATTGTGATTTGTCATCTCCAAGAGCAGATGATACAAATCCTGTTTGATTCAGAGTGGTATTTACACAACTTCTTTAATGCAGGTGAACAGCTCAAAGCATTATTGAGTGTTCAGACAATATCTGACCCTGAACCAACACAGATGGTGAGGCAGGTCACCAAAAGCTTGACAAAAGGGGCCAAGAGCGGAGCAAAGTATTAACGGAGGGTGGAGAAGACAGGCAAAAACCGATTACTATCATTTGCATACCAAGGTGTGTGCGGGGGGGCTGTATGGCTCTGAGGTAGGGTCACTGGACCCGAAACGTTAACTGTTTTCTCTCCACAGATGCTGCCAGACATGCTGCGCTTTTCCAGCAATTTCTGTATGTTGTTGGTGGTGTTGGATGATTGATTAGAATTCAGCGATACAGTGGAAGGACAGTGTGGAATTGGAAAACCTAGCGAAACCGTAGGTCGGCCATTGAGTCTGTGCCACCATTCATAAAGTCACAGTTGATCTGATAATCCTCAACTCCCAACTTGCTGCCTTTAACAATAACCCTCTGACCTTTAAGGGAACAAAAGATCTGTCTTGAATACCATCAGCGATCCAGCCTCAACAGCTCCCTGCAATAAAGCATTCCACAGATTCACTGTCCTCAAGAGATTCCTCCTCATCTATCTTGACTGGGTGCCCCTTATTCTGAGGTGCACCCTCTGGTCCTGGACTCTGGCCATGAGGGGAGACACCCTCTCCACATTCACCCTGGTAACTTCCCTCAGAATCTGCTGTTGCAATAAAGTCTGTTCTCATTCTTCTAACCTGTGTGGAGTACACACCCAATCTACTAAACCTCTCCTCAAAGTCCCTCCATACCAGGATCAAATATGTCAACCTTCCCAGGATGGCCTTCATGAGGGAACCATAAGTCTTCAATGTTCTAGATGTGGTCTGACTTGTGCCATGTATAATTTACCATGATTTGCCTACTTTTATACTCCGTACCATTTTGAAATACAGAGTAGAGAAGAGTAGCTTTTTATTTGTCATTTCTACCGTACCCAAACAGATCGAGTAAAAAAATGAGACAGCGCTCCTCCAGGAAGGAGGGTGCCACATGGACAACACAAACTACACAATCGAACAAGGCATGAGGTGCATAAGTGCAAAACACACAAGTTACAGTGTTATAGATATTATTCTAGCAGCAATTCTATGTCGTGCAAAGAATTTCAGATGAAAGAGTCCAATCATACTGTGTTAAGAAGCCTGATGGCTTGTGAGTAGAAATTATTGCAAACTCTGGCCATTAGAGACCAAATGCTCTGGTATCTTCTGCCAGATGGCAGGAGGGAGAAGAGTTTGAGTGAGGGGTGTGTGGGGTCTTCCACAATGCCTTTAGCCTTATGGATGCAGCGTGTGATGTAAATAGAAGCCAACATTCCAGTTGTTTCCACACTACCTGCTGAACTTGTATGTGAGTAAACCCAGCAAGACAGATACAATCTGGGGAGAATGCAAACAAGTTATTATTTCAACAGCACAAAACGACAACTCCTCGGTTGATTCCACTGATGTCTGCCTGCTTCCAGCATTTTCACTTAGGTTTCAAAAAAAAAGTTACTTTTTTTTTAAAACTCACTTGCAGAATGAGAGTATTGCTCGTTATTGCTGCATTTATTGCTCTTCCTTAGACATCCTTAAGATAATGGCGAGCTACCTTCTTGTAATGCATGTGCTGCAGGTTGACCCACAATGTTATTAGGAAAGACTTTGATCCAATGACAGTGAAGGAGCAGCGATAGATTTCCAAGGCAGGACGGGAGTAGCCTGGAGGGGAACTGGCAGGTGATGTTCCCATGTACCTGCTACCTTTGTCCTTCTAGATGGAACTGATCATGGGTTTGGAAGGTGCTGTCTGAGGATCTTTGGTGAACGTCTGCATTGCATCTTGTAGCTAGTATGCAGCTACTCAGCATCAGTGGAGGAGGGAGTGGATGCTTAAGGATGTGGTGTCAGTCAAGTGGGCTGCTTTGTCCTGGATGGTGTCAAACTTCGAGTGTTGTTGGAGCTGCACCCATCCAGGCAAGTGGGGAGTATTCCATCACATTCCTGATTTGTACCTTATAGGTGATGAACAGGCTTTAGGAAGTCAGGAGGTGGATTAATCCCTGGAGGAACTTCTAACTTATGACCTGCTCGTGTAGCCACTGTTTCTTTATGGTGAATCCAATTGGATTTCTGGTCAAAGCCTTAGAGCCACTCACCGGCCATTAGTCTGAAAAACAAAGAAACACCAAGTCCTCCCTTCTAACCGACTGCACAGCCTCCACAGACTGCATCTATATAGTGCCTTGCATAACCTCTGGGCATCCTTAATGGCTTTACAGCCACAGGAAGCTTTGCCACTCTCACCATACAACAAAATGTGGGAATTTGGACACATAGGATTCCACAAAAAAAAATTCTGAAGATGACCAGCTATTCGGTGTTTTGTAATGTTGAACATGATTTAAGTATTAGCCAGGATGCTGGGAAGAACCCTGCCACCATAAAATCAGATAGTGAGCTTTGGGAGAGACCGAACAGGCTGGGGCTATTTTCCCTGGAGCATCGGTGACCTTATAGAGATTTATAAAATCATGAAGAGCATGGATAGCCGAAGTGGGATAAGGGAGTCCACAACTAGAGGGCATAGTTTTAAGGTAAGAAGGGAACGATTTAAAAGGGAGATAAAGGGCAACTTTTTCACACAGAGAATGGGGTGTATTTGGAATCAACTGCCAGAGGAAATGATGGAGGTGGGTACAATTACATTTAAAAAGAATTTGGATGGGAATGTGATAAGGGTTAAATGGGACGAGATTAATTTAGGATTGGTTAACATGGATGAATTGGACTAAAGGTTTTGTTTCCACGTTGTACAACTGCACGATTCTACTGGATAGACTCAGGAGGTCTACAGCATCTGTGCAGAGAGAAAATGAATTAACATCTCGAATCTGATAGGACTCTTCTTCGGAACTGAGTAGGGGCTGAAAGAATTGGTGTTTTCTTTTAAATGGCAACAGAAGAGGAGTTCAAAGTTCACGGTATGCCCAAAATTGATGGATGTCTAGAAACCATGTTGTTTATTCATATGACGAAGCTGCTAGTAAAATCCAAAGCCAACCTGAGCCTTGCAAACAGCCCAGCTGGACAGCAGCGTACCTGGAGGCCATCAGTCCACACAGATCGATGCAACGGACAACCAGGTTTCAAGGGAAGTCAATAACTGGGTGAGTTTAACACACGGATCTATTCTTTGCGATCTCACTGCCCACAAGGCTCAGGTTGCCTTGGTATCCGCCAACAGACGTACGATGCAAATAAACATACACCTACACAATAGAACAACTCCAGGCAAGACTGTCTCAAGTGCAACCTTAAAGTGTAAAACCCCACGAATTTAATAAAATCAATCTACCATTATTAATTCAAGGCAGATTTAAGAGTGAAAAGTGCAAACAGATGGATATCTTAGGCTCAATCTTGAACACAGAATTAAATTCATCAGGTCTGGACTCACTCGAGTTTGGTGTATGAATAAACCCAGTTATGCAGTTGGTTAGGGGAAATGCAATCTGCAACTCCTTCCAGGTTTCCTCTAAAACAAAGCACTACAGAGTCTCTTTGTAACATCAAAAACAGATGTATATCTGGTTGCTGCTAACTTGCTGGTTTAAGGTGACTGGAGAGGTCAAATTCAACATCTGAGTTAGCCTAGCAAAGTAAATCATAGAATCTCTATGGTGTAGCAGCAAACCATCCCTCTACCCTGCATCTCCTATGGCTAACCCATCCAGCCTGTACTATGGGCAATTTAGCATGGCCAATCCACATAACCTGCAGATCTTTGGATAGTGGGAGGAAACCAGAGCACCCAGAGGAAACCCACACAGACGACAAGGGAAGAATGAGCAAACTTCACACAGACAATCACTCGAGGCTGGAATCGAACTCAGGATCCTGGTACCACTGAGCCATGGTGCCATCCTTTGGAAAGCGGATCCATAATTTGAGATTTTGTAGGTTATGCTGACATTTGACTGGACAGTTATGTTATTCATGATAGTTCCTGACAATATTCTGGGTCAGTATGTGGTGTTAGTTCACGCAACACATATACCATGAAGATCTGGGTTCTGGCTGAGACCAATGTCTTTAAGTTTATCGACACGAACTACTAATACTGCTGTAACATCATCACAGAGTTACACACAGGTTGGATTCTGTGCTTGTTGACCCTTACCATTACATCACTGAACAAACCAAACTGACTCAAGTGAAATGGATGATGAGTGATTGAAAATAAAGACCTTTTGTAATAGTGTCACACGCTGTGTGATGTTTATTAACTACCCTGAGGTAAGAGGCCTGCTTGCTTTACTGATCTATGCTATGACACAACAGTTCCCATGGAAAACACCGACGATCATTATTTTTGCTTTGCACATCCCGAAAACACTCTCCTTATGATTAAGTTAAGAGAAGCAAGTCCATATTTGAAGAAATAAAATGACCCAGAATTTTCCACCCCTGCTCCAAATGTGGTTTAATTCCAGCAGTTTTCCAACTCCCTTTTGTCACAAGAGTTTCAAAACAAACTTGGCTACACAAAAAGATTGCAGACAGCTCACTCATTCCACCCAATCTGATAAATCACACACACACACAACAATTCAGCTAAATCCTATGTCAAACACCAGGAAAAAGGCAACGCCCAAGGGATTGTGTGAAAACCACGTCCATATTTGGGAAAAGCTCCACCACTGCATAGTCCTTGCAGAATGGGCGCAGTTTAAGTTCTGTTCCTTTCTAACTAAAAACTTGGCAAGTAAGTGTGCACTTCTGGAGCTGGGGAAAGAGCTGCCCGCAGTCATACACGCTGTTTTCCAAAATTCTTACCTATTTTCACTTAGCCGAAACAAAGGCTCCCCCATTAAAGGTTCCAAATTTATTCCTCTCCTCTCCTCTCCTCTCCTCTCCTCTCCTCTCTCCTCTCCTCCCCTCCCCTCCCCTCTCCTCTCCTCTCCTCCCCTCCCCTCCCCTGTCTGTTGTAGGGCATGGAAAACTAATGGGAAACTTCAAGTAGCAGCACAAAAGCCAACCAGGTCAACCTCTGTTTCCACACGTCATGTTACAATCCCAAAGGGCAAGAGGCTTTAGCTAACGCTTGATCACAATTTATCCCTTATCCAACACCTGAAAGAGTCAACGGGATTCAAACAGTTTGGAGGACTTGTTAAACTGAAGCACTGCCTGGTCTCTCAGGTGGTCTAAAATATCCCAATGCCTCCATTTCGGAGTGTGTTCTGGCCTCTTAACATTAGGGTGGCACGGTGACTCAGTGTTAGCACTGCTGCCTCACAGCACTAGCGACCCGGGTTCAATTCCAGCCCTGGGAGACCGTCTGTGTGGAGTTTGCACATTCTCCCAGTGTCTGCATGGGATTCCTCTGAGTGCTTGAATTCCCTCCCACAGTCCAAAGATGTGCAGATTAGGTGGATTGGCCATAGCAATCAGGGATGTGTAAGTTAGATGCATGAGTCAGGGGTAAATGTAGAGTAAGAGGGAATGGGTCTGGGTGGATTACTCTTCAGAGGGTCGGTGTGGACTTGTTGGGCCGAATGACCTCGTTCCATGCTATAGGTATTCAATATACTTTGATGCCAGATTATGAATTCCAAACACACACTCAGGTCAAAGAGGAGACAAAGTCAAGAACTCTCCTCAAGCTCAAACTTCAAAGTAACACTACTTATTGCACATTAATACCTAATAGTTCAATATGCAGTAATCAAAAGATGCAGCAGAACCTGAGCATGTAGTCCCCTTGGATAAGTAACAACATCTCTTTTCCACGTGTTCATTCCCACATGCTCATGTGAATCTTCCAGCCCAGGTTGTGGCAGGCTGGTGATGTGCTTCCACAGTGTGCCATGGCAGTCTAACTCTGCCACAATGTGCTCTATGTATACTCAGTGATGTGCAGCTCTGAGACATCATCGAATGGAAGCTCTAGGGTCCTGAAATCTTTATACAACAGAACCAATATTCATCCCTGAGTCAATACCCCCAATTTGAGGGCCGCACAGTGGCTCAGTGGTTAGCACTGCTGCCTCATAACACCAGGGTCCCAGGTTCAATTCCAGCCTCAGGCGACTGTCTGTGTGGAGTTTGCACATTCTCCCTGTGTCTGCATGGGTTTCCTCCCACAGTCCAAAGATGTGCAGGTCAGGTGAATTGGCCATGCTAAATTGTCCATAATGTTAGGTGCATTAGTTAGGGGAATGGGTCTGGGTGGGTTACTCCTTGGAGGGTCAGTGTGGACTGGTTGGGCCGAAGGGCCTGTTTCCACACTGTAGAGGATCTAATCTAACAGAGGAGTTGGTCATCGTCAGGGTTCCATTTGTGGAGCTGACTGCCAGGTTTCCTGCATTTATGAACAAATACGTTTTGGAAATTACTTCAGAACATCGGGAGTTTTCCAGGTCATGGAAGCCGTGGCATAAACACAAGCAGCTGTTTCTTTTATTGCTGTTGCCAGCATATAGCAAAAGCTGTGATCAGCTGCAGAATGGGTCAGGGATCACCAAAAGCAATTCATTGCAAACATCTTTGATACACAGACTGTGACAACGCTGAAGTTCAGAACGATAAAGCAGCCAGCACTGCTCAAGGAGGGTGGGGTGGCGGTGATCCCTGAATGGGCCTGGCTCCCTGTGGAAGATGCTATGCTGCAGGGCAAATTTCACTTTGCTCATAACGTATGCTTCCTTTACAAAACTTGTCTGACACCAGTGAGGGAGCACATTGTAGATGGAGCCATTATCCAGAGCAGGATCCTGAAAATCCCTCTGATGATGCAGTCCGGTGGTTGCATTGCTGTAAGTGACTCGGACTGGTTTTGGACACCAGCTTTTGTTTCCTGTATCGAGAAGATATCCTTTGTATTAAAAGGAGGAATCACCTTGTTTGATGTTGTGGTCACACAGTTTCTTGCTGGTTCTGCATTCCCCCAGTGCCATGAGGCCAGTTTCATGAACAATGATTAGTTTGGTGTGTAAATATTATCAGTATAAACCAAGTGGGCACTGTGCAATCTCAACATCATATTCGCCTCCATCACAGCTACAGAGAATTGCACCAAGATGAGGAAGCAGACCATTCAGCCCATCGAGTCCACAGTGACTCTCCGAAGAGCATCCCTCCCAGACCCACAACCGTGCCTTATCCCTATAACCCAACATTTCCCATGTCTAATCCTCCCGAGCCTGCACATCCCTGGACACTATGGGTAATTTCCCATGGCCAATCCACCTAACCTGCACATTTGGACTGTGGGAGGAAACCGAAACACCCAGAGGAAACCCACGCAGACACAGGGAGAATGTGTCTGTGTGGAGTTTGCACATTCTCCCTAGGCTGGAATTGAACCTGAGGCTCTGGCGTGACTCAGTGAGGCAGCAGTCCTAACCACTGAGCCACCAAGTTGCCCATCTGTTGCTTTCCTCACTATGACTGGTCAAGTTAAGGAGGTTATGACTGCATGGTCAAACAGTACAGACTGACTGAGCCTTGCACTGAAGATGCATTTAACAGTCACCTAAAGATTCCTGATGCTCTATAACTGAGTCTCACTCATGAGGCCATCCCTCAATGCTCAACGGTCAGGTTCATCTGGACATATAGAAGCTGCAAGTTTGGATCGATGAATAATTTTGAAATGTCTCCTGACTCTGCTGGGTGAACAATACAGGGCTTACACTGGCACAGCTTCATTTAACCTGATGTGAAAGCATCAAAGCTAAGACCAGGTTACATGACTTGACAGCTACATAAAGTAGAAGGGAACATTCCCAAGTGCAAAGTTGACGTTACCACCCAGCAGCTCTCAACAAGTACACGCTGGAATCCACAAGAATGACAGGCCATCTCATCAAAGCTGCTTAAATTTGACAAGGTCAAAGCTGAAAAATTGCTTCCCCTTGTGGGAGAGTCTAGGGCCACAGAACATCATCTCAGAATCACACTGCTCACTGAAATGAGGAGGATAGGCAGTGTGCTTACATCACTAATTGGCAGAAACAGAATGAAAATTACTGCAGTGTCCAGCGACACCAATCACTATCAAATCTTAAAATTTCTACATCACATAATGATAACGACAGCCCCAATGCAATTTTTGATAAGTCAACCATTTTTGCCAACTGTAGATGTTTAACTTCAGAATCCCTACGCTTCTCCCCAAGGGGATAATTCCCCGAGGGGATAATGAGCTCCCTTGCTCAGAAGGCAATATAGGTCATTCTGCTATAACATGTCTTTCATTGGCACAAATTCATTATAAAACAAAATGACAAATTGTGGACACTGTTTCTGAAGCGTGTATTGGTTATAATATGATTCTGGCCCTACTGGTTTCAATGGTGCTGTTATTAAGTGATTTTCTTATAACACAAGATTGCATGAGAACAGGACTACCATGTCATAGCAGAACGAGCTGTCCCAGGTTCTCAAAACATACACAAGAGGAAGATAATTCTGTCTCTTCAAACTGATCCACTGCAGAAAGACCCAGGGGCCACACTGATTATAAGAATAATTAGTTCGCTAAATACTTTTGCACATTGCTCTCTCCATCAGGAAGTTATATTTCACAGGCAAAACAAAACATTGAGAAGATGAGTCATAAACCCATAGCAACACCGATTATGAGCTTCTGAGGAAACAAGCATTTCTGCTTTCGGAACCTGTTCCGGTTTTATGACAGCGTTAACAGTGCCATGTTCAGTGGAGCTGCAGTTTCCCACACAGAGATGATAACGTTTCCTTATGTCATATACAAATACCAGCACAGACCATTTGGGCTGAAGACCCTCCGTGTTATTCTCTGCAACGAGATTCGACTATTGCTAACCATGAAAATATCAAGTTTTGGGAAGCAGCAGCAAGACTTGTCCCAATGCCATAAATGAGGTTGTGGTCTTGAGCAGCCACAATCAAAGGTTGCAAATGACCCTATTAAAAGACAGGACATCAGCTGAAATATTTGTAAAAGCTGAAATTCAAAAAGTGAGTGCAAAGATATCTGTGTGCTGTTGCCTTGTTGGAGCTTGTTGAAATCAAATTACTTGGGAATGTTGTGCAAGTCTTTAGGACCCCGAAGCAGCCTAGCAAGGATTTCATAAACTGCACATCATGGTGTAGAAATACCACTGTGCGGTCAGTGTGTACTCCATTAGAATACACAAGACTGGACTACACACATTAGAATGGGAGTGAATCTTCAAAGCACTTGGCCATGAAGACACGAAGAAGATAGATTACTCTTTTCAAAACAGACATCAGACCATCTGGAGAGTAATTTAAAAAATAATGTTTTTAAGGAATTGGTGAGTCAGCTTTAAGACCAGCTAGCAATTACAAAAGCCATTGAACTGAACAAAGCTGTGAAGGAGTCACCTCTACAGAAAACTTTGGCAGAAGAACAACCAAAAAACTAAGTCTCAGAAAAGCCTTATGCAGATATTAGCTGGGGAAATAAGCTGAAAAAAACAGTCAGAGCAGTAAAGCTCACTACCAGTCAAGAGGATAAGTCTAAAACAAATATCTGTGAAAAAGGTAGATTATTGGACACCCAGCGCAGAGTTGTTTCCTTCAGGTTTTGGTTTTGTTTCCACCATTGGAGAGACACAAGTGGTCATCTGAGGGTCACCGCTATTAACGGTATAATAAGTATTGCAGCTTCCAAAGTCCAAGCCTGAAGACAGTTCTGGACTTGGACCAGTCTGTCCTGAACCCAAACTAAGTGATGTCAAACCACACGATTCAAGATGGAGGAGAGGGACTCGAGGTGAGGAGGGGTACATGGATTGTATCAGTGCAGAGCCACGGAACAACAACGTGAATATCAGGTCAGGGCTTGGTATACACCATGTGGGAGGATCATCTCAAGGCTCTCCACACTGTGTAGGGATGTAAATCACTAAGGACTCACCATTCTAACTTCAAACAAAAATGGTGACGCTTATTGATGGCAAACAACTTACCTTTCCTTCTTTTAGAAACAGCATCAGAAATTGCAGAAGGATGTTAATATTTGCTGAAGAGAGAGATATGTTGGCGTTATGTTCATCATAACAAACACAAGAAGGCCAAATTTCAGAGAGTTACAACATAAATGATTTGGATGTGACCATAAGAGGTACAGTTAGTAAGTTTGCTGATGCCACCAAAATTGGCAGTGTTGTGGACAGCGAAGAAGGTTACCTCAGATTAAAACAGGATCTTGACCAGATGGGCCAGTGGGCTGCGGAGTGACAGATGGAGTTTAATTCAGGTAAATGTGAGATGCTGCATTTTGGGAAAGCAAATCTTAGCAGGGCTTATACACTTAATGGTAAGGTCCTAGGGAGTGTTGCTGAACAAAGAGACCTATGAGTGCAGGTTCACAGCCCCTTGAAAGTAGAATCTGAGAGAGATAGAATAGTGAAGGTGTTTGGTATGCTTTCCTTTATTGGTCAGAGTATTGAGTACAGGAGTTGGGAGGTCATGTTGCGGCTGTACAGGACATTGGTTAGGCCACTGTTGGAACATTGCATGCAATTCTGGTCTCCTTCCTTTCAGAAAGATGTTGTGAAATTTGAAAGGGTTCAGAAAAGATTTACTAGGATGTTGCCAGGGTTGGAGGATTTGAGCTATAGGGAGAGGCTGAACAGGCTGGGGCTGTTTTCCCTGGAGCGTCAGAGGCTGAGGGGTGACCTTATAGAGGTTTATAAAATCATGAAGGGCATGGATAATGTAAATAGACAAAGCCTTTTCCCTGGGGTCAGGGAGTCCAGAAGTAGAGGGCATAGATTTAGGGTGAGAGGGGAAACATACAGAAGAGACCTAATGGCCAATTTTTCACACAGAGGGTGGTACGTGTATAGTATGAGCTGCCAGAGGAAGTGCTGGAGGCTGGTACAATTGCAACATGTAAGAGGCATCTGGATGGGTATATGAATAGGAAGGGTTTGGAGGGATATGGACCAGGGGCTGGCAGATGGGACGAGATTGGGTTGGGATATTTGATCAGCATGGACGAGTTGGATCGAAGGGTCTGTTTCTGCGCTATACATCTCTATGACTCTATAACTTAAGAGGAGAGAGAAATCACAGGATATACACTATACACTTATACCCTGGGAGGAAAGGGTGCTGATTGTTGGCAACTTGTTTGAAATTTGACATTCTTGCCCTTTGTCATGAGGAGTGAAAGGTGAAAAATTTCAGTAAGATGTCCCTCTTTTCAGCAAGATTGATCATCTGCGCTTGTTTTTTGGTTCACAGCATTTTTGCCCATCCCTTATTTATTGCCCAGAGGGCAGACAACAGTCAACCACATTGCTGTAGAAACGAAATCACATGTAGGTCAGATTGGGTAAAATAGCAGATTTTCTTTCCTGAAAAAGGACATTAGTGAACCAGATGTGTTTTTCACAACAATTGACAGTGACTACGTGGTTCTCGACTGCAGATTTTATGGAATTTTATGCCACCATCGGCCAGGGTGGGATTCAAACCCATATCCCTCGAACACTGACCTGGGGTTCAGGATTGCTAACCCAGTGACATTACCGCTGCCTTCCTCTAAACAAATTACAAATCAAACAACCAACCAAAGATGGTCAGACTGATGGATGGGAGGTGCTTGAACAGAGAGAGAATGAAGCAAGAGGGAGAAAGGGACTAGATTGCATGTCAATGCACTGACTTATCAACCCACAAATTGGAGTTTCCTCATACCTGGGCACACACCACCTGCCAAGTCCCTTTGAATTGGAGTGTGTAGGACAGGCGGGGCAATGCCTCTTTTATTGACGAATCTATCTCCAAACCCAAGGCGTCTTACTGCATCTCGACTGCAGGATCAGGGCTGGAAATGCACGCACGGACACGCTTCACCACAAACACACCCACTGGCTTTCTGACTAAGGCATGTTGTAACAGGTTGGCTGCCTGTCATTTAATTTCTGCACTCAGCCTCCACCAAGCACTTCTCTAATAATTACAGACAACTCAAAAAGGGACCTGGGTAAAAAGCCAGGTCTGTACAATTAACGTTCTTCCAGTGGGGAAGAACATTAATTGTATATAAATGCTGAAGTAGAGTAAATAAAGTACAAATGCCATTTTAATTAGACTGGAACTACAAAATCATACAATGATTGCTTAGAAACCCCAAGAATGCTTCAGTTGCCGTGAGGCAATTCTTTAGTAATCCTAATCATTCAGCCAGGATTTACAATAATAATGGCATTAAATATAAAATCTCAACAATCTAAAATTTCACAGAAGGTTTCCAGTATTTGAAACTCCAGACACGAGACTGCTGAATATTTTAAATCAGAGCGGAGCTGGAAAAACACAGCAGGTCAGGCAGCATCTGAGGAGCAGGAAAATCGACGTTTCGGACAAAAGCCCTTCATCACGAATTTAGAATAAAGTACAGAGTGGTTGCAGTTCTGAGAGAGTGTGGCCCTCAGCTGAGGCAGGGCTGAGTGTAGAGAGGTTAGAGGTGGGCACATTGCTGCAAGTGTGGAGCGGAGGATCCAGACGGAAAACGGTTTCAGGTGGGTTTGAATCTGTAGTCTGTACTGGTTGTCCTGTTCGGTTCCAAACTGTGCTGGGTTGAATGTAGTCCGGAGTCCACATGGGATCAGTTGGTTACGGAGGCAGGCACTGAGGAAGCAAATGTGGCTGTGGTAGCGAGTCTGTTTCAGTACTTGGCTGAAGAGCTTCAGGGCAGAGGGGATGACTTGGGGGTTGCAGACTCATTGAGACTCTTGTGGAGAGAGGTGGAGAGAGAAGGAGAACTTCTTCAATGTTGGCATTCTTGCAGGAGGATTCACAGTAAGGTTAAAATCAATGAGGCAAAAGTGAGGACTGCAGATGCTGGAAACCAGAGTTTAGATTAGAGTGATGCTAGAAAAGTATAGCAGGTCAGGCAGCATCCGAGGAGCAGGAGAATTGACGTTTCGGGCAAAAGCCCTTCATCAGGAAATACTTTAAACCTTTCCAAACATGGAACTCCTTTGTTATTAACCTCCACAATTCATTTTAAGTTAACTCTCCGTGGCTGGGATTGTTTTCTACTGGAGAACTTTGGAGCGCGCAAAACGGGCAAAACCTGCAGTATCCTGCGAGCTCCTTGCCAAGTCACACGCCATCCTGACTCGGAATGACATCACCGCTCCTGGGCCAAGATCCTGGAATGCTCTTCCCAAAAGTCCTGCTGGTGCCCTGCCACCCCACGAACTGCAGTGGCTCAGAACAGTAGCTCAGCACCACCTTCTCCAAAGCAATTAGCCATGGGCAAGAAATGCCAGCCTGGCCACAGATGACATCAAGGTGTTCCAATGCACTTGACAGCCACTGAACACTGTGGGAAACAGGGCAGCCAAACATACAGTCATAGAGATGTACAGCATGGAAACAGGCCCTTCGGTCCAACCCATCCATGCCGACCAGATATCCCAACCCAAACTAGTCCTGATTTCAATGAAGGGGGATTTAAAGTGGGATGGTGATAGTCAAAAGTGAAGACATATGCTGTTTTCAGTATACAATGCAGTTGGTCATGACACAACAGAATACATTTATCACATTTGGGACTTGATTATGTCCAAACTGGCAGCAGAAACACTTCAACTGTGCCCAGAATATTTGAATGTATTACCTCGGTCCAAGCCAGCCTTGTGTCTGACTGAGGGGCGAAAGGGTCACCAACTGAGCTATAGCTGACACTTGGAATTGCAGTAGAGGTTTTGCCATCACTATGTGACAGTGCATTTTGTGATGCACAATTCTATCTCAGAACAGAAATTATCAGCCTTTCCAATTTGTTTTAAAACAAAAGTGCTTCAGGGCACATCGCATTTCATTGGTCGCTGTGGGCTACTTAGAAAGCCAGAAATTTCAGAGTGACTGTGAGGAAAAAGCAACTGGGATTCATAGGCAGCTGCCACTATACAGAACATCTTGCTAATGAGTTTCACAATGTGACAATATTCAGTTCCCAGATCTTTCTGCCTTCAAGGGCCAGTCCATGTACTGGTGACACTTTAGCAGAAGATTAGATTCTGTGCAACATGGCATTTTGCATGCTTGCGTCCAGTGGTTAATCTGAGAGAGAAGAGATGGGTTTAGGACAAATCCAAGTGCTGCACGTGGAATAAACATAGTACGGCACTAAATTAATGTCTCACCCTGAGCAAATATGACAGGCAATTCTGTTAGAACATTCACTTAAAAGACTAGTCAATTTCACCCTGGTGTTCATTCTTAAAATAAAAAGACCGAGATATTGCAATGGGAGTAGGAGAAACTGGAAGTTGAGATAAACATACTACAGGACAGGCAGACTGCCAATGTTCATGAAAAAGCAGCCTGGTGCTACAGAAATCCCTTGTGATCAGTCTGCAGAGAAGAAAGGATCATCAGACAGGCACTAGCTTCGTACATGGAAATGGTACAGGAATTACAAGGGACTTTGCATTCATACAAGATCCCTATTGTCTCTCTCAAAAGAGTCAAAGAGTTTCACAACCTTTCAACTGTTCAGGTCAACAAATCCCATAATGACTAGTTTACATATTGCCAAGTCCAGGTTCATTTGCTTTGGACAGTGTCAGTTTAGGGAAGAGTAATGGGTATAGATTACAAGAGTGGAATGGAGATGATTGGGAGATTTATGTTAGCATTAACAGAGTTAAAAACCACATGACATCAGGTTTATTTGGAAGTACTAGCTTTCAGAGCACTGCTCCTTTGTCTTGCAGCTAGTCAGGCAGGATCACAATACAAGAGTGCTTCAGGGCACATCGCATTTCATTGGTCGCTGTGGGCTACTTAGAAAGCCAGAAATTTCAGAGTGACTGTGAGGAAAAAGCAACTGGGATTTATAGGCAGCTGCCACTATACACAACATCTTGAGCTATCAATTCTGTGTCTCATGATCCTTTCCCACCGGCTACCTGAACAGTGCTCCAAAAGCAAGTACTTCCAAACAAACCTGTGGGATGTAACCTGGTATTGTGATTTTTAAATTTTGTCCACTCTAGTTCAGTGTCTGCACCTCCTCATCATTAACAGTAGCACTACAGACAGAGTCATGAGGCAACAAGACTTCCCTATTCTGCCTCAAATAACAAAGGGAATCTTCAAAGCCCATCGGAAGATTGTGACTAGAAGAATGGGCCAACGTGCTCTGCAGCAAGTCATAGATTCATAGAGATGTACAGCATGGAAACAGACCCTTCAGTCCAACCCGTCCATGCCGACCAGATATCCCAACCCAATCTAGTCCCACCTGCCAGCAGCCAGCCCATATCCCTCCAAACCCTTTCTATTCTTATACCCATCCAAATGCCTTTTAAATGTTGCAATTGTACCAGCCTCCACCACTTCCTCTGGCAGCTCATTCCATACATGTACTACCCTCTGCATGAAAAGACCCATAGGTCTCTTTTATATCTTTCCTCTCTCACCCTAAACAGATGCCCTCTAGATCTGGACTCACCCCACCCCAGGGAAAAGACTTTGCCCATTTATCCTATTCATGACCCTCATGATATTATAAACCTCTATAAGGTCACCCCTCAGCCTCCAATGCTCCAGGGAAAATAGCCCCAGCCTGTTCAGCCTCCACTTATAGCTCAAATCCTCCAACCCTGGCAACATCCTTGTAACTCTTTTCTGAACCCTTTCAAGTTTCACAACATCGTTTCAATAGGAAGGAGACCAGAATTTCACACAATATTCCAAGTAGCCTAACCAATGTCCTGTACAGCCGCAACACGACCTCCCCACTCCTGTACTCAATACTCTGACAAATAAAGGAAAGCATACCAAACACCTTCTTCACTACCCTATCTACCTGCGACTCCACTTTCAAGGAGCTGTGAACCTGCACTCCAAGGTCTCTTTGTTCAGCAACATTCCCTAGGACGTTACCATTAAGTGTATAAGTCCTGCTAAGATTTGCTTTCCCAAAATGCAGCATCTCACATTTATCTAAATTAAACTCCATCTGCCACTTCTCAGCCCATTGGCCCATCTGGTCAAGATCTCTTTGTAATCTGAGGTAACCTTCTTCACTGTCCACTACACCTCCAATTTTGGTATCATCAGCAAACTTACTAACTATACCTCTTATGCTCACATCCAAATCATTTATGTAAACGCTGAAAAGTACTGGACCCAGCACCGATCCTTGTGGCACTCCACTGGTCACAGGCCTCCAGTCTGAAAAACAACCCTCTACCACCCCCCTTTGTCTTCTACCTTTGAGCCAGTTGTGTATCCAAATGACGAATGAGAAGTGACTGAAACACAAGGAATTCTTACAATTCTTTGATGACAGGTCACTGGACCTGAAGTGTTAACTTTGATTTCTCTCCACAGATGATGACAGACCTGCTGAGCTTTTCCAGCAACTTCTGCTTTTATTCCTGATTTACTGCAACTCTTTTGGTTTCCTTTGGAATTCTTCCAAGATCTGACTGGCTGAATGCTCAGAGGCCACTGCAGGCTACAGAGGAGCCTGGAACAGGGAGGCATATGCTTGGGGAAAAAGAATCAGCTATTTAGGAACAAGCAGAGGAGCAATTGCTTGACTTTGAGGACTTCGAAACATTAGGAAGTGCATTTCGTTAGGTTAATTGAATGCTGGATAACATAGTTTAGCCAAGCATCGGGACCTTGCGATCTTGCTGGATAATCCGGAATTCAAATAGTCAAATGCCGGATGATCGAGTTTCCTCTGTAGTTAGGTGGACAAACATTGGTAATCCTGACACCATCAGCAATGCGTGCTCAGTTGATGACCGTATCCAATCCTATGGTCAATGGATTTTTGGACATGAAAGGGGTCAAGTGATCTTATAGCACAATGGGTCATGTTCCTGCCTCCAGATGATGCAGTGGCCCCAGGACTTGTTCCACATAGAAGGCGCATTCATAATACAGCCAGAAGGCGCTGCTTATCAACCTGCCAATGGTAATTTGTCAGAGTGAGAGAGACAGACAGACTGCAGCTCTCAGCTACGTTAACGTGGAGTGGAGCTCCTTAAGCTGTAACCTCTGTCTTGTCGCAGAAACAAGTGACAGAAAACAAAGGCGATCAGATGCTTTTCCTCCAGTGAGTGCGTAAACCCAGAGAGTCTAAGATGAAGGGAATTAAAGTGGACAGGCAAGAGGCTGGAAGAACAGAGCAAGCCAGACAGTATCAGGAGGTGGATAAGTCTTCATTTTGGGTGTAATCCATTAAGGGGCAGGGAAAGTAGAGCTGGTGTAGAAAATCACAAAGTCACAGCCTCACTGAAATGAAGGATCATGAGATCGAGGAGCTATTTCTGATCCTGTTTTATCAATAAGCACAGAAATGGGAGCACAACACCACAGTCACATGATCCAAATTTTTCACATCAGCTAATGTGGGTGAATATTATTGAAGGTATTCATAAATTCCTATCCCAGGAGGTCGCTCACTCACAGATCAATGGAAGGTTCAAGACCTGGGAATGAGGGCTTGAACCCAGCACTTCCCTAACCAGAGTCACTATGGAGCTCAATGACAACCCTGATGCAAATCCAATCCCAGTTTCCAGCACTTGGTCTACAACCTTGCATAGCTTGGCAATTCAACATTCATCATGTCAGTCCCAGGTGTTGGACCAGGACAAGAAGATTAACTGGACAAAGCAATCACTAATGGCAGTCCTAACCCAGCGGTTTTAATACTTGCCAAATGTGCATAGGTCCCAAGTTGAATTACCAGCATGACAAGCTCTGTGATCGAGGGCAGCTGCGGTGAGCAGGTATTGTCCCTACCTCTGGGCCCAAAGGCCCAAATTCAAGATGTATCATAACAAGTCTGAATAGGACGAACAACATCTGAGCTTTGAAACGGAGCCAAATCAATCTGATTTTTTTCTTTCGAGCAGGAAAATGCAGCAGGAAAATGACCTTGAAATGCACGGTATTGCCATAAGGTCCCAAGTGACTCACGGTAAACTCTGAAGGAAAATGTTCTATGACCACATCACTTCAAAAAAATAGGCGTGAGCAGGAAACACTGGTAGAGTCATCCATTTGCAAAGTAACATTTAAAAATTGCATAAGAGAACTAATGGTTCCAAAATGCTCACCTGCAGTCTCCCCATTAACTGAATACATATTGTCAAGCACGCGACAACATCTGAATTATTCTTTTCCAGACTGCAATCTTTTGTCTTCAGATATTATTATATCCTGTAATTTTCAACTTTCTCAACTGCAGTAGATTGAGTGCAACCAAAGCCTACTTTCCTTGAAAAGCACACACAGCATTACCAAATATGTGGGCGATAATTTTTTTAAAAAAATAAACTCTATTATATATATCTGAATCAGGCCATTAGCACAGATTAACAAGGCATTTGTTAAATTATCAATTCAATTTCTCCCACACTGACTGATTTACATCAATCCTAAATCCCCCGAATTTGCAGAGTTTGAGTCAAGAGTGTAGTTAAATTCATTTGGTCAGTCATAGAGTCAGACAGCATGAAAACAGACCATTCGGTCCAACCAAACTAGTTCCACCTGCCTGTTCCTGACCCATCTCCCTCTAAGCCTTTTCTATTGATGTTTTTAATCCAAATGTCTTTTAAAATGTTGTGACTGTACTCACACCCATCACTTCCTCTGGAAATTCATTCCACACATAAACCACTGCGTTAAAAAAAAAACTGCCCCCACGTCTTTTTAAAATTTTTTTCCTCTCACCTTAAAAAAAAGGTCTTGAAAAGGGAAAAAGACACCTGCCATTTGTTTTATCTATGCCCCTCATGATTTTATAAACCTCTATACGGTCACCCCTCAATCTCCAACGCTCCAGTGAAAAAAATGCTAGCCTATTTAGCTTCTGCATATAACTCAAACTTTCCATCCCCAGCAACATCCTAGTTAATCTTTTCTGAACCCTCCCCAGCTTAATAATATCCTTCCTCTAACAGAGCAATCAGAACTGGGCACAATACTCCAGAAATGGTCTTGTCAACGTCCTGTACAACCTCAACAGGATGTCCCAATTCCTGTACTAAAAGGACTGCACAATGAAAGTATGAATTCTAAATGGCTTTTTCTTCCATTTCAAATGATATTTTAAACCTCAAACGTACAGCCTATTTGCCAATTACCAGCCTTACTCCACCTGCGTCAATAGCAGTTAACATTGTCAGTCGCCCATTTATACAACTCAATGAATCTTTCAAGGCTGATAAACAGGGTGGTTTATGTTCTCTCTCAACCAGCCCTAGCTCACACATGAATACTCAGCATGAAGCAAGTAACAACAGATGGAGAAACATGGTTCAGGTCAGGAATTTGTCATAGATGCAGATGAAGAAAACATAGACACCATGACAACAAAACCAGCCACATTTCACTCAACCTGACAGTAAAAAAAAATTGTACAAACCAAATACAGGACAAAATTGTTGGCACGGAAAAGGCCAATGGAAATGCAGCCAGACTGATTTATACATACGCACCAAAACATGCCTTTGAAATGTGGACTGTCCCTTCCTGGGATGTTGGGTGTTGCTGGCTGGGCCTGCATTTATTGCCCATCCAAGTCTGTCCTTGAGAAGATGACAGTGAGCTGGATTTGTTGAACCGCTGCAGTCCATTTGGTAATTAATTTGGGAATATTGAAGGACATTAAGCAGAATAAGAAGCACACAATAACAATTTAAGAATATCATTGACTGTAACATAATGAGGTCAGAAGTCAGATGACACCTCATAGTCCCACACCCATCCACCGCCTCCAACCTCATAGTCCCACACCCATCCACCGCCTCCAGCCTCATAGTCCCACACCCATCCACCGCCTCCAACCTCATAGTCCCACACCCATCCACCGCCTCCAACCTCATAGTCCCACAACCCCGCACCGCCCGTTTCTACCTCCTGCCCAAAATCCACAAACCTGCCTGCCCCGGCCGACCCATTGTCTCAGCCTGCTCCTGCCCCACCGAACTCATCTCCCAATACCTCGACACGGTCCTGTTCCCTTTAGTCCAAGAACTCCCCACCTACGTTCGGGACACCACCCACGCCCTCCACCTCCTCCAGGATTTTCGCTTCCCCGGTCCCCAACGCCTTATTTTCACTATGGACATCCAGTCCCTGTACACCTCCATCCCCCATCACGAAGGACTCAAAGCCCTCCGCTTCTTCCTTTCCCGCCGCACCAACCAGTACCCTTCCACTGACACCCTCCTTCGACTGACTGAACTGGTCCTCACCCTGAATTACTTCTCTTTTCAATCCTCCCACTTCCTCCAAACTAAAGGAGTTGCCATGGGCACCCCCATGGGCCCCAGCTATGCCTGCCTCTTCGTAGGATATGTGGAACAGTCCATCTTCCGCAACTACACTGGCACCACCCCCCACCTTTTCCTCCGCTACATCGATGACTGTATGGGCGCTGCCTCGTGCTCCCACAAGGAGGTTGAACAGTTCATCAACTTTACTAACACCTTCCATCCCGACCTCAAATTCACCTGGACTGTCTCAGACTCCTCCCTCCCCTTCCTAGACCTTTCCATCTCTATCTTGGGCGACCGACTCAACACAGACATCTATTATAAACCGACTGACTCCCACAGCTACCTGAACTACACCTCCTCCCACCCTGCCCCCTGTAAAAACGCCATCCCATATTCCCAATTCCTTCGTCTCCGCCGCATTTGCTCCCAGGAGGACCAGTTCCAACACCGCACAGCCCAGATGGCCTCCTTCTTCAAGGACCGCAGATTCCCCCCAGACGTGATCGACGATGCCCTCCACCGCATCTCCTCCACTTCCCTCTCCTCCGCCCTTGAGCCCCGCTCCTCCAACCGCCACCAAGACAGAACCCCACTGGTTCTCACCTACCACCCCACCAACCTCCGCATACAACATATCATCCGCCGCCATTTCCTCCACCTCCAAACGGACCCCACCACCAAGGATATATTTCCCTCCCCTCCCCTATCAGCGTTCCGCAAGGACCACTCCCTTCGTGACTCCCTCGTCAGATCCACACCCCCCACCAACCCAACCTCCACCCCCGGCACCTTCCCCTGCAACCGCAGGAAATGTAAAACTTGCGCCCACACCTCCGCACTCACTTCCCTCCAAGGCCCCAAGGGATCCTTCCATATCCGCCACAAGTTCACCTGTACCTCCACACACATCATCTATTGCATCCGCTGCACCCGATGTGGCCTCCTCTATATTGGTGAGACAGGCTGCTTACTTGCGGAACGCTTCAGAGAACACCTCCGGGCCGCCCGGACCAACCAACCCAATCACCCCGTGGCTCAACACTTTAACTCTCCCTCCCACTCCACCGAGGACATGCAGGTCCTTGGACTCCTCCACCGGCAGAACATAACAACACGACGGCTGGAGGAGGAGCGCCTCATCTTCTGCCTGGGAACCCTCCAACCACAAGGTATGAATTCAGATTTCTCCAGTTTCCTCATTTCCCCTCCCCCCACCTTGTCTCAGTCGGTTCCCTCAACTCAGCCCCGCCCTCCTAACCTGCAATCCTCTTCCTGACCTCTCCGCCCCCACCCCACTCCGGCCTATCACCCTCACCTTGACCTCCTTCCACCTATCCCACCTCCATTGCTCCTCCCCCAAGTCCCTCCTCCCTACTTTTTATCTTAGCCTGCTTGGCTACTCTCTCTCATTCCTGATGAAGGGCTTATGCTCGAAACGTCGAATTCTCTATTCCTGAGATGCTGCCTGGCCTGCTGTGCTTTGACCAGCAACACATTTGCAGCAGACACCATGTTATAGTCCAACAGGTTTATTGAAATCGCAAGCTTTCGGAGCACTGCCCCTTCATCACCAAGAAAGAAGCAACGCTCTGAAAACTTGTGATTTCAAATAAACCTGTTGGACTATAACCTGGTGTCGTCTGACTTCTGACCTTGTCCATTCCAGTCCAACACCGACACCTCTGCATCATGTAACATGCCATACAGCACAGAAAGACAGCATTCAGTATAACGGCTCACTGACTCAGTCGATAAATTCTGTTGTTTGCTCCCTTGTGTATCTATCCCATTTATCCTCCTTGAATAAACAGACTGCAGTGTTTCACAAAGGGCAATTAGAGATGGCTAATAATTGCTGGCCTGCCCAGCGAAGGAGACCTCTTTGAATGAATTTATAAAAATGCTCATTACTGACACAATCCAGTTGGGAACTAGCCTAGCAAAACAGAAAGGATGGAATCAACCCTCATGAATTTTGTCTGCACATATGTTCAAGAACAGCCATCAACCAATAAAGATTTCACAATTTGCAAGATTAAAATTACTAGCCGCTTGAGTCTGAGGTAAACATTTTTGCCTTCGCCTTTATCGCTCTTGAAAGCGAAAAAAACGTGCCTGTTTTTCAAGATTTGGAGATGCCGGTGTTGGACTGGGGTGTACAAAGTTTAAAAATCACACAACACCAGGTTATAGTCCAAGCACTAGCTTTCGGAGTGCTGCTCCTTCATCAGGTGGTTGTGCAGCGCTCCGAAAGCTAGTGCTTCCAATTAAACCTTTTGGACCAGAACCTGGTGTTGTGAGATTTTTAACTCAGTTTTTCAGGTTTTCTAAATGACATATTTCCTGTCCTGTTCTTAAAAAGATTTGAGGTGAGGAGCGAGGAAACATAAGCCACAAAGGAGTAGCAGGATCTATTGATGGCTTGTTGTTACAACGGAAAAAACAGTTTGGATACGTTGGGCCAAATGGCCTGCTTTGTGCTAAAAATTACGCAACAATTTGTACATTTTGCCCTAAATTTGCCTTTCACAACTGTGAATTTGCTTCACGTTGCCCTACTATGGTCAACAGGCAAAGACTGCAACTTACTTTCATTATTCAGTTAAATTTCAGTTGGATCTCTATGGTACTTTGACGGACATTTTTCCAAATAGAAATACAGACACTGTTGATTACTTGTTGGACTAGAGTCCAACACCCATTGTTTTACCTTGAACTGCACCTTCCCCAGAACACTGAGGATGTCTGTTGTAACTTTGTACTCCTGCAATCCAGGGAGGAACCAAGAATTACTATTATACAGACTGGTTTCACAAGACCAACAGTCGCTGCATTCCTAAGCTGGGAGGGACTTGGTGTAATTGTTCAGAACTTTTAGCATCAGGTATCACCTCCCCAGTTAGGTGGGGATCACATCTGAGTTTAAGGACGAGTTTAGACCAACTCCCTCCCAGTGGCCAAGCAGTGTGGCCTGGTTTACAGCAGGTAGTTTTACTGGCACTGAACCCTGAAGAAATGAATATCCTCATCTCAGCAGCAGCAGCATGAATGGTGACCCGAGGTACAAAGGTGCTGCAATCCTTCATTTGAAAAAAATAAGAACTGCAACAACCACCTTGCACTTGTTTCGGGCCTCTAGAAGTAGTTGAGCATCCCGTGGAACTTTTAATTCACACTGTCGAGTAAGGTTTGTGTCAAAGCCAATGGATGGGATTGGGTTGGGTGGGGCGGGGGGGAGGTGGCGTGGAATCAGAGCTGACCAAAACCTTGTGTACAAAGAACATTTTGAGCAGGGGCTGAGACAGGAAGTGGAGAGGGGGAGAACGCAAAAGAGCGCAGAGAGATGGGCCAGAATCAGAAGACAGAGAGGGCAGAAGTCACAGAGCTTGAGGGAAGCTTTTGGAATGAGGGATGGAGGTGGCAATTGGGCTGCAAGGCTGACAGCATGGGGTGACGGAAGGTCAGTTGCCAACGGAATGGTGGGGAGAGTCTGAGAGAGATATACGCTGAGAGCTGACAACACAGGTGAAAGGTCAGGGGACCACGTCATTGAGCCAGGAAGTTCTTGGCAGCAGTGATAGAAATCCCCGAGGTGGAAAGGAACTGAACTGGATAAAACAGAATGGATTAGAGAGAAACCTGACCAACTCTCTCTCCGGAGCTGTAAGCAAATCTAATAATCAATCATAAAATAATCAAAATAATCAGAACATACTATAATAAAAACAACAATATCATCAGCCTGGTGTGTCTCACTTATTTATTTACGGGATATAGGGGTCACTGGCTGAGCCAGCATGTATCTTAAAGCCCTGGTTGATTTGATGTACGTAGACCCACAATGCGGTTAGCAAGAGTGTTTCAGGATCGTGACCCAGTGACACTGAAGGAACAATGATATATTTAAAAGTCAGGTCAGTGATTGACTTGAAGGGGAACTTGTAGGGGGTGGTGTTCCCATGTATCTGCTGCCCTTATCCTTCAGGATGGTAGCAGTTGGGGGTTTGGAAAGGATTGTCAAAGGAGCCTCAATGAAATTCAGTAGTGCAGTTTGTTGTGGGTATGTTTGCCAAGCTGGGAAGTTGATTTGCAGATGTTTTGTCCTCTTTCGAGGTGACATCCTCAGCACTGCGGAGCCTCCTGGGAAACCCTGCTGTATAACTGCAACCAATAGCCAAGCTACAAATCTTTACACAAACCTTGAATTCTGCAGTGCATCTTGTAGATGGTACACATTGCTGCTACTGAGCTACTGGAGAGAGTGGGTGTGATGTGGGAGAGAGTGATGCCAATCAAGTGGGCTGCATTCTCCTGAATGGTGCCAATCTTTTCAAATGCTATTGGGAGTTATACGCAGGTAAATGGAGTATTCCATTAAACATCTAATTGTGCCTTGTGAATGAAGGGCTAGCTTTGGAGAATACCTCCCCGCGGTATTCCTAACCTCAGATTTGCTCTTGTAGCCACAGTCTTTATATGGCGAGCCCAACTCAGTTTTTGGTCAATTGTAATTTGGGGAATTCAGGGGCCTCAGTGGTGGTAACAGCACTGAATACCAAGGGATGATAGTGACCATTTCCACTATGAGAGAATCAAATGCCACACCAATGTCACACCTGGAGTTGAGTTGACTGACTTCCAACATACACAACCACCTTCTTGTGTGCCAGTCCTGGCTCCAACCAGTGGAGAGTTTGCCCCCAATACCCATTATTTCAGTTTTGTAGGGCTCCTTGATGCCCCACTCAGTAAAATGCACCCTTGATATCAAAGAGCAGTCACTCTCACCACCCCTCTAGAATTCAGCTCTTTTGTTCATGTTTGAACCAAAGATGTAATGAGATCAGGAGCAGAACCCAAACTGGGTGTCACTGAGCAACTTATTGCTGAGCAGGTACTGTTCGATAGAAGGGGTGATGACCCATTCCATCACTTTTCTGATGGAGGGTGAACTGGTGGGGTACAACTCCAACTGATTGGGCGGCACGGTGGCATAGTGGTTAGCATTGCTGCCTCACAGCACTAGAGACCCAGGTTCAATTCCCACCTCAGGCAACTGTGTGTAATGTTTGCACATTCTCCCTGTGTCTGCTTGGGTTTCCTCCGGGTGCTCCGGTCTCCTCCCACAGTCCAAAAAAAAATGTGCAGGTTAGGTGAATTGGCCATGCTAAATTGCCCGTAGTGTTAGGTGCAGGGGAAAGTGTAGGGGAATGGGTCTGGGTGGGTGCGCGTCGGTGTGGACTTGTTGGGCCGAAGGGCCTGTTTCCACACTGTAAGTAATCTAATCTAAACTAAACTAAATTCATTGGGTTGGATTTTGCCTGCTTTTTGCATGTAAGATGTACCTGGGCATTTCCACATTGACACTGTTCTGGAACAGCTTGGTCGGAGGAGCTGCAAGTTCCAGAGCACCAAGGCTTCAGTACTATTGCCAGAATGTTGTCCCGTACTTATTGCAGTATCTAGTGCCTTCAGTTGTTTCAGAATACCACGTGGCATGAATTAAACTGGCTGAGGACTGTCGCTGGGGACAGATCTTCTGGCTGAAGACAGTTGCAAATGCTTCAGCCTCCTCTTTTGCATTTTCACCTTTGATATCTCCCTCACTCACTCCATATCCAAACCACAAATTAGTTTCGGGTTTGACCATATGCAGTAGGACTCTAATTAACATCACAAAATGTATTTACAATTGCAAACATTTTGCCGGAGTCCGAGAGATACATAAGCGACACAAGTGTTCACCAAACCACCAGCAAATGGTGATGTCAACGTGCCAAGAAAAAGAGTAACATGGGCAAAAAGAAAACGCAGACTTTAGACAGTCTGCACTTGCCCCAGCGCGAGAGAACAACGCAACACCAAACAGGATAATACAAGCTTTGACGATGTAATCTTCTCATCATTAGGTTTTGTTCAGTCTTTTAAAAAAGAATGTTGAAGTCACACCGCCCACATAAGATTCACTGACAAATTATTTTAAATTGGAATGCCATTTTTTCCAGAACAGGTCATACCAAAAGACAAGATTATGCAATTTCACTCAACCAAAATGTTTTTTTTATACTGAGTGCAAAAGCTGGTTACAATTTGCAAACCTAGCCAAGCCCAGGGATTCATTCTGGCTTGGTCATCTGTAAATGCGCACGCCCCGCCTCTCTCCTGCTCTTATGGTTCCTTCACAGTCTCCTGAGGTTTGTAGATTCCTCTGGGACTTCTCATATTTAATGCAGGTCTTTCTCAAAAATGTGAGCTGTTCCTCTCCAATTGGAGGGTGGACAGGGGTTTTAAAGATCTGGGAGTCTTGCACTTCAAGAAAGAAATTGTTGCTTTGGAGAGTTTAGATGGAGGGCAGCAGCAGTAGCAAGGTCCTTTAAAAGGCACATCTTTTCCTCTTAAGGACAGCAGAGTGGTTAGCACTGCTGCCTCACAGCGCCAGGGACCTAGCTTCGATTCAAACCCTGGGCAACTGTCTGTGTGGAGGTTGCATATTCTCCCAGTGTCTGCGTGGGTTTCCTCGGTGTGCTCCTCCCACAGTCCAAAGATGTGCAGCGTTGGGCGAATTGATCATGCTAGGTTGCCCACAGTGTTCAGGGACGTGTAGGGTAGGTGCATTAGTCAGGGGTAAATGTAGAGGAATAGGGTTGGGGAATGGGTCTGGGCGAGTTACTCTTTGGAGGGTTGGTGTGGAATGTTGGGCCGAAGGGCTTGCAGGCATTTCATGATTCTCTAATGGAGAGCATGGCCTAAAGGACAGACCTTTCAGAACTGACTGTTGCTGCTAGTGCTGCTGCAAAAAAGATCAAGACGGATGTTAAAAACCCTGCAGCGGAAACAGCACACTGATCCTTACAGCCCACCAAACCACACAAACACCTAAAAGGCCAGACCAGCATTGCTCCCATTCAACAATTCTTATACCATCTACATTTTCATGCTGGGTCACGCCAAGTCTGGGGCATCAAAATGGACTTGCACAAGGGAGACATTTCAGAAAGGGCCTCATTGTTTGTTAAAAAAAGAAACAAGGAGAAACCATTTCCCAGCAAAGCACCCACCACAGGAAGCAGACTCAAAGGCGATTGACAATACAACCAGAGGGAACAGGAGGAAACGTCTGTTTTGAAGAGAAATAATAAACTGGAGGTTATTACCAAATAGAACCAGAAAGAGCTGGAGAAACTCAGCAGATCTGGCTGCAAAGAGTTAAGTCCAGTATGACTCTTTACCGGGAACACTGTTCCAAAAGATGAATCCCAAAACAGAGCTAACTTTGTCTCTCTTGACTGATGCTGCCAATCTGTTTGTATTTCAGATCTCCGGCATCTGCAGCCCACGAGTACTTTATGGGTCTATTGTGGTCTGGAATGCACTGCCTGAAAGCAGATTTAATCGTAATGTTCAAATTGAACTGGATAAATACATGGAAAAACACTCACACAGCTTGAGAGAAAGAGCAGGGGTAGAGGATTTAATTCAAGGGCTAATACAGATGCAGTGAAGCAAAAATAGCCTACTTCCGTCCTGTATCTCATGATTTAAACTTTGCTTGTGCTGTAAGACCTCCTCAGACCTTTCAGCGCTGTCAATCCTGGGAGAAATATTTAAATACTTGAGATTTTATGGTAAGTACCTCTTTCTTAAATAGTACACCTTTGTGAAACTAACATGCGGCACTATAAACTGCCACATGTGGTTACCCAACCAAGGGGAGGAAGTCGAGCTGTAAAAATCAAACATTTTGCAAGGATAATACTTCAGGATTTTCTGAGTTAACGTTGCTTTAACTCAGTTCCTGTTCAACAAAGGAGCAACTTTACCACAAACTTTGCAAACCAATATGAGTTTTCACTTTCAAAAGTTTAAGTTACTTTCTGATGGAATTCTGGAAAGCTGAAAACAATTTTGTACACCAGAACAGGTCTGGTGTACAATGAGCTCGACTCACTACAGCTGTACTGCGCTGTCTAGCTCAGCTCAACGTTCCTCAAGTCACACCAGCAGCAGGAAGGTGCGAAAACACAATATCCTCAATAGATGCACAACACAACGTTAATCATAGAACACAACAGAAATTCACTTCCAGTTCAAGATAAACACATTGTCCTCCCCTCTGACAGTGAATTCGTCCAGATAACAGACAGACAATCAAAAGCAAAATTTGAGCTCTTGGTCAGTATTTCTGTTTGTTTATTCAGCATCACAGCCTCACTTCCTTTGTCAACTTCAGACTGCATACCTGACAAGGAATGCAATCGAGTTAATATTTGTGAAATGCAAGTATAATGAATGGAACATGTCATATGAGGACAAATTGAATATCGTTGCAAATTTGTAAGATTCAAGTTGAAATGATTTTGGAATAAAATGGCTAAGTTGTAATTTGGGAGGGAAATTATGGACTAACAGTTGTATTTTGCCAACTTTCTGAAACAATACACTGGATGAAAAACGTGGTTAACAATGTGATAATTACCAGATGATCCGTTAGTGCAATGTTGACTGAGGAATAGATCGAATCACCGTAGTCTTGCCAGACCATAGGGCTGCTCTGTCAATACAGAGACACAACTGGTGATGATTTAACCGGATGGCTACCAGGCCTCAGGTGAGGGGAAGAGTCATAGAGATGTACAGCGCGGAATCAGACCCTTCGGTTCAACTTGCTCATTCCGACCAGAAATCCTAAACTAAGTTAATCTCCCATCTGCTAGCGCTTGGCCCACATCCCTCACAACCCTTCCTATTCATTTACCTATCTAGATGTTTTTTAAATGTTGTAAAATTGTACCAGCCTCCACCACTTCCTCTGGCAGCTCATTCCATACACCCCCCAATGTGAAAACGTTGCCCTTTAGGTCTTTTTTTTAATCTTTCCCCACTCACCCTAAACCTATGCCCTCTAGTTCTGGACTCCCCCACCCCAGAGAAAAGATTTTGTGCATTAACTCTATTTATGCACCTCATGATTTTATAAACCTCTATAAGGTCACTCCTCAGCCTCCAAAGCTCCAGGGAAAACAGCCCAGCCTATTCAACCTCTCCCTGTAGCTCAAACCCTCCAACCTTGGAAACATCCTTGCAAGCCTTTTCTGAACCCTTTCAAGTTTCTCAATATCCTTCCGATAGACTGAAAAAGGAGAACCCTTCATAGTAAACTCAGCCAGCGGTAGAAACTGAACCCCACTGTTGTCATCACACTGCTTTGCAAACCAACCATCCAACCAACTGAGCTAAACCAACCTAGCTGAGAACAGCTCCCCTGCTCTAATTATAGTGCAATGGAATCTTTCACTGCTATCTGAGCAGCCTGGTGGGGCCTCAGATTAACATCTCACCCAAAGGACAACACTATTAACAATACAGTGTCCCCTCAGTATGGCACTGAAGTGTCAGCTGTGGTTTTCATGCATTTTAAAAGGAGGCTTTTTGAATTCAAAAGGCTACAGTGCTACCAACTGAGCCACAGCTCAAATCAGTTGGTCATCACAGGGAGAGTACAAGATCAGGCAAGAATGTGGGCACAAGACACGTACATACACTAGGATATTGCGCAGACGAAGCATTCCTCAACACAGCTCTGCTCATCACTGCACTGAGTAATCACAAACATCTCAACACAGGCCAGTTCAGGACTACACCATGTCAACATCAGTCAATGAACACTGAGCTACAGCAAGCATGATATGGAGATCCAGTATCATGAAATAAAGCCTGGATCCTGGAGGTCACAATATAGACTCAATGTTTATTTATCATGCATCAAGAACTCTCTTCTTCTGCTTAAGATACAATGTTTCACGCTCTGAAATTAAGTAATTGATCTCGTTTCTCGATAAAGTACTCCCATTGATCTGAGAAGGTTGAAGAGTGATCAATTTTCTTTGTAACCTAACAACAGGTACATTTACATAAAACAGTTTTAGCAACTGCTATGTACTGGAAACAGACATCTGACCTACTTTATACAGTATAATTGCTTCATCTCCATCCAAGATTGGTCATCATCCTCCTGAGTCAGGAACAGGGGGAGAAAAGAACAGGTGAGCCATTAGGTGCAAAGGAATTGACACTGTTCCTAACGTTCAGGATCGCCAATTTCAATCAGCATGGTGGCACAGTGGTCAGCATTGCTGTCTCACAGCACCAGAGACCCTGGTTCGATTCCAGCCTCAAGTAACTGTGTTGAGTTTGTACATTCTCTCAGGATCTGCATGAGTTTCCTCCCACAGCCCAAAGATGTGCAAGTTAGGTGAATTGGCCATGCTAGTTTACCCTGTAGTGCATCAGGATGTGCAGGTTGAGTGGATTAGCTGTGGGAAATGTGAGGTGATGGGTCTAGGTGGGATGCTGTTTAGAGGGTTGGTACAGACTCAATGGGCTGAATGGCCTCAATTTGTACAGTAAGGGTTTTGTCTGGACCTCTAAAGAACTGAAACTACTCTTTCCTGTTACAAAGTCCATTGGTGAACATGAACTTGTGTGTTTTTTTGTTACAATATGCCTCTGCTCCCTATTCCCACTTAATAGATTTCAACACAAATTGTGGAACCATTCAACTGCAATATTATAGTGAAAAATCAATGACAGTTGGTGGAATTCAAATTCACCACTAATCACCAAAATAAATCTGGGATATTTTGGAAAAGCTAATCCAATTGAGACCACGGAACCACAATCAATTGCTATAAAAACCCATCTGGTACGTTAATGTCCATCGGGGAAGAAAATCTGATCTTCAACACGACTGGCAGCATCCGCGGGAAGAAAGCAGAGTCAACATTTCAACTCTGGTGACTTCTTCAAATCATTCTCTGAAACGTGGGCTCGGCTTTCTCCTCAGATGCTACCAGACCTGCTGAGTTTCTCCAGCAATTTGTGATTTTGTTTCAGATCTCTGCAGTTCTTTGTTATATATTAATCCAATCTCACCCAGTCTGACTGACTGACAAAATTCTAAGAGGGTCAGACAGCGCAAACTCAGGAAGGCTGTCCCCAATGACAGGGGAGTCCAGAAGCAGGGGTCAGAGTTCAAGAATACAGGGAAGGTCATGTATGACAGAGATGAGAAGAAATCTTTTCACTGAGAGACTGGAGATCCTGTGGAGTTCTCTAGCTCAGAAAGCAGCTATGGCCAAGAATACTGAATGCTCAAGGTTTGTGTAAAGATTTGTAGGTCAGATGCTGGTTGTTGTGGTTGTGGGTATGGTCGCTGATCTAGGAAGTTGATTTGCAGACATTTCGTTCCCCTGTCTAGGTGACATCTTCAGTGCTTTGGAACCTACCGTGAAGCGCTGCTATACCGGGGTCTTCTGGAATGTATTTAGTTCTGTTCCTGCTGCTTCCGGTTGCTCACAGTAGTGGCTGGTATATTGGGTCCAGATCAACGTGCTTGTTGATGGAATCCACGGCTGAGTGCTGTGCTTCTAAGAATTGTCTGGCTGTCGAATTTGCAGTCCTTGTCATCTGTGTGTATGGCTACTAGGGATAGCTAGTTGGTGTTCATGGGTTCGGCTGGAACAACACAACGATCGAAAAACAGGCTAAACACAGGACAGCCAGAGAATTTCTAGAAGCATGGCACTCAGCCGCAGACTCCATCAACAAGTACATTGATCTGAACCCAATATACCGGCCGCTACAACAACCAAACAGAACCAGCAACCGGAAGCAGCACGAATGGGACCAAATAAATTCCAGAAGACCCCAGCACAGCAGCGCTTCACAGGAGGCTCCAAAGCACTGAAAGATGTCACCTAGACAGGGAACAAAACATCTGCAAATCAACTTCTCAGTTCAGCGAACATACCCACATCCAGGACGGCATGATGGCTCAGTGGTTTGCACTGCAGCCACACAGCACCAGGGTCCCAGGTTCAATTCCAGCCTTGGGTGACTGTGTGGAGTTTGCACGTTCTCCCCATGTCTGCGTGGGTTTCCTCCGGGTACTCTGGTTTCCTCCCACAATCCAAAGATGTGCGGGTCAGTTAATTGCCCACAGTGTTAGGTGCATTAGTCAGAGGGAAATGGGTCTGGGTGGGTTACTCTTCTGAGGGTCGGTGTGGACTGGTTGGGCTGTAGGAATACCAATCTAATATTTACAAGGAGTTAGAGGTTATTGTTCTAAGAGCTAAAAGGATTGAAGGTTATGGGGAGATAGCAGGAACAAAGTACAGAGTTGAATGATCAGCCATGATCATAACGAATGGGAGAAGCAGGCTTGAAGGGTCACATGGCCCACTCCTATTTTCTATGTTTTTATGTCACTAAAGACATAGGAATGTGGCTGATGCTTTACTGCCCTCTGAGACACCACTGCAGCAGGTTAAGAAAGCTAGGGGAGTTGAAAGTCGAAAGAATGACATCAGATGGACAACCCAGACACTGACCGTGGCAACTATAATCTCTACCACCTCATTGATAATAATAAAAAAAACCTAGAACTGCCTTCCTATCACCACTCTGGGAGCACTTAGCCCACCTCACCCTCCTGAGGAGGAATGTGGTTCAAAAAGGCAGCTTAAGGGCAATTAGGGATGAACCTCAAATGCTGCCCAGTCAGACACACCCAAATCCTGTAAAAATGTTTTCTTTAAAAATTGGTTCTTAAAGAACATAACATTCAAGGCCAAGGAATTAAAGTCATTCTATCCAGAGGACCTTTACAGTTCCTGTCATCCTATTAGTTTTTATTTTTGCTAACCCAATTGCCCAATGCAAAGTCTTTGTCTCAGTGTTCGACAGAGCATTTAGCTGCTGTACATGAAGCATGAAAAGCATCTAGACCATTTACTCATTGGTTCTTCCCCACCTGCTCTGCTGTCTCACAATTGTGTCTACTCCAGCCCCAAGTTGCTCTTTCATCTGTGATGCTTCATATGCCTTCCTGTATTATAAATGAGGAAAGCATCACTCAGGCAGCACTGTGGCTCAGTGGTTAGCACTGTTGCCTCAGAGCGCCAGGGACCTGAGTTCAACTCCAGCCTCGGGCGACTGTCTGTGTGGAGTTTGCACATTCTCCCAGTGTCTGTGTGTGGGCTTCCTCTGGGTGCTCCGGTTTCCTCCCACAGTCTAAAGATGTGCAGGTCAGGTGAATTGGCCATGCATAAAATGTCTATAGTGTTAGGTGCATTAGTCAGAGGGAAATGGGTCTGGAGGGGTTACTCTTCAGAGGGTCGGTCTGGACTTGTTGGGCCTGTTTCCACACTGTAGGGAACCCGAGGATGCTGCCTGAACTGCTGCGCTTTTCTGGCACCACTCTAATCTAGAATCTGGTTTCCAGCATCTGCAGTCATTGTTTTTACCGTAGGGAATCTAATCTAATCTCATGGCGGCAGTGGAACATTGGCAATATGTGACTTCAGAGAGTATTGTGACAGTGTGAAAATAAGATAGCCAGTGTTAGAAAGAAACAGCAGCTGCTTCTTGTTTCAGACTTTCAGCATGCCATTCATCTCTTCCACTTGTGAGTACATTATCCACCATTGATTTACAGAAACACAGATGGGCTCATTTCAACTAAACTTGATTAAAAAGGATGGCAAATCATCTTGGCACGCAGCACATTGTCAGTCTTGTTTCCACTTGAATGCAGCGTTCTTGCAACGCACACGGCACTCAGCGCCAGACAACTGGTCTTCGTGATTCCTTATCCAAGCAAGAATCACCAGCATTTAGAACATCTTGAGGTTTTGAATCTTCTTTTCAAAACAAAACTCAAAACAAATTCCTAGAATTCTGGCAGGGTTTGCATGCATCTGTCACGATGCTTTTCAAAGTTTGGCTCAAGTCTCCAGGCATAAGGATTGCTGCTGGATGAAAGATGAGCAAGGTCAGCCTAGTATATCTTTTAATATCTTGACCAGTGCAGGATGACAATAATGGGACATCAACAGTGCACAGATCCCACATAATGGGAGGAAATTCCTCAGGAGGGAAAGTTTTGGGAACAAAAAAGTTCAAGTCACTAGTCTCTGGTCTGTATATGACACTGGAGAGGGACTACGGTGGTGCAGTGATAATGTCTCTATCTCTGCCCCAGGAAGCCAGGGTTCATATCCCACCTGTTCCAGAGCTACGTCATAACATGTCCAAACGGGTTGGTCAAAAATATCTACGCTAAAAATATCAATGACACTTGGGCAGATCTCACATTGCTGCCAGTCACTCTTGTATTATTCTCCAAATATTAACTTCTGAAAGGAAGAAACATGTTTTTGAATGAATTAATGCTGCTCCTGTCTGCCTGGGGATTCTGCTGCGCAAATTTACCATCTCAGGAGCAAATAGGGATGGACAATACCATATTGTCAGCTGCAGTCACCATGAGTAAAAATCCGAAAGCCAAAGACTGGAGAAACTATTAAGATAACTTCTCGCAAAGATGGACATTAAAATGAAAGAGATTGGAAATCACAAAGCAAAATTGCATTGGAATTAATAATCAAATATGCATATTTAATCTTGTTAACAGACAGGTCAAAGTTGTCTTATAAAAAGGAAGAACACAATCATTGCTCCATCTTGGATTTAACAAGAATTCCATCATTAACATTTCACTTTGCAAACATTCTAATCAGTGTCTATAGAGCAGAGAATAATTGTCCACTTTCACAGCCTCTCAGAATCTTGCTTCTGCCTGATGAAGCAATTATTTTAACCACAGCTGCAAAGCATTTAAGCTGGATATTTAAGCCATGAATTTTCCTTTGATGTGTTTCAACTCATGAAGATATCAAGTTACCCTAAAAGCTTGTGTAATTTAAACCCACTGTTGCAGTCACTCACATTAAAATCTTATCATCCCAACCAAGCCTGTCCTGCTGCAATTCAATTCTCTGGGCAATCTCAAGGTGCTTATTAGCAGCACAAATGAATGAGGAGTGGCTCATGAAAGCCAATCGGAGTATGGGATTTATACAAAGCTGATATTTTAATTTTATTTTGAATTATAGAATCCCAGTGTGGAAACAGGCCCTTCGGCTGAGCAAGTCCACAGCTACCCTCAAAAGAGTAACTCACCCAGAACCATTCCTCTATTACTCCACACATTTACGTCTGACTAATGCACCTAAGCTACACATCCCTGAACACCATGAGCAATTTAGCGTAGCCAACCCACCTGACCTGCACACCTTTGGATTGTGGGAGGAAATCGGAGCACCCAGAGGAAACCCATGCAGACATGGGGAGAATATGCAAACTCCATACAGACAGTCACCCAAGGGGTGGAAACAAACGCAGGTCCCTGGCACTGAGGTATCAGTGCTAACTATTGAGCCACCGTGCCACCAGATATGCAAGTTTGTTAAAAATTGTGCACCCTTGACATTTTTCTCATTTGAAAATACAGTAAAGCACTTTTTTAAAAAAAATTGCGACCGAGGCTAGCAGACAAATGGAAGCAAGAGGATTCAGCAGATGCCAAGAAATCCTGTGAGTAAAGCTCAAAGACACGTCTATTGCAAGCTCACCCTTGTAATCACCTCAGTCTCGGCCTGCACTGTTAAAAACAAAGCCCTTGACTGTTCTCAGACATGGTGCTCTGATCAAAGTGGTGACAGTGTAAAGAGACAGTGTTTATATGCATCAATTAATTGCTTGTAACATTGTTTGAAATTTGTACACAAACACTTCAGCCTCTCAAAGCATACAATGTAACCGCTAGCAGTCTGACAGGAGAATAACTTTGAAGGTTGAAATCCACATTTCAACATCCATACAAAAGACATAAAAACAATCAGCTGAGACAAACCAGACCTTTAATTCTAGAAATAACCTTCAGTTTCTTCTCAGACCCAGGATTCAAGCGAAGTGTAGCTTTATTCCAAATTTTACAAGCAGTTTCGTCTTAATTTTAATCTAGTGTTTTTGCTTTCAAATTATAATCTTCAATAAAAAAAATTAGTTTTTAAACTTCCATTGGGTTTCTTCCTTGTAGGAAATTGGTGTCTCTGAGGGCTCATTTCTATCACAATTTACAGCGCCAGCACACTAATAAGCTCGGGCTTGAAAGAGAATTCTAACATGATGGCTTCAATTTCCAGTGTCAGTGACAATCTCCCAGTGCTCCTTTAGTTCCCAAATCATAACTTGAATTTCAATCTCGAAGCTTGCATCCTGTCTTTTCATCTTCATCGCACGTTAAGCTCAAATTTGAGTGGCAGGAGCAGAAAAACCAACTCACTATCCCCTCATGTAAGTCAACAAAAAAATACCGGCCATGACATTTACATAACTTGAATCGAGGGAAAGGATGACAGTTATGGATAAGCCTGAATACACGCAATGTCAGAGGTGTATAAAAAAAGGCTCCAAGTTACAGATCAAACACTTGCAACTGAAACATCACATGAGGCAAAAGGTATTTTTGAATAATTTTGATGAGACAATTTGAAACCAACTTATTTTTAAAATCACTAATGCATCAAATATTTATTTGGTGACTGGCAGACTCCGTTGTTTTATTTGCTCAGATTATTCTGCAGCCTGGGTGCAGCATGCATTAAAAGAACTCCATTTGACTCCATTGGACCAAGTACAATGAAATGAGACTGGCACAATTTGGTGTTTATTGGTCAGCATAGACAGATTCAGCACGGAAACAAACCTGTCGCTCCAACTCATCCAGACATCCTAAATAAATCTAGTCCCAATTGCCAGCACTTGGCCCATATCCCTCTAAACCTCTAAGAGATTGATAAATTCTTGATGTCATAAGGAATTAAGGGCTACGGGGAGAATGCGGGTGAGTGGAGTTGAAATACCCATCAGCCATGATTGAATGGCGGAGTGGACTCAATAGGCCGAATGGCCTCACTTCCACTCCTTTGTCTTATGGTCATAAACCCTTACTATTCATACACCCATCCAGGTGTCTTTTAAATGTTGTAGTTGTACCAGCCTCCACCACTTCCTCTGGCAGCTCATTCTATACATGCACCACCCTCTGTGAAAAAGTTGCCCATACAGTCCTTTTCAAATCTTTCCCCATTCACCCTCAAACTATGATCTCTAGTTCGGGACTTTGCCATCCAAGGGAAAGGGCCTTGTCTGTTTACCGTATCCATGCTCCTCACGATTTTATAAACCTCTATAAAAAGGCTCCCCCCCACCCCCAGCCTCCGATGTGATGGGCCAAAGGGGCCTGATCCACTTGCTGTCCCTGGAGGATCTCAGTGGTTAGGTACTGAGGATGCCGTCAGTAAATAGGAGCCGCAGCCCCAACCCACTCGGCATTAATGACCATGACACAGCAGGTGGTGGATGTGGACAACTGGAAACTAGCTTGGGAGGAACAGGAATTGGCTTTAAGTTGGTCTGATGTAATGAAAATAGAAAGGTATTTTTATCAACCTGTCCAGAGTTATTATTACAAACACTTATACACTTAATGGTAAGTTCCTATGTTGCTGAACAAAGAGACCTTGGAGCGCAGAACCATAGCTTCTTCAAAGTAGAGTCGCAGGTAAATAGGATAGTGAAGGCAGCATTTGGTATGCTTTCTTTTATTGGTCAGAGTATCGAGTACAGGAATTGAGAGGTCATGTTGCGGTTGTATGGGACATTGGTTAGGCCACTTTTGGAATATTGCGTGCAATTCTGGTCTCCTACCTATTGGAAAGATGCTGTGAAACTTGAAAAGGTTCAGAAAAGATTTACAAGATGTTGCCAGGGTTGGAGGATTTGAGCTCTAGGGAGAGGTTGAATAGACTGGGGCTGTTTTCCTTGGAACGTCTGAGGCTGAGGGGTGACCTTATAAGAGATTTATAAAATCATGAGGGGCATGCATAGGGTAAATAGGCAAAGTCTTTTCCCTGGGGTGGGGGAGTCCAGAACTACAGGGCACAGATTTAGGGTGAGAGAGGGGAAAGATATAAAAGAGACCTAAGGGGTAACTTTTCCATACAGAGAGTAGTACGGGTATGGAATGAGCTGCCAGAGGAAGTGGTGGAGGCTGGTACAATTGCAACATTTAAAAGGCATTTGGATGGGTATATGAATAGGATGGGTTTGGAGGGATATGGGCCGGGTGCTGGCAGGTGGGCTAGATTGGGTTGGGATATCTGGTCGGCATGGACGCGTTGGACCGAAGGGTCTGTATCTGTGTTGTACATCTCTATGACTCTATGACACTTGACTGAATGAGGGAGACTGAGTGAGGGGATGGAGAAATTGGCCAACTGATGACTGTTTAAAGGGTCCATCAGTGCAGTTTAACCGTAGCTCAATGGAGTCCAGTTTAAAGTTCACCAGGACAGCCAAAACAAACCCGGTACCCAAGATACTAACTGCTTTTCTGACTTCAGCATCACATCAACATGACCGTGACCATATTTTACTGCCAATCTTGAGTTTATTGTGACAGAGGGAGAATAGGTAGAAACACCTCAAAAGAGGTTAGTGGTCTATCAACAACAACTTTGATTCTCTTTGATGTAGCAAAAAGTTCCACAATGTTACAGGTGAACGTGAGTAAACAAAATCTCACAGCCAAAAGTGATATATTCAGACAGGGTCACATGAGGAGATATATTCAGACTAGGGTTCTTATAAGTGGCAAGATTTGTTGGGGATCCCTGGCTTTCTATGGATAGTTTTAGTAAACCTGTTTAAACATGTTATGACATGTCTGGAGTAGATGGAATTTGAACCCAGACTTGCTGGCCCAGAGGTAGGGACACCACTGCTGCACCACAAGTGGCGTGTTTTAAGGAGTATCTCAAATGTGGAGTGGCTTGTGCAAGGAATTCCAGAGTTTAGGGCTCGGGATCAGAGACAATGGCAAAGAGATGAAAATCAGAGGAAACAATAATCACGGGCTTGACATGGACAGTGTGGTGTCCTGAGTTTGAAGATAGATTGTACTGTAAAAGCGAAGATTGTAAGATGAATTTCTGAGACACACAGCGTATTGAACCACTCAATGACTGAGCAGTGGGCTGTGCCACATAGCAGAGTCTTGACGTGTGAATGTTGATTGGAACCTGTCCAGTGGGAAAGCTGCTTCATATCATTGTGAAGATTGGCTGAATAAAAATGCAAAATGCTTGATGAGTCAACACAGCATAAAAGGAATTAGTATATTTACCTGACAACACCCTTGGGAGTGGCTCTCAAATAGATGACCCACCTGTTCCCTGTGCTCTGCAGATGGAATATTTGGAGCGAGGAGTTGATTATATAAAAACAAAGTCAAATTCTCAATCGAATTGCAACAACCATAGTGACTCAGTGGTTAGCACTGCTACCTCCCAGCACCAGGGTCCCAGGTTCGATCCCAGCCTCAGGTAACTGTGTGGAGTTTGCACATTCTCCCAGCATCTGCATGGATTTCCTCCAGGCGCCCCGGTTTCCTCCCACAGTCACATATGCAGGTCAGGTGAATTGACCATGCTAAATTGCCAATAGTGTTAGGTTCATTAGTCAGAGGGATATGGGTCTGGGTGGGCTACTCTTTGGAGGGGCGGTGTGGACTTGTTGGGCCAAAGGGCCTGTTTCCACACTGTAAGGAATCCAATCTAATAAAACTTAAAATTTTCATTGCGATCTGCTGTGCTTTGTTCAGAGATGATGTCCATCCAGTCACTTAGAGCTGGCCTCTTTTGTTCTCGTTACATTGTTTTTTTTCTCTATTAGAGTCATAGAGATGCACAGCATAGAAGCCGACCCCTAGGTCCAACTCGTCCATGCCAACCAGATATCCCAACCCAATCTAGTCCCACCTGACAGCACCCGGCCCATATCCCTCCAAACCCTTCCTATTCATATACCCATCCAGATGCCTTTTAAATATTGCAATTGTACATGGGATGTCAGCATTGATTGGTATTCCTAGTTACCCTGAACTAAGGGGTTTGTTCGATGATTGAGGTCAGAGAAAAGTCAACTTTTGAGTTTGGAGTCACATGTAGGCCAGACAGGGTAATCACAAATGTTCTTTTTAAGGAAGACCATCTTATTTTAAACTACCACTCATTGATATATTTTCATGGTCACCCTTGCTTTCAATACCAGATGTTATGAATTGAAGTTAAAAGTCAACAGTGGGATTCGAACCTCGGTCCCCACAAGTACCAGTCTGTGCCTCTTGATTACAAGACATTGCAATTACTCCGCCTTCTTCCCCTTGATCGAGAAGACAAGCACAAGTCCATGTGTGAGATGGCCAATAATACCAGGTCTCCATTCCTCCAACACAATCCTGTTGTCACTCAAAGCACGTTGTTAAAATAACCCATTCAAATCACTGCCCTGCAGGAAGGCTCAATCCTGATTTCAATAGTTGTTTAGACAATCTAATTGGAATGTTTATGCACATTTAATTAAAGCTTTATACTGAACAGGATATCAAAGCACATATATCAAAGGAATGTCAATTTATACAAATGATGCCCATAAAATTCATATCTCCTTTAATGGAGTACGTTCACAACCGACAGTTACTCAAAAGGAATACATTCTCCACCACAATAATGAGAAATAACCTGTTATTAGTGTTGCCAGGACGTGTCTTCATGAAACCACACCCTAGCAATCTCAAACACATCTTATTGGGCAACTAAGGTGAAAAATAGCAAGGTCAACTTGAATAAGCACCAAGGCACTCCCCCGGATCAGAGAGGTGAAATAAATCACTGAGATTCATTGAGCAAGGAGGGTTTGCAAGGCAATGTGGGCTTCAGCAGTTTAATCAGCGTCAAATGACACAACAGAATCTAAACCATTCACAATGAGTGCCAGAGTCCTGCAATAAATGGTTGGGAGTGGTCCAATGGGAAGGACTGATGGAGCCCCACATCGCTCTCATGTCATCAGAATCGGTTCGGATTAGCTCAGAGCAGAGTCTGACAGTAAGTTGCCAGACATTGACAACCAGAGATAGCCAGAGACTAGAGAAATCAGAAGGGGGAAGGAAATTACATTGAATTAAATCGTCTAGAACATACAGCTCCTGAAGAACAGGCAAAGCAGATGATTAGCAGTTACCTTCAAGAGAGTGTCATCAAGTTTTTTATAGCACGGAAAAGACCATTCACACCTGTGCCAGTCATCAAGCATCTACTTATTCTAATCCCATTTTCCAGCACTTGGACGGTGGCATATCTTAAGTACCTTGATGTTTCTGCCTCCACTACTCTTTCAGTTAGTGTGTTCTGGAGACCCAACACATTCTGGGTAAAGAAACTTTGCCTCAATTCATGTCAAAACCTTCAGCTCCTTATTGTTAAACTATGCCCCTTGGTTAAGGACCTTTCTACTCAGGGGAGAAGATTCCCTTGATCTATGCTGCTCCTAACTTTGTATGCCTCAACAGGGTGCACCCCACCACCCCCCCTCCAACCCAGCCTTCTCTGCTCCAAGGAGAGCACCCCTAATGAGGCTCTCTTCATAGCTTAATCACTCCAGCCCAAGCAACACTCTGGTGAATCTCCTCTGTGCACTCTCTGCAGCAATCACATTCTATCTATAATGTGGTGACCAGATTTGTACACAGTACATCAGCTGTGGCCTCCCTAACATTATATACAGCTCCATCATAACCTTCCTGCTCTTGTATCCAATGCTTTGACTAATAAAAGCAGATATCCCACATATTTTCTTAACTAGAAAAGATGCCTTGAGGATATTAGGTTAGATTAGATTCCCTACAGTGTGGAAACAGGCCCTTCGGCCCAACCAGTCCATACTGACCCTCCAAAGAGTAACCCACCCAGACGCATTTTCCTCTGACTAATGCACCTAACACTACGGGCAATTTAGCATGGCCAATTCACCTGACCTGCACATCTTTGGACTGTGGGAGCACCCGGAGGAAACCCACACAGACACGGGGAGAATGTGCAAACTCCACAGAGACAGTCGCCCGAGGCTGGAATCGAACCTGGGACCCTGGTGCTGTGAGGCAGGAATGCAAACCTATGAGCCACCCATATGCGTAAGGACAACTCCATCCCTCAACTCAATCTCTTGGAAGCAAACCTGGCCTTCATCCAATGCCCCAAAATCACATTTCTCGATCTTTGCATGTTGGTTTACAACCATCTCATGTTCTGGTCATGCTTCATTTTCACCCCCCAGCTTCAGCACATGCTCTTCAACTTCACAATTCTAGTCATTTGTCTGCACTTCTTCCCAATCCCAGCTGCCCTCCAATACGGTGGAGACACCTTGGCTCTGCCAACATTGCACGAGAATGCTTCCTTCTCTCTGTGAAAACCTTTAATCAGGCCTCTTCCGGAGTCATGACTCCTGACTCGAATCCTGTTCACTGCCAATCCTCTGTTAAGTTCCTTTGGACTTTCATTATGTGATGAAGGTACAACTGCTTTGATGGCCTGGGGTACCATCCACCAGTGGGAAGTTAGCAATCTGAGGAACCGTGGGTGAAATGGCTGGAATGGATACACCTCAGGCCTGAAACTGAGCTTCCTTTTAAATGCAAACTAAGTTGAGTAATGGGCAGTTCAAAATACAAAATCTGTCTGAAATAGGATATTAAAAATATACATCATCCTTCTGCTATAATGCTACTCCTCATGTGTATTAGCGATCAGGTTTATTGTTGATATCAAATGACAAGTGCCAATTTACAAACTAGCCCAGCAAGGGAGATAGGGATTCCTCACTACAAGTACACTACAATGCCAATCCTCTGGATACAACAGCACTTCCAAAAGTTGCTCCCACTGTAACCCCGTTCTGAGGCTTGAAAATTGCCACTTCCCAAGAAATGCAACCACAGCTCGATGTCAGTGCTGGCACTGGGGTTGGAGGCACAGGCAACTGGAATGAAACCTCCATGACAACCATTGCTCCGACACGTGACCCTGGTTTAAAGGATACTGGTCCCTGCAGTGCAACGCTTTGCAAAATCCCATTACAATGAATAGATTTCAAGAGATACTTCAGTGGCTGCAAGGAACTTTGCAAGATCACATGGTTGTGAAATTGGCAATATTAAAAAAAGTCTTCATTCCTTTTACTACTTTTGTCCAGTAAGTCACAAAAACTTATGCTTAAAACCACTTAGTTTTTCTGTCAATGGATTCATCCTGAAATCTGAACAAGTCCTGAAAAGCCACCTCTTCAATGTACTCAATGCCGGCTTTACAAAATCCTCCAATCAAGCTGCTTCACCAAGTCTCCCTTATTGTATTGGAGAGATCGCTGCCCAATCCTTACTTGTCTGCAATGAGAGTGGGGCAATGGTTCTGATCACCTTATGGCGCAAACACCCAAGGCGCTGATAGACTTGACAAATCCCCTTTCCTGAGAGAAACAAAAGGGTTTACCTGGGGCGTTTCAGGTCAGTTTCGGGAAACCAGTTTCATGCAAACAGTAACAAAGCACTTCACTATCCAGTTTCAAAAAGTAAAATGCTACTAAGAGGCAGTCTTAAGATCACTACAACAAAAATGAACCTTCAGTTGCAATTTTCTTTGTTGACCTTAACACCATGTTTGTAGGTTATTGTGTAAGGACATTTTAGCTCAGAAATACACTGTTGTATATTGTTTACATAAATATACCCAACCATTCTGTTTCTCATAACAGACTTTACTAGAAATCTCAAATTCCACTTCCCCAACCTCAAACTCTTGCTCCAAAAAGTAAATGCGCGACAGAATGGAATTAAGGGGAAAAAGCACCATTCCACAAATAAGATGTCGATGAAAGACTCAGACAACCCAATCCCCAAATTTATTAAATTCAAATAATATGCAATTAAAAGCTTAACCCCAACCTGACAATGACCCATCAGCTTTAAAGCAAAATGCAGATCGCAATAGACCTTTCATTTCCACGAATTAAGCAGTCCTGCATTTCGCAATACAGCATAATTGCTTGCAAATTGAAATGTTCATGAAGGATGAAATCATAAAGGGTTTGGCACAATTATTTCAATGATTATTTATAGCTGTGTTATTAATTATGAATACTTGTTTTATTTGTATCATCACATAGCGTCTGTTGCCATGTGACTTTCCATAAACCAATTATCCACCGTTTTACATCGGTATCATCAGGGACCTCCACCCTCAGTTCATGAAGCAGCACACTTGAGCTCGAAATTCATAATTGGGCGATTAAAATAGAACACCTCACCTCTCAAAATGGAGGATCTTACAACCTATCCTCTTTATTCAGAATATCATTGGGAAGATCGCATAAAGCACCCGGACAAGAACAAAGTGGCAGAGTTTAAGATTTTTAAGATTCCCTACAGTGTGGAAACAGGCCATTTGGCCCAACAAGTCCACACCGACCCTCCGAACAGCAACCCTCCCAGACACATCTCCCTCTAACTAATGTACTTAACACTATGGTAAATTTAGCATGGCCAATTCACCTAACCTGCACATCTTTGGATTGTGGGAGGAAACCCACGCAGACACAGAGAGAATGTGCAAACTCCACACAGACAGTCGCCCGAGGCTGGAATCGAACCTGGGTTCCTGGTGCTGTGAGGCTGCAGTGCTAACCACTGAGCCACCGTGCCGCTCTATTAAACTAAAGAGTCTTCTATTAAGATGACGGAAATAAAGGCGCATTCTTTTCCTCTCTGAGGGTCAAAAGACTTTGGAATTCTCTTCCCCAAAAGGCAGCGGAGGCAAGTTAGTGAAGATGTTCAAGGCTGAGTTTTGATCAGCAAGATAGTCAAAGATTTGTTTTTTGCAGGAGGGAGAGAAATGGTGGTGGGAGGCTGAATGCAGACATGAAAGGAATGTTAAGGTCACACGCTGTTCAACTTTGATCTTATTGAATCATAGGACAGGTTCAGGGGACTGAATGACCTCCCATGGAATTCATCATCAGTTTTCATTCCACCTACTGCATGCAGCAGTCTTTACTTTTGAATGATTCAAACAACAAAACTACCTTTTAGCTTAATTATTTCCCTCCAACTCTTCGGAGTTCTTTATCTATCTTAAAGGATTGCAAAAACTCAGTCATTGAATAGGTGCAATACAGAGATTAATAGATTTCTGCAGACTAATGGCTAATACCTGGGATAACATGGTAAGATGGCTTTGAGGAGACTACCAACCATGGTCTTGAACAGCAGGTCAGTATCAAAGGGCTGAACAGCCTACTTCTCTTCCTATTCTCCTAAAACAATTAATCATGTTCAAAGTTCAAGGACAACTCTTCAGAAATACATGCACAAACAGCAATTGTGGCACAAAACTATTGGATATGAAACATTTGAGAGAAATATTAACAATTAAAGATCAGCCAAGCACAATATGGCTATATTATGATGGATGTGCTATTAGGATCATTACCCCATGGTTTTAGTGCTCATTACTCATCTCTGCAACTTTCTCCAGCCAATTTGTTTCTTTAAACCAGTTATTCTCCCAACCTCCCACTTAAGAAAAAGCACAAGAATGGCCCTTCAGATCATTCAACATATTGTGTTTAACTTGAGCTGAAGTATTTGAGAAACAAACTTAACAGACTCAGTCAAATCAGTGGCACATTTGATGCCCCAAGTATATTCCACTCACTTTGAAGGGTGATCTCAATTTCATAGGAAGGAGATTATTAATGTGCATGATGTGTATTGTCTGCAAAGAATTCCCCAACACAACAACTCGCGAATCTTCTTTAAGGCCAAAAGTTTTCTTTCAGCTGCCTGATGGGCAGTGTTTTATAGAACAGAAGAATATGGAAGGATCTGTTAATGGGGTTTGAATAAGTAGGATGGGCAACAAACTTGCACAGACTGAACAGCCTGTTCCTCTGTTGTACTTTCTTAGTCACGGTAACGATCATCGTCAGTGCAAAGTTCCATTTTTAATAATCTTGTCTATATTCCATTCTCACATTGATCTAAGTAGATTCAGCATAGCGCCTGGAAAATGTCTCCTCCTCTTCTCGCCTCAGAGAACTCCTGGCATCTTTTCATTTCTCCAACCACCAGCTGAATACCTATTTTTCTACTTAGCTTATGGGGATGTCACATTGATGGCTCGACCAACATATCTTGCTGTTTCCTGAGTAACATTACAGCAGCTCTGGAGTCACGTGTAGACCAGACCAGGTAAGCATAGCCAATTTTCTTCCATAAGAGACATTAATGAACCAGACGTTTTTACAACATTCAGTAGTGCTTTCATGGTCACCATCGGAATGGCTTTTAATTCCAGATTTTTTATTGAATTCAAATCCCACCCAGAAAGTGCAGTGAAATGTGAAACAAAAATACAAATTGCTCAGCAGGTCTGGCAGCATCTGTGTAGAGTAAGGCAGAGTTAATGGTTTGAGTCTGGTGATTTCATCAGAGCTGATAGCAGGTAAAAAAAAAAGTGGTACTGATGCTAAAGTCAGTGGTTAGGAGAGGAGACGACAGTGTGAGAGACAGAGTGTGAGAGACAGATGAATAAGTGATAATGACAACAGGAGAGAATGGATAGTCTGTGCTGAAAGCAACCTATGTCAATAACATGACCAGGGTATCGGTAAAAAGAAACCATGGAAGGATATAATCAGATTCTTGCATTATTGAACTCTATGCGGAGTCCTAGGCTGCGGGGACCCCAAGCAGAAAATGAGATGCTGTTGATCAAGTTTCACTGAGCCTCACTGGAGCACTGCAGCAGGCCTGAGACAGAGATGTTTGTGTGGAATACAGTGGTGTGTCAAACTTACAGGCAAATGAATGTGACATTTTTACAGTAAAATTCTGAAATAGAAAAAAAAAAGGTCTAATGGTGACCCTGTATACACTACCAATTGTTATACAGACATTTGGATCATTAGTATTTTGCAAGGACACCTGCTATCCTGACTTGGTCAATGTGGTTGACTCTTGAAATAGGCAATAAATGCTGCCTAGCCAGTGATGCCCACCTTTCATCAACTAATCTAAAAATCCTAATAGTTCTTACATCTCCTCCACATTAATCTTACTCAGCATTTTCAAAACCTCTGATACATTGAGAAAAGAGCCTAGATTGTTCAATCTGTTTGGACAGGTATATCACCTCTCAGTTCTGTCCTGTATAATTCTCCTATTGTATCTTCTCCAGTGATTCTATGTCCTTTGGCAGCAACTGTAAAAATATCTTCTGTAATGACTAGACTGTCATTCTTCAGGAGGGGTTTAGGACCTGGGGGAATAGGGCCCTGCCAGGAACCGATGAATACCTGCGTGAGATTGGTTACACTGATGGGTTTGAAAAGCCCTGATGGTCACATCAGCATTTGGAATGTATTCAAGTGCAGATACATTTGGAAAGATGTGGCCCTGATTCAGACAAACATTACGAGGCCTCAGTTAACATCTCATTCAATGCAGAAGCTTGTCGGAGTCAGCACACAACCTGATTTGCTCTTGGATCCTCCTATCCTTCAAAGGAAGCTGCAATCTAAGCAGATCTCAATGCACATTGAGGCCATTCGGCCTATTGTTCCTTACTCTTATCTAAAGTCAACCTCGTGCCTTTTCCCCATATCCCGACACACCATTCCTATCTAAAATACTGTAATCACTCAATGCCCTCAGTCATTGGCAAGTGGTGAAGCAATCAGGGTCAAGTTAGAAAACAAACAGTATTGGACTACAATCTTAAAAAAAATTAAGAGACAATAAGGTCCCATCAAAATATCAAGCTGAAACATTAACTTTTGTTTTTCTGTCCACTTGCTCAGTACTATCTTGAAATTTTATTCAGGACTCAACCCTCTTCAAAACAAATCCTCAAACAGGAGCCACGGAAGATAAAATGAGATGGAGTATTGGCATTCTATTCTTTTAATAAGTTCTTAACTATTTCCCCAATATTAACAAGGAGGACACGTTCCTTCACAGTACAAGATATCCTATGTAAATCAATATCCACTGTACAATAAGTGGCATGTAAATGGGACCTTCTATAAGTCACAATGGACCATACTTTTTAATACAAGTTAGTAGAACTCAACTTTGCATTCCATCAGAGGCAGGAGGCATTTCCAAAATCAGTAAATGGATTATTTATAGTCAACTACACATCAAAAAATGTACAGGAATATGGAGTCAGGCTCTCAGCGAATGGCACAGCTGACTCAAGAAGCCAAATGAACTATTCCTGCTCCCAATTTGCACAATTTCTGAAGCGTCTTAAACAGCTGCTCCTCCATCTTCTCTCAGGACATGAAATCTTGCTCATTATCCTTATAAATATTTTAAGCAATATCATTACATGTTTGTAATGTTGCCTCATGACAGTTTGCCTGTCCTACACATTCATTTTACAATGCTTTATTAATATTTAAGTGAATGTGCATTAGTTGAAGCTGTCAGTTACTGTCTTATTTTCCACTACATAACAGAAATAGCTTGAAAGATGCCCTGCTGGAAGGCAATGAGAACATGGCAGTACACCCAAGTTGTCTTAAAAGAAAACTACAAAATGACGACTACCTTATCTATTTTCCTTATTTAGAATGATTCCTAAAGTATGGTAGGTGCTGCAACTGAATAGGAGTAAATCATAGACTTGTTACAATGCAGGAAGATGCTCAAATGAGCACTAGAAATCAGTGCCAATATTCTCCTGCCTTTTTTCCCTTGCACCCCTAAACTCTGTTTCTATTGAAATAATTTAAAAGTCATTGCACAATGTCCTCAATTGAACCTGTCTCCAAACTACTTCAGGTAGTGACTGGCCTAGCCCGAACAACCTCTTGTGTGAAAAGATTTTTGTCAGACCTCACGTTTGCTTCTTCTGCAAATTACTTTCCATCTCTGCCCACTAGTTCTTGATCCTTTTACAAGCGGGAATAGCTTATCCCTCTCTACTCTACCTAGCTCCCCCATGATTTTGAAAACCTTCCAACAGATCTCCTCTCTGCTGTCTTCTCTCCAAGAGAAACAGTCCCAGCCTCACCAGCAATCATCATGACTGAAGTTTCTCATCTCTGGGACCATTCGTGTAAACATGACTCATCCAATGATAATACCACTATGCCACTGCCTCCCTCAAATATAAACATAATGGTCTTATTACTTCACCAAATTTCCAAGATCAAATATACTACCATTATTTTCACATGCTCACAATGTTTATTTCAACCAAAAGCAAAGCAGCCTCCAAACAGCCCTGCGTTGGCTCTTCAGATGTTTAGTAGAGGCGGCAGAAAACACGTACAAATTGTTAAACGCTGTGGTAATACAGTTTCCATACTCTGAGAATAGCCATACTAGAAACAAGACTCCAAGGATGGTATTTACATCTCTTTTGCCATGAGGTAATTGGAACAAGGGATTTCATGGGAATCTCAGTTTGGAGAACAGTGGGAATGATTGGAGCAGTCAGTTTTTAATTAACATCTAAACACATGCAATGTCTAAATTAATCATCCCAACATGTGACACAAACAGATGCGGGCTGAGCAGCAATGACAGGGGACCAAGTATAACTCATTCACAACTTTGTTCAGGAATCCTTGGACTGGGCAAAAAAATCTGCCAATCATAAAGACACTCAACTGTTCCAGTTGCAGCAACAGCATCCAACATTTTGATACTACTTACATGATAAAAAGCACAGATTGCTCTCCCTTCTCCCAAGGTGTTGCTTTTGTTTAAGGGTATAGTTTCACAAGCAGGGACACCTTGAATCATCTGGGCAATGCAGCAGGTATTTGCAATGCGCATCATTAGCAAGAGGGAACCAAGGAATTTCAGCTTGCAAACTCTGATGCCAAGTAATTTCAATGCTATTCCCTTTGATATTTCTTGCAGCATAACAGCCGTGCATCTTTCAAGTGAACTGTTAGACGGCCCTGCAGCAGTTCTCCTGTCTCCTTCCTGCTTATCGCATGCTTCACCCTCTCCAGCTCCCAGCCCAATAAAGTGAATTCACTTCCTTCCTCCCTCTCTTTATTCAAAGGTTCCTTATTGCTCTTAAAAAAACAGCATCAAAACTTTTCATCACCATTCACCCAGGACCTGCCACATCCTGGGGCACTTTAGCAAAGATCAGGTGCTTTCTGGAGAGTTTCCATCTAGAGTGTGCCGCAGCGAGGAGCTGCCTCCTTGGGAGGGAAGGGGTGCAAATTGACAGACAGTCACCCACTACATCTCTTCCTCATTGTATTCTTGAAGAGTACAAGTCCCAGTGCAGTTCCATCCCCTCCTGACCCAAGGGATGACTGCAGCAGCTTGTCTGTCAGCAGGTAGCCCCAGGGCGGGAGAAGGGAAGCCCAAGAGTGGAAGGGGAAAGACAGGGACACTCTTTAGGGTGCACTGTGGGAGGGGACAGGGAGAGAAAGAGAAATAGGACACAAGGTGGGGGACACCCGAAAGACGAGGGAGGGAATAGGAAATCTCTCTAAAGATGCTGCAATGCTCCAGGTGGAAAACTAACCCCGCCCCCCCAACAGTAGTGGAGGTGGAAAACAAAGACCAAGCCCCCTGAAGTTTGGGGTGGGCACGGGATGGGAAATCCTTCAAGAGGTGCTGGGACATCTTGGAAGGAGGATCACACCACCCCACCCTCCCAAAGTGGGTAAAGAGAGTACTCTTCCACCTCAACCAAGGTGGGCAGAGGGAGACCCGGGATGCTCGGTGGGTGGGAGACAGACCCCTGTCCAGGAAGCTCACTCACCGTCCGCTGCTGCTGCCTGCTGACGCCCAGCCCGCTGAAGCTGCTAGCGGCCGCCGCCGCCGTCCGGGTGCTGCCCAGGGCGGCGGAGAGCAGCGCCCTTGCCGCAGTCGCCATCGCCGACAATGTGGAGCCGTAACCAGCGCCCGGGGAGAAAGGGGAAGAGGGGAGGGGGGAAAAGAGGGAAGGGGAGGGGGGGGGTACTGAAAGGGGAAGGGGTGCCAGGAGGTGGGGGATTACTCCGAGTCCCTCTCGTTCCGCAGCGGCGGACGCGGCTGTGGAAGGACCGGGAGGGCGGGAACCAGGGCGCAACGGCCAATCAGAGTGCGGGGGGCGAGCATTCCAGCTGTCACTCAATCTATTCCACCAATCAGGAGCCGGATCAGGCGCCGGGGCTACTGCCAATCATCTAGCGGCCAGTGCCGATTGGCTCAATGTATCCAACCATTCGCCAATCAGATGCAGCCCCAAGTGGCGACAGTCTGGAACTGCTGAAGGTTGATTCACTTTTTCCCCCATCTCCCCGTTCTGTTACTGTGTTTAATGAGTTTGTTCCTTTTGTAAAATTCAAAAGCACAACAAAAAAATCATGTAGTCTGCTTCCCATACAAACTATTTAACTCCGTCAACCACCTCTTCAGTTACAAGTAGACAAACTGCTTCCCATGTGCAGAGAAACGCCGAGCGTTTACAAACCTTGGTAACCAAACAGCAAATGTCAGTAAAATAAAACAAACTGCGGACGCTGAAGATCTGAAATGAAAATTGCTGGAGAAACTTAGCAGATTTTGTAGTTTGAAAGCAGAAGGATCACTAGAATCGAAACATTAACTCTGCTTTCTCACTACAGATGCTGTAAGACCTGCAGAGTTTCTCCAGTGAGGAACTTTTTTTAGCGATAGCGTCATGGGTGTTTTATCTTTCAGACCATTCACCCATACGATGGGTTCGAACGAATGGTGGCGAATTAGCGAATAATATCCGATCTGTTCCTCTCGACTGTGGAGGTTATCAGATCTGCTGAGTTTGCCAACATTTTCTCTTATCACATCTACTTGTATATGTCGTCGGGCATGGCAGGGATAGCTGTGTTGGAAATCGGCCCATTTATTTCAACATTATATACATTTGCTATTATTCAAAGTTTTCAGTATCCTTCTATTAGTGTTAAATCTTACTTTTTTCTTTTAATTTTAATGAGTTTTTACAAATTCACCCAATTCCTTTTTAGAGGTGGTACTTCCTCATATAAAGTACCTGACGAGGGAGCAGCGCTCCGAAAGCTTGTACTTCCAAATAAACCTGATAACTTGGTGTTGTGTAATTTTTAACTTGCTCTAATTGTCAGACCCTTCTTGTTTGTTTTGAAGATGTCTCAGTCAACATCACGGAAATAGATTGGTCATTATCACCTTGTTCGCCACATTCGCAAATATTGGCGTCGCTCCTTTAAAACCACCCCAGCCCGAAACAGTGTGATTAGATTAGACTTACAGTGTGGAAACAGGCCCTTCGGCCCAACAAGTCCACACCGACCCGCCGAAGCGCAACCCACCTATACCCCTACATTTACCCCTTACCTAACATTACGGGCAATTTAGCTTTGCCAATTCACCTGACCCGCACATCTTTGTGACTGTGGGAGGAAACCGGAGCACCCGGAGGAAACCCACGCAGACACGGGGAGAACGTGCAAACTCCACACAGTCAGTCGCCTGAGTCGGGAATTGAACCCGGGTCTACAGTAGCTGTGAGGCAACAGTGCTAACCACTGTGCCGCCCATTGATTGAATGTCTGTGGCAAGGTGGCAAGGAATAATTGTGACTGCACCTCATAAATAATTGTCTATGAAGCACTTTAGACAAGATATTTACGAAGAGAGAAAATATTAAGGGTCTACGCCAGAAATAATAGCTAACTTTCAAAGATTAACTAACATTTTGTGATTTTCTTGCATTGCAGTATTTTGCCCTAAAGTTAGTTCGTTTCTCAGTCTCATTGAAACCAGGAAGAATAATGAACAATAATTCTATATTTTATAACACTTGAATCATTTAAAAACTGAATATTTGAATGCATTTTAACCCACAGCTGAAATAAAGCAGATGCTGAAGTCATATGCCTGAAGTACTTGGCAGGTCGGACAGCATCTGGGGGAACAGAATTAAGGTTTTTGTAAAGCAGAAAGCTGCGGGTGCTAGAAATTGGAAATAAAAACAGAAAATGCTGAAGATAGTCAGTATGTTTTTAAACAATCTTTGGAAAGAGAATCAGAATTAAGCTTTCAGACCCATGATCTGTCATTATCACAATAATAGTGAGCGAGATCCCATCTGTTGCTGGTCTACCCATGACCTTGCACTCAGGCTCACTTGGAGCCCTGGAGCAATCCAATTCAACTTTCGCTTCCTTGTATCAGTGGGCGGGGTCTGTGTACGGCCTTACGTAATGACGTGAGGAGGGCGTGGCCGACGCAGTGACGGTTGGAGGGAGGCAAGCAGCAACGGTGTCGGTCCGTCCGTCCGTCCTCCCTCCCCACATCACGGACACTGTGGGAGAGGAGAGGTAAGGTAGGGCCGGACGGCCGCTGCCGCCCGCTACATGTCACCTGTTGTTGGGCTGCTCTCTCTCCCCGTCCGGATCCGCCAGTCGGTTGTGGACGGAGTCCGGAGGAACGGGGGTGTGAGTAGGGGGGGGCCGGTCGTCAGGGCAATGGGGGCGGGGCCACTGGTGGAGTTTGGGTAGAGGGGAGGAGTCAGATGTGCGGGCGGTGACTGACAGGGTGAGGGGCACTGACAGGGTGAGGGGCGACTGGGAGGGTGAGGGACACTGACAGGGTGAGGGGTGACTGGGAGGGTGAGGGGCGACTGGTTAGGGTGAGGGGCGACTGGTTAGGGTGAGGGGCACTGACAGGGTGAGGGGTGACTGGTTAGGGTGAGGGGTGACTGGTTAGGGTGAGGGGTGACTGGTTAGGGTGAGGGGCACTGACAGGGTGAGGGGTGACTGGTTAGGGTGAGGGGTGACTGGTTAGGGTGAGGGGCACTGACAGGGTGAGGGGTGACTGGTTAGGGTGAGGGGCGACGGGGAGGGTGAGGGGCACTGACAGGGTGAGGGGCGACGAGGAGGGTGAGGGGCGACGGGGAGGGTGAGGGGCGACGGGGAGGGTGAGGGGCGACTGGTTAGGGTGAGGGGCGACTGGTTAGGGTGAGGGGCACTGACAGGGTGAGGGGTGACTGGTTAGGGTGAGGGGTGACTGGTTAGGGTGAGGGGCACTGACAGGGTGAGGGGTGACTGGTTAGGGTGAGGGGCGACGGGGAGGGTGAGGGGCACTGACAGGGTGAGGGGCGACGAGGAGGGTGAGGGGCGACGGGGAGGGTGAGGGGCGACGGGGAGGGTGAGGGGCGACGGGGAGGGTGAGGGGCGACGGGTTAGGGTGAGGGGCGACTGGTTAGGGTGAGGGGCGACTGGTTAGGGTGAGGGGCGACGGGGAGGGTGAGGGGCGACTGGTTAGGGTGAGGGGCGACGGGGAGGGTGAGGGGTGACTGGTTAGGGTGAGGGGTGACTGGTTAGGGTGAGGGGCACTGACAGGGTGAGGGGCGACGAGGAGGGTGAGGGGCGACGGGGAGGGTGAGGGGCGACGGGGAGGGTGAGGGGCGACTGGTTAGGGTGAGGGGCGACTGGTTAGGGTGAGGGGCGACGGGGAGGGTGAGGGGCGACTGGTTAGGGTGAGGGGCGACTGGTTAGGGTGAGGGGCGACTGGTTAGGGTGAGGGGCGACGGGGAGGGTGAGGGGCGACTGGTTAGGGTGAGGGGCGACGGGGAGGGTGAGGGGTGACTGGTTAGGGTGAGGGGTGACTGGTTAGGGTGAGGGGCACTGACAGGGTGAGGGGCGACGAGGAGGGTGAGGGGCGACGGAGAGGGTGAGGGGCGACGGGGAGGGTGAGGGGCGACTGGTTAGGGTGAGGGGCGACGGGGAGGGTGAGGGGCGACGGGGAGGGTGAGGGGCGACGGGGAGGGTGAGGGGCGACGGGTTAGGGTGAGGGGCGACTGGTTAGGGTGAGGGGCGACTGGTTAGGGTGAGGGGCGACGAGGAGGGTGAGGGGCGACGGAGAGGGTGAGGGGCGACGGGGAGGGTGAGGGGCGACTGGTTAGGGTGAGGGGCGACGGGGAGGGTGAGGGGCGACGGGGAGGGTGAGGGGCGACGGGGAGGGTGAGGGGCGACGGGTTAGGGTGAGGGGCGACTGGTTAGGGTGAGGGGCGACTGGTTAGGGTGAGGGGCGACGAGGAGGGTGAGGGGCGACGGAGAGGGTGAGGGGCGACGGGGAGGGTGAGGGGCGACTGGTTAGGGTGAGGGGCGACTGGTTAGGGTGAGGGGCGACGGGGAGGGTGAGGGGCGACGGGGAGGGTGAGGGGCGACGGGGAGGGTGAGGGGCGACGGGTTAGGGTGAGGGGCGACGGGTTAGGGTGAGGGGCGACTGGTTAGGGTGAGGGGCGACTGGTTAGGGTGAGGGGCGACTGGTTAGGGTGAGGGGCGACGGGGAGGGTGAGGGGCGACTGGTTAGGGTGAGGGGCGACGGGGAGGGTGAGGGGTGACTGGTTAGGGTGAGGGGTGACTGGTTAGGGTGAGGGGCACTGACAGGGTGAGGGGCGACGGGGAGGGTGAGGGGCGACGGGGAGGGTGAGGGGCGACTGGTTAGGGTGAGGGGCGACTGGTTAGGGTGAGGGGCGACTGGTTAGGGTGAGGGGCGACGGGGAGGGTGAGGGGCGACTGGTTAGGGTGAGGGGCGACTGGTTAGGGTGAGGGGCGACTGGTTAGGGTGAGGGGCGACGGGGAGGGTGAGGGGCGACTGGTTAGGGTGAGGGGCGACGGGGAGGGTGAGGGGTGACTGGTTAGGGTGAGGGGTGACTGGTTAGGGTGAGGGGCACTGACAGGGTGAGGGGCGACGAGGAGGGTGAGGGGCGACGGAGAGGGTGAGGGGCGACGGGGAGGGTGAGGGGCGACTGGTTAGGGTGAGGGGCGACTGGTTAGGGTGAGGGGCGACGGGGAGGGTGAGGGGCGACTGGGGAGGGTGAGGGGCGACGGGTTAGGGTGAGGGGCGACGGGTTAGGGTGAGGGGCGACGGGTTAGGGTGAGGGGCGACGGGTTAGGGTGAGGGGCGACGGGTTAGGGTGAGGGGCGACGGGTTAGGGTGAGGGGCGACGGGTTAGGGTGAGGGGCGACGGGTTAGGGTGAGGGGCGACGGGGAGGGTGAGGGGCGACTGGTTAGGGTGAGGGGCGACTGGTTAGGGTGAGGGGCGACGGGGAGGGTGAGGGGCGACGGGGAGGGTGAGGGGCGACGGGTTAGGGTGAGGGGTGACGGGGAGGGTGAGGGGCGACGGGGAGGGTGAGGGGCGACGGGGAGGGTGAGGGGCGACGGGGAGGGTGAGGGGCGACGGGGAGGGTGAGGGGCGACGGGGAGGGTGAGGGGCGACTGGGGAGGGTGAGGGGCGACTGGGGAGGGTGAGGGGCGACGGGTTAGGGTGAGGGGCGACGGGTTAGGGTGAGGGGCACTGACAGGGTGAGGGGCGACGGGGAGGGTGAGGGGTGACGGGGAGGGTGAGGGGCACTGACAGGGTGAGGGGCGACGGGGAGGGTGAGGGGTGACTGGTTAGGGTGAGGGGCACTGACAGGGTGAGGGGCGACGGGGAGGGTGAGGGGTGACGGGGAGGGTGAGGGGCACTGACAGGGTGAGGGGCGACGGGGAGGGTGAGGGGTGACTGGTTAGGGTGAGGGGCGACAGGGAAGGTGAGGGCCACTGACTGTGAGGGGGGACGGGGAGGGTGTGGAGTGGTGGGGACGGGGAGGTGTGGAGTGTTGGGGAGGGTGAAGGGCACAGATGGGTGATGGGCAACGGGGAGGGTGAGGGGCGACGGGGAGATGTGGTGGGAAGGTTGAAGGGCACAGATGGGGTGATGGGCGACTGGGCGGGCGAGGGGTGAGGGTCGACTTGGGGGTTTAAGGGGTGACGGGTGCGGGGTGACGGGGAGGGTGAGCGGTGACTGGTTAAGGTGAGGGGGCACTGACGGTGCGGGGCGTCTGGGAGGGTGAAGGGCACTGACAGGGTGAGGGGGCGACTGGGAGGGGTGTGAGGGTTGACTGGGAAGGGTGAGGAGCACTGACAGGTTGTGGGGTGACGGGGAGGGTGTGGGGCACAGATGGGTTGAGGGGTGACTGGGAGGTTGAGGGTCGACGGGGGAAGGTGAGGGGTGATGGGGAGGGGAGGGGCACTGGGAGGGGGAGGGGTGATGGGGAGGGGAGGGGCACTGGGAGGGTGTGGGGCGATGGGGAGGGTGCAGGGCGATGGGGAGGGTGCAGGGCGACAGGGTGGATGCTGACGAAGAGGGGCGCTGATGGGGCGGGGTGATGGGGACTAAAAGGGGGCGGGGTGATGGTGTGGTGGCGACGGTGAGGGGCCTGGGCGACCGGGAGGGGTGGGGTGACGGGAAGGGGTGGCGCACTGACAGTGTGAGGGGTGTTGGGGAGAGGCGGTGCACTGATGGGGAGGGGCGGGGCACTGACAGTGTGAGGGGTGTCAGGGAGGGGCGGGGTGTCTGGGAGTGGTGGGGCACTGACAGGGGGAGGGGTGATGGGGAGGGGAGGGGCACAGGGGGCGAGGGATGATGGGGAGGGGTGGAGTACTGACAGGGGGCGGGGTGATGGGGAGGGGCAGGTGTCCGGGAGGATGAGTGGCGACAGGGAGGGGCGGGTATCTGGGAGGGGTGTGGCATGGAGGGGAGTGGCACTGACAGGGTGAGGGGTGTCCGGGACGGGAGGGGAGTGGCACTGACAGGGTGAGGGGTGTCCGGGACGGGAGGGGAGTGGCACTGACAGGGTGAGGGGTGTCCGGGAAGGGAGGGGAGTGGCACTGACAGGGTGAGGGGTGTCCGGGACGGGAGGGGAGTGGCACTGACAGGGTGAGGGGTGTCCGGGACGGGAGGGGAGTGGCACTGACAGGGTTAGGGGTGTCTGGGACGGGAGGGGAGTGGCACTGACAGGGTGAGGGGTGGCACTCTGACAGTTTGAGTGGCACTATATGAAGGATTCAGGAGGAGATGCTTCTGGCAGAGTGGTCATGGAATGGCCACTGTCTTTCATAGAGGAAGTGGACCATAGTCTGTCCGGGGCAGCGGGCTAGGAATCTATTGTCTTTCATGCCTTTGTTCTGTTCAAAAATGCGCATTGACTGGGCATCCCATGTTGTACGATTATAGCATGTTATTTTTGCCTGCAGAGGACAGGTCTTTGTGTATAAATTGTGGAAAAATACCTCCTTTAGGATTTTAAGATGTAAGTCATCTGGACCAGGAGACTTATCTACCTTTAGCCCTATTAGTTTGTCTAACACTTCTTTATTGACTATGATGGTGCTTAATGCCTCCTCCCATATTCTTTAGTAGTCACAGGACGTTTAAAGTACCTTCCACCATAAATACCGATGCAACATATCTTTTAACATGCAACCATTTCCTTGTTCCCCATAACTGTCTACCCAGATTCATTTTCTCGGGGTCCTCTGACCTCTCGAAGTTCATATATATTTAAAGCAGCTCTTATTGCTATTTTGTATAATTGTCAGCTAAGCATCTTCCTTGGCCATCAAGTCCTGGAGTTTGTCTTGAACCCAGAGCTTCTGGACTCAGAGTCAAGGACATTATCCATTATGCCGCAAGATCCTATTGATCACGTGTCTGTGTTTATAAATCATAAGCTGAAGATAATATACAGAAAATGATTTGATCTACTGATTGGAGCTTAAGATATTGTAAGTCAGTGGAATAACCTCACCTCAATGTATTAAATGTTGGTTGGCATCTCCTTGTATATTACTAAAACATTGGAGTGTTGAATGCCAGGAGTGTCTAAGTTTAATGATTGGGAAAACTAGTCAGGGAGAAGAAATGTGAATATTTTATCTTCATTGAGAAAATGATTTGAAAATAGGAATTGTGCTTTACAGGAATTGGGTCAGATTGGGGTGAGGAACTGAGTGGAATGTTTTTGGACTGAATACAGTACAGGTTTAGAAGCTCACTACAAGGTGGTTGAATTTGCAGATGAAACCAAACAACAAGAGGGATTGCAATTGGAGATGGTAGCTCATACTACAAGATGATTTGGCAAAGATATGTATATAGCAGAACAAAGATAGATGATATTTTTGGCAAACGAGTGTTTAATGCTACACATGGCAAGGCAAGTAGATGACATTCATGCTTGATGGAGTGGTATTGATGTAGCCAAGGATGAAGCCAGAAGTGACCCATGAGTTTTAGACTGGATTCTGTACAAGTCCAACTAACATAGAGATGTACAGCATGTAAACAGACCCCTCGGTCCAACCTGTCCATGCCGGCCAGATATCCCAACCCAATCTAGTCCCACCTGCCAGCACCCGGCCCATATCCCTCCAAACCCTTCCTATTCATATACTCATCTAAATGCCTCTTAAATGTTGCAATTGTACCAGCCTCCACCACTTCCTCTGGCAGCTCATTGCATACTATCCACCCTCTGCGTGAAAAAGTTGCCCCTTAGGTCTCTTTTATATCTTTCCCCTCTCACCCTCAACTTATGCCCTATAGGACTCCCGACCCCAGGAAAAAGACTGTCTATTTATCCTATCCATGCCCCTCATAATTTTGTAAACTTCGATAAGGTCACCCCTCAGCCTCCGACGCTCCAGTGAAAACAGCCCCACCCTGTTCAGCCCCTCCCTATAGCTCAAATCCTCCAACCCTGGCAACATCCTTGTAAATCTTTTCTGAACCCTATCAAGTTTCACAACATCTTTCCGATAGGAAGGAGATCAGAATTGCACACAATATTCCAACAGTGGCTTAACCAATGTCCTGTACAGCCGCAACTATCAATGCATGGCAGCAAAAAACAAAGCCATAGAATGGTGAGCGTATGTACAAATGAGCGCAAGTTCAAGTTAGAAGTGGTAAAGATCAAATCTTACCATTTTGTAGCAACATTGCATTATGAATGTCCCATTCAACATGCTCGCTCTGAAACAAGAGGCACTGAAATGTTTGAGGCAATAAAGTGAGGGGGGCAAAACACCCACAGGCTAATCTCTATTGCTAAGGGTTTGATCAATGAGAAGTGACCAGGACAATCTGAACTCTTCAGCAAGGGAATGAGCTGCCTGGAAGGTGATCAATTTGCGGTGTGCAAGATGACGGGAGTTGAAATATTTTCATAGACCATTAATTTCACTCGGACTGTGTGAGTAAAACTCATACATCTAAGATCAAACTCAAGGCAATTTTTAAGGAAGATATGATGGACCTGTCCTTCACAAGAAGAGTAATCAATATTTAAAATTAATTTCCAGGCAGGCAGTTTAGGAAGGTGACATAGAATCAGTTAAACAGAAATTCTGTGAAAAAATTTTAGATGATTTAGATTAGATTGCTTAGTATGTGGAAACAGGTCCTTCGGCCCAACAAGTCCACACCAACCCTCAGAGGGGCAACCCACCCAGACCCATTGCCCTGCATTTACCCCTTCACCTAACACTACGGGCAATTTAACATGGCCCATTCACCTAACCTGTACATTTTTGGACTGTGGGAGAAAACCGGAGCACCCGGAGGAAACCCACACAGACACGGGGAGAATGTACAAACTCCACACAGATAGTTGTCTGAGGCGGGAATTGAACCGAAGCAAGAACATTGTTAGAATCTCACTGGATGTATGAAATGCCGCCATAATTTCTTAGGTCAATTAGGGAAAACAATTTTGCATGGTCTTGCTTCCTGCAACAAATCAAGCAAACCTCTATAATTACATTGAGGATGCAATACGTATCAAATGGAGTATGTTTTGGACGGTCATTTTATTTGTATGGATTTTGAGTTTCTAGTATATTCCTGTTAGGGTGAAAGGAAAAGCTGGTAGGTGTAGAGAATGCAGGATTACTAGAGAAATTGAAGTTTTGTTTAAGAAGGAAGCATATGCGAGTTGTAGAGAGGATAGATCGAGTGAATCCTTAGAGTAATAAAGGCAGTAGGAGTATACCTAAGAGAGGAATCAGGATGGCAAAAAGGGATATGACATAGCTTGGGCCAATAGGGTTAAGGAGAATCCAAAGGGTATTTAGTGAGAGAATAGGGTCCCTCAAAGATCAGCAAGGTGGCATTTGTGTGGAGTCGCAGGAGATGGAGGAGATAATAAAGGAGTATTTTGCATCAGTGTTTACTGTGGAAAAAGATATGGAAGATATAGAATGTAGGGAAATTGAAGGTGACATCTTGAAAAATCTTCATATTATAGAGGAGGAAGTGCTGGATGTATTAAAATGCACAAAAGTGGATAATTCCCCAGGATCAGATGTACTTAGAACTCTCTGGTAATCTAGGGAAGTGATTACTGGGCTCCTTGCTGAGATATTTGTATCATCAATAGTCATAGATGAGGTGCCGGAAGAGTGGATAACACGTTGCAACTACTTAAGAAAGATGGTAAGGACAAGCCAGGGAACCATAGACCAGTGAGCCTGATGTCAGTGGTGGGCAAGTTGTTGGAGGGACAGGATGTACTTTTATTTGGACAGACAAGGACTGATTGGGGATAATCAACATGACATTGTGCGTGGGAAATCATATCACACAAATTTGATTGAGTTTTGTGGAGAAGTAACAAAGAGAATTGATGAGGGCAGGGCGATAGGTGTGATCTACATGGACTTCAGTAAGGCATTTGACAATGTTCCCCATGGGAGGCTGGATAACTAGGTTAGATCTCATAGAATACAGGGAGAACTAGCCATTTGGATACAGAACTGGCTGAAAGGTAGAAGACAGAGGGTGGTGTTGGAGGGTTGTTTTTCAGACTGGAGGCCTGTGACCAGTGGAGTGCCACAAGGGTTGATGCTGGGTCCTCTATTTTTTGTCATTTATATAAATATTTGGATGTGAGCAGAAGAGGTGTAGTTAGTAAGTTTGCAGATGACACCAAAATTGGAGTATGCAGTGAAGGAGGTTACCTCAGATTACAATGGAATCTTGATCAGATGGACCAGTGGGCTGAGAAGTGGCAGATGTAGTTTAAATAAATGTGAGGTGCTGTATTTTGGGTAAGCAAATCTTAGCGAGACTTATACGCTTAATGGTAAGATCCCAGGGAATGTTGCTGAACAGAAAGACCTTGGAGTGCAGGTTCATAGCTCCTTGAAAGTAGAGTTGCAGGCAAATAGGATGGTGAAAAAGGCATTTGGTATACTTTCCTTTCTTGGTCAGAGCATTGAGTATAGGGGTTGGGAATACATGTTGTGGCTGTACAGGACATTGGTTAGGCCACTTTTGGAATATTGCATGCAATTCTAGACTCCTTCGTATTGGGAGGATGTTGTGAAACGTGAAAGGGTTCAGAAAAGATTTACAAGGAAGTTGCCAGGGTTGGAAGATTTGAGCTACAGGGAGAGGCTGAATAGGGTAGGGCTGTTTTCCCTAAACTGTCAGAGGCTAAGGGGTGACCTTAGCGACGTGTATAAAATCATAAGGGGCATGGATAGGGTACATAGACGAGGTTTTTTTCCCTGGGGTGGGGGAGTCCAGAACTAGAGGGCATAGGTTTAGGGTGAGAGGGCGAAAGATATAAATGGGGCAAATATTTCACACTGAGTGGTGCGTGTATGGAATGAGCTGTCAGAGAAAGCAGTGGTGGCGAGTACAATTTAACATTTAAGAGGCATCTGGATGGATATATGTATAGGTAGGGTTTTGAGTGATATGGGCCGGTTGCTGGCAAGTGGGACTAGATTAGATTAGGTTGGGATATCCAGTCGGACTGGACAGGTTGGACCGAAGGATCTGTTTCCTTGCTGAACATTTTTATGACTCTATGGATTATCTGGTTGATGATCGCTTTGGATAATCGAATGAAAGATGAGTCGTGAAAATACTTAGTGATTATGCATGTCATTACTATATACTTCAATCTAGTTTGAATCAGCATTGTCTCATCTTTTAATAAAGATGTGCTTTTGATAATTAGTGTTTTAATAGGTAATAATGAAAAAGGATGAAAGCTTTTCAAGTCAGACAATTTGTGCAAAGCGCTAAAGAGTCCTGCAAGTTTGACACACTGGAACAAGATGGTCCACATCTTATGCCATTGCATGGTCTATGACGTGAAAGAGTTAGGTTACATTAGATTCCCTACAATATGGAAACAGGCCCTTCGGCCCAACAAGTCCACACTGACCCTCCGATGAGTAATGCACCCAGGCCCATTCCCCTATTCTATATTTACCCCTAACTAATGCACCTAACACTCTGGACAATTTAGCATGGCCAATTCACCTAACCTGCACATCTTTGGTTTGTGGGAGGAAACCCATTCAGACACATGGGGAGAATGTGCAAACTCCACACAGACAGTTGCCCAAGGCAGGAATCGAACCCAGGTCCCTCGCGCTGAGAGGCACTGAACCATCATGCTGCCCCAATTGTTTTGACTAAATTGTTTTTGCACTGATTAACTCTCACTCATTGGATGACAGAAATCTGATGAATTGATGGCTGAACCTCGGGTATATAACTGGTCCTTTATTCCTTTGCAAGGAAGTGACTTTAAGACAGAACATTAGATGCACAAGGTATTCAGGTTTACACTTTCTAATCTACGTAATTGTTTTTTTAAACTGTAATTCCAGGTCAGTGGAGGTTTGGTATAAACTAGTGATACTAATTCTATATTAATACCAGGCAACACTGCAGGACTTGTAAGGTTGCTGGATATGTAAATTGTGAAATCATTTCCTGAACTTAATATGGACCTATTAGTATTTTCAGTAGTGTATCTCTTTAAGTTACCACCTGGTTTGCCTTCTTTCAAGGCCAAAAAATAAGCTTTCTGAGATGTCTATTGCTAGCTGCAAACAATCAAAAATCTGGGCATGTCCATATTTACCTTGTGTTGAAGTGTATCCAAATCTGTTGACTGTTGTTAATTTATATTCAGGAAACAGATGTGGGCTTTTTTAACTTTACTGAACATCCAAAGAGGAAAATGTTTTAAGTGAAAAGTAAATCTTTCAATTCTATTTCATCATTTACTTTTACAACAGAAGTTTTTTTTTTAAACTGTTGCAGCTGAAACTTGCATTGTATCAGTTATGTTTGAATTGTTTTGTGATCCGTAGATCCCTTTCCACATTTCTAATTGGCATGAGCTAATGCAACTAGATAGGATTTGATCACTCTTCATGTACACGCTATATAATATTAGAATAAACAGCTCCTTTGGTTCAAATGAATAATACTTTTTGTGTTTTTGTTTCAAGATATTGTGCCTTGGATGAGGAATAAATATCTTATGCTGCTGATAAAACCGTGTACTAATTCCCAATCACTCCCAATAGGTAAATCGAATGTTGTGTTTCACATTTTAAAAGCTATAAATCATGTTTCTTGTTAAGTCATACATTAACAAATGAAAGAGAAACAAAGAACACGGATTTTATTAGATGAAAGTGATTGAAGAGCTGATTATGATGTTTGAGTATCTTATTCAAGTATTAGTGAGGCAACATGAGGGAAGTCAAAAGCATGCAACCTGATTTCACAATCTCTACGGCAGTTTTAAACACTGCAGATTTGTAATCCAATTTTAAACAATACTGGAATACTATAATAAAATATAATTTAAGCTTGCATGCTGTCATCTATCACATCTTTTCCTCAGATCACTTCTAACTGCCTCATGTTTGTCATGCTATTTATCTGAAATGTTTGTGGGTATTTCTTTAACATGATGTTGACCCTAGCCAATCAAATTACTGGACATTTCAAGATGTATTTCTTGGGACTTTTGGTGGAATTCTGCTTGAGATGAATTGAATTTATTGTTAAGTGTACAGAGACACAGTGAAAACCTTTGTCTTGCAAGCCATACAGGCAGATCACATAGTTCAATAGTATAGGTAAGTAAATAATAGATAAACGGTGGTAAAACAAAAACACAGTTACAGGCGAATGCTAAGAGTTGGTGAGTCCATTCAGTACCCTAACAACAATAGGGTCGAAACTGTTTTGAAACGAGCTGGTGTGTGTGGTCAGGCATCTGTACCTTCTCCCTGATGGTAAAGGTTGTAGAAAAGTATTGCCAGGGTAGGATGGATCTTTGAGAATGCTCGCAGCCTTTCCTTAACAGTGGGCCTGGTAGATGGATTCTTTGATGGGAGGTTAGTCTTTGTGATTGTCCGGGCCAAGTTCACCACTCTCTGTAACCGTCTCCAATCTTGAATGGTACAGTTGCCGTACCAGGTAGTGATACATCCAGGCAGAATGATCTCGATGGCAAGGGCATTCGCTATCATGCCAAATCTTCTCAGCTGCCTGAGGAAAAAGGGATATTGTTGGGCCTTTGTAACCACTGCATCTGCATGAAGATTCCTACAAAGCTTGTTGTTGATGACCACTCCCAGGAGCTTGACACTCTCCACTCGTTCCACCTCTGTGCTGTTAATGCACAGGGGGGCATGAATAACATCCCGCCAAAAGTCAATAACGAGTCCCTTGGTTTTGACAGTGTTGAGAGCTAGGTTGTTCTCAGTGCACCGTTTTTTCAAGTCTTCCACCTCCTGTCTGCTGTCTGTTTCGTCGCCATCTGAGATTTGACCAACTATGGTGGTGTCATCAGCGAACTTATAAATGGCATTAGCCTGGTATATGGTGACACAGTCATGGGTATACAGTGAGTACAGTAGGGGGCTGAGCACCTCTGGGTGGGGGGTGGGGGGGCTCCAGTGTTGAGTGCTAGTGAGAATGAAATATTGTCCTCAATCTTCACTGAATGTGGCTTGTGGGTTAAGAAACTGAGGCTCCAGTTGCAGAGAGTGTGGCTTAATCCAAGATCACTAAGTTCAGTAATCAGTCTTGAGGGGATAATATTGCTGAAGGCTGAACTGTAGTCAATGAGTAGCATTCTTATGTAGCTGTTCTTGGTATCAAGGTATTCTAGGGAGGAGTGAAGGGCAAGTGATATGGCATCTGACATTGAACTGTTGGTCCGATAGGCAAATTGGAGTGGGTCAAGAGTAGTGGGGAGGCTGGAGTTGATTAATACCATGACCAGCCTTTCAAAGCACTTCATGACCACCAAGGTTAGGGCCACTGGACGGTAGTCATTGAGACATGCTGCATGAGCCTTCTTCAGCACAGGGATGATGTTGGCCCCTTGAAACAGGCAGGGACAGTGGCCTGCTGCAGGGAGAGGGTGAAGATGTCCGAGAAGATCTCTGCCAGTTGATCTGCACATGCTCTGAGTGCACGGCCTGGTACTCCGTCTGGTCCCATCGCTTTCCTTGGATTCACACAAAGGAAAACTGATCTGACCTCTGATGCAGTGACTGTTGGGATAGGCTCCTGAGGACTTGTTGGAATAGGTGTTACTCCTCAGCTGAAATTATGCTCAAAACGAGCATAGAAGGTTTGTGATGATCTGGGAGGGATGTCTCATCGTCTGCTATCTTGCACGGTCTATTTTTAGAACCTATGATGTCATTCAGCCCTTGCCAAAATTGCCGGGTGTCTGTCTGGGTCTCTAGTTTGGATCAATATTGGTCCTTGGCTGTTTTAATGACTCTGGGAAGGTCATACTTGGATTCTTTATATTTGTGTGGGTCTCCTGATCTGAAGGCCTCTGACCTGTTTTTTAGCAGGTTCTGTATGGCCTGATTCATTCAGGGTTTCTTGTTGGGGAATACCTGGATTGACTTCCTCAGTATGCAGTACTCCACACACTTGCTGATAAAATCTGTGACGGTGGTGGCGTACTCGTCCAAGGTACCTGCGGACTGTTTGAACGTGGCCCAATCAGCTGATTCCAGACAGCACCGGAGTTGATCCTCTGCCTCCTCCGACTAGCACTGGACCTATATCCACTAGGGGGGTCTCCTGCTTGAGCTTTTGCCTGTAAGCAGGGAGAAGAAACACAGTATTGTGGTCAGAGTTCCTGAAATGAGGGTGGGGAATGGAGCGGTAGGCATCTGTCAGTGTTGTAACAGTGGTCTAAAATGTTTGGGCCACTAGTGGGGCAGGTAATGTTCTGGTGGTTCTTGGGCAACACCTTCCATAGATTGGCTTGATTGAAGTTGCCTGTCACAATAAACAGGGCCTCAGGTGTCCTGTCTCCAGGGTGCTAGTGGTGGAGTACAGCACATCCAGAGCTTCCTCAACCTTTACTTGTTGTGGTATGTACACAACAATTAGTGTAGCAGTGGTAAATTCTCATTGTGGATAGAAGGGATGGAATTTGATGGTGAGGAATTCAAGATTTGGGGAGGAATGGCTGTCCAGGGTTGCAGTGTCCATGCACCACAAGTTGTTGATTAAAAAGCAAACCCCTCCACCCTTTGCCTTACCCGGGTTGACTGGGTTTTGCAGTTAAACAGTCATATTTCCACATCAATGACTGCTGATCCTGTAGTTTTAAAAGGAGAGGAGTACCCGTGTGGCTGTTAAGCAGTTCCATTACAATAATAAAAAAAACTTTGGGGAATAAAATGATGTTGGAGATCAAAGAAAATCTGAAGTGAAATTATGATTTATTTGGTTGCCATAAAGTGAGAGAGAGATATGGCTTATTGATGAGCTCATCTTCTTGCAGGTCTCCTGTTCAGAGGATTGAAACAGCATTCTGGGGTACGGGGGAGTCATAATTCTGCTGGGTGGTATGAAAAGAAAGGACTGGTTCGCCTTCATTATTCACACCTGAAACATTAACCTGTCAGAACTCTTCATGGAAATAAAACAAAGAGCTGCAGATACTAGAAATCTGAAACAAGCAAAAACAACATGCTCGAGAAACTCATCAGCAGATCTGGCAGCATCTTAGATTAGATTACTTACAGTGTGGAAACAGGCCCTTCGGCCCAACAAGTCCACACCGACCCGCCGAAGCGCAACCCACCCATACCCCTACATTTACCCCTTACCTAACACTACGGGCAATTTAGCATGGCCAATTCACCTGACCCGCACATCTTTGGACTGTGGGAGGAAACCGGAGCACCCGGAGGAAACCCACGCAGACACGGGGAGAACGTGCAAACTCCACACAGTCAGTCGCCTGAGTCGGGAATTGAACCCGGGTCTCAGGCGCTGTGAGGCAGCAGTGCTAACCACTGTGCCACCGTGCCGCCCATCTGTGGAGAGAAATCGGAGTTAACATTTTGAGTCCTATGACTCCTCTTCAGAATGTTAACTGTCCGGCACTTAGAGTTTTTGTTTGTTTGAGAACAACTCAAAGTCTGGTGAATTTGCTATGTATTCCCTAAAACAGTACTTCCTGTTTTACTTGAAATTTTCTGTTTTTTTTTAATTCACTGGCAGGTTTAACAAGGCTCTTCACATCATTTTAGAGCAGTATAATTTGACAGTTCCATTGAGAATGAAGATGAGGAAATCTCTGCATGTCTTAAAATGGAGACTATGTCTGGTATTCCTAACTTTGAGGAAATCAAACAATATGCATGAAAGCGGAAATATAAATTTGAGTATTACATTTGCCAAGATGACCTCTTAGTCAGGGAAAGGATTTCTTTGGCATCAAACTTAGTTTTTAAACTTTATCAATAAAGTTTGATAGCATGCAGCATGAAGATTAAGTCATTTTGAGTTAAGAAGAACTGTTATTGCATGCTTTCCAAAAAGGAGATATTGTCTTGTGTAGATATTTTGTTATCACCCTGTTCAGAGATGTTCTTGCCCACCTCCAAAGCAAGTGAGACTTGAACCCAAGTCTCCTGGCTCAGAGGTTCAGACAATACACTGTGCCACAAGAGCCGTCACACATGTAACGTTTTTCACTTGAATTAGTTACCATCTTTTCAACAGTTTGAACAATTTTTGGTCTGCTCTACAATAACTAAACTGGCTCCAATAAATGATTATCACACTTCTTCAATTCAAAAATAATCATCATGCTTTTCAATAAAATCAGATAATCGTTAGTGGAAAAACCTGTTGTTCATAAAGAATTTAGGGTTTTCAAAGGCCATCTCTGCATCGGAGCTGGCAGCAGTGAAACCCCAAGCACAGTTAGGAAGACCAATCAAGTGTTTCATTCTCCTTTTTTGCACTGAGTGTGGTTTTTCACTGTCAGTCCTTTTAATAGCCCCAATCATTTAAAAAAAAATCATCTTGTCTTGCCATAAAAGCAATTATTAAATTTTGAAGAAATCCTTGCTGAAAATGTTGACTTCTCTCCAGATACATTGTCTGGCCCATTTATATTTCTAGACTAGTATTTTTATTGTTAAAATTCGGACTTTTTTTTGTTTACAGTTTGTGACCTGAAAGGTGCCAACTGCCAAAAACTTGAACTCCATTGGGAATCATAAGTCAAGTGAGGTATGTGGCATGCATTTTATGGTGTGTTGAGTCAACTTGTGTCAATACAAGCATGAACTTCTATTATGCCATGCAATGTAGGTGAGTCTTGTTAAAAAAACAAATTCAGAAATGAAATGGTAAATAGTTTTAGTTTTAAAAAAAAAGGAGTGGTTGAAGTGAATACGATATTTAGTAAAATGTGACCATTTTTAATTTTTGGGATTGGCCAAATTAACCAACTGTCTCTCTGTTCATAATTGTTGAACATATCCAGTGGCATGTTAATTGATTTAATTAACTTTAAAAGGGACCGTATATAAATTCACTAAGCCAGGCTTTGCTCTAACCTAACCAGGAATATGGATATTAATGCTTTGACACTTGCTTACTGTTTGTAACAGAATACAGTAAGTATTCTTGGATGGGAGCACCTTGACTCATTCAGGACTCTGTCCTCCCAGTAATTGGTAACAAATGTACTCCTTTTCTTGATGCAATCATTCTGTTATTAACCTTCTTGACAACATTCAATGTTTTTGCCTCAACTGCTTTCTGTGGAAGACAATTAGACTCACCCTGTATCCTTAAACTGTGACCTGTAGATCATTGGGCACGTCCTTTCCCTGTTTATTCTGCCCATTCCTCATAGAATTTTATAGATGTCTACAAGATCCCCCTTCATCATTGTAAACTCCAGTGAAGATAGAGTGATAAAAACTATCTTCATGTGACAGTTCTGCCAACCCTGGGATCAAGCTGGTACCCCTTTGTTCCCTTCATAGCAGGAACATTCTTCATCAGATAATGAGACCCAAGCTGAACACGGTATTCCAGGTGTAGTCTCATCAATGCCCAATACAATTGCAGCAAGATATCCTGCTCCCGTATTTGAATTCACTTGCTGTGAAGCCAAATGTACCATTTCTTTTCATCACTGCCTGCTGCACTTGCATGTTTACTTTCAGCAACTAGTGTTCAAGGACACCCAGATTTCACTGCATCTCCCTTTTTCTCAATCTGTCGCCATTTGTCACTGTATTGCAAAATTAATGTATTTCTTACTATTTTGATATTCCAGTTGCCAGTGATCCTGTAAATTTTCATCCTGTTCCTTCTAAGCTCCATTGGGTTCTCATAGATTTATCTAAATTTGTATGAATTTGACATAGTCAACTACTCTGACTTAATTCTTTCTAAGGCATTGAAAACTACAGACTCCAACCTCCCATATGCTTCCAGCAATTTTAGAATGTACATTTTGTGGCAAATTACCACTACTTCCTGATTTGCGACATACTTTTTTGTCTGTCTAATCTCATTCATCAGGACTCTGAGCCTTTTACTCTTCATCTTAGTAGAAGTTATTGGAATCTGTACAGACTGTGGTGAAAGACATGCAGTGTTCAATCCTGTTGGACTATTTTATTTCATGTTGATATTTTTGCACAACAGGTCTGGCCTGGGAGCCTGCTATGAGTTGAAGTGCATTGAACATCCACCATGTACTACTGCTGTGCATTGAACTCATAGTGTTGCAATGAGTCTTATTACTAGTACTACATGATAGGTTCTGAAATTAATACACTGAGATGATTCAGAAGGCTCTTGATAAAACATGATTAGACAAATAGTTCATCACAAGGAACCTTTAAGCATGCTACTTGATTATCAATTAAAGTTACTTACAAGGTGTAAAATTTAATCAACTTATCAATGCATAAAGTCTGATTTGCAGGTGCCAGTGTTGGACTGGGATGGACAAAGTTTAAAAACCTGATATTGTGTGTTTTTTTTTAAACTAAGCAAAGTATGTGTTTGAAAATTTAGATTGTTTTATAGGTATGTTGCAATTTTTAAAATGTTGTGTAATCATAGGATAAAGCTATCAAATTACTTTTGTTAAATGTGATCTAAATGCTCCACTATTTCCATGTGCTTGTCACGTCCTACTTTGTTCCTCCATTGTGTTTGTGAAAAACATATCACATCACTTAGGATGAATGGGAGAGTGGTGTTGAGACATTGTTGATAATATGGACATTGAAGAAATAGTGTATCCCAAACTCATCTCCTCTTGACTGTTGTCACCAAAGAAAGAATTGTTTAATTTTACAAAATAGCTTTGCAACATAGCAGCACTGACGTGACCTAGTTGTTCAGTGCACTGTTAGCAATCAAAAATGCTTTTACCATATGTATAATCATCCTTCTCCAGTTGATTACCAGTGCTTTGGTTCATAAATTCTATTTCTGATTTCTAAAACATTTTTAACTTTGTGCAAAAATATTTGCTAATTAGAAAATTAAAAACCATGGGATTCAAAGATATTGGCAGGATAGATATCAAACTGGTTACAAGACAGTTAGGAGAGAGCAACGATGAGCCAAGATTTTTATACTGGAGTGGTTCTTGTGATGTGGTAGTAGTGTCCCTCCCACTGGGCCAGAAGACCCAGGTTCCTCCTCCTCCAAAGAGTGTCTCATGTCTTCACAAGTCTGAACAGGTTGATTCTGAACAGGTTGATATAAAAATATTTGCATTTGTGTATCTTATGGTATTTTCTGTTTGATTCAAATGACATAGACATGAGGGTAAAAGATTGTTTAACCAGCTTTTAACTTCCAGTGTTTAGCATTATTCAATTCATTGATGTTCCTAGCTGTGTCAGGAAATAGACTGTTATGTAAGTGAGATGAAGAGTTAGTCTCTCTAGTCTCAACAGAGAACAAGGAAAGAGGTTCTGCATGGGGAGTATGAGGACCTAGCATGGAAGTAAAAAGTAAGACTTCAAGGGTTATAATCTCTGACACAAGCTGCATGTGAATTAGAAAAATGAATATGTAACTCATATAATGAATATGGGGTGGCACGATGGCTCAGTGGTTAGCACTGCTGCTTCACTGCACTAGAGTCCCAGGTTCGATTCCAGCCTCAGGCGTATGTATGGTGTTTGCACATTCTCCCCGTGTCCGTGTGGGTTTCCTCCAGGTGCTCCAGTTTCCTCCCACAATCCAAAGATGTGTAGGTCAGGTGAACTGGCCATGCTAAATTGCTCATAAGTTAGGTACATTAGTCAGAGGGAAATGGGTCTGGGTGGGTTACTCTTCGGAGTGTCGATGTGGACTTGTTGGGCCGAAGGGCCTGTTTCCACACTGGAACCTAATCTACAAATATCTAATCTAACTCAGCCTTGTGTGGGAGAAGCAAGTTCCAGTTTGTGGGCCACAGCCACCAGTACTTGGGAAAATGGGGACTGTATTGTTGGGACAATTTACACATTCACAGCTATACTGTGCTGTGCCCAGTATTCTTGAGAACCACATAATTAGGGAAGTCTAGAGAGTTTTAAGCTAAATAGTGGAAGCAAATTGTCAAATGTGAAACAGTGTGGCCACAAGGTAAGAGAGGAACGTAGTATTTTATGGAAAGTGAGGGTCTGAGAATAGTAGGAAGGGACACACAGGGGAAAAACATTCAAGACTAGATGTTTACCAAGATTACAAAAAAATCAAAAGTAAAGGTCTGTGTCTAAATGCCGTAGCATTCATAACACATTGTTTAAATATGTGCTATCAATGAACACGATCTGATAGACTTTAGGGAGAAATGGTTTCAGGTTTACAAGGATTTTGTTCTGATAATTGAGGGCTATATGGCATTCAAGAAAAACAGGAAACCATGTAAAGTTGAAGGGGAAGCACTGTTAATCAAAAATGCCAAAAATTAGATATGACATTTTGTTCAGGAGATCATAATAAAGAACTGGTTTTGGGTGGAGATGAGGAATAGTAGTAGAACAAAGTAATCAGTGGGCTTGGTCTACAGGCCACCTGACAGTATCCATAATGTGCGACAAGTACAGAGGTAGTAATATTGGAGCTTGAGATAAAAGACCTCAATAAGTGACTTTATTCTACAAATAAATTAGAACAGATTAGCAGTGGTAGACTGGATACAGCATTCATAGAATGCTTTAGAGGTAGTTTCTTAGCACAGCACATTTTGGAACCAGATACATTGAAAGTGGTGTTGTGTAGTGTGAAATAATTAATAATGACTCAAAATTGAGGCACTGCTTGATCGCAGCAACCAGAACGTGATTGAATTTTACATGGCTTGGGTGGAATATGAAGAGTGATAGAGAATGACTAAAAGATAAATCGGGAGGAAGAAATTACTTGAACAGGAAGCTATATTGGAATGCAAAAGCAATTATTAAAGATGCTAAAAAGGATAAGAGTAAGTAAAGGGAGTGTTGGTCCTTGAGAGAGTGAGGATGGGGAGTTAATAGTAGATAATAGGGAAATGATGAATTAAATGAACAGATATTTTGCTTTGTCTACAGTATAGAGAGTACAAATTAGGAGGTGAATAAGAGAGAAGAATTTGGTAAAATTACAATTATGAGGGGTGTTTACTAAGTAAACTTATGGAGCTGCAGACTAATAGTTCTTTAGGCCTAATGAACGTCAGCCTAGGGTCTTAAAAGAAGTTGCTAATGAGGTAGTAGGTACATTTTTCTAAAGTCCTTGGACTCCAAAAGGTTCCATTGGACTGGAAAATCATAAATAGAACTTCTGTACTCAAGAAGAGAGGGAGACAGAAAGCAGGAAACTATAGGCCAGTTAGCTTGACGTCTGTCATGAGAAGGTTGTTAGAATCGATCGTTAAAGAGACTAAAACTGTGCATTCAGTAAAGCTGAAGGTAATCAGGAAGAGTATGGTTTTGTCCAAGGGAAATCACATTTAAACAAGTTATTGGCATTCTTTGAAGGACAGTTGAAAATGTGTTGCTGGTTAAAGCACAGCAGGTTAGGCAGCATCCAAGGAACAGAAAATTTGACGTTTCGGGCCAGAGCCCTTCATCAGGAATGAGGAGAGTGTGCCAGGTAGGCTAAGATAAAAGGTAGGGGGCGAGGGAGGAAGAGAGCTTCTTCAAGGAAGGCATCCTTGCAAGAGGATTCGCAGTAGGTTAAAATCTTCAAGTAAAAAGTGAGGTCTGCAGATGCTGGAGATCACAGTTGAAAATGTGTTGCTGGTTAAAGCACAGCAGGTTAGGCAGCATCCAAGGAACAGGAAATTCGACGTTTCGGGCCAGAGCCCTTCATCAGGAATGAGGAGAGTATGCCAGGTAGGCTAAGATAAAAGGTAGGGAGGTGCCTACCTGGCACACTCTCCTCATTCCTGATGAAGGGCTCTGGCCCGAAACATCGAATTTCCTGTTCCTTGGGTGCTGCCTAACCTGCTGTGCTTTAACCAGCAACACATTTTCAACTGTGATCTCCAGCATCTGCAGACCTCACTTTTTATTCTTTGAAGGACGAACACCCATGCCTTGGATAAAGGGAAAGCTCTTAGGTGCATTCTACTTGGATTTCTGTAAGGCATTTGCAAATGTCCCACACCAAAAATTTGTGCTGAAGATAAAAATTCATATTGTAGGTCTTAATATAATTAGCACAAATAGAAGATTGACTGGCAGAAAACAGAATTTGCATAAATGGGTCTTTATCTAACTAGCTAGATGTGATAAGTGGAGTTCCACAAGGGTCTGTGCAAGGTCTCAACTTTTCATAATTTACATTAATGATTTCAGAGAGGGGAGCAAAGACACGATAGCTAAAGATGGGTAGGGAATTATTATTGTAAAGAAGTCATAAGGAAGTTGGAAATGGATATAGTGTAAAGGGTGAAATCTGGCAGATGGTGTATAAAGTGGGAAAATATGAAATTATTCAGTCCAGCATGAAGAATAAGAAAAGAAGAGTTTAATTTAAATGGAGAACAACTACACAGTTACTAGGTAGAAAGAGATTTAGATGTCATGGTCCACATGTTACAGGTACAGCATGTAATAAAGAAGGCAAATAGGGAGCTATCTTTCATTAGGAGATGAATTGAATGTAAAAGTAAGGATGTTGTGCTCACGGGTCATTGGTGAGACCACATCTTGAACACTGTGTAGTTTTGGTCTCCTTATTTAAGTAAGAATGCAAATTCATTAAAGGCTGTTCAGAGGTGGTTTACTCGGTTGATACCTGGAGTGAGTTGAGAGTGTGGTGCTGGAAAACCACAGCAGGTTAGGCAGGCGAATCAAGGCCTGATGAAGGGCTCTTGTCTGAAACATCGATTCTCCTGCTCCTCGGCTGCTGCCTGACCTGCTGTGCTTTTCCAGCACCACACTCTCAACTCTGATCTCCAGCAACTGCAGTCCTCATCCCACTTGATACCTGGAATGAACATGTTGTATTATGACGATAGATTGGATGAGCTGGGCTTGTTTACAGTGGAGTTTAGAAGAATAAAGGGTCACTTATTTGAAATGTATAGGCTTCTGAAAGGTCTTGGCAAGGTGGTCATGGAAAAGATGTTTCCTCCTATGGCTCATCTAGTAGCATTGTTCACTCTTTCAGGACAGAAATGAAGAGTATTTTGTTTTTTCTCTGAAGGATATTTTGTAACTCTTATGTCCCAAAAGATTGTGGAGGTGAGGGTCATTAAATATTTTTAAGACAGATGTGAATAATTCTTGTTAGGCAGGTAATGGTTATTGAGGGTTGAAACACAAACAGGTTGCCCATGATCTTATTGAATGGAAGCGCAGGCCTTAGGGGCTGGATGGTATTCTTCCGCTCTTATTTTGGTTTTTATTTGTAAATCGGGGAACTTGCAGTAGATTTGGGATAGTTTAACAACAAGGTAAAATAAGTTGACTTTTTTTATATCAACACTCAAATATCAATTTCCACAAGTTAGTGATATTGGAGTGCACCACAACCACATATCTTTGATAAAATGTTTGAAAGTGTTATGAAAACCTGTGTTTTTGTGGGCGGCACGGTGGCACAGTGGTTAGCCTCACAGCGCCTGTAGACCCGGGTTCAATGCCCGACTCAGGCGACTGACTGTGTGGAGTTTGCACGTTCTCCCCGTGTCTGCGTGGGTTTCCTCCGGGTGCTCCGGTTTCCTCCCACAGTCACAAAGATGTGCAGGTCAGGTGAATTGGCCATGCTAAATTGCCCATAGTGTTAGGTAAGGGGTAATGTAGGGGTATGGGTGGGTTGCGCTTCGGCGGGTCGGTGTGGACTTGTTGGGCCGAAGGGCCTGTTTCCACACTGTAAGTCTAATCTAAAAAAAGCACTGAGTGAACTCCAGACAGCTACAGCAGAATGAGCAGATGTGACAGGTCAACCACACACAAAACATAATTGTTTGTCACCACCTCTCTTGAAAACTTTCTGGATTACAATTTTTCTGTTTGCAACTTCCTTCATTGATCCTGTCAATGTGTAGTATCATTGTGAGGTTGAGGTTTCCTTCATTTGTTTGTAAAGTTTATCTTTCTTTCTCCATAGAAATCTACCAAATTATGATAACAGCTTTCAAATGCAGCTTGAATGAAGTTGGGCATTCCAGTCTTGAGGGTTATAGCCAAGACATTACACTACATCAATCTCTGCTCATTCCACAATGCCGACACAATGTGGCTCCCTTTTGTGGCTTTTTACTAAGTAGACTTCAAGAAAAACAAAATTCAGAGAGGATTTCTGAATTTGCATTAATTTTGGAATGGTCATCCACCCAGAGTACATGCACACTTAAACATCGTACATTCCTTCTAAAAGAAAGTTAGCTTAGATTGTGAGTGTTTCTATTTGCGAGGTCATGTTGCTGCTCTACAGGACCTTGGTTAGGCCACTTTTGGAATACTGTGTTCAGTTCTGTTCTCTCTGCTATAAGAAAGATGTTGTGAAACTTGAAAGGATTTGAGGGGATGTCAGAGGTGGGTTCTTTACACAGAGAGTTGTGAGAGCATGGAATGCATTGCCAGCAGCAGTTGTGGAAGGAAGGTCACTGGGGACATTTAAGAGACTGCTGGACATGCATATGGTCACAGAAATTTGAGGGTGCATACTTGAGGATCAATGGTCAGCACAACATGGTGGGCTGAAGGGCCTGTTCTGTGCTGTACTGTTCTATGTTCTAAAAGATTTACAAGGATGTTGCCAGGGTTAAAGATTTTGAGCTCCAAGGAGAGGCTGAATAGGCTGGGGCTATTTTCCCTAGAGTGGCAAAAGGGTGACCTTTACAGATGTTTATAAAACCATAAGGAGCATGGATACCGTGAATAGTCAAGGTGTTTTCCCCAGGGTAGGGGAGTCCAAAACCAGAGGACATAGGTTTAAGGTGAGTGGGGAAAGATACAATAGAGACCTAAGTGACAACTTTTTCCATGCAGAGGGTGGCGCGTGTGTGAAATGAGCTGCCAGACGAAGTGGTGGAGACTGGTATAATTACAATATTTAAAAGGCATCTGGATGGATATACAAATAGGAAGGATTTAGAGGGATGTGCACTTAATACTGGCAAATGGGGCTAGATTAAATTAGAATATCTGATTGGCATGGACATGTTGAACTGAAGGGCCTGTTTCCATGCTGTATAACTCTCTGACTCTTTTTTTTTAAAAAAATGAAGCTTATCCTCCAGCTGCACCTACAAATAATCCTTAAATCTTTGTAAATCCAATCATAATCAGCTGATAGAGAGGTTAGTTAATCTTCATAAAATGCAAAATTTAGTTAACAATTTAGGGCCTGCTGTGCTTTGTGACCTCAATTTTGTTAGCATGATCAGGTGCCACTTAACGCTTTTTTATTTAACTTGATCTCGTTCCACATAAATATTCATATTTGATTTGGAACATTAACTCTATCTGTTTATACAGTGGCTGCCACATCTGAGTGTTTATAGTGCTTTCTGATTTTTCTTCAGATTACCAACATCACTATTTTGCTTTTATTTAAGGTGTTTGGGCTTCCGATATTTTTATTCATTCTTATCACTGATATGGCCAATATTATTGCTCATCCCTAAATGCCCCTGAGTGTCATAAGCAGTCCTCTTCAACCACTCCAGTACATGTACAGTGGATAGTCCCACAGTGTCTTTAGAGTTCCAGGTTTTTGATCCATCAATGATAAAGGAATGGTGACATGGTTCCAAGTCAAGATGTTGTGTGGCTTGGGGTGCGAACTTAGAGCTATGGTGCTCCCATTCCTCTGGTTGTGATTGTACAATTGGAAAATGCTACTGAAGACTTTTCTTGAAGCGCTTCAGATAGATTATTTTTATATTTATTTGTCAGAAAGTGGGCATCACTGATTGATAGGGCCACCGTTTGTCACCCATTTCTAAATCCCAGAGGGCAGTTAAGAGTCAACACGTGATGGCTAGTCTGGCTAACAATGACAGATAGGAGAAAGTGAGGACTGCAGATGCTGGAGATCAGAGCTGAAAAATGTGTTGTTGGAAAAGTGCAGCAGGTCAGGCAGCATCCAAGGAGCAGGAGAATCCTGAAGAAGGGCTTATGTCCGAAATGTTGATTCTCCTGTTCCTTGGATGGTGTATGACCCTGCTGAGCTTTTCCAGCAGCACATTTTTCAGCTCCGTAACAATGACAGATGCCCTCCATGAGAACATGAGTGAACCAGATACATTTTAACAACAATTGATGGTGTTTATAGAGACACCATTCAGCTTGCTTTTAAAATTCCAGGTGTTTTTATTGGATTCGAAAAGCACCATCTATCATGGTAACATTCAAACCTGAGCCTTTAGAACATGAGGTTCTGGATTGCTGGTTCCATGTGTTATGGATGAGGTCAGACTACTCAAAACATTCTTAAACAGGCAACCCAGACCATAACTTTACAATTTGTTTTGGTAAGTGTACAGTGAAAATTACCCAGAGTAAGTTAACTAGGTTGACTACCAGTTTTTAAAACAGACAAAACTTTTATTCACAAAATTGAAACACAAAGAACAGAATAAAGAACCCCTACAGAACTCAATCCATCCAACTAGACTTAATTATGCTGTTCTAAATGTACACAACAGTCTCAATAAGCAAACCCCCTTAAAAACAGTAAAAATAAAAGAAATGCTTACAGGTTGAAGTTAGAAGGGCAGAAGGAGAAAGAGAGAATGTTTAGCAGCCTGTTTCCACCCAACTGAACTCTGGGTTGAACTGCTCGGCTAGAGAGCTGACCACTCGCCTTTCATTACACATGACCACTTTTTAGCCTGAAGTCTCATATAAACAAAAGGCCTCTCAGCAGCCTTTTTCATTTCTGTACCAAACTAGTCACCTCGGAGCCAGGAGGGTTTTATGACCCCTCTGAAAAAAATCAATGGTACAGTATCCTTGAGAACAGGAACAGCTTTTCTATAAAAGGGGCCAGCTTTGTGACACATGACATTGCTGTTTTGTCACCACCAATTTAATTGGTGACAAAACAAGAGATAAGTTGAAAGAAGGTTTTTGAAGTTGGAGAAAGTAGGTGATGGAAAGAGATTCAGAGTTGTTCATTCGGGCAATGTGGGCACTACTGGCTCGACTAGCATTGAATGGCCATCCCGAACTGCTCTTGAGAAGGTGCGGGTGAACTGTTAGATGGTTTCCTGATCAGTGAGTTGCATACCAGGTGCATCTGTCAGGACAGTGAGTTGTCATCTTTATACTTAGCTGAAAGGATAGAGACTTGGGTTAAAATTCCATTTGGATAAAGCACCTTCCCAACGGTGAATAGTTCCTCAGTATCAGCTTAGGTTTTATTATCAAACTCCTAATCATAGGATTGAACTGAAAGCCTTTTGTCTCAGGGGTCGACAAGCAGGAGCCTGGAAGAACACAGCAAGCCAGACAGCATCAGGAGATGGAGAAGTCAACGTTTCAGATGCAACCCTTCTTCAGGACAGTGGGGTGGATGTAAGGGGAGCTATAGATAAAGGGGGGTGGTGAGGATGGGGTAGGTGAATGCAGATAGAGGGTACAACTTGGTGAGGAGATGGGAGGAAAGAATCCAGTTGGTAGCTGGAAGGAAGGGTCGATCAGAGAAGGAAGGGAGGGGGAGGGCCTGGGAAGATTTGAGGGGGATGAGCACTCTACCAACTGAATCATATGGTGGTGGAAAAGGCAAGTTAGTGGACAAAAATGCTATTGTATACATGAGGATACCTCATTGCCGAATTATGAATAGCATGGGAATGGGGATTCATTCAAGGTCAAGGTAAAAAGATAATTATGTACCAATCATGACTGAAAGCACCTCTTAAAACCACGTTTGCAGGGCAGCAAAGTCGTTATCATGCTGCCACAACCCAACAGATGATTTCTATGCAGTTTCTGGCGAAACATGAACTTGCCTGAAGATTGTGGAAAATGTATGGTGTTCCTTAGTAATTTATCGAAACATATTTGGCAAGTTAATTTTGTTCATGAAAGTGGAGAAACATGAACAGCTGCTGTGTGTCACGGGGTAAATTGATCACTACAATTTAACTGTATCTTCAGGGTTTTAAATTTATTCTGACTGTCAAATATCTTGACTTGCTTCAGTAAAGAGAGCACTTTTGTCTATTTCAAGTGCTCCAGTGAGATTACCTGACAGTAAGTGTGAAAAAACAATGACCTTATTTTACTTGAGTATGCAGACTTCCTCTAAAAAACATTTGTCAAGCCGTTTTGGGATGAAGTATTGTTTTCATTAATGTATTTCTCACACAATGTTTGATTTGCTTTATTCTTTTGGAGAGATGTTTACAACTGAACAGTCAAATGTGAAATAGACATTGGTTATGCACAGGAAATTGTCCTGTGCTTTCAAAAAAGAGGTAGGCATGAGCAGCACTTTAGCAAAACCTGTTAGAAAATCTGAGAATTACACTTACTGAAAGCTAATTGTGAGATTTCTCTTCCAATATATTTGAACCTGCTTGTTTATGGCTGCTGAGAAAATGAACATCTGCTTCTCTTAATGAAGTCTTTGGATTTTTGTTTCATCAATTAGTTTCTTTCAAAGTTCATCCACTCGACTATTGTTATGAAGGCAGACGTAGAAGCTAATCTGCATGTAATGGTGTTCTGCACGCAGTAATTACAATACATGACCAGTTAATCAATTTCTGTTGGTATCCATGAGAGTGGGAATGTAGCATGACAATGGGTAAACTTCTCACTCCTCCTCAACTAGTGTGTTAGGCTTTCTTGCATCTGTACGACTAGATACGTGCAGTCTCTGGTTAGTGTCTCATTTGAAAGATGGTACCTCCAACAACACTGTTACAACCACACTGAAACTACAGTCCACATTGTGTGCTTGCATTCTGCAATGGGGTTTGAACTCCCTAACCTGATTCAGAGGCTAGAATGCAAGCAAGGTAGCCAAACTGTCAAGAGAAAACATGTACATAAGCAGCACTGGGAAAGGCTGACTGTACAATTTTAGGCGTTAAATCCATGCTTTGTGTTCCAATTACAGGATGTTTCACTTCAGAATACTGCCTGCCATGGCAATTCTTGGCAACTTCTCCAGACATTACTATAGGGTAGTGACCCCAAACAAGCATCGGCGCAAACTGATGATGATAACATTTACTGGAGTCACAACGGTTTCAGTGACAGCAAGTTTGTTATGGAAAAGGTAAGGGACATCTGTATTATTGTTCTTATGATCATACTGTCCTGAATTAGAGTAAAAGGAATGTAACCTTTCATAACATTAATTCCCAGTCTTTTTGGAAAATTTAAGATGAGGACAAATCTAAGTGCTTGTTAGAATGATCAAGAGAAAGTACAATGTAATTTGCACCAGTCTTCACTTTGCAAGACCAGATTGAATGGTGTCAGTTGATGGCATGGCGCACATTACTTTAGTTAACACCATACAATTAATTGAACTGGGATTTTGTTTAAAATGGTCTCTGCCTGGTCTTCCACTGCCCCGCTCCTCCATTCCCCATTAATGACCCAAAGAGGAATGATTCTTTTGTGACTTCTTTGTCAGGAAAGCAGATGTTGTACTGCTGGAAGTTTACAAAATGTTAATTCACTGATGTATAGCAAACATAGTAATTTTGTCATAATGTTTGTTTCAATCTCATGTCTTTGTAGACTCATTTATTATTTTTAAACCATTGTTCTTCATCAATTTGTACTCATGACATATGTGAGCTTCATATATTTTACTATGTAATTGTTCATGTTTATAGATGTGCTGGGGAAGAAAGGAGCAGAGTCTGTGATTATCCTGCTGTTTGACATTCATTCCGGTTACCAATAAATGCAACATCACACAATAGGATCTCACTTTTATTGATGAGAACCCATGAAACAAATGCTTTTGAAGGGTTTTGTTTTATCCTCTACTAAATCAGCTTGAAAAGCAGCTTCAAAGTAGTTAGAGACATTAGCCAGGCCTGTGGAATGCATAAGCATGGTTGGTCACACTTGTTTGTAAAAGGTGGATATATTCGTGAAAATATGTAGTATTTGGAATGTGAAGGCAATAGGTTATTGTTTGTGATAATGCATTTAGCTTAAGAGCCATTTACTGTTCAGAATTTTCTTAAATACAGTGCAAAGTGCTTTCTGTTCAAAATAACATTGTTCAAGTGCAATCACTCTATTTATACAGGTGAGGAAATATCTAATTTAAGCATAACCCACAGGTAGTAAATGAGCTGAATGGGCACTCCATTTTACTTGGCTGATTTTTTTGATAGTTGACTTTTGGCAAGGCATAAAGAGATCTCCCTAGAATTATACTTGTAATTGCATTCAGCCCAGCCATTCCATGTTGGATCGCTGTGGAAGAGTCCTGTCCGTGCCATTCTTCCACTTTAGCCTGCAAGCTTACTTTCTTTAAGAGTCTAGCAAATTTCCTTTCAAAATTATTGATCTCCAATCCCACCACTCACATTGGCAGTAGGATTCCAGGTCATTACCACATGGTACATAAGGTTTTTTTCTGGCAATCACTTTCAAGTTTGTTATATTGCAACTTATATGTTGATTTTTAGGGCCATATTTTAGTGTTTCACTTGAGTTGTGACTTTCCTTCAGTACTGTTTTGCTTTGGTCTATCATACCTCTGACCCGTAACACAGACAAATCTCGTGAACTTGTAGCAGCCTTAGGATTCTTTAGTAAATTGAACTATGTTAGTATGATTTCACTTGTAGCATTTCCTGCTTAGAAACTTGGGTAAAGTTTGCTTCTATCTTGATTTGTTTTTGTTTGTTTTGTAGTTAGAAAGAAAATCACATGATACAATTAGAGATTTATTTGTAACATAGTTTAGAAAAACTGCATGAATGTTAAAGTTTTCATATTTGGCCAATACTGGCTTTAAACTAGTTCTTAAACTAGTATCTGGTTGAAAAGGAAAGGTATTATTTAAGAATTTATAGAAGTAAGTTTTTAATGAATGCCAGAGATCAACATACCATTTATAGTTGTATATTTCAATCAAATCACGGACCCACAAGTGAGAAAAGCAATTGTTCATCTAAAATATGATGTTTATTTGGTATACCGCATGGAATACTAGCTGAGTTATTTGAGGCACAGCAGTTTTACTTGTTGGTTTACTATTTCAAGGCACTTACTACATTGAGAGGGCTGAAAATGGTTTGACTATTCGGCAATATCAATTGTAGAAATGTCTGATTTCAATATCTCTCTGAAATGCATGCATCCGACATTCATTTCGAATTGATATGGGGCAAGAGTGCTAAAATGAAGCTGAAATAATAAAACATAAAGTTCCTTTATACCTGTGCATTGGCCTTTTATCTAGATTGTATCCAGTCACATAATTATAGAATCTTATGCTTATGCATGCATTTCCCACTTCAGTTTTCACAGGAGTTTGAATTATGATTATGGCCACTTTCTCCAATTCATTCATATTATATCCATTAGTAAAGTTCTGTTTTTTGTACCACACTGAGCTACAGCTACATATAAAGAGTAGCACACCGAATTATGGAGCAATTTTTGAACCTCTTGAACAAATTTGTTATTTTAAACCCAGTTTCAATCTTTGTACTTGAGCAATCAAAGCATTTAATTCGGTAGTTTTCTAAACCTTTTCCCACATCTGTTATGTGTTTTATCAGGCAAAATTGACCTCTCTTGCCTTTCCAGCAAAGAGTGCTGAGGATTAGCTGCCAAAAACATTCCGCACTTGGTTTGTGTGGATGTGCCTGTCTCTATTTACATGTACGTTTTGCCTTACTTTCTCACATTCTGTTTTGTCCTACGTTTCTCATCAATGCACCAAGATAGGCCAACATGACTTTCAGAGCAAGCAGACAGAGGAAACTGATGCCATTAATCTGGTCTTGTTGTGAACTGAGGCAAAAAGCCAATTTCCTAATCCGCAGTCTCACCAGGCATCATAGTAGCTCCATCCAAGTACCGAAAGCTGCAGGGGTCCTGCTGAAGAGAAAGTCAGTGTTATGTCCTTTATGATGCATATGAACAACTGGGATACTGATGTGTCCTGCAATGGGTTTTAATAATAGTGAGGGAATTGGGATTTGAAATGTTGTCCAGATGTCGCTCAGCGGAATTTCATTACTAATTTCAGCTCTGAAGGATTTGATTGCTATGGTGTGTCTAAAGCATGTGCTGGTTACTTTTGAAGTGACTTGGTGCCATCATATAATGTCATTATCTTTCATAATAACCATAGACCCAATTGATGCTTAACAATCAATTGCAATGAAAGTACATTGGCTCACTCTCGATTAGAATTCATTCACTGATCGTTCTGTTCAAAATACTTAAGTTTCCATGACGTCCTTTCAGTATTTTACAATTTGATGGTGTTTGGAACATTACGTTATTGTCAATGCTGACAAATATTTTCAAATGTTTTAATGAATTAGCACTTCATTTCTTCAAAAGCTGTTTCATCAACCTTGTTGAAGGTTAGCAGTTTTTGTGATGGGAACAGTTTCACTGTGTAAAAACTGTCTGTATAAATAATGTTCGAAAAACTACTCTTAATGTTCTTTTTATAAGTGATTTTAGCCTCTTGACTGTGACTTCTTAAGAGGCGAAAGTGAGGACTGCAGATGCTGGAGATCAGAGTTAAGATTAAGTACTGGAAAAGCACAGCAGGTCAGGCAGCATCCGAGGAGCAGGAAAATCGATGTTTCGGGCAAAAACCTTTCATCAGGAATGAGGCAGGGAGCCTCCGGGGTGGAGAGATAAATGGAAGGGGGGTGGGGCTGGGGAGAAGGTAGCTAAGAGTAGCTTCAGGGTAGAGGACATGACCTGGGGGTTGCAGTGAGTGAGAGAGACTCACTAAGATCTTTGTAGAGAGAGGAGGAGAACTTCAAGGTAGGCATCCTTGCAAGAGGATTTTCCTGCTTCTCGGATGCTGCCTGACCTGCTGTGCTTTTCCAGTACCACTCTAATCTTGACTCTGTGATTTCTTAAGACCCTGTTCTAATTTCAGGAAATGAACACACTGTTTGAAAGGGAAGCACCAGTGTTTTTTGTTTGAATTCTTTGTGTGTGGTCATGATTGACAAAGGTGCCATTTATTGTCCTTAAGAAAACTGTAATAGCCTGTATTCATGAACCTTTATGATGATGATGAATGGCAAGTTCCAGAAAGAGACAGCAAGGTCTCTTGCTGGAACTTGCTAAGTTATGATGTGGATATAGACTCAGAGCACGATTTTCCTATGTCCTTCTCAGTGATAAAGGTCATTGACTTGGAAGGTGCTATTGTGTTTATAGAACAGTTGAAATAAAGTATGTGTAAATAAGCTATTTTTAAATTATTCATTCTCAGCATGTGAATATTGTTGGTAAGACTGTATTTATAGTCTGTCCCTGGTTACCCTGAAATAATTTTATGTAATTTTACTTGTCCATATCAAATGGCAATTCAGAATCAGTTATATTGTTGTGGATGTGGGCTGGAATCTCATATAGACCAGATCAATTAAAATTCGTAATCTGAAGGACTTGTTGGATCTTGTCGACAATCCAACAAGTTCATGGTCAATGATTTGTTGGCAAATGGACTCTCATAATGCTATTGCCATAGCAAATGCACCAACAAATGTTGATTGTCAATAAATTGGCAAACTTTGTTTAAACTTTAAACCAGGAAGGTTGACTCTGGTCAGATAGACTGAGAAATGAACCAGCGAATTGAAGAGAAATTTACAAACCAAACTATTTCCAACTTTAACTATTAAGTTTCAGGGAGAAATTGATCAAAGTATGTGATTTGGCCAGAAAGCCTTTGAAAAGTGTCTACAGATAATGGACATTAGAACAGATAAAAAGGCTAAAGCTCAACATGTTGTTTCTTGAGACCAAGTGTTAGTACGGTTATCTGTCTCTGGGGAATCAATTATAACAAGGTTCACCAGATCTTATCAAATCAAAAAAAAACTCCATGATGTGATTTATATAATGAGTACTCCAGATTGGAGGGGGGTGGGAAGGAAAAAACTGTTTTTATGTACCTATTTTTGTATACATGTTTATATATTAAAGAAATAACATGATAGTGAGGACATGCCACAACGGAACGAGGACATGCCACAACCCAAAGGACTGGCCACACTACCATACATCAAGAGCATTTCCGAACTGACAGCCAGACTACTACGACCACTAGGACTCATAACAGCACACAAACCAACAGCCACTCTCAGACAACAACTCACCAGAACGAAGGACCCGATACCCAGCATGAGCAAAACCAGTGTAGTGTCCAAAATCCCATGCAAGGACTGCACAAAACACTACATAGGACAAACAGGAAGACCGCTAACGATCCGCATCCATGAACACCAGCTAGCCACGAAATGACACGACCAGCTATCATTAGTAGCCATACACGCAGATGACAAGCAACATGAATTCAACTGGGACAACACTATTATTATAGGTCAAGTCAAACAGAGAACAGCCAGGGAATTCCTAGAGGCATTGCACTCATCCACAGATTCAATCAATAAGCACATCGACCTGGACCCAATATACCGACCACTGCAGCGGACAGCTGGAACTGACAACCGGAAGCGGCAGAGACAAACCACTATAAATGTCGAAGGAAATATCACAGAAGCACTTCACAGGAGGCTCCCAAGCACTGAGGATGTCACCTAGACAGGGGACGAAACGTCTGCAACACAAATTCCCAGCTCGGTGAACAGAACCACAACAACGAGCACCCAAGCTACAAATCTTCTCTCAAACTTTGAACAATATTATGGTGTTGGTCCACCTTGGGAAAGAGAGACTTTTGCCCAGTGTAGTGCATAGGGAAGCATAGAAATCAAGCTGACATTATGTGCTATAACAAAAACGATTTAAATTCTTTCACCTGCCTTGCACAGCATGGAATTCTTGTTGCAGATGTCATGCAAAGAAAATACAATTACACAACAAAGCATTGAATGTCATTAAAGGAGCATTTGACAGAAACAATTACCACATTGATGCAATTTGCAGGGTATGAAGCAAGTCTAAATGTGAGTTGTTTCCACAAGCAGCTTTGATAAATCCACTCTGTTCAACTTCGATTTTATGGCTGTGTTTGTATCTCTCTAATACCATGCTGATGCCTTTGGCTCATGACACGCAATTCTCACAATGATGCATCAACACTAATGATAAATGGTTGATATTATCCTCCAAATGAGCAGTAGGCCTAATCCCACATCTTGCGACATTTTGTTTCCCCTTCTATCAGCTGCCCAAAGTAATCTCTAGGATGACATGGCTTCTTAATGCTGATTATGTATTCCAACAGCAAACCACATCTGTGAAACCTGATACCAAGGGCTGCCAAATGCAGAGAATCTGATCACTCTGCAATGTTTTCTCCTTAATTTCAATTCCTTTTCATCCTTCATGTTCAGATGTAGGTTTTATTTTTTAGGTACTCTGCCATCTTGAGATGGATCACAGTGGTTTTCTTCAGGGCCTGTGCATTTTTGAAATAAGTATTTAATAAATAATAGCTGAAAATGTGTTGCTGGTTAAAGCACAGCAGGTTAGACAGCATCCAAGGAACAGGAAATTCAACATTTCGGGCCAGAGCCCTTCATCAGGAATGAGGAGTGTGTGCCAGGCAGGCTAAGATAAAAGGTAGGGAGGAGGGACTTGGGGGTCACATCTCCATCGCCCCTCCCCCAAGTCCCTCCTCCCTACCTTTTATCTTAGCCTGCCTGGCACACACTCCTCATTCCTGATGAAGGGCTCTGGCCCGAAACGTCGAATTTCCTGTTCCTTGGATGCTGCCTAACCTGCTGTGCTTTAACCAGCAACACATTTTCAGCTGTGATCTCCAGCATCTGCAGACCTCACTTTTTACTTTAATAAATAATACCCATGTATTTCTCATAGTGTTATTGCATTTCATTTGTAAAGTTGCCTGTTTATTTTATGCTTAAGTCCTCAGGGACTTTTGTTCAATTATCGTAAAAAAGCAACGTTGTATTCCTTAGATGCTCAGATTTCGTAACAAAACACAGAATTGTAAGGAGTAATCATTGAATAAACGAAAAATAGCATTACAATTTGACTATTTTAATTAGTGAAATAGGTGTCATAGAGATATATACAGCATGGAAACAGACCCTTCAGTCCAACCTGTCCATGCTGACCAGATCCCAACCCAATCTAGTCCCACCTGCCAGCACCCAGCCCATATCCCTCCAAACCCTTCCTATTCATATACCCATCCAAATGCCTCTTAAATGTTGCAATTGTACCAGACTCCACCACTTCCTCTGGCAGCTCATTCCATACACGTACCACCCGCTATGTAAAAAAGTTGCCCCGTAGATCTCTTTTATATCTTTCCCCTCTCTCCCTAAACATATGCCCTCTAGTTCTGGACTTCCCCCAACCCACAGAAAAGATTTTGCCTATTTATCCTATCCATGTCCCTCATAATTTTGTAAACCTCTATAAGGTCACCCCTCAGCCTCTGACACACCAGGGGGAAAACAGCCCCAGCCTGTTCAGCCTCTCCTTATAGCTCAAATCCTCCAACCCTGGCAACATCCTTGTAAATCTTTTCTGAACCCTTTCAAGTTTCACAACATCTTTCCAATAGGAAGGAGACTAGAATTGCACGCAATATTCCAACAGTGGCCTAACCAATGTCCTGTACAGCCGCAACATGACCTCCCAACTCCTGTACTCAATACTCTGACCAATAAAGCCTGATAATCCTTTGGCTCATGTCCTTATAGAGTTGTACAGCACTGAAACAGATCCTTCGGTCCAACTCGCCCATGCCAACCAGATATTCTAAATTAATCTAGTCTCATTTGCCAGGACTTAGCCCATATCCTTTTCAACCCTTCCTATTCATGTACCCATCCAGATTCCTTTTAAATGTTGTAATTGTACTAGTTTCTACTACTTTCTCTGGCAGCTCACTCCATGCACTTTTTGAATGAACTAATAATTTGTAGAGTTGTTGGGAAAAAACTAAATGTATTTTGTCTTGAGTCACAGCTGTTTAAAAAGAGATTTGTTGCTTGACTCATGAAAAGGTTTTATGTTTAATATTTGTGAATACAGTAATTTTTATTACCTTGTGTAGGCCACTAAAAGCTGAGAAGCAATGAGTTTCGAAACACCTTTCTTTGCTGTCGCCTTTCTTATGCTGCTAATTCTCATTATTTGATCTGTTAGTTAATATTTGCTGCTTAATACAGCACACTGGGTTTGAGGTTGTGCTTACAGTAAAATTGCTGAACCACATGTGAAGCAGGTAACTAGATTTCTCAGGAACATGCACAGTTTTAAAGCAAAGCACTCCACAATGGAGGCACTACTTGCCACATTCTCCAAGTAGTGGTGAACGTTTCATTCTGGGTGACTTCAGCAATTGCTGAACTGCTGCAAGTAGAATACAGAGGCAGCATGCTGTAGCCACTGTCGTCATTGCCTACCTTCGCTTTGGTTTGTCTGATTACTTGGTATCAAACTTTATAGCACATAGAAAGGAGTGTCCCCAGTTGAGCCTGTCATGGCTCACAGGACCAAGTAGACTGCCCTATCTCTCTGTCCTATCCCCATACTGAGCAGATATACATTCACTTCTCAAAGCTGTTATTGGCTTCTCTGTACTTTTATTTATGTTCTAACAGCCTTCTGTTTAAAATAAAATTCTCTTCATCCAGTCTTTTTTTCTTGTGGAAAGTCTATGCTTTTTATTTACTAACTTAGTTGTAAAAGGAAATTTCCTTTGTTTATTTATCTTAACAAAGCTCTGAATGATTTTATTGAATCTTCTAAGAACACCTCTGTTGCAGAGACCAGTGTCTTTAGTTTTTGCTAAGAGAGTTTGTGACTGTAAATGCTGTGTGTATTGTGAGGGCCTCAGCATTTTGTTTGCTGTCCTATTTGGAGATGAGGTGAACATTAAGAGGAGGTGATGAAGTATTGGTATTATCACAAGACTATTCATATAATTAACATACCTACAGTATGGAAGCAGACCCTCAGAGCATCACATCCAGACCCGTTCTCTTTCCCACCCCCCACCCCCTTCAAGGTATCCTTGTAACCCTGCAGTTTCCTGGATACCAGGGTCAATTTAGCATGACCGATCTATGTAACCTGCACATCTTTCGACTGTGGGAGAAAACCAGAGCACCTGGAGGAAACCCATGTGGATGTGGGGAGCACATGCAAACTTCACACAGATAGTCGCCCAAGGCTGGAATCGAACTCAAGCCCCTGACGCTGTGAGGCAGTAGTGCTAACCACTGAGTCATTGTCAAGCTTATTAATCCAGATACCCAGGTGATGTTATGAGGACCATGTTTGAATCCTGCTATGACAGATGATGGAATTTGAATTCAATATAAATATCTGGACTTAGGTTTCTTGACAATCAACAATGGTTTCATGTTCATCCGGAGACTCCTATCTGGTTCACTAATGTCCTTTAGGGTCTAGCCTACACGTGACTCCAGACACTTAACTGCGCCCTGGTGAATGAGACATGGCGATTAAATGCTGGCCTTGTCAGGCATACCCACAAACCATGAGGAAAAAATGTACAGGACAGTATAATTATTTCATCATCTTTCAATCAGGTACAGATGGATTTGTCAGTTAAATCTGATTGAAATCTGCATGATTGGTTGTCAGGGGACATGAATCATGAAGGCAAATTCACCTGTTCCATTCTTGTTTGCAGGAAACACGGCTTGAAGGTAAAGCTAGTCATGATGGACACAACATGCAATGTAAAATGGACTGTGCTACTCCATTTGTGGTTTCTCAGCAATATATTTGCACAATTCTGTGCACTAACAAAATAAAGTTACTGATCTAATGAAGACTGGTTAAGATGGATGACTATTCCTTGGGTTGGAAATAAGTGCTTAAAAAAATGTTTGTTGGAGACAGAAGAAGAAAATGACCAGGTTTGTGAAAGTGGACCTGAAGTTGGACTTGCCAGAGCTGGCAAAGCAAGGGAGAGCAGGTTGATCACAAAATCAAGGGGTCAAGGTATGGAAGGATGTGTAAGACCAAGCAAAGGTTGTAGTGGAAGGAAGGCTAGACTCTGAGAAGGGCTTTGAATTTAAACAACTTTGTCAAAACAGGTCTCTATGCCAATTTAAAAACCCTACTTATTCACAAGAAAAACTGAATACCTGTTAAAACAGTAATGTATTCAAAGGGTCTTGCAGGGTTGTTGTGTTGTGGGAATATGAGAGTTTTTTTTATATCAGGAGAATGAACAGATAGGCACATTGCTAACATTGGCGATGGGATTGTTGTAATGGTTCAGCTCTGAAAGTGTCTGCAGAGAAGTTTAAATGTGAAGAAACATTTGTTTGATGAATTTCCCCAGTGTCTATTGAAAAGATGTTGGAATTACAATTGTGGATTGTACAAAAATGCTTAAGCCTTTTACTTTTTGCATTTCCTTGTTAGAGCACATGCAGAGGGTGCTAACTCAGTGAAACGCACACCCAGAGATGACTGTTTAGGAGTTAAGGAGGATCAAGGTGATGAGAAAGCTGTGAAGTCACAGGAAGAGGAGGGACAGGCTGAAAAGAAGAAGAAGCGGAGGGGCTTTAGAGATCGAAAGGTATGTACCTGACTGGAACAAAACAGTAACTTTGGAATGTATGAATTAACATTAATGCAAATTCCATCCCCTGCAAGTTTTAGTTTGTGGTACAGATATATAAATACTGGTTCTGAACTAAATTTCTTCACTTCACAGAGTAAAGGTTATTTTGAGTTTGTTCGCAATAAACAAGAATAATATTTTTCTTGTGTACATTTAAGTAAGTTTTTAAGCGTAAAATATAAGCAAGGGAACATATTCTATTTAGTTAGGATTTGTCTGGCGAGTTCAGGTCTGTGATTAAGACATTCTGCACCATGAGGATAAATCTAGATGCTAGTGACAGTCTCGATGACTATGTGCCCAGGAAGTGCCTCCGAACAGGGGGGCTTAACCTGTAGGTTTTGGGGATTGAGTGGACTGGAGGGCACAACAGTGCATTCATGAGACTGAGAAGTTCATGGATGGCAGGTTTCAGGGCATGGTCACCCCACAGCTTAAGGAGTGCAGGTAGAGAGTGGAATGTTAACTGTTAGGACAGATGAAGGGGACCAGGCAGGTATTGAGGGATTCCCCAAATGTACCTTGCTCACAAACTATTTTTCAGCCTTGGAAAACAATGGATGTGATAGTTTTTTTTCTCTGTGGAGACCAGCCAGAACCAGGCCGACAGAATAGAAATTTATTGTCACGTGTACTTTTACACACCAAATGCAGTGAAAAGTTTTATGGGTCACCTCACCAAGGCACCTACATCAATGACAGAAGCCATGCATAATAATTAAGAAAAAAGTAAAATTAAGAGATGTTCATCGCAGTTCAGTTAACAGCTCCTGGGCTTGGAGGAAGTCAATGGAATATCCTGACGAAGTAGTGGGAACAAGACTCCTATTCCAGGATGGAATCACCACTCTTGGATGAGACATCCTGCCAGGTTGCTGGAACACCGAAGATGAAGAAGATCTCCACGTGGGTAAGAGCGAGCCAAGCTGGGACAAGACAGTCCTAACGGAATAAAACTGCCACATATGGAGAATACCGCACAGTACCAAGACCGCCACTCTCCTCCTTCAGGTGCACAGGCCCAGCTGTGAACCAGGAACATCAGGCTAGTCTGAGAGTCTGGGCCAGGGGAATTAGCCCAGGCTGGGGGAGACCCAACTGGTTCATCCCAATGTTGCTGTTGCTGTGGCTGGAGGGGGCCTCCTCTCTCAGCATGGCACTCTGGTCCAGCTGCATGGGGCATTGGTTTCAGAGAGAGATTGTGGAATGGCAATTTTACAGAATCCATTAATTAAGAAAGTAGATAGACACATCTGCGGGCACAGACTTTACTCCAGGATGGCAGGGCATTTGGAAGGGGATGAGTGATCAGCTGAAGTTTATGGTTCACATTGAGACAAATGACATTGGAGGAAAGAGAATTGAGGTCCTGCAAACCGACTTGATGGAATTAGGAAATTAGAAAGCAAGACTTCAAAGATAATAATTCCCGGATTAGTCCTGGTGCCACGCATTAGTGAGTATAAGAGTAGAAGGATAGATCAGATAAATGGTTGGCTGTGGAGATGGTGGAGGAGGGAGTTTTTAGATTCCACAGACATTGGTACCATTTCCAGAGAAGGTGAGACCTGTATAAGTTGCATAGGTTACCCCTGAACAGGAACCAGACCAACATCCTGGTTTCCTCTGGTCAATTTCAAATCAGACTGGCAAAGACAGTGATCAGTGTTCCCTATAGTATTTGCTCAGGCATACCCTCAGGAGCTCATGTTCAGTATCGACTTCCGAAACCAGAAGTCAGTGCCCCGATAGGTAAGCTGACGCCGCATAGCATAGTGGGAATGTCGGATGGTGACAAATAGTGGTCATGCACTAGCCTAATAATCCAGAATCAGAGGGTAAAGTTCTGGGGACCTGGGTTAAAATACCACAAGGAATACTTTTTTAATCAACATGCAGCAAGCCCAACAAGGGAAAGGGCATATAGAGATACCTAATATTTGGAAATGAGCCTGGGTGCGTGGAAGGTACATGTGAGAAGTGCATTTTGATGACAGTGACCATAACAGAGTTCGATTTAGGAAAGTTGTGGAAAAACTGAAGGATAAGCCAGGAGTAAAACCTCTAAACTGGGGAAAGGTTAATTTTACACATTAAGGTACAATTTGACCCAAGTGGATTGGGAGTAGCTTTTACAGATACAGCTGTAAAACCGTGTCAGAATAATGGGAGACATTCAAAAAAGAAACTGAGAGAACACAGCAAATATGATCCTGCAAAGAATGAAGGTGGAATCAAGACTGGAGGACCCTGGATGTCAAGGGATGTAAAGCATAGGGTTAAGACAGAAAGAGAAACTTGTGACAGATATGTTGGGTCAATACAGCAGTCTCTAAAATGAAAAATATGGAAAGAGCAGGAGGATCTTAGAAATTTGGAAAGTTAAGAGTCAAGGAGATAGAGTCCTAGAGAGATATGGCATGGAAACAGACTCTTCAGTCTAACTTGTCCATGCCGACCAGATATCCTAACCTAATCTAGTCCCATTTACCAGCACTTGGTCCATATCCCTCTAAACCCTTCCTATTCATCTCCCAATCCAAATGCCTTTTAAATGTTGTAATTGTACCAGCCTCCCCTACTTCCTCTGGCAGCTCATTCCATACATGCATCACACTCTGCATGAAAAAGTTGTCCCATAGGTCCCTTTTATATCTTTCCCCTCTTGCCCTAAACCTATGCCTTCTAGTTCTGACTCCCCCACCCCAGGAAATAGATTTTATCTATTTATCCTATCTGTGCCCCTCATGATTTTATAAACCTCTATAAGGTCACCCCTCAGCCTCTGACGCTCCAGGGCAAACAGCCCCAGCCTGTTCAGCCTCTCCCTATAGCTCAAATCCTCCAACCCTGGCAACATCCTTGTAAGTAAAAAGTGAGGTCTGCAGATGCTGGAGATCAGAGCTGAAAATGTGTTACTGGTTAAAGTGCAGCAGGTCAGGCAGCATCCAAGGAACAGGAAATTCGACGTTTCGGGCATAAGCCCTTCATCCTGATGAAGGGCTTATGCCCGAAACGTCGAATTTCCTGTGCCTTGGATGCTGCCTGACCTGCTGCACTTTAACCAGTAACACATTTTCAGCAACATCCTTGTAAATCTTGTCTGAACCCTTTCATATTTCGCAACCTCCTTCTGATAGCAAGGAGCTCAGAATTACCCACAATATTCCAAACGTGGCCTAACCAATGCCCTGTACAGCCACAACATGACCTCCAAACTCTTATACTCAATGCTCTGACCAGTATTGGAAAACTATCAAATGCTGCCTTCGCTGTTCTATCTACCTACAACTCTATTTTCAAGGAACTATGAACCTGCACTTCAAGGTCTCTTTCTTCAGCAGTATTCCCCAGGACCTTACCATTAAGTGTATAAGTCTTGGTCTGATTTGCTTTTCCAAAATGCAGCACCTCCACATTAGGTAAATTAAACATCATCTACCACTCCTTAGCCTACTGGCCTATTTGATCAAGATCCCATTGTAATCTGAGGTAGCCTCCTTCGCTGTCCACTACACCTCCAATTTTGGTGTCATCTGCAAACTTGCTAACTGTACCTCCTATGTTCACATCCAAAGTATTTACGTGAATGATGAAAAGTAGTGGATCCAGCCCCGATCCTTGTGGCACTCCACTGGTCAGAAGCCTCCAATCTGAAAAGCAACCCTCCACCACCCCACTCTGTCTTCTACCTTTTGAGCTAGTTCTGTATCCAAATGGTTGTTCTCCCTGTATTCCAAGAGATCTAATTGCGAACTAATGAGATACCTTGTCGAACGCTTACTGAAGTCCATATCGATCACATCTACTGCTCTGCCCTCATAAATCCTCTTTGTTACTTGTTCAAAAAACTCAATCAAGTTTGTGAGGCATGATTTCACATGCACAAAGCCATGCTGACTATCCCTAATCATCCTTTGCCTTTCCAAATACATCTGAATCCTGTCCCTCATGGGAGAGCACTGAGAACTAGAATAAAGGGAATCCCTAAGGGTTATTTAATACATATAAAGTGCAAGAGCATAACTATAGAAAGAGTAGGACCCACTATTGTCTATTGAGGTAATCTGTGTGTAGCTCCAGAAGATATTGGCACAGTTCTCGATTTTATAAAAAATTAAAGAGGTAAAAATTAGAATACAGAGAAAGCTACTTGGAAATATATAAACAAATCATACAGTCTGTAGAGGTGTTTTTAAAAAAGATAAAGGCAATGTTTGACCTGGAGGGAGTGTATCTGAGAAATTTACCATTGAAAATAAGGAAATGGTCTTTATTATAGAAGGTATAAGTAATATCCCAGAAATAGATAATAGTCAGGAAGTGAAAGTGAGTGAGGAACTTGAGAAAATTACATATCATTAGTGAAATGACACTCAGCAAGTTGTTGGAGTTGCTGGCTAATATGTACCCTGGTTATAATGGACTTCATCTTACGGTCTTAAAAGGCTAGTGAGATATTTGATGCATTGGTTTTAGTGTTCCACAAGCTAAACGAAAGTAGATGTGGAAAAGATCTTTCCTTTTGTGGGAAAATCTAGAACTAGGAGTCACTGTTTCAAAATAAGGGGTTGCCCATTCAAGACAGAGAGGAAACTTCTTTTTCCTCGTAGAGTGGACGCAATGGCCTAGTTTTTGTTATTTGACTAGCAAGCCGAGACCCTGGTATGTTCTTGGAACCTGGTTTTGAATCCTGCAGATGTTGGAATTTGAATTCAATAAAAATCTGGAATTAAGAGTCTAATCATTATGAAAATGCAACTGTTGTCAGTGGATTTATTACGGATATTTAGTGCGCTTGTGTGTGGGGGCGGTCTTGTCCTGCAAATTTGATTAGGCTTTTTGAGGAAATGACAAAGATTATTAATGAGAGTAGGACAATTGATGTTGTCTACATGGACTTTACTAAAGTATTTGACAAGGTCCCTTACAGTAGGCTGGTTCCAGATGATTAAGTCACTTGGGATCCACGGTGAGTCAGTAAGTTGGATACAAAATTAGCTTTTTCATAGAAGAGAGAGGGTAGTTGTGGAGAGGTGCCTTTCTCCCTGGAGGTTTGTGACCAGAGATGAACCAAAAGAGTTAGTGCTGGGACCTCTATCGTTTGTAATGTACAATGATTTGTTTGAATGTAGCTGTTCCTGATGCATGCATTTGCAGAATACATGAAAATTGGAGGAGTTATGGATAATGGCGAAGGTTATCAAACAATACAGGATATAGAGCTGGAAATGTGTTGCTGGAAAAGTGCAGCAGGTCAGGCAGCATCCAAGGAGCAGGAGAATCGATGTTTCGGGCATGAGCCCTTCTTCAGGAAACAGGAATACAGGATATAGGTAAGTTGGAAAATTGGGTAGAGGAATGGCAGATAGAGTTTAATCCAGACAAGTATGAGATGATGCATTTGGGAAGTCAAATGCAAGAGGAAAGTATAGAGTAAATGGCAGGACCCTTAGGACCACTGATACAGAGGGATCTTCAGTCTATTCAGTCAATATGAGTTGGCTATTGATCATCAAAACTAAGCCTGATATAATCGTCTCCCACTATCAAAACTCATACTTTGCAGTATAGGTTTCTGGATGTGATCAGGAAAATAAATACTAGTTGATTTATTTTCCCCTACTTTTTTAAATCAGGGGTTTGATGTTATCATCATGTTCAAATCTTTGTCACTATCCAGTCTTTTTCCTAAAAATGTACCTTCAGTTCAAAGTCAGGTTCAACTGTCTCATTGTTTTCTCAATGAGACCATCAAAGATTAGATTACATTAGATTCCCTACAGTATGGAAACAGGCCCTTCGGCCCATCAAGTCCACACTGACCCTCCGAAGAGTAACCAACCCAGACTTGGTCCCATGCATTTAACCCTGGCTAAGCCACCTAACACATGGCCAATTCACCTGATCCACACATCTTTGGATTGTGGGAGGAAACTGGAGCAACTGGAGGAAACCCATGCAGAGACAGGAAGAAAATGCGAACTCCATACAGACAGTTGCCCGAGGTGAGAATCGAACCTGGGTCCCTGACGTTGTGAGGCAGCAGTGTTAACCATTGAGCCGCCGTGCCACCCTGTACACCTGAAAACACAGTTGAGAAGGAAGAGGATCTATGTTTGCTAATGACTTGAATGACAATGTTGCAACTCTCCAAGAAAGCCGTGCCCATGAATCTGCTTGTATTCAAACACAAGTTGTTCTGTTGTGGAAGTGAATTGTAGCAAGTGCCATCAATGGTGATAGGATTAGTTAATTTATTGTGATCTGAGATTGCATTGTGGTATCACTATTATGCAGTTTAAAATGCTGCAAATATAACAATCTCTTTCAAGCCTAGACATCACAAGAACTCATTTTTCTCTCATTGCCTCTGGTTCCTTTATGAATTCTGTTAAGCTGTGTCCCCTGGTGACTGAAAACAGTTTGTGCTTATTTATTACATTGAAACCATTCGTGATTGTATGAAATCGGCTTTTTACCTTCTCAGAGGATAACAGCCTCAACTTCTCCAGTCTCTCCACATTAGCAATGCCATTTCTGAAAATCTTTTGTCACTCTCTCCATGGCCTTGACGTGCTTCCTGAAACGTAATGCCCAAAATTGAACACACTACCTCTGTTAAAACCAATTAAGTGTTTAAACAATGTGATGCAATTATTTCTAACATTAAGTTCTTTCAGAGTTGTTGTATTGTGACTGTCATGACAGAAATCGTATAGTTACCTTTTTCTCCTGGCACATGTACTTTTTTTTACAGGTACATGTAAAAAAGTATAGAGAATAAAGTCTCTATACAGAATCATAGATTTCTGTAGTACCTAAGATGGCCATTCAACCAAGACCTACCAAGTTTGTCCCATTCTCCAGCCCTATTTCCGTAGACCTCAACATTTGTTTTAAAGTTATTAATTAATTAAGTGTCAATTGTCAATTGTGGAAGAGTTCCAAGCTTCTACCCTTGTGTGTACTTCCATTTGGTCATTTCATTCCTGAAAGGTTTTGCTCTTATTTTTCAGATAATGTTCCCTAATCTTAGACTCCCCAACTTAGCAAAAATGTTTTTTCCCAATTTTCCTTCTGTTTTCCATAACAATTAAATGAGTACAGATGTTTGTTGCATATATATAAACAAGCTGACTTACATCCACTTTAAAGCATAACTTACAGCAGAAGTAGAGAATGGTTTATAGAATTCAGCCATGTGCTCCACCCTGTTCATGCTTTTTCTTTGCACGGCATTCAAAACTAATCCCACAGACCTATTTTCTGCCTCTACCTTTGAATCGCCTGCATTGAATATTTATCCATTTTTTTTTCCTTGAGAGAAATGGTCTCTGACTCAGCCATTCCCATAACAATGCTTCCTCATGCTCCATTAATATAACTGCATGAAGAAAACTGATCATTTTATCTTAGCTCTTCGTTATATAGTTTTAAGATGGACATTTCTGCATTTTCTAAGGGGAGGTGCGCATCACTGTCTTGCCAACATTTATTGCCCATCCCTCGTTGCATTTGACACGGTGGTGATGAGTTGCCTTCTTGCACCATTATAGTCCACCTGCTGTAAATAGACCCACAATGCTATTAGGGCGGAAGTAGCAAAATTCTGACACAATGAAGGAAACGGCGATGTATTTCCAAGTCAGGATGGTCAGTGGCATGAAAGGGAACTTACAGTTGGTGATGTTCTGCTTTGAGATGGAAGTAGTAGTGTATTTGGAAGGTGCTGTCTAAGGAGCCTTGATTTATTTCTGCAGTGCCTCTTGCATCGTTGATATCTACAATCAAAGTCAATAGGATAGATAGATGAAAGTTTCAAAATCCATTATACCTTTCACAAACTTAGGATGTCTCAAAACACCTTATGTAAAACGAAGAACCTATCTTCAAAGTGGTGTCACTATTTTAACACGGGGAACGCAGCAATCATTAACCAAACAGCAAGATTTCATAAAACCACAAATAGCAATGATGTAATAACTAGGAAATCTGCTTTTGTGTTGCTGGTTGAGGAATAAATATTGGCCAGAGAATTGCCTAAACCTCCATTCAATTTCTTAGACCTCTACTCCACTGAAAATTGTCCCAACATTTATTGCAGTGACAAAGAAAAAGGACTGCTAACCATGAGGGTATGTGCATATAGGATATTATCTTGGATGTAAGCATGAAGAGGTAAAATAAGTATTTTAAAAATCTGCATTCAGTCCACATCTCTGTGAGGAGAAACATCATTGAAACTCCAGTGTAATCTGCAGAAAGCTTCAAGAATTGCCTCACGACAGGATCACATTATAATAGCAAACTGCTGATAAGTCAGAGAGTGTGTTGCTTTGCAGTGACAGCAGTCCAATACTGTGCAGTGTGCAATGTTTTATTCTGCTGCTCATATGGTGCTATGTTCAATGTAAGCAGACACGATCACAAAGACTATTTGTTTTTAATGATTCAAGGACGGTGACAGATTAATTGCTGTTGCTGATCAAACTTTGTGCATTGATGGGTGTTGGTAAATTGGTGGCTCCAGGCAGCATGAAAGCTGTATAAAATGTTCAGAGTTTTATTTTATAACTTGACATTTTGAAGTGTGATGAATCCATAGGTGTAAGATGTTAAAATTAGCACCACTCTGTATGAATCCTTAAGCACATATATATTAAATTTACTGCAACAAATATACTAAGTTAGTGGAGAGATTCACTCTATTGATTTTAATATTTGTGTAGTTGTTGGTTAGTTATTAGATTACAAGTATTTGTACAGTACCAACTCAAAAAGTTACACTATCAGTATAAAATCGCAGTGAGGTTTTCTGTCATTTTGATGAAAAATATTTGTCTCTGCATGGACCAGCATATGAATTAAGAATGGGGTAAGTCTTCTGCCACTTGAGCCTGTTCCATTCAATAAGGTGAGAAGAGTGGGCATGCAATGAGCCCTGAGGCAGAGAGTCAGTATCAGCTAAAAGAGCAGGCAAACTGACGACTCTGAGACAGGGAGCCAGCAGAACCTGGAGCAATGGGTGACCGGAGGAGCCGAGACAGGGAGCCAGCAGGACCTGGAGCAGTGGGTGGCCGGAGGAGCCGAGGCAGGGAGCCAGCAGGACCTGGAGCAGTGGGTGGCCGGAGGAGCCAAGGCAGGGAGCCAGCAGGACCTGGAGCAGTGGGTGGCCGGAGGAGCCGAGGCAGGGAGCCAGCAGGACCTGGAGCAGTGGGTGGCCGGAGGAGCCGAGGCAGGGAGCCAGCAGGACCTGGAGCAGTGGGTGGCCGGAGGAGCCGAGGCAGGGAGCCAGCAGGACCTGGAGCAGTGGGTGGCCGGAGGAGCCGAGGCAGGGAGCCAGCAGGACCTGGAGCAGTGGGTGGCTAGAGGAGTTGAGACCCAAGGAGTTACATGGAGGAGCAGGCGAAGTGAGGAGCAAGAGACAGGCAGAAAGCATCACTGAGAGGAGGAGAAAGTGAGCTGAGGACCGAGATGGGCAGTGAACAGAAGGACCCGATGACAGGCAATCAGAGACAGAGCTCAGTTTATTAGAGTGATTTGGAATTAGTATTTGCTGAGCTACAGAGAAAGGCTCTTGCTGTTTAATGAGTCACTGATTGATGTTTTTCCAATTGTTTTCTGCTCTTAAACTTTTAACACAGAATTCAAATTTATGGTAAAATTAACGAAACATATAAAAGGCAATGTAAGCAGTGAATAATGTAAGAAATTATAATTCATTCAGGATGACAATTTAATTGATGTGTCAAGGTTACAGGATGTGGAAGCTCATGCATAACATTGTGATCCAGGGCCGTTTGCAGCGAGTCATAGAGATGTACAGCACAGAAACAGACCTTTCTGTCCAACCGGTCCATGCCAACCAGATATCCCAACCCAATCTAGTCTCACCTGCCAGCACCCAACTCATATCCCTCCAAACCCTTCCTATTCATATACCCATCCAAATGCCTCTTAAATGTTGCAATTGTACCAGCCTCCACCAGATCCTCTGGCAGCTCATTCCATACACGTACCACCCTCTCTGTGAAAAAGTAGCCCCTTAGGTCTCTTTTATATCTTTCCCCTCTCACCCTAAACCTATGTCCTGTAGTTCTGGATTCCCCGACCCCAGGGAAAAGACCTTGTCTATTTATCCTATCCATGCTCCTCATAATTTTGTAAACCTCTATTCGGTCACCCCTCAGCCTCCAACGCACCAGGGAAAACAGCTCCAGCCTGTTCAGCCTATCCCTATAGCTCAAATCCTCCAAACCTTGCAGCATCCTTGTAAATCTTTCTGAACCCTTTCAAGTTTCACAACATCTTTCTGATAGGAAGGAGACCAGTATTGCATGCAATATTCCAACAGTGGGCTAACCAATGACCTGTCCAGCCACAACATGACCTCCCAACTCCTGTACTCAATACGCTGACCAATAAACAGAAGCATACCAAACACCATCTTCACTATCCTGCGACTTCACTTTCAAGGAGCTATGAACCTGCACTCCAAGGTCTCTTTGTTCAGCAACACTCCCTGGGACCTTACCATTAAGTGTATAAGTCCTGCTAAGATTTGCTTTCCCAAAATGCAGCACCTCACATTTATCTAAATTAAACTCCATCTGCCACTTTTCAGCCCATTGGCCCATCTGGTCAAGATTCTGTTGTAATCTGAGGTAACCACCTTTGCTGTCCACTATACCTCCAATTTTGGTTTCATCTGCAAACTTACTAACTGTATCTCTTATGCTCGCATCCAAATCATTTATGTAAATGATGAAAAGTAGAGGACCCAGCACTGATCCTTGTGGCACTCCACTGGTCACAGGTGTCCAGTCTGTAACCACCACCCTCTGTCTTCTACCTTTGAACCAGTTCTGTATCCAAATGGCTAGTTCTCCCTGTATTCTGTGAGATATAACCTTGCTAACCAGTCTCCCATGGGGAACCTTGTCGAAAGCTTTACTAAAGTCCATATGTTTGAAGTTCATGCAGCTTTGGCTCCAAGTTTGAGCTCAAGGCTGAACTATGACATTGTGACACATCAGGGGAGGAGGACATTTGATTGGACTCATTGTGCTGGGAGACAGTCACACTACTTAAGGCTAGGGTCACAGATATGGTCAGTGGTCGAGGACAGGAGGGGGTGACTCTGGGTGAAGCTAGTAGGTGGACCCAGACCCAGCGGTCTTCCTGTAGGTTTGAGTTCTCTCAGCCTGTTTGGATGACAGGAGAGAGGAGGTGGAGGTAAATGAATAGACAGACCATGGAGCCATGATATAAGTGGCAAGAAGAGTAACGAAGGGATGTAATTGTAGATAATGGTGTGGTGAGGGGGATTGACAACTTTTTCTGTAGCAAAGAGTGAGAGTTTGGAGGGTTGTGTTGCCTCTGTAGTGATACTATTCAGGAACAGAGTCACAGAATAGTTTGTGTAGAAGGAGGCCATTCGGCCTATTGTGCCTACACTGGTTCTGTTACCTAGTCCTGATCTTTTACCTTATCCCGATATCCCTTAGACCATTGCTATCCAAGTAACCATCCAATGTTCCTCTTGAGTGCCTCAATTGAACCTCCCTCCATCACATGTCCAGGCATTGCTTCACAGACCCTAACTGTGTGAAAATTTTTTTCTCACATCAGTCTTACTTTTCTTGCATTAAACGTGAAATCCATGCCCTTTCATTCTTTTTTCGTTTATGAGCAAGAATAGCCTCTCCCTACCTATCTAGCTTGCTCATTTCAAATCTCCTCTAAGCCTTCTTCGAGCTGGTCAGGAGCTTGCATTGGGTGTGGGGGAAAATATGGGTCCCGACTTCCCCATGACATCACCACAAAACAGGCAATGCAAAATGTCTACATTCAGCCACTAAGTCTACCCACAATGCTTCAAATTGGCCAAACCAGCCACCCCAGACATTGCATGTACCTCAGAACATGACTCTTCCAGCCCCAGACCAAGAGAATATACTTCTTCAGATTAACTGATAATGAGGTTTCCACTCCGCTATAGCCCAGCACTTCCAATGTCCTTAGGGCACAGCTGCTCCCACTAGGTGTCAAGCCTTCACAAAGGGTACCCAGACAAGGAAGCACCAAAGGTACTTCACTTGCCTCCTCAACAATACGAACACATTGATACCAGGATGAAACCCACTAACACCTATACCAGCCAAGGATCGGAATCTCCTGAGTCAATTAAGAAACTCATTGTCAGACACTTGACACTTGAATCGTTTCAACGAATGAACTTTATTTCTCTTTGTCGTACAACGCACACCATTGTCTCATAACTCACATTTCATCGTTGTAAGGGTATAAAACTCCACTGTATCCTTTCTTCGGGGAAGAAGCTATGGTTCCTTCGGAACAGCCTGTCAGTGACTGTTTCTTCCATCAGGTCTCTTCCTTGACATCGCTGTTTGTTAAATAAATCCTTGTCAGTTCTCACTCCGATCTGTGTATTTGTGATCTCTGATTAATTGGGCTAAATTTTCTGTCAGGGAGGATCCAGTTGTTGAGATCCATGTAAAAGGATTCCTGATAAAGAGCTCTCCTGCTGCCTGACCGGCTATGCTTTTCCAGCACCACGCATTCGGACTCTGATCTCCAGTATCTGCCGACCTCACTAAGATATCTACCACAGCACCCTACTGTTCTCCCAGATGAGAGGGACTCAATAATAATTCTTCTTATCTTTATTTTCAGGTCATGGAATATGAGAACCGAATTCGTGCTTACTCCACTCCAGACAAAATCTTCCGATACTTTGCCACATTGAAAATCATCAATGAGAATGGAGATTCCGAAGTATTCATGACACCCCAAGATTTTGTGCGATCAATCACGCCAAATGAAAAGCAACCAGAGAGTGAGTGAAAAATTGCTATGCAATTAGTATTTAAGTTAGTCAGTTAACTTTGTAATTAAATGTTCTCCATGTGTATCAACTCTCCTTCCTGTCTGCCACTTACACACTTTTACTGAATAAAGGAAAACGTACCAAACGCCTCCTTCACTATCTGATTTACCTGCGGCTCCACTTTCAAGGAACTGTGAACCTGCACGCCATGGTCTCTTTGTTCAGCAACACTCCCCATAACCTGACCATTAATTGTATAATCCTGTCCTGATTTGTTTTTCCAAAATGCAGCACCTCCCATTTATCTAAGTTAAACAGAACAAGATCGCCAGTGACTCTTCTAAATCCAGGCCCGTTGTTTCCTGAAAAGTTAATGTTTTACTCTCCACAAATCAGTTAAGTAAATCTTCTGTGAAGAGATTCAAATGTAATCCTATGCTACTTTTAGATTAGATTAGATTCTCTACAGTATGGAAACAGGCCCTTTGGCCCAACTAGTCCACATCGACCCTCCAAAGAGTAACCCACCTAGACCCATTTCCCTACCCTATATTTACCCCAGACTAATGTACTTAACACTATGGGCAATTTAGCATGGCCAATTGAGCTGACCTGCACATGCTTGGACTGTGGGAGGAAACTGGAGCACCCAGAGGAAACTCATGTAGACATGGAGAGAATGTGCAAACTCCAGACAGAGTCCCTAGAGGCTGGAATAGAACCCGCGTCCCTGGTGCTGTGAGGCAGCAGTGCTAACCACTGAGCTACCATGCTGCTCTTTCTTAAGTAAGGAGAGAAAACTCTCCAGATGTGGCCTCACCAATGCCTTGTATACCTGTACTGAAACTTCCCTATTCTTATATTCATTCCTGTTGAAGATGAAAGTAATAAAATAGATAAGGAAAACTAATGGATGGGGTGCATTTCAGAAGTGTTTTGATAAGATCCAACATAAGTTAGTAAACAAATAGGATCACATAAGATTGAAGATAATACACCAATACAGATTAATAATTGGTTGCAGGACAGAAAATAGAGTGGAAATAGAGTCATAGAGATGTACAGCACGGAAACAGACACTTTGGTCCAACTCATTCATGCCAACCTAATCTAGTCCCATTTGCCAGCACCTGGCCCATTTCCCTTCAAACCCTTCCTATTGATATACCCATCCAAATGCCTTTTAAATGTTGTAATTGTACCAGACTCCACCACTTCTGGCAGCTCATTCCATACACGTACCACTCTCTGCGTGAAAAAGTTACCCCTTAGGTCCCTTTTATATCTTTCCCCTCTCACCCTAAACCTATGCTGTCTAGGTCTGGACTCCCCCACCCCAGGGAACAGACCTTGACTATTTATCCTATCCATGCCCATTATGACTTTATAAATCTCTATAAGGTCACCCCCTCAGCCTCCGGTGCTCCAGGAAAAACAGCCCCAGCCTATTCAGCCTCTCCCTATAGCTCAAATCCTCCAATCCTGGCAACACCCTTGTAAATCTTTTTTGAACCCTTTCAAGTTTCGCAGCATCCTTCTGATAGGAAGGGGACCAGAATTACACACACTATTCCAAAAGTGGTCTAACCAATGCCCTTTCTGCCACAACATGACCTCCCGACTCCTATACTCAATACTCTGACCAATAAAGCAAAGCATACTAAACGCCACCTTCACTATCCTATCTACCTGCGATTCTACTTTCAAGGAACTATGAATCTGCACGTCAAGGTCTCTTTGTTCAGCAACACTCTCCAGGACCTTACCATTAAGTATACGTCCTGTTAAGATTTGCTTTTCAAAAATGCAGCACCTCTCATTTATCTAAATTAAATTCCCATCTGCCACTCCTCAGCCCATTAGCCCATCTGACCAAGATCCCATTGTACTCTGAGGTAACCTTTTTCGCTGTCCACTACACCTCCAATTTTGGTGTTATCTGCAAGCTTACTAACTGTAACTCCTCTATTCACATCCAAATTATTTATGTAAATGATGAAAAGTAGTGGTCCCAGCCCCCACTGGTCACAGGCCTCCAGTCTGAAAAGCAACCCTCCACCACCACCCTCTGTCTTCTACCTTCGAGCCAGTTCTGTATCCAAATGGCTAGTTCTTCCTGTAATCCATGTGATCTAATCTTGCTAACCAGAGGAACTTTGTCGATTGCCTTACTGAAGTCCATGTAGATCATGTCCACCACTCTGCCCTCATGAATCCTCTTTGTTACTTTTTCAAAAAAACTCAATCAAATTCGTGAGACATGATTTCCCACGCACAAAGCCATGTTGACTATCCTATTCAGTCCTTGCCTTTCCAAATACATGTAAATCCTGTCCCTCAGGATTCCCTCCACCAACTTGCCCACTATTAATGTCAGGCTCACCAGTCTATAGTTCCCTGGCTTTCCCTTACCATCTTTCTTAAATAGCCAACCCCCAGTCTTCTGGCACCCCACCTGTGACTATCGATGATACAAATATCTCGGCAATCACTTGCCTAGCTTCTCACAGAGTTCTAGGGTATGCCTGATCAGGGCCTGGGGATTTATCCACTTTTATGCATTTCAAGACATCCAGCACTTCCTCCTCTGTAGTTGGATATTTTTCAACAGGTTATCATATGTTTCCCTACATTCTATATCTTCCATAACCTTCTCCACAGTAAACACTGATGCAAAATACTCGTTAAGTATCTCCCCGCCTCCTGTGGCTGCATACATAGGCTTCCTTACTGATCTTTGGGCCCTATTCTCTCCCTAGTTACCCATTTATCCTTAATATTCATAAAACCGTTTGGATTCTCCTTAGCCCTCTTGGCCAAAGCTATCTCATGTCCCATTTTTGCCATCCTGATTTCCCTCTTAAGTAAACTCGCACTGCTTTTATACTCTTCTCAGGATTCACTCGCTCTCTCCTGTCTATATCTGACATATACTTCCTCCTTCTTCTTAACCAAAACCTCAATTTCTCTAGGCATCCAGCCTTCCCTCCACCTACCAGACTTTCCTTTCACCTTAACTGGAATATACTGTCTCTGGATTCTTGTTATCGCATTTCTGAAGGCTTCCCATTTTCCAGCTGTCCCTTTTATCTGCCATCTGTCCCCATCAACTTTTGAAAGTTCTTGCCCAATGCTGTCAAAAGCCTTCCTCCAATTTAGAACTTCAACTGTTAGATCTGGTCTATCCTTTTCTATCTCTATTTTAAAACTAATAGAATTATGGTCACTGACCCCAAGTGTTCCCCCACTGACACCTCAGTCACCTGCCCTGCCTTATTTCCCATGAGTAGGTCAAGTTTCGCACCTTCTGTAGTAGCTACATTCACACATTGAATCAGAAACGTTTCTTGTACACACTTAACACATTTCTCTCCATCTAATCCCTTAACATTATGACAGTCCCAGTCTATGTTTGGAAAGTTAAAATCCCCTACCATAACCACCCAGTTATTCTTATAGATAAATGAAATCTCCTGCCAAATTTGTTTCTCACTTTCCCACTGACTATTCGGGGATCTATAATGCAATCCCAATAAGGTGATCATCCCTCTCTTATATCTCAGTTCCACCCAAATACTTTTCGTGGATGTATTCCCAGGAATACCTTCCCTAAGTACAACAAAATGCTATCCCTTATCAAAAACGCCACTGTCCCTCCTTTCTCTCTTCGCCACCCCCCACCACCAACACCCATCCCCACTTTCTGTCCTTTCTGTGGCATTTGTATCCTGGAACATGAAGTTGCCAATCCTGTCCATACCTGAGTCACTTTTTTTTCTGTAATTGCTATGATATCCCAGTCCCATGTTCCTCCCCATGCCCTGAGTTCATCAGCCTTCCCTGTTCGGCCTCTTGCATTGAGTTAAATGCAGCTTAATTATCAGTCCTACTTTGTTCTCTGCTTTGTCCCTGTCTGCCCTGACAGTTGTGACACGTGGTACTGCAATGGTCAGTGCTTGAGCACAGCTATTCACAATTTCCGTCAGTAATTTGAAACGTGGGTACCGAATATTTTGTTTCAAAGTTTACTGCTAAGGCAAAAATAAGTGGGAATGTGAACTGTGAGAAGAAGGTGGTGTATTTTGTCCTTTTTTTTAATAAAGAAAGGTTGAGACAGCGGTGCTGAGCAGTATTCTCAAAGCCAATACACGAAACAGCTTGTGAGGTCTTGGGGTTTCTTTCAAAGGTAGAACAATAGAAGCAGCCTGAATGGGTAGAGTCAAGCTCCCACAGAACCAAGATTTTTAGGTTTAGCTTTCTGCGGTTGCTGGAGTCTTGAACCTGGGTGTGGAATCTCTTATTCCTCTCTCTGTTACAGCTAAAAGCTGGGGTTCTATTCCTGCTGCTGGAATTGCATGTGTGACTATCTATTTTACCGACTTTGCCTTTGCCAAGAATGTTTATATGAGAAAGTCAATTAATAGCAGTTAAAATATATATACTGTGAACCATTTCAATAGAGTTACAGTTAAACCAATTATTTCCTCTTTTTATTTTGTCCGTATTTAACTGCAATATAAAAATAAAGTGTGTTTTGCTTAGAGTCATGTAGTTTGACCAATTGAATTGCACCTTACATTTGATAAAGAAAATTAAGTTAGATTCTAGGCTATCTTCTTAATATATTTTGAGGGGTTTTGATCTGGTCCGTAACAAAGGCGAGAAGGCCTCAATTGAATTTAAATATACTAAGTGAGTGGACAAGAAGGTGGCAGATGAAACATAGTGTGGAAAAATATGAAATTGTCCACTCTGGTTGAAATAACAGAAATGCAGAATGTTGGGAAGTGTTCGTATCCAGAAGAGCATGGGTGTCTTTGTTCACGGATCACTGAAAATTAATGTGCAGCTACAGCACGCAATTACAAAGACAAATGGCACATTAGCCTTTATTTCATGAAGATTTGAGTACAGGAGTAAATGACTTTCTACAATTGTATATAGCCTTGGAGAAATTGCACTGGGTATACTTGGCAGAGAGCAAATCCAGTCAAGATTCACCAGGCTCCTACCTGGCAAAACACGATTTTCCGATGAGGAAAGATTGAGAGACGGCAACTTTATTCTCTGCAATTTAGAGGAATGAGAGATGATTTCTTGAAATGTACAAAATTCCAACAGGTAGCTGCAGGAAGGATTTTTCCTTTGGCCTAAAATCAGGGACACTCTCGGAATAAGAGGACGTTTTTCAGTGGGCCGTAGGAGGTTGAGGGTGACCTTCTGGATATGTGTAAAATCATAAGGGACATAGATAAGGCAAATAGCAAAGGTTTCTTCCCTGGCATGGGGAGTTTAAAACTAGAAGGCATACTAAAGGAGAAAGATTTGAAAAGGATTTGAGGAGCAACTTTTTTTTACATGGAGTGGTTAGTCTGTGGAATGAACCACCAGAGAAAATGGTGGATGCAGGTACAGTTACAGCATTTAAAAAACATTTGGATAGGTTAATGACTGAAAAGGTTTGGAGGGAAATGGGCTCAATGCAGACAGATGGGACTAAGTTAGTTTGGGAACAGGTTGGTGTGGACTAATTAGGCCAAAGGTTCTGTTTCCATACTGTGTGACTGCATGACTCCGTAAGAGACCGGCCACTTATGACCGAGATGAAGAGGAGATGGTGGTGAGTCTTTGAAATTCTCTACCCAAAAAAAAACGTCAAGGCTCAGTTCTTGAGTTTACTCAAAACAGAAAGCAATAGATTTGTCAGTATTTAAAACGTTAAGGAATGTGGGGTTTCCTAAGAGAAATTATGTTGAGATAGAAGATCAGGCACGATCTTGTTGAATGGCAGAGCAGGCTTGAGGGAACGAGTGGCTTCTCCTGCTCCTATTTCCCATATTTGTTTGTAATGAATCCCACCCTTCCATTTCCCTTCGGAGTGAAGTGAAACGCAGAAGTCATTATAGTTCCAGAGGACCACTGGATAGACACAGCTCCTGGTCACCGATATTCCTCAAGTGAGGGCTGAGTTTAAGGAAGGGCATTCTTTGTGACCTCAGCCAATCAAGTAATTGAATTGGCTCAGTCTGCATCAGAAACCAACGGCCCAACCAACTGAGATTCACGTGACCATCAAACATATGGGGCAATGAGCTGTAGTAAGACCCCATTAACCTAACGTGATTTGAACTTGCAACCTCCTGTTTCGTAGGCAGATGCATTACCGTTGTACCACTTGCCCATTCAGTTGTTGTACCTGCATGTTGGCTTTTTGTAATCATGTACGAGGACACCCAGATCCCTCAGTAGTATGGAGTTCTGCAGTTTGTCTCCAAATAAATCATGTCCAATTTGGCAAAAATAGCATAAGTTTACATTTTCCCATCTTTCTGTTAGGTTAAGCCTGTGGGCAAAAATTATTTATACCCCTTTACAGAGTCCTTATTTCCTCTTTACAACTTTCTCTCCTACCTATCTTTGTCTTTAGCAATCATACTTTTGGTGCTTCCATCTAAATCATTGATAGAGCTGGTAAATTAGAATTAGCATTATTGTCACATATGGCGAGCCAGTTAGAGGCAAGAAGGAATTTACAAGAGCAAGGGGATGTGATGGATGGCAGTTATAGGAAGGGGGAAAGTCTCCGATACAGTCATATAGATGGGTTAACTCCAGGAAAGGTAAGAGACGTAGGCAGGTAGTGCAGGAATTTTCTGTGGCCATCCCCATTTTAAACAAGTATGCTGTTTTGGAAAATGTGGGGGGTGATGGACACTCAAGGGTACGTAGCACGAATAGCCAAGTTTATGATATTGGGACTCGCTGTAATGTAATGAAAGGTATGTCGGGTTCCAAGCGATCGATTGTGTTAGAGAACTCTCTAGTCTAAGGTAAGACAGATGTTTCTGTGGCCAGCAGCATAAAATCAGAGTGGTTTGTCGCTTCCCTGGTGCCAGGATCAAAAATTTCTCAGAGGGAGCAGAATGTTCTCAAGGGGGAGAGGGACCAGCACGAGGTTATTGTACAGATTGGAACCAACGACATAGCAAGGGAAAAGGTTGAGATTCTGGTGGAGGGATGTATTTCAGACTGGAGGCCTGTGACCAGTGGAGTGCTGCAAGGATTGGTTCTGGGTCCACACCTTTTCATCATTTATATAAATGATTTGGATGTGAGCATAAGAGGTATAGTTAGTAAGTTTGCTGATGACACCAAAATTGGGAGGTCATAGAGTCATAGAGATGTACAGCATGGAAACAGACCCTTTGGTCCAACCTGTCCATGCCGACCAAATATCCCAACCCAATCTAGTCCCCCCAACAAGCACCTAGCCCATATCCTTCAAAACCCTTCCTATTCATATACCCATCCAAATGCCTTTTAAATGTTGCAAGTGTACCAGCCTCCACTACTTCCTCTGGCAGCTCATTCCATACACGTACCACCCTCTGTGTGAAAACGTTGCCCCGTAGATCTCTTTTATATCTTTTCCCCCCTCACCCTAAACTTATGCCCTGTAGTTCTCGACTCCCCAACCCCAGGGAAAAGACTTTGCCTATTTATCCTATCCATGCCCCTCATAATTTTGTAAACCTCTATAAAGTCACCCCTCAGCCTTCGTCGCTCCAGGGAAAACAGCCCCAGCCTGTTCAGCCTCCCCCTGTAGCTCAAATCCTCCAACCCTAGCAACATCCTTGTAAATCTTTTCTGAACCCTTTCAAGTTTCACAACATGTTTCCAATAGGAAGGAGACCAGAATTGCATGCAATATTCCAACAGTGGCCTAACCAGTGTCCTGTACAGCCGCAACATGACCTCCCAACTCCTGTACTCAATACTCTGACCAATAAAAGAAAGCATGCCACTATCCTGTCTACCTGCGACTCCAATTTCAAGGAGCTATGAATGGGATCTTGATCAAATGGGCCAGTGGGCTGAGAAGTGGCAGATGGAGTTTAATTTAGATAAATGTGAGGTGCCATATTTTGGGAAAGCAAATCTTAGCAGGACTTTTAACACTTAATGGTAAGGTCCTAGGGAGTGTTGCTGAACAGAGCCCTTGGAGTGCAGGTTCATAGCTCCTTGATAAGTGGAGTTGCAGGTAGATAGGATAGTGAAGAAGGCGTTTGGAATGCTTTCCTTTATTGGTCAGAATATTGAGTATTGGAGTTGGGAGGTCATGTTGCAAGTGTACATGACATTAGTTAGGCCACTGTTGGAATATTGCGTGCAATTCTGGTCTCCTTCCTATTGGAAAGATGTTGTGAAACTTGAAAGTTTAGAAAAGATTTACAAGGATGTTGCCAGGGTTGTAAATTTGAGCTACGGGAAGAGGTTAAATAGGCTAGGACTGTTTTCCCTGGAGCATTGGAGGCTGAGGGGTGACCTTATAGAGGTTTATAAAATCATGAGGGGCATGGATAGGGTAAATAGGCAAAGTCTTTTCCCTGGGGTTGGGAGTCTAGAACTAGAGGGCATAGGTTTAGGGTGAGAGGGAAAGATCTAAAAGAGACCTATGGGGCAACTTTTTCACGCAGAGGGCGGTACGTGTATGGAATGATCTGCCAGAGGATGTGGTGGAGGCTGGTACAATTACATTTAAAAGGCATCTGGATGGGTACATGAATAGGAAAGGTTTAGAGGGATATGGGCCAAGTGCTGGCAGGTAGGATTAGATTGGGTTGGGATATATGGTTGGCATGGACGTGTTGGAATGAAGGGTCTGTTTCTGTGCTGTAAATCTCTATAACTCTGTATTCAAATGAATACAGTTAAAAGTATGCAAGTCACTGTTTATGGTGCCATCTTTGGTACAAAAGTCCCTTGGTGCAGCTTTTTCAGTTACAGTTCATGAAAAATTAGAGAAGTACAAGAAATGTCCACATTGCAGATTTAGGAATAAATTATACAGTGGAGAAAAAAGTGCAGAGAAGTAGTCTTCCGACTCAGCCCATGTTGACATCCAGCCTCCCAAGACAAGAAATCCACACCAAGACCATGTGAGGCTGAGACACCTCCATGTACTGCCTGAAGAACCCCATACTTGGTCACAGGCTGATTGCCACGCTGTGCTGAGAGGATGCCACTCATCTATCTGTCTTGAGGTAAGGAATTCCAAGGCTGAGAGTTCTGAGGTCACGAGGGCGGAGGCTGGGTGTTCCAAGGGCAAGGGGAGGAAGAAAAAGACAAAAGGATAAAAGAGAGAAAACAATACGAACAGATGGAGCAGACGAGCTCTGACAGAAGCATCCCATTCTGCTGCCATCTCATTGAGCCCCTAGCAGTGATCCCTCTAGCATTCCCACTAGTTACATCTCGCTGATCTGAAATAATCCATTTATTCTTACTCGCCATTTAAACATAAGTCTTCATCGGTCATTCAGTTATCATGTAGCAAGTTCAGCTGCGTGCCCTCTATACTCTTGGACATCAAAGACTGTGCAAGTGGCATATAGGGATCTCCCATCTGCAGAGTAATGAGTTGCTTTAAATTGCAACAAGTAAATGCCTTTAAACCTCTGTCTTTGGTCATGAGAGTAAGATTCAAATTCTTCAGTCAAGTATACTGAAATGGAAAATTGCATCTCAATACTTTTGTCTCGCAATTAAAATCCGATTTAGTATGGCGATGTGCTCAGTTACTCTCCTGCTATAGCCTAGGGAGTTAGTAGCAGGTAAATGTTATTTTATACTTTCTGCAGAACTGCTTTTTATTCTGGCAGAAGAATACAAAATATTCAAATAAATTCATATGCCTTCAGACTAATGAATATTGAGGTGAAATAAATTTTATTTGTTAGAGTAATAATCAGAAGGGTTCTGTTCATCAACAAATCTTGGAACTTTGCCAGCTCTTCCGTTCTTTACTGAGGAATATTGAGAAATCCTGGCTTACTGCCATTTTTTCGCATAAATTTGGCTTGCTGTCATTGTTAGATATCAGGTAAGCAGTTGTAGTTCACTAAATGTCCTACTGTATTGTCAATGGCTTGCTCAGGGCCTGGAACACCATTTTGATTGTGCTCAGGTGGAGCTTTGTTTACACCAGTCATTTTTGTGGTTAGGTTTTTTTTTCTGCAACTCATTCAGGACTTAACTGTGCACATCCTGTCCTGTACCTGGTCTCTGACCCCACAGACATTACAGCGCTCAGCAGTTTTACTAAAAGTTTGCTTCACTTTATATCTGCAGGCAATTGCAACCTTGCCTCTCACTTTACACATGCCTTTTAGTATTCTGGGTCATTGTTCGTCATTGCTGAAAGATGAAATTCAGCCTTTATTTGCTTAACAACATTTAGGCATTGTAATTTTAAGACACAGACCCACTTCATTGCCAGAAAGCATTGTGCATTGCATGACACACCTTGCTATCTTCAAAACAGTGCATCCTTTAATATACTATAAGCAAGTTACTCTCGTGAGATCTTCTAGTAACACATGTTACTAGATTAAAGTATTATAGCCTGTCAAGTTAGAACTACAGTTGCATTTGTACTTTTCAAAATTATTCGTCGGAAAATGAAATGTTTTGAAAAGAGTTTTAAGTCTGAATTATGTCTCTATGGCACTGTGATTAACTAAACATCTGAGTTAATAAATCAACACCAAGCTGTTTGAGAATTGTGCAGTGATGTTCAATCATAACCCAGTGTTTCTGTTTCTCTTTTTTTTTATTCAGATCAGGGTTTGGACCAATTTATAGTGAAACGATATGATGGAAAGGTTAGTAGCACCACATCTTGCATGTTATATAGTCACACGCATGGTTGACTCTAACTTCTTCGATTAAAGAAAAGCCAGGACGTGACATTGACCTGATGTGCATTTTATTTTGTATAGGAGCACATGATTGATGGTGAATTATCTTGAGATTTTCTTACAGTATCTTGTGCAAGATCTCTGTGCGATACATAGGAAATAAAGGCTCACAGTGATCAACTAAATATTCTTTTCTGGATAAGCTGGTTGTGCTTCTAACCTTTTTATTTGATATAACTAATATTGTTTCTCCAATAGGTAAAATTCCTATCAACTAGTGCAGACTATATCCCAGCCTTTCAAATTCTAGGTCAAGCAGCACAGTAACAATTTAAGTTCCCTTCTTTTGCAAACATGATCTCAGCTGTTCTGCACTAAAAGGTATCTGAGCATACAGCTAGGAGCAACCTGAATGCAAGTTGTACACCCTATGTTACCACATTAAATTCAAGGGCATGACTGAGAGTATTGACAAGTGAAATTTAGGATTGATAATGTGTTGCATTGAATTATAACATAACCATTTTGTTTCTCCAATAAATATCAAGTAGATGTTCTCAAATATTGTACTTTTTATTTCATTTCCTGATGGTGCAAGATTCAATTAAGTGTTTAAACAAACAACTAAAACACTGCAGAAGTTGGATAAGGACAGGAGATGAATTGGTGGAGCCATTTTCAATGTTGAAACAAAGTCAGCAAATTATTGAAATATCCTCACCTACCTGAAATCCTTGAGATTGCAGACTTTCTTCAGTCTCAAACATTGACTCCTAAGCATTTTAATTTTAGAATTTGGATCAGTTGATAGAAAATACTTTTAATGTTCCACATCTTTTCTCTTGGAATTAAGAGAGCACTTATCCCTTTCCTGAAAGTGGTGAGAAGAGCAATTAATTGGGTGAAAGATCCTGGAGAGAAATTAACCCTTTGCTGTCTTAGTAATTAAGTGCTGGGCAAGAAGAAGTCCTTGGTGATCACTTTCACTTGCCACTAATTAGATGGTCAATTAACTACCACAGAAGGGTTTCAACTTGCTTTTGGCCCAAATACCTGACTTCACAGCAGGCAAGAAAAGTGGCTAGTTCCACAATTGGGAAACCACAGTGACCCACCTGTGACGTTGAGGGGATTGATGTCCTCAATTTGACCCAGCCTGGGGCCAGCCAGGGGCAGGGATTGAGGCAAAGAAGTAGCTGCTGAAGGGCATCCTCTGCACTTGCCTAAAACCACCACATGACCCCTTCTCCATGAATAAATGCCCTGCCTTCTCACTGTTGGAACCCCTCCAGCAATGATCTCTACGTCTTAGATGTTGCTTCTGACAAGGGGGACTTCAACATAGAGTCCTGTGATTCGCTAAGAAGCTGACCGGTCAGCTTTTACCTGATTGAATCTTGATCCGGCGAACTTTCTTATTGACGGGGGCAGGCAGTCAGTCAGTCGCACTGAAAACATCTGCCTCCTTTCTTGATGTTTGGAGAGCTAAATCTGAACTAGAATTTTCTGTTTACTGGCTGCCCATTAAATAGTCGATATTAGAGAATAGAAACTTGTACAGTAATAGTCCCTGTTTCTGACTTTTAAATATGTCACCCCCAACAACAACTTTTACGTGTGGCTAAACAGTTTAACCATGCAAAATAAAGTCGAGAAACAATCATTGTCCTCACATCAGCGTTCACACTTCCAAAGGTCACTGTGCAGCAGGATCTTTGCATTCCCTAACCCCTCTGAGCCAAGTCCAGCCCTGACATCCAAATTATCTATGCAGATGAAATCGGCCAACTCAGAACAGACTGAGGATGCAACTTAGAACCTTCCTGGTCTCTACAGTCAACTATAAATACTGAGCCATCAAAGTACCCATGAATTACCTTTCCTTCCCATGTATTAGTAAATCTGTGACAACTGATTGAAAATGGAAAATTTATTTTTAAAATAATTATTTGCACCTCTGTTATGCAACAGTAATATGCAGCCACCAGACCTTATTAACACTTTTTTTTAAAAACAAGTTGACTTTCATTGCAATATGCAGACTTGACAAATTGATCTTTATTTTCTGACTGGCACTATTCGCTTATGCTGGCATGAATTCCTTTCTTAAATATTTAAGACATTTGTTTTAAGTTGATGTTTTTTTACAGGTACAACAGCAGTTGAGATATAGATCCCCCTTGGGTTTTTTTCCTGTGGGTAGGATACTTTATCTATGTATATTGTTAATGTGTACATCACAAATTAATTTTCCCCACCAGTGCGTTCATGTATTTGTTATGCCCAGCATTGTCGTAATTGCACAACTTGATGGATGTATTCTATCTGCCTAATATGTTTTTCCCTAGGAAGTAGATGAACTGCTCTTTTTTTCGCAGCATTGAAGGCTTTTTATGTTCTTTGCCTTATCAGTGTACAATGTCACAGGGACTTCTGTATTGACATAATGCTGTGTTTATTCTTTGTGCAGGAAAACTCCCAGTCACTCAGCGCGTTTATGCTCTTCCTAAGTTTTCAAAATTTATTTAGATAAATGCTGACTTTGCAATTTTCTCCAAGAGTTCTATGCTGAATGATTGATTTATTGGAGAATTAGCAAAATTCAATGTTTCTCATTGTATTTGAACCTTTGTAGAAATAAAACTTATTGCATTTCTTGGTGAGCTAACTATTGAAGGACACCATAATAAAGGATTAAAGCTAAAATATGATGACAAAGTAATGTTAAGCAAGATAAAAGAAGTGCAAGTATAAAATGGGAAACCAGTTTTATTGTGAAACCAGCATATCAACTAAGAATAAACATGATTAGATAACTTTCATTTTGATTTGCCCTCACCTAGCTGCATTCATGAAGGACACAACTCATAAAAACATGTTTGATTGCCCCAACAGCCCATTAGATTCAGGAATGTTCTTTAGGAAAAGCAATATAGTGCCACTACTACCTAGCCCCGGTCTAAAAGTGACTCTCAACAGTTTTGTCTGCACCTTGAGTTCATCTCTAGGTTCTTTTTGTATCACTATCTGACTTCAAATAAATCTTTCAGAATTTTTCTCTGTTCATGCTACCTCCTTTTAAGTTCAATCACCTGGAAAACCCAAGTCAAATTCAGACTTGAATACTGCTGTCATTGCTGAAGAAATGTGTTCACCCTTGTCCAAGCCACACTCCCACAGTCCTGTTTCCTGGTCTATCTCATCTTCATTTTACTATTTTCCCTAGCTCTTTGGGTTGTTTGAAAAATATGAATGTGGGGTGCTGTAATTTTGCAAATGTTTGCAGTTATAATTTGAGTATTGCAAGCTCACTCTATTCTTTGTTGTGGTGTAGTCTGATAACTGTTTCCTCTCAGTACACTTGTATTGCAATCTCATAACCTTTTCACTTATCCTCTGGGCTGTAATCTAGCAGTCCTGTTTTTTTTCACCTACAGGTGGATTGCAATTTAATTGCAGTTTAACTTTAACCCTACAGGTGTATTGTAGTTTCACTATGGCTGTTTTGTTTCTTCTACAGATGTGTTGCAGTCTTCGTATGGCTGTTGTTTCTCTAAAGGTATACTGCAGTCTTGTTGCTGTTTTTCTATGGGTGTAATGCAGTCTATTAGACTGTATAACACTTGATAGAGAACTGTAAAATAACAATAGATCTGCAATAAAGCACACTTGTGCATGTCCTTGGGTCATTTCTGCAGGTGTAATATTCTAATTCTGAAATGTTTTCTGGATAGGGAAGTTGTGGGTCATGCATTTTAACCAAACAGCATCTTGCCTATTGTCTGCACTCCAATACTAACGTGTTTTGACTCTATTGTGATTTTTTTTAACATTCTGTGAGTCTCTGCGTTTGGTCTTCCAAAGTTTTAACATTGTCAGCTTACCAGAACAGAAGTCAAATTATCCCAACCAAGCTGTTGTTGCCTTTAAATGTTGATGTAGCCATTAACTGTTTCTTCTTGTCTGTCTGCTGTGTTGCTTATAATCATTTGATGTAGCATACTGTATTTTGTGATGTAATCAGACCGCCATTTTCTTCCCTTCTCACCACATTCTGAACCACACTCCCACTCGTCAGGATTTCTGGCAGGTATGAGGTGTGTGAGCATGTGCATAACTCAGTATGCACTTCAGTGTTTACCATGCTCTCCTCTGCAGGACCTCTGCTTCCCCATATCCCTGACAGGAGTATCCCAGCATGCTGTGTTGCAAGTGCCTGAGATACCAGGAAAGACTGATCATTTGAATTGAAATTAATTTGACTTTTATACTAATTTTCATTATGAATGTATATTGCAGGAATTCTGATTATCACTGTGCTCAGCACCATAGTTTGGTGTTTCTAAAGGTTATCTGCACTATGGCAAATCTTTTTTTTGAGATAGGATAGAAGGCATATGGCATATGTTATGAAAATGAGCAATAACTTGAAATCACATTGCGGTTCATCACATTACTCCTTGGGAGGTTTCCAAGCAACTTAGTTTATGTCATTCCCTTTAATGTGCATGTAATCCCAGTCATTTATATGCTCTAAGCCATGGTAATTCATTGAGAAATACACCAGGAAATGCTGGAAATACTCAAATGAGACCGCATATGTGGATGTAGAAACAGAGTTTGTATTTCAGGGCTGTGAACCTTCATCAGAACTGGAAAGTGTTACAGAAGCAGCAAGTATTGGAAAAAATTAAGGAAAGGAAGAAGGAACAGGCTGAAAAACCAGAAATAAAAACAGAAGCTGCTGGAGAAACTCATTGGGTCTGGCAGCATCTGTGGAGAGAAGAATAGAGTAACATTTTGAGTCGAAAAAAAGTGATGAAGCATTTCAGAAGTAGGAGATAATGGGATAAGTAGCAGAACAGAAGATGGATCCGGAGGAGCTGTAAATGACAGCAGAATTGCAGTGGTCTGTCGGCCCAATCAAGAGATTGTCTCATTGGAATAGTGGAGGAGTTTGGGGACACATTGAGGGCGAGACACTGAATTAAAATTGCATTATCAGTTCATCTGTTTGGCTGGTTGAGAGAGAATTGTTCACTGGGTAACTGAATGAACTTTCTGCTACTTTGGGTCTCATGTAGATGGAACCAAAGCTGGGAGGGCAAAAACCACTTCTTGTGATTTAGTGGTTTTGTGGATGTAATTTATTTGAAGCAGTTGTAGTAAATGCATCTTGAGAACAATGGCACAGTGGATAGCACTGCTGCCTCACAGCGCCAGAGACCCTGGTTCGATTCCCGCCTCAGGCGACTGTGCAAACTCCACTGTCATTCTCCCCGTGTCTGTGGGGGTTTCCTCCGGGTGCTCCAGTTTCTTCCCACAGTCCAAAGATGTGCAGGTTAGGTGAATTGACCGTGCTAAATTGCCCGTAGTGTTAGGTGTAAGGGTAAATGTAGGGGAATGGGTCTGGGTGGGTTGCGAGTTGGTGTGGACTTGTTGGGGTGAAGGACCTGTTTCCACACTAAGTAATCTAATCTAATCTAAAAACAAGGTTTTTCGTTAGTTGCTCTTGTGTAAGAAAGTAGTACTTTGTGCAATTCGCTGTTATCTTATTGAATGGTGGAGCATGCTCAAGGACTCCAAAGGCTTACTTTTGTTCCTTGTTCTTGTGTCCATGAAATTGTGACTGAGGGAGAGGAGAGATCTGCTTGTGGAAATAATTGACCTTTGATCAGTCATGGAGAGATGTACGTTATATCTTATCTATCTTTGGGGATCAGTGAATATATATATATATTTTTTATATATATATATTATATATATACATACATACACACAAACTTTCCTTTGGTTTTGAATGCATTAATAGAAGTAAATTAGGGTTCATTGGACATGAACAGTGAAAGGTTTATGCATTCTGTGCTTGAGCAAACTCAAGTAGTACAAATCTGCTGTGGTAATAGATCTTGCCCCAGAGGGGCAGAAATGGCTTTTCTTCCAAATCTTTATTTCCTTCTCATAATCGATGTTATATGACAGATCCATGATTTAACAGACAAGCTGCACAAGGATGTCAGTGAGGTCTTTTGAAATAAAGGTTAAACTATAAATTCCCTGCCAGCATCCTTTGAATCAGTGAAAGGTTGCTATAAAATCATGCACTGCGGGTATAAAACTCGAGTACTTTTTCAGGAGACCTCAAGATTTAATTAATGCTGTTCTGATCCTCTATTATTTGCAATGTTACAATTACCAGCAGTAAATAAACCTTTAGTAACTGAAGGAAACTTTTATGTATGTGGCATCTGCAATTTAGCAATAGAAAACTGTGAAAGATAAGAGTTCATAAAATAGGATAAAGATGCCCTGGATAACTGCAAGGGTGGCAATTTAAAATTTGAAAGTTCTATGAAGGAATCAGCAGGAGTGGCAAGACAGGATATTTTTAATCAAGTGGGAACAATTAATAGCACAGGATGGAAAGTTGTGCAGTAATTTCACTTTGTTCTTTTTCATACAATAATGAGCACTGTTGAGTTTCTGTTTGAGTAATGTCAACTATGTATATGTTTTATATCTGTGTTAAAGGTGCCCATGGTTAGCTCTAAGTTGCACACTTACCTATATGCACAGTTTGAATGAATCAAAACCATTTCAACCTGCAGCCCATTGGAGACGAACCCCTGCTTGTCATTTTCAAGCCGTCAGACCCACAACCGTAACACTTCAATGTGTCCACAATTCATGACCCAGTTTTAAACTCGAATGTGATGCAAACACCTTCTTTGGCTGCAGTGCCAAGAAAGTTAATCACCATAAAATGTCACTCCATTACATCCCTTATGAGCATTTGTAAGTGAACACTTACAACACTACAAACAAAAGCAGGAATTGCTGGAAAAGCTCTGCAGCATTTGTGAAGTACTGAGGAAGGGTCACTAGACCCGAAAAGTTCACTGTGATTTATTTTCACAGGTACTGCCAGACCTGCTGAGCTTTTCCAGCATTTTTGCTTTTTGTTTCTAATTTACAGCATCCACAGTTTTTCAAATTCAACGTAACATTGAAATTCAAAGATATGTTGAATTATTAACTTATGACCTGGTGTTTTGTATGCCTACCATGAATTCAAGGTTTGAATAGTAAGTTTACTAGGCTGGAGTTCACCGAACTGGTACTTTAAGTTTTCTTACAAAATGCTTGAGAGCTGCAATTATTTTTGAACTTTTGTTTAGGAAATTGGAAGACGTTTTTGTGGTTTTGGAAATCCGAGCATTCGAGGCATTGATAATGAGTTCAGGAAAAGGAATAAATTTTAATGATTTACTCGGTTAAATTATCATTAGAAAATATAGGTGAACAGCTCGGTATAACTCTGTATGTGGTATAAGGGTGCTTTGTGAGGGAGGTGATGCTGTAATGATAATGTCACTAGGCTAACTATCCAGAGACCCAGGCAATTTTAGATTTAGATTTAGATTTCCTACATTGTGGAAACAGGCCCTTCGGCCCAACAAGTCCACACCGACCCTCTGAAGAGTAACCCACCCATTTCTCTGACTAATGCACCTAACACTCTGAGCAATTTAGCATGGCCAATTCACCTGATCTGCACATCTTTGGACTGTGGGAGGAAACTGGAGCATCCGGAGGAAACCCAAGCAGACACTGGGAGAATGTGCAAACTCCACACAGATAGTCACCCAAGGCTGGAATTGAATCAGTGTCCCTAGCACTGTGAGGCAGCAGTGCTAACCACTGAGTCACCGTGCTGCCCCATTGTTCTGAAGATATAGGTTTTAATCCCAACATGGCAGATGTTGAAATTTGATTTCAATCAAAAAAAAAATCTGGAATCAAAATCTAGCTTAATGGCAACCATGTCATCACTGCTGATTATTGTAAAATCCCATCTGGTAAGGTAAAAGAAATCTGTCAACCTTTCTAGTCGGGCCAACAGTTTGCTCCAACCATGGGTCTGGAGTTGTGGTTGGCTCTGAACTATCCTCTGAGCATTTATGGACAGGCAACAAATGCTGGCCCATCGAATGACTCTCTCATACCATGAATGAATTCTAAAACATTAGCATCATTTGCTGCAAAGATACCAAATCATCTTACAGCATTTTGTTTATTCTACAGTATCGCGTTTGGTTTGTGCAAAATAGCTTTGAGAAAATTCAGTGAAAATCAATTAATTCTCCATATTTGCACGTTGCTTGCCAATTATATCCACCTCTGAAATTGATAACACAAGAGCCTTTTTAATGACGAGATTTATAATCCTGAAATGCGATGCAAGTTTTCTAGCCTAAAAAGGGGACAATTTATGCTTTCCTATGGGCCATAAATTGTTATAGAAGATTGCTTTTCCATTCTGTACCTTTAAGCGCCATTTTTTCCCTCTTTCCTTCTTAACTAATTTAACTGTTATTCATCCTATTTCCTTCTCCATTGGTCTGCTATTTCATTTTCAGTCCTTAGATTTTGTTTGTTCATGAGAATGCTCATTTTATATAACTAAGAAATTGTACACCTAAGTTCCTGATACGGCAGTAACTATCCGTTTGTACTCCAAGCAATTTGCAGTAAAAAGACTAAGAGAAAAGTGCCTTTAATGAACAGCAGATCCAATAGATTCTGAAGCGATATTTCTTGTCATGAAGTCAGAATGGTTTCTGATAGTTCATCTACACGTACCACTTAACTTTGTCATTCCACCTGATTCCTGCTAATCTAGCACAATGATATTATCCATCTGCGATTGCTATCTATCAACACTGCAAACATTTTACCATCTGCATGAGTAGGAACATTTTCTGCTACACCACCGTTTTCTTCTTTCTTTCTCCTTTACCTCTTTTTCCTCCCTCTCCTCCTTCCATTCTGTTTTATCTCCTTCGGATCAATTTCCTTCGCCTCATCCATCCACAATAAGTTTCATTCCAGATGACTGCCGATGTTACTTACAACCAGCTGGACTTGAAAACGCTGAGTGACTGAGATATATTTTCTCAGTGCTTGCCATTTCTTTGCAATTTCATGACCGAGAGCAGAGTTGATTACTGTGAATGCATACCCTGTCAATCTACGTGCTTCAGCATCTTGTGTTCCAGTACTAACAGTCTAAATTTCTCTTTGTTGGGCTAAGTCTTCTCGACTGTGGTAGGATTATAGCATCAGAGTTGCTGTGACAACATAGACATCTGCATGTTCAAGTCTGGAACTATGGACAGTAATAGTAGAGTCTGTTCTTTCTATCACATACCTGATTAGGAATCTTTACCACTGTCACCACCTGTAAGTGGTGTGTGTTGGAAGGATTTGCAAATTAATATCAATATGCACCTTAATTCGAGACTAAGTCTCTAACCTGGGCTTTCTGGTTCAGAGGCATGGATGCTATTCACTGTGCAACAGAACCACCCAGCTTTATTGTATATTGGTGGAAAATAGAAATTGTTTTCACAGCTTGAAACATATTAAGTCTCTTTGTTCATAAACTACTTTTGAGTATTTGAAGCAGAAAATTAGTCAACAGTTCTGGAAGCATCTGTGGAGAAAGAAAAATCAAGTTAACCATTTGATTAGATTAGACTTACAGTGTGGAAACAGGCCCTTCGGCCCAACAAGTCCACACCGACCCGCCGAAGCGCAACCCACCCATACCCCTACATATACCCCTTACCTAACACTATGGGCAATTTAGCTTGGCCAATTCACCTGACCCGCACATCTTTGGACTGTGGGAGGAAACCGGAGCACCCGGAGGAAACCCACGCAGACACGGGGAGAACGTGCAAACTCCACACAGTCAGTCGCCTGAGTCGGGAATTGAACCCGGGTCTACAGGCGCTGTGAGGAAGCAGTGCTAACCACTGTGCCACCGTGCCGCCCACTGAGGGTTCAGTAACATTTCAGCAGAACCACCGGTTATCCATTATTGATTTCTTAGTCTCAGGAATTGGGTTATTTTACATGATCCATTTAGGAAATGGATAGAATAGCATTGTTTTCTTCGAAGAGATTGAATGGATTTACTTTTCTTTTTAGGAGAGCTGTATCACTTTGCTTGTTTTTTTGAAAGTATCTCTTGTTGCATAGTTAAATGGTAAATGAAATGTTGGTTCATGAGGTTGTCTATTTCCAGTCAACGATCGGATTCAGTGTAAGGTGTGAAGCTCTTGCTGTAACATGACACCATCAACTGCTTATTGTTTGCACTGAAATCGAAAATTGCTGGAGATCACAGCGTGTCAGGTAGTATCCATAGAGAGAGAGCAAGTTAGCATTTCAAGTCAGCATCTACAGTAATTTGGTTCCTGCTTATTGTTTGTCATTAGGTTTGTTTATGGCTTGATATCAGGGGAGGATGATATCCAATTAGTATATGTTAAAATGGTAGGCAGTTGCATATGAAAGCGTAGTCTACTATCACAGAAAAATACCTTTGTTTATTTTATTCCTGAGTATTATTGCTGTAGGGTTAGTGTGATTTCATCTGAAAGTAGATAATGTTGTTCATAGTTTGGAGTTTCCTCCTCATATTACTGTATTTCCGAAGATGGTTTTATTTATTTGATTTATGTATTTTACTTATTTGAGAACACATTGGTACTGATGACATAGATCGGGAAATGGAGGAGGACCTGAAAATATAATATAGGGAGTTAGGTTGGAAGCTAGAATGCAAAACAGTAATCTCAGGAGTGCTACCAGTGCCACGGGCTAGTGAGGTTTGGAATACAGTGAGTGCAGATGAACGCTTGGTTGCAGGGCTGGTGTAAGAGGAAGGGCTTCAGATATGTGGATCATTGGGATACCTGTACAGGAAGGACGGGTTGCACCTGAACTGGAGGGGCACCAATATCCTGAGCAGGAAATTTGCTAGAGCTCTTCTGGAGGATTTAAAGTAGATTGGCAGGGGGTGGGAACCTGAAGTATAGATCAGATGCTGGAGTAGGTAATGAACAACCAGATATAGTGTGCAGAGAGTCTGAAAGGATGGATAGGTACTCAATAGGACAAAAGTGCAGTCAGTGTGATGGGTTAAAGTGTGTCTATTTTAATGCATGAAGTGTCCAGCATAAGGGTGATAAACTAGGAGCATGGATCAGTACTTGGAACTATAATGTTGTAGCCATTACAGAGACTTGGATATCACAGGGAGAGGGATAGTTGTGAAATGTTACAGGGTTTAGATGTTTTAAAAGGAGTGGGGAGTGGGGCAAGGTGTGGAGGTAAAGAGGAGGAGAAGTGGTATTGCTAATAAGGGATAATATCACAGCTGCAGAAAGAGAGATTGTCAAGAAGAGTTTGTCTACAGCGTCCGTATGGTTGGAAGTCAGTAACAGAAAAGGAGCTGTCACTTTATTGGGAGTTTGCTACAGACCTCCCAGATGTAGCAGAGATACAGAGGAGCAGATTGGATGGCAGATATTGGAAAGGTGCAGAAGTAATAGGGTCGTTGTCATGGGTGAATTTAACTTCCTTAATATTGATTGGAACCTCCTCAGTTCAAATAGTTTGGGTAGAGCAGTTTTTGTCAGGTGTACCAAGAAGGGTTCCTGACTCAATATATAGGCCAACTAGAGAGGAGGCCATATGGGATTTGGTGCTTGGCAGGAGAACATTTTGGTGACAGTGATCACAACTCCCTAACGTTTACTATACTCATGGAGAGGGATAGGAGCAGACGGTATGGGAAAGTATTTAATTGAGAGAGGGGGAATTACAATGCTGTTTGGCAGGAACTGGGGCACCTAACTTGGGAACAGATGTTCTCAGGGAAATGCATGACAGAAATGTGGAGGTTGTTCAGGAAGCTCTTGTTGATGGTGCTAGATGGGTTTGTCCCACTGAGGCTAGGAAGGGATGGGAGATTGAAGGAACATTGGGTGACAAGGGATGTGGAACATCTAGTCAAGAGGAAGAAGGAAGCTTACTTAAGGCCGAGGAAGCAAGGAACAGACATGGCTTTAGAGGATTCCAACTTAGCCAGGAAGGAACTGAAGAATGGTCTTAGAGCTAGAAGGAGACATAAAAAAAACTTTAGCTTTAAGGAAAACCCTAGGGTGTTCTATACTTATGTGGGAAGAAGAGGATGGCCAGAGTGAAGGTAGGGCTGATCAGGGACAGTGGAAGGAACTTGAGCCTGGAGTCAGAGGAAGTAGGGGCGGTCCTTAATGAATGCTTTGCTTCAGTATTCACTACTCAGAGGCAACTTGACGTTTCTGAGGACACCATGAAACAGACTGATATGCTAGAGCAGGCTGATGCTAGAAAGGAGGGTGTTTTGAAAGTTTTGAAAAGTATAAGGATAGATAAATCCCCTGGGTCAGAAATTTACTACAGGAAGCGAGGAAAGAGATTACTGCACCGTTGGCAATCTTTGCGTCCTCACTATCCACTCGAGTAGTGCCAGATGATTGGAAGGTGGCAAATGTTATTCCCTTGTTCAAGAAAGGGAATAGGAATAATCCTGGGAATTACAAACCAGTCAGTTTTTCATCAGTGGTAAGCAAAGTATTGGAGAGGATTCCGAAAGACAGAATTTATAATTGCTTGGAAAATCATAGTTTGATTAGAAATAGTCAGCATGGCTTTGTGAGGGGTAGGTCATGCCTCACAAACCTTATTGAATTCTTTGAGGATGTGACAAAACACATTGATGAAGGAAGAGCAATGGATGTGGTGTACGTGGATTTTAGGAAGATTCCCCATGGTTGGTTCATTCAGAAAGTAAGGAGGCATGGGATACAGGGAAATCTGACTGTCTGGATACAGAATTGGCTAGCCCATAGACAGAGGGTGGTGGTAGATACAACGCATTTGGTCTGGAGCTCAGTGGCCAGTGGTAGTCTGCAGGGATCTGTTCTGGGACCTCTGATCTTTGTGATTTTTATAAATGACGTGGATGAGGAAGTGGAAATGTGGATTAGTAAGTTTGCCTATGACTCGACAGTTGGTCGAGTTGTGGATAACGTAGAGGGCTGTTGTAGGTTGCAATGGGAGACTGACAGGATGCAGAAGTGGCCTGATAAGTGGCAGATGGAGTTCAACCTGGAAAGATTCACTTTGGAAGATCGAACTTGAATGCAGAATACAGAATTAAAGGTACGATTCTTGGAAGTTTGGAGGAACAGAGGCATCTTTGGGGTCTTTGTCCATAGATCCTTCAAAGTTGCCACCTAAGTTGGTGGAGTTGTTAAGGTGTATGGTGTGTTTGGTTTTCATTAGCAGGTCGACTGAGTTCAAGAGCCGCAAGGTTGTGCTGCAGTTCTATACAGCCTTTGTTAAACCACACTTGGAATATTATGTTCCGTTCATTAAAGGAAAGTTGCAGAAGCTTGAGGGAGGGTGTAGAGGAGAGTGGATGCAGCCTGGACTGGAGTGGATGCCTTATGAAGAAAGGTTGAGGGGGGCTAGGGCTCTGCTCATTGGAGGGAAGAAGGCTGAGAAGTAACTTGATAGAGGTGTACAAGATGATGAGTGGCATAGATGGAGTGGATAGCTAGAGACTTTTTCCCATTCTAGAAATGTCAATCACAAGTGAGTATAATTTTAAGGTAATTAGAGAAAGGTTTAGGGGAAATGGCAGAGTTAGGTTCTTTACACAAAGAGTGATGGGTGCATGGAATGCACTGCCAGCAATGGTGGTAGAATCAGATACATTAATGATATTTAAGCGACTCTTGGATGAGCATATGGAAGATGGTACAATGAAAGTATGTAGGTAAGTCTGATCTTAGAGTAGGATCAAAGGCCTAAGGGCCTGTACTATATTCATATGTCCTATGATTCTGATGGATATAATTTTTACTGCATAATAGGGTGGTGTTTCAAGATACTGAGCCATGTCAAGAAATTATTAAAAGGACTTGAGAGCAACTTGTCACTATAGCTACTTTGTAGTCTATGTATTTTAAAATATTGCTTTAAGTTGGTAATATAGTTTAGTTTTTTTTGCTAATGTGTGTTCTGTTTAAGTTTGAATACACTGGATTACACTTGGACAAATCTGATGGTATTTGTTCAGCATTTGTTTTAATCTGACAAAAGTTTGAACACTTGATTTCAAAGAATATCTGCTAAACTTCAATTATATCTTTGAAAAGACAGAAAGTAAAAGATGCAGGTTGGCAAGTTTAAAGAAATGTGGGTTCACTTACCGAAGCTGTGATCAAGCTTTTTAACACAAAAGGTCATCAGAAAGGCTAATGGAATGTTTGTTTTTAAAGAAGGTTGCAATATGAAGAGGATGCTCTTTTGCTACAGTTGTATGGAGCCTTTATCAGTGGACAACTGCATTCATTGTTGAGCACTGAATCTCAGGACGAATATATTTATCTTGCAGAAGGTGAAGCGCAAAGTCATCAGAATTATATCCAAGTCAAAAGGATCAGATTATGAGGCAAGTTGTGAGAGAAATACAAACAGTTTACAAAGAGATATTGATAAGTAAGGGGCAAGAAATTGGCAACTGGAGTACGTTGTGGCAAAATGTGAACCTGTTCACTTTGGAAGGGAGGACAAAAGATCAGTATTATTTAAATTGAAAAAAATTGCAGAAAGCTGCAATACAAAGGGACTTGGTGGACTTGTGCATGAAGCACAGAAAGCTAACACATAGGAACAGCAGATAATCAGAGATAGTAATGGAGTATTGACCCTTATTTCAAGGGTTTTGGAGTACAAGAGTAGAGAAATCTTGCTGCAACTGTACAAGGTGCTGGTGAGAACACATCTGAAGTACTATGAACAGTTTTGGTCCCATCATTTAAGGAAAGATATTGGTTCATTGGAGAGGGCTTATGCCCTATTCCTAAGATACTGCCTAACCTGCTGTGCTTTAACCAGCAACACATTTTCAGCTGTGATCTCCAGCATCTGCAGACCTCATTTTTTACTCATTGGAGACAGTTCAGAAAATGTTCCCTAGGATGATCCCTGGTATAGAGGGACTGTCTTATGAGCAAACACTTAAAGTTTGGGATTCTACTCTGGAGCTTAGAAAGATAGGAGGTCATCTCATTGAAACATACAAGATTCATAGAGGGCTTGACAGTGTAAATGTTGAGAGGATGTTTCCTCTCAAGGGAGAGTCTCAGAATAAAAAGGGCCAGTTGGAGACTGAGATGAGGAGGAATCTCTTCTCGGAGAGTTGAGAATTTTTGGAACTCCTTTCCACAGAGGGCCATAGGTGAAGAGTTGTGTATATTTAAAGCTGAGATAGATTCTTGATCAGTAAAGGAATTAAGATTATAGGGATATGTAGGAAGTTGGGTGAAAGTGGGTCAGCAATGACTTATTGAATGGTGGAGCAGGTGAGAGAGGTAGAAATGCCTCATATTCCTGTTTCCTATGATCATCTTATCATCTGATTTGGGACAAGCTACATCAACCTGGCTTGTATTCCCTTGAGTTTGGGACGTCAAGGGATAATTTATTTGAGAAGTTTAAAATTATTTCAATAGGCTAGATTAAGAAACCGTTTAAGCAAAATACTGTGGATGATAGAAATCTTAAAAGAAAAAGCTGGCAAATTGGGACTAGGTCAGATTAGCATGTCTGGTTGGCGCAGATGAGTTGGACCGAAGGGTCTGTTTCCATGCTATGTGACTCTAAAGTAAGTCCTGGAGAAACTTAGGAGGCCTGGCAGCATCTGTGGAGGGACAAACAGGGTTCATGTTTCAAGTCCAGTATGATGGCTCTTCAGAACTATAAACTGTTTTGTCTGAGGGGGTGATCCGGCACAATTGAAGAAGCATAATCTCAAAATTTTAGCATCAGGCCATTTTGGAAGCAAAATCAGAAAGTACCTTTTTCCTATGCACAGTTGAAATTAGGTCTTTCTACCTAGTTTGAACAATGGATCAGTTGAAATTGGAGTTTTTTCGTTGAACATATCAAGGAATCTCTAACAAAGGTGATTACATAGACTTTTGATGCAGAATTAGCCATAATCTGATAGAATGGCTCAAATCTCAAGGAGTTGAATGACCTGCTCCCTTTACAATAAATGCAGTGTTTTAATTCTCAATTTACAATGGAATTGCCCCTTTCTTCCTCCCTCACTCAGTGTTGAGATTCTTTGATAGGCAGCTGTAACTGATGTCACCAAAGCAGTGATCATTGGACTCTGGAGTGATATTTTGCAGCATATGGTATGTGAATCTGTCTGCATCAGTCTTTCCTGTTTTAGACATTGCAGTATTTATTGTGTGTCAAATAGAGTGGCTGTTGCATGTATGTTCCCTCAACCCAATCCTTCAGCCTCAGCTTGTGCATTATTGTATATTGAAACATGGTCAATTTTGCAAACTACTCAATTGCCATTTCTTCTTATCTTTGCTTATGCTCTGCATCTCCTGCAGTTTGATACCAGGCCTGTATTTGACATCCCAACAATTTTTCAGTTCATGTCACCATTCTGACTATTGTTCTATTTTACTTTGTAGAAGCTTGCCCATGGACGGGAGAAGTTTGCTGATGAGGACAGCATATTTTACACACTGGGCGAGTGCGGGCTGATTTCCTTCTCCGATTACATTTTTCTCACCACTGTTCTGTCCAGTGAGTATTTATTGATGAATCGTGACACACAACTCTCTCAGGAAGAATCTATAAACTAAAGAAATGGATCAATAAAATGTATTTCACATGCAAAGAATCAAGACCGAACATAACTCTTAAGGCTGTCTTTCTCTTAATGAAATATTCAATTAACCTGATTAGTTTTTTTCTAAGATTTCCATACACAAGCTGAAATACTTCGTTTAACTCTTGAATTATCGGTCTGTAATGTTCAATTTTACTTCTGTTTATTTGGGAATGTAAAAGAAGAGGAGCTGTGGATGAAAATTGGCATTGGCATTGCAAGTCATAGCCATCACATACTGTGTAAAGGACCACAATATCTTCCAGAGTGAATCTTGTGGAGGCATAATGTGGAATCAAAAACATTAATTCTAATACTGACTAATGTTAGGTTAAGACACAATTGTAAAGCAAGGCAAATTCAGAACAGATGTCACAAAGCGATGATGATGTTGTCTCTAAGGTAGTCAAAGTGAAAATTATAGAATTTTTCAAGGCATAGGTAGGTACTATTTTGCAAGTATTTATGCTGCTATGGAAGGATGAGCTGACTGGCTCCCCATCACTCTATCTTTACATCTTCACTTTAACAGTTATCATCAAGGCATGGTAATGTCCATTAGAACATGTCATAACTCAGCTCCAGAGATTCTATTTTTTCAATTTTTTTTTTCTGTTAGATACATATGCTTTACTTACATTCTTTCCCTCACTGATCTGCAAACTGTGTTACTGCAGGATGGTCTGAATCATTCCCTGCAATGGTTAGCTGCTTTTGAACTAGTTCAGATACATGAAGCTGAGTTTGGGGTTGGATGTTAAGGGTGCGTCATTTTTTAATGATTATGCTACAATATTAAATGTAACCTGGAGTATTGAGTACAGAAACGGTGCTTAATTTTATGTAATGTTGTGTTTAGAGTCTGTTCCTAATTTACACAATATTACCAAACACACAGCTTATTGATTCAGCATATATACTCAGCACACTATTTCCAGCTAGTTTCACAGCAAGTTGTTAAATTACTAAATTAGAAATTAATAGTTAGAAGTGGAATACTGAGTTCCTGAACTGTAAAAGAAAATCTTATTTTCCATTAACTGATTACTAGAACTTTGGTAATTATTTATTGAAACTAATTTATAGGCTGATTCATCATATAGTATTTATGGCACTGAGTACAAGAAAAAAATTAATAAGCCATGTCATATTCCAAATATATTACTGGTATTACCATAATATTTTGTTATCTTTACCCCTTTTTAAAGAAAGCCTAATTAGGTCTCCACTTAAAAATTTATTTTGGTTGTCACATCTTTTCAAATATTGGCTCATTACCAATATGAGCTGAAAATGTGTTGCTGGAAAAGCGCAGCAGGTCAGGCTTATGCCCGAAACGTCGAATTTCCTGTTCCTTGGATGCTGCCTGACCTGCTGCGCTTTTCCAGCAACACATTTTCAGCTCTGATCTCCAGCATCTGCAGACCTCATTTTCTCCTCATTACCAATATGACGAGGGTTATGCAACCTCTTCCTAGGTTCTGCAATTAATGGAAGTGATTTGTGTGGTCATACACAAACAAATGTTAATTCTCTCCCTGAAGATTCTCTGTTTTAACTTCCTTATCAGTAAGGTTCCTCAAACTGTCAATAGCTTTTAATTTGGCCTTTTGGATTGTCATGTCAAGTATTACTAGTGCTGAAAATATGGACATTTTAAACTGTCTGCACTGCAGCAGTATCTATATACAGTCAATGAGCATGCTCAAGATAGAGATTGACAGATTTCTAGAAAGTAATGACATCAAGGCTTGTGGGAAAGCATGGAAAAATGGCATTGAGATAGATTCTTGGCCATGATCTAGATTGTGGAAGCGTGCTTGAGAAGCTGAATGGTTTGCCCCAGTTGGTATGTTTGTATATTTCTGTACTTATGGCAGCATACAAATTGACTCTGCCAACTGGTCCATGCTCTCTGGACTTGGGTGAATCAGGTATGTACCACAGAAAGGAGCGTGTGAAATCCTGCTTGCCTAGATTTTCCCAGTGCCTTGTTTTCAACACCTTCTAAGCCAAATTGATGTCCATGCTTCAGTTTCCTTGCCAGCGTAAATTGCTGTAATTTGAGGAACTGTGGGTCATCAGTCCTGTGAGGATGTCTCTCAGTCTAACTCTGCCAGTTCTATTCCAACAGCTGGAAGGATTCCATCTGCTTGGGTTGGCATTTGAAATTTGTACAAATCTATTCTTGCACTGCAGAGTGGTGAGTGTATGATTGGATACAAACACATCGACTCATAGAAGCTTAGTCCTAATTTCACTTTCTCAGTGATTTGTGGTCAAGCTTCCATGTTACATTGAAAATGCACTTCTAAACTGTGCAACACAAGATTTTTCATTTCATCGGGGGAATATTGGTTTGCACCCACAATCACTTGTAAAATGAGTTCCCAATCTTAGCTGTGTTCTGGGCTGTGAGGTACTCAGTATCTTCAAGCAAAGAGGGAGGAGAAAGTGCCAGGAGCTTCACACCAGCCATTTCCCAGGCATGAGCTTTTTAATTCATTCATGGGATGTGGGCATTGCTGGCAGGGTCAGCGTTTATTGCCCTTGAGAAGGTCGTGGTGAGCTGATTGGTTCGTAGAAATCAATGACATATTACTTCACTGTACTCTGCTGGTGGATATGTGCATAGAGGCCAAGAAAAATGCACCTTACTCTCAGAAGAACAAAATATTCCATGTTGTATGGAATTTTGTTTACATGCAATTAAGTAGCATTGTCAACTTTACAAGATTGAATTCAAATGCATTCAGCTCTGCTGAAAGCAATTGTTGATACTTTATGAGCTGTATATTCATAATAAAAATGAACAGTACAATTGGTGGGTTAATGGGAGATTCAATGAGTCTGAATCACTCACATATTAGCCACACATTAGGTAATCAAACCAGTTGGAGCATAGCACTGAAAAGAACAGTTATCACTATGGAGGCATTTTTGCCATTTCCATCCTGCATAATCTGTGTCACTTTACTTATTCTTTCATGGCTAAAGTTGAACTGCTGTGCTCTTTCAGCACCACTGATCCAGAATCTGGTTTCCAGCATCTGCAGTCATTGTTTTTACCTTGTTTTATCCATCCCTATTTGCCCTTTAGAAGGTAGCGGTGAGCCGCCTTCTTGAACCCATGGTGGTGTTAGGAGAAGAACTGAACTTCTGCCCTGTGACAAATAATCTTCCTTCGAGATGTAAGATGGTGCAAGTGCTTTAACTCTTCATTATATAAAGTAACTTGTGTTCTGTATTCCATCAGGAACTGAAACTGCGTGCATGTGTACATAGGACTCCTTTTGAGCCCATTCCACCATTCAATAAAATTGCAACTGATCTGTTTACTCCACATTCCCACCTACCCTGACGTCTTTGCCTATCAAGAATCTATCCACCTCTCCCTTAAAGATATTCAAAGACTCTCTTTCCACCAGAAGAGGGTGGAAGAAAGTGTATAACCCGGGTGGGAGTGATCATCTTCGCAGTTGCTCAAGATTGAGATAATCTGCTCTCTTTTTAGTCGTCTTGTCAAAATGGAAAATGACACATTATACTGCATTTGCTAGATTTCTGCCCTCACTTAATCTATCTGTATTCTTTTGAAGTGCCTTTATTCCTCTTCATAACTTCATGCCTATCTTTGCCTCATCAGCAAATTCAGCAATAATATCTTTAGTTATTTTTTCAATTATGTAAAGAGTTCAGACTCAAGCACTGATCCTTATAGCACTCCACTCATTAAATATTGTCAGCCAGAAAATGACTGATTTATGGGTAAGATCTGGAATCCATTGTGAAAGATGAGATTTCTGAATACAGTACTTGGAAGTGTATGGTAAATCGGACAAAGACACCATGGTTTCATCAAGGGAAAGTCATGCCTGACAAATCTGTTAGAATTCTTTGAGGAAGTAATGAGCAGATTAGACCAAGGAGAGCCAAGGGATGTTATCTCCCTGGACTTCAAGAAGGTCTTTGACCATGTGCTGCACAGGAGGCTACTGAGTAAGATAAGGTGTCAGAGGCAAGTTGCATGGATAGAAGTTTGGCTGTCTGGCAGGAAACAGTGGGGATAAAAGGGTCCTTCTCAGGATGACATCTGGTGACAAGTGGTGTTCCACAAGACACAATGTTGAGACTACAACTTTTCACTTTGTGCATTTAACGATCTAGTTGAAGAAACTGAGGGCATTCTGGCTAAGTTTGCAGACGGTACAAAGATGGGTAGAGGGATAGGTAGTATTGAGGAGGCAGGGAGGGCTGCAGAAGGATTTGGGCAGGTTAGGAGAATGGGCAAAGAAGTGGCAGATAATTATACTGTGGGAAAGTGTGAGGTCATGCAATTTTAGTAGGAAGAATAGAGGCATGGACTATTTTCTAAATGGGGAGAAAATTCTAAAATCTGAAGTGCAAAGAGACTTGGGAGTTCTAATCCAGTATTCTGTCAAAATAAACTTGCGGTTTGAGACAGTAGTTAGGAAGACAAATGCAATGTTGGCACTTATTTTGGGAGGACTTGGATATAAAATCTGGGATGTAATTCTGAGGCTCTAAAAAGGCTCTGGTCAGACTATATTTGGAGCATTATGCACAATTTTGGGCCCCACATCTCAAGGAGGATGTACTGGCCCTGAAATGAGTTCAGAGGAGGTTCACGAAAATGATCCTGGAAATTAAAAGTTTCCCATATGAGGAATATTTGAGGACTCTGGGTCTATACTCGATGGAATTTAGAAGGATGAGGGGGGATCTAATTGAGTCATTGAAACCAGAATATTGCATGGCCTGGACAGAGTGGATGCTGGGAAGATGTTTCCATTGATAGGAGAGTCTAGGACCCAAGGGCACAGCCTTAGACCTTTTAGAACTCGGATAAGAAACCTCTTCAGCCAGAGATTGGAGAATCTGTGGAATTCATTGCCACAGAAGGCTGTGGAGGCCAGGTCATTGAGTATATTTAAGACTGAGGTAGATAGATTCCTGAGAATCCAGGGTTACTGGGAGAAAGCGGGAGAATGGAGTTGAGAAATTTACCAGCCATGATTGAATGGTGGAGCAGACTCAATGGGCTGAATGGCCAAATTTCTGCTCCTATGTCTTATGGTCTTATGCTTACTCTCTGTTTCCTGTTAGCTAGCTAATTTTCTATTCATTCAGTACGTCACACTCTATATCATAAGGTTTTTGCTTTCCACAGTAAATGTTATCAAATACTTTCTGGAAATTTTAATACAGTGCATCCAATTGTTCCATTGTATTTCCAGCACATTACTTCTTTTGAAAAAAGAAATTTTAAATCTATTTCTCGAATCAACTTGTTTAGAAATGTTATTACACACCTTTGGAGCAAATGTAACTTGAACCCAGGCCCCCTGATCCAGGGGTAGGGACACTACAACTGTGAGACAAGAGGGCCCCATGTTGCTACTTTAAGTGGGTTAAACAGATTCCCTTTCACAAAACCATCTGCCTGATTACTGTATCTTGATTTTTTTTTTTTTCCGAAGTACTTTGCTATTGGGTCTTGGCTTCCCTATAGCTGATATTAAACCAACTGCCTAGAAAGAAGTCTTCCCAGAATCTAGGAAATTGAGAAAATTATTACCAACAGGTCAACCAAGACATCAGCTACATCTTTTAAGGTCCCAGGGACTTGTCCACTCATAGCTCCAACAGTTTGCTCAGTACCACTTCCCGAATAATTTTCTTGAGTTCCACCCCACCCCACCTCCTTCCATTTACTGCTCCCTCTGGGACATTGCTTGTATACTAGTACATGTTTTCTAAGCAAGCTGTTCAAGAATGTTCTACACGTCCCTGGAGCAGATGGGACTTGGGGAGTCGGGGCACTACCACTGCACCACATGAACCCCTCCTTATAAATTCTTGCATTTAATTGTGCAGCAACATAATAGAAACATTGATTTTTGGCCAATTAATAACTTTGTTTGGAGTAATCTTGGCAAAACTGTGTGTCTGTTCAATTATTCCAGAAAGTATTCTAGAATCCTCTTCTGGTATGTAGTCAGTAGCAAACTTTGGATACAAGTGCAGTTCTTTGTTGGCTTAATGTATGACAGCCGAAAGACGGTGCTTCAAGCAATTATTACTGTTGGAACTGAGTCTGAAGATTTATTAGTGGTATTCCAATTTGCTGAGAGTGTGCTACATTGTGGGAAGTACTGTCCTTCAGTTATGGTGTTTTAATTGCTGTCCATCTATCAGTTCAGGTGGATGTTTGTGATGATACAGCACTTTCTGTTTTATAGCCAGTTTCGCCAAAATCCGATTGCTTGTTTGTGGATTATCTGATGAAATAATGTATTTGCTTACATAACACCCCACAAAGCTTAAATTATTCAATGTATGTTAAAGAGCATTGGAATGTTTCTGCGATCAACTAAATTGCCAAGTCTTTGCTTTCACTGTTGGAATGATATTTCTGAAAATATAATTGTGATTTAAATTAAGCACTCAGAGATAAATAGCCTTTGCCATTTGGGAGAAATGAAGATTTTCTTAATGTTCATGAGTTTAAAAACATTTTTATGATCAGTGGGAGCTATAAAAATACATTATGTTTTGTTTTTTTATTTCATAAATGTACATTGTTTTTCAGTTGGTATAGAAGCTATAAACAATTTATACTGTAGTTTACCCAAAACTGCAATGTTGAAATGTTCTGTGCTTTTGCATGGGGGATTATGGAAGTAATAATTTCTTTCCTAATTAGCTCCACACAGGAATTTTGAAATTGCCTTTAAAATGTTTGACCTGAATGGTGATGGTGAGGTTGATCTGGAGGAGTTTGAACAGGTAATGATTAATGAAGTATGCATACATTGAATGACTTTGCCAGCTGCAATGATAGAATTAGAGGTAGAAGTGCTGTAGGAGTTAACATGGTAACTTGAGACAAAAATGGTGGAAATCTGGAAGAAACAGCATGCATGGCTATCTGTCTGGATTTCCATCTGACTAACATCAGAATACGTGAGAAAAGCCCTGTGGAAATTCTATCCCTTTAGATTTACTGCATGATCAATGTAATTGTTTAATTAGACACCAGATGTGGACTCTGAAGCAATGTGGTAATATCAGCTAAGATTACATTTTATTGCAAAAAGAAATTAGAAATATAGAGTAATGAGAAAAACAATGCAGAGTCCAGAGTGTGGTGCGAGAAAAGCACAGCAGGTCAGGCAGCATCCGAAGAGCAGGGGACTCAATGTTTCAGGCATAGGCCCTTCATCAGGATGCCCAAAATGCGATTCTACTGCGCCTCAGATGCTGCCTGACTTACTGTGCTTTTCCAGCACCACACTTTGGACTCTGATCTCCAGCATCTGCAGTCCTCACTTTCTCCTAAAAACAACAATGCAATCTATTTGGTCATGAGGGAAGTAGTAACTTTGAATACCTCAGTCCCTAAACTATATGGCTTGAGTTTTACACCATGTGACTTCACCCTTGATGTCACTGTCCTCTGCATAAAATATTGAATGTGTTTTTGGTGTACTTGCCCCCTCAGCTTCAGGTGTGTCCTCTGTATTGAATTTGTGACAATCTTATTATTCTGTCATCTGCAGGTCAGTAGGATAGTATTTTTGTCTCTGAATTAAAACTTAGTCGGTTCAAGTGTCACTCCGAAAAAACTGACCACAAGTCTTGAAAACAATGCAGTACTGAGAGAGTGCTGCACATTTTGAGACTGCTGTCTTTCAGTTAAGACATTAAAGTAAGACTTCATTTGCACTCTGGGATAGATGCCAACCATCCCATATTTCAAGGAACATGGAGCTATTCCCAATATTCTAGATAATATTTATCCTTCATTCAACAACAATGATCACCTAATCATTATCACAGTGCTTTCCTTTTAAAGAGCTTGCTGTGTACAAATTGGCTGCAGTGTTTTCCATCTTGCAACGGTAACAAACATCAAAAGCAACCTCACACCTCAAGATACATGGAAATATGCATCTTTTCTCTGGTAGAGTCCGAGAATCATAGAGATGTGCAGCATAGAAACAGACCCTTTGGTCAAACCTGTCCATGCCGACCAGATATCCCAACCCAATCTAGTCCCACCTGCCAGCATCCAGCTCATGTCCGTCCAAACCCTTCCTATTCATCTACCCATCCAAATGCCTCTTAAATGTTGCAATTGTACCAGCCTCCACCACATCCTCTGGCAGCTCATTTCATACACGTACCACCCTCTGTGTGAAAATGTTGCCTCTTAGGTCTCTTTTATATCTTTCCCCTCTCACCCTAAACCTATGCCCTCTAGTTCTGGACTCCCTGGCCTCCAGGGAAAAGACTTTGTCTATTTACCCTATCCATGCCTCTCATAATTTTGTAAACCTCTATAATTTCACCCCTCAGCCTCCAACACACCAGGGAAAACAGCCCCAGCCTGTTCAGCCTCTCCTGACAGCTCAAATCTGCCAACCCTGGCAACATCCTTGTAAGTCTTTTCTGAACCCTTTCAAGTTTCACAACATCTTTCCGATAGGAAGGAGACCAGAATTGATGCAAAATTCCAAAAGTGGGCTAATTAATGTCCTGATCTCCCAACCCCTGTACTCAATACTCTGACCAATAAAGGAAAGCATACCAAACGCCGCCTTCACTATCTTATCTACCTGCGACTCCACTTTCAAGGAGCTATGAACCTGCACTCCAAGGTCTGTTTGTTCAGAAACACTCCCTATGACCTTACCATTAAGTGTATTAAGTCCTGCTAAGATTTGCTTTCCCAAAATGCAGCATCATGCATTTATCTGAATTAAACTCCATCTGCCGTTTCTCAGCCCATTGGCCCATCCAATCAAGATCCTGTTGTAATCTGAGGCAACCTTCTTCTCCGTCCACTACACCTCCAATTTTGGTGTCATCTGCAAAATTAGTAACTGTACCTCTTATGCTCGCATTCAAATCATTCATGTAAATGACAAACAGTAGGGGACCCAGCACTGATCCTTGTGGCACTCCACTGGTCACAGGCTTCCATTCTGAAAAACAGCCCTCCACCACCACCCTGTCTTCTACCTTTTGAGCCAGTTCTGTATCCAAATGGCTAGTTCTCCCTGTATTCCATGAGATCTAACCTTGCTAACCAGTCTCCCATGGGGAACCTTGTTGAACGCTTTACTGAAGTCCCTATAGATCACATCTACCGCTCTGCCCTCATCGTTCCTCTTTGCTGCTACTTCAAAAAACTCAATCATGTTTGTGAGACATGATTTCCCACGCACAAAGCCACATTGACTATCCCTAATCAGTCCTTGCCTTTCCAAATACATGTACATCCTGTCCCCCAGGATTCCTTCCAACAACCTGCCCACCACCGACATCAGGCTCACTGGTCTATTGTTCCCTGACTTGTCTTTGCCACCCTCCTTAAACAGCAGCACCACGTTAGCCAACCTCCAATCTTCTGGCACCTCACCTGTGACTATCAATGATGCAAATATCTCAGCAAGAGGCCCCAGCAATCACTTCTCTAGCTTCCCACAGAGTTCTCAGGTACACCTGATCAGTTCCTGGGGATTTATCCACCTTTTTGCATTTCCACACATCCAGCACTTCCTCCTTGGAATATAGAATTTTTGCAAGGTATCACTATCTATTTCCCCACAGTCTATAACTTCCATATCCTTTTCCACAGTAAATACTGATGCAAAATACTCGTTTAGTATCTCCCCCATTTTCTACGACTCCACACAAAGGCCGCCTTGCTGGTCTTTGAGGCGCCCTATTCTGTCTCTAGTTATCCTTTTGTCCTTAATGTATTTGTATAAACCCTTTGGATTCTCCTTAATTCTATTTGCCAAAGCTATCTCATGTCTCCTTTTTGCCTTCCTGATTTCTCTATTAAATATTCTCCTACTGCCTTTATACTCTTCTAAGGATTCACTCGATCTATCCTGTGTATATCTTACATATGCTTCCTTCTTTTTCTTAACCAAACCCTCCATTTCTTTAGTCATCCAGCATTCCCTATACCTACCAGCCTTCCCTCTCACCCTGACAGGAATATACTTTATCTGGATTCTTGTCGTCGCGTTTCTGAAGGTTTGCCATTTTCCATCCGTCCCTTTATCTGATCAAGGTTTAGTTTGTTTCCTGAATGAACTTGAATATTTGAATTGTATCTTTAACCCTAGTCTTCTCCAGAATAAGAATTCCAAATTCTTCAACCTTCCTTCATAATACATGTCTAATGTTCAATGTATTAGCATTAGTCTCTGTCCGTCTCGTTTTATTCGATTTTTGTCTTGCACTCATCAGGGCAAGTTTCAAGAATACCAATGAAAGGAGAAAACCAATATTTCCATCTCATGAGAGAAGAGTGCTGATTGGTTGAGAAGTTAACTGAAATATAGGCCTTACCTTGGAGAATTAATGCTGATCAACTATTAACGCTCAAGTTTGGTACTATAAAAAAATCTATTTGAATACTAGTCATATGTGCCAATGTGGCCATCTTAAAGTGATTGAAGCAGAATGAAAAATGCTGAAGTCAAATCCAAAAAAGCTGGGCAAATTCAACAGGTTTTTCATCATCTGTGGAGAAAGATACAGAGTTAACATTCTGCGGTGAATTCAATATGTTACTATTATATATCAGATTTGAAATGGGAACTCTGTTTCTCTCTCCACATGTGCTGCCAGACCTGCTGAGTTTCTTCAACATCTTCTGTTTTTTTTTTAGATTTCCAGCATCTGCGTATTTTCATTTTTATATGGCTAAAATCAAGATCATTTTTATTTTTTAAATAATTAAATGCTGTAATATCCTATTCTGGAAGACTGAGATGAAACAGATTAATGAGCCTCCTTCACTGAAATGCTCTTGTGTAGCATTGACTATTGTGTTTTGCGTATGGCCAATAAGTCATGGTCAGAACGCACGCTTTGTCTTTTCACTACATGAGAAATCTTTAAAACTTCACTTATTTCTGCTGTCACTTTGCAGGTTCAAAGTATTATTCGATCACAGACTAGTATAGGCATGCGTCATCGAGATCGCTCAACAACAGGGAATACGCTGAAATCGGGAGTTAGCTCAGCACTCACCACTTACTTCTTCGGTGCAGATTTAAAGGGAAAACTAACTATTAAACATTTCTTGGAGTTCCAGCGTAAACTGCAACAGGATGTTCTCAGATTGGAGGTAAGAGGAGTTCAGAATATTGCTTATTGGCACTCCCTGTATGCTCACTTTGCATGTAATTTGAGCTTTTGTTATTGATGCAGTCTTGGACAATCCTCTTAGCTTCTCAAGAAGGCTTTACAAGGTTAATAAGACACTTTTTTTGCATTGGCTTTGAACTGAGAGAGGAAACTGGAGCACCCAGAAGGAACCCAAACAGACACGGAGAATGTGCAAACACCACACAGTTGCCCGAGACAGGAATCGAACCCAGTTCCTTAGCATTGTGAGGTAGCAGTACTAACCACTGAGCCACTGTGCCGCCACTGTAGTTAATCAGAGATCGTAAAATTGCATTTACGTGCTTATCTCTGATTAACTAATTCCATTGATGGGAAAGTAGTAAAAAAATTCAATTTTTTTTAATGTAATTTCCACAGAATTAAGGAAAAAATACTTCAGTTTTTTTTCTGGTCAAACTACTTCTAAGGGCAGCACCGTGATCCAGTGGTTAGCATTGCTGCCTCACCGTGCCAGGGACCCAATTTCGATTCCAGCCTTGGATGACTGTATGGAGCTTGCACATTCTCCCTGTGTCTGTGTGGGTTTCCTCCCACAGTCCAGAGATGTGCAGGTTAGGTGAATTGGCCATGCTGAATTGCCCATAGTTTTCAGGGATGTGTAGGTTAGGTGCATTAGGCAGGGGAAATGTAAAGTAGTAGGGGTGTGGCTCTGGGTGACTTGCTGTTTAGAGGGTCAGTATGGACCTGTTGGGCCAAATGGCCTGTTTCCACACTAGGGATTCTACGATTTCTCAGGGGTAATAATCCTGGTATCAACAGTTTGTGCTTCGTATTACTATCTAAAGTTCCTTATCCTTGGAGCACTTCAGTTGTGTGTGTGTGGTTTTAAGTAGAAGACATCTTTCTTAAGAGATTTCCCTGTTTTGTGACAGTTTTGTGATGATAAGCATTTGAAGTACTTCAGTAGCAGCTTTAAACCAAAGGTGACTCCTTCTGCCCCTGGCATTCCTGTTGTACTCTTGCCATCTGGTTTATACAGTTGCTTTGGTTCTAAATTCATTTCAAAGAAGATCACTTGTTTCATAACTTAAGCTTATCCTTGTGTGATATGCTGATGAGTGAAGTTGAAATTCTGAGAAAAACGGACAATCTGTCTTAGTGTAAGCTGTCATTTTGTGCTGCCTGGCTTCATTTTTACAATAAAACTAGAAGTGAGGAATGTGGAAAATATATCAATATTCTCATGTGTTTATGCTTAAACATAATGAATCTGTTTTTCATCATATGTTGCTGTCAGAATGTTCAGTTTAATGCTTGAGCTTATATTTAATTGATCTTATATTTTCAGGCAAATTGATTAACTAATTATCCTTATGTCAATCAGCACAGCTTTTACTGGGATGCTTCAATTGGGCCAATATGAAATGAAAGAATTTCTTTTTAATGTATTATCTTGCAGGAGGCTTTTGAATTTTGTGCTTTTGTCCTGTTCAGTCCGAGTCAAATAATGTTGACTTGCATCTATATCATTCCCTGAGCGGTTCAAGGCTTTGTTTAATTGTTAAATTTTCAGAATTGAGACTTGAAAGATTTTTCGTAAATTCAAGGTTTAACTCACAAAAGCACTGTTAGTAATTCTCCTTGAATCCTTTCCAAAGCATTTTGAGAATGTGCATGGTGTTTCTAATATGACTTCAGCTCCATTGATTTGATGTTTAATTTATTGTGACTTAGGGTCACATCCCTGAAGCCAGATGTTGTAATGCATGTTCTAAATCTGCAGTGAAAACAAATGTATTCTGCATCATGTAGCCTTATGTACCTTTCCTGGAACCTGTCAGTTTGAGTGCAGTTGTCCTTTCTAGTTCTACACGTTATTCAATGCCTTTAAAAATCCTATGTCCTTTGTCTTTCTTTTTGTTGAGAGAAAAAGGAGCTTAAAAGCATTGCATAAATATGGTTTCAATTTAGGAAGAGACAAAATTGGTGTCTTTGTCATAAAATAGCTCTCTATTTAATTGATCAAAGTTGGATTAGGTTTGGCATTGAAAATTGAAAACCATTTAGGAAATTGTTGGATCTCGAGGTCAAGAGACTTGGAGGGTCCTTCTGGATGGATGAACTGAAAGGGAGTATTTCTGGCTCTGAAGCTACCTTGTGACATATAAAAGGTCTTGAATGCAATGTATCCGTCAGTGCTTATTGGAAGAATCCATGAAACTTATTGGCTCTCATATCTCATTCACAAAAGAACAAATTAAATTTAATAAGAAAGCCCATAATTTATTGCTCTTCTTTTTTGATGAGCATGATAATTTGGCTTCTTTCGATCTACTCCTATACCCTGCACGGCCAAGGGAAAAACCGTGAATTCTCAAGAAACAGCCACCTGTCTTATTTACAACAGACACACTCTCTCACCTTGTGGCTTTAAAGGGGCCAACTCCATTAAACATCACTCCATTTTGACAACTGAGCTCAAGATTCTAGATTATCCAGAAGCAAATCTACTAAGACATCCAGTAGTAAATCAAATTTACAAGGAAATTACGTTTTGAGACTTGTTATATTAGTTTAGTGGTTTAGAAATAAGGACCAATAATGTGATGAAATTAAGTAATTTCAGTTTACTTTTAAATGGTGAGAAAAAGAAGCATTTCTTCATCCTGTGCTGTTTCCAGGTTCCCAGGGCATGCTAATTAAATGCAAAGCTTGAAAATGATGCCAGAAGACATCTTTGTCCCACATCAGGTAAATGAGCTGCTTTACTAAAATGTCAGAAGTTGTTCTTTCATCTCGTCTCTTTTCTTCTTGCCCCCAGTTTGATAGACATGACCCAGTAAATGGACGAATCTCAGAGCGTCAGTTTGGCAGCATGTTGTTGGCATACAGTGGCGTTCAGTCTAAGAAACTCACAGCAATGTTGAAAAGTATCAAAAAGCAATTCAAAAATGCAGAGGTAAGAACCTGGCAGGTAAAGTCTGCATGCGATGCAACAGAGCACACTCACCATTCCGAAAAGATAAAGGATCACAAACTGCTGTGGGGCTTGTTGAGACTTTTACGTAAGTCAGCGTGTCTCAGTTGTTGGCAGTCTACCTTCTGGGTCAGAATATTCTGGGATTATGTTCTATTCCAGAACCAGAGCATGTGGTTTTCTCTATTCACTGAGTCAGCTCATTATCATAGGCACTGGACAGTACAGAAGATTGTTTTATCAAAGCAACTGTTCTTTTTTTCAAGATTTCTGCTCAAGATGGTGGCACTGCTATAATTGCACCATTTAATTCTCAAACGTTAGATTGCTTACCACTTAATAACACTGAAGTGCAGTTCTATTAATTGATGTACAGCCCGAGAGAAATGTGGATATTCATCCATTATAAAAAGTGCAGCAGCACAGCACTTTGAAGATTAGTGACAGAATCAGACACAGTCAGCATGGAATCCCTAGAAACCTATAAATTCTTAACAGGTTTAGATAGGATACATGCAAGAAGATTCATATGCGGTTCCGATGAAGAGTCACTGGACTCAAAATGTTAACTCTGCTTTCTTCCCAGCAATGCTGCGAGACCTGAGTTTTTCAAGCAATTTTTGTTTTTGTTTCATATCTCCAGCGTCCGCAGTTCTTTGTTTTATAGATATAGGAAGGATGCTCTCAATGAATGGGGAGCCCAAGACCAGGACTCATAGTCTAAGGATATGTGGTAGGTCTTCTTAGGTCAAGCACACCAAGTCAGGCATCATCCAAGGAGCAGGAGAATCAACATTTCAGGCATAAGCCCTTCAGGAAACCTGATGAATGGCTTATGCCTGAAACGTCGATTCTCCTGCTCCTCGAAAACTGCCTGACCTGCTATGCTTTTCCAGCACCACACTGTCTGACTCTGATCTCCAGCATCTGTTGTCCTCACTTTCTCCTATGCCTTTTAGGTCAGAAATTGAGAGAAATTTCTTCGCCAGAGCGTGGTGAGCCTGTGCAGTTTTCTTGGAAATAGTTGAGGCCAAAATATTGAAGAATATTTGTTTATACTCTTTTTGTTTTAGGACTAAAGGGATCAAAGGATATGGCGATCAGGGTACTGAGTTGAATGATTGGCCATGATCATATTGAATGGCAGAACAGGCTCAAAAGATTTAAAGAGTCTGCTTCTGTTCCAAACTTCTCTGTTTCAATCAATGCGATAATAGATATTGTCAGTATGGATAATGGCTGCAAAAACAAGGCTTCTCAGGAAGTCTTGAGCACTCTTGGTAAATCATTCTTTGTGCCACAATAAAGGTTCAGTGTCCTCATAACAGCAGTTGAGTTATAATGCAGGTTTAAACTTGAAAGATCGCTGAACATTGTGATCAGTTATTGTGCAGAACAGACTACAGTAATTGCTAGTATTTCATTTGATTAGTGGATGAGGCTTAACTGACACTTAAATTATCTAATTAGTGTGGTCAGACGTTTTTACAAACCTCTAGAGCATGTGATACTTAAACTCCGGGCTCTGAGCTCAGATGTACGGGGACTAGCACTGTTTCACAGGATGCTCCTTAACTCTGACATGATAGATCATGCTTTACTTTTTCTTCTCATTTTAAAAAGGTAGTCTTTCACTAAAACATGAGCAGCATTACTGCAGATTTAGTTTTAACAGTAAAACAGAATATTTTATTAAGCAAAATAATGCAAGTTTAAAAGTTTAGAAAGACTTTGTAAAATACAATCCCGTTAGTCTCAATGGCACCCCTTTGCATTACTCGCACCAGAAAGAATTTCCTTCCATTTCATATCTAGAGAGCTTAATTTATCAATTGCTTCAATTCCTCGTCTTGAGAATTTTGATGGCCTCTTCCTTGAGTCTTCATACAACTGAACGTAGACTCTGTTGACTTCAAATAACCTCTTCAGGGTTTTAACCAACCACTTCTGGTCTCGTAGCCACAATATCATTCCTTACATTATATTCTTTAACAGTTCTAAATAATTTCCTTTGTTATCAGGAGCACCTGACTTTAGACATCCAGCTTCAGCCAAGACCTATACAAACAGAAATCAAAAGGGCCTTCTTCAGGCTCTGGGTTTTTCTTCTCAAGATTCCAGAATCTTCTAACTGAAGCCTAATGCACATCACTGTTAATTCTGTTTGCTTGCAAAACTGAAAACAGAATCCATTAATCTCCAGGAAGTTTCCTCCTCATACTGTATTAAAATATTTCCACCATTACAGAAATATTTACAATGTAATCATTAAAGCCTTTCATAAGCCACACCAAATCCACTAGTTCAAAATTTAAACTATAAAATAAATGATTTGTAGAAATCACACAGCTTACATTCAACAGAAGTACAGTTCTTATGAATATCTCCTCTCCACATCAGACCTTGCCTAATCTTCTATTCCATTTAAAGTCTTATTATTCAATATGAATTGCTGTTCCCTATTCAGGCAGCAAATGTTTTTCTAAAGGATTCTTAATCTATCATTTTTGACAGTTTTACCTAACAATCAACAAAATCTCCAGAAGTCAGTATAATTGCAGGATAAACATAAAAATGGAACTTCACCTTATTAATTTGTCATCACTGAAGCATTCATCAGGTGATAACCAGTATTCCAAAGTACGGCAAGTGATCTGTCACTTATGAATAACATTTTCAGTGCCACTGGGTTTTTTATTGTAATCTGGCAGCAGTCTTTACACAGTAAATAAAGATGAAAAGTTTATCACAGCAAATCAGTCAACCCAGGTGAAAGCTGTTTTCTGTTTATTTATCTTTGGCATGAAATACACACAAGTTGCAAACGTTTTGATTTTTAAGTTGAACATTCCCATCTAAGTGTATGGGAAGAGGATTTTTTGGGTTACCTGAAGAATGAGCCCTTCTCACTGCACTCCTGGATTGAGTAAAGAAATAGCTGAGGTACGAGTCAAGCCATGTTACACTGTTATTGGCTCCCATTTAGCAACAATAGTATACATGTAGGGCTGAACCACAAGTTAACATACTTGGGAAGTTAAGAACATAACAAAGTTTGAATTGCATTATGACTGGACAGTATAACAATGTCTATGTAGTCCTTCTTGGGAGTAAGTTCACATTGCACTTGGCTCCATATGCAAACATGCATGATGCACATCGTCTGGACATGATTTAAGATCAATTCTGTCCCCATTTGTTTCTGCAGGAATGGACTATGGCAGACTAGAAATCATTGTGGACTTATTTGCACGCTTTTTATAGCAAACGATTAACTCGCTTCCAATCTTAACAGTGTAAAGAACTGGCCAGCATGGTTCCTGACACGTTGTGAAATATTAACTTTGTAAATAATGGCAGCCCATGCTACTTTGCTTTTATGTGTGAATTTTGTGTCTGTGTGTGTCATTTTGATCTGTAAGAGTATTAAACCAGTGTTTAGAGTTTTCATGTAATAGCAAAGGGAATCATCGCTTTCACCATGGTTTTGTTAACAGTCCTGTGAAAGACATGGAAAAGCTTTACAATTAAAGGCACTACTTAAATACAAGTTGAGACATTTTACTGCCTGTTCTGTGCTATAGTCAAGTTATGAAGAGACACTTTAGTGCTGCTTATTTCCACCTGTTTTATTGAATTGCATTTGGGATGGTCTCAGTTCTCATGGCTCAAGACATCGCCAAAACCTGACCACCTCACCAATCGCAATTTAGACAATTACAAAACTCCAAAATCCCCAAGTTAAGCAGAGTCATGCACCGGCTCCTACCAGAGTCCATTTGCCAAGGGCTGTAGCATTGGAGAATGGGACCAGGGCTGTATCTGCACTCAGTTGCCAGATGCCTAAAGGTCATTGTCCCCGCATGTCACAAAGTGGACTCTAGGTGTTGTGTTTGCTTAAATGGTGTTTTCCCACATAGGACCTCATTTCATGTCATTTGTTTCCTTTTGCAGGGCATCACCTTTGAGGAGGTAGAAAACTTCTTCACCTTTCTGAAGAATATTAATGATGTGGACACTGCACTGAGCTTCTACCACATGGCTGGGGCCTCGATTGATAAAGGTATGATCAGCTAATAGTACATTTTTTAACACATTTGAGTTCTCTCTAGTCCAGTTTGTGGAAAAGTGGAAACTATCACTTAGAATATATTTATCAGATAGAATCATAGTGGCCTTTCAGTCTATTGAGTCTGCACCATGTAGACACCTCACATCTCCATCCCTGTTACCCAACATTTCCCATGGCTAATCTACCTGGTCTGCACACTCCTGGATGCTACGGGACAAATTAGCATGGCCAATCAACCTGCCCATCTTTGGACCTTGGGAGGAAACTGGAGCACCCAATAGAAATGCACGCAGACGTGGGGAGAATGTGCAAACTCCACACAGACCATCCACCGAGACTGGAATCAAACTTTGGTATACTTGAAGACATTTTCTCTCTGCCTTTGAAGTTAACATACATGTGCTTAATGTCGTCATATTATGTCGCTATTTTGTCAAACTCATGTACCAAGTTTTACAAAGTTAAAAATCACACAACACCAGGTTATGGTCCAACAGGTTTATTTGGAAGCACTAGCTTTTGGAGCGCTGCTCCTTCGTGAAGGAGCAAGTATTTCTAAATGAACCTATTGGACTATAATCTGGTGTTGTGTGATTTTTAACTTTGTCCACCCCAGTTCAACTTTGGCACCTCCACATCATAGGTTTTGCAAAGCAAATCTTCAAGGCCATGCCCTTATTGATGGCCGCCTTGTCTAAATTTCTCCCTTGTCTTCTTTTACCGTGGAGTCACTGAATGCAGTATAGCTCTGGCTGTCATATTGCCACCACCTCCATTCATTAGTTTGTATAGCCTATAGTAAAAGCTCTGAATCTCAGCAATGGAGAGCATTAATAAGCCAGCAGAATTTCGAAATAAGGACTCAAGATGTAGTACCAGAAGTGGACCATTCAGCCCTTCGAGCCTGCTGTGACATTCAGTGAAATCATAGCTGATCGACCTCAACACTTTTCTTTCCTGCACTATCCAAGTTTCGCTGGATATTTTTAGAATGTTTGTAGAAATCTCATCCACAAACCTGCTCAATGTTTGAACTGAACCTCTGCTGTCCTGAACATCAGGGAATTCCAAAATTTCGCCATCCTCTGGATAAAGAAATCCCTCTGCATTTCAGTCTTAAATGGTCATTCCTTATCCTAAGACTGTGTCTCCCCTGGTTTTTGACTCCCACCACCACACAGCCACCTAAATAAAAGGCCTGCGTAACAGTCAGATTCTGTGGTGCAAATCGCTGAAACGTCGTTCTTCTTGGCTAAACATGGTGGAGAAGGAAGCCATAAGTCTAATTCCTCATGTCAGAGGTTTGAATTGTGAGAAAGAACTGGAGAAGCTTGAGATTCTAAGGTTTCGAAAGTGCAAATCAGAGCAGCCATGTGTAAGATGATAACCAGCATGGAAAACTAAATTCAGAAAACATTTTAAATTGTGATGGCCAGATGAATTCAAACCAGCAAGATTGGTGTTGGGAAATGATCAATACATGCATTGGACAGCCAAATAATTTTTTGAGTTGAGCAGGGTTACCACATGCTATGAATTAAAGTTGATCAGAATTTGAATTGAAACTTTGCAGGTCCATTTTATAATTAAAAAGTCTAGATTGGTTCTGACTTTGCCAGTTGTGATTCAGCTCCTAAAGTAACTGAACTCATGCAGAATCTTCAAGTCTGTCCATCGTTTTGCTGGAGCATCTTTAATCAGGTTCAGAACAGTTTCTGTTTGACAATCTATATTTACACTGTCTGAATGATGTGGGAAATGTGGCTACCAGGCCTACAGTTGTAAGCACAGAATTCTTTGTTGAAAATAGTTACTGAATGTCTGTCTCTTCACAGCAACCATGAAGCAGGTCGCCAGGACGGTGGCACACGTGGAACTTTCTGATCACGTTTGTGATGTTGTTTTTGCTTTGTTTGATAGCGACGGTGAGTGAAACCAAAGAACTCCACCCTATCATCCACCTTTCAGTCTCCAATCTTCCAATGCTGGTTCAGGGGGAAAAAACCTTCAGCCCCACATTTAGAAATTCTGGTGCAAAAACCTTTCCCCTTCTCTGCCTCTTTTCTTCACTTTCAAAAGCCATTTCAAAACTTATGTCTGCCGCTGTTTGTCCATCAGGCCTGTCACATTGTTACCCTGCTTCGATTTTTTTTTTCTCCCTTTTGAACTAAGCGATTGTACATTCAATTACAGGGTCATCTCTTCCCTCAGTCAATACCCTCTTCTGATTGTATCGGAGTCAATCCATGTTGATGCAATGTGGCAGCTTGTGGTCTGAGCTCAATTACATGAGGTGGCATTAGTGCCCATTAATTTGTTGTTTTTAAGCCTTGTGTTTAACCAGTATGATCTGTCCAAATTCCAACAATCTAAGCATGGCTATCACAGTTTTGTTGCAAATCTGAGGCCAGTTTAGTCTGTATAAAGAATATAAATCTGTTGCCGTCTGATTTTGGATTTTGACACTATGGCGCACCTCTCCATACAAGGAAGGAAGGAAGTGAGGGGAGAACGAATAGTTCAGAAGGTGATGCTAATAAGAACCGATGTTTAGGGCAGAAAATCTGCTGTCTTAACATGGTCTGACCCACATGAGGTTAAGTCTTACCTCTGAGCTATAAAACTACTCAGTTCAAGGACACTTAGCAATGGGAAACAAATGCTGGCCTTATCAGCCACGCACTCATTTCATGAAAGGATATTTCTTAAAAACTTACCATCCAAAGCAGTGGAGTTCACAATAGAAATCGTATAACCAAGAGGTAAAAGTGGAATTCAAGCATGGATGGACCATCCAATCATGAGGATACTTAAACATTATAAGAACCCTCTGGTCTTAATGAGGTCAAGCTTGAGAATTTTCCACTGCTTGTAATATATTTCTGCTCCCCTTGTCAGTGAGACTGTAAGCAGGAGATCCAGGCTCCAATGTGATGCCTAGCTTGAGGTGTGTTTTTGTCAATGGCTTTTTCTCTTGTAGTATGCCAAACGTCACCTAGAAAATAATCACTCTTCTTTGTCCAAGGGGCTTAACTAGAAGCATTCAAAAGGGCATACAATGATTATTCCCATGGAAAAAATGTGCAGTCTTATGGGAAGGGGAAAAAGGCAGGAGATTGGCAATAAGTCAACGTGCTCAGGGAGTCAATGCAGACACAAAGGCCACCTTCTGCACTGCATCACCCCAGGAGTTTTAGAAGGGGACATTTGGAATAGTCTTCCCCTGGTGGAAGTGAGTTCTTGGTGGATAGTTTGAAGATCAGTGACTGTAAATTCTTCTGGAATTTAATGAAATCAGCAAGTTTTATGTGGCAGTACTCATGGTCATTGCTCCACTGATTCGCTGTAAGGACAGATCATGCCAGCGGCATAGAAGGTGGCTGGAGTGAGCAAAAATTCTTTAAGGGAGATCTTTAGTGAAATTATTAAAATTTACATGATCTTTAAAGAACTGATTTTGAAATATCTTTGCTTTCTCAAAACTGGATTAATATATATCAGGAGAGAAGTGTTGTTAACCATTCCACTGTACAATGATGATTAGTTAGAGACGTAAGATCTGACACCTTCTGCTTAATCCTAAGATGGTATGGTTCTGTTGGTATAAAGAAATTTTTATCATTTACTCTTAAGTTTGCCCCAGCTGACACCCTTACATGAGGAGTAAAATGCATGAACTCTGATGCTAGAGAATTCAGAAGTATCCTGGGTGAAATTTTCATTGGCAACTTGATTATCCTTACAATAGGTGTGTGTGCTAGCAGAAGAGACTTGTGCAGTACAAAGAAGGGTGCTCCACATTTACCTTTAGACAAGCAGGAGGCTGGAAGAACACAACAATGAACATTTGAGTTCTACAGTTTCAAATAACCTCCCTTCCCAGCGCCTCCCCCTCCCTTCCATTCCTCTGATCAATCCTTCCTTCCCGTTCATTCCTCCTACCGACCAACCAGGTCATTCCCTCTACATTCACCTAAATCCGCATCACCCTCCCTCCACCCCCCTTTATCTGTAGCTCCTTTTACACCCACCCCTAGACCTGAAGAAGGGTTACATCCGAAACATTGACTTCTCCACCTCCTCATGCCGCTTGGCTTGTTGTGTTATTCCAGCCTCCTGCTTGACCACCTTGGATTCCAGCACTGCAGCTTTTTTGATTCTAAGCACGTTTACCTTTATGCCATCTTAACTGTCCTAGGTTGTAGTGAATAGATCGATCACACTTGTTACCTCCCATTGAGATTTCAATCATTTTAAAGCTAGAACAGCATTTCAGCATTAATTTGCATGGTATGAGGTATCTGAGTAAAATAAGACATTTCTGGCATTTCACAAGTAAGGTCTGCATCTGGAAAATTCTTAACAAAGACCTTTTTCAATTCCAGTGTCTGATTTGGCAAGGTCCATCTCGGTGATGTATATCATGCGATGATTCAGAATTATGTGTCTTACAGTAATTCAGGAACCTCTGATCTATCTCCTGCATCCTGTCATAACTTTGTGTTTCTAAAGAGATCGGCGCAGAATTTTGAAGAACAAATTATTATTGAATTTTAAGAAAATCCTTCATTAACAGAGAGTAAAAGGATTAGTTTGTTCCTCTGTCAGAATCAAAACAATCAATTTGAACTGGAGAGACATATTGTCTAACAGGCAAGTTGGATCTGAAAACACTTTTTTTTTGATGGTTCACCATCATGATCTTATGAGAATGTGTCTGAGTTCAAAAAGTTGCTGTAGATTTGGGGTGAGCAGGGTTTTGTAATTTAGTCAGCAATCTTTGCCACTCATATCAATATGAGGGTAGCTTTTCTGCATATACCCAGGTAATGCAGTGACAACCTTCTACCTGTTCAAAGCATTGTTTGCATCTTGTTTTCTCCTCAGGATCACTTGCTGATGTCTGAAAAGCTAGGTTCTCTTTCTTAAGATTTCGAAGACATTGAATCGAGTCCTGAACTGATCCATTTTCCTTTTAACTGATTTAATTTTCAAGAGTTTTAGCCAATATTGGGGTCGTCAGCTTAACTTGCGTTGGGTGATGAACCAAACCATACAAGAACATAATGGTTGAGATTGCAGAGATGGAATTATGCCAAAAATAATTGGAAACTCGGTTAGAATAGATATTTCATTCTGATCTGCCAGAGTATTGCTTTCTCAAGATTGTCATATTGACAGTAAAGAGTGCATTGCTCTCATGGGTTTGGATGTATGCACCATTAACTATGACCCACCAGGTATTAATTAATGCTGTGATATAATGATAGATATAGTTGGTGTGAGCCTATCATTTTCATGGTCTTATCATTTTACTCAGCCGATTCTTGCTGTTGTAAGGGTTAGTTTTTATTAATCACTTTTCAAAATCAGAGATGTTTTTAATATTCATTTCGTGGGATATGGGCCTCATTGGCTGGACCATCATTTATTCCCAGAGGACAATTAAGAGTCATCCATATTACATTGGTTCTAAAGACACAGGTAGGTGAGACCTGGAAAGGATTTCCTAGCAGGATTTCTTCTGAGGATAGTCCACCTGTAGAATTTTTACTGCAGACAGGCTGGGTCATATACAGCACTGCAATAGATTTGTAAACAGTAAGGGGATTGAATATTATGGGGAAAAGGCTTGAAAGTGGAAAGCTGAGGATTATCAGATCAGCGATGATCTCATTGAATGTTGGAGTAGATGTGTTGGGCTGAATGACCTATCATTGCTCCTTATTATTTACCAGATACGTTTTTACAACAATTGACAGTGATTATATGGCACTCATTTTCCTTCCCCCCCAGACTTCAAATTTCATCACCCACCAAGGCGGGATTTGAACTCATTTTCCCAAAACATTAGCCTGGCATTTGTCCAATGACATTATCACCAGTGTGACCCCTCTGAGGTTCCATACACATCAATTATGGTCTCAGCGTGCCAGTGCATTGACATTCGGCTTTGGAAGTCACTACCACACACACACACCTCAGAAGTCCAAGTAAGACTGTTGCTTTCTTAGTGTACGTGCTCAGTAATGTGGTTCTTCATATTAGTAATCTGACGGTTTTAGGCTTTGTATCCACAAACTAAGAAATGATTCCCAGTCAGACTGGCATTTAACAGGTTTGCCCTTGCAATCTGTAAACACTGACTGTTTCCAATATAGTAGATCCTGGTTATGAGCCCTGTCAGAATTGTCACTATCTGTATGAATTAATTAAGGTTTCACTGGAGCTGCTTGTTCTAATGCATATTTGACATATTGCATCAAGTTGTGTTATTTCTGAACGCTGGATATTAATAGCAATTCTTCTGGAATAAAAGAATAGAAATCTTGAAAGGTTCCTTGCCTCTGTCCCCATCTCAAGTGAGGATTGTTGAGATAACCCTTTTTTAAAGTTAATCTTGAAGACCCATCACAGCAACTAACCCGATGGTCTAAGAGGCAATTTGTTTAATTCCCTCCTCTTATTTGGGACAGGAAGATAGCGATTGTCGAAGTCCATATCTGGTGATTTTAAAAGTTAGCGTTGAATCATTTAAAAATAATGCCTATTTATCGTGTTAAATTTGTTTGGTTTTGTTCTCATCTGAAGCCATTTGAATAACCATCTTGAGTCGGGGATCTCCATATAGATTATAGCAGGGTGAGTCCCTTGAAGTATCCTTGTGTCAGTAAAGCCACTGTATTCAAACTCTCTCATTTTCTTTGAAAGTCCCCTCCCAACATTATTGAAATTGTAAATGTGAAATCAGACAAAGTCCATATATTCTTTTGTCATTGCAGAGTACAGCAACAGCTACTTTTAATGAGTATTACTTTTAATGAAGCAGTGTAATTACTAAGGGACCACTGAGGACTGCAGATGCTGGAGATCAGAGTTGAGTGTGTGTTGCTGGAAAAGCACAGCAGGTGCCCTTCATCAGGAAGGGCTTTTGTCTGAAACGTTGATTTTCCCGCTCATCGGATGCTGCCCGACCTGCTGTGCTTTTCCAGCAACACACTCTCAACATTGATTACTAAGGGGAACATTTGAGTTTCATTGTTCAAGGTCCATCATGTGTTTACACCTCCCAGCATACTTACTGCAGTATGAGGTAGTCGTCTGGAGGAAACAAAACTGGCCTTTTTGCAACTCCACCCACTCTAGCAGACAGAGGTGCTAACAGCTCTGCAAAGTTTTGCGTGAAGGACCTTGCAAAATGTTAAAGCCTGAAACTGAGCTATAAACTCTTTAAGGCTTTAGGATAGATTGCAGTGGTCGGTTTTACTTTGAGGTTGAGTTAGTCACCTTACTTTCCTGTAATTCACAGCCCAGAAATTTACCTTTTCTCTGATCAAATGGGCTGAGCTTGATGTTAATCAGATAGGGAGCAGAAGTAAGGCTGAATAAAATAGTGCCAGTGTAGTACACCTGTTCCTGGAGGTCATTATTTTATGGAACGAGGGCATTACTGCTAGGTCAGTGTTTGTTGTTCCAAGTTGCCCTTGAACAGAGGGCAGTTAAGAGCCCATTGCTGTGGGTCTGGAGTCACATGGAGGCCAGACCAGGTAAGGATGACAATTTTTCTTCCTGAAAGGACATTTGTGAACCAGATAGTTTTACAACAGTCAGTGATGGTTGTTATTACTGAGACCACCTTTCAATTCCAGGTTTATTAAATTGAATTTAAATTTCATCAGCTGCAATAGTGGGATTTGAGCCCACATCCCCAGGACATTAACCTGTGCCTCCAGTTTACTGATCCATTGACATTAGTACTGCACCACCACATCCCCAATGAGGAATTGTCATGAATGAAGTTCATATGCTGTAAGTGTTACTGAGAAGTAAGTTTTAATTGAATTTTCTTGTATTATTTGCACATATTTTGAACCTCGTTCCTTCATAAGGTAAGTTCACACAGTTTGCCCACCTGGCATAATTCACTGAATAGTCAGTTGAGTCAACAAGAGCTATGCAGCAGCTATGGTTGTGAACAATTTATTTTTCAACAAAGCAAGAAATTTATCACTTTCATGCAATATTTAATTGTATGGAGAGATTATCTTCAGGACATTTAGCGCACATTCCCGTTTAGCGAACAGACTTGTTCCAGCATTTGGCCTAGACATACTACAGAGTTGTATGAGCACTGATGATATACGAAGCATTTGTTACATTAAAACAAAACCGTCCAGTTGCTGCTGCAATATCTTAGGACTCCATTTGACTCCAGTTTCTTCACCCAGGCTTCCTGACTGATATTTGCAACTGTTAACCACCTTCTGTGTTGACAGAAACATTTCTCAAACCTGTTTCAAATTTAGTATTAATGCAGTACCCTCTCATCCTGCTGCCCTGACCCTCCTGTCCGCCAGACATATCTGAGATTATTGCTCGAGGCTTATTTTATCTAAACTGCCAGCATATCGGGCATGTCTTTTGGAAGCTGAAGAGTGTGGCTGGTCAGTCTGTTCCTGATGCTCCAGCTGCAGTGTTTTAGTCCTGATTGGTCCCTTGTTTGTACCATTCAGAACTACTTGTTTCAGAAATTCCCAAAAAAACTTCAGCATCATCTTTGGTTGTCCCACTTCAGTCTATAGAGTTTTTTAAAATAGGGTCAGGCAATCATTGTCTGTCTGTCTCTCCCTCTACACCAGAAGCAGAGCATCCCAAGATAGATCATTGGGTATTGCTTTTACAATAATCTCATTTCTCCATTAGCTAGTTAACCATCCATATTTGTGAATTTGCCCTCTGTATATATTGGCTATAACGTTTTGGGACTAGTAAACTCCTGCTTATTTTCCTGACATCTGATTCTGCGGAATTCTTGACCACCGAGCGCAGGTCTTTAGGATGATTTCACTCCATTTCATTCTTTCCATTGCCCAATTAATAAAGTCGGCTGTTTGGCCGAGTCAGTTTGTTTCTTCACAGGAACAAGTGAATAACTATCCCTGATGTCACGTAATTTACAACGCAGCAGAAAAGATACGTTGACTGTGAAATCCTGATTTAGGTACATTGCCTCCCATCAGAGCCACTAGTTGTCACAATGACCTATTTTAACAAATGAAATGTTTGCAGGTCTAGAAAGAGAAGTCCCAGTTCCTTTTAGCTGCAAAACAGGATCTGAGCAGTACATCTCACGACTGAAAAGATTAATGAACAGGGAGAAATTCTCTGCAGAAATCAACTCAGCCTGCAGCTGAGCAAACTGAATGTTAGGAGAGCCTAGAGTACCTTTGTTTAGCAATGGAAAAATATTTCCTTCCACCATGAGAAGTTTTAATTCTTAAACCTGGAAAATCAAGGTGTATAGTAGTAATGTGTGCCCCTTATATTCACTGGCTCTGCCCTTAAACCAGCATTACTCTTGAGTTACAGTGGCCTGGGTCAATGGGACCAATACAACAATACTGCTGTTTATTTGTTATCTAGTTTACATTCTTTGGAAAGTCTGCTTAGAGAATGACAAAATATACAATGGCAACCTTTCTTCACCTTAACAAGGATAGAGACCAAAGGCAGTAAGTTACAACTGAGGAAGTTGGCTGGAATTACTTCAAAGTATGCTCCATTCGAGGTAGAGAATTAACTAAAGCAGACCATGTAAATAAATCCCAGGATACTTCTTATTAATTCAGTAGCTGAGGCCTTTGCTGGCTGTGCCAACACTTCTCAGCCGTACCTAGTTGCCCTTGAGAAAGTGGTGATGAGCTGCTTTTCGAACTGCTGCAAACTATTTGGTGAAGTACACTTAAAATGTCACTAGGGAAGGAGCTCCAGTGACACAGAAAGAATATCTCTGAGTCAGGATAGTGTGTGACTTGGAGGGAAACTTGCAGCTGGTGGTATTCCCCTAGTTGAATATGGTGTTGGAGTCTCTTGGGTTTGGGAGTAAAGGACTCGTTTAATCGTTTTTACTTGACCCTTAGAGACTAACGATGTATTGTCACTGAGATGCCATCAGTTCTCTGAATGCCACATGTTATGGTTTTTTTTAAGTGTGGGACTTCTTGCATGTCAGATCCAATGGTAGGTTTCAACAGAGAAAGGTAGTGTGGGATTTGCCCATCATCCCTAACTCTTCCCAGCACCCTCACAGCTGTAATCATGACAGCATCCTACAGCTCTACTGGCCACATCGCACAGAGCCTCAAAGTAAGAAGACTTGGTGAAATCAGAATTGGCAGCACTTCAAGCTGAAGTGAATGACTCTTGACAGGAGCCAAATACCTTGTAATACATACTTCCTGCTTGTTTTCTGATACTGGTAAGTGTAAACTGCAACAGTCTTTACTGCTTAGTAAATCTTGGCTTACGTCTCAGATTGTCCAATTGCTTGAATCCTTTTGGCCACTAGGTCCCTTGGAATCAGTTTAATGACATTCCAGAACTGCTCAAAGTGTAACTGAGTGAATTCAATCCAATGCAACTGTGCCAACACTATGATTTCCAATTGCAGAGCCAAGTAGATTACTGATCAAGATCTTAATGTCTTGCAGGAAACGGGGAGCTGAGCAACAGGGAGTTCATTTCCATTATGAAACAGCGACTGATGCGTGGACTGGAGAAACCAAAGGATACCGGCTTCACGCGGCTTATGCGTGCAATGTGGAAGTGTGCACAGGAAACTGCCTGGGACTTGCCTTATCTATCCAAGTAGTGAGAAACAGGAATAGCTCAGCTACTCAGTAGCAGCTGTAGCACAGATTGCTTGAAGAATTGTCAAGAGGACTAAACTAGAATGCCTTAACTCATGGGATATAAAGTTGCAGATTTTATTTCCTGTTATGTTATGATTTATTTTTAAATATGAGACAGTTTGCATGTCAGATACAATGGCAGGTTTCAATGGAGAAATCTGCTCTGATGCATCAGTAGATTGAAGAGGCTTCTTATTAATCTGGTCAGCTTGTTTCTAACTGTGAGAGACCAGTACTGGAAACAGTTAACGCCATTGTTCATTTATGCTTGAACACCGTAGAGATTGCAAGTGATTGGAAGGATTTCTCCGATGCTTTGGAGTTACTCTGAGTGGACTCGGATACAGACCCACTGACTACCTGTACAGTGGCCACAATGACTCTTCTAAGTTGTGTTTCAGTGTGAGCCTAATTTGCACTCTGTGTTCCCAACAACTACCCTGAGCAACAGTACTGGTCAGGTTCAAGGTGTTGCTGAACACAGCCCAGGTTGCTTCACCCTCACAACGTGGGGAAGAAACTGACAGTGAATTCTCCTGAAGGAGCTCTACTAATCTGACTTGGTGACCCTATGATGCTTTAGTCCCTAACTGGGGGTATTTATAAGGAGGGGAGGGCATTCATCAATCTCCCTCCCCAGCTTCTGATAGCAGCTGTAATTCAATGTATTAAAACACTTCCAACACAATTGACCACAAAACAGAAAGGAAGGATTTGCGATCAAAAGAGTGAGTTTCTGCAATGTAGCTAGTTGCAATGCATTAGGACAACACCTCCAGTAATAGAGCAACACTGGGTCACAGCATTGAATTGTCAGTGGCTTGAAATCAGTTCTCAACCTGAAGCATACTGACAACTGAGAGAAGCTGTGGGCCTGGTATTGCATATCATTTTGTGTGTCGATACTGGACTGTCATGTACAGTGTGACAGAGTTTCACCCAAACCAGTGCTCATTCAATTTCTGCTAACTGTACATCACATCCAGTCACTTGAATCCTGTTGAGTATAGTTTGTGGTGTCAAATATCATAACGTTAGAATTGACAAACTTGCTCTTGCAATTGCAACAGCTTCCTCTCTCAAACCATTTTCCCCTGTTCTTCTCTCTTCCCCCCCCCCCCCCCCCCAAGTGGCTGGCATTTCAATAAGACTTGCTGTCTTCTGGGACAGCCTCCCCCTTCAGATACTAATGTTTCAAATACGTTATTGTACAGATAAGATTGGAAATGACCTTTTCCATTTGTGTTGATTTGTATTTGTTTAAGGCCATAACCATCATCTCTTCCTTCAGATCCTAGAAAACAGGCTGGAAATTCAAATTCTAATTCTGATTTGATGCTTGTTATGGATTTGAGTATTTCCCATTACTGTTCAAGCACTGTCTTTAAACTTCCCACTGCTCCTCTTATTAAAATGTGCATACATCACATAACAGTGGGCAAACCGTTAATGCAATTTCATGGTTCTCCTCCTGCTGTTTCACTGAGTGAGCAAAGAAAGTGTTCAGCACCAATGTTCGGTATAGTTTAGATTTGCTCTTGCACTAGGCGTGAGTTCTTTTCATAATGGTTATTTAGTAAAAATGAATGTAAAAAATCTGAAATAAATGTTTCCCTAGAGGAGATGCATCTGTGTTTAATTTTGTGCATTTAAGAGAATTGATAATTGACAGACTTGATAACTTTTACCACCCCCAGGTACCAACTGGAATATCCCTTTGACGTACAGCCGTCCTTTTGAAGCAGGAAAATGTTACTTTAATGTTGGACTCAGATCAGCCACTTCTCCCCGCTGCCTAAACCAACTGGTTGTGGTATATTTATAAACCTGTACTCAGAAGATTCTGCATTGATGTATTGTACCTTGTAGAAACTTTTACAGTGCGAGTTGCAAAATGTGAAATTTCAAGTGAAATCTCATTCAAGTCGACAGTGCAAAACCCCTAAAAAATATTCGGTTGCTTGTGCATCTCGAGGTGCTCCCGATTATTGTAGTGCTGTCAACACAAACCCCTCATTCACACGGCCCAAGCTTCATTCAGCCTCGGAGAAATGGGGGTCCTTTTGCTTTTGGAATTATTTCCCGCCATTGGCCATACTCGCTGTGCTTCAAGCTGCAACAGTTTTAGTCCGATTCCTTAACCAGGTCACTGAACATAATTTGTCATGACTTAATCTTCCTCCTCATAATCTCCCAATTATGTCCAACTTCTAGACCCGGTTTGAGATCAGTCAAATTATCATCCTCAGAAACTGGTGCAGGCAAGTCATTTCGCAAGTAATGTCTATCCCATTTCGAGGGCTATCAATGTTCTTTTGCTATGCTTGGTCTCTCCATTATGATCAAACACTTGAGTTACAACTGTATCTATGTGCTGAGGATTAAATAAGAACTACTGCCTTCACACTTGCCCTCCAGTGTTTTCCCCCCTTGACTGAGGTTACCACATGACAGTGAATAAGGTTCAGTCTTGTGCAGTGAGTTCACACCTATCAGAATTTGAGTTCAACCTGAGCAATCTTACTTCACACTGAGGTGGTCTGTGATCCACCAATGGAAATGTCTTTCATCAGTTTGACCCAGAATTAGGCCATTTGGCCCAGTGAATCTGCCCTGCCATTTGATCGTGGCTGGTATGTTTCTCAACATCAGTCTCCTGCCTTCTCCCTGTAACAATTGATCCCCTTACTAATCACAAACCCATCTACCACTGTCTTTATAAAAGACTCTCAATGTCCTGGCCTCCGCAGCCCTCTACAGTAATTAGTTCCACAGATTCCCCACCCTGTAGCTTAAGAAATTCCTCTTCGTCATTTAAGGGTCATCCCTTCACTCTGAAACCGTATCCTCTCTCCCCCGTAGCCCTACACACGAAAGAAAAAAAACCACCAATTCGACTGGGACAACACAAAGACATGCCAGAGAATTCCTAAAGGCCTGGCACTCCAACCACAATGCCATAAACAAACACATATAGATTTAGATACCATCTATCAACCCCTCAGAAAACAGGAAATGACATCACCACAAACCCCAGGAGCCCCATCCAGGACAAACATATAAATAGAAAGCAGGAGAGAACAGCTTTGCTTCACTTGGAAGTCACCACTGTGATGTTACCTGGCCAGGTAATGAAATGTCTGGATATCAAACCTACAACTCAGCGAGCAAACCTACACCCTAAACCTCAGCCTGAGCTACAAACCTTGCAGCCGTGCCCTCTGGTCCTAATCTCTTCAATTGGTGGAACAATCTTCTCCATCTCCACTCTATCCATGTCTCTCAGTTTCAATGAAATCCACCCCACACCACGTGCCCCCACTCCTTCTAAAATCCATGAAGTACAGGCCCAGAGTCATCAATCACTCTTCTTATGACAAGCCCTTCATCCCCAGGATCATGTAAACCTCCTCTGGATACCCTCCATGCCAGCACATTCTTAGATATGGGACTCAAAACTGCATACAATATTCCAGTTGAAGTCTGACCAGAGCCTTATTTAGCCTCGGCAGTACATCCCTGCTCTTGTATTCTAGTCTTCATGAAATGAATGCTAATATTGCATTTGTCTTCCTAACTGCCAACTGAACCTGCATGTTAATCTTGAGAATCCTGAATGAGGGCTCCCAAGTCCCTTTGTGCTTCAGATTTCCAAAGCCTTTTCCCGTTTAGAAAATAGTCTATACCTCTACTTTCCTACTAAAGTTTCCCACATTATATTCCACCTGCCACTTGTTTGCCTACTCTTCCAGCCTGACCAAGTTCTTCTGCAGCATTCACGTTTCCTCAACATTACCTGTCCCTCAACCTATCTGTATGTCACCTGCAACTTAGTAACAATGCCCATCAGATCCTTCATCCAGATCATTAATGTATGATGTGAATTGTTGCGATCCCAATGCTGACCTCTACTGAACTCAACTAGTCCCTGACTGCCATCCTGAGAAAAGGTCTCTTTATCTCCACTCTGTCTTCTGCCAGTCAGCCTCACCCCTAAAGCTTTGTTCTATTCAGCAGCCCCCTGTGTAGCATCTCCGAGGCCTTCTGGAAATCCAGGTAGATCACCTCCACTGGCTGTAGGAAAAATTGAAAAATCCATACAGTGTAGAAACAGGCCCTCGGCCCAACAAGTCCGTACCGACCTTCAAAGTGTCACTCACCCAAATATATTCCCCTATCCTATTCCTGTACATGTACCCCTGATTAATGCACCTAACTTACATTGTGGGCAGTTTAGCACGGCCAATTCATTTAATCTGCACATCTTGGGCTGTATGGTGGCTCAGTGGTCAGCACTGCTGCCTCACAGCACCAGGGGCCAAGGTTCAATTTCCGCCTTGGGCAACTGTGTGGATTTTGCATGTTCTCCCCGTGTCTGTGTGGATTTCCTCCGGGTGCTCTGGTTTCCTCCCACAATCCAAAGATGTGCATTCCAGGTGGAATTGGCCATGCTAAATTGCCCACAGTGCAATTAGGCAGGGGTAAATATAGGGTAGGGGAATAGGTCTGCATGGGTTACTCTTCAGAGGGTTGGTGTGAACTTGTTGGGCCGAATGGCCTGTTTCTACAGTGTGGACTTGTTGGGCCAAAGGGCCTGTTTCCATACTGTAGGGAATCTAATCCAATCTCTGGATTGATCTCTAACAGACCTCCCCTTGATGAAGCTGTGCTGATTTAGTTCCATTTTACCATGCACTACCAAGTAGTCTGCAATCTCATCCTGAATAAATGACTCAAAAATCTTACCAATAACTGAGGTCAGGCTAACTGCCCTATAATTTCCTGTCATCTGTCTCCTTCCTCTCTCAAACAGGTGTGTTACATGTAAAGTCCAGTGATTAATAGGGAAAGCCATACAGCCACACTACTACGCATTTATCTTCAAGTTATGAAGGCAAAATACTGTGGATGCTGGAGAAATTCAGCGTATTTGGCAGTATTTGTGGTGAAACAAGCAGGGTTAAGGTTTCAAGTTCTCTGTGACTTTTCTTCAGAACTAAAGAGCCATACAGGACTCAACATTAATTCTGTATGTCCCTTCACAGGTGCTGCCAAACCTGCTGAGTTTTTCTGACATTCTCTGTGGTTTGTTACCTTCTCCGCGATGTGTTACTCAGATCCAATCAGGGGATCTGTGTAGAAAGCCCACAAAGCAATCATTGCAACCTGCGTTGCAGCTTTTACTGTAAAGCTACTTCTTGTATAAGTGGATGCGGTGATTAAAAAATCATTTAGACAATCTTTTTTTAACAAGGCACTACTATATATGTATATATCCATTACAGTAATTTCTGCTCCCATGCAAAACCCATGGAATGGTACAGTATCAGTAAAGCCCAACCAACTCATTGAGTCTACATCAACTCTATCGAAGACAATCCAGCTCTTTCCCCTCATCCTTGAACATTTTCCCAAGTATCTCTCTGCTTTGTGTTTGGAATCTACAATTTTGAAGTGATTTCTCTCATCTAATTAAGTGCAGTATTTCAGATTCTGACCATTCATATTAATAAAATGTTTCCTCATGTCACCACTCATTCTTTTGCCAACCGTAAATGTTGTCCCCATGGTTCCCCACCTGTGATTGGATAAAAGTTTCTTTTTATTTACTCTACCTAAACTCTCGATGATTTTAAGCACCAAACAAGTCTCCTGTTAGTTGTCTTTGTTCTACTATAACCCCAGCTTCTCCATTCTATCCATTCCACTGCAATTGTTCAGTCAGCAGCAGTTAAAGGAGCAGTGACAGTTGATAAAGGAGGATATTTATATATCATAGGACAATATTTCTAGTACTTGCCTTGCAACTGTTCTAATATCTGTACTATTTTCCTAGTGCTATCTAGCAGTTAATTATTAGAAGCACTGCAGCAGTCCTTGCATGAGCTGTCTCTCTGTTGAGCTCTCTTGCTGTCAGCTCAAGCAGCGCGTGTGTGTGTGTGCGTGTGTGTGTATGTATATATAGTAAAAAGTGTAGGTCTGCAGATGCTGGAGATCAGAGCTGAAAATGTGTTGCTGGTTAAAGCGCAGCAGGTCAGGCAGCATCCAAGGAACAGGAAATTCAACGTTTCGGGCATGAGCCCTTCAGGATGAAGGGCTTATGCCTGAAACGTTGAATTTCCTGTTCCTTGGATGCTGCCTGACCTGCTGCGCTTTAACCAGCAACACATTTTCAGCTCTATATATGTATATATAGCTACTCTAAGTCATATATGGAAAACACTTTCTCCCCTCGAAGTCCAAAAGTTGAAGGTTACGTGCTCATTGTTGCATCGCTGTCTCTTTTATTCCCTGTCCAGGAGAGATTTTGTCCCTCCATTGTGGACTGCCTCTGTGTTCTGGTTGATAGGAGAATTGCAATACCACATTCCACATTAGCCAGAGTCATAGACTCATGATGGAGAGCACTCAGCCCTTTATCTCCTTGCTGAAACTGATACTTGAACCTCTAATTAGAAATGTCAGTGTTGTCTCAAACAGTCCTGACGAGGTAATGAAAAACACTTTTACTCCCAATCTTGTTAGGGTTTCAGCCTGAACTTTAAACTGTTAATAATCTGTACTACTTTCATGCATCTGACTTTCAGGGTAGCATTCAAGTTGTGTGGGGCGGGGGGGGGGGGGGGGGGGGGGTGAAGGCAGAAAGATATTTGTGAGACTTGTCAACCAAAGCTGTAGAAATGATAAATATTCTTCTAAAAATCGCAAGCGGAAGAAGGAGGCTTCTTGTGAAATGAGATGGTTCAGATGAAGCGATAGAGAGTTACAGGTTAGCTAGGAAGGATTTAAAGAAAGAGTTACACAGGGCAAAGAGAGGACATGAGCAGTGTAGAGCTGGTAGAATAAAGGAGAAACCTAAAGCTCTCTATAGGTATGTGAGGAATAAAAGGATGATTAGGGTAGGAATAGGGCCAGTCAAAGACAGAAGTGGGAAGTGGGACCTTGTGGAGATCAGAGAGGTGCTAACTGAATATTTCTCGTTTGTTTTCACTCAGGAAAAGGAGAATATTGTAGAGGAGAAGAATGAGATATGAGATATTAGACTAGAAAGGATCGAGGTTAGTAAGGAACAGGTGTTATCAATTCTAGAAGGAGTGAAAGTAGACAAGTCCCCTGGACCGGATGGGATTTATTCTAGAATTCTCTGGGAAGCTAAGGAGGAGATGGCAGATCTTTGGCTTTGACCTTTGAGTCATCATTATCTACAGATTTAGTACCAGAGGACTGGAGGATTGTAAGTGTTGTGCCCTTGTTCAAGAAGGGCAGTAGAGATGACCCAGGTAATTATAGACCAGTGAGCCTTACTTCTGTTGTAGGAAAGGTTTTGGAAAGGATTATAAGTGATCGGATTTATTATCATCAAGCAAGCAACAATTTGATTTCAGATAGTCAACATGCTTTCGTCAAGGGCAGGTCGTGTCTCTCAAACCTCATTGAGTTTTTTGAGAAGATGACCAAGCATATAGATGAAAGTAGGGCAGTTGACATGGCATACATGGACTTCAGTAAAGCCTTTGGTAAGGTTCCACATGGTAGGCTGTTGGAGAAAATGCAGAGGCATGGAATTGAGGGTGATTTAACAGTTTGGATTAGAAACTGGCTTTCTGAACGAAGGCAGCGAGCGGTGGTTGATGGAAAATATTCAGCCTGGAGTCCGGTTACTAATGGTGTGCCACAAGGATCTGTTTTGGGACCACTGCTGTTTGTCATTTTATACGTAACTTAGACACATGCATAGGTGGATGGGTTAGAAAGTTTGCAGATGACACTGAAGTCGGTTGCAGGTTGCAGGGGGACTTGGATAAACTGCAGAATTGGGCTGAGAGGTGGCAAATGGAATTCAATGTAGCTAAATGTGAGGTGATTCACTTTGGAAAGAATAACAGGAAGGCAGAGTACTGGGTAAATAGAAAGATTCTTGGTAGCGTAGATGTGCAGAGGGATCTTGGAGCCCATGTTTACAGATCCCTGAAAGTTGTCCCCCAGGTTGATAGTGCTGTTATGAAGGCATATGGTGTGTTAGATTTTATTGGTAGAGGGATTGAATTCTGGAGCCGTAATGTTATGCTGTAACTGTACAGAACTTTAATGCAGCCTCACTTGGAATATTGTGTACAGTTCTGGTCGCCCCATTACAGAAAGGATGTGGGAGCATTGGAAAAGGTGCAGAGGAGATTTACCAGGATGTTGCCTGGTCTGGATGGAAGGTCTTATGAGGAAAGGCTCAGGGACTTGGCTCTGTTCTCATTGGAAAGAAGGAGGCTAAGAGGGGATTTGATAGAGACATACAAGATGATCAGAGGATTAGATAGGGTAGACAGTGAAAGTCTTTTTCCTAGGATGATGACGTCGTCTTGTACGAGGGGGCATAACTACAAATTGAGGGGTGATAGATTTAAGACAGATGTCAGAGGCAGGTTCTTTACTCAGAGAGTGGTAAGGGTATAGAATGCCCTGCCTACCAGTGTAGTTAACTCAGCCACATTAGGGACATTTAAACAGTCCTTGGATAAGCACATGGATGATGATGGGATAGTGTAAGGGGATGAGCTTAGATTAGTTTACATGTCGGTACAACATCGAGGGCCAAAGGGCCTGTTCTGTGCTGGATTGTTCTATGTTCTATAAGCAGAGAAGGTGTGAATGCCCATGAACATTTATGGTTTCTGGTGACTCTGTCACAAAACATGACCCAGTGGAACATTTATTGCTGATATGAATTGCAGCTACAGATGTCATTCTGTAATTATCGGTGTTAAACAGAACCCTTCATAGATAATCACGAGCCAGAATATCATTAGCTAAGTAATTTGCTGAATGAAGCCCATCATGTGCTGATGGGATGAAATTAAACTCAGGGTTTAAACATCTGTGAGAAATGGGAGGTGAGGAGATCACTGCTAGAAAATAATGAATTGAGGTAGATTACATAAGTGCTTTATTTCAAAGCACTGAAGATGTGTGGAGTGGGAATAATTAATGAACTGTAAATAAAATCAGCTCAGGAGAATGAGAGGGAAGTTTGGAGCAGCATTGAGTGTTGTGGATATTAAATTATGCGGAAGCTTATGATGGCGGGGCTGATAGGATGACTGGTTTTATTTATATCTTGTCCAGGAATGTGACAGACCCTTTCCAAACGTGATCATGATTCACATCTTAATCTGAGTAAGTTATTGAGGAAGTTGTTGGGAGTCAGATATTGTTGGTGTAAATTAACCACAGGCAACTATCTGCATTGTTTCCTTAATTTCAGTATTCTGCCCCTGAACATTCCTGAGTGCAAAGATTAGCAAGGGAACCCTTTCAAGCCAGAATTTTGTGTTAAAGCCATTTGGCTAACTTCCCTGTTCCCCTCGGTACTGACTTGTTAATCACATCTGACTGTCAGGGTAAAATAGCTGACTTTAGAAGGACAAAGACCAGTGATAGCTGGACAAATTATTTACAGTGTTGTAATAACTTTACGAGTTCCCTCATAAATGTCCATGGTTAGAGATCAGGTAAATGTTTGTTGTAGGCCAAACTACTACCTCAAAACTGAATTAAAAAAATATTTTAATGGCGAAGTGGAGTGTACAGTGTATGGGGAGAGATATTAGTACAAGGACCCAGAGGCTAAAAGATAACTAGATTGGCAGAAAACTCGAGTTTTTCACATCAGCCAATTGGAAAGATACCTGATTTGGACGTCATTTCTTTCATTATCTAGTTACTGTCTCTGAGTAAGGGGAAGATATTTAGGACTGAGATGAGGATGAAACAACTTCACTCTGAGCGTGTTGAATATTGGACATTCTCTACTGCAGAGGGCTGTGGAGGCTCAGATATGAGTATACTCAGGCCAGAGATTGCCAGATCTCTAGATGTGAAAAATATCAAAGGATATGAGGATAACTTTGGATAATGTGCATTACCAGCCATGTTCTCATTGAATAATGAAGCCAACTTCAAGAGCTTAATGGCCCACTCTCTCACCTATTTCTAATATAACCAAACTGTAATCTGAATATTCTGCAGCTGATGACAAATCTAGTTTCTAGAGACCCTGTTCATAGAACATGGAGTACAGCCCCCTTTTTTAATTGTTATTTGACAAGCTCTACCATTTCTCTGGGTGGTCAGTCCTCATTTTAGTGCATCTCGCTGGAAAGGAACACAAGGCTGAGAAAAGGAGGGTGCATGGGAACGCCACTCTCTGCAAGTTCCCCTCCAAGCCGCACACTATCCTGACCTGAAGCCACATCCTTCACAGTGTCGTGGATTCAAAAATCCTGGAACTGCCTCCCTAACGGCACTGTTAGTGTGCCCACACCAGGTGAACAACGACCATTCAAGACAGCAACTCCAACCATCTCTGAAAGGGATGGGTAATAAATGCTGACCCAACCAGTGACACTCGTATCCTGTGAATCTGATTTACCTCAATCCCCCATTGCCCCACCCCCCTTTCTGTGTATTGTTGACCCCTACATTTCCTATCCTGTTTGTCATTCACTGCATGGACCCTGGTGGGATTATGTGAGCCTGGAGGGCTGCTGTGTTGGTGTCTGAACATTAGCCATGAGCACTGATCTCTATTGCATTCAGCAGCTTGAGCTATGTGGGTATTGATGGGGATAAGGATTTGGCTTTACACAGAGTGCTCACACTCCGTCATACCCATCTAAGTGGCCTCTTAACTGGAGAGTGTCTGCCATCCCCAGACTGCAGTTTGAGCACCCCTCATCACTGACCAACATGTATGAGGTCATCTACATTACTGCCCACCATGGGAGGGGTTTACTGATACCATTCTCTCCCAGGGTCGGGAATCTACAGAGCCACTTGGTCTGCTCTGATAAAGGTAAGCCACTTGCTTATTTAATGAGAACAGAATACTGTGTTTAACAAGACGCAGTTTATTGCATTTTAGCAACTGTTAACAAATAACATTGACATTATGGACATTGTTACAGAGACTATAAGAGGACTATGATTTGCCTTTTTTTATTTATTCATGGGATGTGGGTGTCAGTGACCAGGCCATTATTTTACTACCCATCCCTAGTTGCCCAAAGGGCAATTGCGGCCACATTGCACTGTGCCTCTGGCTCTGGGGAGATATGTAGGCCAGACCGGGTAAGGATGGTCATTTCCTTCCCTCAAGAATGTTAGCAAATCTGATGGGTCTTTCCTGAAATTCAACAGCAGTTTCATGGTCAACATTAGACATTTGCTTTTATTGAATCCGAATTCCACTATCTGCCATGGTGGGACTTGAATCCAGATCCCAAGAATATTATCTGGGTCTCTGGATTAATATTTGAAGAGTGTGGTGCTGGAAAAGCACAGCCGGTCAGGCAGCATCTGAGGAGCAGGAGAATTGACTTTTCAGGCATAAGCCCTTCATCAGGAATTAGACCTCATTCCTGATGAAGGGCTTATGCCAGAAATGTCAACTCTCCTGCTTCTCGGATGCTGCCTGACCTGCTGTGCTTTTCCAGCCCCACACTCTTCGACTCTGATCTCCAGCATCTGCGGTCCTCACCTTCTCTCTGGGTTAATAGTCTAGCAATGATATCATCAGGCCATTACCTCCTGTTGGGTCTCACACCTTCGAGATTCTATCACCAAATCGAAGTCACAGCATCATAATGATGTGATGTGATCAGTATTAACCCTTTCAGACCCTCGCAGCCTTGTACAACACACCTCTGACGTTCCATTGCTAGGTTATGAATGATGGTGTGCTGGGGTTAGCAGGGCGGCAGCTCTCAGCTCTGTTACCTACCAGGTACAAGGAGGAAGAAATAAAAGCAGGTGACAGAAAATCCAGAGGGAGACAATTCAGTGCAGATGTGAACTGCCTGTGCTTTGTGTACTTTGTGGAATATCAGTCATCGCTGTCCAAAGGGTTTTGAAATTAGCTCTTTTTCATCTCCCTAGGAGAGCAAAACTAAACAGCGAGAGGGGATTAAATGATAGTATTAGATACCTGCTGATGGACATGAACCCCAGGCACTGCGTTTTCTGCAGTAGGAATCTGCCACCTACTGTCTCAGCAGCAATGAAACTCTCAGAATGATTTGTCATTGCTGAGGTTAGCATTTCATTGTGCCTGTCTGCAGAGATACTGCAAATTCAGCTCCCTGCAATGGGAGGAGGAGGAGAACAAGAGAAAGATGGTGTGCAGAACAAAATGAAGCTAAGTTTGGATAATAACTTGTACTTAGCTTGTCTTTTCTCTCTGTAAACACTACTTGATCTGTGGTGTATTTATAGCATTTTCCGTCCATTCCACCAGCATCTCATCACTGTTTCCCTCCAGAATTAGGAGCAGGAGAGAATAGACTGACTTCGCTTCTTGTGATTTTTATCTGCGAGGAATCTTGTCAGTTCTATGTTAGACACACAACAGAATTGGAACAAGGAGCAATCATCAGAGAGTTTGTGCAGTGGTTATTTGTGATATTGTTCAACTTTGAAGTGAAGCCTAACTGGTGTTCAAACTTTACCAGAGGAGTTCTATCCAAACTAGCTTCTGATCAACATTTTCTAACAGACTACATAAAATCCACCCACCCCTCACCTCATGAGTTACACAAAAATCTCTCACGTTAAAGATGGCTTGACAAGTTGTAATTTCCCAAATGAGGAGCTGGCTATGAGATTGCCAAATTCAAATCCCCACCTCCAGGAAGGCAACAGGGAAACGGTCGAAATGCAAGCCTGCATAGCTATCCTTCTGGCCTGGGGCAATCCTTAGCGAGCTGACAATAAAGTCAAAACATCATTGGTTGCAAATATAAGAACAAAGCAAAAAAAGAGACAAGGAGAGCAAATGAATGGTGCCACACTAAAACAATTGACCGTAAAAAAAACAATTGCAAGACATTCCCAGGTTCTGTGAAGCCAATGAACCACTTTTGAAGAGTTGTTGTGATTGTAAGCTGATGATTAGAGCCATCAACTTTAGAACAACAAATCCCACAGTGACCCAATCTCTTTTCCTTTATTCATTCACAGAATGTTGTTGCGGTTCTGTTCGCCGAGCTGGGGATTTGTGTTGCAGACATTTCGTCCCCTATCTGGGTGACATCCTCAGTGCTTGGGAGCCTCCTGTGAAGCACTTCTGTGATGTTTACTCCAGCATTTGTAGTGGTTTCAATCTGCCGCTTCCAGTTGTCAGTTCCAGCTGTCCATTGCAGTGGTCGGTATATTGGGTCCAGGTCGATGTGCTTATTGATTGAATCTGTGGATGAGTGCCATGCCTCTAGGAATTCCCTGGCTGTTCTCTGTTTGGCTTGTCCTATAATAGTGGTGTTGTCCCAGTCGAACTCATGTTGCTTGTCACCTGCATGTGTGGCTACTAAGGATAGCTGGTCGTGTCGATTCGTGGCGAGTTGGTGTTCATGGATGCGGATTGTTAGCTGTCTTCCTGTTTGTCCTATGTAGTGTTTTGAGCAGTCCTTGCACGGGATTTTGTACACTACATTGGTTTTGTTCATGCTGGGTATCGGGTCCTTCGTTCTGGTGAGTTGTTGTCTGAGAGTGGCTGTTGGTTTGTGTGCTGTTATGAATCTTAGTGGTCACAGTAGTCTGGCTGTCAGTTTGGAAATACTCTTGATGTATGGTAATGTGGCTAGTCCTTTGGGTTGTGGCATGTCCTCATTCCGTTGTCTTTCCCTTAGGCATCTGTTGATGAAATTGCACGGGTATCCGTTTTTGGCGAATACATTGTAAAGGTGTTCTTCTTCCTCTTTTTGCAGTTCTGGTGTGCCGCAGTGTGTTGTGGCCCTTTTGAATAGTGTCTTGATGCAGCTTCGTTTGTGTGTGTTGGGGTGGTTGCTTTTGTATTCATCCACAGATTCAATCAATAAGCACATCGACCTGGACCCAATATACCGGCCACTGCAGCGGACAGCTGGAACTGACAACCGGAAGCGGCAGAGACAAACCACTACAAATGCCGAAGGAAAGATCACAGAAGCGCTTCACAGGAGGCTCCCAAGCACTGAGGATGTCATCTAGACAGGGGAACGAAACGTCTGCAACACAAATTCCCAGCTCGGCGAACAGAACCACAACAACGAGCACCCGAGCTACAAATCATCTCACAAACTTTGAATTCACAGAATGTGTCCGTCACTGGGAAGGTTGCCATGTATTTCCAAGCCCTCATTACCCTTCAGAAGGAGCTGGCTTTGAGCTGCCTTCCTCAATATTATTGAGTGGCTTGCTGGGCCATTTCCAAGGGGGAAGTTAGGACTTTCTCATTCTCGAGCTGCATGTAGGCCTGGACCATGTACAAACAGCAGATTTCCTTCTCTGCAGGAAATGGTGAACCACATTTCTGCTTTATGTCACAACAGTATTTTCGTGGGTCACCAGTATTGTTATTAACCATTTTCATTCCAGATTTATTTAATTAATTGAAGATACATTCTCGAGTCTCCATGCTGGGCTTTGAACTTGCGACTCTAGATTATTATTCCGGCCATATTTATCCCACAAATAGGCCCTTTTACCCTTTATGTTTAGAGGCCCTAATTGGGTGATCAAAGTTGGCATCAAAAAAGTGTGCTGCTGGAAAATCACAGCCAGGCAGGCAATATCTGAGGAGCAGGAGAGTCAACATTTCAAGCATAACCTCTTCATCAGGAATCCTGATAAAGACCTTATGCTCAAAACATCGACTCTCCTGCTCCTCGGATGCTGCCTAACCAGCTGTGCTTTTCCAGCACCATGCTTTTTGACTCTGATCTCCAGTATCTGCAGTCCGCATTCTCTCCTGGATAAATGTTGACCATAGCATTAGGGAAGATTAGATTATATTAGATTAGATTATTTACAGTGTGGAAACAGGCCCTTCGGCCCAACAAGTCGATGTGACAGCTCTTCTGTGAAAAAGGCAATGCAATCTTTTACATCCAGCTGAGGGTGGGGGTCTCAGTTTCACAACAAAGGGGGCCTTGGGGTGCAGGGTCATAGTTCCTTGGAAGTGGAGTCACAGGCAGACAGGATAGTGAAGAAATGTGGTGCTGGAAAAGCACAGCAGGTCAGACAGCATCGGAAGAGCAGGAGAGTCGACATTATGAGCATAAGCCCTTTATCAGGAATGTGACAGGTTCCTGATGAAGAGCTTTTGCCCGAAATGTCGATTCTCCTGCTCCTCGGATGCTGCCTGACCGGCTGTGCTTTTCCAGTGCCACATTTTTATCTCTTATCTCCAGCATCTGCAGTCCTCACTTTCTACTAGGACTTTAACGGTCAGTGCGTTGAGTGAACTGGGACGTCATGTTGTGGCTGAACAGAACATTAGTTAGGCCTCATTTGGAATACTGGATCCAGTATTAGTCTCCCTCCTACAGGAAGGATGTACTTAAACTTTAAAGGATTCAGAAAAGACTTACAAGGATGTTGCCAGAGTTGAAGGGTTTGAGCTATAGGGAGAGGCTGAATAGGTTGGGGCTGTTTTCCCTGGAGCTTCTGAGGCTGAGGAGTGACCTTATAAAGGTTTATAAAATCATGAGGGGCATGAATAGGGTAAATAGACAAAGTCCTTTCCCCAGGATGGGGGAGTCCAGAACTATACGGCACAGGTTTAAGATGAGAGGGGAAAGATTTAAAAGGGACATAAGGGGCAACTTTTTCAAGCAGAGAGTTGTGCGTGCTTGGAATAAGCTGCCAGAGGAAGTGGTGGAGGCTGGTACAGTTACAACATTTAAAAGTCATCTGGAATGGTATATGAATAGAAAGGGTTTAGAGGGATGTGGGCCAAATGCTGGCAAATAGGACTAGATGAATTTAGGATATCTGGTTGACATGGATGAGTTGGACTGATGGCTCTGTTTTCGTGCTATGCATCTCTCCGACTCTTAAGTCCACAAATTTGCTGACTGTGCAGCAAATGTCCCCTCAATTTGCAGCATCAGCCTTGATTTGGCATTCACATTCCTGGAGGTAAATGTGACAGTGAGGCCCAGGCTAATTTGGAGGCTGTAGAAGATAAAATACAGAAGAGCAAGGGGAAAATTGCCAGTCATTGACTGATTAGCTTGTCACAGATTCAAGACAGTGACAGCTAGTGAGGGGGTAGGATCGTCTGGGATCCAGCCAGTGCTAATTTGAAAAGGATGTTTGTAGAATGATGGCCAAGAGTAGTAATGCATAAAGAGTTGCGAACGCCATCTTCATTTTAACTGATTGATACCCTTTGCGTACATGGACAAATCTTGGCAAAACATATTAATTTTGATAAATGTTCTGACAGCACTGCCTGAAGTAAATTATCTCACAGAATACTCTTTTGCAGTCAATAAGTTACTTTAACCCATTTCTAAGTAGATACCATATTGATATTTTTAATCAACCTATTCAGAGATGTTATAACACACCTCTGGAGCAAGTGGGAACTTGAACCCGAGCCTTCTGACCCCGAGATAGAGACACTACCATTTTGTCAAAAGCGGCCTCTAGTAGGTATCATATATACTCATAAAGACAAGGATCCCTGTATAAGATGGCCACTGATCTCCCTTCCATTTGCTTCCCAATCAACAATATAGACATCAATTATCAGCTCTAAACTAATTTAGTTGAAATACCTTGTCTACGCAACACACGCAACCTATTCCTCAAACACCTATTTCAGCTGGATCAGATCATCAGTGATCTCTAAGTCTACACTAGTTCAGGGTTTCAATAAACAACCTTACACGAGGATATATAGACCATGAAGAGTGGTCAACAGTAAACTCAGGGAGCAGTTTGAGTGTATGAGAGTCTGTGTGTGTACACACCCATTGCAGGGATACAAAGGAGCAGTATTAAAGAAGACTAGTAACCCCAAAACCTCAGCATCATCCAGACCAGAATGGAAAGTGATTTCCCAAGACAGGTCTTTATCCTGTTACCTAATACTGTGGCTTCAGGAGTGTAGGTCTATCACATGATGCTAAGCAAGGAGATTTTCCCACTTCTATAGCCTGGAATGATGTGCAGGTTATCAACCTGTTTGGCTTCATGAAACATGGCCATGTTCACTGAGGGTGACTTAAACCTGGAGCTCTGACCCAGGGGTACAGGTGCTCCTCACTGTGCCACAGCATTCTCACCCTTACCCACGACGTTAACCTATTGGTTTAAGAGGCGAGGCTGCCCATCAGCAGAACAATGAGCTGCACAGAATGGAAAGCGACTTTAAGAGACAGGGACAAACTGATGCCCAAAACTCAGCAGAGGAATTGGAGATGGAACATTTTTTAAAATTCTATCATGGATGCAGATGGCTAGAATTTATTGTCATCCTTTGAGGGGGTGGTGAGCTGCCTTCTTGAACTGCTGCAATCTACATGCACAATGCCCTTAGGGAGGAAATTCCAGGATTTTGACCTAATGACAGTGAAGGAACAGTGATATATTTCCAAGTCAGGACAGTGAGAAGCTTGGAGGGGAACTTGCAGGGGGGTGGTGTTCCCATGTATCTGCTGCCTATGTCCTTCAAAGTGTTATAGACTCCAGGTTTAAAAACTGCTCAGTCAGTTATCTCGGTGAGTGCATCTTGACAAATGCACAAATACAAGTGTATTTGATGTGTTAATGAGATGTTCTTGATAATGTGCAGAAATTCTCCTTTCAGTCAGAACTTGGTGCTACTGGCAGCTGCTTACTAATTAAGAACCAGATGCTAATTTCTCCTAGAGAGAACAGATTCCTGATATTGTTGAACTCATCAAGGGATAAATAGCATTTACATTTTTTAATGAGAGCCTTCATGCAAGCTGATGATCAAAGAATATTCATGGTGTCTGTGGTTACACATTCCCTTAGCACCAGCAGCATTCAAATGGCATATGTTCAAAACTGCCATGTGCCTGAACTAGATCCCCTCATACAGTTGTGAAGGAAGTCCGTTTGTCCCTTCTCTTTCATTCTCTTTGGAGATGCTGAGAATTCTACGTTTTGCAACCAACACTGAAAATCCAACACGTCAAAATGGCAAAAGTAAACAGCCTCTGAAGATTGATGGGTTGGTGTGGAGGGGGTGAGGGTGGCGTGGGGAGTGTGGGCCTGATGCGAGAACCTCTGTTGGGTTGGCTCTTGTGCCTGGCAGGAGAAGGGTGAGTGTGACTCCACAGCTGGGTCCAGTTGGACTGGGCTGAGGATCAAAACCCACCGCCAGTGAGAAAGATTATCTCAGGATACAAGGGGGCTCTTGATCAGCCAGGCCAGTGATTGGCAGATAAAGTAATTTAGATAAATGTGAGGTGCTGCATTTTGGTAAAACTAACAAGGGCTTAACTTAGACAGTTACTGGTACAGCTGAAAATGTGTGGCTGGAAAAGCGCAGCAGGTCAGGCAGCATCCAAAGAACAGGAAATTCAACGTTTCGGGCATAAGCCCTTCTTCAGGAATTTACTGTTACTGGTAGAGCCCTGGGGAATTTTGTCAAATAGAAAGATCGAGGAGTTTAGGAGCATCATTCCGTGAAAGTGGTGTCATGGAGAAAGGGTGGTGAAAAAGGCACACTTGCCTTCGTTGGTTAGATTATTGGGCACAGGAATTGGAATGTCATGTTGCTGCTGTACAGAATGTTGGTGAGACCTCTTTTGGAATACAGTGTACAGTTCTAGTGACCCTGCTATAGGAAGGATATTATTAAACTGGAAAGGGTACAGAAATGAGTTAAAAGGATGTTACCAGGACTGGACAGTTTGAGTTACAAGCGGCTGAATAGCCTGGTACCTTTTTCATCTGAAGCACAGGAAGTCGAGGGTTAACCTTACAGAGGTTCATAAAATCATCGGGGGGCACAGACAAGGTGAATAGCAAAGATCGTTTCCCTAGAGTGGGGGAGCTCAAAGCTAGAGAAAGATTTAAAAGGGAGAAAAAAACCCAAAAGAACTGTGGATGCTGTAAATCAGAAACAAAAACAGAAATTGATGGAAAAGCTCAACAGATCTGGCCGCGTCTGTGGAGAGAAATCAGAGTTAATCTTTCGGTGACCCTTCCTCAGAAGATTAAAAAGGGACCTGAGGGCCAACATTTACAGCCAAAGGGTGGTGTGTATTATGGAATTAACTGTCAAAGGAAGCAATAGTTAAAAGACACCTGGACAGGTACATGGATAGGAAAGGTTTAGACAGCTATGGGCTAAATGCAGGCAAATGGAACTGGTTTAGTTTGTGAAACCTGGTCTATATGGATGAAGGGTCTGTTTCTGTGCTGTGGTTCTATGACTCCTAACTTGATAATTGGGAGAAAGTGAGGACTGCAGGTGCTGGAGATCAGTTGAAGAGTGCGGGGCTTGAAAAGCACAGCAGGTCAGGCAGCATCCGAGGAGCAGGAGGGTCAACGTTTCAAGCATAAGTTCCTCATCAGGAATGAGGGGGTGGCCCAAAGGGGCTGAGAGATAAATGGGAGGGAGTGGGGCTGGGGGGGGGAGGTAGCTGGGAATGTGATAGGTAGATGAAAGTGGAGGTGAAGGTCAGAGGAGAGGGTGGAGTGGATAGATTGGAAAAACCAGGGACAGGTAGGACAGTTCAAGAGGGCAGTGTTGAGTTGGAGAGTTGGATCTGGGATAAGGTGGGAAGGTGGGGAGGAGGGGAGATGAGGCAACCACATACACTTTGTGGAACGTTTCAGAGACCATCTCTGGGACACACACTAAACAACCCCATTGCCCCGTGGCTGAACACTTTAATTCCCCTCCCACCCCACCAAAGACATGCAATTGCTGGGCCTCCTCCACTACTAAACCCTAACCACCCGATGCCTGGAGGAAGAAGGCCTCATCTTCCACCTTGGGACCCTGCAACCACATGGGATCTATGTGGATTTCACCAGTTTCCTCATTTCCCCTCCCCCCACCTTATGCCTGATCCAACTTTCCAACTGGGCACCACCCTCCTGACCTGTCCTACCTGTCCATCTTCCTTCCCACCTATCCACTCCCCCCTCCCCTGACCTTTGACCTTCATCTACCTATTGCACTCTCAGCTACCTTCCCCAGCTCACCCTCCCTGCCCCGCCTCCATTTATCTCTCAGCCTTCTTGGGCCCTTCATTTCTGATGAAGAGCTTATGCTTGAAACGTTGACTCTCCCGCTCCTCGGATGCTGCCTGACCGGCTGCGCTTTACCAGCACCACACTCTTTGTCTCTACAATGCCCGTTAGGGAAGGAAATCTGCTGTATCTACTCTAACTCCATACTAGACACACAGCAACATGATTGACTCTTAACTGCCCTCTTGCTAGCCTGGCCAGTGATGTGCAAATACCAAACAGTAAACTGAGGAAACAAAAAGCTCTACCTGTTTCTCTCCCACTGTCTTGCATGCAACAGATGCAGGCACGATGGGCTGAATGGCCTCTTTCTGTGATTCTGTAACCAATGAATGAAACGTTTTGAGAAGATTTGTAGCTCAGGTTGAGGTTCTGGATGGAGGTTTGCTCCCTGAGCTGGAAGGTTCATTTCCAGACGTTTCCAGGGTGACGAAACGTCTGGAAATTAACCTTCCAGCTCAGCGAGCAAACCTACATCCTGAAATGTTTAATGCTTTGCAGGGGTCCCAGAGCATGTCAGCAGGGGCTCCTTGACAGACCGTCTGTAAGAAGCTGAAAACCAGAACTGGTTTATGGGGTATCTAGTCCTGATACCACCCTCTCTTTATCCTGACTGCCTGACAATGTACAGAGTATCTTCTGTGTGTTCAGCTTCTTGCTTCACCACAGATTAAAACACACTGTCCGACCCGTCTGGCCCTACTCACAAGTGATTGAAACGATTCATTGTTTTAATCAAATCTCTAACTTGCTTGGTTGTGCCTGAATATATTACTGTAAGGAGTGTTGTGACTCAGAGAATAACTGCAGCTGAGATTCAATTAGATGAGAGAAGACTTCTTTCGAGTGGGAGTTGCTGCTAAACACATAGAGGCTTGCTTCCTGACTCAGATTGAATATATTGGAGAAGAACTGCCAAGGCATCGACTTTAAAAGATCAGCTCTGAAAGTGAAGAAACAGCTGACTTCATCGTACCGTGAATCAATGACCAGAATCCACTTGGAATTTGAACTCAAACATCAAACAGGACACAAGAGAGAAACCTACACAACAACTTCCACATTATTCCTGTTGGGAAGATCTCCGGCCACCAATCCTTGCTGGCATTAGTCGAGGCTGCTGATACCAATGTAGAGATAGATGCCTACACCAGATCTTAGGCAAAATAGAGACTCAATCTTGATCAACAGTACACAGGTTTGTTACGTTTTACTTAATAGCTATGACATTACATCTGGGATACACAACAGTCTCTCAAGAAAGATTAGACTCAAGTTAAGAGAAAGTTCACATTACAGCTGCTAAAAAATACAGTGTTGCCCATTTAAGAATGAGATAAGGAGAAATCTGTTCTTTCAAATGATTGAGTCTTTGGCATTCTCTTCCTCAAAGGATGATGGAAGTAAAATGTTTGATTTTTTATTTTTTTAACACGGAGGTGAAGTGGACCATAGTGTCTGCACCACCATCCAATGTGATCACAGCTTTCCTGCCTTTTCCCTACATCCTGCAGGAGGCTGATCAAGCAAAATACAAACACAATCCCATAACTGTGCCGTAAATGGAGGTCAAGCTGACAGCCAATAATGTGATGAAGGGAAGGTTAGCAAAGTGACAGCCTGAGAAAGAGGAAAGAGAGACTGGAGAAGAAATATTTCTGTAAAGTGCTAAAGCTCGTGAGAGATCACTAGCTTCTTTCTGTTATTGATGATGGGTGACATTTGGAGAATAACAGTGAGACATTGGAACCAAGATAGTATATTTAGACAACTCTTATACACCTTTTTGAAGAACTCTGATTTTAAATAACAAACCATGATATGTATCAAATTTTCAGCAGTGTTTTGTTTGTGATACAAATCTATTCCTTCCATCAATCATTCTGCAGAATAAAACTCTTTTATACTTACCATGGTATTATCATTGCTTACCTCCTTTTCATCATTAACTCATATTTATACAAAACCTCTAATGTAGATAAACATCACACCTCATTGCCCATAAAGACACAGAAAAGACAAAAGGAAAGGAACTGGTAAGAAATTGTAGCTGTGTTGGTCCTCTGCCCTTCAAAGCACAACTCTGATATTTGCGTTAATTTAGTGGAGATGGAGATTTGTGGGATCATATTATGTGTGAGGATAAGTACAGCAAAACACTGAATCTTGATTCTGGAAGTGGATCTGGGTGGGGTGATGCAGTGGTGCCTCATTTACTGGATTACAAGAGAAGATGTGACTACACAAGTAAATCCTTAGTCTGTTCTGGGTTTGAAGGCAGGTCTGACCCACAGAGCTGTGACCTCCACTAGAGGGTGGACAAGGAAGGTAGGTCCTGAATGCAGCACAGGTCGAACGGGGATCAAACTGTGTGCAATTGGCGCTGAGAGTTTTTTTATTTCAAAAATATACTTTATTCATAAAAAAGTATATTTATATGTACACATACTCACAAACTCAGTACAATAGCATATCAAGGAAACAAACAAACATTGGAGTTTGACTCCACCTCTTATTTGAACCAGACTATATTTACATGTATTTAAGGCACCAGGAGTGTCCAATAACTAAACAGACCCCTATTTAACTACAGCAGGAAGACCTCAAGCAATGGTCTTCCCCCCCCCCCCCCCCCCCCCCGTTCCTTGGCAGCAGCTGCTCCAAGCTTTAGTGCATCCCTCACCACGTAGTCCTGGACCTTGGAATTTGCCAGTCTGTGACACTCAGTCAGCGTCAACCCCTTGCCCTGGAAGGCTAACAAGTTCCGGGCAGACCAAAGAGCGTTTTTCACCGAGGTGATGGTCCTCCAGGCATGGCTGACCAGCTGTCCAACCAATGGAGACAACCAGCAGCCCACGTGATTGCGGCAACATACAATTTTACAAAGATGTTGCAGCCCAGAGCTCTGGAATGTGCTGATAGAAGTACCAACTTTCATTCTTGGCCGATGAGGTATCTCTCCCACTTTCACTGTCTGTTACTGGTGTACGGTGAACACATGTTGGTGCTCAACATGTTTGCCTGTGTGTATATATTAGTTGTTCATATGATTAAACGTGTATTCAAACCGTAACTCATGTAGGGGTGAAGAGAGAGATGGTTTGTTTTGATAGTATTGTCTCATTGTGAACATACCCCATGTTTGTCTCAACAGATTGAATAAAAAAATCAAACTGGGTTTATGCCAGATTTTGAATGGTTTCTGCAAAGCAACAAGAGTTCCAACAATTCGGATTCAGCATTGCTTCTAGATCCTTACCCAGGAACCCCGATCCTTCTTTCAAGATCCAACTCCGTGATGACAGATGAGTCAGTATTTATCCCTCAACTAACAGTACATATGAAAGCTTACCTGCCCATAATCACGTGGCTGTTTATGGGATCTTGCTGTATATAAATTGTCTGCTGCACCGCCTGGATTACGACAATGCCTGCATCAGTACTTCATCAGTTGGAAAATGTTTTGCAAATGCTGGATGGTCATGAAAGGTACTATATAAATGCAGGCTTTTTATTAATCATTTTGATATCGGGGCAGCACAGTGGTTCAGTGGTTAGCACTGCTCCCTCACAGCGCCAGGAACCTGGGTTCAATTCTAGCCTCGGGCAAATGTCTGTGTGGAGTTTGCACATTCTGCCAGAGTCTGGGTGGGTTTCCTCTGGGTGCTCCAGTTTCCAAAGATGTGCAGGTTCGGAGATTTGGCCATGCTAAGTTGCCCCATAGTGTTCCAGGATTCGTGGGTTAGGTGCATTAGTCAGGGGAATGGGTCTGGGTGGGTTACTCTTCACAGGGTCGGTGTGGATTGGTTGGGCAATATGACCTGTTTCCACACTGTAGGGATTCTGTGATAACTCACATCCCGGACAGGTTCCTTCTTCATACTTTATGTCAGTGCTCCCTCTGGTGTGATATTTCATGAATAACAACACTTGCAGCAAATATCTTTCTGAATTAGAATTCTCCCTTTGCTCAGTCTCAGTAACGTCCTGCTTCATTAACTACTGCAGAGTGAGAGCCGACATATTCCGCAGGAGGAGTGAGATTGTAAGGTACCACTGTGTTCATTACCATGGGAGTAAAAATTTAGTTCTTCCCATTGAGTTTGTGTTCACTCAAATCCACTTCCCTTTCCCAGTTTTGGGATATTTAATTGGAAAGCCAGCTCAATTGGTACCAGCACCTGCAGGGTTTGCAGTTGTAATCACTTACACCAACCAATAGTGAACTTACACAATAATTGGGCAGTGCACCCAGTTAACTTCAATTCATCCACATCCAGGTATTTTTAAACCCTTCACAAATGTGATACAGGTTTTCATCGAATCCCTACAATATGGGAGCAGGCCATTCAGCTCATTGACTTCACATCATACCCCCAAAAAAGCATCATACCCAGACCCACCCCCCTACCTTATCCCTGTAACCCTGCATTCCCATGGCTAACCCATACATCTCTGGACACTATATTAGCAATTTAGCATGGCCAATCCACCTAACCTGAACATCTTGGTAATGTGGGAGGTAACCAGAGCATCCAGTGGAAACCCGTGTAGACATGGGGAGAATGTGCAAACTCCACACAGACTGGCGTCCAAGGCTGGAATCGAACCGGGGTCCCTGGTACTATTACTGCTCACCAATCTGTAACTTCATTTGTCTGAACGCCTTTTTTGTCGACCGAATATCGTTTATTTGAAGATAGGAGTAGTGTGCACTTTACTCAGACAGTTTGATGCCACACCATGAATTTAGGTTTAAGACACACTGGTTGAAGAGAAGGCAAACTCAAGGATTATCTTCAATCTGAGACCTCAAAGTAATACCATTATTGTACATTAATACTAAATCCTGCTACACATGGTAACCATAGGCTATGATCTTTTAGTTACATCAGTAAGCTCTAAAGAATTTTCCATGTTTTTGTGTCTTCCAGAATGCTCTATCTCCACCCAGACTTTGTTATTTATGTACAATGCTGATAGCTTAAACCATTGCAGTTCATTTGCTGTATTTTGCCACATGATGCTGTTAGGGAGGCAGGTCCAACACAAGTACACCTTTCCTCCATGTTGCTACCCCTCAGTGCTACCTCCCAGTGTTCAACACGACAGTCCTGATTCATCAGCTGAGTGGGGGCAGGAGCCTTCCTCACTCATGTTTGACCTGATGCCATGAAACTTCACGGGCTCTGACGTTTCGCACCAACTGCCCACTGTTAAAAAGAAGGACTTTGTGGGTTCAATCGTTATTTCAGTGCCCAAGTTGATACTGGGTGATCCATCAGTTTTATTCCTGTTTTGTGAGCTGCTTCTCTCTTCCATTTCAGCGAGCAGTTAAGCGTCAACTGCATTGCTTTGTGTCTGGAGTCATATGTAGCAAAACCAGGTGAGATCCACAAGTTCAGCAGAGAGGTAACACCTATTCCAACAAGTCCTGAGGAGCCTATCCCAACAGTCACTGCATCAGAGGTCAGATCAGTTTTCTTTTGTGTGAATCCAAGGAAAGCGATGGGACCAGACGGAGTACCAGGCCGTGCACTCAGAGCATGTGCAGATCAACTGGCAGAGGTCTTCTCAGACATCTTCAACCTCTCCCTGCAGCAGGCCGCTGTCCCTGCCTGTTTCAAGGGGCCAACATCATCCCTGTGCTGAAGAAGGTTCATGCAGCATGTCTCAATGACTATCGACCAGTGGCTCTAACTTCGGTGATCATGAAGTGATTTGAAAGGCTGGTCATGGCATTAATCAACTCCAGCCTCCCCACTGCTCCTGACCCACTCCAATTTGCCTATCGGACCAACAGTTCAATGTCAGATGCCATATCACTTGCCCTTCACTCCTCCCTAGAATACCTTGATACCAAGAACAGCTACATAAGAATGCTACTCATTGACTACAGTTCAGCCTTCAACACTATTATCCCCTTGAGACTGATTACTAAACTTAGTGATCTTGGATTAAGCCACACTCTCTGCAAATGGAGCCTCAGTTTCTTAACCCACAAGCCACAATCAGTGAAGATTGGGGACAATATTTCATTCTCACTAGCACTCAACACTGGAGCCCCCCCACCCCGAGGTGCTCAGCCCCCTACTGTACTCACTGTATACCCATGACTGTGTCACCATATACCAGGCTAATGCCATTTATAAGTTCGCTGATGACACCACCATAGTTGGTCAAATCTCAGATGGCGACGAAACAGACAGCAGACAGGAGGTGGAAGACTTGGAAAAATGGTGCACTCAGAACAACCTAGCTCTCAATGCCGGCAAAACCGGTGAACTCATTATTGACTTTTGGCAGGATGTTATTCATGTCCCCCCTACACATTTACAGCACAGAGGTGCAATGAGTGGGGAGAGTGTCAAGCTCCTGGGAGTGGTCATCAACAACAAGCTTTCTTGGACTCTTCATGTGGATGCACTGGTTACAAAGGCCCAACAACGTCTCTTCTTCCTCAGGCAGCTGAGGAAATTTGGCATGACGGCGAAAACCCTTGTCAACTTTTATGGGTGCGCCATTGAGAGCATTCTGTCTGGATGTATTACTACCTGGTACAGCAACTGTACCATTCAAGATCGGAGACGGTTACAGAGAGTGGTGAACTCAGCCCGGACAATCACAAAGGCCAACCTCCCATCTATAGAATCCATCTACCAGGCCCCGCTGTCAAGGAAAGGTTGCCAGCATTCTCAAAGATCCATCCCACCCTGGCAATGTTTTTCTACAACCTCTACCATCGGGGAGAAGGTACAGAGGCCTGAACACATACACCAGCTGGTTTTGAGATAGTTTCTACCCTACTGTTGTTAGAATACTGAATGGACCCACAAACTTAACATTCGCTTGTACCTGTGTTTTTGTTTTTGCTGTTGTTTACCTATTATTTACTATCTATGCTATTTAATTCTGTGATCTGTCTGTATTGTTCGCAAGACAAAGCTTTTCACTGTGCCTTGGTACATGTGACAATAAATTCAATTCAATTCAATTCCCTTTCCTTAAGAGCATGAGTTTTTACATTTGAAAATGGGCTCACAGTCATTATTAGACATTTAATTCCAAAATTTTTTAAATTGAATTCAAATTCCACCGTGGTAAGATTCAAACCAGGTCCCCAGAGTATTACCTGGGTCTCTGAATTATTAGAGTAAAAAATGAGGTCTGCAGATGCTGGAGATCACAGCTGAAAATGTGTTGCTGGTCAAAGCACAGCAGGCCAGGCAGCATCTCAGGAATAGAGAATTCGACGTTTCGAGCATAAGCCCTTCGAAGGGCTTATGCTCGAAACGTCGAATTCTCTATTCCTGAGATGCTGCCTGGCCTGCTGTGCTTTGACCAGCAACACATTTTCATCTCTGAATTATTAATCCAGCGGCAATCCCACGGTGCCCTTGTTTGTTGTGAACAACTGCCGTAAGGATATGATCCTGCTGTTCTTTCAGATTTCCCAGCCAATAGTTAGCACCACCCAGGATAAAGCAGCCTGCTTGATTGGCACCACATCCAGAAACATCTACCCCGGCCGGCTCAGTAGGAGCAGTGCATACCGTCCACAGGATGCTCTGCAGAAATTCCCCAAAGATCCTCAGACTGCGCTTTCCAAACCACAACCACTTCCATGCAGAAGGACAAGGGCAGAAGATACGTGGGATCAACGCCCCTTGCAAGTTCCTCTCCAAGCCACTCACCTGACTTGGAAATATACCACCGTTCCTTCAGGGTCACTGGATCAAAATCCTGGAACCTCCCCCTCCCTAACGGCATTGTGGGTCAGCTTATAGCAGTGGTTTAAGGAAACTCACCCCCACCTTCCCAAGAGCAACTAGGGACAGGTAATAAATGCTGGTCCAGCCAGCATTACCCATGTCCCATGAGAGAATAAATATTTATATTAAAAAGACTTAAACCACAAAAAATTAAAAACAGATTGTCTGGTCAGGTATCTGTGGGACCTTGCTTTGCATAAATTGACTGCCCTGTGGGATCTGATACCACCAGAGTGACTCTACACTTCCTAAGGACAATGTTGGCTACAAAGAGCTCTTCACGTTGAGGAAGGTGCTGTGGAAATGCAAGTCTTTCCTTAGTCTGACGTTGTGACCCCTTCCACCCTGGAGTCCCAAGTTCAGTTTGTTATTTTCTTCCTTGGTGACAGTGCAGTTTTGCTCTCTTTATCCAAATGAGGTTACACTGGTCCTAGAGGGAGTGCAGTGAAGGGTTCACCAAAACACCGGGTTTGACGTTAGAGGAGATGTTGGGTCAGTTTTCACTGAAAGCGTCAAAGAGTGAGAAGGGATTTTATTGAAACAAATAAAATTCTGACAGGGCTGGATGCTTTTCCTGGCTGATGAGGTGTAGAACAAGGGGTGATGGATTCGGGATATGCGGTAAGCTATTTCAGACTGGGATCAGGAGACATTTCCTCACTCACAGGCTGGTGGACCTGTGGAATTCTCTACCACAAAGGCTGTGGTGGCAAAGTCACTGAACACATTTGAGAAAGAAATAAACTTCTGGACACTAAAGGCTCCAAAGGTATGGGGAGAAATGACATTGAGATCGTGTCTCGAATCGTGTTCGGGATCCTTGAGGGGGAGGGGAACAGCCGCACGTCATGGTCCATATAAGTACTAAAGACATCAGTAGGAAAAGGGATGGGGATTTAAGGCAGAAATTCATGGAGCTAGGGTGGAAGCTTTGAGCTAGAACAAACAGAGTTGTTATCTCTGGTTTGTTGCCCATGCCATGTGCTAGCGAGGCGAGGAACAGGGAGAGAGAGGAGTTGAATGTGTGGCTACAGGAACGGTGCAGGAGGAAGGCTTTCAGATACGTGGATAATTGGGGCTCATTCTGGGTTAGGTGGGATCTCTATAAACAGGATGGTCTACACCTGAACCAGAGGGGTACCGATATTCTAGGGAGGAAATTTGCTAATGCTCTTTGGAAGGGTTCAAACTAATTCAGCAGGGGGATGGGAATCTAAATTGTAGCTCCAGTGTCCAGAAGATTGAGAATAGTGAGCTCAGAAATGAGGTTTCAAGGTCAAAAGAGGGCACCGGCAAGCAGGAAGGTGGTTTGAAGTGTGTCTACTTTAACCCCAGGAGCATCCGCAATAAGGTGGGTGAACTTACAGCATGGGTTGGTACCTGGGATTTCAATGTTGTAGCCATTTCAGAGACGTGGACAGAGCAGGGACCGGAATGTCAGTTGCAGGTTCCGGGGTTTAGATGTTTCAGTAAGAATAGAAAAGATGGTAAACGAGGGGGAGATGTGGCATTGTTAGTCAAGGACAGTATTATGGTAGCAGAAAGGACGTTTGAGGACTCGTCTACTGAGGTAGTATGGGCTGAGGTTAGAAACAGAAAAGGATAGGTCACCCTGTTGGGAGTCGTCTATAGGCCTCCGAACAGTTCCAGAGATGGAGAGAAAATGATAGCATAGATAAGTCTGGATAGGAGCGAGAGTGACAGGATAGTTGTTTTGGGGACTTTAACTTTTCAAGTATTGACTGGAAATATTATATTTCGAATACTTTAGATGGGTCAATTTTTTGTCCAATGTGTGCAGGAGGGTTTCCTGACATAGTATGGAGACAGACCAACAAGGGGCGAGGACATATTAGATTTGGTACTGGGTAATGAACCAGGCCAGGTGTTAGATTTGGGGGTTGGTGAGCACTTTGGGGATAGTGACCACAATTGGGTTATGTTTACTTTAGCGATGGAAAGGGATAGGTGTATACTGCAGGGCAAGAGTTATTGCTGGACGCAAGGCAATTATGATGTGATTAAGCAAGATTTAGGATGCATAGGATGGGGAAGGAATCTACAGTGGACTGGCACAATTGAAATATGGAGTTTATTCAAGGAACAGCTACTGCGCGTACTTGATTAGTATTACCTATCAGACAAAGGAGGAAGTTGTCAAGCAAGGGGACTGTGGTTTACTAAAGAAATCGGATCTCTTGTCAAGAGAAAAAAGAAGGCTTATATTAGGATGAGATGTGAAGGCTCAGATAGGGCAATTGAGAATTACAAGTTAGTCAGGAAAGACCTTAAGAGAGAGTTAAGAAGTGCCAGGAGGGAACATGAGAAGTCATTGGCAGATAGGATCAAGGAAAAGCCTAAAGCTTTCTATTGGTATATCAGGATTAAAAAAATGACTAGAGTAAGATTAGGGCCAATCAATGACAGTAGTGGGAAGTTGTGCGTGGAGTCTGAGGAGATAGGGGAAGCACTAAATGAATATTTTTCATCAGTATTCACACTGGAAAAAGACAATGTTATTGAGGAGAATAGTGAGATACAGGCTGCTAGACTAGATGAGATTGAAGTCCACAAGGAGGAGGTGTTAGCAATTCTGGGAAGTGAGAAAATAGGTAAATTCCCTGGGCCTGATGGGATTTATCCTAGAATTCTCTGGGAAGCCAGGGAGGAGATTGCCAAGCCTTTGGCTTTGATCTGTATGTCATCATTGTCTACAGGGATAGTGCCAGAAGACTGGAGGATAGCAAATGTTGTCTCCTTGTTCAAGAAGAGGAGGAGAGACAACCCTGGTAATTATAGACCAGTGAGCCTTACTTCGGTTGTTGGAAAAGGTTATAAGAGATAAGATTTGTAATCATCTAGAAAAGAATAATTTGATTAGGGATAGCAGAGCTGGGCTGAGAGGAGGCAAATGAAATTTAATGTGGAAAAATGTGAGGTGATTCACTTTGGAAGGAGTAACAGGAATGTCGAGTATTGGGCTAATGCTAAGGTAGTGCAGGTGAGCAGAGAGATCTCGGCGTCCATGTACATAGATCCCTGAAAGTTGCCACCCAGGTTGATAGGCTGTTAACAAGGGATACGGTGTGTGAGCTTTTACTGGTAGAGGGATTGGGTTTCAGAGCCATGAGGTCATGCTGCAGCTGGACAAAACTCTGGTGCGGCCGCACATAGCGTATTGCATAGAGTTCTGGTCACTGCATTATAGGAAGGATGTGAAAGCTTTAGAGAGGGTTCAGAGGAGATTTACCAGGATGCTGCCTGGTATGGAGGGAAGGTATTATGAGGAAAGGCTGAGGGACATGAGGATGTTTTTGTTAGAGAGAAGATTGAGAGGTGACTTAATTAAGACATATAAGACAATCAGAGGGTTAAATAGGGTGGACAGTGAGAACCTTTTTCCTCGGATGGTGATGGCTAGCATGAGGGGACATAGCTTTAAATTGAGAGATGATAGAAGTAGGACAGATGTCAAAGGTAATTTCATTACTCAGTGAGTAGTAGGGGAGTGGAACACACTGCCTGCAACAGTAGTAAACTCGCTAACTTTAAGGGCATTTAAAAGGTCATTGGATAAATGTATGGATGACAATGGAATCATGTAGGTTAGATGAGCTTCAGATTGGTTCCACAGGTTGGCCTGTACTGTACTGTAATTGTTCTATAAAGGATCAGCCATGAGCATATTGAATGGTGGACCAGACTTGATGGACTGAATGGCCTATTTCTGCCCTGATTTCTATTAATTTTGCTTTAGATTAGATTACTTACAGTGTGGAAACAGGCCCTTCGGCCCAACAAGTCCACACCGACCTGCCGAAGCGCAACTCACCCAGACCCATTCCCCTACATTTATCCCTTCACCTAACCCTACGGGCAATTTCCCATGGCCAGTTCACCAAACCTGCACATTATTTTTGGACTGTGGGAGGAAACCCACGCAGACACGGGGAGAATGTGCAAACTCCACACGGTCAGTCACCTGAGGCGGGAATTGAACCCGGGTCTCTGGTGCTGTGAGGCAGCAGTGCTAACCACTGTGCCACAGTGCCGCCTGTGGCATGCCTGTTAAATCCTTCCTGGCACTGTCACTCAGATCTGATGACTGTTACAACAGAGAATATGATAACAGCTGAATGGTGTAAGTACATTTGGATTTGACCCACTTCCCTGCACAGCAAAATGTCTACAGTGCCCAAGGGCAAGATGAACAAAACTGTGGTAACACTGTAACATCAAATAGAAACATCTTTAATTCCCACTCTCTCATTACATTCTTGATCATCCCTGAGCGTTTGCCTGTCTCACTTACACAATTTGTGATATCTTTCCTTTTGCATTCCAACTATTCTCATCTCCACTAGCCACATTCTCAATCCGGAACACTCACCGATTCTGATGGGGTCCATCTTTTAACAGGCTCAAGTTCTCCTTCAATCTATAAGACCATAAAATACAGGAGCGGAATTAGGCCAGTCGGCCCATCGAGTCTGCTCTACTTTTGATTGTGGCTGATATGTTTCTCAGCCCCAGTCTCCTGCCTTCTTCTCATAACCCTCGATCCTCTTACCAGTCAAGAATCTATCTCTGTCTTAAAGACTCACAATGACTTGGGCTCCACAGCCTTCTGTGGAATTCATTTCGCAGATTCATCACCCTCCGGCTGAAGAAATTTCTCCTCATCTCAGCTCTAAAGGCTCTTCCCTTCACTCTAAGGCTGTGTCCTAGTCTCTCCTATTGGTGGAAACATCTTCTCCATGTCCACCCTATCCAGGCCTCTCAGTATTCTGTAAGTTTCAATCAGATCCTCCCCTCATCCTTCTAAACACCATTGAGTTCAGACCCAGGGTCCTCAATCACTCCTCATATGACAAGCCCTCCATTCCCAGGATCATTCTTATCAATGTCCTAAGGATCCCCTTCCAAAGCCTTCCATAGATACAGGGCCCCAAAATGCTCACAATATCTGTTGCATCTTCCTCTCTCTGTATTTATCTCTGCAATTTTGAATTTTTGTGGGTTTTATTTCCTTGTTGGGCTTTTATTCTGTTGTTCGTTGGTTGTGCTGGATGCACCTGAGAAAAATGAAACGTGGGATTTGAGTCCTAGACAGGCGCAATGTTGAGGGAGTGAGTGTTGAACTGTCAGAGATACTGCTCCACAAACCATGTGTTACACAACTCCTGTCTGTGTGGTCGTAAAGGCAAAACACTACAGCTGCTGGGAATCTTGGAGAATTTTGCATACTGTCTAAAAGCTCGAACATTTGTGATAACTTTGGGAACTACAGAAGCTTGATTTCCAGAATAGGTCCCCAGTGAGGTGTAATGAATCGTTACACTTCATACTAATCCAGTGTAAGTGAGTAGCTTTGAAAGTTGCTCCATAATTAAAATTTTACATTTTTGCTTCATATTTTGCTCTATGTTTTCCCAAGCATTTAATGGAAAGCATTGCATTGAATGCCAGCAAAACATTAAAACAAAATAAGGAGCAGATTAGCGGTGTAATTAATTAAGTTCTATGAAAAAAATTGAGGAGCTATGATTGCAAATTATGCCATTAATGCAGCCTTAATTAGTTCTGTATCATAATTAGACTGCCATTCTGCTACCTTGTAACCAAGTATACTCATCAAATGGTAATTATATGACAGAATCTTAGAATTGAATAATTGATACGGCTGAAAAAAATGGTTATTTGTCCCAATACTGTTTTTTTTAAATCAGTTGCAATTCTCTCCTACCCCTAATAGGGATATCCCTAAATGGGTGACACAGTGGCTAGCACTGCTGCCTCACAGCGCCAGAGGCCCGGGTTCAATTCCCGCCTCAAGCGACTGACTGTGTGGAGTTCTCCCCGTGTCTGCGTGGGTTTCCTCCGGGTGCTCCGGTTTCCTCCCACAGTCCAAAGATGTGCAGGTTAGGTGAATTGGCCATGGTAAATTGCCCGTAGTGTTAGGTGAAGGGGTATGGGTGGGTTGCACCTAGGTGGGTCAGTGTGGACTCGTTGGGCCGAAGGGCCTGTTTCCACACTGTAGGTAATCTAATTGAAAGCTGTGCAAATCTTTTTCCCCTTTGGTACAAACAGCTATAAAGTTTCAAGTATACGATTCATATTTATTCCTGCTGCCTTTGGTAGATTTACACATTAATGAGATTAGAATTAAAGAGTTAATAAGACACTGGGTTTGAAATTACACAGGCTACTATGGGAAATCAGGATGTCAGCAAATTTATCATTCCCATGGCTATTATTTAATTAGCAACAGATGTGCAACACTGTTCAATCAAATTACATCTTACCAAAGTGCCAACAAAACAACTGTACTAAGATGTTACCTTCTACATCTTCACAATAACCCTAAGCACATCATAGCCAAGGATATATTTCTAGAGGTGTGTTCAGTTTCTGTATCATGTGATAATTAATCTGCCAACAGCAAGGTCCCACAAATAACAATAAATTCCTTGTATCAATAATAGCTCAGTGGATAGCAATCTTCTAAGACAGAAATTTGCAGGTTCAAGCCATTCACTGGGACTTTGGTATGAAAAAAATCAAAGCTAATACTTCAGCTTGTTAATGATGGAGGTCTTCTGTTTCGGAGGGAGCAGTCCTTGCTATTAAACTGAAATTGTGTGGCTGTCTTTTCCGGAGAAGACAGAGATGAATTTTCCCCTCGGAGGGCTGTGCTAGTTTGGAAGTCTCTGCCTCAGAAGGAGGTTGAGGCTGTGACATTGAATGTTTTTAAAGCAGAGGTGCAGATTCAAATTATTCAGGAGAATCAAGACTTATTGGGAAGAGAATGTGGAAATCAAAACACAATCAGATCAGCCATGATTTTATTGAATGGCAGAGCAAGCTCAAGGGACGGAATAATCTACCTAAGTTTCTATTTTGTATGTTTGTTCAAGAGACATCCCTGGTGTACCAGATTGCATTTATCCCTCAGTCAACAACACAAACATAATTTCATCACTGAGTCTTGATGGGACTTTGATGTGCATAAATTGGGTTTCCTCCAATACAATAGTTAACTATACTTTGAAAATATTGGTTGTGAGGGGCTTTGAAACACATAGATATCACGACAAGCGACACAAATATGTATGTCTTTACTTTAGAGTCAAAGAGATGTATAGCACAGAAACAGATCCTTCAGTCCAACTCATCTATATAATAGAGAATCCCTACAGTGTGGAAGAAGGCCATTCAGCCCAATGAGTCCAACAGACATCCCATTCAGATTCATCCCCATACCATATTCCCATATCCCTTGGCTAACACACCTACACATCCCTGAACACTACAGGCAATTTAGTATGTCCAATCTACCTAACTTGCACACATTGGACAGTGGGAGGAAACCGGACCACCCAGCAGAAACCCACGCAGACACAGGGAGAAAGTGCAAACTTCACACAGTCACACAACGGTACAATCGAACACCGGTCCCTGGCACCGTGAGGCAACAGTGCTCAACACTGTGCCGCACCAGATATCCTAAATTAATCCAGTCCCATTTGGCACATAACCCTTAAAGCTTTCCTATTTATAAACCCATCCAGATGCCTGTAATTGTATCAGCCTCCAGCCTCTAGCAGCTCATTCCATGCACGCACCACCCTCTGTGAGAAAGTTGCACCTTCAGTCCCATTTTTCCCTCTCACCTTAAACCAATGCCCTTTACTTGTGAACTTCCCAACCTTGAGAAAAAGACCTATTTATCCTATCTGTGTCCCTCATGATTTTATAAACCTCTATAAGGTCATCCTCAGCCTCTGACACTCCAGTGAAAACAGCCCTAGTCTATTCAGCTTCTGTCTGCAGCTCAGATCACTCCACCCCAGTAGGGCTGCCAGAATTGAATGCAACATTTCTTGGAAGTTGCTATTCCTTCCTATAGAAAAATGGCCTCGTAAAGGCTTCACTGTCACAAATGAGCATGCTTCTTTACCTACAGTAAGATGGCGACACTACTGGGTTTGGACAGTGAGTTTGCGCTATCTCGTGGTAAATTGTCGTGATGTTTCTGTCGCAAGTAGACATGCGTCAACCTACAGTAAAATGGCGTCGCAAAGCGTCACAATCACAACTGAGTATGCGCCGCCTATACAACCGCCGAATCGTTTCGCAACGCGTTCGGTTGTTTTCGTCACAGATGATGACGTTCCCGAAACCGGACCGCCCACGGCACTCGGGTGTTTCCGTCACAGATTATGACGTACAGCGGCTCACCCGATCGCCCTCGGCTGTTTCCGACCTCCAATGTGACGACACCAAGAGAACACCGGCAGTGGCCGTTCAACCCCAAAGCCCCGAAATGGAAGGAAACAGAGATGAGGCGGAACGCTGTACGGAAATCGGTTTGAACGCGCTCAAACATGGCAACAGGGAAGAGGCGCTCAAGTTCTTACGGAAGGCTCAGAAGTTGTACCCGTCGGAGAAAGTGAAAAGTGAGTATGGCGGCGTTGCCGCTGTGTTGAGTTAAACTGCGGCCTGGCTGAAGGCTGGGGTGACGTACTACGCATGTGCGGGTCTCCGAAAGGGGCAATGGGAGTTGTAGTTCACTGAACCGTAGAGCGCCTTTCTGAGGCCACCTGTTGGAACTACAACCCCCGTGGTGCCAATCGGCTTGGCTCCCATAAGCTCACCTCCCAGCATAAGGCCATCTCCTCAGTGTAGACACTGGTAAAGGCTTGTGATGAATTTAGGCCGAAGAGGCAGAGGAATGAATGTACTTTGTAACCACGTAGAAACGAAGGAGCCCCTGACAAACTCCAGCTTTGACAAGTGTCACTGAATCGATCATCAATTTCAGATTGAAAGCCTACCTGTCACATTCAAAAATAAGCCTAAAATTTCCCTGTTTTGTTGGTCTGGCCTAATAATGGTCAATCTTCTCAGCTCTCTCAAGATTAATACGTTAGGTTTTAACATCGACATGGGGTACAGAGAATACACACGGGCCTTTCAGAGACTCCTCACAAGTAATAATTTCATGGGATTTTTACACAGCACTCTGTTATTAGTGTGTGTTTTGTCATTAATCACTTATACTAATTCCATTTTTCAGCACTTGACCTGTGGCCATGTATGCTGTGCTGTTTCACATATTCATCTCACACTTCTTAAATATCTTGATGATTCCTGCCTCTACTCTTTTAGGCAGTGAATTCCAAATACCAGTGCTGTGTGGTGAAACATTGTATTTCAAATCACTTGTAAACTTCCTGATCCTTATGTTAAAACTGATTATTGAAGCCTTTACTTAAAGGAAAGGTTTCTCCCTACCTGTGTCTCTGGATGTGATATGTTTGAACACCCTTATCAGGTTCCACTCTCAGTTAGATCTGCTTTCTCTGCTCTAAGGATATTTGCATGAGGTTCTGGATTACTAATGTTTTGACATTACCTCTTCATCATTGTGGCGTAACAAAATGAAATTCCAAAGTTTCTCTTGTCTGTATTACTAGCAGAAAGCGAGGACTGCAGAAGCTGGAGATCAGAGTCAAAACGTGTGGCACTGGAAAAGCACAGCTGGTGGTTTCAAGCATGAGCTGACCATTCCTGATGAAGAGCTTATGCTCAAAACGTCGACTCTCCTGCTCCTCGGATGCTGCCTGACCGGCTATGCTTTTCCAGCACCGCACTTTTCGACTCGTCTGGATTACCTCTTGCCCAATGTAGGGAAGATGTTTCCATTGGTAGGAAAGACCAGGACCTGAGGGCACAGCCTTAGAGTAATGGGAAGACATTTTATACCAGAGATAAGGAGAAACTTCTTCAGCCAGATTGGTGAATCTATGAAATTCATTGCTATAGAAGGCTATGGAGGCCAGGTCATTGAGTATATTTAAGGCGAAGATAGGTTCTTGAGTATCAAGGGTTACGGGGAGAAAGTGGGAGAATGGCATTGGGCAACATCAGCCATGATTGATGGGCTGAATGGCCTGATTTCTGCTCCTATGCCTTATGGTCTAAGGTAGGTTATTGCGGTAAGGATTAATTAGAATGGTCCCTTGACCCAACAAGTCCACACAAACCTTCCAAAGAGTAACCCACCCAGACCCATTCCCCTACCCCTGACTAATGTACCCTAATGCAATGGGCAATTTAGCATGGCCAATTCATCTTTGGATTGTGGGAGGAAAGCCATGCAGACACAGGAAGAATGTGCAAACTCCACATTCGCCCGAGGCAGAAATTGAACCTGACTCCCTGGCGCTGTGAGGCAGCAGTGCTAAGTACTGAGCCACTATGCTGCCCAGGTTGAAGGTATTGAATAGTGGAAGCTTAAATCTCACAGAATAGAGAGGTGAGGTATTTGAAATGTAAAGATTTTTTTTTCACAGGACTTGACTGAGGTAGATTATAGGAGCACTTTACTCCAAAACTCAGGTCACAGTCTCGGAATGAAGGGTCAGGCATTAATGATGCAGAAGAAAAAATTTCTTCACTCAACAATTTGTGAATCTTTGAAATTCTGTACCTCAGAGAACTATAGCTGTTCAGTCTTGCAGATATTCAAGACAAGAGTTTAAGATTTTTAAACATTAAGAGAATAAAAACAATACTGAGTTAGTGCGAGAACATAGTTTTTTTTGTTATTTGGTCATAGGATGTGGATGCTGGCAAGGACAGTAATAATCATGCTTGAGAAGGTGGTGGTGAGCTCCCTTTGGAACCATAGCAATGCTTAGGATGTAGGTACATACATCCTTGACTTGATTTTGACCGAACAACATTGAAGGGATGTTTATGTATTTCTAAATCAGAATGGTAAGTTAGTACCTTGGAGGGGAATCCTAGGTCATGGTGTTCCCATACGTCAGTTCCCTCCTCCTTTCCAGATGATGAATGTAACATGTTTGGAAAGTGCTGCCAAAGGGGCTTTTGCTGTGGTGTGTGTATTTTATAGATGGCACACATAGTTTCCATTGTGTCTATCTGGTAGAAGGAGAGAATATTTAAGGAGGTGGATGGTTTGGATGGTGTTGAACTCCTTCAAAGTTAAAAATCACAAAAGTCAGTCCTTTATTCATGTGAATCAAAACCATAGGTTCTTCTCTCATTAAATCAAAAGCCATGAAGGAGTTCATGATGTGAAGGGACTGGGGTGGACAAAGTTAAAACCACACAACACCAGGTTATAGTCCAACAGGTTTATTTGGAAGCAATAGCTTTTGGAGCGCTGCTCCTTCATCAGGTGGTTGTGGGACAGGATCCTGCTCCATTAGTTACCTGATGAAGGAGCAGCGCTTCGAAAGCTAGTGCTTCCAAATAAACCTTCTGGACTATAACCTGGTGTTGTGTGGTTTTAACTTTGTCCACCCCAGACTCTTCACATCATGAACTCCTTCATGGCTTTTGATTTAATGAGACAAGAACCTATGGTTTTGAAGGCAGTATATTCGCATGAATAAAGGGCTGACTAACTAATAGAAGATGGAGAGTTGGGATAAAGGGGGCAGTTTCAGAATAGCAGCCTGTAACAAGTAGAGTGCCACAGGGATGAGTGCTGGGGTCATAAATATTTACAATACATATTAATAACTTAGATAAAGGAAGTGAATGTACTAATGACAGGTTTACGGATGACACAAAAATAGGTGGGAAGGCAGGTGCTGCTGAGGGATGTAAATGGGTGAAGTTTAGATTAGATTAGATTACTTACAGTGTGGAAACAGGCCCTTCGGCCCAACAAGTCCACACCGACCCGCCGAAGCGCAACCCACCCATACCCCTACATTTACCCCTTACCTAACACTACGGGCAATTTAGCATGGCCAATTCACCTGACCTGCACATCTTTGGACTGTGGGAGGAAACCGGAGCACCCGGAGGAAACCCACGCAGACACGGGGAGAACGTGCAAACTCCACACAGTCAGTCGCCTGAGTCGGGAACAAACTTGGCAGTTTGGGAATAATGTGGGAAAAGTGCAAAGTTATGCACTTTGGAAAGAAGATTACAGGAACTGAATATTATTTAAGGCTGCAGAGGGTTGATCCAGTCATTGGCAGATTTCCTTATGATGAGAGGGTGGGTATGTTGGGCCAGTACTCACTGGAGTTCAGAAGAACGAGAGGCAACCTTATTGAAATAAAGAAGGTTATTAGTGGGCTTGACAGGATTAATGAAGAGAGGTTGTTCCCACTCTTAGGAGAGACTAGGACCAAAGAGTTTAATCTCAAAGTAAGGAGTTGTCCATTTAAGACTGAGAAGGAAAAGAATTTCTTAGACAGTAGTGAATTTACCCTCTGCTCATAGACTCTCTCCCAAGGGGAACAACTTCTGTACATCTACCTTAGCAAGCCCGCCAATGTAATTGATTAATTATCCCAGAGAGGCCCGATTCAGGGTGATATCTAACAACTAACAACACAGATCCAGAAACTATATTTGTGCGATTTGAGATTCCATGCTAGTGAAAAATAATCACCTACAAAGAAAGCCTTTGCGAATTGGAAAAATAGTGTGGCATGGTGGCTCAGTAGTTAGCACTGCTGCCTCACATTGCCAGGGACCCGGGTTCGATTCCAACACCAGGCGACTGTGTTGAGTTTGCATGTTCTCCTCGTGTCTGCGTGTGTTTCTTCCAGGTGCTCCGGTTTCCTCCCATAGTCCAAAGATGTGCAGGTTAGTTGGATTGGCCATGCTACAAATTGCCCCGTTGTGTCCGTGCATGTGCAGGCGAGGTGGTGGGGTGGGGGTGGGGGGTTAGCTGTGGTAAATGCATAATTACAGGATTGGAGTGGAGTGCTCTTAAGAAGGTTAGTACAGACTCAGTGGACTGAATGGCCTCTTTCTGCACTGTAAGGAGTTTAATTCTATGAAAACAAAATCCTCCTGGGGAAAAGAGATGTAAACATTTGCCAGTGTTATGAAATCTTGAAATAATAACGATGAAAGATTTGATAGAGGTGATTTCCTTGCTGGTGAGGAGACAGTTCACGCAATTGGGTAAAAAAAATCTCCTTGCATTTAATGGGATTGTTAGCAGCAGATGGACCATCATTTATCTATGCAGCGCATTTGTCTATGCAGCGTCATTCAGCTTCCTGACTCATGTCACTCAAGCTAGCTTTGAGAAACAGCTAGATTAGTCATCATCCGTGTATTATCATTTACAGTCCAAACTAAACTTTTAAAGCACAAAACTCTGAAAGGCTATTGCAGTTCCTTCTAGAGCTCAAGTTGTGGAGGACATATTTAGCAAGAGGCCACAAGGAATTTCCTTATTTGTAGTGCAATTAGCTGTGATAATGAGTTGCCGGGAAAATCAGGAGCTGTGAGTAGAGATTCAATAGGATTAATATCAAGAAACCACTCTTTTGTTGGGAGAATCCAAAATGTGGGGGTATGATAGTAAAACTAGAGCTAACTTGTTCAGATTGAAATCGACAGGTACTTTTTCATCTAAAGATGTGTGGAAATCTGAAAGTGCCTTTGCAAAATTCTATGGATGGCGTGGTTCTGTTGAAATTTTTGGGACTGAGTGCTGATTTGTGTTAGCTGAAATAATGAAGGAATTTGGAGGAAAGATAGATAAATGGAGTAGAGGCAAGTTTAGTTATCATCTAAGGTATTAGCAGAATAGGCATCAGAAGTTATCTTCCATTCTGGAGGATGTCATAAGATGGTAATCAAATGCCTTTTTAATTTGGTCTGATCTCATTGAAGGAAGTCCCATTGAGAGCTTCGGTCTTCCTGGAAAAGCAATACTAAGATAGTCTTTTACTGCATGGAGCTTCTCATTTGATATGCTGATCTGTCATTGAGGAAGTTGGTAATGTATCATGTGACTGAGCAGGGCTGTTAACATTTACAGTTCTTTGCTCATATTGATGTTTGAGCATCGTCTTTCATTTAATATCATTTTGAAAATAGGAGCAGCCTTTCCTTGTATCAGTGTCGATCAGTTGAAAGCAATCAGATAGGATATTATAGTCTTTAAGCTGTACTCCAGAAGTTAAATAATGAATTTAGGCTGAGTTGGAAGGGCTTCTTTGTGACATTTTAAAATCTGTATATCTAAATACTGCTGGAATCCTACATTCAGACAGTAATGTCTCCCATAAAGCTATTTCTTTCCAATATTCTATTATTATATCAGCAAAGTTTCTGGTTCAATTATGTGTTCCTATGTAGTTTTCAGCTACCTTCCACCAGTGCTTAACGTGGCCCCAGTCAGATTTACTAATGATTTGCTAAACCAGATAGTCTCAAATCTTTGCTCCATGGACTTGAGGAGCAGGCAGATTGACGAGGAAGATATGTAAAGGATTTCTTTGGGATTGGGGATGTAGAAGGTGGTTATGAAGGAGTGGCTAAACTAGATTGCTCTAACCATCCCTGACTCTCTTCCTTTCTTTCCCATCTCGTATCTCTAACTGCCTTTAAAAGCCTGATTAGGTGCTCTGATATTAAAAAAAATCCTTGAAATGCATCAACAATGACTGTATAATTTCACTGAACAGTGATTGCATTTATATAGCATTTTTAAAACAATAAAATATAGCAAGGTAATTTATAGAGGTGCAGGGAGATACCGTGCCTCATTGATAAAGTGTTCAGTAGAGGGGGCATTGGATGAACAAACAAAGACATGGCCAGAACTAGGTTTTGAGGAGACTTTTGAAAGCAAAGGGGGATATCCATTTTGATTTACTATGCCTTATTCTTGGGGGCATCATTGATCAGGCCAGCGTTTGTGGCCCTTCCCCAGTTACGTTTGAAAATCATTGGCTTTGAAAATCACTTCAAAGTGTAAGAAACAAACTCAACAAAATTATACGAGATTACCAAAGCTGGAAACAAGACAATTTATTTTACGATCTTGCAAGAAAGGACCCCAATTGCAGAAAGCAATTGAAGTCATGATTATTCAAACTACTACACAGTTATACTTTTGAGCTGCGTGAGGTCACCTCTCCCAACTCCTGCATTACCCAATCTCTCTTAGTATTTCACCTCTGCCCATCTATGCGCCACGCCCATTGCCCCCTTCCCCAGGTTGGCAACCTTCCTCTCTGTAAGTGCTGACACACATTATTTTGTCAACAGTACATCAAGATCTGGTTTAACATTTTGTATCAATTCTGCTGGTACATTCCATCCTCGGACATTTCATTAACTTGTATCATTTTGTATAGCCCAAGCATTTCGGTTATCTCAGCTTTTTGCTGAAAACATAATTTTTAAAAAGAACTTATTTACACACCAAAGTTAGTATTTAATTAACCACAATTATACACTGAAAAGTAGAGATACTCTTCCCTAAATACCTGCAGAGTTAATAGTTGTCTTGCTGTACCCCTTTTCTGTATGCTTTTTCTATGTCTGCAAAAACAACACTTTTCCCCATTTCTAACAACTCCCCCATTTCTTTTCTTTTACCATTTGTTGTTTTTGCAATTTTATTTTCTGCCTCTTTTCACTCTACGGTGCAGAAGTTCACAATCTTGCCATTTCTGTCCTTCTAAGTCTGTCTTTTTCAAACTCCAGGAGTAATCTGCTACTCTCTCTTTCCTGCGCTTGTATTGTTGTCCTCCCAAAGACATTACCAGCTTAGTCATTGTCCATTTTAACACATTGAATCCTATCAGTAAACCTATAATTATTAGTAATACATGTATGCCTAAATTAGCTAACCATTTTCCTCAACTGGTCAGTCTCCAGTCACCCCATCCCCATCTTTCATCTTTTCGGAGTTCATCTGCAATTTCTCTTATATTGCTTATCTTTTTCTTTACTATTTCTGCCTTATGTTTCACTATGGAAGAGGTGTCTGGGATGAAGGTGCAGTATTCCTTACCAATCAGTGCACAAGTTTCCCCTTTTTCGGCCAAGAGATAATCTAAAGCCATTCGATTCTGTAAAGCTGTTAGTCTTGTTGCTATCATTTCGGTGGTTATGGCTGATATCTGGGATTGAGTTTCTCCCATTGTGCTGGTGGTATCCACCAGTTTCTGTATTACCATCCCTGCCCTTGGAGTGCTGTAGTTTGGGAGTAGTGTCTACAGCAGACAGTCTTCTTCAGGGACCTCTCGGGTCTTACGTCTTATCCTCCCCCTCCTTTCTTTGATTGGGCTATTTGGAGGTGAGGGACTATATAAGCGAGGTAACAGCAACCACTCTATCCTTTCTTGTTTTAAGGCAATGCTTCATCAATGTCATTACATGCATTTATTTCCATACATTCGGTCACACGAATGTATTTTTCCCCGGGAATAAATGGATGGGCCTTCAGACCATATACCCAATCTGTCCCATTTAATACTTGGGGAGTGTTCGTGGCAGTGGCTTGGTTGGTATGGATGCAAGATGATTTTCCTCATTGGAAGGGTGCGGCATCATTCCGATTACAGAAATTGGTGGTATTCACTGCTCCTTTTGGTGGGGAAATTCTAAGGCTATCGATAACACACTGGGTTTTCAGGGCTGGCCTTGGGAACCATCCCTCAAAGTTATATTTGCTCCTTTCAGATTCCCACTTTGTATTATTTAAGCCCGAGTCAAATTGTTGTACATCGTATATTTCTCTTTTGGTGAGTGGTATTACCGAGGTGGGGATCCCAGATTCGCCATGGTGTGGGATCTCTGCACAGACCCAACAGTTGGCAAGTCCCTCTTGTTTGGCATAATTTTGGCATAGTGTAGTGAAGTGATTTTTCCCGCTTCCTTGAACAGTTAGTACTACTAACCTCATAATACTAAACCAGTACCCACCCATCTCTGAACCCTGCCTATCATCCTATCTTAATCTTTTAAGCGCCAGGGAGAGGTGAGTCCACGCAACCCTTACAATCAACACAATATATATCATCAAACACTAAAAGAGTCTTTTATCTTAGTTCATTCCCTCTTTCTCAGCTTAACTTTCAGAGGGTTGTCTGTACCACACTTCAGGCTCACTGCCTTTATTCCTGATGAAGGGCTTTTGCCCGAAGTGTCGATTTCGCTGCACTTTGGATGCTGCCTTAACTGCTGTGCTCTTCCAGCACCACTGATCCAGAATCTGGTTTCCAGCATCTGCAGTCATTGTTTTTACCTGTAGGATGGGCATGCTACTCTGCCAATGGGGCGTTCACAGGACCTTTGACGCGAGTGTGATGACTCCACCCTTTCTCAGCAGTCTGGATAGCTGTCTCAGTAGTCAGGAGGGTTAGGAATGGTCCCTCCCAGCTCGGGTGGAGTTTGGTATCTTTCCAGGTCTTGATCAGGACCCAATCACCCGATTGTCGAACTCAAGTGGAGGTATCTGGGTCAACAGACCCTTCTTCCTAAGGACAGACAAAGAAGAGCTGAGCGCCACAATACAGTCCTTTAAAAACTTATCATTGAACTCTACAGTTGGTAATTCCCCTCTTCCGCCCAAGAAAGGTAATCCAAACATCATCTTATAAGGAGAGAGACCTACATCATGTCTAGGAACAGTCCTAATGCGTAGCAATGCGATAAGTAAACACTTTGTCCATGGTAATCGAGTCTCTAGGACTAGCTTAGATAATTGCTTCTTTAAGATTTGATTCATTCGTTCCACCCACCCAGAGGAGGGTGGGTGCCAAAGGGGTGTGGAATTCTTGCCATTACTTCTTGTAGAATCTTGGAAGTAAAATGGCTACCTTGGTCTGAATCTATACTTTCCACTATTCCATATCGTGGGATGATGTGTTCAAGGAGGGTTTTCACTACTCCTTTTGAGGTGGCTAATGACATTGGGAAAGCTTCCAACCACACGGTTAAGTGGTCTACTAGGTACTTCTGTTTTCCCACTGGGGTAGTTCGGTGTAATCCACCTGTATACTTTGGAAAGGCCTCACTCCTGGGTTTCTTCCTCCTTTGAGCCCTTCCCTTATTATTTTATACATACTTAGAATCAGTGTAAATTGGCCCATCCTGATTCTCTAAGTGTTTTAAAGCTTGATTTAATGCGTACAATTCACAGGTCTGGGCTGACCATGTGTTAGGCAGCTGGTCTGCCTCCACTGTTTGGTTTTTGTTACCGTCCACTACTACATATCCATTGTGACTTTTTCCTTCCACTACTCTCGATGATGCATCAATAAACAATCTATCCCATCATGTAAAGGTAGATCTCTCAGGTCCTGTCTAATTTTGGTTTGATACACTATGATATCTGAACAGTCATGTTCTGGATTCTCGTTTGTCTAGGGGTTCTCCCTTCCATAAGAAGGTAGCTGGGTTTAGACAGGTGTCTGTTGCTAACATCAGGTCATCTTTTTTCCATCAGGATGGCCTCGTCAACCATCTCCCTGCCTTTTGGTTTAACACAGTTCTGACTTGATGGGAGGTACTCACTACTATAAGACTGCTCCATCTGCTGTCTTTGCATCTCAAATCCTTTAGTCCCTTTTCCTCCCCCACAGCAAACAACGGGACACCCCGAAGATTTGAAACCGTAGGTATCAGGGAGTATATATCACTGCTCCTTGTGGATTCAGGGTCGCTTCTTTAACTACCTCTTCGATCAGTCCATTTCCCCTTACTTCCAGGTCATTCACCTTCGGATGTCCATTTATATGAACTATCACTATTTCTCTCGGGAGTAACAGAGATTCCAGCACTTGTTTTATCAATTCCTCATGAGCTAGTTCTTTTCCTCTGCTATTTATCGGTCTTCTTTCTAGCCTAATTTTTTTTTGAAGATATGTGCACTCCAAACACATATTTGGAGTCTGTACATATCGTTCCTTTTTGTTTTATAAGATTCTGAGAGCTCTTTCTAGGGCATAGAGTTGACAAGTTTGGGCTGACCAGCCATTAGGCAGTCTCTCAGCCTTGATAATGCTTCCCTCTGTCCCATCTACTACAGCATATCCATTGTGCCTTTTACCCTCAATCATCTGGGAGGCCCCGTCGATAAATAAACGAGCTCTCACATGCAACGGTATGTCTCTTAAGTTCATTCGCACTTTAGTCGGATATTCAGTAATATCAAGGTAGTTGTGGATTGCCAGGGGCCACCCCCCCTCTCTCCGCCACAGCTGGATTCAAGCAACTATCTGTGACTAACACAAGGTCATCCTGTTCTATTAAGATTGTCTCATATTTCAAGATCCTCGAGTCTGTGAGCCATTGTCCTGCTTTCTGATATAAGAATTCTTTGCCTTTTACTCCAGAAACCTTGAGACTTTTGTTAGTTAATTTAACACTGCTAGGTCTAAAGCTTGGGGATGATCGTGCTGCTCCCATATCCACTAAAAACACTGTTTCCTCTCCTTCAGGTCCCACCTTTAAATTTATCAAGAATTCCTGGTGGGTCCCCGGGGGCAGGAACTCCTGACACCCCTATTCTTCATCAGGGTTCATAAACGGCACTGCCTTTACTCCCTTTTTCGGATCTGGACACTCTTAAAGTGACCTGTCTTTCCACAGCAATAACATCCCGCCTGTGGGGATTTCCACTTTGATCCTTGTTCCTGTCCACTAGACCCCTTAACATCTCCTCCCCGATCTCTTCTCCTCCCTTTATTTTCAACATACTGCCCGCCACCATTCCGATTTCCTTCTCCTTTTTTAGTTTTGTCCTTTTCTTTCTGCTTCTCATGTTACGTTGCCAGATCAATTGCTGAGCCGATTTATCCAACTAAACAGCTTTAGGGCCACCTCGTGGCCATTCCTCATCACCCAATGTTTTGTTTAGACCTTGATTTTTTTAAAAGAAATATTGCAATATCAAATCTCAAATATCAATTTATGCTTATCTAACTTCAAAGCCTGTTCCTAAATATACATTTAGGAATCTTACGTGTGTGTGTGTGTGTGTGTGTGTGTGTGTGTGTGTGTGTGTGTGTGTGTGTGTGTGTGTGTGTATGTATATATATATGGATATATATGTATGTATTATAAATTCGGTTATTCAGTGTTTAATATTTAAAATGTAAAATGCATACAGTTCCCAACTTTGAAATCCACTATAATTACCCGGTTTTAGTCCCTTGATCCAAAATTAGTTTTCTTAAGTAGTCCTGACCAGTCATTGCTCAATTACAATGCTATAGGTCGTTTAAAAAAAAAATTCTAATGCATGAATAATGGCCGAATCCAAGGTCACCGATTTTAACCATAGGATTTTCTTTTTTTTTGATTTATTACAATCTAATGTTGAACTGAGACTTCAACTGTCCTCCACAAATCACTTTTATGTAAGGATAGAAGAGATTAGTTAGAAACTAATAGTAAGGTAGTCATGACCTGTAAAAAGAGCAGGGGATAATATTTTATTTCATAACCTTGCAAAATCCTTAACCTTAAAAGAAATCATGTTAAAATTTCCATATTGGAAATCAGATTCAAAACAGTCCCAGATCTCAAGCTCCAGGGAACATTCAATCACCAACAAACAAATGTGCATTCAGACTGAATCACCAAGGGTTAAACTTTCTCTCTCTCTCTCTCTCACACACACACACACACACACACACACACACACACACACACACACACACACACACACACACACAGTGCCACTGTAATTCACAGACACTTTGAGCTTCCTGCAATGACTCCTCTAGAGTTGATGTGACCACATAACTCCTAACAAGAGTTATGTGGTCACATCAACGCACCCCGTCCCGCGGCAATACCAGACAGCAAAAACCATTGTCAATCTAGGTCGCCCGAAATTTACCTTTACCCGGGTCTTATGTACACAAGAGTAACCCGACCGAACCACCACGTCTTAGTGCCCTTCGCGCTGCGGCGAAACAGCAAGTAATGCTGCAAATCCCAGCCGCCCGAATGCGGGTCTTAAGTTCATAAGAGTTATCCGACCAACCCGCCGTGTCTCCATGCGCCTCGCTCGTGGCAACCCGTCGCATCTTATTTCATCTTGTCAGTGGCAAAGACCAACAACAAATGTCGCTGCAAATCTAGATCAGTCTTGTGTACATAAGTGTTACCTGACAAACCACCATGTCTTAGCGCAGCTAGAACCACAGCGAAACAGCAAGCGCTGCTGCAAATCTCAGCCACTCCCGAATGCGGGTCTTAAGTCCATAAGAGTTACCCGACCAATCTGCTGTGTCTTAGTGCGCCTTGCTCATGGCAAAGACTGACAGCAAAACAAAACCCGCTGCCTACACCAGTCGCCCGGATAATACTTATTTAAGACCTTTTTCTTACCCGGGTCTTGTGCATAAGAGTTACCTGGCCGAATACGCCGCATTGCATCTACACGTCTTGTTTCCAGGGTCTCTCAGTCCGGATCTCGCTCACCCGAGCAGCTGTGGCAATAGGGGAAAGTAGAGACCACCGAAATCAGCGGGGTACACCTTCTCCGATTTTTTCCAAAATTGCCGAGCGACCAGAGCTTGGGATCCCGGACGAGCCCCCAAATCTATAAGAAACAAACTCAATAAAATTATACAAGACTACCAAAGCTGGAAACAAGACAATTTATTTTACAATCTTGCAAGAAAGGACCCCAATTGCAGAAAGCAATTGAAGTCATGATTATTCAAACTACTACACAGTTATACTTTTGAGCTGCGTGAGGTCACCTCTCCCGACTCCTGCATTACCCAATCTCTCTTAGTATTTCACCTCTGCCCATCTATGCGCCACGCCCATAGCCCCCTTCCCCAGGTTGGCAACCTTCCTCTCTGTAAGTGCTGACACACACATTATTTTGTCGACAGTACATCAAGATCTGGCTTAATATTTTGTATCAGTTCTGCTGGTACATTCCATCCTCGGACATTTCATTAACTTGTATCATTTTGTATAGCCCAAGCATTTCGGTTTTCTCAGATTTTTGCTGAAAACATAATTTTTAAAAAGAACTTATTTGCTATAATAATTACACACCAAAGTTAGTATTTAATTAACCACAATTATAAACTGAAAAGTAGAGATACTCTTCCCTAAATACCTGCAGAGTTAATAGTTCTCTTGCTGTACCCCTTTTCTGTATGCTTTTTCTATGTCTGCAAAAACAACACTTTCCCCATTTCTAACAAAAGGGCTATTAAGAATCGCTTTCCTTGTTGTGAGTCTGGAATTAAGGCCAAACTCTGTCCGAATGCCAGATTTCCTTTCCTGAGGGGCATTAGTTAACCAGACTGTTTTCCATGGCAGTTGACTGTGATTGCTTGGTTGTCAACAGGCTAACTTTCAGATTTTTATTGAATTCAAATTTCGTCATCTTGCCATAATGGAATTCAAACAAAGTCCCGAGGACATTAGGCTGAGGTTCTGGATTACTAGCCCAGTGAGAGCCTTCTCCAGTGCTTAATGGGCAAGGGTCAAGTCCATTTGAGCATCAGTCCAGCAGCCTCATGATAATGGTACTGATCTGGTATCTCAGGTCTTGAGTTTCAATCTCACTGTTGCAAGTTGTGAAACAGATTTTTCAAAATCTTTGGCTGGTGTGAAAAAGTAATGAGAAAAGTATGGAAACCCAAACTAATTCACTGTTGTCTGGGAAGGGAAATTAATACCTACACTGGCCTGACCAACTTGAGTCCAGTTCCACGTATTGTTGAAAGAGTCTTCCACTTGTTTGTCGAAACCGAAGTCCCTGATTCCTTGGCAGTAGTTGAACAGAGTGGACCCCTCTCTCTTTGTCCTGGCCAACTCTCCTTCAGCCAACGGGACAAGTGAAGAGATTTATATAACATGACATGGTGCATTGTTGGCTTTGATACACTTGGGAAGGACCGAGGAGATAAAAGGTGCCAAATAAATACAGATCATTAATTATGCAAAAACTTTTTGTCCTGCTACAGCCAAGGTCGAAAGAGTAGAATTGAAGTAAGTTGTACAAACTATGCTTGCATTCACCTGAATTTCAAAACGATGATCTAATCGAGGAATTTAAAATAATGAAGGGATTGGGTTGAGTACATAGCCAACTGATATGACATCTGAGAAATTGAGAAAGCCCAGAATTTGGTCTTTTCAAAAATGTAAAGAGGTATTTTAAAGATGACTGAGTTTACAGAATAATTAAAGGTTTGGAAAAGCTGAGTGCAGCATATTGCTTCCAAGTAAATACAGTAATGAGGGAGTCAAGTGAGCACATGCTCAAACTAAGATAAATTTAGCACTAATTTCAGAAAATCTTTCATACAAAACATAATCAACACTTTGGCCTGTTTACTATAAAATTCTAACAGGACTAGACAGAGTGACTGCAGGAAGAATGTTCCCGATGACCAGGGATTCCAGAATAAGGGGTCACAATTGAAGGATTTGGGGTAGGCCATGAAGACTGAGATGAGGAGAAATTTCTTCACCCAGAGAGTGCTGAGTCTCTGAAATTCTCTGCCACCAAAGGTGGTTGACGCCAAAACATTGTATGTTTTCATCAAGGAGACAGATAAGGTTTTTAGGGCTAAAGTCATCAACGGTTATGGGGCAAAAGTGGGTACAGAGTTATATGATAAGTCGTAATCACATTGAATGGGGAAGCAGGCTGAAATCTTTTTCTGTGTTTCTCTATCTGTAGTAATGGTGAAAACAATGGAACAGCAAGAGGCCGTTCAGCCCCTTGAGCCAGTTCCACCATTTGGTTAGATCTGCAGTTCAACTTCACTCCTCACTCTACCCCTCTCTTTCATTCCCCAACCTAGATTTTCACTACCCTTCTGTGAGAAAGGGCTTTCTGACTTCAGACCCAAACAATCTAGCTCTAATTTTAAGGTAGCTTCCCTTTTTATTCGGGTTACTCTATCAGAGGCCACGGTTGGCTCTGTATGTACTCAACCGAAATCCCTTCATTATTTGAAATACCTTGATTAGATCATTGTTTTGAAATTCAGGTGAATACAAGCATAGTTTGTACAACTTACTTCAATTCTACTCTTTAGACCTTGACTGTAGCAGAACAAAAGGCTTTGGCATATTTCATGATCTATATTTATTTGGCACTTTTTATCTTCTCAGTCCTTCCCAAGTGCATCAAAGCCAACAAAGCACCATGTCATGTTATATTGTAGGAAAAATGACAGTCAATTTGCAGACAGCAAGCTCTCACAAACAGCAATGTAATAATGACCAGATCATCTGTCTTTGTGATGCTGATTAAGGGATAAATATTGCCTAGCGCACTGGAGAAATTTCCCTTGCACTTCTTCAATTAGTGGCACGGAATCTTTTGCATACACCTGAAAGGCCAGACATGACGTTAGTTTAACAACTCTTCCAAAAAATAGGCGACTGACAGTTTACCATTCCCTTAGTACTGCACCAGAATGTCTGTTGAGTGGGAATTGAACACACATCTTCTTGGCTCAGCATGCTATCAGTGCTGATGTCTTACCAGATGGATTCTGCATAAACACAACCATCCTTTCATTTTTGGTAAGTTTCGGGTTGTTTTGTTGTATAGACATTAAAATATATTTGGTTCTGTTTGCTTAACCCAAGTTCTAGACTAATAACAGGATTTGAAATTACTTAGAAGTAATCTGAAATAATGGCATTTACATGAGCTCATTGTAAGGCTGTGCTATTATGTAGGCTGTGCAATTTACAGAATCAGCACTGAGGCATACAAGAGGCCGAACATCTTTTGGAGGAGCAGGGAATAGGCATAAATATATTTAATTCAATGTTTATTTGCATAAAGGCTGCTTTTAGGATTGTTGACAGTTGTTCCTTCACTTTTGATTTTAATTGCAATCTGTGTCTATAAATCCCTGCACCCCTGAGCATCACTTCTATGTTTGTGCATTGGTGATATTCTTTCTGAAAGCAAGTCCAGTAGCGTGGTGGCTCAGTGATTGGCACTGCTGCCTCACAACACCCAGAATCTGGATTTGATTCCAGCCTTAGGTGACTGTTTGTTTGCATGTTCTCCCTGTGTCTCCAGCGTTTCCTCCGGGTGCTCCAGTTTCCTCCCAGGGTCAACAAAGATGTGGCACAGTGGATTAGCCATGCTAAATTGTCCATAGTGTTCAGGGGTGTGCAGGCTAAATGGATTACCCATGGTAAATGCAGGGATAGGACGGAGGAGGGGCTGGAAGCTTTGGAGGATTGGTGTAGACTTGATGGGCCGAATGTCCTCTCTGCACTGTAGGGATTTTATGATACAAGTCTTTCAAGGGGCAGATAGCTCAGTTTGTTTCCATCTTCGCAATTTCTATTTTCAGAGTGTCTTCTCTTAAGTGAGCTTCAACCAAGTCTAAAAAACCTCACTTGTACTTGATGATAGATGGGGAGGCTTATCTGCAGCCATCAAAATAATGGACATCAACCCAATATTCAGAATTGAGGGTCTCGCTTTATGCCTAGCTGAAGTGTCTGAAATGGGGCTCCCCTCCAACTTTCCTGAATTGCTTGATGAAAGACATTTCTCCTAAGCCAGTCAATCTTCTGTCCAGGTGTAAGTCTCCTGTTTGATGTCAATCCAATATTTAGAATACATATTTTAATCTCTACTTTCCAGACCATCTGAAGTGGGGCTGATCCTATTGCCTTCAGAGCTATCAATAAACCAGAGACTCGTTGCTTCAATGTATGACTTCATGAGCACATACTGTTCCTGGATAAAATATTCAGAAAAGCAACCTGCATTAGATCATATTAAGAGGAATTTATTTCTATCATTCAGTTAATATGCAAATAATGATCTGCTGTGACATGCATTCTGTAGCATTTCTCTCGGAGGAAAACTGAAAATAATTTTCTTAGATTCTAACTGAACTGGAGCAACACTTAACTAGAAAGGTTGAGAGTGAGTGCATACTGCAGCTTTCTCAATTTATTTTGGAATCAGTTTTACAGATATCACAGTGACCCAAATTTCTGATATATAACTGATTTGAATTTGGCAGAAGCTGAGAGCTTCCTGCACAAGGATACTGTGCCTGAGGCTCACTGAGTAGATGTATTATATCTTCTGTTTGTTAGCTCAGTTGGCTGGACAGCTGGTTTATGATGCAGTGTGATGTCAACAGCATGGGTTCAATTCTTGCACCTGCTGAGGTTACCATGAAGGTCCCAGCTTCTCAACCTCACACCTGGTGTGAGACATGGTGACCCTCAGGTTAACCTCCCCACCAATCAGCTTTGGTGACTTAACCTTTTATTTTCAATCTGTTGTACGGTCACAAATGAAACATCTCAGGCTCCCACTGCTTATATACAAGAGAGTCTCTCAAATTGCAGAATAATGATCTGAACATCAAGTTGATTTTCATGCATTCCAAAATATCCTCACCAGAAATATGGAAACAAATTCTGAATGTTGTGTTGAGGGATACCAGCTTTTGTGTTCAGGAATGAGAATGAGTGTTTAATAAACCAAGATGTTTTTTTAAACAGTAGGCCAAAACAAATAGGAGCAGAATTAGGCCATTCAGCCCATTAATTATGCTCAGCCATTCTCTCAAGCCCCTTCTCCCCATAATCTTTCATCCCCTTACTCATCAAAAACCCATTTATCTCTGCCTTAAATATACTCAATGACTTGGCTTCCGTAGCCTTCTGTGGCAGTGAGTTTCACAGTTTCACCATCCTCTGAAGAAATTCCTCCTCATCTCAGTTCGAAATATATTGTATTAGACAGCAAAAGGCTTTGATATTTACGAGTGTTTTATTGTAAACGTACAGATTAGCACCTTTCTCTGTCTGGAAGCCAGTTCCCCACTGGTGGAACAACACAGCTCTTTTTTTAAGTCTTACTTTATGAAACTAAACACCAATTCAGCAACTACCAGTCACCCAAACTGCGATCATTTCCGTCACGGACAATGTAGCAGTAACAGACATCAAAACAAAAAGGGCAGGAAACAATGGAGGGGAGCAAAACAAATTAAGTTGGTGGAGGAACATCGCAGTTTTTCTTTTACATGAACGTAGCTCATAAATGCTCTCAAACAAGGGTCAAACAGCTGTTCTGTTTGATCCATAAGAGGACCTTTTTTTTAATACTGATGTACAGTGGAGTTGCATAAATAATTGGGAAAAAATAGTTGGAGAGTCATAGGAGAATCTTTTTCTATTTCTGTTTTGAGCTAATGTGAGTAAATTATTGTATTCAGATTTAGTGAAACCCTCAACCAAAGGTCTGTCACAAGTCTCTCTGCAGGTGTAGTGTTTCTGGACCTTGCCTTCAGAGTAACACCTTTTTCTTTCTCTTCTTTCCAGACTTGATAGAATCCATGACGCAAAACGGCCATCCGTCTGGTAACTTCACCCCATCAGACACTACAGATACATCGGAGTGTCACCAAAGGAAAAGAACCACATGTTCCAGCTCTGGATCCAGGGAGGCAACAGGAGAGACGGCAAAAAATTACACTCCAGATCAGTTTGAGGCCGTGAAGAGGTAGAGATGCGAGAGTGACCAGGGGAGCAGGAAAAGATCACTGTGCCATATGTTCTTTTTCCGTAGGGTTGAGGGGAGATGAGCCTGGGATGCTTCATCAGAAATTCATGCTAGCTGTCTGCAATTCATGCTGTACTCTCAAAAGCTTTTTTGATTAGGATTGTTGCTGAAAATGTGTTGCTGGAAAAGCACAGCAGCTCAGGCAGCATCCAAGGAGCAGGAGAATCGACGTTTCAGGCATGAGCCCTTCTTCAGAAATCCAGCAACACATTTTCAGCTCTGATCTCCAGCATCTGCAGTCCTCACTTTCTCCTTAGGATTGTTGGGCAAGGTCAGAAGTCACATAACGCCAGATTATAGTCCAACAGGTTTATTTGAAATCACAAGCTTTCAGAGCCCCACTCCTCTGCCAGGTGAAGGAGCAGTCCTCCGAAATCTTGTTATTTCAAATAAACCTGTTGGACTGTAATCTGGTGTCATGTGACTTGTCCATCCCAATCCAATACTGCCACCTCCACATCTCAGGATTGTTGGGATCCCTCTCCCTGACTTAAAATGATCAGCTACTTCTTTTGAACGTTTCACCCATGCAGAAGAACTTGACGCTTATATCTAAAGTATACACATGTGGGATTCTGTTGCCACCAGTCATCAACAATGGGATAAAGTCCATTTGTTAAACATAATTATTTGACCAAATTTTGAGGCATTTCAGAACTTTGCCGCCTCTATTACAATGCCAATGGCAAGACTGATGGGAAACACAGGTAGACACAATTCCTATAGAGACAACAGACAAGTTGGACGATGATAAATGCAAGTGATTCCAAGGCAACACTGTCAATTCAGCTGCATTCTGATGATTGATCTAAACCATTCAGAATACTTGTGTAAAAGCTGGAGTGTGAAATCAGCTCACCAGTTGACGCAATGTGTCTCTGCCAACATTTTTTTAAAGCACTAACTAATTAATCCCATTGCCTTGCACTTTCCCTTTAACTCTGCAAACCCCTCCCCTCCCTCAAGTACAAAATTTTCTTTTGCAAGTTACTGTTGACTTGGTTTCGTTTTTTTTTGGATTAGTGGTGCTGGAAGAGCACAGCAGTTCAGGCAGCATCCAAGGAGCAGCAAAATCGACGTTTCGGGAAAAGTCCTTCATCAGGAATAAAGGCAGAGAGCCTGAAGCGTGGAGAGATAAGCTCGAGGAGGGTGGGGGTGGGAGAAAGTAGCATGGAGTACAATAGGCGAGTGGGGGAGGGGATGAAGGTGATAGGTCAGAGAGGAGGGTGGAATGGATAGGTGGAAAAGAAGATGGGCAGGTAGGACAGGTCATGGGGACAGTGCTGAGCTGGGAATTTGGAACTAGGGTGAGGTGGGGGAAGGGGAAATGAGGAAATTGTTGAAGTCCACATTGATGCCCTGGGGTTGAAGTGTTCCGAGGCGGAAGATGAGGCGTTCTTCCTCCAGGCGTTGGATGGTGAGGGAGCGGCAGTGAAGGAGGCCCAGGACCTCCATGTCCTCGGCAGAGTGGGAGGGGGAGTTGAAATGTTGGGCCACAGGGCAGTGTGGTTGATTGGTGCGGGTGTCCCGGAGATGTTCCCTGAAGCGCTCTGCAAGGAGGCGTCCAGTCTCCCCAATGTAGAGGAGACTGCATCGGGAGCAACGGATGCAATAAATGATATTAGTGGATGTGCTGGTAAAACTTTGGATGTGGAAGGCTCCTTTAGGGCCTTGGATGGAGGTGAGGGAGGAGGTGTGGGTGCAGGTTTTGCGGGTCCTGCGATGGCAGGGGAAGGTGCCAGGATGGGAGGGTGACTTGTAGGGGGGCGTGGACCTGACCAGGTAGTCACGGAGGGAACGGTCTTTGCGGAAGGCAGAAAGGGGTGGGGAGGGAAATATATCCCTGGTGGTGGGGTCTGTTAGGAGGTGGCGGAAATGTCAGCAGATGATTTGGTTTATGCGAAGGTTGGTAGGGTGGAAGGTGAGCACCAGGGGCGTTCTGTCCTTGTTACTGTTGGAGGGGTGGAGTCTGAGGGCGGAGGTGCGGGATGTGGGCGAGATGCGTTGGAGGGCATCTTTAACCTCGTGGGAAGGGAAATTGCGGTTTCTAAAGAAGGAGGCCATCTGGTGTGTTCTGTGGTGGAACTGGTCCTCCTGGGAGTTTCCATTGCCCTTTTAGGCAGAGTATTCCAGATCATCATAACTCACTCCCAAATCTCTGTTTTCTGTCCATCAATCCTTCAGCCACAGGAAACATTTTCTTTCTCTTTACTCTTTTAAATTTTTTCCAGGTGTTGAACACCTCCACAGAATGTCTCCTTGACCGTACCTACTCCAAGAAAAACGATCCTTTAATCATCCACGAGACCATTCTAATAAGTGCCCTCTGCACTCTTGTTATTGTTTTGATGTCCTTCCTAGAATGGTTTGCCCAGATCAGACACAGTTAAACATAACTTACTTTCCTTTTTCTCCTGTTTAGCTAAGAACCATTTTATGTTTAGTTTAAATGGCCTTCCCAACTTGCCCTGTCACTTCTAGGAACCTCTTAATGTTTATCCCTAGGCCTCTCGATGCTTGCTCTCCCTTTAAATTTGCACCACTTTGCTTATTTTGCATCTCCTCATTCTTTGTGCCAAAAGTGCACTATCTCCATCAGAACAGTTTAATTCCTCATGTTGATCTGCCTATGTTTATTCATGGGATACTGAAATATTGCTGTGTTTCCTGCTTGCTGTACAGAATAAAGAAGTGTAAGGATTACTACGAAATCCTAGGGTTAAGTAAAGATGCAACAGAAGAGGACCTGAAGAAAGCCTACAGAAAACTGGCTCTAAAGTTTCACCCTGACAAGAACCAGGCACCAGGAGCTACAGAGGCATTCAAAGGTGAGTCGACATCCAGCTGGTGTCAGACTTCCAGTGTAAGTCACTTTGGCAAAAGAATGGTTATAATTCCATTGGATGTCATCACTGAAAGGAAGAACGTATTGATGAAAGGAAACCAACCTTGGCAATAATTCCAAAGATCCCACAAACACCAATAAGATAATTGAACACTTTAAATCATATATTTTTTGATGTTTGCTGGAAGGAAATCAACCTGATCAAGACAGGATCTGCTCCTCGTCATGTTGTTGAATCCAGATGTTCATCAGGAAAAACAGGCAGATCCTTTTGCTTAATGTTTCCTGGAGTGAGACTCAAAACAACTATCTTCTGATTCAGATATGTGCATGTTATCAAACAAACTAATCCATAGCATTAGTCTTACAGGCCAATTAAAAGCCTGAAAGATAAGCCAAAAAAAAACAAAAACCTATGATTGTGATTTTGGACATCAATTCCAGAAGTTGCTCAAAGTGTTGAAAATTAGATTGACTGAGCAATGGCCTTTCCACGTACTTCCAGTTATTACAGGCTAAGTCAAAGTCCAAGGAAAAGAAGCCAGGAGACACAGAGCCTGAGAATACAGGACAGACAGTAGGGTTCTTCACCTCAAATTCACACAAGTATTCTAATTCATCCCCAATGTAAACTCTCCTTCTGACCTAAAACTAAAGCAAGATATTGAAGATGCTCATGACTAAAATAAAAAAGGAAGTCTTTGAAAACTTCCAACTGTTGGCAGCATCTGTGGCAGAGAACCAGCTGAAGTTCCCTGTCCAGTAACTGCTGTGCCAGAAGCTCCAAATTTCATTGCCAGCCAAGAACAAATCTGTCTGTAAAACAGCCAAAACAGGTTGAGTATTCAACCTGTAAACTTGTGCTAATCTCAGGTGGTAAGAGCAAGGACGTTTCCTGGGTCAGCCTTGTAATGAATTGAAAGTTGGAGTCTCCACCGTCACTATTCATAGCTCTGGTCCACAACGTGCATGTAAAAATACACGTTGGCACACTAACTTGGACACTTTGTGGGGGAGGATGCTGGTTAACTCCATTGGGGTTGGGTGGTCAGTGTAGAAGAGACTAGAGCCAATAGCATGGAGTTCAGTCAGGCTGAGGTGGACTTGGGACCTGCATCCTTTCTCTACTGGAAGACTCCTATGGAGCAAAGTCAAGAAGGTGCCTATTAAAGCTGGATGCTGTGCCAGAGTTTGGGGCTTCTTTCTACTTGTGTGAGCCCAGATGGGCTGAAAACCCCTTTATCAGTCATATCTGTTTTGTGCTGTTTCAAACATGGTGTGAAAAAGGTTTTGAAATTCTCAGATCATGTAAAATTGTTGGAGGAGGAGGTTACAAGAAGGGAGGGATTTGGGACTGTTCCATATTTCTTCTGTTGGTCTAAGTAAATCTTTTTGGCCTCATCAGAAATAAGAGCAGGAGAAAACCGTTTAGCTTCTTTAGCTTGCTTCACCAGGAAGCAAGATCACTGCTGATTCCTCCATTAAGTCCCATCTTCCCAATCCAGCCCTTGATTCCTTTAGTACACAAATCCCACCATTTGTGGACTTACATTGTGCAAGTCATCATTTACTTGATTCAAGTAAAGCCCAAACATGGCAGACTGTACATGAACTATATGAGTTGCATTCCACTCTAGGAAGTAATTTTTTAAAAATTCTTTTCTTTAAAACTGCGTATAAACTAAGATTGGACATAGAGTGCACAAAAAGGTGTACTGTACATTTTGCATGGAAAAGCAAATTTACAAATGTTAGGCCATCATTGGGACTTGACTATACTCAATGACTGAACATTTACTGCCCCCACCCCAGTAAGGAAAGAAAGAGCTAAAAAGATTCTTAAAATTCTGAAAAAGATGTTTTTGCTGCCAGGTTGAACCACAGTGCTTGGAAATTTGGGTTATATTATCATTTAATGGTTTGGGTTTGAATGCTAAATAGTTATTTCAGCCAACGAGAGGGAGCGGTCTTTAGTTTAGAGATCCTTTGTTTCCTCTGACCCTTTACAACTCTGATCCAATGCTCCTTTCCTCTAGCTATTGGGAATGCATACGCTGTGCTAAGCAATCCAGAGAAACGGAAGCAGTATGACTTATACGGTGATGAGAAACAGGCTGCTAACCGACACAGTCATGGTGCCTCTGACTACCATCGAGGATTTGAGGCAGACATCTCACCTGAAGACCTCTTCAACATGTTCTTCGGTGGCGGATTTCCCTCTGGTAAGTTTTTGTTGCAATTGAGGAAGTATCTGTTAACTGCAATATATACCTGTTAACTACAAAAGTGCCACGTAACTTAGAGCTAAAAGCTATTGCTAATATTGTTGGAATTTTGGTTTTAGTTCCTATTACAATATCCCTGAGGTCAATCTGTGCATCAAATATGTTATCCCGAAATAGAAATGAGTCACTATGTGTTAGACAAGTTTGATAGTCACGTTCATTGAGGAATTACTATTATTGATTAGTTATTTTCCTGTTAAAGTTATTCACAGAGATTGGTCTTTAAGCTAGGTATAAACTTTAACCAGCTGATAAAGTACATACTTCAGCCTTATTGTCTCCACATAGAAATTGACATTAAACCCTTTTGAAGCCAGGAGGCAGCATTTGGTCTATTGTGTTTATATTAGTATTGACTCCATGATGAAGCTGTATAAAGTCTGTCATCCTCGTATTCTCCTGTACCATTTAGAGTATTTACTGTGCAGAAGGAGGCTATTTTGCCCGTTGAGTTAATCCCACTTCTCTGTTTTATCCCCAATAACCTCTATTTCCTTCAAGAACCAATCCAATTTCCTTTTGAAATCATCAATGCCCTCCCTTCCACCAATCTCATCTGTGGGTTGTTACTGTTTGCTGGCTAAAAACGTTTGTCTCACATCCTTCCTGTCTTTCTCATCCAAACATCTTAAATAGGGTGTCTCCTCAGCTAGTAGGAACAATGTTCCCTTGCCTATCTTATCTTTAATATTTTAGTCAATTGATGACCTTTGCAAATATTATGCTGAACTTGCCAATATCTGGCTGTCATTGGTGGTTAATGGAAATTTCTGAGTCAAATTCAAATTGATGCTGGAAATATCATTTCAAATCAGGAAAACAGGTTTAAATCATTTGCTTCAAAGGATAAAAGATCCATACAATGGGTGGAAAAACGAAAGATGTATATTGGTCATTTTACTTATGGGTTCTCTCCTGGACACGTGAAGATTTGATAATACATTGTTGAAAATTATTTGAGAAAGATGGTCATTCAACTAACTGCCAAACTCCATTAAAATAGGCCAATGCAGAAATGTTCCCATGTTTAGTATCCAGATTTATGTTAAAGATGGAAAACAGCTACATTTCAGTATGTATAAGTTCAATAGCTATGTACTGCTGTCTCTAGAACTAGGGACGTTATGATAAAATGTTCACAAATAAATTGTAAAAGAAATACAGGAGCAGTGCTTACTAGCACAGATAACTAGAAATTATATATTTAAGAAGCCAGATAAGGGTTTGAAGGGGAAGGCACAGAAAGCAATGTTGAGGAGGTTAGATGCTCAATGTTAATATGAGGCTCAGCAGAAACACTCACACCTATGTGCTGAGCTGAATAGCCTGTTTCTGTACTGTCAAATCTATGTTTCATTTATAAAGATAATGACATAGCAATTCTAACCTAATTCATCAGTGTGTTGAATGTCCTCTTCATCCTATTATTTCTTCTCTTCCATGCATCCTCTCTCCTCCTCAGGCAATGTCCATGTATATAGTAATGGGAGAATGCGTTACACTTACCACAGACCTGAGCGACGGGACCAGCAGGGTGATGTAAGTATACAAATCTTGCAGCACTGAAGAAAGACATGCATCTTGGCTATGCCAACTATTTGAAGGAACTGTACGCTCAACCCCCATTCCCCATCCCCTCTCACAACATTCAAACTTGATCACATTTTTAATCCCATCTCTGTCTAAAAGCTGTCATGGATTTGGACTGCTTCAGGTCATGGAGAATTGTTCTGGATCTCTCCCATTAGAGTGAACAGCATCCTTGTATTCATCTACCCTACAAATCTTTCTAAAATTTCAAATACTTCAATTAAATCACCCCTCAACTTTGAAGAAAGCTTCTTTTACAGAGATAAGGTTTATCCAGTCTATATTAATGTAATAATTTAAACTCTAATAATAGTGGAATGAAATTGTTGGAATCATTTAAGATATAATTAAATGTTGCAAAGAAAAAGTGTGGAGTTTTCTAGGTGGTTTCTACATAAATGCAAGCATCCTTTAATTTGGGAAGCTGTGGGCTATTTTGTTTAAGGGAAATCATACATGTTTTAAGCTTTGCTGTGCTCTGATTGCTGTACCAAGTATCCAGACTAACTAGGGTTTAAGATTCCATAAGGCGGCTTCAGTTACTTTTTTTTCTGAAATAAAGTTAATTACTAGAGTTCTTAGTGTCTCTATGTGGGCTGTGCAACCTTTCAAATCAGCACTGAAATGTATAGGAAGCTGAGCATCTCTTACAGGAGTAGAAATGCATTTATTATTTTTTTCAAATTCTACTCGCTTAAACGTTAGATTTAGAATTATTTCGAAGTCAAAGAGTGTGGTGCTGGAAAAGCACAGCTGGGCAGGCAGTATCCGAGGATCAGAAGAATTGAAGTTTTGTGAATAAGCTCTTTATCTGGGGCTGAGAGATAAATTGGGGAGAGGAGTGGGGGTGGAGGGAAGTTAGCTGGGAATGCAATAGGTAGATGAAGTTGCGGGTGACAGTGTTACCCTCAGAGAGGAGGTTGGAATGGATAGGCGGGAAGGACACTTTAAGAGGGCGGTTTCCCTCTTTCTTTCCCAATTGTTTTCCAAGTGTTACTTTATTTGCAGTTTTAAATGTGATCTTTATATTAATGGATTCCTGAATATCAGTCCTATGTTTTCCTGTATCTTCCTCACGAAGTAACATTTAAACTCTGTATCATTCTTGTGAATCTGTGCTGATCCCCCCACCCACAGGCGAATGTATTCTTCCTGGATGTGGTTCCCAAAACCAGATGCACATGCTGCACTTGGAGACTGACCAAGACTCTCTAAATCCAGAGAACTTGAGTTCACAGGTCACCCTAATAATTTGAGAATTTGAATTCAATTTTAAAAGACCTCAGTAAAAGTGAATGTTATGCTTTAAAGGTCTCACAAAAATCTAACTGTTCATCCACGTCCATGTGAAAAATAAAATCTGTTATCTTTATCTGATCTAAATGTGACTCCAGTGCCACACCAATGTGGTTAAATCAACTGAGCAAGTCACTCCATCTTGTTAAATCTATCCATGGCAACCAGGAGTGTGTGATAAATATCTGTACGGCTTGTGAAGACTACATCGTAGAGTTCCATAGAATCATGAAAGTTTATGACATGAAATAAAGCTGTTTACCTGATCATATCTGCACCAGATGAAAAAAAAGCTATCCAGCTTTAATTCACTTTCCATCTCTTGATTCATAGCCCTGTGGATCATGGCACTTCGGAAATCCGTGTATTTGTTTAAATGCAATGTTGTGTTCTGTCTCTGCCATCTTTTCAGGAAGTCAATTCCAAACTTCCACCATCTTCTGGGTGAAATCATATTTTAACTCTGAAAGGATTTTCATGAATTAATTTGATAAAAGCAAGACACTGGGTTTCTTGAAGGAACTGGACAGGTTCTCAAAACCTCAAACCAGTGACCTCTCTGACATATAACAAAGCGTATAGGAGCATCATACCTACAGTCCTCATGCCATCCTGACTTGGAAAGGTACTGCTGCTCCTTCACTGATGTTGAGACAAATTCCTGAAATGTCCTCCCTAACAGCACAGTGTACCCCCCTTTTAATGCAGTGATTCACAAAGGAAGCTCATCACTACCTCTCAAAAGAATGAGCAATAAATGCTGGCCTAGCCAACAACATGCAGATCCTGTGAACAAATTTTATAAAAATATGTTGCCAATGACTGGTTCAGGATTATTAGAAATTAAGAAATATTTTTGTGTTTATGGACAAGACAAAGTCAGAAAATGTTGCTATGCTTATGTTTGTGTATTTATGACATTTGTACCAATTAAATATTACTGGTCTCTGTGTTATCTGATTAGCTTCCTGTTTCTTTAGCAGGGTGGATTGGCACTCTTTGTACAGTTGATGCCAATTCTGATTCTGATTCTCGTCTCTGTGATCAGTCAAATGATGGTGTCGAGCCCTCCATACAGTCTGAGCTACAGGCCGTAAGTAAAGCCATGCATTCACTGCTAGATAAAACCTGATCGTTTGTTCCGCTTCATGAGGATCTCAAGTCCCTTCTTTAGCTTAAACAACCTAACAAACATGAATGTTGGTTAAACTGGAAAGAAGATTGAAGTAATTTGATTTGACAGAATTTTTTTCAGGATGGTTTAGTCACTAAACATTAAACAGGTGGCAGTGTCTTCATGGACCCTTTATTGTACAGTCCTTGCAGGCACTGAGGGTTTTGAATGAGCATTGATTCTAGTTAGTTGTGTGAAGTGAAGAACATTTCGGGGCATCCCTTACCCTAAAGTTATTTTAGATGACTTACCTTTCTTCTCCTCCTGCAAAGTGTTTTCAATGAGTTTAGTAAATAATCTGCATTCATATGGCACCATTAACATAAAACAAAGTCTTAAGGTGCTTTATAGGCCAACAAAATACTTACTGATCCAGGAAGGGAGAAACCATCACTTATAAGTGAAAAGATGTGATTTTGATGGATGTTTTGACAGTGGAGTGACAGTGCTGTGGAGATATTTTGGGAACAAGCTAAGGTAGCTGCCAAATTAAGTTACAGACTCTAGAGAGATTTGCGAATGTGGCTTAAGACTGTAAGTGCAGTATTTGTGGATGGCAGGACCGAACAAGGTAGAAGCATCAAAAGTTCATGTCCGATATTGATCTCCCTGTTTTAGGAAGGATATCGTTAAGCTTGAGAGGGTAAGGAAGAGGTTTACCAGGATATTGGTGGGAATGGAGGGTTTGAGTTATAAGGAGAGGCTGGATAAGCTGAGACTTTTTCACTGGAGAGTGGGTGGTGACCTTAAACGGCATTATAAAATAATGAAAGATATAGATAAGGCGAGTGGCAGGTGTCTTTTCCCACAAATGTGGGATTTCAAGACGAAAGGGCTTATTTTTAGGGTGAGGGGGGAAAATATTTTAAAAAGGCATGGGGGCAATTTTTTTTTACATAATGGTTAGTGAGTGGAATGAATTTCTAGAGGAAGTGGTGGATGCGAGTGCAGTTACAACATTTAACAGACATTTAGATAAGGAGATGAATAAAATATGTTTGGAGGGGTCTGGGCCAAGTTCAGGCAAGTGGACTGGTTTAGTTTGGAAACACGGTCAGCGTGGACTGGTTGAATAGACTGGTCTGTTTCAATGCTGTAGGATTCTATGACTGTCTTGCTGTAATGCATGAAACATTGCAGCCAATGTGCATACAGTAATGTGTTAGTTCTTTGCTCATTCTTTTAGCCTGTCCAGGTCCTTCTGCAACACTCCCTGTCCCTCCACTTATATGTGACTAAAAGCTAATTGTATTCATTACTCGGTCATATTTGACGCATTAGCTGGACTGAGAGTTTTGTAAATCTCTGGAAGGAAGTAGCAACAGAGATAGTGGGTACATTGGGAGTTATCTTTGGTAAATCTATAGATTCTGGAAAGGTACCTGCTGACCAGAAGGTAGCAAATATAACCCCGTTGTTTAAGAAGGGAGGAAGCAGAAGATTGGAGAACGGCAGATGTGAGCGGCAATAACACCCATCACAGTCACTGGCGATAAGACATTTCCTGCCTCCTTGCAACTTTCAGCCATCAAATATTAATTTAACTATCTAATTTCATTATGAATTTTTAAAGTATCGGCAGGAGATTGTTCTAAAAACTCGTGTGTAACATGTGAGTTTGTGCTTGCAATTGACCACACAGATGTCACTTTTCACCAGTGAGAAGAAGGGACCATTAGGCCGGGCATTGGGTAGTGTTTTTATGTACCAGCCTTTATCTCAGGATAGTCATTACCTCAAGTATCTAAAGGTTATTTTTAAACAACAAACTGGAAGAGGTGGGGAAAAGATGTATTGACTTAATTTGCAGTGTAAAATAGAATACATGTGTGTTTTATATAACACTGATATGCAGTCCTCAGCCTGAAATATTAACCATTTCTCTCTCCACAGATGCTCCCTGACCAGCTGAGTTTCCATCATTTTATAGCAGATTTTTCAGCTATTGTGCTTTGTTAGAAACAATGCCAATAGTGAGTGTTTCCTAATCTGAGCTGCCATTTGTTTGCAGGTCTACCGGTCACATTCACAGACGGACGACAGAGGTACTGAAGGTGCATTATTTTGTGGCAGATAAATTTGCGACGGAGTATACAGGACACAACCTGAAGTTGGTGGAACAGAACGTGGAAGAAGATTTCATCGCAAACTTACGGAATAACTGCTGGAAGGAGAAACAACAGAGTGAGTGATGCATGGGGAGTGGAATAGTAATTTACATGGAATAAACTGGCCAAACCAGAGTTAAAACAATGTGGTCTATAAAATACAGGCCTGCTTCAACAAAATGAAAGCATTGTGTTCCCCTGTAATTCTTTTAATATCACATGCTTTCTTCATTCACTCTTGAGATGTGGCAACCAGCATTTACTTCCCCTCCCTGTTTTCCCTTGAAAGGATGGGCAGAGACCCAACTGCTTCAGCTGTTGCCAATCATGTAATAGAGGAACTGCCACTTTGAGAAGTGGGGAGTTCCAGACTTTCACTCAAAAGTGATGACGGAACTGTAGCTTGTGACTTGGACAGGAATTGCAGTTTGCTCCATACGTCAGTGAACGTAAGTGGAGATTATATCTTGCTGTCTCGTGATTCCAAGGGATCGTTTTATTTGAAGAGCACAGAACTATTTGACCAATCTTCAATCCTCCTTAACATCACCAGAAACAGATAAATTGTCATTTATTTCTTTAATATTTGTTGGTTGTAACAGAGTCTAAAGTGGCTGGTTTTCCTGTCTTAAGTCACTGTACATTAAAATGTTTTAGCATCACACCTTGAGATGTTGAGAAGCCAAGTGGCTTAAAAAAAAGTATTTTTCTGTTCGGCAAAAGTGACGTTGAGATGATTTTGTACTGCCAGTAATACAAAATCAATGTGTATTCTGATATAAATTTAGCCAACGTCATTAACATTTTTATTTTGTCTCTACAGAAGAGGGTTTGTTATATCGTGCCCGCTATTTTGGAGATGTGGATCTCTACCAGAGGGCCCAGAAAATGAGCACACCAAGCTGTACCAGGTTATCAGAAGTGCAGGCTTCCCTGCATGGTTAGAATGGAGTCTGCTACACCAATAACCAGAAACCAGGTACATCCTATAGATACCAACCGTCATTTGCCTTTGATACAGAAATTCATAAGCACCATTATGTGTCTCAGAATCAAGCTCTTTGTTTCTTTGGAGAAATATGCCACATAGCTAAATCAAGATAATTTAGGTATGGTTTGAAAAGGACTAAGGAGGCTAAAGTGGAGTTGATGTTGTGTTTTAGGAAATGTGACAGCCAATTTACACATCAAAGTCCAAACAATGTGATAATGATCAGATAATCTACACCGATAACAGATTACATTCTAAATATTAACCCAGACACCAGGGATAGTTTTCCTGCTCCTCTTCAAGCAGTGCCAGGAGATCTTTCATACCCGAGACAGCAGACATCTGAAAGTTTGCATCTGAGGTTGCAGCCCTCCCTCTACACATTATTGTATTGAAATGTCCACCTTGATTTCTATACTCAGGTTCTGGAGTACGATATGGGAAGATTAATAGAGAACTGCCTTCAACTGAGAGATTTTGGGGGATGAACTATTTTTTGTTTAATTCAATAGATAGAAATGTGGCCTGTTTTTGTCAACTTGTTATTCTTTGAAATTATTTGTTTCTTCACACATGGTATAGCGATGGGAGACAATGACTACTTCAAAATAAAACAAGACCCTTGAAATTGTCTTAAGACTGGATTTTGATTAGCCAGCAGCATTTCTGAAAATACTCACTAGCCTATGAGCAAACCCCCACCACTGGACTTTTTTGATGAACTGAAGCAAAGAGAGCCAACGTCTCCCGAGCAGCACCCTGCCGTGTAGACTGAACACTCAACTGGGGAGGAGACCGACATAGTGCAAAACAAGAGAGACATGACTACACATGAACCAAGTTTGTACATGTGCACTAGTCACTTCTAATGGAGCAAATCAACATATGTTGAATTAATGATTTGGAAATTATTTATAGTTGTATATACATTGTACTTTATCCAGGGGCTGAAATCAGTTGTAACTTATTTTGCTCTTCAATAGAAATAAATCTGTATTGTGAAAATACCAATTCCTCTGTTTAATTGTCCATTTCATTTAGAAACCATTTCTTGGAGCATTATATTGCCTGGCTAGGTATAATTTACAAAGGAAGAGCTGTCAACCATTCCAGGCTACAAGTCTTTTGCTTAAAGTCTAATAGATAATAGGCGTACACGGGTTCCCACAAACAGCAAGTGACCATGGCCTGATTTAGCAATTGGCTTAGACAGAGGGGCTTCTGTTTCGTGGATAGTGCCATGTGATCTTTTACTATGCACTTCAAAAAAAGACAGGACCATAGTTTAAGGTCTTATCAGAAAGACAGCTATTCTGACAATGCAGCTCTCCTTTTGTACTGCGGTTTCAAGAGTAAGATTTGAACTCATAACTTCTTGCTTAGAGGCAAGAGTACTATCCACTAAGCCAACTGGAATGGAATTGAAATGGCTGATGGATAAGCTTGTGAATTTGGTAATTAACAATGTAAAATGATTCCAACAATTTGTACCAAAGAACTACAAAAAGCAAAATAAAATCTATACAAAGGTTCAAGAAAAACAGGTACCCAATAAACCCAAACAAGCAGACAACGCAACCAAGAACTATAGCCACATTACCTCACATCAAAGACATACCAGAACGGACTTGCAGACCCCTTGGCATCATGGTAGCTCACAAACCTGGCAACACACTTAACCAGAATCCATTCGATACCACCAACAAAACTAACATAATTTACAAGATACCATGCAAGAACTGTAAAAAAAAAAATCAGACAAACAAGCAGAAAACGTATCACCAGGATACATGACCCACTCTCACTAGTTTCTATAGAGACAAAGAAGGACACCACACACATCCTAGGACAGATGAAACAAAGACACACCCGAGAATTCTTAGGCATGGCATGCTAACCAGAACTCCAATAAACACATTAATTAGATCCCATCTATCTTCCCTTGATTAAAGGAACCAAAAATGACATCACCCACGTTAAGAAACCAAGACCTATAGAGAGAGAGGCTGGACATAACCACCAGGACTTCACCAGAGACTGTCACTGATGATGTTACCTAGTCATGGTAATGAAAAATCCGAAAACAAATCTTCCAGTCAGTGAGCTAACATACATACTGATCAACCTGAGCTGCAAATCTTCTCAAAAATCATTGATCAGTACATTGCTAGAGAATTACCTCCTGCATGTAGCCTCCCAAACACACATTAATAATTTAGTTGAGCTATCAGTTTTCCACTCTTTAAACCACCAGATCATCTAGCAATCTAAATGCTTAATGTTTGAATTTAGCAGCCAGCCCAAAAAATTTATAAAAGTCGATTTATTAACAGTTCAGCTCATAGATCCGTACATCAGTTTAAAAAGTCTTAATAACAAAGCAGTACCCTGAACACAACCCCCATGTCTGTTATGTACATTTAAAACAGTATTTAAACATGCACATTTTTACACAGAAAAATAATTGTATTTAATCTCCCAGTTACAATCTGGCAAGTTAGTGGAATAAATCCAATCTCTCTCATCTCATCCAGAGGAAGGAGTGAAACCTAGTAGCTGTTCGATTGGTTTGTAGCGCCATTCGTCCGCCTCTAACTCCTCGACCAAACTGGCCAGTTTTTCCATTCGGGAACACTGTTGCTCTAAGTGAAGAGAGTGAATGAATGTAATTCTGATCGGCAGAAATACTTTGATTGCTAGTTCACTTTATTTTGTTTGGGTTCCCAAATAGATATCGTCTGAAAGGTCGGCTCAGCTTAACTTTAGTTTCAGGAGACCAGATGTGCTCCTCTGGCTAGTTTGTCTCAAGTGACAGTTTGGTGCTTGGAGACTTGGAATATTTATAACTTAAAAATTTCCAATTTCATCCTGCTATAGAAAGGATATTAATAAGCTACAAAGATTGCAGAATAGGTTTATTAGCATTCTACCTGGGCTGGAGGGAGAGTGTTATATAAAGTGTAGGAGACTATGGGGTAACCATACAGAGGTCTAGAAAATCATGTGAGGTATAGATAAGCCAACAGCTTTTTCCAGTGGTATGGGAGTCTCGAGGGCATAGTTTTAAGGTAAGAGGAGAGAAATAGATTAGATTACTTACAGTGTGGAAACAGGCCCTTCGGCCCAACAAGTCCACACCGACCTGCCGAAGCACAACCCACCCAGACCCATTCCCCTATTTTTACCCCTTTACCTAACACTACAGGCAATTTAGCATGGCCAGTTCACCTAACCTGCATATCTTTGGACTGTGGGAGGAAACTGGAACACCCGGAGGAAACCCACGCAGACACTGGGAGAATGTGCAAACTCCACACAGTCCGTCGCCTGAGTTGGGAATTGAACCCGGGTCTCAGGCGCTGTGAGACAGCAGTGCTAACCACTGTGCCGCCCACAAAATACAAAAGGTCCAGAGTGATAATTTTTCCTACAGTGGGTGGTCAGTGTCTGGAACAGACTGTCAGTGGTAGTCGTGGAAGCGAGTACAATTTCATTATCGAAGAGACATTTAGATAGGCACGTGGATGGGACAGGTATGGAGGAATATCGGTTAAACGCAGGCGAATGGGTCTAGCTTAATTGTGAAAACAGGATGACATGGAAAAGTCGGGCCTGTTTCCATGCTGTAGCCATCTATGGCTCTGAAAAAAACTTTGCACACAAGTTATGCTTTTCAATGGAATATGAACTACATGGTTGCAGTACATTAATTTCTTTGAAATCAAACAATTATGTCCAATATTATTATTGGAATGAGAAACTGGTTACTTACTCATTTGTCTCAATACTGGTTAAGGCAAAGCACACGCTGTGTTTGAAAATGACTTACTGGTGTCAAATTAATCAAACACACGAATCACTTGGTGGCATTTGACAGAATGGGTAAAGTAATACTGAAAGTTTGCATTTCCATCAGGAATAAAATTCCATTAACAAGACAGTCACTGTTTAAAAATAAATGATCGGCTATTTAAAAAAGGAGATAACAAAATTATATTAAATGGCATAGCAGGCTCAAAGGGCCGAATGGCCTACTCCTGCTCCTTGTCCAGATGTTCTAAAAGACAAAGGCATACCACAGATACTTTTTGCAGGATAAATCTGTATTTTCTTTTATTCTTTCAACTGCTAGGGAGACCATTCTGAATTGAGATTAGAGTAAATCCTCTGTATTTGTGAAATCACAAATTCACTTATCCGCGCCAAAAAATAAAATTCAACACCTGCAGGCAATACACGTTTCCGCAATTTTAACCTGTTTGTAAACGAACTCCACATTTGTGAATGTTGTTACTTGTGGAGGTTCTCAGGAATGGAACATTCTTGGATACAGAGGAATGACTGTAAATATCACTTCAGTTTTTACAAAAAGTTAATGGAATGTGGGCTTGACTGTCTGGGGCAGGATTCATTTCCCATCCCGAATTCCAACCACATTGTTACGGGTCGGAAGTCACACCTAGGCCAGGGGACTGGGTAAGGACAGATTTCCTTCCCTCATTAGTGAGCCAGATGGTTATTGCAACAAATTTCACCATCCCTTGACGGGATATGAACCTCCATTCCCAGAACATTAGCCTGAGGTTCTATATTATGAACCTATTGACTTTACAACCAAGCCATCACCTCATCATGGGACATGATTTTACCTCGTTTGACCTGTCTCAATGTGTGAGCCACCTGATAGCTGAAAACTGCTTCACACAAGAATCTCTCCGTCGCATCTGTAAACGAGAAAGAAGCTTTGAAATACAGTCCACTTCATTATTGACAAGTGCGTGCTAGCAAATTCTCCCAACAAAATATTAAATCTGTACAGATACATTTTTGTCTTTCCCCTGTCCTTTAATAAATGCAGTTTACAACAGTGAAGCTTTATGGATAATGCAATGTGTGCAAACCTTCAGCATGAGTCAGCAAAAGTTTGGACAAAGGATGAGATTTTAAAGAACGAGTTCACAGAAGACCAGTAGCGGGGTTCGGGGGATTATGCTTGTGGAAACGGGAGGCACAGCTTCTAATGGTGGATCAAAACTCATATGTTCACTTGGTTAAAATCAACTGAACACAAACCTTAAGAGGGTAGAAGGAGCTGGAGGACGTTATACACAGGGAGAAGTACGGACACAAGGGGTTTGATAGAGGGATTAGATTAGATTACTTACAATGTGGAAACAGGCCCTTCGGCCCAACAAGTCCACACCAACCCGCCGAAGCGCAACCCACCCATACCCCTACATATACCGCTTACCTAACACTACGGGCAATTTAGCATGGCCAATTCACCTGACCCGCACATCTTTGGAATGTGGGAGGAAACCGGAGCACCCGGAGGAAACCCACGCAGACACGGGGATCTGGAAGACAATGCATTACAGTCACCAAGGTGACGGATCAACAGGAATTCACAATCATAGAGACATACAGCATGTCCAACTTGTCCATGCTGATCAATGTCCTAAATTAATCCAGTTCCATTTGCCAGCATTTGGCCCATATCCCTCTGAACCCTTCGTCATTACATGTACCCGTCCAGACGCCCTTTAAAATGTTGTAATTGTACCAACCTTCATCATTTCTGGTTATTTTGAGCTATGAGCTGCAGAGCTGTGGATGAGCTTATGTTTACTGAAGGGGTGGAGTTTGCAGAAAAGTACACATGCAGTGGAGGTAGCTGTGAGAGTATACAATAGATTGGTGACATGAAGGAAGTGTACTACAATAAGAGGCCGAGTAAACTGGGTTTGTATTTTGTTTGAATATTCCAAAAATCAGAGGGGCGAATATATTTTGTCAAGTCCCTTCGACTGGAGGATAACATCTTGGGGTCACAGAATTCTGCTGTGGTCTGTGATATCCAGGATGATTATAGAGTCATAGAGATGTACAGCATGGAATAAGACACTTCGGTCCAAATAGTCTAGGCTGGCCCAGATATCCTAACCTAATCTTGTCCCATTTGCCAGCACTTGGCCCATATCCCTCTTAAACCCTCCCCATTCATTTACCAATCCAGATGCCTTTTAAATGTTGCAATTGTACCAGCCTCCACCACTTCCTCTGGCAGCTCATTCCATACACGCACTATCCTCTGAATAAAAAGGTTGCCCCTTAAGTCCCTTTTATATCTTTCCCCTCTCACCCTTAACCTATGCCTTCTAGTTTTGGACTCTGCCAACCAAAAGAAAAGACCTTGTCTATTTATCCTATCCAAGCCCCTCATGTTTTAGTAAAACTCTGAGGTCACCCCTCAGCCTCCGACACTCCAGAGAAAACAGCCCCAGCCTGTTCAGCCTCTCCCAAAGCTCAAATCCTAACCCTGGCAACATCCTTGTGAATCTTTTCTGAACTCTTTAAAGTTTCACTGCAACCTTGCAATAGGATGTAAAATGACCTCCCAACATGACCTTCCAACTCCTGTACTCCATACTCTGACCAATAAAGGAAAGCATACAAAACAGCTTCTTCACTATCCTATCTACCTGTGACTCCACTTTGAAAGAGCTATGAACCTGCACTGCAAGGTCTCTTTGTTCAGCAACACTCCCTGGGACCTTACCATTAAGTGTATAAGTCCTGCTAAGATTTGCTTTCCCAAAATGCAGCACCTCACATTTATCTGAATTAAACTCCATCTGCCACTTCTCAGCCCATTGGCCCATCTGATCAAGATCCCGTTGTAATCTGAGGTAACCTTCTTCGCTGTCCACTACATCTCCAATTTTGGTGTCATCTGCAAACTTACTAACTGTACCTCTTATGCTCACATCCAAATCATTTATATAAACGATGAAAAGTAGAGGACCCAGCACCGAAACTTGTGGCACTCCACTAGTCACAGGGATCCAATCTGGAAAAACAACCCTCCACCACCGCCCTTCGTCTTTTACCTTTGATCCAGTTCTGTATCCAAATGGCTAGTTCTCCCTGTAATTCATGATCTAACCTTGCTAACCAGTCTCCCATAGGAACCTTGTTGAATGTCTGACTGAAGTCCAAATCAATCACGTCCACCCCCTTTGCCCTCATCAATCCTCTATTACTTTTTCAAAAAAGTTCACGAGACATGATTTCCCACGCACAAAGCCAAGATGACGATCCCTAGTCCTTGACTTTCCAAATAGGTACATTCTGTCCCTCAGGATTCCCTCCAACAACTTGCCCACCATCGACATCAGGCTCACTGGTCTGCAGTTCCATGGCTTGTCCTTATCACCCTTAAATAATGGTACCATATTGGCCAACCTTCAGTCTTCTGACACCTCAACTATCGATGATACAAATATCTCAGCAAGAAGCCCAGCAATCACTTCTCTAGCTTCCCACAGAGTTCTAGGGTACATCTGATCAGGTCCTGGGGATTTATACACCTAAATGCGTTAAGACATACAGCACTCCCTTCTCTGTAAGATGAACATTTTTCAAGATGTCACCATCTTCCATGTCCTTCTCCATAGTGGAGAGAGGAGGTGGGGGGGGGGAAGAGAGGAGGGGGGGGGGGGGGGGGGGGGGGGGGGGGGGGGGGGGGGGGGGGGGGGGGGGGGGAGAGAGAGGAGGGGGGGGGGAGAGAGAGAGGGGGGGGGCGGAGAGAGAGAGGAGGGGGGCGGATAGAGAGAGAGAGAGAGAGAGGAGGGGGGGGAGAGAGAGAGAGAGAGAGAGAGAGGAGGGGGCGGAGAGAGAGAGAGAGGAGGGGGGGGAGAGAGAGGAGGGGGGGGAGAGAGAGAGGGGGTGGGGAGAGAGGGGGGGAGGAGGGGGGGGGAGAGAGAGGGGGGGAGAGAGGGGGGGAGAGAGGGGGGGAGAGAGGGGGGGAGAGAGGGGGGGAGAGAGGGGGAGAGAGGGGGGGAGAGAGGGGGGGAGAGAGGGGGGGAGAGAGGGGGGGAGAGAGGGGGGTAGAGGGAGAGAGAGGCGGGGGGGGGAGAGGGAGGGTGAGAGGTGGGGAGAGAGGGGGGGATAGAGGGGGGGAGAGAGGGGGGGGATAGAGAGAGAGGGGCGGGATAGAGGGAGAGAGAGAGTGGGGGAGAGAGGGAGAGAGAGAGGGGGGGAGAGGAGGGGGAGAGAGAGGGGAGGAGGGGGGGAGGGGGGGGGGAGAGGGGGAGAGGAGGGGGAGAGAGGGGGGGAGGGGGAGGGGAAGGAGGGGGAGAAGGGGAGGGGGAGAGAGGGGGGGGGGGGGGAGAGAGGGGGAGGGGGGGAGAGGGGGGGGGGGAGAGGGGGGGGGAGAGAGGGGGGGGGAGAGAGGGGGGGGGAGAGAGGGGGGGGAGAGAGGGGGGGGAGAGAGGGGGGGGGGGAGAGAGGGGGGGGAGAGAGGGGGGGGAGAGAGGGGGGGGGGAGAGAGGGGGGGGAGAGAGGGGGGGGAGAGAGGGGGGGGAGAGAGGGGGGGGAGAGAGGGGGGGGAGAGAGAGGGGGGGAGAGAGGGGGGGGAGAGAGGGGGGGGAGAGAGAGGGGGGGAGAGAGGAGGGGGGAGAGAGGGGGGGGAGAGAGGGGGGGGAGAGGAGGGGGGGAGAGAGGGGGGGAGAGAGAGGGGGGGGGGAGAGGGGGGGGAGAGAGGGGGGGGGAGAGAGGGGGGGGGGAGAGAGGGGGGGGGGAGAGGGGGGGGGAGAGAGAGGGGGGGAGAGAGGGGGGGGAGAGAGGGGGGGGGAGAGAGAGGGGGGGGGAGAGAGGGGGGGGGGAGAGAGGGGGGGGGAGAGAGGGGGGGGGGAGAGAGGGGGGGGGGAGAGAGGGGGGGGGAGAGAGGGGGGGGGAGAGAGGGGGGGGGAGAGAGGGGGGGGGAGAGAGAGGGGGGGGGGAGAGAGGGGGGGGGAGAGAGGGGGGGGAGAGAGGGGGGGGAGAGGGGGGGGGGGAGAGGGGGGGGAGAGAGGGGGGGGAGAGAGGGGGGGGAGAGAGGGGGGGGAGAGAGGGGGGGGAGAGAGAGGGGGGGGAGAAGGAGGAGGGGGGGGAGAGAGGGGGGGAGAGAGGGGGGAGAGAGAGGGGGGAGAGAGGGGGGGAGAGAGAGGGGGAGAGAGGGGGGAGAGAGAGGGGGGAGAGAGGGGGGGAGAGGGGGGGGGGGAGAGGGGGGGGGAGAGAGGGGGGGGGAGAGAGGGGGGGGGGGAGAGGGGGGGGGGAGAGGGAGGGGGGAGAGGGAGGGGGGGAGAGGGGGGGGGGGAGAGAGGGAGGGGGGGAGAGAGGGAGGGGGGGAGGGGGGGGGGGGGGAGGGGAGGGAGGGGGGGGAGGGAGGGGGGGAGGGGGGGGAGGGGGGGGGGAGAGAGGGGGGTGGGGGGGAGAGAGGGGGGTGGGGGGAGAGAGGGGGGTGGGTGGGGAGGGAGAGAGGGGGGTGGGGGGGGAGAGAGGGGGGTGGGGGGGGAGAGGGGGGGGTGGGGGGGGGGAGAGAGGGGGGTGGTGGGGGAGAGAGGGGGGTGGGGGGGAGAGAGGGGGGTGGGGGGGAGAGAGGGGAGTGGAGAGAGGGGAGTGGGGGGAGTGGAGAGAGGGGAGTGGGGGGGAGAGAGGGGGAGAGAGGGGGAGGAGAGGGGGAGAGGGAGAGAGGGGGGAGAGAGGGGAGAGAGAGGGGGGAGAGGGGAGAGGGAGAGAGGGGAGAGGGGAGAGGGGGAGAGGGGGTGGGGGAGGGGGAGAGGGGGAGAGAGGGGGGGAGAGGGAGGGAGAGGGGAGAGGGGAGAGGGGGGAGGGGAGAGGGGAGAGGGGGGGAGAGGGGGGAGAGGGGAGAGGGGGGGGGGGAGAGGGGAGAGGGGGGAGAGGGGAGAGGGGGGAGAGGGGAGAGGGGGGGAGAGGGGGGGGAGGGGAGAGAGGGGAGAGGGGGAGGGGGGGAGAGGGGGGAGAGGGGGGAGAGGGGAGAGGGGAGAGGGGGGGAGAGGGGAGAGAGGGGGAGGGGGGGAGAGGGGAGAGGGGGGGAGAGGGGGGGAGAGGGGGAGAGGGGGGGAGAGGGGAGAGGGGGAGGGGGGAGGGGAGAGGGGGGGAGGAGGGGGGAGGGGGGGAGGAGGGGGGGGGGGGGAGAGAGGGGGGGGGGGGGGGAGAGAGGGGGGTGGGGGGGAGAGGGGGAGTGGGGGGGAGAGAGGGGAGAGAGGGGGGAGAGAGGGGAGAGGGGGGGAGAGAGGGGAGAGGGGAGAGGGGGGAGAGGGGGAGGGGGGGAGAGGGGAGGAGAGGGGGAGAGGGGGGAGGGGGAGAGGGGGGGAGAGGGGAGAGGGGGGGGAGAGGGGAGAGGGGGGAGAGGGGAGAGGGGGGGAGAGGGGAGAGGGGGGGGAGAGGGGAGAGGGGGGGAGAGGGGAGAGGGGGGGGAGAGGGGAGAGGGGGGAGAGGGGGGAGAGGGGGGAGAGGGGGGGAGAGGGGGGAGAGGGAGAGGGGGGAGGGGGGGGAGAGGGGGGAGAGGGGGGAGAGGGGGGGAGAGGGGAGAGGGGGGGGGAGAGGGGAGAGGGGGGGAGAGGGGAGAGGGGGGGAGAGGGGAGAGGGGGGGAGAGGGAGAGGGGGGAGAGGGAGAGGGGGAGAGGGGGGAGAGCGAGAGGGGGAGTGGGGGAGAGTGAGGGGGGGAGAGAGAGGGGAGAGAGGAGAGGGGGAGAGGGGGGAGAGGGGGGAGGGGGGGGGAGAGGGGGGAGAGGGGGGGAGAGGGGGAGAGAGGGGAGAGGGGAGAGGGGGGGAGAGGGGAGAGGGGAGAGGGTGGGGAGAGGGGAGAGGGGGGGGGAGAGGGGAGAGGGGGGAGAGGGGAGAGGGGGGGAGAGGGGAGAGGGGGGGAGAGGGGAGAGGGGGGGAGAGGGGAGGGGGGGGAGAGGGGAGAGGGGGGGAGAGGGGAGAGGGGGGGAGAGGGAGAGAGGGGGGGAGAGGGGAGAGGGGGGGGAGAGGGGAGAGGGGGGGAGAGGGGGAGAGGGGGGGGGAGAGGGGAGAGGGGGGGGGAGAGGGGAGAGAGGGGGGGGAGAGGGGAGAGGGGGGGAGGGGGAGGGGGGGAGGGGAGGAGGGGGGGGAGGGGGGGAGGGGGGGGGGGAGGGGGAGGAGGGGGGCGGGGGGGGAGAGGGGGAGGAGGGGGGCGGGGGGGGGGAGGGGGGGGGAGAGGGGGAGAGAAGTCCAGGCCCCCCCCCGATCCTGCCTCAGCCTCAGCCCTTTCCAGAGTCACCTTCCCGGGAATGTGTCGGGGGAAGCCCGAGCCCCTCCCGGGGCCGGGGCGCCCTCACCTTCCAGCAGCTCTCCGGCCCCTTTGGGTGAAGTGAAGAGCACTTTCCGCGGAGGAGTCAGCTCCGAGACTCCCCCGAAACCTCCCGCCGCTGAGGACGAGGAGGACGATGCCGCTGAGGTGGCCATGACAGACACACTGCCGCAAACCGAAACGGCTTCGATTCCCCCAGCACAGTTTACGGCGGGAGGTCACACTTTACCGCACTTCACGACATCCGTTTGTTGGTTACGTATTGGGTGAACTCATTATTATTGGAGGGGGGGAGGTCATGTATTTTTTCACTATTTTTGAAAGGATACCCATTATTTTAAATTAAACATGTACCTAAATGATACAATAAAAATGAATGGTGCCAGTTGTGAAAACAAGGAGGGCAGCGCCAATTGTTATTTGTATATGTGTGTATTTGATAATAGAAGCAGTCCACCACGATTATCTGTGGTATTTAACACTTTGGGCCTTGAAAAAAGGCGGATCAAATCTACTCCATGTGTAGTTTAAATTAAAAGCCGGAGTGGTTTCTCCCTCCCTTTCCCAGAGGGTGGGGGAAACATTTGGAGATGGACACCGGAAGTGACTGGCCGAGCCACCGGAAATGACGGATTAACGTGTCGGACCGGGTTGACCAGCTTGTCGTTTCGCGCTCGGTGTGTATGATACCTTTTAGTTAAAGCATTAACCAACCTTCCTCCACCGGGGGAGGGGGGAATTAAAAAAGAAACAGCTTTATTTGATGTGGCAACCTCTAATAACAACAACAACAACAACAACAACTGGGGTTTGTATAGCGCCTCTGTTATACCAATAAGCCCTGATGAAGGGCTTTTGCCTGAAACGTCGGTTCTCCTGCTGCTCGGATGCTGCCTGACCTGCTGTGCTTTCCCACACGTTTTGACAGTGATCACCAGCATCTGCAGTCCTTTGTATAACGCCCCTGTCGAGTTGAGATGTCCCCAAAGCTCTTCACAGGAGTCTCATCCAGCAAAGTTAGATAGAGGCAGAAACAATGCTTATCTTTGGATACTGGGCTGTGTGTTAATAGGTCGTAGGTAAAAACAATGACTGCAGATGCTGGAAACCAGATTCTGGATCAATGGTGCTGGAAGAGCACAGCAGTTCAGGCAGCATCTAAAGTGCAGCGAAATCGACATTTCGGGCAAAAGCCCTTCATCAGGAATAAAGGCAGTGAGCCTGAAAGCGTGGAGAGATAAGCTAGAGGAGGGTGGCTTATCTCTCCACGCTTCACGCTCACTGCCTTTATTCCTGATGAAGGGCTTTTGCCTGAAACGTCGATTTCGCTGCACTTTGGATGCTGCCTGAACTGCTGTGCTCTTCCAGCACCACTGAGCAAGCCACTGTGGGATATATTTAACCAAATTCGGCTTTAACTCAAGTTTAGGAAGTTCAGGGCCAAAGCAGCATGAAGCTGTGGTGGAGTGATTCTATTGAGGGATGTTATAATGATGCGTAGATTTGCAAGAGCTGGTACCAAAACTGTTTCAGCGATTGTGGTGAATGGATCTTGGTTCAAGTTAGGTAGTGCAGCAGAGTTTTAAGTGACCTTGTGTTTTTGGAGGTGAGCCAGAAATGTTGATTGGGATAGTCAAGTCTAGAGTTAATTAAATCATGGGTGACCTTTGCAAAATGTTCTAATGCATGTATTTGACAGTTTTTACTCTGAATCACCTAGGGTTTCCTCCGAATGACGAGAGTCGAAAAGTGTGGGCATAAACCCTTCATATAAAAAGTGAAGTCTGCAGATGCTGGAGATCAGAGCTGAAAATGTGTTGCTGGATAAAGCACAGCAGGCCAGGCAGCATCCAAGGAACAGGAAATTCGACGTTTCGGGCCAGAGCCCTTTATCAGTTCCTGATGAAGGGCTCTGGCCCGAAACATCGAATTTCCTGTTATTTGGATGCTGCCTGACCTGCTGTGCTTTAACCAGCAACACATTTTCAGCATAAACCCTTCATATGCCTGAATTATAGACTCTCCTGTTCCTTGGAGGCTGCCTGACCTGCTGTGTTTTTTCCAGTGCCTCACTTTTTGATTCTGATCACCAGTCAGAGTCCTCACTTTCTCTGCATCCTCTAAAAAGTCCTCACTTTTTGAGGGTGGTACGGTGGCTCAGTGGTTAGCACTGCTGGCTCATAGCACCAGGGTCCCAGGTTCAATTCTAGTCTTTGGTGACTGTATGTGTGGAGTTTGCACATTATCCCTGTGTCTGCATGGATTTCCTCTGTGTGCTCCAGTTTCCTTCCACAGTCCAAAGATGTGCAGATCAGGTGAATTGGCCATGCTAAATCTCCCACAGGGTTAGGTGCATTAGTCAGAGGGAAATGGGTCTTCGGAGGGTTGGTGTTCACTTGTTGAGCCAAAGGGCCAGTTTCCACACTGTAGGGAATCGAATCTAATCTTCTCCGAATGATGAGAAAACAATTAGTGAGAACTCGAATATCAAATGAGGAGGTTAGAAGATAATTTTGCATTTTGCATCAAGACTTTAAGTTCCCTACCAACAACCATGTTGGAATCAGAATCCACAACAACTTTTTAACAGGGAAGTGGCTTACTACAAAAATCAAATTAGTATATCGAAGAAAGACAAGAAAATGTCTAATTGACCTTCTCTTTCAGAGAGCTAGCACAAGAGTAATGGGTTAAATAACTTTCATCAGTTCTGTAAAGTTCTTATCAATTGATTTTGTTGCTCATTACCGATGGTTGGCAGCACATTTGAGGGTTTCATAGCTTTTCATGAATCTACGATGCATTGAGCTTCATTTTATTGATCAACAAAGCTCATCTTGTGCTTTATCCATTGTTGGGTGACCTTTATGGTGAAGACTGGATGAAATGGAAGTTCTTCGGCCTACACTAATCAATATTGATGGACGGATTTACCGCAAAAATCATATCAAAGAGCAGGTGTACCAGAATGAGGAAGAGGACGACTTTACTTATCCCGGTATGTGTAACAACTCCATCTGTTAGCACTCTCTCAAAACAGAACTAGTATTTTTATTTCTAAAAAGTTAAACTAATATCAAGCCCTGCTATAGTCTTGTTTATATATTGATAATTAAGACAAATGATGCCTGGACATCACTTTATATTAAAGTTTATTTCCTACCTTCAATTGCAATGTTTTTTTTTTAAATAATGTTTGTTATTTTACGTAGGACTAATATTGTGAACTTAGCTACTTTGCTTGGCCAACTGTTTCTGCTCTTGATCGCCATCTGTGTAAAGAAATAATTCCTCAGGTTTCTATTAAACCTTAACCCTACCTGGCCCATACTCCGAATCTGAGGAGGTTTTGTGGTGCAGTGATAAAGTCCCTACGTCTGGCTATAAGCTGTAGTTCAAAGCCCATGCCAGGACACATTGACCAACAAAAGTTTGTAATATGGTCAAACAGGCTGATTATCAACATGTAAATCCTTCCAATATGCTCGATGGCATGCAGTAAAACATTGTTGATCGCCTGGTTGTTCATTCTGCAGAAGACAGTGGCATACACTGCAATACGTTGCACCATAAGCTTGGACCATCCAGAAGTCTGTGGCCCAACTCGAGGAAACAAAATGGGAGAAAAGACTAGCAAATTTCTAAACTTTCTGAGTGATGACTCATGTTGCGGTAATCTAGTGAGAAGGGAACAAAGACTTAGATCACGCTGTAAAACTTAAGTTGATTTTACCTCATCATTCTGTTGTTGCACTTAATAGATTTGTCGCAGTCTGAGACAAATCCAATCCCTCTCAGTATATTGAATGTGTCTTGTCCTTTTTTGAGAGAGCTTCTTCCAGGGTCAAGAATCCAATCTTATCTGAGTGTTTCAGAGCTTGTGAGGCAGTGTGATCTGAAGATTTAGTTTGATCTTGATTGGCAAATAATCTGGCACTGCTACTTCGTTGTTTTATTTTCTATTGCCTTACATTAGCTACATTGAGCAACTTGCATGGAAAAGTGCCATGATATGTTAGTTTCTACTGTAACATAGGGTGTGTGATTTATTTGTATTTTAATACAGTTTATTTCAAGTTTACATTTTAAAATTTGAATTATGGCACATAATTTTACGTGTTTTAAGGGATTGCTAGAAAGGCTCAGCACATCTGGCAGTATCTGTGGGGGGGAAATAAATTAATGTTTCGGGTTGAGTGACCTTTCCTCAGAGCTGAAAATGTGTTGCTGGTTAAAGCACAGCAGGTCAGGCAGCATCCAAGGAACAGGAAATTCGACGTTTCGGGCCAGAGCCCTTCATCAGGACCTTTCCTCAGAATTCCTCACTCGACCTGAATCTTTTATCTCTGATTTCTCTCCACCGATGCTGCCAGGCCTGCTGAGCTTTTCCAGCAATTTCTGTTTTTGTTTCTGATTTACAGCATCCACAGGTCTTTCAGTTCTTATTTTGATTTCTTTTAAAAATAGTTTTAAAAAGGTAGTTTTGGAAAGTATGGGAATTTGTTGTATTGGCAGAGTTTATGAGCAAACAAGATTGAGTATTGCATTATGCTTTCAGATAGAAGATTCTGGATTTTTTCGGACTAACGGGAAGCACTCATAATTTGGAAAAACAACTATTTAGATTTAATTTGGGGCATTTCTGCAGGGTTCTTAGCTGAAACTGAATGTGTAGCAAAATCCCTTTTGAGAAAGGGAGAAGATAGTTTAGAAATGTTGAAAATAAGTTACTTTGGTATCTGGAGTCTTATAAATGCTCCAGGCCAGAAATGTTGGTGAGAACCCTGAAAGAGTTATTTGAAGCTGAGAAGGTTTAATCTTAGTTATATGACAAATTAAAGAAGAAGCTACCAGATTCCTTCAACCAGGAATTGAAGCCACATTTAAATCAATTCCTATTTGGGATAGAGAAGAGCATTCTTTCTGGTGTAGGAGAACTGTTTTGGAATGCTTTTGGGATTAATGGGATATTATTTTTACTGAGTTTTGAATCTTTAAATGTGTGTTCTATGTAAATAGTTTTATTGATTTTGCTTTCTTTTGTTCTCTAAACTTCTGTTTTAGAGTCATAGAGATGTACAGCATGGAAACAGACCTCTCGGTCCAACCCGTCCATGCTGACCAGATACCCCAACCCAATCTAATCCCACCTGCCAGCACTCAGCCCATAGGTCTCCCAACCCGTCCTATTCATATACACATCCAAATGCCTCTTAAATGTTGCAATTGTAACAGCCTCCACCACTTCCTCTGGCAACTCATTCCATATACGTACCACCTTCTGTGTGAAAAAGTTGCCCTTAGGTCTCTTTTATATCTTTCCCCTCTCACCCTAAACCTATGCCCTCTAGTTCTGGACTCCCCAACCCCAGGGAAAAGACTTTGCCTATTTATCCTATCCATGCCCCTCATAATTTTGTAAACCTCTATAAGGTCGCCCCTCAGCCTCCGACGCTCCAGGAAAAACAGCCCCAGCCTGTTCAGCCTCTCCCTACAGCTCAAATCCTCCAACCCTGGCAACATCCTTGGAAATCTTTTCTGAACCCTTTCGCAACATCTTTCCGATAGGAAGGAGACCAGAATTGCACGCAACAGTGGCCTAACTAATGTCCTGTACAGCCACAACATGACCTGCCAATCCTGTACTCAATACTCTGACCAGTAAAGGAAAGCATACCAAATGCCTTTTCACTATCCTATCTACCTGCGAATCCACTTTCAAGGAGCTATGAACCTGCACTCCAAAGTCTCTTTGTTCAGTAACACTCCCTAGGACCTTACCATTAAGTATATAAGTCCTGCTAGGATTTGCTTTCCCAAAATGCAGCACCTCGCATTTATCTGAATTAAACTTCATCTGCCACTTTTCAGCCCATTGCCCATCTGGTCAAGATCCTGTTGTAATCTGAGGTAACCCTCTTCGCTGTCCAGTACAATTTTGTTATCATCTGCAAACTTACTAACTGTACCTCCTATGCTCGCATCCAAATCATTTATATAAATGACAAAAAAGTAGAGAACCCAGCACAGATCCTTGTGGCACTCCACTGGTCACAGGTCTCCAGTCTGAAAAACTACTCTTCACCACCACCCTCTGTCTTCTACCTTTGAGCCAGTTCTGTATCCAAATGGCTAGTTCTCCCTGTATTCCATGAGATCTAACTTTGCTAATCAGTCTCCCATGGGGAGCCTTGTCGAACGCCTTAATGAAGTCCATATAGATCACATTTACTGCTCTGTCCTCTTCAATCCTCTTTGTTACTTCTTCAAAAAACTCAATCAAGTTTGTGAGACACGATTTCCCACACACAAAGCCATGTTGACTATCCCTAATCAGTCCTTGCCTTTCCAAACACATGTACATCCTGTCCGTCAGGGTTCCCTCCAACAGCTTGCGCCAGGCTCACTGGTCTATAGTTCCCTGGCTTGTCCTTACTGTCTTTCTTAAATAATGGTACCACGTTAGCCAACCTCCAGTCTTCTGGCACCTCACCTGTGACTATCGATGATGCAAATATCTCAGCATCTAAACCTTTAACACTATGGCAGTCCCAGTCTATATTCAGAAAATTAAAATCCCCTACCATAACTACCCTATTATTCTTACAGATAGCTGAGATCTCCTTAGAAGTTTGTTTCTCAATTTCCCTCTGACTATTAGGGGTCTATAATACAATTCCAAGAAGGTGATCATCCCTTTCTTATTTCTCAGTTCCACCCAAATAACTTCCCTGGATGTAATTCTGGGAATATCCTCCCTCAGCATAGCTGTAATGCTATCCCTTATCAAAATGCCACTCCCCCTCCTCTCTTGCCTCCCTCGCTATCCTTCCTGTAGCATTTGTATCCTGGAATATTAGGCTGCCAGTCCTGTCCATCCCTGAGCCATGTTTCTGTAATTGCTATGATATCCCAGTCCCATGTTCCCAGCCATGCCTTAAATTCATCTGCCTTCCCTGTTAGGCCTCTTGCATCGAAATAAATGCAGTTTAAATGATTAGTCCTACCTTGTTCCTGCCTGCCCTGACTTCTGTTCTCAACTGTACCAGTCTCAGATTGATCTCTTGCCTCACTATCTCCCTGGACCCCCCCCCCCCCCTTACTAATTTAAATCCTCCCGAGCAGCTCTAGCAAATTTCCCTGCCAGTATATTACCTTCCCATTGTTTTTGTGTCATCTGCAAACTTCCTACTATATCCAAATCCAGGTCATTTATGTGCGCTGAGAAAAGCAAGAGTCCCGCTTCCACCCCTGGGTGAACTCCATTATAAACCTTCTTTCAGCCTGCAAAAAGATCTGTTAACCATTGCTGTCTGTTTGCTATCACTCAGCCAGTTGTGTGTCCACATGGCGATTTAATCCAGTCCCTATGTTTTGTGTACAAGTCTTTGTGTGGTACTATGTTAGAAGTCTTTTGGAAGTCCATGTACCCCACACAACAGTCTCTCTGCTGTGTCTTGAAAACCTTCAGCAAATCAGTCAGACCTGATTTTCCTTTCAAACTTTTCTCCGAAGCTTCTGAATTTTTTCATGTGAATATTTATTTTATCCTAAATAATTGTTTCGGGCAACTTCTCCACCATTGAAAGGCTGAGTCTCAGTATTAATATGATGATTTCTGTTTCTGTGATTCACAGCTACCTGTCATGCTTTCCCTTATTTACATTAGGAGTTTGCATATTTCGGTGTTGAGTGCCAATTGCAAATACTGTACTGGTGCACTCCTGGGGACTCCCTGTAAATAGCTGCATTTTCCTGCAAACGCCTAACAAATACTGACACGTCCCTTGGACTCCCTGTAAGTGCTGGCGTACTCCGGGGATGCTTTCAAATGGTGCACTCCTAAGGACCCAGTGTCCTCACCTTTGAAAGGCAATTAATTTTCAAATAATATTCATAGTACATGAGCATTGCTGACTAGGCCAGCGATTATTACACATTCCTAATTGTCCAGTTGACAGTTAAGAATCAGTCAGACCTTTAAAAAATTCATTCATAGTACACGGGCCAGCATTTGTTGTCCCTTGAGAAGGTGGGGGTGAGCTGCCTTCTTGACCCGCTGCAGTCCATGGGCTGTAGGTAGACCCACAATGCACTTAGGCAGGGAATTCCAGAAAGTCATCTGGAGTCACGTGTAGACCTGATGAGGATTAGATTAGATCCCCTACAGTGTGGAAACAGGCCCTTTGGCCCAACCAGTCCACACCAACTCTCCAAAGAGTAACCCACCCAGACCCATTTCCCTCTGACTAATGCACCTAACAATGTGGACAATTTAGCATGGCCAATTCACCTGACCTGCACATCATTGGATGGTCGGTTTCCTTCCCTAAGGACATGAGTGAACCAAATGGGATGTAACAACAATGAATAGTGGTTACATGGTCACCATTTGACTGGCTTTTAATTCCAGATTTAATTAAATTCAACTTCTATCGTCTGCCATGTCCTCAGATCATTAACCCTGAGTTCTGGATATATAGTCCCGTGTCATTACCAATTCAGCACTGTCTCGATTTAATATGCTGGAAAACCTGCAAGTACAAAAAACACTAAAGAATTCTTGAGCCAATTCCAATGACACTATGCCTTCCTACAGTCAAATAGAGTCCTGATGACCTCCTGGTGGCTGTGATCCTCTTGCAGAGCCCAGATTGAAACCTTTTTTATGCAGTGTCAGGAGCTGCGTGTGTGATGTTTTACACTTCCACAGAGCTGTTTGGACTGTTCTGTCATCTCCTGCATCACATCCATAAAACAGCAATCTCACTAATTTGGCCAGTCAGACTAGAGATGGCAGCTAAGCACAGACTCTCCACCTGCTGTGCGAACGCTGCCTCCTGCAGAGGCGTTCAGTAGTCCCCAGAATGACATTCAAAATTAGTTCATTGCACAATGTTACCTCAGGCTCTTCAGTGTAAAGGTTTGCACGGTGTTGGAGACTCAATTGCAGTAATTAAAACCTAAGATGAAAAAACAATTAAAGTTTCTTCTTTGCCAGTGACTTCAACAAGCTGAAAACTGGTGGAGCCAAGCAAAAAAAAATTTCCAATAATTCCTCACCAGGAAAATATAGACCTGGCTGTGATAGTAATAGGAAAATTATTTTCTTCTCTCATTACATTTCACAATCAAGCTCTTAAATGGAACAACAGTGTGATGAGGTAAACTCAATTCCATTTTTATGCATTTTACCTGCAGTGTTTTTTTTTAGATTACTTACAGTGTGGAAACAGGCCCTTCGGCCCAACAAGTCCACACCGACCTGCAACCCACCCATACCCCTACATTTACCCCTTTACCTAACACTACAGGCAATTTAGCATGGCCAATTCACCTGACCCGCACATCTTTGGATTGTGGGAGGAAACCAGAGCACCCGGAGGAAACCCACGCAGACACGGGGAGAATGTGCAAACTCCACACAGTCAGTCGCCTGAGTCGGGAATTGAACCCGGGTTTCAGGCGCTGTGAGGCAGCAGTGCTAACCACTGTGCCACCGTGCCGCCCATGTTCTGTACCACTTTTCAATTCTTGCCCGACTGCTGAATACAATTACAAGAAATTGGAGTGGGAGTAGGCCATTCAGTTCCTCCTGCCATACAGTAAGATTGTAGCCTCAAATCCACTTCCCAACTACTCCTGCTGACCATTTGACTCCCTTATTAGTCAAGAATCTATCTGCTACTGCCTTAAAAGTATTTAACAAACGTGCCTCCAGTGATCTCTGAGGAACATATGAAATAGAAGCCCCATTAGCTCACTCTGCAGTTCAACAAGATCAAGCTGATATGATTGCTCACATTCCTGATTACTGGTAAATTTTGCTTGAGGAGACCCCATAGTTTTTAGACTGCTCATGTTCCCTCAGACTGAAGTAAGCTCTAGAATTTCCTATTGTAGCAGAGATGGAATATCAATGTCTCACCGTTTCTTACATAATATTTATGTCAGTGCTTCAACATAGATGGGAGCTCTGAGATGTTGTAAGTGATTTTCCGGGTTTTTGTTTTGCAGGAGTTATAGACTGTATGGATGAGCCTTGTGATTCTGTACTTATAGAGCAGACAGATCGGGGCTATCGATGCTCCATGGCTGTGCCTAGTGCTCTATACAAGTGAGTTGACACTATTTGAGATTTGCAGGTGCGTTTGTTTGTTTGAGACACTGGCCCTTTTCCATTTGACCTGATCACAGAGGGACAGGAAAGATCCAGTATCCTCGCCAACAGCAACAGAGTCAAACAGCATCACCAAAAGCAGATTAATTAGTTGTTCATGTTCCATGCAAAATAGCTGGTGTATTTAGCTGCACAATGTGCCACTGACCTTCCAATAAATTCATTTTTATGTGGTCCTGCAAAAATCAGCCATGTTGCTTTAGTGGGATGTTGGAAAACAGTTCACTGGTCAGGACCTGTTTTCTCAATTTTCTATTTGTAGTGTTTTCAGGGAGGCGCAGAAGCTCTCCATGAAATAGAGTCATAGAGATGTACAGCATGAAAACAGACCCTTCGGTCCAACCCGTCCATGCAGACCAGATATCCCAACTCAATCTAGTCCCACCTGCCAGCACCTCACCCATATCCCTCCAAACCCTTCCTATTCATATACCCATCCAAATGCCTTTTAAATGTTGCAATTGTACCAGCCTCCACCACATCTTCTGGCAGCTCATTCCATACACGTACCACCCTCTGCGTGAAAAGGTTGCCCCATAGGTCTCTTTTATATCTTTCCCCTCTCGCCCTAAACCTATGCTCTCTAGTTCTGGACTCCCTGACCCTAGGGAAAAGACTTTGTCTATTTATCGTATCCATGCCCCTCATAATTTTGTAAACCTCTATAAGGTCACCCCTCAGCCTCCAACGCTCCAGGGAAAACAGCCCTAGCCTGTTCAGCCTCTCCCTGTAGCTCAGATGCAGGAGCATTGCCATTAAGGAATGGGCGGAGTTCATGACCAATACTTCAAGCTGACCATAAAGCTACATCACGCTTTGAGTCCAAAATCTATAATGACGAGACAGAGAAGTAAATAAAAGGAAGCGAGTCCCGCACTGTGGATTCCGCCAGCCTGTAAGAAGTCTTACCCTATTCCCCCAAAGAGCTGTCGGTCAAGGACTGGCCTCTTCAGTCACACGAAGACTCAGGGAGCCGGGATCTTATCCTCCTCAAAACTGAGGGACAGCTGACAATGACACTTTGATACTCATGGTGTGAGAAGGTGCTATGCGAATGCAAAATTTTCCTTGTTCTCTATCACACCTGGGGATTATGTAATACTGAAAGTCTATGCCCAAATATAAGCCAAATATTGTTTACTCTTCTCAGGAACTTGATTGGCCATTACTGGATTCTATTCTAAATTTGTGAATGTTGGTAATTAATTTTTAACTGAACTGGAAAAGATGTTGGTGCTAATCCTGTGTATGAGCAGTGAAACTGTTCTTGGCAGCAGATAGTAGTCAGTTTGGTTTTGTTTTTCTATGTTGCCACTAGGTGGCTGTGTATAATGCAACATTCAGCTCCTACCTTCACTTTATAAACCCTTTCAATGTAGCAAATCCTCCAAGATTTTTCATGGGCTGAATGGAACTTGGCAGGGTGGGTGGTGGTGATAGGATTGGAGCAGAAGAGGAGTTAGGAAGAAGGATGAAGTTATTGATTATAAAGCTATTGTGCTAGAAATCATATGTTTCACTGGTTCAGCCACTGGTGAAATATTGTGTACAATTCTGAGCACCACCCATCGGGCAAGGTGTAAAGATCTTTGGAAAGGGATCAGAGGAAATCTAGCTGGATATTATCAGGGATGAGAGGTTGCACTGCATTCTTTCGAATAGAGAGAGTTGGCGAGGTGACTTGTTTAAGGTTTTTGAGTTGAGCGGCTTCATGGCATAGGACATTGGCATCAGTTTTGTAACCGGGAGGATCTGTACCAATGGGACGGTCTCCACCTGAACCGATCTGGAACCAGTGTTCTAGCGAAAACGATAAATAGAGCGGTCACTAGGACTTTAAACTTGTGAGTTGGATGGAAGGGAAAAACGACGGAGTATGGAATCAGGTAGAAAGATAAGCAGCAGGTTAGCATGTGTGCAAGGTTTAAGTTCAAGGCAGACGAGGAATGAAGCAAAAAGGAAGGGAACTCAGGATATATTACTTGAGATGCTGGAAATCATGATAAGAAAATTAGCATTAAGGCACTTTACTGAATGCTCGTGGCATTTGGAATAAAGCAGATGAATCAACAGTACAAATGTGCTGATTATGATATGGTAGGCATCACAGAGATGTGATTACAGGGGTTTCAGGACTGACAGTTAAACATCCAAGGCTTTACAACTCATCGAAAAGACAGGGAGGTGGGCACTGGGGGCAGGGTGTCTTGTTAGTTAAGAATGAAATTAAATCTATGGCACTGAATGACATAGGGTCAGATGATGTGGAGTCTGTGTGGGTGGAGTTGCGGAACCACAAAGGCAAAAAAAAAATGGGAGTTATGTACAGACCTCCCCGCAGTGGTCAGGCCAGGGGCACAAGGTGTACCAGGAAATAGATAGGGCATGTCAAGAGGGCACGGTCACGGTGATCATGGGGGACTTCAATATGCATTTGGACTAAGGTGAATAATGTTGTAGGCGGATCCATTGAAAGGGAATTCATGGAATATTTACAGGATAGCATTTTGGAACAGAGCCCACAAGGGAGCAGACTTAGTGCTGTGTAATGAGCCAGACTTTATAAAAGATCTTAAAGTAAGGAAACACTTAAGTGATCATAATATGGTAGAGTTCAGTCTGCAGTTTGAAAGAGAGAAAGCAAATTCGGATGTAATGGTCTTGCAGTTAAATAAGATAATTACAGGGGCATGAGAGAGGAACTGACAAAAATTGACTGGAAGCAGGGCGTAGAGGCGAAGACAGTAGAGCAACAATGGCAGGAGTTACTGGGTGTAATTGAGGACACAGTGCAGAGGTTCATCCCAAGGAAAAGAAATATTATCTGGGAGATGGATTAGACAGTCATGGCTGACAAAGGAAGTCAGGAAATGTATCAAAGATAAAGAGAGAGCCTATAAAGTGGCCAAGCGCACTGGGATATCAGAAAATTGGAAAGACTACAAAAACAAACAGAGGATAACAGAGAGAAATAAGGAAGGAGAGGATCAAATATGAAAGTAGGCTAGCCCGTAATATTAGAAATGATAGTACAAGTTCTTTTCAATACATAAACAAGGGGCAAAAGTAGACATTGGGCCGCTCCAAATTGATGCAGGAAGGCTCGGAAGGCGATAAGGAAATAGCTGAAGAATTTACTAAGTACTTTGCATCAGTCTTCAGAGTGGAAGACAGGAATAATATCCCAACAATTAAGGATAATCGGGGGCAGAGTTGAGTATGTTAGCCATTACAAAAGAGAAAGTGCTAGAAAAGCTAAAAGGTCTAAAAATCGATAAATCTCCTTCCCTAATGGGCTACATCCTAGAGTTCCGAGGGAGGTGGCTGAGGAAATAGCGGAGGCACTGACTGTGATCTTTCAAAAATCACTGGAGTAAGGGAAATTCCCAGATGATTGGAAAATCGCTGTTGTAACCCTGTGGTTTAAGAAAGGATCAAGACAAAACGTGGAAAATTATAGGCCGATTAGCCTAACCTCAGCTGTTGGTAAAATTCTAGAATCCATCGTTAAGGATGAGATTTCTAAATTCTTGGAAGTGCAGAGTCAGGTCAGAACAAGTCAGCCTGGATTTAGTAAGGGGAGGTCATGCCTGACAAACCTGTTAGAATTCTTTGAAGAGATAACAAGTAGGTTAGACCAGGAAACCCAGTAGATGTTATCTATCTAGATTTCCAAAAGATCTTTGATAAGGTGCCTCACAGAAGGCTGCTGAGTAGGGTGAGGGCCCATGTGTTCGAGGTGAGCTACTGGCATGGATTGAGGATTGGCTGTCTGAGAGAAGGCCAAGAGTTGGGATTAAAGGTTCTTTTTTGGAAGGGTAGCCGGTGGCAAGTGGTGTCCCAAAGGATTCAGCTGTTCACTTTACATATCAATGATCTGGATGAAGAGACTGGGGGCATTCTGGTGAAGTTTGCCAATGATACGAAGTTAGGTGGACAAGCAGGTAGTACTGAGGAGGCGGTGAGGCTGCAGAAAGGTTTAGATAGTTTCGGAGAATCATCCAGGAAATGGCTGATGAAATTCAACGTGAGCAAATGTGAGGTCTTGCACTTTGGAAAAAAGAATGCAAGCATGGACTATTTCTAAACGGTGAGAAAATTCATAAAGCCAAAGTGCAAAGGGATCTGGGAGTGCTTGCCCAGGCTTCTCTAAAGGTTAGCTTGCAGGTTGAGTCCGTGATTAGAAGGCAAATGTGATATTGTCATTTATCTCTAGAGGGTTGGAATATAAAAGCAGCGACATGCTTCTGAGACTTTATAAAGCTCTGGTTAGGCCCCATTTGGAGTACTGTGTCCAATTTTGGGCACCACACCTCAGGAAGGACATACTGGCACTGGAGCGTGTCCAGCAGAGATTCACAGGGATGATCCCTGGAATGGTAGGCCTAACATACGATGAACGGCAGAGGATCCTGGTATTATATTCATTAGAGTTTAGAATGTTGAGTGGAGATCTAATAGAAACTTACAGATAATGCATGGCTTAGAAAGAGTGGACACTGGGAAGTTGTTTCCGTTAGGCGGGGAGACTAGGACCCGTGGGCACAGCCTTAAATTAAAGGGGGTCAATTTAGAACGGAAATGAGGAGACATTTCTTCAGCCTGAGAGTGGTGGGCCTGTGGAATTCATTGCCACGGAGTGCAGTGGAGGCTGGGATGTTAAATGTCTTCAAAATGGAAATTGATAAATTCTTGATCTTGCAAGGAATTAAGGGTTATGGGAAGAGTGTGGGTAAATGGAGGTGAAATGCCCGTCAGCCATGATTAAATGGCAGAGTGGACTCGATGGGCCGAATGGCGTTACTTCCACTCCTATGTCTTTATGGTTTATGTCAGGCAATAACCAAAATATGTAAATACAAAATAATTTAGTGCAAAATCTGGAGGAGTTTGAGAATTTGTTTTTCCACCCTGAGTTTTTGGGAGTTGGATCACTTTCCCCAGAAAAGGTAGTAGGAGCTTATTGCTTCAATAATTTTGTTTAAAAAAAGGATTGGGCAGTTACCTGAGGGTGAGGAAGTTTTCAATGTTACTCAGTTTTTAAAAAAAACTGGGAGATGGGTCTAAGCACATCTGCTCTTTCTAAGAGCTCACAGTTCCTTGAACAGTTAGTGTAAGCTGTGACTTTTAACTGATAAGACATGGAGATTTTCTGAGTGAACCAGTCACCCTGTGCCTCTTTAATGACAGACCAAATGGCTTTCTTTTGTACTGCAAGTTTCTGTGACTCCTGGGAGGGGACAGCGTGTATCATAGCAAGACAGAAGGGTACAGGGAGAAAATTCCAGCAGTACGAGGAATTAATGATTAACAACAGTCCTGTCAGGACTTGGGTGGGGGAGTGTTGGGTCCTATTTGGCAATTAATGACAGGAGATAGAAAATGGGGACTAATGTCTGGTTCAAGGGGATCTTGTTGTCAATAAACAGACATAAAGACAAAAAGCATTTTTTAAAGACCATTTAGTCCAACAAGCCCTTACACATGCTGAATGATCTATGGGTGTGTACCAGATACTGGAAGTTGATTCTTCCTAAGTTTATACTTAATGTTGAATTGTTTTTAATTTTAAAAAATGCAGTTTGGATTGGAGAAGTTATGTGTAGATGCCTCACTTTGCATGCACTGTATCAGTTCAAGAAGGAAATTCATCACACATTTGACAGTTAGGAATCGGACAATAAACTCTGGTCTAGCCAGTGATGCCCACATCTTGCAAAATAAATAATGAAATGACCAGGGTTGTGTTTGCATTTCATCAGTAGGTAACCAGGGGCAAGTTTGTGTCACTTCTCTCCAATAGAACTGATGAAGTTTTATTGATGGGGATAATTTCCCCTTCACTGAACTTATAATTCTTCTAAGGTTTTAAAGTGAGGTATTTTTGCCTGATAAAAATCCATTGTAAATGGTTCACATTGTAAAGATGGTATCTTTTCATTTTTCTGTCAGTATGATTGTGGATTAAAAAGGGAAAACATCTTCAAAAACCCAAAGATTGTTGAAGGATGACTGTAGTTTTCAAAAGGGAAGGACTAGGAGAAAGTGAGGACTGCAGATGCTGGAGATCAGAGTCGAGGGTGTGGTGCTGGAAAAGCACAGCAAGTCAGGCAGCATCCGAGGAGCAGGAGGGTCAATGTTTTGGGCATAAACCCTTCATCAGGAATGATGAAAGGCTTATGTCTGAAACGTCGATTCTCCTGCTCCTTGAATGCTGCCTGACCTGCTGTGCTTTTCCAGCACCACACTCACAACTGCACTTTCTAAAAGCAGATTACCTGACGTGTTGTAAGCAGTAGTGAAGTCTGGTTACAGGCAAGCCAGGGACTGTGTACAAATGGAGCTATGGCCAGCGGCAAGTAGCTGATTAGTCTGTGGACTCATAACTAGTTATCGATGACAAAGACCATCATGTGATTGGCTCCCAGGTAGCTGTTGGTGTGAAAGTTTAAGGAAGAAGCTATCAGACCTCTGGAAATAATTTGAATATTATCTCCAGCCTGAAGATAGCTGGCTTAATTCCCCTTATTACTTACTATAAGCTGTGGCTTTAATAGGTTTGAGGCCTTCGTAAGTGAGAACTAGTTATCTGTGCTACTGCAAACAAGTGAAAGGACCTGGAGAAGGAATATCAAGAAATAGCATTCTGATCAGCAAAAGGATTATCTTTCAAGAAATCTTGTGGACAGGGACCATTGAACTGCCTTCCCAGTCTTTCTCTCAGTTATAGCATGCGTGATTTTTTTTAGTCTGTCTGTATGTGTGCAGCAGGAAGTTTATAAAGGTTTTGACAAGTGGAGTTATGTCTTGACAGTTCATAATTATTAACTTGTAGCTAGAATCTATTTATTTGTAACAAGCAGCAATCTAGCTACAAATATCTGGACTGCATTTTCTGTCAACCTGATCTAAATGGACAAGTAAATTGTGGAGTTTTGCATACTGTTATAAAATCTTTAACTTTTGTGATGGCTCCAGGAATAACAGGACTTAATACCCCACTGAGATATGACAACACATTTCACCATTCAGGGGGTGACATATAGATATTTGACCTTTCTGGGGATTGATGCTTCAATATTAGATCTGGCAAAACGTTATGGAGGATTCATTCTTGCCAGAAGTCAGAGCAGAGTCATTTTTTTGTGATTTTAAATCATCATTTTACTTTTTCCACAGATACATAATTGGGAAGAAAGGGGAGACCAAACGGAGACTGGAGAATGAAACACGAACTTCCATAACCATTCCTAAACCTGGAATAGAGGGAGAGATTGGTGAGATTCAGTAGGAATTCAAAGGCAAAGTTTTATTAACATATGAAATTAAGCTGTAAGAGGGAAGCATACATCTTTTTAAGCACTGTTTATCAAGAATTCTGATCCAGCATGCAACAAGTATGGACAACATTCAGGCCTGGACTGATAAGTGACAAATACTGTTCATGTCACAAGCATCTCAGGAAATGGATGTGGGTTTGCTCGCTGAGCTGGAAGGTTCGTTTTCAGACATTTCGTCATCATACTAGGTAACATCATCAGTGAGGCTCCGGATAAAGCAATGGTGGCATGGCCTGCTTTCTATTTGTGTTTAGGTTTCCTTAGTTGGTTGATGTCATTTCCTGTGGTGATGTAATTTTCCTCGGCGGAAAACTAGCCATCAGGATACATGATCAACTATCCATAAAAAGACATGACCCTCTCTCACTAGTATCCTCCCATACGGATGAGGAAGGACACCACTTCAACTGGGACAACACATCCATCCTAGGACAAGCCCAACAGAGAGACACACGAGAATTCCTCGAAGCATGGCATTCCAATTGGGACTCTATCAACAAACACATTGACTTGGATCCCATTTACCACCCCCTGAGAAAAAGAACAGGAAATGACATCACCACTGGAAATGACATAACCAAGCCAAGGAAACCTAAACACATAAGTAGAAAGCAGGCCATGCCACCAGTGCTTCATCCAGAGGCTCACTGATGATGTTACCTAGTATGGTGACAAAATGTCTGAAAATGAACCTTCCAGCTCAGCAAGCAAACCTACATCCAGAACCTCAACCCAAGCTACAAATCTTCTCAAAACTCGCCATTTCAGTAAATGATCACCTTCCTTTCATTGCTATTCACAAATTCCTTACCGTTCACATCCTGGGTGGGTTTGTCACCATCGAGCAGAAGTTATTTGAGCCAACTCCATACATATTGGGGATACAGAGTAGATCAGAGGCTGGGAGTTCTACAGCAAGTGAAGAACCTCCTACCTAACACTGAAAATATGTATTAATAGCAGATATAGGCCATTCAACCCTTCAAATCTGCTCTGCCATTCAGTAAGAACATGGCTGACCTGTTTGTGTCATAGATTTCTCATTCCCATCTGTTCCTGATAACCTCTCACTTTGTTACCTCCTAAGGATCTATCTAACCTCACCTCAAAGATATTAAATGATCCCTCGACCAACTCCAGCACCATGGGCTGCCTTTGAGGTGGAGTGCTCCAAAGTGGCACAAACCACTGGAAGAAAGTTCTCCTCCCCTCCCCTTCCTAAAAGGGTATCTTTTCTGCATTCGCCCACAAGAATCTTTTCCACATCCACTGTGTCAAGACCGTTCAGGATCTTTTAAACTTCATTCGAACTATCCCTTGCTGTTCCGCACTTAGGCTCAGCTTGGTTGCGCACATCTAGTCTTGTAAGACAAACTACTCATTCTGTATATGAATCCAATAAACTTTCTCTGAGTCACTTCCAATGTATTTACATTCTTCTTTAACTGGCAACCAAAACTTTATCCTGAATTCAAAACCATGTTTCACCAATGCCCTGTAAAGTTGAAACATAGCATCCTTACTTTTATGTTCTTACCGTAATAAAATCTAGCATTTTCTCCCCAATCTGTTCATGGGATGTGGGTGTCACTGGCTAATCCGGCCTTTAGCACCCATCTGTAATTTCCCTGGCAGTTGAGCCATCCACATTTCTGTGGATCTAGAGTCGCATGTATTCCAGATGGCAAATTTTCTTCCCTAAAAAACATTAATGAACCAGATGTTTCATTCTAACAATCGACAGTGGTTATATGATCTCCATTTGACAAGCTTTTTTTAAATCCAGATTTTAATTGAATTCACATTTCACAAACAGCCATTTTTGAATATTAGTTTAAGATTCTGGATTGCTCGTCCAGTGACATTACCACGACCTCCCCATTCCCTTAAATTTGATACTTCTCTTAAGTTCTTTAGTTAATCATGAATTTTGGGTTCTCCTCTTGGAATTTTTCTTTAATGATAGTGTTGTATTTATCATGAAATATCCCCTTAAATGTTTGCTACTGCTGTTTTGATCTGTCTCCTAACTTAATGTCTGTTGTGAGATATGTGTGTTAGTATTACTGTGCAAGTAACACGATGTCTAAAACTTGTTCACCATCATAGTGTTAATCCATAGCCAAAGCTCCAAGCATTTAGCATAAGACGAAAACTTTATCCTTCAGTTGTGATGGTAAATCAAAGCCTTGTTGACTTGATCTGACGATTTGAGGCGATGGTGAAGATCCTGCGGCATTATTTAATTACTTTTGGTGCTGATCTCTGTTTGTCACTCAAACAGTGCCAAATAAAATCCACCTGGTCATTTGTTACATTGCCTCAGTAGCATTCACATTATAAACCTATAAGGAAAATCTCACTTTGGGCAAAGTTTAGCATTGTGAAGGAAAATGGCCAGCCCTCACTTATGCAGCCACTGCACTTGAGGTTATGATTGTATACACGCCGTAGAGCAGTGAACTTTGCGTCACAGCCGAGCAGAGAATACTCTGTGGTATGAGAAAAATAAACTTAAATCTAACGTATGAAACAGAAACAGAAATTGCTGGAGAAACTCCGACAAGTCTGGCATCATCTGCAGGAAACGTTAATGTTTCAAGTCCAGTGTCTGTTCTGAATCTGCATCAGTTTACAATGATGACGATTCACCAAACTAGAAACGTTAACTCTGCTTTCTGCCCACAGATGATGCCAGGTCTGCTGAGTTTGCCCAGCAATTTATGTTTTGTTGTTTCAGATCTCCACCTTCTACAGTTCTTTGTTTTATTTCAAGTCTGATGTTGTCTTGTTTCTAGTCATCGCTGGACAGCAGCGAGCGGGTGTTGCATCAGCACAGACCAGAATTGAAGTGATGTTGGAGAGCTTCCGCAGAAAGCAACCCTTCACTCATTTCCTGTCTTTTGCCATTAATCAACCCAACATTCAGGAACAGTTTTTGAAATTTAGAGAGCGTGTGTTGGATGAGTGCTCCCAGGTACGTTACCACAGCTGACAACAAGCATTAGCTCCGATACGTGGGGATAGGAAAGGATGTGGGCTTGAAGCTAAAGGATATCTTCAAGAGAAAGGGTGATCTTGGCAGGTTCCATTACTGATATTTTTGAATGGTGAAAGTACTTTAAAAAGAATTGACATTGATATCGATTTCGTGATTTCAGGGACTTGCAGCCAATAGTTACTTTTGAAGCAAAAATAAAATCTAATAAAATCTGAAATAAAGATAGATAGAAAATGCTACAAATACTTAGATCAACACCATCTGTGGAGAGAGAAAAACAGAGTTTATGTTTCACGCTTACGACCTGTAGGAGTTAATATTCCCTTCCCTAGTCTATCAGTATACATAATTGCTCTTTATTTATGCAAGGTACACTGAAAAATAGTTACACATCTCAAGCTTATCTGTACATTACTTCAACCATAAGTGGCCTAGTTTTCTTTTATTCATTCCCTGGATGTAGGCATCACTGCCTGAATCAGTATTTATTGCTCATCCCTAATTACCCACAGGGCAGTTAAGAATCAGCCACGTTGCTGTGGGATTTGGAGTCTCGGGGAAGCTGGACCAGGTAAGGACAGCAGTTTCATTCCCTAAAGGGCATTAGTGTACCAGTTTGGAGTTTTTCAAATAATCAACAATGTTTTCATGATCATCATTAGATTCTAATTCCAGATTGTTACTGAATTCAACTTTCACCATCTGCCATGATGGATTTGAACCTTGATAGAGTCTCCAAATTGTTACCTGGATCTCTGAATTAATAGTCAGGCAATAATACCACTAGGCCATCAGTTTACATAGTCTTGTCCAAGGATCAGACCAAAGTGAGTGGATTAACCTGCTCCAGTCTGGCCTCCAGTTGCTAATCCCTTGACTCTGAGCTAACTATCATTCTGGGGCACCCTTCCTTATTCCATACAAACTGGCCTGGATGGTGATACCCACATCCCTTGAATTATTTTTTTTTAAATTGGGGTCTCTTGCAGCTGTTATGTATTGTACAGATAAGCTTATGACGTATAACTATTTTTGCTATATCTTTGTAGTGTATCTTTTTCCTTTCCATATAAGCAGTATGTATAATCAAATTTCGGTCCAATCTTCAGCAGTCAATCAGTTTGACAACTGGCAAACGTCACAGATGTTGCCCTCTTCTTTAATTGGACGGTCTTCTCATGGTGCCACGGTGGCTCAGTGGTTGGCACTGCTGCTCCACTGCACCAGGGTCCTGGTGGGAGTTTGCACATTCTCCCTGTGTCTGCAGGAGTTTCATCCAGTTGCTTTGGCTTCCTCCCACAGTCCAAGATGTGGAGGTTAGGTGGATTGGCCATGCTGAATTGTGTTTTGTGACCAGGGATCCGCAGCCTAGATTCATCATGGTAAATGTGAGGTTATGGAGATCAGGTGGGATGCTGTTTGAAGGGTCAGCATTGGCTTGCTCGGCTCTGCATTGTAGAGATTCTTTGATTCAATTTGGCTATTTGCTTGTTTCCCTTGGAAAGAGGCTTGTTTCTCCATTTTAACAAACCTTGACCTTTGGCTAGCTTACTCACGGCTGCTGCAGTTTTTGATGTCTAATCAAGCATTTGATACTCCCACAGCATGATCCCATGGTCAACCACACCTTGTCTTACTGACAAATGGTACATCATATCTCATGCACTGCATTTGTCATAAATCAGAACATCAGGCAGACACACTATCACCCTGCTGAGTTACAACATATAATTCAAACACCCATATCTCTTCACAAAACATTAGAAACTCACAGGGTCATTTCTTAATGAGTTGGTCACCATCTGAGCAGTTGACCTTTCAATAGAGCAGTCTTTGTATTCTTTTTCTCTCTCATTTTGGTTAACCCAACAAACTCAGGGTTACCAAAAGAGAAAATGCTGGAAAATCTCAGCAGGTCTGGTAGCATCTGTAAGGAGAGAAAAGAGTTGACGTTTAAAGTCTAACTGACCCTTTATCAAACTCAGGGTTACTGTGCACGGACCTTTTCATCAGAACATTCCATTGTGTGCACTTTAGTTTTGACGTGTAGTTGTTGTTGGGCTGCTATATTTCCTTCACTGCAGTTTACACACAGGATGCTTCCCAAAACAGCAGTGTTGATTTGAGAGATCAATCTAATTTGGTCCTCTCTGAAAACTTGCTTTCAGTTTTAAAAAATTCTTATGATTCGATGGATAGTCAGCCATTCACCCAGAGCGTGAAACATACAACTTGGAATCAATTGCCCTCTCACCCAAGTAGTTTGTAAACTTGCATCATTAAATTCACACACACAGTGTACTCGTGTATTGGCCTTTAGGGATGAGGAAGATGGATAATTATATGTCACAGCTATTTTCCAGACCAGTTGTGATCTGCAGCAAAAGCCAATTAACAATAGGCTATTGCTTAATTATGTTAAAGAATATTGAGAAAGATATGCAAATGTGTTAAGTGTTCATCGAATATGGAAATTTAAACTGATCAAAGGTTTTATTTGATCAAAAGAGCAATGTTGTTAATTATGCCAAGGCACTGAACCAGTTTGATCCTTTGATTCCTTTGAAGGAATGTTACCTTTTATGAAATTGGCACTTCAAACTCAGCTACAGCTTGTAAAATTGATCCAGATCTTCCCTGAGGCCATTCCATTAATGTCATGCAAGCCAAAATGACAGGAGGCTTGGAGCTGATGTTGTGCGGACTGAACTGATCCCAATTAGGTAGCTCGAGGTACCATTTCCTATCAGTGTTCCCTATGTCTGTGTTGTAAATAGGCACATGAAGAAAACTCGGGTACTTTGGGGATATGAGCAACCTCTAAGGCAAGCTAGCAAGTGTGTATGAGAATCCCTGAAAGGTCTGGAGTGTTAGATGTGCACCCTTTGAGTTATTTGACATAGTTTCTGTTCAATTAATACACTTCTGCAGTATGATGTAGCTTTTAATCTGGTCAGCTCAAAACATCTTTCAGAAATCATGACAGTGATGCATCAGTGTTTCAAAGACGCCCTTTTGTAGAAACATTGAGAACATTGATGGAAACAGGTCATTGGGATCAGGTGACAAAATAATTGTAAAATATTCACAGGAGATGTAGCTTCAGAAATAACACTGCTTTGGGAATGAGCTGTGTTTTAATTTTGCACCCCTTATGCATGGTCAAACAGACTTACACTTGCACAGTTTTTTCTTTCTGTTAATGTCTCTGATCATCTGCTCCTCCCCCACCTCTCTCACTTTCGCCCCTCTTTATTGTCTTTACAGTAAGTAGTAACATATTAAGTGCAATCAAAGCAGGAAACAATATCACATTGTGGCCTTGGACAGCTAGACCCATGACTGTGGGCATGAAGACCAAATAAATATTCCCTGTTACTGATTCGATTAGATTCCCTACAGTGTGGAAACAGGCCCTTCGGCCCAACAAGTCTACACCGACCCTCTGAAGAGCAGCCCACACAGACCCATTTCCCTCTGGCTAATGTAGCTAACACTATGGGCAATTCACCTGACCTGCACGTCTTTAAACGGTGGGAAGAAACCGGAGCACCCGGAGGAAACCCCACGCAGACACTGGGAGAACGTGCAAACTCCATACAAGACTGGAATTGAACCTGGGATCCTGGTGCTGTGAGGCAGTAGTGCTAACCATTAAGCCGCCGTGCCGTTCATGGGAAAGCAACAGTGGCAAAATCTCCACTAGAAGAGTTGCTTCAGTATGTTCTGTTCAATTGGTGTTGCTGCCACAGAGGCCTTCCAGCCCATGCTTTCATTGCTTATATGGAACACTGGGTGGGCATGTAGAATGATTAAAGTGTTTCTGGAATTTTGTGATGCAATCATTTCCAGATAATTGACTATAACCTTTTATAGGTAACTCATTTCAGCAATTCAACACCACAAAACCCATTTACTATCAGTGTGAATACTGCTGTGGTGTAGGCAGATGATAGAATCCCGAGAGTGCAGAAGCAGGCCATTTGGCCCATTGAGTCGCACCAACCTTCCGAAGAGCATCCCAACCCAGACGCACCCCATACCCATAACCCTACATTTACCACAGCTAACCCACCTAACCTACACATTCCTGGGCACTGGGGTAATTTAACATGGCCAATCCACCTAACCTGGACATTTTTGGAGTGTGGGAGAATGTACAAACTCCACAAAGTGTTTTACAACCATTGAATTACTTGTGAAGAGTAGTCATTGTTGTACGTGGGAAAGGTGAGTCATTATAGCAAACATTTCAGACATAAATACAGACTAGCTTGACTCTTAGTCTTTGTAGAATCATGTGAAACCTTGAGTAGCTTTGTGCTTTGCAGTCATTCTTTGATAGTTAATAAAAACCGAAAGAACTGCAGATACTATACATCAGAAGTTCTGAGGAAGGGTCATTCGACATGAAACATCAACTCTGATTTCTCTCCACAGATGCTGCAAGACCTGCTGAGTTTTTCTGGCAATCTCTGGTGTTGGGTCTTTGATACTTATTGTTCTCCAAGCTGAGATCCTGAGCTCTTTCTCCTTGCTAGTTTATAGTGTTACCTGGATGGATAGAACAATATGAAGATTCAGTTGTCCCCCTTCTCTTCTAGGATCGTGGGATTGACAGCAGTATTTTCCAGAACCCAGCAAAGCTCCACCTGACGATCGGAACACTCATCCTACTTAATGAGCACGAGGTCACCAAAGCTGCTGAATTGCTGCAGAAATGCAAGGAAGACTTCATCAAGTGAGTAAAGCCCTGGTCAGTTTTCAGCAATCGGCTGTTCCACTCCTCAGCTTGCTGTCATATTCCAGCAGAGACATGCCACTAGGATTGGTTTGTAAGAGCAAGAGTTGTATAAGACTCTGGTGCGGCTGCATCTGGAGTATTGTGTGCAGTTTTGGTCGCCATCCTATAGGAAGGATGTAGAGGCACTGGAACGGGTGCAGAGGAGGTTTACCAGGATGTTGCCTGGTATGGTAGGAAGATCATATGAGGAAAGGCTGAGGCACTTGGGGCTTTCATTGGAGAAAAGAAGGTTTAGGGCTGACTTGATAGAGGTGTACAAGATGATTAGGGGTTTAGATAGGATTGACAATGAGAACCTTTTTCCACGTATGGAGTCAGCTATTACGAGGGGGCATAGCTTTAAATTAAGGGGAGGTAGGTATAGGGCAGATGTTAGGGGTAGATTCTTTACTCAGCGAGTCGTGAGTTCATGAAATGCCCTGCCAGTAGCAGTGGTGGACTCTCTCTCTTTATGGGCATTGGACAGGCATATGGAGGATAGTGGGGGGCTCATGTAGGTTAGGTGGGCTTGGGTCGGTGCAACATCGAGGGCCAAAGGGCCTGTACTGCGCTGTATTTTTCTATGTTCTATGTGGTACCTCGGACCAAGTCAGTGTTTACAGATGGTTTTGCAAATAGCTGTATTTGACTTCTGTTGTTGAAAAAAAGCCAACTATTTGCACGCCCTTTTCAAAAGCTTTATGATAGCGGCCAGAACTCCCCAAAGGTATTACCTGTGGATCACCATTACCGTGAATTGTTTCATCATCATCTGTCGTTTTCAACGGAAATTGTACACTTGTTACCATGTGGTTTATTCCGAGTGGTCAGAATGTGATTGCAACTGGAGATCCAAGTTAACCCAATCTAAATCTCTGAAGTCACTGGGCTGTCCTGTAGAATCTAGTGTCATCCAGTAGTGACTACAAATCAAAATACTTGTGATAGGCAGGCATTGAAAGGGTCCTGGTTTTAAATATTTGTGACTCCACAAGACTGTGTGTGGATTGCAGCGACATAGTATACAGTGAGAATGGTTTGAGAGCAAAATATGCTCCGCTTCTTCAGACACTCCAGCATGCACCTGGAGATTCGATCCCCGACAGTGTGGAACCTGGAGGTTCGATCCCCGACAGTGTGGAACCTGGAGGTTCAATCCCCGACAGTGTGGAACCTGGAGATTCGATCCCCGACAGTGTGGAAACAGGTCCTTCGGCCCAACAAGTCCACACTGCCCCTCTGTACAGTAACCCATTCAGACCCATTTCCCTACCCTATATTTACCCCTGACTAATGCACCCTAACCTTATGGGAAATTTAGGAGGAAATCCATACAGACATGGGGAGAATGTGTAAATTCCACACAGACAGTCACCCGAGGCTATAATTGAACCCGGGTCCCTGGCGTTGTGAGGCAGCAGTGCTAACCACTGAGCCACCATGCTGCCACCTGTGTGTAGAGACTGAGAACTCATTCACTTGGTCTGCTTGAAAAGCTTTACACAGCCTTCTAACTGTTCTCTCTCCTCCTCTGCTCCAAATGCCAAAACAATGAAGGTTTAAGCAAGTAATCCAAAGCAGAAGTGCAAGTTTCTGAACTTTGCTTCACTGCATCTCACCCCTTCAACAAATTAATTAAAGGATCTTCTCCATTGCCAGTCTAGCTTTAACATTCATCGACTCAAAATCCCTGTGCACGGAATGGCTATATTTCACAATGGTCTTCTGGAGTCCCTGATATTTAAAACCAGGGTCCCTTTGATGTCTGCCTGTCACAATTGATCTGATCTAGTTACCACTAGATGTCATTACACACTTGATGTTGCTCTGCACAACTGCACTGAAACTTCAGAGATTCCCTTTCTCTTTCTGACTGTGGTGACTAAGGCGTCCAGTAAGGCGTAAATGTGCAATTTCCCTTGAAAATGACAATAATATTAAAACATTCTGTGTAATCCATCATTAATACCATTGGGAAGTTCTGGCTGCCATCACAGACATAAAGCAGGCAGCATGAGAATAGTTGCCTTGTATCAACTGTTCTCTGACTCTTCTATTTGTACCTGAAAATATCTCAGGTACTCAATATAAACATCCTTTGGATCAAGGAATGGGCAACACTGGATATCAATAATACGTTTTTTGTGAGGAACCCTATCTGGCCCGCTGCTAAACAGGTTTAGGACAAGCCAGGGCCTCTGCCCAACCAACCTCCACTTCTGGGACCTCAGTACAAATTCCTCATGTACTTCTGGCTAGACACAAACAATGCAGCACATTACTGAGGAGTTTCCCCTCTCCTGGTTGATCACCTCGATTTCAGCAAGTGTGCAGGTTATTGCTTGACTTTGCGATTTGCATTCAATAAATAACATCAAAAAATAAAGTGAGGAGACGTTTCCATTAATGGGACATGGTCACAGAATGAGAGGATCCACAATTAAAATCGAGATGTGGTAGAGTTTCATCTTCCAGAAAGTAGTGTGTCTGGAAGTCTCTACCCAAGAGAGTTGTGGAGTTTACGTTACTGAAAGTGTCTAAAGAGAGAGTTTTGAATTACCAGGGAGTCGAGGGCTGTGTTGAGTTAGCATGAAAGAGGAGTTGAGACCTGAGACAGATCAGACAAGATCTTGTTGAGTGGCAGACCAGGTCTAAAGGGCCGAACAGCCTACTCTTGTTTCTAATGTAAGTATCAAGATATTCGTGGGGACCTTGGCACATCAGTGTATTGGCACACACTGGTGCAATGCTTACAACAACTGCACTCTCTCAGATTGATTCTCCTTTAAAGTAGAATGGTTACATCAGGCCTGATTTAAGCCAAGAACAATTTGGGGCTTTGTTTTAGAAAGAAAGGCTGATTATTCAACAAAGACGATTTGTGCATACAGTATGATGAGCTGCTAGCTGGTCACACTCGTGATACATCTTACAGCAATGTTTTCAAGAATCTCGGTCAACATCCCTCCATTATCCTCCATGCTGGAGAACTTCCAGATGCCTTGACACGAAGGTAACACAGGAGAAAATATTAGTGAAACTTAGGAGAAATGGTTTCTGTAAAAAATACATATTTTGACTGTTTTAGTTAATTAGGAGAAAGTGAGGACTGCAGGTGCTAGAGATCAGAGCTTAAAAATGTGTTGCTGGAAAAGCGCAGCAGGCTAGGCGGCATCAAAGGAGCAGGAGAATCGACGTTTCGGGCATAAGCCTGAAGAAGGGCTCATGCCCGAAACGTCGATTCTCTGTTCCTTTGATGCTGCATGGCCTGCTGTGCTTTTCCAGCAACACGTTTTTAAGCTCTGTTTTAGTTAATTGCTGACATAATGGAATGGAACAGAAATAGGGAGATCAGACAGCATCTAAAAACTGAAAAATTAAACCTGTCTTTTCTCTGCACTGCTAATGGGTCTGAGCATATTTGTTTATATTTTCAATTTAGAACTTCACTGATTGTTTTAAAAGTGTCCTACCCCAAGCACCTTTCAACTTAAAATCAAAATTTAAATGCCTGTTTGAAGGCCTCTCTTCTCCCTCTGTAACCTCTAAACACTACTGTATTCCAAACTTTGTTGTATTTTTCTTATTATTTGTTCATGGGATGAGCAAGGTCAGTATTTATTTCCTTTCCCAAATTGCCAGTTGCCAGTAAGAGTCACATGTTGGCCAGACCTGGTAAGGAAGGCAGTTTCCTTCCCTAAAGGACGTTAGTGAACCAGAAAGGCTTTTCCTGACAACTAGATACATGGTCATCATTAGACACACAACTCCAGATTTTTTTTTAAGTTGAATTTAAATTCCACCATCTGTCATGGCAGGATTTGAACCAGGGTCCCCAGAACACTACCTGGGTGTCTCGATTAATGGTCCAGTGATAATGCCACTAGGCCATCACCAACCCCTGACCTCTGATTCTGACCTCATGCGCAAAACCCTCTCCTGCTTTCATCCCAGCCTCAGTGGTCATATCCTCCACCATTAGCACGCATGGTCTGAATTCTACCGCGAAGATCCTCTGCTCCTCCACCATCTCCTTCTCCTTGACAACCCTGCATTAAACGAGGCTTCTGAACCAATTACTGTCCTGTCCCCTTTAACCTCTGTCAACCCGACAACTCTCCGAGGCCTCTGTAATCCTTCACTTCTGACCCTGCACATCCCCACGTTCACCTTTGGCAGCTGTATCTTCGGCTGCTTCAATCCTAAACTCTGGAATTCCCCCCCTCAACCTCTCCACCTGTCTTTCTCCTCCTTTAGACACTCCTTAACAGTGACTACACACTAGGATACATGAACATCAACTAGCCACAAAAAGACATGATCCACTCTTATTAGTATCCTCGCATACAGATGAGGAAGGACACCACTTCGACTGGGACAATCCAGACAGAGACACGCATGAGAATTCCTAGTAGCATGGCATTCCAACTGGAACGCTATCAACAAGTACATTGACTAGGATCCCATTTACCACTCCCTGAGAAAAAGAACAGGAAATGACATCACCACAGGAAATGACATCGCCAACCCAAGGAAACCTAAACACAAACAGAAAGCGGGTCATGCCACCAGTGCTTTCGGAGGCTCACTGATGATGTTACCTAGTATGGTGACGAAACGTCTGAAAATGAACCTTCCAGCTCAGTGAGCAATCCTACATCCAGAACAATCCTTAACAGCTACCTCTTTGACCAAGTTGCTAGTATCTCCCTTTGTGACTTGGTTTCTAATTTTGTGCCTCAATTTTTCTGTGTTTTGCCATATGAAGGTCTGCTGTAAACCTGTCTGACTCTATGATGGTGCTGTATAGGACATGTTGAGACAGTGGGTGGAGGCAGTACAGGAAGCAGACCCTACAGCCAGGCCTGATGCTTCAAGGTGAGAGGACGTGAAGGGACTTGCACGACGGAAAGTTCTGTGACTTACGATGAGACAGTGATTAAAATCTGTCTTTGCAGCTTGCAGGCAGAGGGTAGTGGAAGAACCAGCCCTCTTGTTTTGCTGTTGGCAGCAAAGCGATAGTTTCATGTGCAGAAAGCTTCTCGCGAGGCTGGAGAAACATCAGTCTTGCTGAGGACGATGTGAATAGAAGCAGTGGTAGAGGGTGCAGTGAGGCGCTGAGCCTTGGGTTCTACATCAAGTTGTGGTGTTGGCAGATCATTGGTAAATCCTTCTTTATTCAGGATGGCAATGGTTGAGTCCTTTTGTATTTTGCTTGAGGAGGGTAGAAAGAATCGAGCTCTAGCACATCCAGATGAAGATGTGTAAACGTTTCCAAATCTTAGTTTATTTAGTTGTTGAAGTGTCATGATAGAACATGTCTTGCATCTATCCTGGTGTTGCTGTTGCACATTCGCTACTCTCTATTGTGCTAACAGTAATGAAACAACAAAGCCTGCTGAGAGTCATCAGAGGGCGTGAATATAAATGAATGCCGATGTGTTCAACCTCCTGCTTGAGTAAACAGTTTTAAATAGTCTCTTTCCAAGGCCAGTGAAAGATTGGAACAGTATCCCTCAGGAGATTATGACGCATTCATAGATTGATGTTTGTTAGGCATGCATCATGTGGTTTACATGATGAGCACTAACGAGAAGTGAAGTAATTAATGTTAATTGTGCAGTAGGTTAAGTACAATTCAACTGCTTCTCCTCTGTTTGCCACCATGGAATTAAGGAAATGCTTCACAATATTTAAGGCAATTTTTAAAAAATCTGATTAAACCTAACCTGCAAACTTCTTCAAAACCAAAAGAACTGCAAATGCTCTAAAACAGAAACAAAAACAAGTTGCTGGAAAAGCTCAGCAGGCTTGGTAACATCTGTGAAGAGAAATCAGAGTCAACATTTCAGGACGATCACCAAAACATTAACTCCGATTTCTCTTCACAGATGCTACCAGACCTGTTGAGCTTTTCCAGTAACTTCTTTTTTTGTTTCTGCAAACTTTTTCTATCGTTCCTTTAATGTTTTCATATAGAGTCATAGAGATGTACAGCACGGAAACAGACCCTTCGGTCCAACCTGTCCATGCCGACCAGATATCCCAACCTAATCTAGTGCCACCTGCCAGCACCCGGCCTATATCCCTCCAAACCCTTCCTATTCATACACCCATCCAGATGCCTCTTAAATGTTGCAATTGTACCAGCCTCCACCACTTCCTCTGGCAGCTCACGTACCACCCTATATTATAACTTTTTTGCTTCATGCTGCTGTTATTATTTCTAATTGATGTTTCTGTTTAATCAGTAGCACTTTCACGTGTAGAACTGAAGGTTATGGCTTCAACCCTACTCACGATTTGGAGTACCTAATCCAAGCTAACACTTGAGTGCAGTGTTTCAGATGCAGTTTTAAACATGCTCAGCAGGAAAAGAATCCACTGAAGCAAAGTAGTCTCCAACAGTGCCTCGTTAATGGACAGTGAAGGCAGCAGAAGAGTAATGGAGGGGTGCGCAGTGACTGCAGTAACGCAAGATGTCCTTGATAATTGGAGGGTTTCAAGCAAGGGTGAAGTTGGAAGTAATGATCTGGCCCAGAATTTTAGAAGGATCTTCTCTCCAACTGAGAAAATCTGTAGTAAAGCAAAAACCTGTGTATTGGCAAACAGAGGATTCAGATATGCTCAGTAGGACCATTAGCTTATCCCCAGTAATGCTTAAGGCAGCAGGTTTAGAACAAGTTCCTTCCAAACTCTGTAATGTCTGCAATCCAAATTGTACCGTACAACTATTTATGAATTTCTTCCTTCTCAGGGTTACAACTTTTACGTTCTTTTGCAGCAACTTTTATTTTTGCATGACTTTTGCTTGTTTTTGTAAATGGTAATGTAGCTGACTAATGCAATCCATTCTCTGAGCCGCAGCAATTGCAGGCATTTCCCACCATTTTCTGCATCAAAATATCTATCGGAAAGTGCTGCGACAGCCTTCAAATCCTGTTTCTCCTGCTGTGCTGTTGCTGTCCCAGTTAGTGGCATTGAATGAGCAACTATTAATCGTAAGCTGAAGTTCCAATGCAGATTTATTCAAGACAAAAATAAAGACTGGTATTTATACAGTGCCTACGGGGAGACTGTTGCATAGACGGTGGTAAAATCACTGCTCTAATAATCTAAGAGGCTTGGATTAACACTATAAGGGGACTCACGTGCAAATCCCACCATGGCAGCAAATGGAATTTAAATTAGTCAAACAAGAATCTCAGTAAAGATAACTGCAAAATGGCCAATTATTGTAATAATCCCGTCTGGTTTGCTAACTCCTTCAGGGAAACAATTCCACTGTCCCATCCTGGTCTGGCCTATATGTGACTCCAAACCCACAGCATTACGGCTGACTCTTAACTGCCCCCTGAAATGGTCTAGACAGCCACTCGAGCGATGGGGTGTAGGCAATAAATGCAAGCCTTCTCAGTGATTTCCACACCTTGTAATTTTTTTTTTAAAAAGCCAAAGTAGTACACTAACTGAATCCTGGGCAATTGGACTCGATTTAATTGGAGCTGCTTCTGCTCGATCTTGGTAACTTGAACAGTTTGTTTTGCCAAAATTACAGCAATATTGCAAGAGAAACTCGAAAGAATCTGCTTATATTTCTACCTCTTTACCATGTCTAAGACTCAGTTAAATACTCTGAATAATGGTACGGGATGTAGATTGTGGGATTTATGTATACTTTAATATCCTTTATTCTGGATACTTTACTCTGAAGTTTCAATGTGGCATATGGATGTCTGTATGCCTGAAATGGTTTAGTGACTTGTTCGTTTTTTTGTAGCCATGGTGATTTTTTTGTTATGAGAGGGAGTTCCTGGTGTGTAGCAGGATTTCCATTGCAGGAGTAAATGAGCATACAAGGTAACAGTTGTGTTTTCGGTTTTCAGTTGAGAAGATCAGAATTTTTTTTCTTTTTGATTAGAGACCACACCCACTGCTTTAAAAAAATCTTTTTTGATTGAGCTTAGCGGTTTGCAGAAATCTTGGCTTAGGTTGGATATGGAGAAAGTGAGGACTGCAGATGCTGGAAATCATAGTCAAGAGTATGGTGCTGGAAACGGTGCGGCACGGTGTGGAAATGGGGCAGCACGGTGGCACAGTGGTTAGCACTGCTGCCTCACAGCGCCAGAGACCTGGGTTCAATTCCCGACTCAGGCGACTGTCTATGTGGAGTTTGCACATTCTCTCCGTGTCTGCGTGGGTTTCCTCCGGGTGCTCCGGTTTCCTCCCACAGTCCAAAGATGTGCAGGTCAGAGGAATTGGCCATGCTAAATTGTCCATAGTGTTAGGTAAAGGGGTAAATGTACGCTTCGGCGGTTTGGTGTGGACTTGTTGGGCCGAAGGGCCTGTTTCCACACTGTAAGTAATCTAATCTAATCTAATCTAATCCAAAAGCGCAGCATCAGAGGAGCAGGAGAATCAACGTTTCGAGCATAAGCCCGTCATCATTCGAAACGTCAATTCTCCTGCTCCTCGGATGCTACCTGACCTGCTGTGCTTTTCCAGCATCACGCACTCGACTCTGAAACTGGATATGTCAAACAATTGCTCCTGACAAAAGGAGATGGTTCAGAACTGTTAAGAAATAGCTTGCCTTATTGTAAGAAGTTTTGTTTGAAGTTCCCAGACCAGACGTGTTTGGCTGAAGCTGTGATGGGGTTGTTTGAAGCTAAGAACTAGAGGGTCAGTCGTGGGAAGAGTTGAGGAAGAGGCTGTCAGATTCTTAAGACAGAAAATTGAACCTATAGTCAAATTAAGCCCAGTAAACCCATGTAAAAGAGAAGGAGATTCTCCCTGGTGTGAGTACAGTAAAGAGATGCTGTTGAGATTATTGGGATGTATTTTCTAAAGTGTTTCCAAATCTTTAAATTGGTGTTATATGTAAATTGTTAAATTGATTCTATTTTATTTTCATTTCTTCTGCATAACGATTATTATCTTCATTTGTATATTTGTGTCTCAGTGAAAGACCATCTCATTAAAACTGAAACAAAAAAAAAGTTTCATCAAGCCAGGTTTCAGTCTGGAATCTGACTTGTCCAGGAATAACATCAGCTGGGATCACAATGTTTTTCCTAAGTTACTTGTGGCTTCTGCCACTGAACAGGCATTCATCTGACCCTTTGTGAGTGAACTCTATCATTAGTTTTGTCCTGCGATTTTGTTTGCAGTCAGAATAATGGAAATGTTTTAGAACATAGAACAATACAGGCTCTTTGGCCCTCGATGACCTTTTATCCTACTCCAGGATCAAACTAGCCTACAAACCCATGATTGTACTATCTTCCATGTGCCTATGCAAGAGTCGCTTAAATGTCCTTAATGTATCTGACTCTACTACCAACGCTGGTAGCACATTCCACGCACCATCACGCTCTTTGTAAAGAACCTATCTCTAACATCTTTCCTAAACCTTTCTAAAATTATGACCCCTTGTGATAGCCATTTCCACCCTGGTAAAAAGTCTCTGTCTCTCCACTCTATCTATGCCTCTTATCATCTTGTACACCTCTATCAAGTCACATCTTATCTTCGGTCGCTCCAATGAGAAAAGACCTAGCTCCCTCAACCTTGTTTCACAAGACATGCCCTCCAGTCCAGGCAGCATCCTGGTAAATCTCATTTGCATCACCTGAAAAGCTTCCACATCCTTCTTATAATGGTGCATCCAGAACTAAACATAATATTCCAGGTATGGTCTAACCAGGGCTCTATAGAGCTGCAGCATAACCTTGTGGCTCTTAAAATCAATCCCCCTGCAAACGAAAGCCGAAACACCATACACCTTTTTGACAACTCTATCTACTTGGGTGGCAATTTTGAGGGATCTATGGACATCGCCCCAAGATCCCTCTGTTCCTCCACACTGCCAAGTATCCTGCCTTTAACCCTGTAATCTACATTCAAATTCAGCCTTCCAAAATGAATCATCTCCTACTTTTCCGTCTGCCACTTAACAGCCTAGTTCTGCATCCTACCAACGCCCCATTGCAGCCTACAATAGCCCTCCACGCTATGCATCACTCTACCAACCTTTGTGTCATTGGCAAACTTACTAACCCACCCTTGCACTTCCTCATCCAAGTCATTTATAAAAATCACCAAGAGCAGCGGTCCCAGAACAGATCCCAACGGAATACCATTGGTCATGAGCTCCAGGCTGAATACTTTCCATCTAACACCACCCTCTGCCTTCTATGGCCCGGCCAATTCTGTATCCAGACAGACAGGTTTCCCTCTATCCCACGCCTCCTTAATTTATGAATGAGCCTACTATGGAGAACCTTATCAAACGTCTTGCTAAAATCTACCTTCATCGATGTGTTCTGTCACATCCTCAAAAGAGTTCATTAAGGTTTGTAGGAATCTCCTGCCCCTCCCAAAGCCATTCTGACTGTCTCTAATCAAGCTATGGTTTTCCAAGTAATCATAAATCCTGTCTTGCAAAATCTCCTCCAATAATTTGCCCACCACAGAAGTAAGACTGACTAGTCTGTAGTTCCCAGCATTATCACGCTGGTGGAGGAGAAGGAACCATTGCTGCACAGGGGAGCTTCAGAGAGGAAGTAACAGATGGCTGGCAATGGAATGATGAACCCATGTGAGCAGGCAGTCCCGATCGCATCCTCAACCTGACTGGGCTTGATGAAGTCATCGTACACCCCTGGCTCATGCCCATAGCTCATGCCAGCTGCTGTTTGTTTCAAGTGAGGAAGAGATCTAGAAATTCAGGAGGTAGAAACACGAATGAGAATGGAGAATAATCTGTGATTGAGTTCTTCATGCAAGGAATGTAGAAGCAGCATCTTTAAACAAGAGACGAACTGCATTTCAATAGCACCTTTCTTAACTTCAGGATTCTCAAAGTACCTTATGCAAACGACTTACTTTTTGAAGAGTAACCACAGTTGTAATCCTCCAAATTGTTTATTATGCAGATTTCAGTCTATCCACAAGACCTTCCTTGCAATTTGGTTTTGAAGTGGACCAGAGGTAAGCTTGGAGTAAAAAGTCAGGTCTGCAGATGCTGGAGATCACAGCTGAAAATGTGTTGCTGGTTAAAGCACAGCAGGTTAGGCAGCATCCAAAGAACAGGAAATTTGACGTTTCGGGCCAGAGCCCTTCATCAGGAATGAGGAGAGTGTGCCAGGTAGGCTAAGATAAAAGGTAGGGAGGTGCCTACCTGGCACACTCTCCTCATTCCTGATGAAGGGCTCTGGCCCGAAACGTCGAATTTCCTGTTCCTTGGATGCTGCCTAACCTGCTGTGCTTTAACCAGCAACACATTTTCAACAGAGGTAAACTTGATCAGTTATGTCGGCAGATAGGATGTTGTGAAAGTGGACTGTGATGGGAGAAAATTGGGTGATTTGAGCTCCTTTTGACAGTCGCGATGTTATTGGGTTATGGCTTTGTGTGTTTTGCTATGTCTGAGTGTTAAACCCTTTGCAGTAGTTTGCAGAGTTATGTTTATACAGTGAGGTGATACAAAGAACCTGACTTGAATCTGACGTTCAATAATGTGAACTGCATAAAGTAATTTTGAAAAGTGCATCCACAAGATCTTAAGTGGCACATTACATCAAGGTGGTTTATATTCTATGTACATATTACATCTATATACATAAAAGAGAAGCTTTGTAAACAGTCTGCTTTCACTCTGTGTCATGCATGATTCTCCACTTGTGTGTAGTAATTTGATTGATCCACCAGCTAAGTGATTTTGGATCTTTTTATTATGAGTTCAGTAGCTGTAGTTGCTGTTGTGATTTTATGCAGCATTTCACTCTATCAGGATCAAAGATTATAGCTACATAAAGGGGAAATGGAGCTATTTTAAGATTGAATGAGGGCAGGAAGAATCCCTTAGGTTCTTGTTGAAATCTAGTCCTCAAACTGTTGCAGTGGGGATTCTGGATTAGTGGTGCTGGAAGAGCACAGCAGTTCAGGCAGCATCCGAGGAGCAGGAAAATCAACGTTTAGGGCAAAAGCCACAATGGGGAGCCATCTTGGTGATTTCTGTCTAATATTTACACACAGTAACTGAGAAAATTGGGTGAAGTGTGTGATCTGCAAGAATATATAACTGTTATTCGAGGAATTAAACAGTTCATGGCTCACCTCTGTAGTTTTATCTTCTATTTCTGATGCCCTTGTGTTACAACTCGCTCATTTAAATTGTAGACCCCAGTCTTTGAATATTGCTGTGGTTGTACTTGTGTTGAGTGCTCGCTCATCCTGTGACTGACTTGCTCTATGCTTCTGTTCCAGCAACCTTACTGGTGGAAAGCCACTCCTGGTGAGAATGGAAGGGATCGAATACATGAATGATGATCCAAGTATGGTAGATGTACTTTATGGAAAGATTCAAATGAAGAATGGAACAGACGTGTAAGTGAGGAAGACCTTGACAAATCGGTCATACCCTGTGTGGTTTCTAGTTCTACTAGATCATGAATGCAAAAATAAATATACCCTCCCCTCTCCTTTTTAACAATCACGTGGCTCTTAATGGGCTCAGAGACGTTAGTAATGTTCAGGGGAGCCAGGTTCAAATCCCACCATAGCAGATGATGGAATTTGAATTCAATTTTAAAAATCTGGAATTAGGAATCTAATGATGACCACAAATCCATTTTTGACTGTTGTCCTTCACTAATGTCCTTCAGGGAAGGAAATTGTCTGGTCTTACCTGCTCTGGCCTGCATGTGACTCCAGGCTTAGCAATGGGTCCGGGGAAATAGGGATGGACAATAAATGCTGGCCAAACCAGTGACACTGTCATCCTATGAAATATTTCTTTTAAAGATTCCTACCCAACCATCTCTGCAGTGATCAGGGTCTCAAAAAACCAGGTTAACTGGCTATTCATATTGTAGCTATTTGGGAAACTTTGTCATTTGGCTATACACCAAATACATACTCTGAAAATGTGTTGCTGGAAAAGCGCAGCAGGTCAGGCAGCATCCAAGGAACAGGAGATTCGACGTTTCGGTCATAAGCCCTTCTTCATGAATGCTTATGCCTGAAACGTCGATTCTCCTGTTCCTTGGATGCTGCCTGATCTGCTGCACTTTTCCAGCAACACATTTTCAGCTCTGATCTCCAGCATCTGCAGACCTCACTTTCTCCATCAAATACATATGACCTGGACTGCGCTGACAGAAAGGGTAGGAGGAGCTTTTGAGGTTTGGTGCGATTGTTGGGTGCCACCAGATTTCCTCCAGTTTCCACTGACCAAAATGTAATGACCAGAGCTGAGGACTACTTTCCACCTGTGACTTACTGATGGCTGGGGGCTAGATCATTCAATTTGATTTGATTTATTATCGCCTCATGTACTTGGGAACCGTGAAACGTTTTGTTTTGTGTGCAGTACAGGCAGATCATACCATACAAAGTGCATCAAGGGTAATAGAACAGAGAGAGGAATTCCAATGTTACGGCTGCAGGGAAGGTGCACAAAGAGAGAGTCAACATTAAATTTAAAACTTGAGAGATCCATTCAGAAGTCTAACAACAGCATGGAAGAAGCTGTTCTTGAGTCTATTTGTAAGTGTATTCAAACTTTTATATCTCCTGTCAGACAGAAGAGAGTGGAAGACAGAATAACTGGGATTGGGAAGGGTCTTTGTGTTAGTTGCTTTCCTGAGAAAACAGGAAATATAGATTTAATCGTTGGATGGAAGGCTGATTTGTGTGATGGGCTGGGCTGTGTTCACGAATCTTCAGTTTCTTGTGGTACTCTCTGACCTCAGACTCAAAGGGCATTCAATCTCTTCCAACCGTTCAGTGCTCTGACACTGTGTCACTGACCAGTGTACAAATCTGTTTCAGCAGGTGCCCTCCAGTGTCAGGATGCTGGGTCAGGTGATATTAAAGGCATCCTGTTTATAGTTGCTTATTTACATGGAAAATGGAAGTCATTCTCACCTACGCAGGGGACCTGCTCGACAGGTTTACTGATTGGAATCTCTCTCTACTCTAGGGATTTCATATTGTGACACTGTAACCCAGGTGGCACTGTAACCCAGTACTTGATCGTATCACTACTAGCCCATCCTTACAAGTTGGATGATAGAAGAGATAAAGCAAGATAAAATACTGTGAATGCTGGAGAAACCCAACAGATCTGGCAGCATCTATGAACGGATGCTCTCTGACCTCAAAAAAAAGGTGGCACAGTGACTCAATGGTTATCATTGCTGCCTCACGGTGCCAGGGACCCAGGTTCGATTCCAGCCTCGAGCAACTGTCTGTGTGGAGTTTGCACATTCTCCCCGTATCTGTATGGGTTTCCTGCGGATGCTCCGGTTTCCTCCCACAAAGATGTGCAGGTCAGGTGAATTAGCCACGCTAAATTGCCCATGGTGTTCAGGCGTGTGTGGGTTAGGTGTATTAGTCAGGGTAAATGTACAGTAATGGGGTAGGGGAATGGATCTGGGTGAGTTATGCTTTGGAGGGTCGTTGTGGACTTGTTGGGCCGAAGGGTCTGTTTCCACACTGTACGGATTCAATGAGAAACAGAGTAAATATTTTGCTTTTAGTATGACTGTTGAAGAAGAACTTTTTTTTTTCTCCACAGGCTTGGCCAGATGTGCTGAGTTTCTCCAACCCTTTCTGTTTTTAAGCCAGAAGAGATTGTTGGATTAGGGTTTGGGAGATGTAGTAGTTCCCTTCCTGGGACAATGTAACAATACTTTGTACTTTCTTTCAACCACCCAAAGGGTCAAGTGACTGACATCCCTTGTATGCTGTGTATTCCTAGGTGTGGCAAAGGAAAGTACGTGCAATCCACAAGTGGCTTTATAAACTGTTTTAGTCATGTCCTTTTGAATGCCCCCTGAGGTTGGAATTGTTTGGAATAATTTGTATTTGTCAAGTCCAGTTTGTGTTTGCGTTTTGTTTTATTCATTTGTGGAATGCATGCTTCACTGATAGCACTCTCATGTGTTTCCCATTCCTAACTGTCCTGGAAGATAATAATGATCTGAGATGACTTCTTCAACCTCTGCGGGCTTTATGGCGTGTGTCTATCCACAAACTGGGAGTTATTGAGATGGGAGTTTCAGGACATTTTGCAGTAACAGTGAAGAAACATTCCAAAGGAGAGTCATGTTGGGCTCAAAACATTTAACTCTGTTTCTTTCTCCACAGATGTAGCCAGATGAGTTTCTCCAGCATTTTCTGTTTTTAAAGTGAAGTTCTCCCTTGTGTCAAAAAATCATGGGTTCATGTCCCACTCCTAAGCAAATAATACAGGATGATGTTTTGAACTGGTATTGACGGAGATAGAAAAGTCAAGACTTGATCCCAAGGACGTAGTACAGCCAACAGCTTGAGAATCAACTTGTAAATTATTCCAGCACACTCCATTAACGGCTCTTATCACTGGAGAGATTCCTGGTCAGCTGCATGTAGAAAGAAACATTGCATCTCCATCATCACTCTCCGCAGCTCCAGAGCTGTCACATTTGTGGGCCTCTCTGACCTATCACCTTCATCCCCACCCCCCATCCACCTGTTGTACTCTTTGCTACCTTCTCCCCAGCCCCACCCCCCTCCCTCTCATTTATCTCTCCACCCCGGAGGCTCCCTGCCTTCATTCCTAATGAAAGGCGTTTTGCCCGAAACGTTGATTTTCCTGCTCCTCGGATGCTGCCTGACCTGCTGTGCTTTTCCAGCCCCACTCTAATCTAGACTCTGATTTCCAGCATCTGCAGTCCTCACTATTTCCACATTTGTGTGGTGTTTAGGGACCTGAGTACTCAGGGTTATGAATGAATAAAATCGGTGAAGATGGGCAAGAGTGCATTACATAGTGGCCTTTTCCCATTGAACCTCTGCAGTAGCTGATCCAAGCTGTAATAAGTCCCTTTTTCAATCGCTCTTTTTGCAGATGGATTTTTGCAGAGTGGCTGGCCTGAGCCATTTTATACCCATTGGAAAAAAAGCACTCCGGATTCATTGATGGGTTACTGATGGTTTTTGAAAACGAAATAAACAGGGGAAACTGGAAGGAGATGGTCACTATCTTAGAATGCAAACTGAACTGGCTACAAACAAATTGAGGGGATTGTAGATACACCAGGTTTAAGTATTTGAAAGAAAGATACCTGGGGAACTGATGATGTTTGGGGATTACGGAGAGGAGGGTAACATGTTGTGGATCAAGCAGTTAGCCATGTTACATTCATCACAATTACAAGGAATTGTGACTCAGCAGACACTTCCCATTCCTCTGCCTCAACAAATGGTGGTTAATTAGAGAGATTTCTGTGCTTGCTCATGATGGAAAGCTCTCAGATCTGGGATGAGCGGGACACCGGTTAGATCCTTATGTTCCTATTCTCTTCCCAGACCCCTGTGGAGCAGGAAGGTAAGCCCACTTAGAGACACAAGCTGACAAACAAATCTGGTTTTCCCCTTCCGATCTTTTTTATTGTATTCACTGCACCCAATGTGGCCTACTATACATTGGAGAAACCAAACGCAGACTGGGTGACTGCTTTGCAAAACACCTTTAATCTGTGCACTTCCTATAAGCGGTCATTTTAACATAGCGTTCTGCTCACATGTCCACATGTCTGTGAATCACACTTGCTCCAGTGAATCACAGTACAAACTTTGTAGGTACTGATTGGACGCTGCCTGAACTGCTGTGCTCTTCCAGCACCACTGATCCAGTACAAACTTTACAGCCTACTGGACTTAATATTGAGTTAAACAATTTGTGAACCACCTCCTGTGTCTTCCCTTTCTTTTAGCTTTACCTGTTACATTCTCTGTCACCATGTCCCCTCTTGCCCCACCCCCACCCTGTGAACTGTCTGTTCTTTCCAGCCTGACAGTTAGACATTGTTTTATTATTCTGACATTCCAATCACTTAATCAGAACTATCAACATCTTTCTTCCCCCAGCCCTCTACTCTACCCATCCGCCACCTCCAACTATAGCATAAATGCTACCCCCTCCACACTTCACTTCATCTCTGACAAAGAGTCGTCTAGACTCAACGTTAGCTTGCTCTCTCTCGATGGATGCTGTCTGACCCACTGGGATCTCCAGCATTTCTCATTTTCAGTAAAAATCTGGTTTTGGTGCCCGCTCCTCATGTTTCTGTGACCAGTTATTCCTTTGTGAATAGATTGCAGCTGATTGCAGATGGACTGTTGGAGCGATTCGTTGCTTCTGGACTGATGGAGAAGGAATGGGACAGGGTAAAGCTTCATGCTACTTTGATGAACACTCTTTTCAGAAGGGACCCAACAGGTACGTGTTAAATGCTCAACCCATTTCACTTGCCTTACGCTATGCAGCATCACTGTGTGTGTGATCTGTGCTATGTGTGGCCAATTAAGGTAGATTCGCCATCATCCTAGTGGATCATAGGGCTACTCTCTTAATAGAGAGAGAGACAGACAGACAGACAGACGCACAACTGATGGTGGTTTAAACTGAGGGTGAGGAGAGTGATTGAGAAAGAGAGTCCTTTATGGTAACCATAGACAGTGTGGGAGCTAAACCCATGTTGTTGGCATCACTCTGCATCGTAACCCAGCTGTCCAGCCAACTGAGCTAACTGACTACTTGTCTATTCACCCGATGTATCTTAACGTGCAGTGACCAACGGGCTTGGTACACCATGATAATTGTAGACCCCCCTATTGGTCGGCGGGAAAATGAGAAACAAATTTGTAAGGAGATCTCAGTTATCTGTAAGGATAATAGCGTGGTTATGGTAGGGGATTTTAACTGTCCAAACATAGACTGGGACTGCCATTGTGTTAAGGATTTAGATGGAGAGGAATTTAAGTGTGTCTGCCAGAATTTTCTGAGTCAGTATGTGGATGTACCTCCTAGGGAAGGTGCAAAACTTGACCTACACTTGGGGAATAAGGCAGGGCAGGTGACTGAGGTGTCAGTGGAGGAGCACTTTGGGGCCAGCAACCATCATTTTATTAGTTTTAAAATAGTGATAGAAAAGGATAGACTAGATCTAAAAGTTAAAGTTCTAAATTGGAGGAAGGCTAATTTTGACGGTAGTAGGCAAGAACTTTCAAAAGTTGATTGGGTGCAGATGGTCACAGGTAAAGGGACGGCTGGAAAATGGGATGCCTTCAGAAAAGAGATAATGAGAGTTCAGAGACAGTATATTCCTGTTAGGGTGAAAGGAAAGTCTGATAGGTGTAGGGAATGCTGGTTGACGAGAGAAATTGAGGACTTGATTAAGAAAAAGAAGGAAGCATATCTCCGGTATAGACAGGAGAGATTGAGTGAATCCTGAGAAGAATATGAAGGCAGGAGGAGTATACTTAAGAGGGAAATCAGGAGGGCAAAAAAGGGGACATGAGATAGCTTTGGAAAATAGGGTTAATGAGAATCCAAAGGGTTTTTACAAATAAATTAAGGACAAAAGTGTAACTAGGGAGCAAATAGGCCCCCTCAAAGATCAGCAAGGCAGCCTTTATGTGGAGCCGCAGGAGATGAGGGAGATACAAACGAGTATTTAGCATCAGTGTTTACTGTGGAGAAGAATATGGTAGAATGTAGGGAAATAGATGGTGACATATTGAAAAATATCCATATTACAGAGGAGGAAGTGCTGGATGCCTTGAAATGCATAAAGGTGGATAAATCCTCAGGTCCTGATCAGGTGTACCCTAGAACTCTGTGAGAAGCTAGGGAAGTGATTGTGGGGCCTCTTGCTGAGATATTTGTATCATCGATAGTCACAGGTGAGGTGTCAGAAGACTGGAGGTTGGCTAATGTGGTACATTATTTAAGAAAGACAGTAAGGACAAGGCAGGGAATTATTGACCGGTGAGCCTGACGTAAGTTTTGGAGGGAATCCTGAGGGACAGGATTTACATGTATTTGGAAAAGCGAGGACTGATTTAGGGATAGTCAACATGGCTTTGTGTGTGGAAAATCATGTCTCACAAACTTGATTGAGTTTTTGAAAAAGGAGCAAAGAGGATTGATGAGGACAGAGCAGTGGGTGTGATCTATATGGACTTCTGTAAGGTGTTCGCCAAGGTTCCACATGGGTGACTGGTTATCAAGGTTATGTCTCGTGGAATACAGAGCGAACTAGCTATTTGGATACAGAACTAGCTCAAAGGTAGACTACCACAGAAATTGGTGCAGGATCCACTACTTTTTGTCATTTATATAAATGATTTGGATATGAACCTAGGAGGTATAGTTAGCAAGTTTGCAGATGACACCAAAATTGGAGGTCACCTTAGATTACAACAGGATGTTGATCAGATGGGCTAATGGGCTGAGGAGGGGCAGATAGAGTTTAATTTAGATAAATCCGAGATGCTGCATTTTGTGAAAGCGAAGCTTAGCAGGACTTAATGGTAGAGTCCAAGGGAGTGTTGCTGAAGAAAGAGACCTTGGAGTGCAGGTTCATAGCTCCTTGAAAGTAGATTCGCAGGTAGATAGGATAATGACGAAGGCGTTTAGTATGCTTGCTTTTCTTGGTCAGAGCATTGAGTATAGGAGTTAGGAGGTCACGTTGCGGCTGTACAGGACATTGGTTAGGCCACTTTTGAAATATTGTGTGCAATTCTGGTCTCCTTCCTATCGGTAGGATGTAGTGAAACTTAAAAGGGTTCAGAAATGATTTACAAAGATTTGAATTATAGGGAGAGGCTGAACAGGTTGGGGCTGTTTTCCCTGGAGCGTCGAAGGCTGAGGGGTGACCTTATAGAGGTTTATAAAATCATGAGGGGCATGGATAGGGTAAATAGACAAAGTCTTTTCCCTGGGATGGGGGGGTGGGGTCTAGAACTAGAGGGCATAGGTTTAGGGTGAAAGGGGAAAGATTTAAAAGGAACCTGAAGGGACAACTTTTTCACGCAGAGGGTGGTACGTCTATGGAATGAGCTGCCAGAGGAAGTGGTGGAGGCTGGTACAATTACAGCATTTAAAAGGCACCTGGATGGATATATGAATAGAAAGGAATTAGAGGGATAAGGGTCCAGTGCTGGCAAGTGGGATATCTGGCTGGCATGGACGAGTTGGACCGAGAGGTCTGTTTACATGCTCTACATCTCTATGACCCTACGACTACTTCACTGGGCAGAGAATTCCATAGATTCACAACCCTCTGGGTGAAGAAGTTCCTTCTCAACTCAGTCTTAGGTCTGCTCCCTCTAATTTTGCCCTCTTGTCCTGGTTTCACCTTCTAGTGAAAACATTCTCTTAATATTTATCTTATTTATTCTCTTAATTTTATATGTTTCTATAATGTTATGAAGATATGGGTGAACTGTACCTTTTTAAGAGAGTTGAAAGGTAGCAGTGGCCACACCAAGTGTTCTCAGGAAGACGCAATGTAATGTGCTCCAGTTACTGGAGTAGCTAGTTACCCGAAAACAACAAAAAATTGATTCGAATTAGGCCAATCAGTTTAAACTATTCCCTGAAAATAAAAACTATTTTCAATCAAGTTTGAATTTAGTATATTGAAATTCTTAAAAACCAATGATACAATTGATGCTGTAGGGTATAAGACTGGAGAAAATTGAATGGTTGAGAGGAGAACTGCCAAGCTCCAGCATGTAAAAGACTGCCTGAAAAATAGCTCACTTAAAAGTACCTTATTCAATCAGTAACCTGTGAAGCAGAATCCCTCCGAAGAAGAAAAGAAGGCACAGGAAGATCCAAATAGAAGAACCGAAAGCTGCCTGGTTTTGTGCTAAGAAGTCTTGTTTTGTTAATCTTAATTGGGAGTTTTATTGGACTAGTATTATAGAATAAAAAATGAGGTCTGCAGATGCTGGAGATCACAGCTGCAAATGTGTTGCTGGTCAAAGCACAGCAGGTTAGGCAGCATCTCAGGAATAGAGAATTCGACGTTTCGAGCATAAGCAGATAGGTTAGAGTAAGGAATTGTAAATAGTTGTTAGTTAATTATTCTGTTATACTTTCATAACTAAAGTTGTTAATATTTACTCAATAGTTCTTGGCCACACAAATTTTTACAGATTATTGTACAGGATAAATCTTTTCTGTGTTGCTGGTTTTAAATTAAGCAGGAGGGTTTGCCCCATGTCTTAACAATTAGATCCTCCTCATTCTTTTAAATGCCAATTAATATAATCCCAGTCTACTCAGCCTCTCCTCATAAGCCAACCCCCTCAACTCTGGAATCAACCTAGTGAACCTCCTCTGTTACCCCCTCCAGTGCCAGGACATCCTTTTTCAAGTAAGGAGACCAAACCTGCATGCAGTACTCCAGGTGTGGCCTCACCAGCACCCAATACAGCTGCAATATAACCTCCCTGCTTTTAAACGGAATCCCTTTGGGACACAGTTTCATTTGCCTTCCTAATTTCCTGTTGTAGCTGCAAACCAACCTTTTGTAATTCATGCATAAGGACACCTAGCTCCCTCTGCACAGCAGCATGCTGCAACTTCTTACCACTCAAGTAATAGCCCTTTTTACTGTTACGCCTACCAAAATGGATGACTTCACGTTTGATTAGATTACTTACAGTGTGGAAACAGGCCCTTCGGCCCAACAAATCCACACCGACCCGCCGAAGCGCAACTCACCCATACCCCTACATATACCCCTTACCTAATACTATGGGCAATTTAGCATGGCCAATTCACCTGACCCGCACATCTTTGGACTGTGGGAGGAAACTGGAGCACCCGGAGGAAACCCACGCAGACACGGGGAGAACGTGCAAACTCCACACAGTCAGTCGCCTGAGACGGGAATTGAACCCAGGTCCCTGGCGCTGTGAGGCAACAGTGCTAACCACTGTGCCACTGTGCCGCCATTTATTAACATCTGCCAGACCTTTGCCCACTCACTTCAAGTAACCCATTCAGCTCATCAGGTTTGTGCCAAGTTTTTGAAAATTAGTATCAATTAATCCCACTCCACCTCGTTCTCCTAACCTTAACATTTTTTTTCTCATTTTCCTATCATATGCTAATTACCGGTTAGTTCTAAAATGTTGTTTCACCTCCATAATGCTTTGTGTAGCGATGTCTTGATAGGTGTACAAAGACTTTGAGGGGTGTTTAGGATTTCATTAGAAGTGTTAGACAAAGGGAACCATCTCATTATTGCCACGGATTGTTCCACAAGCTTGTGCAACTCCCCTGTTGTCTTTGTGCACATAGCTGATGCTGAGATTGGCTGAAGTTCCACTGTTTATTTCTGGACTCACCTCAGCCCTTGGTCAGACGCATAGATTAGTTCAAGTAGTATGTGTAATGAAGAGGTATATTTCTGGTTTGATGTGGTTCACCTCAAAGTGTGACTCATCAGTGGCTCCTCCAGTGTGATGTAAATAAGGTGCGTAATCGTACTCTGGTTTGCTGGGAGAGGAAGTCTGGGCTGGGGGTGTTTAGAATTCTGCAGGATACTGTTTTCAGTATTGAACTACCTATTTGTTTTAAACCTCCAAGAAACTGATGCAATGTTATCCTTTTTTAATCTGGTTTGACACTTGTTTTTAGCTGGGCTTTTGTTAAGATTAATGCACTCTCCCTGAGGGTGCTCGGGATGGTTTCAGAGTGATGATCAGCCTACATTGATGTAACTCACAGGTGAAAAATAGTCATTATGGTGAAGCAGCTGGACGCTGAACAGTCCCTTCAGGGACAGACACGCTCATGCCCACACATCTCACAAGGGCTAACCATGTCCATAGGAGGTGGTGGGGGAGAGGGATATCAATGCCAGTATGTGTTCCAGTGCAGAGAACTATCCAACACTCAGGACTTCACGTTTGGAGCATCTGCTGCAGAGACTCAATGGGAAAAGGCCACAATCTGATGCCCTCTTGTCACTGTTTACTGAGGGCCCAGAACTAGAATCTCAAACCCTTCGGCCTGGATATTTGGTAGCTTGCCAACACCTTCTCCAGGAAAATTAGGAACGGGCAATGAAAGCTGGCCTGTGGCCAAACACCCAAATTCCCTTGAATGAATTATTGAAATAAACTGTACATTGTGAATTGAATTGAAGTTATCATTGCAGTGCCTCACTACCATGACAGGGTGCCATGTACTGTGATCCATGAGACATAAGTGCAGAAGTAGGTCATTTAGCCCATTGGGTCTGTTCAGTTTGAAGGGATTTGAACTGCATTGCACTTCTTGTAATCTGAAATTTGAATTGTGATGTATCTTTATGGATGAAAATGTATAAAGCATAGTTTTGGTGTGGAAACCGATAGCTAGCCTGGCTAGGCCAGCATTTATTGCCCATTGCTAATTGCCCAGAGGGCAGTTAAGAATAGACTACTTTGCTGTGGGACTGGAGTCACATGTAGGCCAGACCACGTTAGAATGATAGCTTCCTTCCCTAAAGGACATTGGGTTTTTCTGACAGTTAACAATGGTTTAATGGTTACTTAATGCCTGAATTTTGTTTATTGAATTCAAATTCCACTACTTCCCATGGTGGGATTCGAGCCTGGGTCCTCAGAACATTACCTGGGTTTCTCGATTTAACTGTCCAGTGATAATCCCATCAGGCCTTCATCTCCCAATCAACTCTTCCAAAACTGATTCCAAGCCATCGGAGTTTTGCAGAGAGTACTAATACATGCGAGTCAGTGATGTTTCAGAGGTACATCCATAAACTTTGTATTTGTGATTGCAGTCTAATGACTAGCCTGATCCCCGAATGAGAAACATTTTTGTCTCTTTTTCAGTGGAAGGTCGAACCAGTGGTGCTCTGGGGAAGCAGAACATGCGTGAAAGGGAGTCCTTTGGTGCAAGAAACGTGTTGAAGGTTGGTTACTTCGAAGCAAACATCGATTAGGAAAATAAATATAACTATACACCATTAACTGCAACTTGAAAAATATTCTGAGCAACTACCAGTTGGCCAGGTGACTTGATGCTCTGACATTGTGGTGAGCTAAACAGATAGGTCCCAGATAAAATGCCTCGGTCTCTCTTCATAACTGAGACTGTCTAATGATATTGAAAGCAGCCTTCCCCAAATTTAGCCACTTCTGCATTATCCTTGTCCCTTTCCAGAGCATGTTGAAACTTAGATCACTATTCCCAAAATGCTTGCCCACTGAAACCTGAACCACTTGACCAGCTTCATTCCCTAGGATTAGGTTTCTCACTGCCCCATCTCTAGGAGGACTGTCTACATACTGGCACTAAAAGTTCGACTGAATGTGCTTTAAAACTTCCAACCCCTTTAACCCTCTCACACTAAGGTCATCCCAATTAATATTACAATATTCCCCTACTGCAATAACCCTGTTTCTCTTGCACCTTTCCGTGATTTGTCTACATACCTACTCCTCCATCTCCCTCTGACTGTTGGGAGGCCTACCGTATGGGTAATCTCACCCTTTTTTTAATATCTAAACTCTACCTAAATGCCTCATCTGAAGACCCTTCTAGGACTCATTTCCTCATTACTGCACTGATGGTTTCCTTTGTCAATAATGTGAGGCCCCACCTCTCTCACGTCTTTCCCCCTCACCACCTCCATTGTTCCTGAAACTTCTAAAATAGATATAGTTTAGCTTTCTAGACCTCCCATGTTCCTAATCCTGCCCATGTCTTCTCTGCCTTCTGTACTGTCTTAGCATTCATTCTATATCTGCTTAGTCCTTGCTCCTGACTTTAGATCAGTGTTGTGCCCCCCACCCCAACCAAATATCCCACTCCTGACACATCTCCATTTGGGCGGCATGGTGGCACAGTGGTTAGCACTGCTGCCTCACAGTGCCGGAGACCTGGGTTCAATTCCCACCTCAGGTGACTGACTGTGCGGAGTTTGCACGTACTCCCCGTGTCTGCGTGGGTTTCCTCCGGGTGCTCCGGTTTCCTCCCACAGTCCAAAGATGTGCGGGTTAGGTGAATTAGCCATGCTAAATTGCCTGTAGTGTTAGGTAAGCGGTAAATATAGGGGTGTGGGTGGGTTGCGCTTCGGCGGGTCGGTGTGGACTTGTTGGGCCGAAGGGCCTGTTTCCACACTGTGAGTAATCTAATCTAAATCAGTTTAAAATCCTCCCCAACTGCATGAGCAAACCTCCCTATAAGTATATTGGACCCATTCCAGTGTAGGCACAACTCGTCCAGTTTGTGCAGATCCCACTTGCCTCCAAAGCTGTGCCAATGATTCAAATAATCTAAAGCCCTCTCTCCCCTCCTACAGCAACCCGTTGGCAACACAGTCATCTGACCAACCTTTTGTTCCTTATTCTCAGTGACACTGGAAGTAATCCGGAGATTACATCCTTAGTAGTCTTCCTCTTTAATCTACTAGCTAATTCTCTAAATTCCTGCTGTGGTACCTCATTTAGTTTCTTTCACCCAAGTCACTGGTACTGGTGTGTCCAACGATTGCTGGCTGTTCACCCTTGCCCTTCGGAAATGATGAGCTTCATGATGGGCATACAACAAACTAAAGCCCATGGGTGGGGCAGCTTCAGATGATGCATTTTTACTGGCGGCTGAAGAAACGAGGCAGATTGGTCGCAGATGCTGCCTATGAAGTGGTTACCACATGTGGTGGGTTGTTTTTGGCATTGGTGCCTGTTGACAAACTGCCGTAATCATCACGATGATGATGATGATGCATACTAACCCAGACACACTGGCCATTTCCCTTTAGTAATCACAGAATTCCTATAGACGGAAGCAAGCTATTCGACTCATCCAGTCCGCACCAACCCTCAGAGAGCATCCCACCCAGTCCCAACCCTATCTCCGGAAACCTACGTTACCCATGGCTATCCCACCTAGTCTACATTATGGGCGGTTTGGTGTGGCCAGTCCACCTAACTTGCACATCTCTGGATTGTGTGGAGGAAACCTGAGCACCTGCAGGAAACCCACGCAGACATGGGAAGAATGTGCAAACTCCACACAGACAGTCGCCCGAAGCTGCACTTGGACCTGTGTCCCTGGCACTGAGGCAGCAGTGCTAACCACTGAGTCACCATGCTGCTCATTATTGGCTAATAATTCATATCTGTGAAAATGGTTGTTTAGGACTTTCAAAGCTCTGCTTGCCAGCATGACATGAGTGTTCACCTGATCATTTGTCTCTGGCTACCTCATCATATAAAAAATCATTGTGTGTATGTATGTACATCATCCATCTGCAAATGTACCTGAGCCAGTGTAGTGACCCCTCTTGATGAGGGGGCTAGCATCTTCGGGAGATTTCGTTTTGAGAGAGCAGTGGAGTTAAAAGTTATCTTTAAAAGCCTGACCTTAACAGCGATGTGTAATCGACTATTCTGTGCACTCGGCTGTGCAATTCTATTTGAGAGTCTTGGTGAGTGTAAGAGATGTAGAAATTACTCTAAGTAATAATGTGGAGAGCAGCTGCAAGATCAGGTAATGAGCACTGAAATATGACAAACTCTCCTGGGGGATATCCATGTTATCTACCCCTTGCGTATATCTATTGGATTTGCAGGAAAGCTGTTACACTTTTGCCTTAATACTTTAGTAAATGAGGCATTTTCCATGCCGAAGAGGTTTTGAGAGTGAGTTATCTGTGAATGTAAGGCTTCAGATGTTTTCACAGTGTTCAAGGTTATTTAATGATGACCTGTTTATCACTAAATTGAATAAAATTTCTCTTCATTTTATTACTATCTATAATGTTAATTATTGTTCATCTGTGTGCACTTTTGTTTGCACAACCTGATTTCTAATTGTTTTCACAGATTTTCTGCCCATATTTTTCTGCAAAATCTGTCTTCATTCTCAGTTGCTTTCCCAGTCTCGCATTTTTTTTCAGTTCACTGCAGTATCTTATGACATCTGCTAATCCGTGGAAAGTCAACTGTGATGATTTTCATCTCTTACTCTCCAAATCCACTGTGCCAAGCAAGTTGATACCACAAACCATTTGCTCCGATCAACCTAACTGAGGCGATATGAGAATCAGCAAATGTTTGTGCTGTGACAGTATTTCAGAGCAAGAATCACACTATGATTTGTGATTGTTAATTAGATACTTCACCATTGTTGACAATTGCAAGCACTGGAGAGGGTCAACAGAATACCTCACTTCCTAACTTGTCAAAATCAGGAAGCTGATCCTTTCACTGATAAATATATCCCAGAAACAATTTGTGATCTAGTACTTTTTTTCCAGTGGGCTGAACTGCTTTATTTATTCTGCAAGTGTTTTTGTACCAGCTGCAAATTGACATTCACTTCCAGTCTCTGTCTTGGTTACTCACGTCGTTCGTTCCCTCAAAGCACAGTGAGCAAACAGCAACCTTTTGCGAACTAATCTTGAATTGTTCACTGGTATTTTTAGATTTGCACTGGACCTTGTCCTTCACAGTATTTTGACCAAAAGGCGTTTCTGCTCCCTACTGCACTGCACAATTTTGTCCTTGCCAGGGAAAGTCACCGAACAACGTGTCAGCACTACTCTGCGTAACACTCTTGATAAGTTCACCATCTGTGAGAGATTTACCATGCATCAGAATGCAGCGTGACATTTTTGGAGCTTGTTGCTAACAGATAACGTGATTTGGTTTGCTCACTGAATCCAGTGGAACAGCAATGGCTTTACACAGCTCCTGTGCTAAATATACTTTCCCTATCTGTACCCTACACTCACAGCCTTTGAATTGTCACCAGAGAAGTATTCCAAGTTATAGAATCAATGTGCAGCCACAAAAGTTGTTTCTTGCATTCAGTCATTCTGAATCTTTCTCACCCCACCGCTGTATTGAGCATTGTTGAATTTAGCTTTCTTACTTTGTTGAGTTAGTAGTTTTTTTCTCTCTCTGCAGTGATGATTCAGTGAGTACAATATTGTTTAAATTTTGCATCTCTGGTGTTCTGAGACTCTGCAGTAAGTCACTCCTGATAACCTGTTTTCAACAAGCTGCAAGATTGACACCATCTAAAACAAAGCAGCATACTTAACTGACATCATATCCATTTCCTTCACCGTTCAACACTGTGACTGCAATCTGTGTCAATTTACAAGACGCACTACAAGAACTCACCAAGGTGCCTTCAACATCACCTTCCAAACCACAGACTGTACCACCTAGACGGGGATGGATGGAAACACCACTATCTGCAAAATCTCCTTGAAGTCACACTTTATCTTAACTTGCAAATACCTTGCTGTTCCTTCACTGTCCCTAATTCACCATGCTGGATCCCTTTCCCCAACAGCACAGTGGGTTACCTACACCAGCTGGACCGCAGCTGTTCAAAATGTCAGCTTACCACCATCTTATCAACAGCGGTGAGCGATTGGTAACAAATACAGGTCCTGTACACAGTCCCCGTGTCCTATGAAAGCTTCTTTATTTTTAAAAACTGCCCTCTCTCATCCACTGATCTATAAAGCCATCAAGTTGAATTCCCTGTAAGCATATATGGGGAGCAATTTGCATCTTACTGATGTGATTTAAGATGCTACTTGTCTGTTTTATTTTGCTCCATACTTGTTTGGATATGGCTATATGATTGAGATTTGAGGCAGCCAGTTTGCAAGCATGGCAGTTTGAAATGTGACAAATGCTCATAAGTCACCAGATTCTATAAATCGATAAACAGATTTTATTTTGTATGACATGGATTCACTACCATGGCATTAGAACAGCAGGAGAGCAATTCTTTTGCATTCAATGAGGAAAGTGCGTATTCCATCAAAGCAATTGCAGGCAGTAAAAAAAACAAGTGTACCTATTTGAGCTCTGTGAGGAAGGCCTGATGATGAGGCTCCCTCTGGTGTGATATTTGCTGTCCCCTATGGGTGGCCCAACATTGACGACAACAGACCTGGAACGATCAGCTTTGAATTTTCTCAGGCGTCTCAGCCCTTGGCAGGAAGTGCTATTGAGTTTAAACAATTCTGTGTTGAAATAGCAGCTGAGTCAAGGAGTTCATTTCTTTCAGCTGCTGCCGTGGGTGAATCTTATTAACCTGCATTTTCTATTTTAAAAATATATCCTCTGTCAATCTCATTAAACCAGTGGGGAAGGAAAGTACCGAATTAAATTGAGCCGTTTGTATTCCTTGTGCAGACAAGTGTCATCAGAAATGGGCAGTGTAAATATAGAGCAAGATTTCACAACAGCAGAAGCTCATTGAATCCAGTGAGTTCTTCCCTTTGGCCGCTATGTCCCTAATTCTCCAAAATCTCATTCGTTTATCTCATGAGATTCCATATCCTTCCTTTAATAATTAATACTGAAGCCCTTGAGGTGAACAAGTTCCACCTGCCCATGAGCAATCCTGTCTTAAAAAGTGCAAATGTTGGAAAGACTCAGCACATCTGTCTATGCCTGTGGTGAGAGAAAAACTAAGTTAATGTTTCAAGTCAACTATGACTTAAGAACAAAACCCTAAACTCTAATTTTAACTTGTGTGCTTTGGAGTTGGAGTTCCTCAACACCATGAGCGAATTAGTCTTGATTGCATTTTCTGTTTACTGGAGATACCATCAATCATTTGGACTAGACAGACTTGCCACGTTAGCCAGGACTGTACTCAGTCATGTAATTAATTTAGTGAGGTGTCTTGACCTGGTCGATAGTGTGGTGCTGGAAAAGCACAGCAGCTCAGGCAGCATCGGGAGCAGGAGAATCCTGATGAAAGGTCTTTGCCCGAAACGTCGATTCTCCTGCACCTTGGATGCTGCCTGACCTGCTGTGCTTTTCCAGCACCACATTCTCGACTCATATCTCCAGCATCTGCAGTCCCCAATTTCTCCCTGCCTTGACCTGGTGACAGAATAGTATTATTTTGTTAATGTTCAAAAATTACAAAAGTCCAACCTTGACTGAACTTGGATGACCAACCTGAAAGTAAAGATGAGTAATAAATGTTGAATGATCTCAGGATTTAAAAAAAATAAGTTTTGTGACTGATGGACGGCCAGTTTAGTTAGAAGCAGCTGCCCAGTAGAGTCTTAGCGATGTATAGCATGGAAACAGAGCCTTCAGTCCAACTCATCCATGCCAACCAAACATCCTAAAAAAAATCTAGTCCCATTTGGCAGCAATTGACCCATATCTGTCTAAACCCTTCCTATTCGGGTACCCATCAGATGCCTTTTACATGTTGCAATTGTACCAGCCTCCACCACTTCCTCTGGCAGCTCATTCCAAACACACCATCCTCTATATGAAGAGGTTGCCTCTTTGGTCCCTTTTAAATCTTTCCCCCCTCACCTTAAACCTATGCCCTCTAGTTTTGCCCCACCCCAGGGAGAATAACCTTGGCTATTCACCCTGTCCGTGCCCCTCATGATTTTATAAACCTCTAATGTCAACCTCTTTTGATTTCTGAGAATTCATTGCAAATCTTGTCTAACTGCTTTCAGTATAACTAGCAGCTTTTGTACTATAGGCTGTCACAACTCACCCACATTGTAAGATGTTCAGTTTTTCTATGATACCGCTACCAAGCCATGATTTCTGACTATTGAAATGCTTGTTATAACATTTTAGGCAGGTTGGTGTAATGTGAGAGATTCTGCCCGAAAGAATTTGTGTTCTGCTGAAAATGAACCAGCTAATCTGATTTAATCCCATTTTATTAATCTCCGGGTCTTAAAATGGTTTTACCAAAACATTGTGCCCAAAATAAGAAGGAAGTTGTATCTAAAAGAAATTTGTTTCACGTGTTGCTCTAATGGAGTAACTTTAAGTCTTTAAGTTGATGGAGAAAAACTAAAATAATTTGTTAAAATATAATTGAGTAAATTTTTTTAAACCAAGCTCATTGCACATATGAACACATGTATTAGAAGCAGAAGTAAACGACTTGCCCCTTTAGCCTGTTCTTGCACTCAGTAATAGTAAAGTCTCCATAATCCTACCACCACATAGGGCTGCTCTCTCATTTAGCACAGTGGTTCAGTGGTTAACACTGTTGCCTCACAGCACCAGAGACCCAGGTTCGATTCCACCTTGGGCAGCTATATGTGTGGAGTTTGTGTATTCTCCCCATGGGTTTCCTGTGGGTGCTCTGGCTTCCTCCCACAGCCCAAAGATGTGCGGGTTAGGTACATTGGCTGTGCTGAAATTGTCTATAGCGTCCAGGGAACAGCAGGCCAAATGGGTTAGCCATGGGAGTTGCAGGGATATGTTGGTCTAGATGGGATGTGGTTTGGAGGGTTGGTGTGGACTTAATGGGCCGAAGGACCTGCTTCTGCACTGTAGGGATTCTGTGATTCTGGAGAGAGACAACTGATGGTAGTTTTACCTGAGTGTTACTGCACATCAGGCAGGGGGAGAGGATGAGAAAGAGAATCCTTTATGGTAACCTCAGCCAGTGTGAGAGATGAAACCATATTGGCATCATACTCCATCACAGACTAGCATCTAGCTAACTCTCTGCTAGATCAGGGGAATAGATAGAGTAGACAGTCAGAGACTTTTTCCCCAGGTACAACAGAGTGTTACAAGGGGACATAAATTTAAGGTGAAGGGTGGAAGGTATGGGGGTGATGTCAGGGGTAGGTTCTTTACCCAGAGAGTGGTGGGGGCATGGAATGCACTGCCTGTGGGAGTGGCAGAGTCAGAATCATTGGTGACCTTTAAGCGGCAATTGGATCGGTACATGGATAGGTGCTTAAGCGAGGACAAATGTTCGGCACAACATCGTGGGCCGAAGGGCCTGTTCTGTGCTGTATTATTCTATGTTCTATGTTCTATTCAGGAAGACTAGCCCAATCTGATTGGGACCTCAACTTCACATTACCACCCACTGCCTTCCTTGTTAGTCAAAACTCTGTCTATCTTTATCTTAAAATATTCAAGAACTCCATCTCCACCACTCTATGAAAGCAGTTCCAAAGATCCTCCACCTCTGAAAGATGAAATTCCACTCCATCTCTATCTTAAATGGAAGCCCCTGCTCTTTCAACTAGAACTAGCCTCTCCCAGGGGAGACATTCTCTCAACATCCACCTTGTCAATTCACCACAGAATATTATTGGTTGCAACAAAATCACCTCTTATTTTGCCAAACTCTAATGGAAAAGGGTCCAACCCGCTCTTATTTAAGGAAACCAGAACCGCACCGTGCGCATAGTATTTCTTGTTCCATGTATTGTGTTAAGTTCCAATTTCTTTAGAACCTAGAACATAGAAAAATACAGCGCAGTACAGGCCCTTCGGCCCTCGATATTGCGCCGACCGAAGCTACCTAACCTACACTAGCCCAATAACCTCCATATGCTTGTCCAATGCCCGCTTAAATGACCACAAAGAGGGAGAGTCCACCACTGCTACTGGCAGGGCATTCCATGAACTCACAACCCACTGAGTAAAGAATCTACCCCTAACATCTGTTCTATACCTACCACCCCTTAATTTAAAGCTGTGTCCCCTAGTAACAGCTGACTCCATTAGCGGGAAAAGGTTCTCACTGTCAACCCTATCTAAACCCCTAATCATCTTGTACACCTCTATCAAATCTCCCCTAAACCTTCTTTTCTCCAATGAGAAAAGCCCCAAGTGCCTCAGCCTTTCCTACTTCCTGAAGACTAATGCACCAACTTAAAATAGCATGAGCAATGCATAATGACAAGCCATTCAGGCTGTCTGTCATGTAAAGCGGTTTCAGTTTAATAGGAGAAGGATCAAACTTTTGAATTACAGTAGTTCAAGTATAACTGAATGAGGATTTTGGTTGTTGCACAGTGTAATTGTTAAAGTCATGGCTTTTATTGTATGGTAAAGGATCTTCTGGGTATATTGATGTATTCTTGGAGACCCTCTGACCTCTCTTCCAAAAGAAGCAGCAGCCCAAGAGAAAACTGCTGTCTTTGTGAAAATCGATGTTATTAGCAAAACGCAAGAGGAACAATTCAACAGAAACAAGCAACATCCAACATTCTGCGGACACTGCTGTTTGTCAGGCATCAGACAGAGAAATCGGAGCAGGAAATGAACCTCCAAGGATTATCCTGTGGAGGTCTGTTTGAATGTCTGTGGGTGAAAGCTATATTCCCAGTATCTAACCTCGATGACTTCCTATTTGTTCAGCATTGTAAGGATTTATAGAAAATAAGAATACATAGCATCTTTCACTACATCAATAACCCAAAATAGTTTGCAGCCAATTCTCAAATCAGTTGCTATTGTAATGCAGCAGCCAATTTGCATGCAAAGTCTTTCCAAAATATCAGAGTTTTATGTAATTTTTTTTATTAGTTCATAGAATACCACTGGCTAAGCCAGAATTTATTAGCCATCCCCAATGACCAGTCAATCTGTTTTTAGTGATGTTAATTGAGGAATAAAAAGTGGCAAGGCAAACTCTGAATAACTCTCCTATGGAAAGTTTTATGTCTGTCTAAGATTGCAGACAGGGCCTTAGTTTAATGCCTCATCTGAAAGAACGGCATCTCCGGTATTGCAGCACTCCCTCAGTATTGCAGCACTCCCTCAGTATTGCATTTGAATGTCAAGCTAACCCGTTGAATGTTGATCCTGTAACTTGGGTAGTTGTACATGATTCTTGTTTGGAGTGGGGCAATTTTTCTTTTTCCACACTGCATTACACCAAACAGATTATTTATACAGCGGCAAATGACTCCCTTTTGTAGTACCAGATAGTAATTATTTATTTTCTGTTGCAGAAGTTTGAAAATTACCATTTTGGTGACGTGGAGTTGAATGCTGTGCACATCTCCCAGAGGTTCTCCACCGATAGTTCGGGATTCTATGCTTCTTCTGGTGCCATTGACTTCTCATAAGGAATTGGAAGTGTTGGATGACAGGTCTCCAGCATAATGTCCCCCCGCCAGATGAGTTTTGCTACACAACTTGAACAGACAGTGAGACAAACTCACTGGCTCAGTCACTGTTGGCCCATCTCGTTCTCATCAGGGTTACTTTTTCTGGAGTTAAGGTGTAACCTCACAAGAACCTGCTACTGGAACCGTGGTGCCTGGAGATGAAGACCTGTTTTCACATCGTAAGCCCCTTGCATTTTTTAAAAAGTCATCCCAGACTTTCACAGTAAAATATTTGCAGGATAAGTTCCTGCTGAATGCTTATTGGTTCAGGGTGACGTGTCCATGTTAAAAATGGTCCATTTTCCAGTTTGCTCAAATCAACTTGCAGTTCAAGTATAATGTGGTCAAAAGTAAAGGCTCATTTAGAGTACTGCACCTCAAGAGAATACCTTCATGCTGCATCAGTTTGACATTTTATTTTCCATACCCTGCCTTAGTCATTCTATGCTCCCTGAGTCAGGTTGTCTTTTCATTTTCAATTTGGACTATATTTTGTGGATGCCCCTTTGGGGCCAGCAGCCCAGGGAAGGTGTTTTTAAGGTCATTGTCCGTCCACACTGCTCTCAGAACCAAAATGCAGAAACCAGAGTGGTGTTCCTGTTTAACCTGATCCCCTGATTGCTATAAGCGTCTGTCTGTCTATCTGTGGAATGGTTGGAGCAGGTACTTTGTCGCATTATGTTGTGATAAGGTAATAGTGGAGCTTGGCAGATGTGGATATCGTGTAGCAAATAAATCATTGCAGACAAGCAAAGCCTAACCTAATTCCCTGCAGAATTTAGTGTCTTTTGGGATTTTGTCTTTTCTTGTCCTACAGCAGGCGTAATTGTGAAAATCCAGGGCAAGGTGCAAGGTAACCATTTGGAAATATGAACCGAACCGTACACTGCAGGTTCCCTGGAGGGAAAAGGAAAGAATAAAATGGTGCATATTATTGACCATGTGCAGGTCACTGCAACTAGCTATGCACACATACCACTCTCTCTCGCACACACTCTCTCATTCACACTCACTCACACACTCGTTCTCTCACTCTCTCACATAATCTCACTCTCACACATTCACATCCTGTGACTAAAGCCTTTAAAGAGTTCCCTTTGCCTAATTCCCACAATAAAATCTGGAATTATAAACAACTGTGTGGACACGTAAATGTACACTGCAGTTTTGTGTGTCACATGTTAAGTATCGCATTAAAAATTCCAAATTCTCACTGCAGGCACTAGCTGATCCTAGTTCATTGATTGAGGATTTATTCACCAATAAATGGATGTGCCAAAAAACAATTCTTTTTCCTGAAGACACAAGCTGACAAATTTAAACTGGACAAAACAAGTATGAAATTTGATACTGTTAGAATGCCCATGCCTGACCTTTATAATGTAGAATAGAAAGACTCTTCCTTTTGGGCACTGGCTGCAGTTTGAACATCACCCTTTTGAGGTAAGGTCCTCTCACTGCCTTCCTAGTGATCAGATGTGTGAACATCAAAGGGGAAACTGGACTGAAATCAGCTTGGTTTTTTTTCTTCCAATTTATTGCGAATTTATTCCAAATGTGCCTGTGAAGATAGAGAGTGCGATGCAGCACCACAGGGGCAGCTGGTTATGGACGCCACAAAGTGGCTTGTTGTCCCTTACATATCTTTGAAATGTAGCCTTTGCTCCTGTTTTGGCAGTGCTTTACTTGTAGCTTTCTCATCCCTGTTTTTAAATTTCTCCATCCTGCAGGCCCTGTAACAAATTGAGATCTCTGTGCAGTATATCTATTGTGGGGCCACTTGTACATGCACTGTTTCAACTGCACCACCTTTGGTTGCTCTGTTTTCCAGCTGCCTGGGACCTAACCTCTGGCAAACTCTCCTTAAACCCCTCTGCCTCTCTCGGAGTGCTGGAGGTGGTTAGTGGCCATATTCTGAATCACAAGTGTATCTGTCATTTGAGCTGTCATCAAACCCACCTTGTGATATCAACAGGGATGATTTCCACCACGTCAGGGACCCAAGGCACCATTACAGAACCGACTCTCGATGCAATTCTACATTTTCATTGCATCATTAGATCCAATCTGCAGCCAAACCACCAACTGCTGCAGCATTTAAAACAAATGAGCTTTCTGTCGCTGCTGCTGTTCCTAGCTGCCACATTGCCTCCCTCAGCAGTTCGATAAGTTCATATGAATTGAGGATAATTATCGTCACCGCTGTCGCTCTGTCAGCAGCCAGGGGAAAACTGGTGGAATCGAAAGCAAAATAACGCGGAGGCAGGAAATGAAAAACAAAAACACTGGAAAGCACTCGCCGTGTTCAGCAGCAGCCGTCGAGAGTAAAAGAGTGTTGACATTTCAGGCTAATGACTTTTCATCAGAAGAGCATTTGAACAAGTACAGGGACAGGCTAAAGGGGGATTAAATAACAGAAAGGAAAAGTAATCCAAGGCAAGTTAAAGAGCGGATGTCAGAAGGAAGGAGAGAACGTATGAACAGTTGTAGGAGAATAGGAGAGGGTGGAGAAAATGTTACAAATAGTCTTCAGAGAAGGGTATGTGGTGGCAGAAAATTGGGTGGAACTGTTGCAGCAACTGTACAAATGGAAGGGGTTTCCCAATCTGAGTGACATCCATCTCACTCCCAGTGGAGCTTATGAAGCACTCTCTGAGAAAGAGTGGGAGCAACGGTTAAGGTCGAAATGAGGTTTACCTCCAATGTTATTGTTGGTTGACTGTACAATGCCTAGTAAGAAAGATGAGGTGCAATTCCTTGATGTTTTGGGAAAAAATAGTGACGCCCCTTTTTGAACGACTCTGCTCCTGCCATTATGGATCTTCACTCACTCCTAATCCCAGCAAGGAGTCAGTTAGCTTAGTTGGCAGCACGGTGGCTCAGTGGTTAGCACTGCTGCCTCACAGCACCAAGGACTTGGGTTCAATTCCAGCCTCGGGTGACTGTGTGGAGTTTGCACATTCTCCCCGTGTCTGCGTGGGTTTCCTCTGGGTGCTCCAGTTTCCTCCCACAGTCCAAAGATGTGCACGTCAGGTGAATTGGCCGTGCTAAATTGTCTGTAGTATTAGGTACATTGGTCAGGGGGAAATGGGTCTGGGTGGGTTACTCTTCGGAGGGTCAGTGCGGACTGGTTGGGCCGAAGGGCCTGTTTCCACACTAGGGAATCTAACCTAATCTAATCTAATTACTGGTTTGTGATGGAGGGTGGTGAGTGAGAGTACAATTCCCACACACGCTGAGGTTGCTGTGAAGGATTCTCCTTCTCAACTTCTTCTCTCATCTGAGGCGTGCTGACTCTAGCGTTAAACCACCACCAGTCGTCATTCTCCAGTGAGAGAGCAATCCAGGGGTCCAGTAGGATAATGGTGACTTTATCTTTTTAATCCCAGCACTGAGGAATGAGAGATTAAGACTCTGATGACAATGAACCTCAAAATCCCATCCTCCAAAGAGAATTGCAAAACACAGGCCCTTGCATAGTTGGTTAACCTTTTGTGAGAGTAATTTTACCACAATTCAGGAAAATTCAGCAACTTCTGAAGGGCTAGTACAAAGAATGGATGGTAAGTGGTCAGTGACAACAGCATCCTGACCCATTTTTCCTTTTAGAAACATACTGCTGCGGACTTCCAACTTTTGAATGCACCTTGATCAAATTGTAAGTGTTGTCTGTTTGCCGGATGATGGATGGTACTGCTTGATTTATTTGTTGCACACTCATGGGCCAAAGGGCGATTGATTACCTTGCTAGTCCATCTCATGGAGCATTCAGTCAAGCGTGCCACTTGGGACTGAAGTCGTGCTTACGCCAGGTTGGACTCGGGTGCAAGTCCTGCTCTCTGAAGTGAGTCTGATAAAGCGGTCTGGGTTTTATCGCAGCCCAGCAGTTTTCAATAGGAGCTGGAGTCAGTTTTCACATATATTGAGTTATAACTTGCGACAATGCCCTCTGAGCTCCCAGTCTGAATTGCTAGCCCAGTATTATAACGACTACTCTACCATACTCTGAGATAAGGATCATAATATTAAATTTATATTACTGTGAGTCTGTCGTGCTTATTCAGTGAATGAAGGTCACAGTCTGTCTCCAAAGTCCGTTAGCCCTCGGGTATTCCCGCAGTATCTGCAAAAATCACTGTCTTCCTTACATTTTGGTGTCAACATTAATTAATTCTGAGCAATTTCCACCATTTCGCTGCAATAAACTCTGTCTAACATATCTGTCTGCCTCTGCCTGTAGCTGTCTTCAGATCCACAGTAATTCTTGAGCCAATGTAATTCCTGGAGCTCCATTAGTGTTTGCAGATTGATGTTTACTGGCATCAATTATTAAGATATTTAAATTGCCAGAGAAAATTGGCAGGAAGGAAGAAACCTTACGATGTTCTGCCTGAAGATATCTGAAATATTCTTTGCGCTGCACAGAAAATACGTCTACGCATACTGAAATGTGGATATCTTTCTGTCGAGATAATATTGTCTGTTTACCTCAATTGACGGCACCTCTATCACCAGATTAAGAAAGAGCTCCTTTTTAGCCCATACTTGAGATCAACATTCCCTCAGTGTTGCTAGAACTTTATCTTCCTCACAACGTCCCAAAAACTGTAGTGGGTCAAGGAGGTGACTCTCCACCACCTTTTTCAGGGCAGTCAGTAATATGTGACCAAAGTTGGCCTAGCCAGTGCTGCCTACATTCCATGAATGAATCTGAAAGAAAACTCCAGTGCATCGCTAATGGAGTGTGGTGTTGCTGTACAGACTATCCTTTAGGGTCACGCATTAAGAGGGCATCCCCTAACATTGCTTGCTCTCCCTCACTCATGTCATTGAATAACGGCTGAACTGCATAATCCTGTCTTCATACCCTTACCTAATAGAAATCTCATTGGTCACAGTCTTGAAATCGTGTTTGCCCAATGTTGACAATAACTTGCATTTATTTAGAGCCTTTATTGAGAAATGTATGACAGCCCGCGCCAGCAGAAAGCTCCAGATTTCTCATCCCTGTTCAATTTAAAGATCTCATGACACTAGTTGAAGAAAAGCAAGGGAGTTCTCTTCCCGAGGCAACACCTCTCACAAACCAACTTAGATCCAGACAAAGATGCAAGAGTGGAATGCCAGCTGAATTCCTTCCCTGAAGGACTTTAGAGAACGGGATGGGTCTTTATGATAATCCAGTGGTTAAACAAATCACCATCCCAGATATAATCATTAGCTGAATTTACTGATACCAGATGCTACAGTGGGATTTGAATTCCTGGTCTCTGGATTATTAGTCCAAGTAAAAAGTGAGGTCTGCAGATGCTGGAGATCAGAGCTGAAAATGTGTTGCTGGTTAAGCGCAGCAGGTCAGGCAGCATCCAAGGAACAGGAAATTCGACGTTTCGGGCACAAGCCCTTCATCAGGAATGAGGAAAGTGTGTGTGTCCAAGTGTCTCACTTATTAGTCAAGGACTATAACCACTGTTACCACTGTCAGATCTGAGGAAGGGTCACTGACCCGAAACATTAACTCTGATTTCTCTCCACAGATGCTGCCAGACCTGTGAGTTTTTCCAGCAATTTCTGTTTTGTAACTACTGTTACCTTACAGCTAAGCTGGTTATTGAAATGCTGGTTCATATAGAACTGGGTTTCGATCATCTTCAGCTCCTTCATCAATGACCCTCACTTCCCTGCATCATAAAGTCAGAAGTAAAGATACTCATTGTGCAATGTTCAGCACCATTCATGACTCCAGGTACAGAAGCAGTCTGTTTCCTTTTACAGTGAGATCTGGACAAGATCAAATCTTGGGCTGATAAGTGGCAGGTAACATTAGTGCCACACAGTGACAGACCGTGACCAGCTCCAATAAGAGAAGATCTCAACATCAGCCCCTGAGACTCCACAGCAGTGCCATCACTGAACCCCCTATTATCAACATCCTGGGAGTGGATATAGGTTTGCTCGCTGAGCTGGAAGCTTCATTTCCACACTTCTCGTCACTATATTAGGTAACATCTTCAGTGAGCCTCCAGGCAAAGCACTGCTGATAATTCCTGCATTCTTTGTATATGTTTGGGTTTCTTTGGGTTAGTGAGGTCATTTCCAGTTTTTTTTTCTCTCAGGGGTGGTAGATGGGGGTCTAACTCAATGTGTTTACATCGAGTTAGGACCCATCTATCACCCTATGAGGAAAAGAACTGGAAATTTCATCATCACAGGAAATGACATCAACCCAAAGAAACCCAAACATATAAATAGAAAGCAGGAATTATCAGCAGCGCTTCGGCTGGAGTCTCACTGAATAGTATGGTGACGAAACGTCTGGAAATGAACCTTTCAGCTCAGCAAGCAAACCTACATCCAGCTACAAATCTTCTCAAAACTCACTAATCATGGGAGTTGGTATTGACCAGAAATAGAACTGTAGTTAAAAGAGCAGGTCAGAGGCTAGGAATTCCGTGATGATTAATTCACTTCTTGTCTCTCAAAGCCTTTCCACACCTAGACGCACAGGTCAGGAGTGTGATGGAAGACTCTCCTCTTAGCCAGATAAATACATCTCCAGCAACACTGAAGAAGTTTCACATTATCCAAGGCAGAGCAGCCAATTTGATAACCTGACAACATTCACTCCACCACTGATGCTTAGTAAGAGCAGTGTGTACACTTCCAGATGCACTGCAGCATTCACCAAGGCTCCTTAGCACCTGCATTGACCACTTCCACCTAGAAGGTCAAGAGCAGCAGATACAAAAGAACAGCACTACCTACAGGTTCCCCTCTGAGCCACTCACCGTCCTGACTTGGAAATATATCACAGTTCCTTCAGAGTTAAAATCCTGGCACTCCCTCCCTAACAACAGTGCATGTACCTATACTCCAAGGACTGCCATGGCCTAGGGTGGTAGCTGATGACCACCTTTTTCAGGGCAATTAAAGATGGGTAATAAATGCTGACCCATCCAATCAGCAAATTTAAGGGACCTGTTGTGATTTGAATGTTCAAATTGAGGCTTTGAGGGTTGGATTGGCAGGGAGCTACATTTGACCCCGAAGCCTAAATTTGAACATTCTTGGAGAACCCCATTAGTATTACTAATATATATCATGAATCCTTTGCATTTATAAAGCACCTTGCGCAGACAGTGCGACCCAAAGTGACCTACAATCAATGACACATTTCTTGAAGTGTAATATGAGTTGTAATAATAGACCTGCTGCAAGAAAGTTGTACCCAGCAAGCTCCCACTGACAACAATGAGATAATCACCAGATTATCTACAGTTCTTTTATGGATAAATATTGGCTAGGACATCAAAGGACAACCACATTCACCCGAGGGAGTAAAGAGGTTCTTGGTTATTATCTTACCTGAGAAATGGCACCCACAACAGTGAAGTACACCCTCAGCACTGCATTCATTAGGCCAGATGATAAACACGAGCCTTTGATGAGGGAATCTGAACTCACTAACCTGTGACTCAGAGGCAAGAGTGCTACTTCCTGAACCACAGCTTGTTCATGCCTAATGAAGACAATAACAAAGTCTGATTGTAGGGTTGGGAGCAGTGAGGGATTTGGGGAGCCCAGGGATTGTGAGCTTGACATTTGGAGTGGGGATACAGGGAGGTGCCAATGGTGGGGGTGGAGAGTGGTGGGGACAGGGAATGTGTGGGTGGGGAGTGGCGATTGGGAGCTATGTGGGTGGAGAGTGGTGGGGACAGGGAATGTGTGGGTGGGGAGTGGTGGGGACAGGAATTGGGTGGGGTGTCAAGGTGAGCAGGAGCTGTGAGGGAATAGTGGGGACAGGGAATGTGTGGGTGGGGAATGGCAATTGGGAGCTGTGTGGGTGGAGAGTGGTGGGGACAGGGAATGTGTGGGTGGGGAGTGGTGATTGGGAGCTGTGTGGGTGGAGAGGGGTGGGGACAGGAATTGGGTGGGTGGGGAGTGGTGATTGGGAGCTGTGTGGGTGGAGAGTGGTGGGGACAGGGAATGTGTGGGTGGGGAGTGGTGATTGGGAGCTGTGTGGGTGGAGAGGGGTGGGGACAGGAATTGGGTGGGTGGGGAGTGGTGATTGGGAGCTGTGTGGGTGGAGAGGGGTGGGGACAGGAATTGGGTGGGGTGTCAAGGTGGGCAGGAGCTGTGAGGGTGGAGAATGGGGAGATTATTGTGGAGTGGGGAGTCAGAGTGACAAAGACAAATGAGATGATGAACATAGTGCTCATATGGATGATGCAGAGATACAGTATGGTGACCATAAAGAAAACTCATGAAAACTACAGGGAACCAGATTTTAGATGTTGTCCCATTACCAATCCAGATAAAAACCAGTATACACCAGAGAATCTTGATCTGGTTTTGTGTGGGTTTCATACTGGTCCATGATCGATTTCTCCCTTTGGATTTCTGGGCACTGCAGTAAACAACTAGTTCAAATGGTTACTAGAGTTTGACAATTGCAATTGCATACACTGCATTGCTGATGAACCTAGTGGGCTTTTCCATTTACGATTTTCAACTGCTCTTTGTCGGAGGACTAATTGCAACCTCCATTCTGTTAAAGGGTTGGCTTTACGGCAGCCAACTGTAATAGTTTTGCTCTACATGAATCTCACAGCACGTCACTGACATTGATGGAGTGCTTCTGCCTAACGTGGGATACACTGTGTTTGTCTCCTAGTTTTTGCAGAGGAGAGTTTCAGATAAAGATTATTCTCCCATGGCATGGTTTTGTCAAATGTGGAAGTTGTAGGATACATAGAAGAATATGTCAGCCTTTTACATCCTTTCTCCTTTAATATTCTTAACGCAGCCAATTCTGCTGCCAAATTTCTCTCAGAAACAATTGCACATTAGTATTCTAATCCCTTCTGTGCAAACTATGTTTCTGTTTAATGCTATCTGTTGTTTACGTACAGAATGGATTTCTAAATGGATGCTAAATGAATTGTGGTGCAAAGATTTGCTAATTGACCAATTTTAGCTAAGTTTATAGAAATTCAGATCCAACAGGCTTTCAGTGCCAAGAGCACATTGCACTTCTTGGCAAAGGGCTTGTGTGATCATCAGGATTCAACAGCACAATATTAATTTGTGTAATGATCAAATCTCATCCTTGGTTTTGCCACTCTTTAAGAAAGATGTTTGTCTTTTTACTTAACTTCCGAATCTTGTTTTAAACAGAAATTGCCTTTACTTTTGCTTTACTTGAGTAATTTCTTGCCATTATGATCAGAAGTGGCACAAAGACAGCTTGCTGCTGATTTATTCCAGCTTTCTCAGAGGACGCCAAGTTAAAATTACACAGGGGCAAAGATTGAGCAGATCCTTCAATATTTTAAATAAAAGCAACACACTGGAGAAACTCAGCAGACCTGGCAGCGTCTGTGAAGGGAGGAAACAAGGGTAAACATTTCGAAACCAGTGTGACTCTTCAGTTATGCTAGACATGCTGAGTTTCTCCAGAACTTTTTATGACCTTGAATGCTGCGTCTGGTTTTGGTCGTTGATACATGTGAGAAGCATTCAAATCCTGGGACTGACACACAAGACTGATGCTTGCAAGACTCAAAGCTGAGGAGGGACTTGGGCATTCACCCCTGAAATTTGGCAATTGTGATTTGTTGTTGCATTCAAGAAATGCAAGCATTTCTGGCTCTACATGTTATGTCAAATATGAAAGTTGTAGGATACATAAACGAATGACTGGGCCAGCATTTGTTGCCCGTTTCTAATTGCTCTTGAGAAGGTCGAAGCGAGCTAACTTCTTAAACACTGTAGTCTGTCTGGTACAGATACACACACAGTGGTGCAGGTAGTGAGTTCCAGCGTTTTGTCCCCACAACAGTGAATATAGGCCAATATAGTCCTAATCGTGGATGGGCATGTGGCTTGGAGGGGATCTCACATGCATCTGTTGCTCTTGTCTGTCTTGGAGGAAGGTGCTGACCAAGATGCATATGTGATACTCAGCCCTGCAGAAAGACAAAATTCATAGCAATCCTTCAGATTAAATCATGATGACAACTGAATTTGTATCGTGTTTCCAACATTGTGGAACAACATGAGGAGTAAGGGATAGATGCTCAGGCAAATGTGGAGAAATTAGGCAGGGCAAATATTTAAAAGAAATTTGGATAGTACATGGATAGGAATGGTTTAGAGGGATATGGGCCAAATGCAGGAAAATCGGACTATTTGAGTTAAGGACACCTGGTCGGCATGGAGGAGTTGGGCTGAAGGGTGCTGTATTACTCTATGACTCTATGACTGCAGATTGGAAGAGGCAGATTTTGAGATGGAACCTTTTAAAGAAGGAATAGAGACACATTAGAACTGAAGTAGCTCAAAACCTATCACGGTCGGCACGGTGGCACAGTGGTTAGCACTGCTGCCTCACAGCGCCTGAGACCCGGGTTCAATCCCCGACTCAGGTGACTGACTGTGTGGAGTTTGCACGTTCTCCCCGTGTCTGCGTGGGTTTCCTCCGGGTGCTCCGGTTTCCTCCCACAGTCCAAAGATGTGCAGGTCAGGTGAATTGGCCATGCTAAATTGCCCGTAGTGTTAGGTAGGGGTAAATGTAGGGGTATGGGTGGGTTGTGCTTCGGCGGGTCAGTGTGGACTTGTTGGGCCGAAGGGCCTGTTTCCACACTGTAAGTCTAATCTAATCTATCCTCAACTGGCCGATGGGAAAAGAAAGAGGAATGTTCAAGTCTGGAGTCAGAGGAACATCTGAAGGCAATTATCAGACTGAAGGAGACCGCATAGATCGGGAGGTCATAGAGTACATTTAAAGAAGGACAGAATTTTAATGCATTGGGTGAAGGTCTGCAAACGATCAGGAGAACTAGAGTTTGTTCAACTTGAAGCAGTGGTGTTTTGGACATATTGCGGCTTACAGAAGGAAAAAGATGTTAAGTCAGGAAGGAGCAAGTAACAAGTGTCTGAGGGTGTAAGCAATGGAGGAGGTAAAAACAATGACTGCAGATGCTGGAAACCAGATTCTGGATCAGTGGTGCTGGAAGAGCACAGCAGTTCAGGCAGCATCCAACGAGCAGAGCCAAGGTAAGGGTGGGGGCAGGCAAGACAATGAAAGTGAAACTTAAGTGATCCAAGTGATGGATATTCACAGTTAAAGAGGATCCCAGCAATGTAAACAGTGTGCTATAGTTTGAGAGAGAATTCCTGGTGAAGGAAATGGTGTTCATTATGAGGATTATGGACTGAGTTGGAGAAAATTATGACTTATCCAAGGCCAAGTGTCAGACAGACAAGTGTCGAGGCAGTTGGCAAGTCAAGAAAAGTGATGGAGAGGTTGAACTATTTGTCACTGGCATTCAGATTGAATCCATCACTATGTCTACTATGTTTTGCCAAGGAACTATATATATATATCAGAAAAGAACAGACAAATAATAGATCTTGGAAGACTTCCCAGGTGGAGATGATTCATTGAAAAAGGTTGGAATGCAACCACATAAGGGCAGTCCAATAAGGCTGGACAACAACCAAGAGGCATTGGAGCAGAATGACTTGATCAGCTGTCCTTAATGTGACAGAAAAGTCAAAAGGGCGATAATGTGTTACATTCGCAGAGGACCAGTCCACGGTTTCGAATCTAGAATGAATGACTTTGGTTTCAAAACACAACTATCAGACAGATCTATAGGATTCTCTTCAAGTTGACATACAGGTTCAGTTAACAGTTAGGAAGTCTAATGGAATGTTAGCATTCATTTCAAGAGGGTTAGAATACAAAAACAGGGATGTACTGCTGAGGCTGTGTAACTCCCTGGGCAGATCGCATTTGGAATATTGTGAGCAGTTTTGGACCCTGTATCTGAGGAACAATGGAAGGTGTCCAGAGGGTATTTACAAGAATGAAGCCAGGGATGAAGGGCTTGTCATACGAGAAGCAGGTAAGGACTCTGGGTCTATACTCAATGGAGTTCAGAAGGATGAGGGGCTGATCAATGAAACCTATAGACTACCAAGAGGCCTGGAAAGAGTGGGCATAGAGATGTTTCCACTAATAGGAGAGACTAGGAACGAAGGACACAGCCTCAGAATTCAGGGACTACTTTCAGAACTGAGATGAGGATGAATTTCTTCAGCCAGAGGGTGGTGGGTCTGTGAAACGCATTGCCACAGAGGGATGTGGAAGCCAAGTCAGTGAATGTCTTTAAGACAGAGATGGGTTCTTGATTAGTGAGGGAATCAAGGGTTATGGGGAGAAGGCAGGAGAATAGGTTTGAGAAGTTCCTGATAAAGAGCTTTTACTTGGAATGTCGACTCTCCATTCCTTGGATGCTGCCTGACTGGCTGTGTTTTTCCAACGTCACACTTTGAGAAAATTGTCAGCCATGATACAATGGCAGAGAAGAATTGATGGGCTGAGTAGCCTAATTCTGCTCCTGTATCTTCTGGTCTTAAGATTTCAGCGAGCCCAGGTGAATGGAATGAACAACATAATGAGAAGATTGCATGAGGAGTGGTGGAGGTAATCATTGTGAAATAGTTAAAGGAATGGCTTAGTGCTTTACAAAGGAGCTGTAGCAGCATGTCAATGTGCCCTTTGTCCATTTCTACTTATGTGTTCTTGCAAAATAAGCTTACAGCCGAAATCTGTGGCAGTCTGTTTCACTTCCTAGTGTGGATATCTCTGGAAAACTATATAAAAGGAAAGGCTCACATTTCTATCACATCTTTCACAATCACAAGACATCCCAAGCCCTTTACAAGCAGTTACATAGTTTTGAAACGTAAGCACTGGTGAGGGAAATGCAACAGTCAATTTGTACACAGTAAGTAGCAGCAAACAGCAATATAATAATCATTGGATCATTAAAGCAAAGAATTATGGATGCTGGAAATCTGAAACAAACAGAAATTGCTGGCGAAACTTAACAGGTCTGGCAGCATCTGTGGAGTGGGAAGCAGAGTCAACATTCAAGTGACCTTTCATCATCAAATCATCTTTTTTTAGTGATGATGATTGAGAGATTTAATGTTGGTCAGTGCAGTGGGGAAACCTTTCTTATTCTTTGGTTATGGGCTCTTCTGTGACCACAAGAGGATCATACTGTTTCACCTGAGACACAGAGTCTCCAACGTTTCAACCAGGAATGAATACCTCCAACAAGAGAGTATCTAACTATAATAAAAACACTAAAATTACAGAACTGCAGATGCTGGATATCTGAAACAAAACCAGAAATTGCTGCAGTAACTCAGCAGGTCAGAGTTAGCCTTTCATCTGATGAAAAGTCACTGGACTCGAAACGTTAACTTTGTTTCTCTATCCACAGATGTTGCCAGATCTGCTGAGTTTCACCAGCACTTTCTGCTTTTGTTTCAGAGAGTCTAACTATTTCAATTGCATATCATCACTGAATTCCCCCCAAACTACCAATATCTTGGACATTCCCACTGACCAGGCTAGATCAACCAGATAAATATTGTGGCAGGGCTCACGCAGTGCAGTGGTGCTGTCCCCACCTCTGAGGTCTGGGTTCAAGTCCCACCTCCTCTAGAGGTGTGTAATAACATCTGTTGACAGACTGATTCGGAAAATATCTATAAATAATCGGACTGCTAGAACAGGTCAGAGGTAAGGAATCCTGCAGAAAGTAACTCACTTTCTGAATCCCAACATCTACAAGGCACAAGTCAGGAGTGTGATGGAATACATCCCACTCCATAAACATGCCCTGTCTGCGCTGCCAATTTTAGTAACAGCGGTATATCCCACCTACAAGATGCTCTGCAGAAATCCACCAAGTCATTGTGGAAAACACCTTGCAAACGTGGGTTCCACACAAATGATCACTACCATCTAGAAGGACAAAGACAACAGATACATGGAAACACCACCACCTGCAAGCCACTCATCATTCTGACTTGGAAATATATCACTGTTCCCTAAGTGTCACTGGATTAAAATCCCTAATAACACAGTTGGTGCCCCTCCAACCCATTGACTGTAGAGGTTCAATAAGGCATCTTGCTATTACCTTCTCAAGAGACACTTACGGCTGAGAAATAAGTACAGGGACACCCACGTTCTGTGAAGTAATAAACAAAAGTCCAGCACTCCCTCAGAACTGCGCTGGAGCATTGCCAAGTAATGAAAGTGCACAAAAAAAGCTATGCAATACCATTGATATTTTGCTGTGTCATTTTCAATTGCCGTCCCATCTTCTGAGAGCATTTATTTAAATTAGTGTATGTTGGACATACACCAGCTATGTCTCTTTAAAATGACCATTCGCACTGAGCGAGCATAGATTGAGAGTCGGAAGGCTACTTGGCTGTGGAAGGGATTTCAGCCGGGTCCATCCTGTCTCAGATCCTAGTTTGCAGACAGGCAATCATTCAAATAGCAGCCTCTGCTCGGAAACCGGAATCTATCCTGAATAATTCTCTTGTTGAAATGTATCTGCCTAATTTTACCCTCTTTTGTTCTTGAAGCCTGACAGAAGCCCAACATACACTTGACAATCACCACATTGCCTGCGGTCATTCCTCAGCTATCTATGTATAGCTGTTCATCATCACTGTGAAAGGATTCAGAGAATAGCAACAATGTGCTTCCATGGTTCAGGGATTAGCTTAGAATGATAGACTAGGTAAAAACAAGGATTGCAGATATTGGAAACCAGAGTCTAGATTAGAGTGGTGCTGGAAAAGCACAGCAGGTCAGGCAGCATTCGAGGAGCAGGAAAATCAACGTTTCAGGCAAAAGCCCTTCATCAGGAAGAGAGGCAGGGTGCCTGCAGAGTGGAGAGATAAATGAGAGGGGTTGGGGTGGGGAGAAAATAGTATAGAGTACAATAGATTAGTTACAGTGTGGAAACAGGCCCTTCGGCCCAACAAGTCCACACCGACCCGCTGAAGCGCAAACCACCCAGACCCATTCCCCTACATTTACCCCTTCACCTAACACTATGGGCAATTTAGCATGGCCAATCCACCTGACCTGCACATGTTTGGACTGTGGGAGGAAACCGGAGCACCCGGAGGAAACGCACACAGACACGGAGAGAATGTGCAAACTCCACACAGTCAGTCGCCTGAGGCAGGAATTGAACCCGGGTCTCTGGCGCTGTGAGGTGAATGCGGGGGGGGGGATGGAGGTGATAGGTCAGAGAGGAGGATGGGGGAAGGTAGCAAAGAGTACAATGGGTGAATGAGGGTGGGGATAAAGGTGGTAGGTCAGAGAGGAGGGTGGAGTGGATAGGTAGAAAGGAAGATAGGCAGTAGGACAGGTCATGAGGGCGGTGCTGAGCTGGAAGGTTAGAGCTGGGGTGAGGTGGGGGAAGGGGAAACGAGGAAACTGGTGGTCTACATAGATGCCCTGGGGTTGAAGTGTTCCGAGACGGAAGATGAGGCATTCTTCCTCTAGGCGTCTGGTGGTGAAGGAGGCCCAGGATCTACATGTCCTCAGCAGAGTGGGAGGGGGAGTTGCACAGGGCGGTGGGGTTGATTGGCGAGGGTGTCCCGGAGATGTTCCTAAAGCGCTATACTAGGAGCAACAGCTCTTAACTTTGATGGAAAGGAGTGAAATACAGACAAAATGATTGTTTAGTTTAAAAGTAAGAACAGAAGTGGATACAATCCAAATTGGGCAGAGTTAGAGATTAGGACCTCTTTTCCCAATGAAAGCTGAGGAATAGAGTCCTGGGAGAAGTAGCTAATTGCATGGGACTAAATTATTTGAACTGTTGAGAAAGTCAGACGAAGATTCTTGAGATATTAATCTGTCTGTTTTACTCTGACAGGGTCAGGAAAAGAATCTGCAGCTGAGATGGAAGGGTGGGATTTATGGTTCTGGTAATTTTACACTGTTTGTGCAGTGCTCTCCATGTGATAAAACATCTTATGGAACTTCACTGGGGTGTTATGAAGAAATATGATACCAAAGCACATAAGGCAATAGTAGGGCTGATGACCAAATGCTTGGAAAAAGAGGTAGCTTTTTAAGGAGTGTTTTGAAAGGAGGGTAGAGAGCAGAGGTGAAAGGGTTTAGGAAGGGTGTTCCAGAGTAAAGGACCTAGACAACTACAGATAAAGGTGCCAGTAGAGTGATTACATTCAGGGATACTCAAGGTGAGAATGTCACTGAATTTAGTAATGCGGAACTTCCAGTCATGCTCTGGTGACGGATTCAAATCCATCCTGGTGGATGGTGAAATTCCAACTCAATAAGAAAGAAAATATGGAATTAATAAGCTAACCTGATGGGGACTAGGAAGGTCATGTTGCAGCTGTACAGGACATTGGTTAGGCCACTGTTGGAATATTGCGTGCAATTCTGGTCTCCTTCCTATCGGAAAGATGTTGTGTAACTTGAAAGGGTTCAGAAAAGATTTACAAGGATGTTGCCAAGGTTGGAGGGTTTGCGCTACAGGGGGACGCTGAACAGGCTGGGGCTGTTTTCCCTGGAACGTTGGAGGCTGAGGGGTGACCTTATAGAGGTTTACAAAATTATGAGGGGCATGGATAGGGTAAATAGGCAAAGTCTTTCCCTGGGGTGGGGGAGTCCAGAACTAGAGGGCATAGGTTTAGGGTGAGAGGGAAAGATATAAAAGAGTCCTAAGGGGCAACTTTTTCACACAGAGGGTGGTACGGGTATGGAATGAACTGCCAGAGAAAGTGGTGGAGGCTGGTACAATTGCAACATTTAAGAGGCATTCAGATGAGTACATGAATAGGAAGGGTTGGGAGGGATATGGGCCGGGTGCTGGCAGATGGGACTAGGTTGTGTTGGGATATCTTCGAGTAAAAAATGAGGTCTGCAGATGCTGGAGATCACAGCTGAAAATGTGTTGCTGGTCAAAGCACAGCAGGCCAGGCAGCATCTCAGGAATAGAGAATTCGACGTTTCGAGCATAAGCCCTTTCAGCTGTGTTGGGATATCTGGTCGGCATGGACAGGTTGGACCGAAGGGTCTGTTTCCATGACTCTATGACTCTATAACCAATGTCAATTGTTGTTAAAAAAATCTCATCAAATTCACTAGGAAAGGAAACTTGCCATCCTACTGGTCTGGTGATGGGTCTGCCTTCCTTACCTGGTCTGGTGATGGTGATGGGTCACCCTACATGTGACTCCAGGCCCACAGCAATCTGGTTGACTCTTAACTGCCCTCTGGGCAATTAGGGATGGGCAACAAATGCTGGCCCAGCCAGTGACACCCTCATCCCATGAACAAATATTTTAAAAATAACTAGCTGACTTCAGAGGGTCGTGGGGGCTGGAGGCGACAGGGAAATACGAAGTCAGGGGGCACACAAGGATGTGTTGCTTATTGAGAGCCAGTGTCAGTCAGTGATGTACCATAAACACTGTACAGTTTGACTTTGGACCAGTACGGAATTGGCTAGAAAAGTTCTTGCTCCAACAATGTCAGACCAAGTTGGTTGATATCTAAATATCTCAGATCATAATTGTTATAGAAAGTGGACATTAGTCATTCCTGACTAAACAGAGATTAGAGCTGCAAATGTGTTGCTGGTCAAAGCACAGCAGGTTAGGCAGCATCTCAGGAATAGAGATTAGGATGTATATGTATACGTGATTGTAATCGCTAAAGAGAAGAAAAAAAACCATGGAAGATGACTTGTATTAGATTAGATTAGATTACTTACAGTGTGGAAACAGGCCCTTCGGCCCAACAAGTCCACACCGACCCGCCGAAGCGCAACCCACCCATACCCCTACATTTACCCCTTACCTAACCCTACGGGCAATTTAGCATGGCCAATTCACCTGACCCGCACATCTTTGGACTGTGGGAGGAAACCGGAGCACCCGGATTCTGTAGCACTTTTAAGAATTCAGAACATCCAGGGGGCTTTAAAGTCAAGAAAGTTGCAGAAGTGGAAACATAGCACTCAGATTTAGCACAGTAAACTCCCATAAGCAGCACAGTGATATCGAGTAGATTAGTGTTTTTGTGATGTTGGCCGAGGGATATCCTTTAGTCAGGACACCAGGGAGAAATGACAGAGATGTACAGCACGGAATCAGACCCTTCAGTCCAACTCGTCCATGCTGACCAGGTATCCTAAATTAATCCAGTCCCATTTGCCAGCATTTGGCCCATATCCCTCTAAACCCTTCCTATTTATATACCCATTTAGATGCCCTTTAAATGTTTTAATTGTACTAAGTCCTGCTCTCTTTCAGAAAAATGGCCCAAGATTATTTTGTATTTCTACTAGTAGAAATCATATCTGAGATATGATTAACATCATATCTGAGAGCACCTTCAACAGTGCAGCACTCCCTCACAACTGCACAGAAAATCAATCTTGAGTTTTGTGCTTTAGTATCGGAGTGGGTCTTGAAACCACAACCTTCTCACTCAGAGGCAAGTGTCCTGCCAACTGGACCAGAGCACATCCCTACCACAGCCCTTACTGAATAGGGATTTAACTGCAGGTGGATCATGGCAAACTGCTTCATTCTCATCAACAGGACCTGCACAGGATGGCCACCTCTGTCCCTAACTAATTTGTAAGTCAACATCTTCTACTCTGTTCTTGATCTGGCTGGAACATATCTACATAAATGCAAACAGCAGTACAAGCATATTTTAAAGTGAATATTTATCCATCATTTCCTGTGCTAATTGGCAATCAATATTGCAAATAGGATGGAGCAATTTCTTATATTTTTGACATACTTGTACAATTTTACAGCTTCTGTTTGACATCTTTATTGTTTTCCTCTCTGGTCTGACCATGCTGTTTCAGTCTGTAGATGCTAATTCATGTGAATCTTTGTATATCTAAGAGTGTTTGTGCATCACACAGTGTGTACCTAGAGTTTGCGTATGAAGGCATGTGTCTGTGTATTGAGGGGGTTTGTGTACATAAATATGTGTGGCTATGTAACTAGGTGCATGCATCTTTGTAATTGTGTACCCACAGGGTTTTTATATGTAGGTGCTTGTATCCACAGTGTTTGTGTGGGTGTGGGTGTGTGTATGGGTTTGTGGGTCTGTGTATCTGCGGTGTTTGTGTGTCTAAGTAACTGAGTATTTTTAAGGGTGGCTCTATCTGGAGTATTTGCATTATACAGTGTGTGGCTGTTCACCTACAAGGTTGTTTGTAATTGTATATTTCTGTGTACCAACAATATTTGTGTGTACAGTTACACCATTTGTGTGTGTGTACCTACAGTATTTGTGTGTATCGACAGCATTTGTGTATGTACCTACAGCATTTGTGTGTGTACCTACAGTGTTTATGTGTACCTACAGTTTTTGTGTGTCTTTGTACCTACAGTATTGTGTGCGTACCTACAGTATTGGTGTGTCTCTGTACCTACAATATTGTGTGTGTACCTGCAGTATTTGTGTGTCTTAGTATGTACAGTACGTGTGTGTGAACCTACAGTATTGTGTGTACCTATGGTGTTTATGTGTCTCTATATCTACAATATTGTGTGTCTCTGTACCTACAGTATTTGTGTCTCTCTGTATCTACAGTTTTGTGTGTGTACTTACAGTATTTGTGTGTCTCTGTACCCACAGTATTGTCTGTGTACTACAGTATTTGTGTGTCTCTGTACCTACAGTATTGTGTGCATACCTACAGTATTTGTGTGTCTCTGTACCTACTGTATTATGTGTGTACCTACAATATTTGTGTGTTTCAGTATGTACAGTATTTGTGTGTGTACCTATAGTGTTTATGTGTCTCTATATCTACAATATTGTGTGTGTACCTACAGTATTTGTATGTCTCTGTACCTACAGTACTGTGTGTGTACCTACAGTATTTGTTTGTCTCTGTACCTACAGTGTTTGTGTACCTACAGTATTTGAAAATGTGTTGCTGGAAAAGCGCAGCAGGTCAGGCAGCATCCAAGGAACAGGAGAATCGACGTTTCGGGCATAAGCCCTTCTTCAGGAATGAGGAAAGTGTGTCCAGCAGGCTAAGATAAAAGGTAGGGAGGAGGGACTTGGGGGAGGGGCGATGGGGATGCGATAGGTGGAAGGAGGTCAAGGTGAGGGTGATGGGCCAGAGTGGGGTGGGGGCGGAGAGGTCAGGAAGAAGATTGCAGGTTAGGAGGGCGGTGCTAAGTTCGAGGGATTTGACTGAAACAAGGTGGGGGGAGGGGAAATGAGGAAACTGGAGAAATCTGAGTTCATCCCTTGTGGGTGGAGGGTTCCTAGACGGAAGATGAGGTGCTCTTCCTCCAACTGTCGTGTTGTTATGGTCTGGCGATGGAGGAGTCCAAGGACCTGCATGTCCTTGGTGGAGTGGGAGGGGGAGTTGAAGTGTTGAGCCACGGGGTGGTTGGGTTGGTTGGTCCGAGTGTCCCAGAGGTGTTCTCTGAAACGTTCCGCAAGTAGGCGGCCTGTCTCCCCAATGTAGAGGAGGCCACATCGGGTGCAGCGGATGCAATAAATGATGTGTGTGGAGGTGCAGGTGAATTTGTGGCGGATATGGAAGGATCCCTTGGGGCTTTGGAGAGAGGTAAGGGAGGAGGTGTGGGCGCAAGTTTTGCATTTCTTGCGGTTGCAGGGGAAGGTGCCGGGAGTGGAGGTTGGGTTGGTGGGGGGGTGTGGACCTGACGAGGGAGTCACGGAGGGAGTGGTCTTTTCGGAACACTGATAGGGGTGGGGAGGGAAATATATTCCTGGTGGTGGGGTCCGTTTGGAGGTGGCGGAAATGACGGCGGATGATACGTTGTATACGGAGGTTGGTGAGGTGGTAGGTGAGGACCAGTGGGGTTCTGTCCTGGTGGTGGTTGGAGGGGCGGGGCTCAAGGGCGGAGGAGCGGGAAGTGGAGGAGATGCGGTGGAGGGCATCGTCGATCACGTCTGATCTCCAGCATCTGCAGTCCTCACTTTCTCCTCGAAGATTTTTACCTACAGTATTTGTGTGTCTATGTACCTACAGTATTGTGTGTATACCTACAGTATTGTGTGTGTACCTACAGTCTCTGTACCTATAGTACTGTATGTGTACCTACAGTATTTGTATGTCTCTGTACCTACAGTACTGTATGCGTGCCTATAGTATTTGCGTGTCTCTGTACCTACAGTACTGTATGCGTACTGTACTGTATTTGTGTGTCTCTGTACCTACAGTATTGTGTGTGTACCTACAGTATTTGTGTGTCTCTGCACCTACAGTATTGTGTGTGTATCTACAGTATTTGTGTGTCTCTGTATCTACAGTACTGGATGTGTACCTACAGTATTTGTGTGTCTCTGTACCTACAGTACTGTTTGTGTACCTTCAGTATTTGTTTGTCTCTGTACCTACAGTATTGTGTGTGTGCCTACAGTATTTGTGTGTCTCTGCACCTACAGTACTGGATGTGTACCTACAGTATTTGTGTGTCTCTGTATCTATAGTATTGTGTGTATACCTACAGTGTTTGTGTTTCTCTGTACCTACAGTATTTGTGTGTCTCTGTACCTACAGTATTGTGTGTGTACCTATAGTGTTTGGGTGTCTCTGTATCTACAGTATTGTGTGTGTACCTACAGTGTTTGTGTGTGTACCTAGAGTATATGTGTGCCTGTGTACCTACAGTATTTGCGTGTCTCTGTACCTACAGTAATGTGTGTGTACCTACAGTGTTGGTGTGTGTACCTACAGTATTTGTGTCTCTGTACCTACAGTATTGTGTGTATACCTACTGTGTTTGTGTGTGTACCTACAGTATTTGTGTGTCTCTGTACCTACAGTATTTTGTGTGTACCTAGTGTTTGTGTGTCTCTGTACCTAGTGTGTGTGTGTGTGTGTACCTACAGTATTTGTGTGTCTCTGGACCTACAGTATTGTGTGTGTACCTAGTGTTTGTGTGTCTCTGTACCTACAGTGTGTATACCTACAGTATATCTGTCTCTCTGTCTCTCTGTATCTATAGTATTGTGTGTACCTATAGTATTTGTGTGTCTCTGTACATACAGTGTTTGTTGTGTACCTACAGTATATGTGTCTCTCTGTACCTATAATATTGTGTGTACCTACAGTATTTGTGTCTCTGTGCCTACAGTCTTGTGTGTGTACCTACAGTATGTGTGTGTCTGTGTACCTACAGTCTTGTGTTTGTACCTACAGTGTTTGTGTGTGTACCTACAGTATTTGTGTGTCTCTGTACCTACAGTGTTTGTGTGTGTACCTACAGTATATATGTCTCTCTGTTCCTATGGTATTGTGTGTGTACCCAGTATTTGCGTGTCTCTGTACCTACAGTCTTGTGAGTGTACCTACAGTATTTGTGTGGTTCTGTACCTACAGTGTTTGTGTGTGTACCAACAGTATGTATGTCTCTCTGTACCTATAGTATTGTGTGTGTACCTACAGTATTTGTGTGTCTCTGTACCTACAGTGTTTGTGTGTACCTACAGTGTTTGTGTGTCTCTGTACCTACAGTGTTTGTGTGTACCTACAGTGTTTGTGTGTACCTACAGTGTTTGTGTGCCTCTGTACCTACAGTCTTGTGTGTGTACCTACAGTGTTTGTGTGCCTCTGTACCTACAGTATTGTGTGTACCTACAGTGTGTGTGTGTACCTACAGTATTTGTGTGTCTCTGTACCTGCAGTCTTGTGTGTACCTACAGTATTTGTGTCTCTGTACCTACAGTGTTTGAGTGTGTTCATACAGTATTTGTGTCTGTGTACCTACAGTCTTGTGTGTGTACTTACTGTGTTTGTGTGTGTACCTACAGTATTTGTGTCTTTCTGTACCTACAGTCTTGAGTGTACCTACAGTATTTGTGTGTCTCTGTACCTACAGTGTTTGTGTGTGTACCTACAGTGTTTGTGTGTCTGTGTGTTTGTGTTGGGGGAGGAATGGGTGCCGTATATACTGAGGCGCAGGCTCGCACAGTCTCAGATTAGAGAGAGAGAGAGAGTGAGGGACGGGGGTGGGGAGTGTCGCGGATTCAATCAGCTCGCATTTCACAGCGACCAACCTGCGGGAGCAGTCGCATCCCTGTGGCCTGGGAGAATGCTGAAGCCGCTGAACTTGCTGCTGATCCCCTTGCTGCTGGCCGGAGCAGCGGACAAGGACAGTCCTGAGAAAGGGGACAGCAAGGGGAATTACCTGGAGGATGAGCAATGGCTGTCCGGACTCTCCCAGTACAGCCAGCAGATCAAAGACTGGAACCGCTTCAGAGACGTGAGTGATTCATTCGGAATTCCAATCAAACCCATTGATAGGGAACACGGGAAGCTGACCCGCTATTCCCATCTGAAACACCGCAGAGAAATTAAATTTATGCATTAAAACAAAAACGCTCAGAAAATAATTGCAAATGACAAATGATTTGAAGATCGGTAGAATTTGGCTGGAGGGGGAAACTCATTAGGGGAAAGGCTAAATGGTGGGATTGTAATTATTTCGGACTTGCAACAATATTCCCAGCGTGGTGTCTGCATTCACCTGCCCTGGCAGGGGGCAAGATTGCATATTGCACCATTAAATACAGGGGATTTGGTTAGGGAGGGGGCCACTGGGGTAAATTATGAGGGGGGGCCACATCGAACTGGCTATGGACGTGTCAGCTGCCAATAACAGTGTTAGGGGTTGGAATGGATGTTTTGCAGCCTCTCAGTCAGTTCATTGTATCTGTTCTGGCGAGTTCTGGTTATTTTTTTGCCTCCGGGTGAAATCTGCAATGACCCACCCCCCCCAAAGAAAACGCAGGGGAAAGGGTTAATAAACCCAGCCGTATCATCTAGCAGGTAACTTCAGTTCGTAAAGATCTTATCCCAACCACACTGCTTCTCCCAAATGTGTTTAATAAACACAGTTATTTATTTTTTTTGAAACATTAGGAAGGGTAAATCTTGAATGAGGGTGTCTGAGGAGATTGGAGTCTTTTAAATAGGTCATCAGTGGGTATTGTCTTGTTGGCTGTAGCAGTTCTGGATGATGAGGTAGGTGGTTCAGGAATGGAGATTGGTGACATATCTGACACGCACTGGTCTTTTTTTTGCGCTCCAATTCTCAGCTCCCTCTTGTACCGTCTTGTGGAATATTTCAGCCAGCCTCGGTTCTAGTCTCGGCTGAGAAGCTGGGCTGAATACCCCTTTGGAGGAAAGACACTGTGTGCTTCACATCGCCTCTGAGGTCTGAGCTGAGATGTTGCCCCTTTTTCTGTAGCTGTGGTGACTGAGCCTGTCTAAGGTGGTATAAGGTGAGGAAAGGCTGAGGCATTTGGGGCTTTCATTGGAGAAAAGAAGGTTTAGGGGTGACTTGATAGAGGTGTACAAGATGATTAGGGGTTTAGATAGGGTTGACCATGAGAACCTTTTTCCACGTATGGAGTCAGCTATTACGAGGGGGCATAGCTTTAAATTAAGGGGAGGTAGGTGTAGGACAGATGTTAGGGGTAGATTCTTTACTCAGGGAGTCGTGAGTTCATGGAATGCCCTGCCAGTAACAGTGGTGGACTCTCCCTCTTTATGGGCATTTAAACGGGCATTGGATAGACATATGGAGGAAAGTGGGCTAGTGTAGTTAGCTGGGCTTGGATCGGCGCAACATCGAGGGCCGAAGGGCCTGTACTGCGCTGTATTTTTCTATGTTCTATGTTCTATGTATAGTGCCTCTGAGCTAGAAGCCCTGGACTGATGGTTGGGGGAGATCAACATAAGGAGCTAAACACACACCAGTGGCAAGTGATGAGAGTCCGAGGGATTCCTGGTGATGGTTTGAAACAGAAATAGGAACAGGAATAGTCCATTCAGCCCTTCAATCCTGTTCCACCATTCCGTATGATCATGGATTCATATATGATCCTCTATCTCAACTGCAATTCCTACTTTCTCCCATTACACCTTAATGCCTCCACCAGAGCAGATCTGTACATGCTGAGGCTGTAAAGATTCAGACAGCATTTGGAACATTGCAGGTAGTTTTGACCCTGTGTCTAAGGAAGGATTTGCTGACGTTGGAGGAGATCAAGAGAAACACTACAAGGATGATCCTGGAGTGAATGACTTTTCATGGGAGGAGTGGTTGAGGACTCTGGGTCTGTATCCAATGGAGTTTAGAAGGCTGAGAGGGATTCAATTGAAGCTTACAGAATACCAAGGCCTGGATAGAGTGGCCTTGGAGAAGATTGTCCCAAAAGGAGAGACTAGGACCCTAGGGGACAGGCTCAGAGTGAAGAGACAACTGTTTTGAACTGAGGTCGGAGGAATTTCTTCATCCAGAGGGTGGCGGCTGTCTGGAACTCATTGGCACAGAGGGCTGTGGAGGCCAAGTCATTGAGTGTATAAGACAGAGATATATAAGTTCTTGATTAGTAAGGGGATCAAGGGTTACAGGAAGAAGGCAGGAGAATAGGGTTGAGAAACATATCAGCCATGATTGAATGGTGGAGCAGATTCAATGGGCCAAATGGCCTAATTCTGCTCCTATATCTAATGGTCTTAAAATCGAAAATAAAATCTAATATAATCAATGACTTGACCTCCACTGCCTTCCGTAGTAGAGAACGGAAGTTGGAGTCTGTACCATCGCTAGCCATAGTTCCAAAACGAGCATGTTGCCATGGCAACACTGACCCTGAATGAACTGGAATGCACCGTCACATCTCATTAAACAGGTTGGATCCTCTCACCATCTGGAAAAGGTTAAGCGGGCGATTTTCCAAAAAAAACTTCTGAATTTATATAGCACCTTTCAACGCTTCAGGTTGCCACTTTGCAGACATTGTAGTACTTTATTTTTTAAACTGTCATCGCTGCTGTAGGGAAACAAATTAATGACTTCTGCACAGCAAGCTTCCACAAACAACTAGGTGATAACAACTAAACAGCACCTTTGTGATGTTCAGTTGCAAGTTTAATAACAGTGTCAACATTGGCAAGATCTCCTCAGTGGTCCTGTGCATTGAGTCTGCTCCACCATTCGATTGTGGCTGATATGTTTCTCAAGCATATAACCTTGTAACCCTTGATCCCCAAACCAATGGATAACCTTTTTATCTCTGTCTTAAATGTACTCAAGGACTTGGCCTCCACAGATGTCGAGGTGAGGGAACGGGGAGAGTGCATGTGGAGGAAACAAACAGAAAAGGCTTATTAATTCTGAGGCACTTGGCACCTTGGTAAGGGAACTGGGTCAATAGTCCATTTAGGAAAGGGGTTTAATAGTTATGTAGATGTCAATCGATCTGTTTAAATCACTTGGTAATTAGGAAGACAGTTTCAGTCTGTCGAGTGGGGAAGGGATTGAGTCAGTTATGCACACAGCTTGAAAGACGGTATTTCTCTGGAGTGAATGGCCTTTTCTCCAGTCAAATTTTATGTTCTCACTTAGATCCTCGTTTGCCAGCTTGGAGATGCAGCTCTGCTTTCCAGACCCGTGCTGAAATTGTTTGCTGCATTCAGGGATCTAAGATTCACAGCGTGCAGTGACAGATATTGCTGGGGTGCAGCTGAAAACAATCATCCCCGCTTTGCATGCAGACAACTCTGCACAGCACCACAAATCCTCCCCCCCCCAATGGTCACTAATGCCCAGCGAGAATGTTTTGGCATGCTGTAAGACTGTGCAACACGTTCCTTTGCCGAGTGCATGTAAACTACTTTGACGCACAATCACACTGAAAATATTGCAGAGACTGGGAAACATCTGGCTTCTGAAAGGATATAAGTGAATAATGATCATCTGCCCAATTATTGATCAGATACGTTGGTGTTGGACTGGGGTGGACAAGGTCAGAAGTCACATGACACCAGGTTATAGTCCCAACAGGTTTATTTGAAATCACAAGCTCCTGCACCTGATGAAGGGGCAGCGCTCCGAAAGCTTGTGATTTCAAATAAACGCTGTTGGACTGTAACCTGATGTTGTGTGATCGCTGACCAGTCATTGATGCTTTACCTTTCAGCAGAGTTCATTGATCCTTCCTCTTCTTAAAAAGGGTGACATTACAAAATGGACTAGGGTGGGTAGCCTTTGAGCATTTGTCCAGAGCAGAATTCTTGTCTTAAGAAGTCACCACATCTGCAGAACATCTACTTCCACCCATGGTCTGAAACTTGCTCACGCATCAAGTGTCATTGAGTTAGAATGATTGTTTTTAGAAGTCAAATCACCATGGCTTACAAACCTATGACTGTGAAACTGTTACAGAAACATTAAGTAGAGTAAGAAACAAATTAAGTTATTCTTAATTTAATCATTCATGATACTCATCACCTCAGGACCTGAAAACACTTTGCAGCCAATTAGAAATGTTTGAAATGTGGGCTCTGTAATAATGTTCGGGTGACTGCGAGGGTGAAGTATTGCATAATGAGCACAAGGGGCAACTTTCTCCCTCCTGTAGCCCTCCCTGCAGGCCCTCTTTCCAGCTATGACCTTCACAAGCAGAGCTGCACCTTCTTGGCTGCAATTAGGTGTGCATCAGAAGTGATGCTGAATGAGCGTAGATTGGCTTCAAAGCACTTAACTTACAAATCCTTTTGACAGTGTTGTTCCCAGAGCTGCCAAGATCAGTGATAATGACATAAGCTTAGAAATTACAGGAGCAGACATTGGTGGAGGAACACTTAACTCATTTGTGTGAAATTCTCCCACTCACTATTTTAGCAGACATCACGTCTAATGCATTTGTGGTTCCATTAGCTATCGGCAAAGGCAAGAGCACTCTCACATTACAACAGAAGGTTTAAGTCCCATCCCACATACTTAAACACAGAATCGAGGTTGACACTCCTAGTTAGCTTTGATGAAGGGCTTTTGCCTGAAATGTCGACTCTCCTGCTCCTCAGATGCTGCCTGACCTGCTGTGCTTTTCCAGCACCACTCTAATCTTGATCTCCAGCATCTGCGGTCCTCACTTGGTCCTAGTTAGTACAGAGGGATTGCTGCATTGTTGGAGGTACTGCCTTTCCAGTGATACATCAGACCAAAGCCTTCTTTGACCTCACAGACAGATGCAAAAGATTGCACAGCCTCTACTTGAGGAAGAATGGGGGGGCTATCTTCCCAGTGTCCCTGCAACTAATTATTCTTCAACCAGCATTGGCGAAGGTGATACCTGAATATGCCACAGATCTGAAATAATAACAGAAATTGCTGGAGAAACTTGGCAGGTCTGTGCAGGGAGAAACAGAGTTAACATTTCGAGTGCAGTATGATTCTTCATCAGAACCCAAGCAAATAATCTGATCATTATCCCATTGCTTTTTGAGAAATTGGTCTGTGCCTGTATTAGCTAATTGCATTTTCAATATTGCAAGAGGCTATATTTTAGGCATTATAGGCCATGCTTTGGGACATCCTGGGATCATGAAAGAAATTATCTAAGTCTTCTTTGATTAAAGGAGTGAGTGGAAAAATGTCACACTCCTGGTATATAAATATTACCAACTCATTTCAACTCTGAAGAAATGTTGTAGTTAAAAATGCTGAGATCTGCTTGGCTGGCTCTGAGGAATCTTTGCTTCTGTTAAGTATACTGAGCAACCTGGTTGTAACAGGTTGGCCTTTCAAAGAATTGTTTGGGATCCCTGAAGGCCGGCAGACCATAAAATGTAGGAACAGAAATAGGCCATTCAGCCCATTGAATCTGGAATCTGCTCTGCCATTCAATGACATCTCCGCCAATCTGGTCATCCTCAACTCCACTTTCCTGCCTTTCCCTTGAATCCCTTATTGATTAAAAATCTACCTCAGCTTTGGACATAATTATGACCCAACATCGCAGCCCTCCATGGTAAAGAATCCTACAGATTCCCTCTCATCTCAGAGAATAAATTCCTTCTCATCTTTGTCTTAAATGGGTATTGCCTTTATTCTGAGATGATGCCCTCTGGTCCTAGACTCTCTCACAAAGAAAAACAACCTCGCTGCATCAACCCTGTCAAGACCTCTAACAATCTTTCATGTTTCAGTAAGATTGCTTCTCATTCTTCTGAAGTTCGATTAATATTGGTCCAACCTACTCAACCTCTCGCTACAAGACAATCCCTGCACACCCATGATCAAAGTAGTGAACCTTAGACTCATAGAGTCATAGAGATGTACAGCATGGTAACAGACCCTTCGGTCCAACCTGTCCACGCCGACCAGATATCCCAACCCAATCTAGTCCCACCTGCCAGCACCCGACCAATACCAGTTTGTCTTTCCTCAGATAAGAGACCCAAACTGTTCATTGTATTCTAGAATTCCTGTACAAGCTTTTATGCCTTCAGTAGGAAGGAAAATGTTCAGCCGCACATTATACAGTTTTTGTTGGATGGACTTTAACCAGGAATACGTCATAATGGGCAGCTGAGATATAATCTCTGAAATACAATATTCTCCAAGGTGAAAATGGTGGTTGTAATAAGAATGGAAAGTGCTAGAGAATCTCAGCAAGCCTGGCAGCATCTGTGGCGAGAGAAGAAGTTCATGTATCGAGTTCGATATGACCTTTCTTTGGATTGGTTTTCATAATGTCAAAGTGATTGTGTTACACTGAGATAAAGCTGTCTTTATATAGCAGCCTTTCCTGTCTTTAACATCCCATGGGATAGGTTACTTTGAAGTTCCTCATTCGTGATGAAGGGCTTATGCCCGAAACGTCAACTCTCCTGCTCCTCGGATGCTGCCTGACCTGCTGTGCTTTTCCAGCACCACACTCTCAACTCTAATCTCCAGCATCTGCAGTCCTCACTTTCTTCTCCTTTGAAGTTCAGTCATTGTTGTCCAGTAAGCACATGAGGCTCTTGCTTCGCACACAGCAAGATCCCACTAAGAGCCAGGAGGTGAATGACTGATTAATCAGTTTCGGGTGGTGTCAGTTGAGAGAATTCCCAGACTTTGCTTTAATGCTGCTGTGGGACGTTCCACACCAACCGGAGTTTTGTTGAATATCTCACATCCTAATGGGTAAATGTTTATTCACTACTGAAAATGAGTGAAAGACCAGGAGGGGAGATAGAGTGAATGTCTTTCACACAGAATGTCGTTATGATCTGGAATACAACGTTTGAAAGAATCATAAAGTTTTACAGCAAAGAGGCCCTTCAGCCCATCGTGTCTCATAGGATATCCAGCACCTGGCTATTCTGGTCCCATTTCTCAGCACTTGGTCTGTCATAGCCTTGCGTTCTATATTGTCTCAAGTGTTCATCTAAAGTATAGTGATGGTTACCACCTCCACCACTCTACAAGGGAGTGCGTTCCAGACTCCTGTCACTCTCTGGTGTTAAAAAAAACCTTTCTTACATCACCAGTAAACCTCCTGCCCAGCAAGTCAAATCTATATTCTCCTGGTTATTGCCCCCACATCTAAGGGAAAGCCTTCTTCCCCCAATGCCCCTTATAGTTTTGTTCATCTCAATCAGGTCCCCTATCAGCCATCTCTGCTCTAAGGAAAACAACCCCAGTCTAATGAGTCTCTCTTCAAAGGTGAATCACTCCAGCCCAGACAGCATCCTGGTGATCTCCTCTGCACCCTCTCCAGTACAGTCCCATCCTTCCTACAGTACGGTGACCAGAGCTACACACAGTGCTCCAGCTGTTGTCTGGGTAATGTAATATAATAAGAGCAAGTATCCCATATGCCTTTTTAACCAATGTAGCCACTTGTCCTGTTGCCTTCCAGGATCTGTGGACATTCACACCAAGGTCACCCTGTTCCTCTGTACTTCCTACCATTCATTGTATGCTCTTGTGACTTGTCAACCATCCCAGAATACATCATTTCACTTCATTCAGGATTAAATCCCATTTGCCATTGTTCTACCCATCTAACCAGCCCCGTTTGTGTTTTCCTGCTGTTTAAGACCTTCCTCCTCACTATTTAACATGCCATTAATTTTCAAGTTGCCTGTGAACTTATTAATCATTCTTACTACATTTTTGTCAGGATCGTTAATGTACACAGGAAACAGCAAGGGACCCCAGCACTGAACCCTGCAGTACCCTGTTGGTCACAGGCTTTGACCATCACTCTCTGCCTCCTGCCACTAAGTCAATTTTGGATCCAGTTTGCCAAATTGTATTGGATGCCATGACCTCTTCTTGACCAGTCTCCCATGCAAGATCCTATCTACAGCCTTATTGAAGGCCATGTAGAATGCATCCACTGCACTATCTCATCAAAAAAACTCAATAAAACCTACCAGAGGTGATCTACCCTTCACAAAGCCATGTTGATTATCCTTACCTCTCCAAGTGGTGACTGATTGTTTCCTCGGAATTGTTTCCAAAAGTTTTCCAACCGCTAATCTTAAGGTAGTAGTAGCAGAATCAGAACCAAAAGGTAATTGGCTAAACACTTGAAAGGGAGAGTCTGCGGGACAATGAGGAAAAAGCAGAGAGAGTGGAAGTAACCAGATATATCTATCCAAGAGCTGGAGTAGGCACAATGAGTTGAATGGGTGAAAGTGAGGACTGCAGATGCTAGAGATTAATGTCGAGAGGGTGGTGCTGGAATAGTTGATATTTTGGGCAAAAGCCCTTCATCACGATGCTTTGAATGGCCTCCTTACATGCTCTCGGGTTCTCTGATCTCAGGGTGGAAGAGGGTTAGGTACTTCTTTCTGTCCTAGGCTTTAAGGATTCTTACCCTATTGAAAAAAAAATCCAAGAAATTATGTTGGTTAGTAAAATCTCCGTAACCCATTTCCCCCTCTCTGCTTGGCGTTTCCTGATAAATGACTGAGCAATTTTTAAAAATTTGTTTTCTTCATTGTATTCTTTCTGATTTCACCTCTGACCTTTACCCTTGCTTTTAGCTGCTGACCTTTTCTATTTTATTGGTATTACTTTTATATGTTGCTCTTGTGAAAATGCTACACTCCTGATTTTTCCAAACTCCAAAGGTGCTGTCCATCTGCCTCCTTCTTCTGATCTGTTTATCATAGTCTTCTGGTGAAACACATTCACACAGGACTGCTTGTGTTGTTCGATTTTTAATATTTCGTCCTCCTTATATATAAATGCTGGTAAACGTGTGAAAAGATTGGCTCCAGTTATTTTCATGTTAGTGATAGTTGTCCACTCACTCATCAGGGATTGATTAACTCCATGGGCTAGTTTATTTAAAACATTAAAACACAGCATAAGTTATGAAGCAGACAGGACAGCAAACAAACAGAATTCTCTGTGTCCAGCTTGGAGACTCATAGCAGACCAACTGTCAGGCAGAGTCACAGCATTGTTCACACTGTCATTGAGTTCTTAAAGGTGACCTCTCTTAAAGGCAAAGTATGCAAACAAGTTTTATCCTTCACCAGGATGCTATCTGCAACATAACAACAATGAGTTAACATCTAAGATTTTTTTAAAATCCAAACTTGCAGCCAAGTTTGACTAATCGTTTGATTTGTGGTTTATTAGTATTTGTGTTTGACTGAAGCTCCATCTGCCCTTTCATTGTTGATGTAAATGATCCCACAGCCCCATTTCACAGAAGCACTGAGAATATTTCCCTGGTTCAGGTGTATCCCTCAGTCAGCATTGTCAAGAGCAAGGTTCAGATTAGAATGAAGCCATTGTCATATGTAGCAGTTTGCTGTATGCAGATTCTCTCTGTTGACAGCACTTCAGAAATATGTCACTGTCTGTGAGCTGGTTTGGGACGTTCTGAAGTGGTGAAAGTCACTTTGTAAATGCAAACGGTTTCCTAAGTCAGAGCTAAATGGTTTTCATTCTGCTTTTCTCAGAGGGAAATGCCCCAAAACCCTTTCTAGTAAGAGTTTATCAGTTTGGAGTAGCAACAGAGATCTTGTTTAGAATCATTTAATTTGAATTGATTTGATTTGTTTTTGACACGTACCTGAGCACAGTGAAAAGTTTTGTTTTGTGTGCAGTACAGGCGGGTCATAACATCTTAGGACTTACAGATCATAGGATGCTTAGACAGAGCGAGTCATTCAGGGTTACAGCTGTACAAAATCAAAATCAGCATTAGATTTGAAATTAGAGAATTCCTAGAATCCCTGCAGTGTGGAAAGAGGCCATTCAGCCCATTATGCACTGGCCCTGTGAAGGGCATCACACCCAAACCCAAGCATGCATTTATCATAGCTAACCCACCTAACCTGTATAGTATGAGACAATTTCTCATGACCAGTCCACCTAACCTGCACGTCTCTGGACTGTCGGAGGAAACTGGTGCGCCCAGAGGAAACCCATGCAGACACAAGGAGAATGTGCAACCACCACACAGGCAGACACCCGAGGGTGGAATCGAACCCGGGTCCCTGGTGTTGTGAGGCAGCAGTGCTAACCACTGAGCCACCGTGCCACCTGTTTACTTTCCATTCCCTGTCCTCACCCCCGCGCCCCCCCACTTTATTGTATTATTGCCACCTTGGCTGAGATTAGTCGATTGACTACTTAAAACTGAACTCAGCACCTTTCGGGTCCCAACAGATATTTTCTGATTGACCTGTTCAGGGAAGTCATTACACAATGCTGGAGTATGTGGGACTTGAACCCAGACTTTCTTGTCCAGAGGTAGACGCCTACTGCTGTACCATGAGAGCCCCTTATAAACCAGGAGCAAACAACCAGGCCATCAGTCTGAGTCTCTGGTACACTAATGAGCCATCGCCTTTGTGCCATTTCCCTGCACTGTGAGATGACAACATTGACAGCTCCTCCTCGGGGTGTTTGAGGTGTTGAATGGAACCTCCCCCAACCTCTGCGTTGCTTTAGCCTGGAGGAGCGAACCCGTCAAGGTCACATTGTCAATGGGCGACACAGCAGTCCGTCTGGTGACTGAGTGCACTCGAAATCCTTTTGGAATTCTTAAAATTAAACCACGGAACACAGGGCAAGAGCTAGCTCTGACGTCTAGGAACTGAGCTGCAGGCAGCTCCAGCTATTGTTTCCGCCCCCTCGGGCTAACTCCATTTCCATGGCAGCAGGCTCTGTACAATACTCTCTGTACAACGAGAGCTGCTCCCTGCCCCAGGCTGAACACAGAAACTGATGGTGCTTTTTGGACCGTAGCTTCCCTTGTGTACTGAGAATAAATCGCCCAGAACATTACCTGGGGATGTGAAGGTGTTAAAAATAACAGACTGTAGCCCTGCATCATCTCCCTCACACACACACACACAGCACTCTTCAGATGCAGTGAATTGCTTTTGCAACCTATTGGTGCAACAGCTGCCAGGCGCACAGCAGGGCCCCACCCTCAACCACCAGCTAAACCTGTGGCTCTGAGTCAGGGAGGAGCAGAAATATTGTGCAAGGTGATTGATGGTACATCAGGTGCACAATGTGGTGCCATTGTCCCCATTGCAAGAGAACTCACGGGGAGTTGTTGTTGGCCATTGCTGCTCCCTGTTAGACAGAGAGGGATGACTGGTGATGGTTTAACGTGAGGGTCGCCACATCTCAGGCGAAGGGAGAGTTTCCTAAGAAGAGTCCTTCATGGTAACTCAGCTGGTGCTGGAATGGAGCCCACGCTGTTGGTGTCACTCTTTGGATGAGTTGAGATCATAGTTATTCTAATGGTTTGGATGGAAGAGACCGTAAGCAACAGGAACAGGAGTAGACCATTCAGCCTCTCAAGCCTCCTCCACCGTCCAGCGGTGTAGTGACCAAAATGAGGTCAGACAAGTGGATCTCCTGGAATATGAGTTCCCTGGCTGGGGCTGTTAATCTGGTCTAATCAGGGAGCCCTGGCTGACAGATATAGACAGGCGTGTCAGGTGCTCTGCTCATTCCAGGAGGTGGCTCTGAGGGAGCTGGATCAGTGTATTGTATTATGAATGTGTAAACAAAGGGTGACTTGGTGACGGGATACCAGCCTTCGTGGAGTTATTTCAAATAAGATTATAGCTGATTTGATATTCCTCATGTCCTTTTAACTGTGTTTTCTCTATAATTCATGATCCCTGTGCTGACAAAAGATCTACCTATCCCAGCCTTAAATATAGAAAGGACTCCACCCCCACAGCTCTTTCAAGGTCAGAGTTCCAAACAAGGGTCTGTAATTCCTAATCTGTTTGAAAAGGGACCTTTCAATTGAAAAATGTTTCAGAACTTCTGATGACGTAGTTTAGTGAAGAAGGCATTTGGTATGCTTTCATTTATTGGTCAGAGTATTGAATGCAGGAGTTGGGAGGTCATGTTGTGGCTGTACAGAACATTGATTCGGCCACTTTTGGAACATTGCTTGCAGTTCTGGTCTCCTTCCTATCGGAAAGATGTTGTGAACCTTGAAAGGGTTGTTGAGTTTCACAGGGGTAATGGTACACCAGCGCACTGTGCAGCTGGTTAGATTGGTTATTGTTCAGCTTTGGTCTCCTTATTTGGAAAAAAAAGGATCCAGGTACTTTGGAGCACAATCTTGTGGTGCATTCGTAATGTCCCTATCTCTGGGTTGGAAAGTCCTGCTTCAAGTCTGAGCTGCTCCAGAGATGTGTCATGTCATCCGAGGAAGGGCCACTGGACCTGAAACATTAGCTCTGATTTCTATCCAAGGATGTTGCCAGACCTCCTGAGATTTTCCAGCAATTCCTGTTTCTGCGTGTCATGACATGTCTGAACAGGCTGACAAAGATACCTAAAGTTGCTCTGGAATAGTTTGGAGAAAGTCCAATCGACTCAATCCTGGGATGAGAGGGAATTTTCCTTTGAGGAAAGGTTGGGCCTAAGTCGATTGAAGAATGATCGTTGATCTTACTGAAACAAAGAAGATTCTAAGTGGAGATTAGGATGATGTTTCTCACTATGGTAGAGACTGGAGTGAAGGGTAACGTCTTAAGAGTAAGAGATTTCCTTTAAAGGACAGAGATGGGGAGATGTTTCCTGTCAGAGGGTCTGTGGATTCTGTTTCCCAGAAGGCAATGGTGGCTGAGGCATTGAATGAATTCTGAGCTGAAAACAATGATTTTTTTTGTGAGACAGGGAGGTCATGGGTCATGGGTCATGGGAGGTAAAGTGGGGCCTGTAACCAGTTCAGCCAAGAATACATTGAATGATGGAGCAGCCTCAATGGGCCAAATGGCCTACTCCTACACCCATCATACAATGTAGGCCAGGCTTCCTACTCTATGTTTGTGTGTTATCAGTTTCCAGGATTGTGATCCTCAAAAATTTAGAAGAGTTATTTTTGTGGAAACATCTTGCTAAACAATGAACTGGGAGCAGCAGGTTACTGACCTGAGAGTTCAGTGCAAGGCATTGACAGAAACGCACACGTCAGAGATTCTTCGGTAGAACAGACTTTCTTTATTTGAATAAAACAAAGAACTGCAGACAGTAGAAATTTGAAACAAAAACAGAAATTGCTAGAGAAACTCAGCAGGTCAGGAAGCGTCTGTGGAGAGAGAAACAGAGTTAACATCTTAACTCAGTAACCCTTTCTTCAGGACTAATAGCATCTGGAAAACAGTGGTCCTTATATTGAGGAAAAGGGGTGGGATACAGGTCGGAGGGAGTTCCAGGATTTTGACACTGACGGGATGGTGAAATATTTACAAATCAGGATGGTGTCTGGTGGTGCTCCCATGTATTTGCTGTCCTTGTCTTTCTAGATTCTAGATCAGAGTGCTGCTGGAAAAGCACAGCAGTTCAGGCAGCATCCGAGGAGCAGGAAAATCGACATTTCAGGCAAAAGCCCTTCATCAGGACCAGAGGCAGAGTCCCTGCAGGGTGGAGAGATAAATGAGAGAGGGTGGGGGCGGTGGGGAGAAAGTAGCATAGAGTACAATAGGTGAATGGGGGTGGGGATAGAGGTGATGGGTCAGAGAGGAGGGTGGAGTGGATAGATGGAAAGAAGATAGGCAGGTAGGACAGGTCATGGGGACAGTGCTGAGCTGGAAGTTTGGAACTGGGGTGAGGTGGGGGAAGGGGAAATGAGGAAACTGTTGAAGTCCATATTGATGCCCTGGGGTTGAAGTGTTCCGAGGCGGAAGGTGAGGCGTTCTTCCTCCAGGCGTCGGGTGGTGAGGGAGCGGCCCAGGACCTCCTTGTCTTCGGCTGAGTGGGAGGGGTAGTTGAAATGTTGGGCCACAGGGCGGTGTGGTTGGTTGATTGATGCGGGTGTCCCAGAGATGTTCCCTAAAGCGCTCCACTAGGAGGCGTCCAGTCTCCCCAGTGTAGAGGAGACCGCATCGGGAGCAACGGATACAATAAATGACATTGGTGGATGTGCAGGTAAAACTTTGGATGTGGAAGAGTCGTTTAGGGCCTTGGATGGAGGTGCTGGAGGAGGTGTGGGTGCAGGTTTTGCAATTCCTGCGGTAGCAGGGGAAGGTGCCAGGATGGGAGGGTGGATTGTTGAGGGGGTGTGGACCTGACCAGGTAGTCACGGAGGGAACAGTCTTTGCGGAAAGCGGATAGAGGTGGGGAGGGAAATATGTTCCTGGTGGTAGGATCCGTTTGGGGATGGTGGAAATGTCGTCGGATGATTTGGTAGGGTGGAAGGTGAGCACCGGGGGGGGATTCTGTCCTTGTTACGGTTGGAGGAGTGGGGTCTGAGGATGGAGGGGCGGGATGTCTTTCTAGATGGTAATGGTGGTTGGCTACGGAGCCTAATGCAGTGCCAAAACCCAACATCATTAGGGACGGAATTCTCCCCTCCTGATCTGGTCTGGCTTGTTATGTGACTGCGGATCCATATCCATCCTTAATTGCCCTCTGAAAAGACTTAGTGAGCCACACACTTCAAGGGCAGTTAGGGATGGACAATAAATGCTGGCATGGCCAGCAATGCCCTCAACTCATGCAAGAAGAAAGAAAAAATGTTTGCCACCATAGTTGTCCTTTGGTGATGGGATCATTAAGTAAAAAGTGAGGTCTGCAGATGCTGGAGATCAGAGCTGAAAATGTGTTGCTGGTTAAAGCGCAGCAGGTCAGGCAGCATCCAAGGAACAGGAAATTCGACGTTTCGGGCCAGAGCCCTTCATCAGGAATCATTGGGATCATTGAATTGGAACCTTTAGGTTGACTGCTGTTGCTATTTCAGAATGATTAAGAAGCTTGACTTAGGAAAACATTGCAAATTAAAGTTTGCATAGTATGCTGAATGATTCGATGTGTTGATAATACATAACAAAATTATAAAGTATTACAGCAATCTCAGAGCACAAGAGGCAAAATCCTATTGTTACCACAAGGAGATTGTTCACTATCTTGTAGATGTTAAAAGGTTTTAAATGACCATAATACAATTGATTAGATGGAGCCAAACCTTGGGAGGAGGTTTGACAGAAATAAAGAGGGGTGTGGATAGATGGTATAAGAAAATTTTAGCATTAGTAGAAAAGATTAAGAAATCAATTATTTGAAGACAAATATTAATCAAAACTACTAGAAAGTAGCCATACTAAGCACTAATGAGTTCTTGCTAAGAACCAGTACAACACGCCAGAACATTACAGAGAAGAACAGCTTAGAAAACAGCCCTGTGGTCCATTGAATCAGTGTCAGATAAAAAACAGGCACCTAGCTATTCCCCCACTTAGCCAATAGCCTTGTGTGTCTTAGCATCACAAGTGGACATCTGAATATTTCTGAAACATTTCAAGGATTTCTGTCTCTACCACCTTTACAGACAGTGAGTTCCAAATACCCACCATCCTCTGGGTGAAAAAGTCTTCTTTACCTCCCCTCTAACACCTTACTTTAAACCTCTGCCCCTTGGTCATTGATCCCTCCACCAAGAGAATAAATTCTTTCCTGTCGACCCTGTATTAAAGTCATAGAGATGGACAGCATGGAAACAGATCTTTCGGTCCAACTCGTCCATGCCGATCAGATATCCCAACCCAATCTAGTCCCACCTGCCAGCCCATATTCCTCCAAACCCTTCATATTCATACATTCATCCAGATGCCTTTTAAATGTACCAGCCTCCACCACTTCCTCTGGCAGCCCATTCCATACACGTACCACCCTCTGCGTGAAAATGTTGCCCCTTAGCTCACTTTTATATCTTTCCCCTCTCACCCTAAACCTATGCCCTCTAGTTCTGGACTCCATCTGTGGAACTCATAATTTTGATTGACCTGTTTCTGTGTTAGAATTATATTCTATAATTCTAAGACTGAATACAATATAAAACTGAAGGATACACACTCCATTAATACTCCTTATGAATGAACATGGGTCAGTGGACAAGAGTTTGTGGTTTTAGTTATGTTTATTGGTCAATGCATTGAGTGTAGGAGTTGGGAGGTCATGTTGCAGCCATACAGGACATTGGGTTAGGCCACTTTTGGAATACTGCGTCTAATTCTGGTCTCCTTGCTATAGAGAAGATGTTGCGAAACTTGTCCAGAAAAGATTTACAAGGATGTTGCCAGGTTTGGAGGGTTTGAGCAATAGCGAAAGGTTGAACAGGCTGGGGCTATTTTCCCTGGAGTGGTGGAGGCTGAGGGGTGACCTTATAGAGATTTATAAAATCATGAGGGGCAAGGTATGGTGAATAGCCAAGGTCTTTTCCCCAGTGTCATGGAGTCCAAAACAAAAGGGCATGGATTTAAGGTGAGTGGGTAAGGGGCAACTTTTTCATGCAGTGGGTGGTGTGTGTGTGTGGAACGAGCTGCCAAAGGAAGTGGTGGAGGCTGGAATAATTACAACATTCAAAAGGCATCTGGATGGGTCCATGAATGGAAGGGTTTAGAAGGATATGAGCCATGTGCTGGCAGGTGGAACTAGATTTATTTAGAATATCTGATCGGCATGGACAGGTTGGACTGAAAGGTTTGTTACTGTGTTGTATATCTCTATGACTGGACCATAAGGCTTGTCTTAGGAGAAATTGGACAGTCCTGCTAAGAAGTGGATTGTTCAACATTTGTGCTTCTGTGGTAGTAGGTGAATTTTCCAAACTTCTTCCCTTACCTAGAATAAAAACCTACAGATGAACTGGTTCATTCATATCACTGCAGTTTAATCATAGAATCTCTACAGTGTGGAAACAGGACCTTCTGCCCAACACGCTGAAGGGTAACCCATCCAGACCCATTCCCCTACATTTACCCCTGACTAATGTACCTAGCCTACACATCCCTGAACACTACGGGCAATTTAGCATGGCCAATTCACCTAACCTGCACATCTTCAGACTATGGGTGGAAACACCCATAGACACGAGGAGAATGTGCAGATTTCACATAGATAGTCACCCGAGGCTGGAATCAAACCCAGGTCCCTGGCACTGTGAGGTGGCAGTGCTAATCACTAAGCCACTGTGCCACTCTAAGTTTGGGTGATTTTGCTCCAACACTTTAAAATGCTTCACTGGCTGTAAGACACTTGAAGGCATCCCGACATTGTATAAATACAAAGTCACTTCACGCATTTCCTGATTGTAACATTAAGAACGGAATCTTGCAAACAAAATGGATGCTTCAATTCATTAATATTTGCAGACAGCAAACCAATGAAATATTAAACATTTTCACAGACAATTTGTTATCAGTTTTATTTTGCTTCCACGGTGTCCATTCTGCACAATCAAAACCAGAAATGGCTGGAAAACCTCAGCAGGTCTGGCGATATCCGCAGAGAGAAAACCAGTAAAACGTCTGATTTTTGAGGAAGGGTGACTGGACCCGGAATGGTAACTCTGTTTCTGAGTGCACACACACACACACACACACACACACACACACACACACACACACACACACACACACCTAATGAGCTTATCCAGCTCTTTCTGCTTTGGTTTCAGATCCTCAGCATCTTTGCTTTATTCCGCAGGATGATGTGTCCTCTTCCAGATTAGTTCCCTCTTGTTCCAGAGGCTGATTTCTTTTTTATTATTAGCTCATAGGACATGAGTGCTGCTGCCTAAAGCCACAATTATTGCCCATCCCAAATTGCACAGTGATCAGTTGATAGTCAATCATATTGCAGACTGGAGTCACATGTAGACGAGACAAGGAAGGATATAGTGGAGTGATGAATTTTTACTAACATTTGACAGTGGTTACATGACCAACAGTAAGCTGCAGCCTTTTATGCTTGACTTTTATCGCATTAAAATGTTACCATCTGCCAGAGAATTTGAACCCATTCCCCCCTCCCCACCTCCCCCCAGGACATTAGCCTTGGGGTTCAGGATTACTCATCCAGAAACGACCCCCCACCTCCCTGCTGTTAAACTGCAGTGTAACAGAAATCTGCCGTTGAATTAGGCTCCTGTGACCTTAGTTCATATTCAGCAAAAACATTTCACACAGTCATTAATTGCTTTAGCTGAACTACATTAATGTCTGAACCTAATTGTATGTGCTGTAGTGCTGCTGCAGGAAATTTAATTAAATGGTGTTTCACCTGCATAAATTTGCAATTTTCTGTATCATGGAGACAAATTATTTTGCATAACCTACTATCCCATAGGCCAGAAGTGTCTAATCATTTGCTTTCAAGTGTCATCTGACATCAAAAATCCTCAGGGACGCATTTGATGACTAAATGCATGCTCCCATTAATTTCCAGATATCCCAAATTGCTTACGCTATCAAACCTTAATGTTCTCATTTATGTTGACAAAAAGAAAGGCTTGCATTTATAAAGCGCCTTTCACAGCCTTACAATGGCCTGAAGCCTGTAGCCAGCTAAGTTGTTTTTTGAAAGTGTAAAGTCTGAGTAGGAAACGGGTGAGATCATTCACACAATTCAGGACCCCCCCCCCTCAGGAAGAGCAAATGAGATAATCTGTTGTGATATTCCTTCCAGAACAAATATTGCAAGAACTGCCCTGCATTTTAAATCAGACCATTGGGTCCTTTACATTCTACCGAGAGATGAGAAAGATATTGGAAAATCTCACGCGAAAGGCAGTACTCCTGACAATGCAGTCCTCCTGCAGTACTGTGGTAAAAATGTTGACCTGAATTATAATCTCAAATCTCTGGAGTCGGGCTTGGGTCCACAAACTTGTAACTCAAAAGTTCATTGAATTCAGAAGATTAGTGACCCTGTGCAAGAAGAAACTCCTCTTCATCTGAATTGATCGGATCGAAACTTACAGCATACTGAGAGGTCTGAGATGTGGAGATGTTGCCTCGCGTAGGAGAGTCTAGGACCCAAGGGCATAGCCTCAGGGTGACGGGATGACTCTTTAGAACTGAGATGATGAGGAGCATCACTCTGAAAGATTGTGATTTCAGGTAAACCTGTTGGACTATAACTTGGTGTCACGTGACGTCTGACCTTGTCCACCCCATCATAAAAATTAATCAACTGGAGCCTTGAATAAATTAAAAGACCCAGCCCTCCCTACCTTTTGCGAAAGAGAATTACTCAAAATGAGAGAAGGAATTTCTCCTCACCTCTGTCTTAAAAAGGGAGGTCTTATTCTTAAACTATGGAAAAGACCTCAGTTTTAGTTCTCCGCCCCCATCCCAGACATTCATTCCAGAAGGAAACATTTCCTAAGATTCCAATTTCCAAGCTAGAAGTGCTTTGGCAAATAAAATTCACACTAGTTGTTCTGGTTAAAACTCACCCGTTGAATTGTCTCCAACCCTTCATGGTCTAACCTCTTTCTGATGAGAGGCCATTTTGCTCTCATACAATCATTGGAAGAAATTAGAGTCTCTTGTGCAGTGGTAGTGTCCTTCCCTCTGAGTTAGGAGAGCCAGGTGCAAGTCTCACGTGCTGCAGAGGTATGTAATAACATCTCTGAACAAGTTGATTAAAGTAATTCGAGGGACAAAATTAAGGACTCTTGTGGTGGGATGGTAGTGTCCCTCCTCTGAGACAGGACACCATATTCAAGTCCCACCAGCTCCAATATGTAATGACCTCCCTGGACTGGTTTCTCAGAAATGGTTCAAAGGCAGAAATTAAAGCCATGGTCCTAAAATCCAGAGATCCCAATAAGGGGGAAATGGCTGAGAGAGCTCTTTTGTCCTCAGTAAATCTGACTCTTTCTAATGTACCAAAGTAATTGGTGAAACATTCTGTTAATTTAAATGAAAAATGTTGTTTGAGACCTGAGGAATATTGTACTAAGCCCCTATGGGCAATAGAAGAGGAGTAATTTTCACTGATTTGCAAATTCTATTGAATTAAGAAAACTTTTATTGAACAGTGTCATCAATGTTCACTCAAGCCACATCACATCAAATGAGCTACATGGAGGTACAGTGAACGCTATTAAATGTGAACACAGCAGCCGTTTTGAGCACAGCAAGATCTCATTATCAGTGATGGAACAAATTCTCATTTAACTTACATCCAGTGAAAGTAGAAATGTGGGTAGATATGAGGAAAACGTCAGCTCTCGAACATTGTCTTCCAAGCTCAGGTAGAATAATAATTTGTAATGGTAATAATTAACATGCCCAGGAACAGATCATATGTACGACTGTTATTCTGAGGTGTGCACCATTTAAGCATTAATTTAGTAGTCAACAATCCAGTTGAGATTTCACAAGCATTTCTTTTTTAATGATGTAAAATTCAGAATGACCTTGGAGGTTCTCCTGAGGAATGTCCTGCCTGAACGTACAGCTCTTCACTGAAGGTGAGAACAACACGATTTTAAAACCCAGTCTGAGACTTGGCTCCTTTATTGAACATCATTTCTTTAATTTGAACAGTCAGATTCAGCGTTTGCCACATGGACCCTTGATGACGCAGAGGGAAGTGTGAAAGTGAGAAGATAATAAAAGCAGAATGGTTTGGCCATGGGCAGACTCAATGGACTGAGTGGGCCTCTATCTGCTACTGTGTTCAGTTGTAAAGGGATCATAGGGATATTGAACCACAAAGTATAGGGTCAACCAGGGAAGCACAGACTTAAAGATGAAGTGTTCTGGAGTGACAGCAGGAAGCACGTTATCATACAGAGTGCAATCATATGAGCTCCTTTCCCATCCCCCCATGAACCTCCAGAGGAAGTGTTGGATGCGAGTCCAGTTACAATGTTTAAAAGACATTGAGAAAAGACATGAATAGAATAGATTTGGAGGGATATGAGTCAAATACAGGCAAAAGGGACTAGTTCAGTTCAGGATACCTGGGTTGGCATGATTTGGAGATGCCGGTGTTGGACTGGGGTGTACAAACTTAAAAATCACACAATACCAAGTTATACTCCATGGGTTGGCATGGATGAGTTGGACCAAAGGGTCGGTTTCCATGTTGTATGACCTTATGACTCTATGGTTGAATGAATTTCCACTGCTTCTGTGTTGCAGCAGAGGTATCACACAAAGCTGATTCATTGCAGCAAGCATAATGCTCCTATGAAATCTGATCATGAGATTGGTATCAGTTTGGTAGTTTTTTAGTAGTTATGATCCCAGCAGATATTAATACTGGACTGAAATCCCGCACTGAAATCGAGCTTGATCTTTATTTTCTTTAATGGGGGGGGGTCTTTCACTGAAACACAAATGCCACACAATGCTGATGATTTGGTTTTAACAAAAGTTTATTACGCAGAAGAAAAGAAGATAGAATAAACCAAGCTATTTACATATAATGCACATTGAACATTTTCAAAACATACACTAAAAATACAAACAGCAGAGAGAATTCACTTTGCTTTCACATTGATATCTTTAACTTCACTGTTTCTTTCAATTCCCAGTTTTGACAGTTTGATTACCTCTTCCTTGAGAAGTCACATAATCGAGCTTAGACTTTCTCAGCTTCAAATAACCTCTTCAGATTCTGCATAACACTGCTGGTATGAAGGTCTCAACTGAAACCCTTACGATGAGATAATGTATTTCCTATTTGACTCCTCTCTCTAGGGGAAACTCTCTAAGAGTATGTATATGTTTAACCAGAATTACAGAACTGAATCCAAAAGCTTTCCAAGCTATGGTTTTTCCATTAATTAAAAAAAAGTCCTGATTCTTCTAAACTGAAAACAAGCCGATGCTCTTCAGTGTTTACTCTGTCGCGTATTGTACACACCTAACCACAGAAGATGTATGTGTGATCTATTTTTTAGCTGTTATAAGTAATTAGTCAATTAAGCTTGAAAAAGGATGTTGAGTTCGCACGACTTGCAAACTGCATGAATAATACCCATTATCACTCCACAGGATCCTTGTCTCAGACTGGTTTATAATCAAACATGGCTTCATAAATACTGACAAACTATTCATTAAATCCCCTCATACACAGAGTCCAACTCCATATGCCACTAGTTCAAAATCCAAACTCTTAAATGATATTAATCTCACATCTTGCATCAGACAATGCCAAGTTACTGTTGTGGGTTGGTTACATGGATGATGCGGTTTCTTCATTCCCTCAGTAATTAGCTACAGCGCTGACTACATCATTTGGTTAATAAGGCAGTTAACCAGTTGACTTGAGGAATGGATGCAGCTCTTTCCAATCATTACCCCACCACCACCTTTCGCTTTCCTCTATCCTTGGTGAAGACGGGTCTGCAATCTACTGTCCATGACTCTGTGAGGGCACGTACCAAGGGCTAGCAAGTGGGTTATGCTGAATGGCTATTCGTTGGAAGCAATGAACCAAGTGGCCTCAATCCATACCACAACTTTCCATGGATCCGTGGCTCAGCAATGAGGGTGCTAGCCAGGGATGGTACCCAGGATGTGAGCCGCCTGTTACTGTAGATTGTTGGGATACTTGGCTGGGGAAGCTAGAAACAGTGCTTCTGGTTTCGCTACCAACTGTGTCAAGCCAATCTCAGCAGCTGGATCATTGGTGGGGTCTTGGTATAACATCTCAACTGACTTTTGTGTCTCACTACCTGTTGATCATGTGCCTTTATTACAAGGACCTTGTGTGCAGTGGTACTCACTGTATGCTGGAGAAGAAGGTATCTCACTTGCCCTGAAGATGTGTCACAAAATACAAAATACTTCCTTTGCATCTTTTATTAAATGGATGGTCTGGGCAAGCATTAGCTTGTTAAAGGAACTGGATACAGCTTGACAAATCTCCCAATGAGCTGCGGATCCACTCATAATCGTATTAATTTTGTTTGGACTTGGTTTTGACTTCCCTGAACTTACTGATTATTTTCGTTTTTCTTCCTCCCACTTTCTCCCCATCTCATGCTGCCGGTCAGGAAGTGGAGGTTAGTGGTAGCTTTGTTCTGATTCATGGTCTAATTGTTATTACCATCAATATTCTTGTATATGGTATAATTTTTGATCACTGTAAAAAAAACTCATATTTTATATTACTGTAAATGCACTATCTTAGTTTGTCATAAACGCTGTTGCATTACAAAAGGATAATGGATCCTGATTTACATGAACATTCTTAACAGTGATATTTGAATAAAGTAGAGAAAGTGAGGACTGCACATATTTGAATAAATTTAATTTAACTTTAATTGTTCCCAATAAATGTTACCTCCTAAATTTCTGCTCATGTTTCTTCATCGTTTATGGTTAACTTTGACAGGTTAAAAATGTGATTTTGCTTCCCCTAACTGTTTGCCTGTCTTTGAAGAGTGCCCAACCTCTCTAACACTGGGTAGCAGCTGATGATCAGAAGGCAGTACTCTTGCCTTTTCTCAGGAAGCTGTGATTTAAATCTCCACTTTAGAGATTTAAATACAAATAGAAAGCGACTTGATGCAATTATGAGGAAGTACAGATTTGCCAGAGATACCATCTTTTGTTTGAGATGTAAAACCAAGACTCACTGACTTTTAATTAATTTGATTTTGATTTTATTGTCATATGTACTGAAGTACAGTTGTTAAGCATCACATAACACCAGGCTATAGTCCAACAGGTTTATTTAGAAGCATTAACTTTCAGAGCACCGCTCCTTCATCCTTTGAGTTACCTGATGAAGGACCAGCTAATGCTTCCAGACAAACCTGTTGGACTGTAATCTGGTATTGTGTGATTTTAAACTTTGCACACCCCAGTCCAACACCGGCTCCTCCACATCACAAGTACAGCAGTACAGTGAAAAGTGTATAATGTCACCACACAAGTACCTAGTATCTTAAGGACAAGGTAGAAAGAAAAAAACAAAGTTAAAAGTTCTGGATGTAGGTTTGCTCGCTGAGTTAGAAGGTTCATTTTCAGATGTTTCGTAACCATGCTAGGTAACATCTTCAGTGAGCCTCCGAATGAAGCACTGTTGGTGTAGCTCGCTTTCTATTTATATGTTTGAGTTTTCTAGGGTTCGTGATTTCATTTCATGTGGTGACATCATTTCCTATGGTGATGTCATTTCCTGTTCTTTTTCTCAGGGAGTGGTAAATGGGGTCCAAGTCAATGTTTTTATTGATAGAGTTCCGGTTGGAATGCCATGTTTCTGGGAATTCTCACGCGTGTCTCTGTACTCTGAACGAACCTTCCAGCTCAGCATGCAAACCTACACCCAGAACTTCAACCTGAGCTCCAAATCTTCTCAAAACCCGCTAAAATTAAAAGTTAAACATTGCAGTAATTGTAGTATAGTGTAAAACATACCAAATAAGATTAAAAGTTACACATTGCAGACCTTCTTAGTTTGAAGTAGAAAATAAAGTTCAAACATTACAGTTTTTCTTAAGTGCTTAGCCACGGTGGGACCGCACAGCGAGGAATCACCTTGAGACTGGAAGTCCATGTTGAGGCCAGTTATAGTTGGCAGAAGAATTCCCATGATATAACAAATAATAGAAGGGTTCTCATCAGTGTCCTGATCAATATTGAAAACTGAAAGAACTGTAGATGCTGGAAATCAGAAACAAAAACAGAAATCGCTGGAAAATCTCACCAGGCCTGACACCATTTGTGGAGAGCAGTCAGAGTTAATGTTTTGGGTCCAGTGACCCTTCCTCACAACTGATAGTAGTTCAGATAATGTTTGTTTTTATGCTGAAGGGAGTAAGGAGTAAACGATAGATGGAGATAGACCCCCGAAGAGAGAGAAGAAAAGTTGGACAGACAAAGGAGTGGATAATGGTCAGCCCTGGATGATGAATAGCTGTTAATGGGGAACTATTAGTGGTTAATAATGGGTTTTGTGTAATAGCAGACCATGTGATAATGAGGCCTGGTGTTTGTCCCTCAATGTTTATCCCTCAACCAGGAGTAGTAAAGGCAGATGATTTGATAACAACCGCACTGCTGCTGAGATGGCTACTTTCTGCCCTGTAAGGATTCTAGGATTCTATATAAGCTTTCTGCCCTGTAAGGATTCTAGGATTCGATATAAGCTTTCTGCCCTGTAGGGATTCTAGGATTCTATATAAGCTTTCTGTCCTGTAGGGATTCTAGGATTCTATATAAGCTTTCTGCCCTGTAGGGATTCTAGGATTCGATATAAACTTTCTGTCCTGTAGGGATTCTAGGATTCTATATAAGTTTGTACAAACTGGCAACCAGAAGCTTTAGCCTAAAAACTGAATTTTAAGGAAGGGTCTTAAAATTGAGACCAGAAAGATCAGAGAGAGAGTTCCTGATCAATGGGCCAATATTTAAAATTGTTAATACTATTTTTAACACTACTACCAGCTCATGATAATTTGGGTTTTGCAACCGGGGAATTAAAGTGTACAATGTATAGAGCATTTTTCTGCTTGTGTGAATCTCTTAAGGACACAACGTCTAAAACCTGTTTGTGAAAATCCAACCTGGCCCTTTCTATTCCCTGCCTTCTGCATTCTAGGAACAGCAGTTTAATCATTATGGTCATGAGGGAGTGCTGCATTGCTCGAAGTGCTGTCACATGGACTTCAATCCCTCTGAATGCCCCCTCTCTCCTTGCTAACTGTTTGGAGAGCTCTTAAAACCCTGCTCTGTTTCGAACATGTCTGCTGGTCTGTTTTCTGCCTGTTCAGTCACTCTCCAGTGCTAACATACCCTAAACTGCCTCCCGCCTCTAAACCATTCAGATGTCTGTCCAGCAAATAGAACTTCAGTCTTGGTTTTACTTGGCAGAGAGACCTCTAGCCCTCTTATGCAAAATGCCCATCCTTTCCTGATCTGCATGTGTGTGTGTGTATGTGTGTGTATATAGGTGGCTATGTGAATGGATGTATCATTATAATGTACGTAAAGTAATCTCAAATATATACACGGCCAAACAGAGAGTTCACTATCTGAAAATGCAGCTCAGAAGTTTGTAAATGTTTATACCATCCACTCTATGGATCGGAGTCAATATAATGATTGATATTAATTGATTGATATTAACCCAGAGTGTAATGGGCTCTGGTCTAGTGTTGAGAACACTACCAGGCAGTGCTGCACTGTCAGAGGTACTGTGTTTCAGATGGGGCTTTTAATCAAGGGCCTGTCTGCTGTCTAAGGTAGATGTAAATCATCCCATGGCATTCCACGTATTTTGAAGAAAAACAAGATAGTTCTCCGTGATCACCAACTTCACTGAAGCAGATTATTGTTGTCAGTGATTATCGACGCCAAGAGGCAATCCCAAACTAAGTGCGAGACCCAGTCTAACCACATGGACAGCCATCGTGTGTGAAAAGGTTTACACAACGTAATGGGCTACAAAACAACAGTACATCCCTACCCAACGAGCTCAATGCATTCGACACTCGCTTTGAACAGAAACTGTGTCACCCATCCCACCAGCTTTGGATGAACCTATTCCCACGGTTACCGCTGCTGACGTCGGATTAGCCTTCTCAAGGGTGACCCCACAGAAAACAACTGGTCCAGATCAAGTCTCCGGCCATGCGCTCAGATCCGGTGCAGACCAGCTGGTGGGAGTATTCGCTGACATTTTAGTCTCTCTTTAATATGATCTGAAGTCCTCACCTGCTTCAAGAAGACCACCATCATCCCGGTGCCAAAGAAAAACCACTCAGCGTGCCTCAATGACTACCACCCAGTGGCTCTGACCTCTATAAATGCTTGGAGAGGTTAGTCATGGCTCACATCAACACCAGCCTCCCCCGATTACCTCAATCGTTTGCAATTCTCCTACCTGCATAACGGGTCCATGGTAGACAACCTCTCCCTGGACCTACACTCATCCTTGGAACATCTGGATAGCAAAGATACCTACGTCAGGCTCCTGCCTATCAACTATAGTTCCGTTTCCAATACCATAATTTCAAACAAACTCCTCTCCAGACTCTAGGTCTTGGCTCCCCACTCTATAACTGGGTTCTGAACTTCCTGACCCATGTACTGCAATCAGTAAGAATGGGTGGTGACACCTCCAATAGGAACCTCAACATCAATGCCCCGCAAGGCTGCATACTCAGCCCCCTACAATACTCCCGAAACGCTCACAAAATTCCACCTCAACTCCGTTTACAAATTTGCTGATAGGTTGGATCTCCAACAACGAGACAGAATACAGGAAAGATATTGAGTACGTAGCAGCACAGTGTAAGGAGTTAGGGCCTCTCCAGCAATGTTAGCAAAAAGAAGGAGCTGGTCAGTCTTTAGGAAGCTGAGTGGAGGGCACAGCCCGGTCTGTATCCACGGGGCTTAGGTGGAGATGGTCAAGCGCATCAAGTTTGTGGGGGTGACGATTACCAGCAATCTGTCCCGGCCCACCCAGCTCAATGAGATGGTTAAGAAAGCATAGCAAAGTCTCTACTTCCTCAGGAGGCTAAGCAAATTCAGCATGTCCATAAAGACTGTTAGCAATTTTTATAGATGCACCATAGAAAGCATCCTATCTGGATGCATCACAGCTTGGGATGGCAACTACTATTGCCAGACCACAAGAAACTACAGAGAGTTGTGAACACAGCCCAGTCCATCACACAAACCACTGACTGTCTAAACTTCCCACTGCCTCGGGAAAGCAACCAACATCATCAAAGACCCCTCCCACCCTGTTATACTCTCTTCCACCCTCTTCCATTGGGCAGAAAATAATAAAAGGTTTGGACACACATATGAACAGATTCACGAGCTGCTTCTTTCCCGCTGTTATCAGACTTTTGAATGGCCCTCGCAAATGTTCATTCTGATCTCTGTCTCTGCACCTTCCCTGCGGCTGTAACACTATATCCTGCACTCTGTTCTGCTACCCTGATGCACTTTGTATGGAACAATGTGCCTGTACAGCATGGAAAAACAGCACTTTTCACTGTATCTTGGTGCATGTGACAACAATCAATCAATTAATTATTATTGCTGTTTGTGCTATCTTACTGTGTGCAAATTGGGTTCTGTATTTCCTGCATTACAACAGTGCCTACACTTTGTAAAGTGTCTGTTTGGCTGGAAAGTATATTGCGGAATTCTGGGGTTGCCACATAGAAACAAGCCTTTTTCCATAATGTTGACTATACAACAATGCCGATTGATGGATGTATTTGAGAAATGAAATATGATGGCGTATGGGCTCAAGAATGTGCATTTAGCCATAGCCAATCTGAGGTGTTTCTTAAGGGTGTTCATTCCGGGAACTTCTGCTGACTGAAGCAGTGCTATCTGAGCTGATGATGCTATCAGAAGGGTTCGATTGAGTTACTTCATTGTAAGTCGCTACTCCCCATCAATTATTCGCTCTGTGGTGTCTGGCACATTGTCTATAGACGGAAAAGGGATCAATACATTTTTTTTCGAAGAGTTGTCTTAGCCCAGAGGCCCATTAAAGAGAGGCTGCAGTACTCTAACCACTGACAGCTTGAAGCTTCCTGGTATCAACAATCGATAATTTCAGATAAAAATAGAAAATGTCCTAACTGGGGCCTAGAGATGGCATGGGGCAAAAATTAGCCTCAATGTACAAAATGTTTCTTTGCAAGAAATTTCTTCACCTGTAAGCATTAATTTCCAGGATGACTAAGGTTCTGATACCCCTTATTCTTTCATGGGATATGGGCTTCACTGGTAGAGGAGTGTTGTTGCCAGTCAGTAATCGCCTTTGAACTAAGTGGTTTGCTCAGCCATTTCAAAGGGCAGTTCAGAGCCAACCACATCGCTGTGGGTCTGAAGTCACATATTGGTCAGACCAGGTAAGATCGGCAGATTTCTAGAATTAAATACACAAACAGAAATTTCTGGAGAAATTCAGCAGGTCTGGCAGCCCCCGTGGAGAGAAAGCAGAGTCTGGTGACCCTTCCTCAGAATTGATGGGAAAAGGCAGTATTGATGTTGATGCTGGGGTGGGGAAGGAGTGAGCGGGTGATGGCAGTGGGAAGGTAAAGGGTTGGTTAAAAAAAGAAACATGGTGGGAACCACAAGCAGGTGAAAATGGATTGGCTATACTGAAAGTACCCTATATATTGACAGGGCCTGGGTGTGGGAATGGGTCCAGAATATGGGAAAAGATGTTTGTAGTGATTGTAATGAGTTCAGACAGCTGGACCTCATAGAATATGAGTTCCCTGATTGGGGCTGTTAATCTGGTCTAATCAGGGAATCCTGGCTGACAGATAAGAAAGGGGGCATGTTCCAGCCTGTGTAGAGTTATTTCAGGGGACACCATTCATCACTATTCACCAGTGTGAGAGGAGCTATTGGTTCCCACAGGAAGACAGAGCTGGGTTAACCAATGAGATGCAGTCCCAAATATTCCACCCATCTTTGCTGTGAAAGGAAGTCACTAGCCTGGTGAACAGGGAATTATGCACGCATGTTCTCCAAGTGGATTTCCAGAAGATATCTCATGAAGATTTGTACAAGAGCTTATTAACCTTAAAGAACTAATACAGAATTTAAAAAAAGAGGGAGTGTCAGAGATGCTGAAACTCTGGTAGCTGACTCTGAATGAGGCGATACTGAGGTAAAGGACTGTTCATGTGTAAATAAAGGGTGACTTTGCGACAGATACTGGCCTCTGTCGAGTTTTTTCATGTTGAGATTCTAAAATGATTGAAGTCAATATTGAGGCCTGAAGGCCGCAGAAGTGGAAACGGAGATCCTGTTCTTCCAGCATCACTGGAGCACTACAGACAGAGATGTTGGCCAGGGAAACACAGTGGTACAATCTCAGACAGGCAGCTCAGTCATTTTTTTGGCAGAATTAAGGGCAGGACAAGAATATGGAGCAGGATATGTTGGACTAAGGTGAGGAGGAATATCTTCACTGAGAGGGTGAGGAGTCTTTGGAGTTCTCCCCCAGAGGGTTGTGGAAGATCCATCACTCTGCTTGGGAAAGAGGTCAATAGATATCAGTGACATCAATGGAATGTGTGAATAGTGCAGAAAAGTAATGTTGGATTGCGTGATCAGCCAGAGCTCAGACAGGTTCAAAAGGCTGAATGGTCTGCTCCTACTTAAATGTCAAACTGATCTCATCAACGCAAGTTAACTTTCAAATGTTAATAAACCCATCTCAAAGTTTCTGCACTTATATCCTTCTATCCAGACTAGTCCATGTTATCTCTAATATATGAAGAGGTTGCATCTCTGAAATGAATGTGTCATAACTGTTGACAACCTTATCTGTAAATGGTTTTCAAGCACATTTTTCACAGGAGAAGGAAGCTCAAAATTGTCCCATTCTAAACCATCAAATTAAGTGTGCGTGCATGTGTGGACAGTGTGTGTGTGTGTGTGTGGTGGGGGGTGGGGTGAGTTAGTCACCTCATTTCCTTTGGTGGGACAACACATCCATCCTAGGACAAGCCAGAGACATGCACTAGAATTCCAAGAAGCATGGCATTCCAACTGGAACTCCATCAACAACCACATTGACCACCCCCTGAGAAAAAGAACAGGAAATTACATCACCATAATAAGTGACGTCACCACAGGAAATGACATCACTAACTCAAGGAAACCCAAACATATAAATAGAAAGCAGAAAACACCAGCAATGCTTCATTCAGAGGCTCACTGATGTTACCTAGTATGGTGGTGAAAATGAACCTTGCAGCTCAGCAAGCAAGTCTACATCCAGACCCTCAACCCGAACTACAAACTTTCTCAAAACTTGCTAACTTCTAAGTGGTAGATATTTGGAACTTACTGGCAAATGACATTTGATGGTTGGTCAACTGTTAATTTTAAAACTGACGTTGATCAATTTTGTTATCTGAAAAAAAAAGGATATAGGACAAAGACAGAGTCATAGAGATGTACAGCACAGAAACAGACCCTTCAGTCCAACCTGTCCATGCCAACCAGATATCCCAACCCAATCTAGTCCCACCTACCAGCACCTGGCCCATATCCCTCCAAACCCTTCCTATTCATCTACCCATCCAGATGCCTTTTAAATGTTGCAATTGTACCAGCCTCCACCACTTCCTCTGGCAGCTGATTCCATACACGTACCATCCTCTGTGTGAAAAAGTTGTCCTTCAGGTCTCTTTAATGTCTTTTCCCTCTCACCATAAACCTATGCCCTCTAGTTCTGGACTCCCCAACCCGAGGGAAGAAACTTTGTCTATTCATCCTTCCATGTCCCTCATGATTGTATAAAGCTCCGACACTTGGCCTAACCAATGTCCTGTACAGCCGCAACATGATCTTCCAACTCCTGTGCTCAATACTCTGACCAATAAAATAAAGCATGCCAAACACCTTCTTCACTATCCTATCTACCTGCGACTCCACTTTCAAGGAGCTATGAACCTGCACTCCAAGGTCTCTTTGTTCAGCAACACTCCCTAGGACCTTACCATCAAGTGTTTAAGTCCTGCTAAGATTTGTTTTCCCAAAATGCAGCACCTTGCAATTATCTAAATTAAACTCCATCTGCCACTTCTCAGCCCATTGACCTATCTAATCAAGATCCTGTTGTAATCTGAGGTAACCCTCTTCACTGTCCACTACACCTCCAATTTTGGTTTCATTTACAAACTTACTAACTATACCTCTTATGCCTTGCATCCAAATCATTTATATAAATGATGAAATGTAGTGGACCCAGCATCGATCCTTATGACACTCCACTGGTCACAGGCCTCCAGTCTGAAAAGCAACCCTCCACCACCACCGTGGGCAGCACGGTGGCACAGTGGTTAGCACTGCTGCCTCACAGCGCCTGAGACCCGGGTTCTATTCCCGCCTCAGATGACTGACTGTGTGGAGTTTGCACGTTCTCCCCGTGTCTGCGTGGGTTTCCTCCGGGTGCTCCGGTTTCCAGTCCAAAGATGTGCGGGTCAGGTGAATTGGCCATGCTAAATTGCCTGTAGTGTTAGGTAAGGGGTGAATGTAGGGGTATGGGTGGGTTGCGCTTCGGTGGGTCGGTGTGGACTTTTTGGGCCGAAGGGCCTGTTTCCACACTGTAAGTAATCTAATCTAATCTAAACTCTTTTTCTACCTTTGAGTCAGTTCTGTATCCAAATGGCTAGTTCTCCCTGTATTGAATGAAATCTAATCTTGCTAACCAGTCTCCCATGGGGAACCTTGTCGAATGCCTTACAGTAGTCCACATAGTTCACATCCATCGCTCTGCACTCATAAATCCTCTTTGTCACTTCTTCAAAAAATGCAATCAAGTTTGTGAGACATGATTTCCCACGCACAAAGCCATGTTGACTATCAATAATCAGTCCTTGCCTTTCCAAATACATCCTGTCCGTCAGGATTCCCTCCAACAATTTGCCCCATGATCCCGGCGAATGACAGAATAGATCCAAGGGGTTGAATGGCTTCCCCCGCTCCTGTGTTCCTACATGACAGGATACAATGTACTTAATAATCAGCCTTCCATTTCCTTGATAATAAACCAAGCTGTTAACTGGATGTTATTTCTTCTTGAGGTGGCACCTCCCTTGTTTCTTGTAAAATAGAGCAATGGCACACCTCTGACATCACCCATTGCACCTAAAAATCAGTTACCTGTAGTCCAGAAATAATACTGTGTGAATATTCACAACGGAAAGCCTAGTCCATCATCCAACTCAAATTCCGCCCTTTGACAAGTTAGATGGAGTGAGCCTGTTTAAACCGATCAGTGCTCTGCTGAAACACACAGTGATTATGTGCTAATGTTAACACAAGACAGTATCAGAAACTTAATATTCTGGTGTCAGGCCACCAGTATCGAGTCACTGTACGTTTCAGGGGGCCACTGATGCGGTGACGTGGTTTAATTTCACGTTAATTTCTCTCATTGCTGGTGTCGCCTGGTCTTTGGTCTGTGCTGACATTTCGGATGACACCTCACCTTTAATTCGCTACTTTGCAGTGTGTGTCCTGAGTGCTCCCCTTACATTCCATGACTGCAGCATTAGCCACCATGACCTCAGTCACCTCAGCTGTAATTCCCTCTTTACTGTGCTCCCTTGTCTTTTTTTCTCTTGGACCCAGCTTTTTGGTAACTTGTCCTAAAGTCTCCTCAATTTGTTCTCTCTTTAGATGCACTTTGGGACATATGAAGGTGCTATATAAATGGAAAATGTCATTGCCTTTGTAGCCAATCATGATATAAAACAGGAAGATCAGTTGTTAACATCACTCCAGCAAAGGGACGCACACCAGATGGTGTTTGAAGTAACTCTCGCACAATTTTATAATGTCATGATGTCTATAATAATTCCCATCTATTTTGAACCTCAACTGGAAAACATAATAAATCTTATAAAGAAAGGAAGGAGTCACATTCATGAAGGTTTGCAGAACACCCCCAAAGTGTTTGACACCAATTAATTAATTTTCAAAACTTTACACACTGTTATGTTATGCCAACGCTAGATTTTGGATTCATGTTTCACCTGAAATGGCATCACCAACAATGGAGCATTCTTTCAGTGCAGCACTGAATTATCCACCTCAAGTGTATGGTCAGGTTCTATACTGGGGCCTAAACTGATCATCTCCCAACCCAGAGGCACAAGGGCTGTCAACTGAGCCAGTCTATCACACGGTCATCTAGTGTGTTGTACAACCAAAAGCAAAATCTAGAATCTCTGCAGTTCATCGCTTAAGTCTCAAGTTGATTAAAGCTTTGGGTGGTACATATGGCTTCACAACAGCCATTCATTACACGCAGAGTTTCAGTGAAGGACTCACACTTCGAGTCAATGGCAATGTCCACTTCGTTCTTCTGGCTTTCCTGACAACAAGTAAAATTGTGAAACAGCGTCAAAGAGTGCTACAGAAACTCAGCAGGTGTGGAAGTATCTGTGGAGAGAGAGAGAGACTGAGTTAACGTTTTGAGCCTAATCTGACTGTCCTTCATGTGCATTATGTCTGGGAGGTGAGGAAGAATACAATCTCTCCCTTACTCCCAACCTGCCACTGTTGTGGCTGCGTTTTGATTCATCATTCACACAAAGGAAGGATTAAAATTTAATCTCATAATTCGAGTGCCACAGAATGATTAAGAGAGTGACTGGTATCCTGAGAGGATTTTGCAGGGAGAGGGGGATTGAGAGGGACAATCCAAAGAAAATTATTTTTAATGTTTTGAAATAATCAAAACTAAGGAACACAACTACTCACAAAACTTAATTAACAGACACCAAATCCCAAGAATAGCTAAAAAATTCGTAAGATTTGATAAAGCCTTATTTGAATGCAAATCTTTTGTAATATCTCCATAATGTAAGTACGCTGCTTTAAAAGGTAGATGACTGATGATGTACAAATAATTAATTTTCTCTTTTCTTTACATTATCCTTCTCCTCATTTTTCAGGATGACTACATCCGAAACTGGGATCAGAAGACTTTTGATGAAGGTGAGCTTTTCCATTACACTCAGAGTCATAGAGATCTACAGACAACGGCCCTTTGGCTCATCATGTACACACCAGTTAAAAACTACCGTATAAGTATGAACTATAAAGAGAGGTTAGGAAAGAATGAGCTGTAAGGAAAGGGCTAGAAAAACTCGGGTTGTTTTCTGTGGAGTGGCGGAAGCTGAGGGGAGACTTGATAGAAGTTTATAAAATCATGAAATGCGTAGATAGGGTTGACGGTCAGAATATTTTTCACCGAGTTGAAATGTCTCATACTAGGGGCAAGTATTTAAAGGTGAGAGGGGGAAGGCTCAAAGCAGATGTAAGGGGCAAGTCTTTTACACAGAGGGTGGTAGGGAGTCTGGAACCCCCTGCCAGGGGCGGTGGTGGAGTCAGATACGATAGGGGTGTTTAAGGGACTTTTAGATAAGCACATGAATATGCAAGGAGGGAAGGGATATGGAGCAAGAGCAGGTAGAAGGGATTCATTTAATTTGACATCATCATATACTGTACAGTTCTATAACTATTCTAAATCCATTTTCCAACACTTGGTGCATAGCCTTGTATGCCTGGCATCAGAAGTGCACATCGAGATGCTTCTTATGAGGGTATCTGCTTCTCCCACCCTTACAACTCCAGGTTCCTACCACCCTCTGGGTAAAAACGAGATTCCCCACATCTCCTGTAAACCTCCTGCCTAGTTCAGCTTCAATCTATGTCCCCAGTCATTGAAGAAAGGAGGCAGAAAATCAAACGGTCACCAGACTGTTTCCTGGGATCCCAGGGCTGTCTTACATGTTGAGTATTTAATTCTCTGGGGTTTAAAACAATGAGAGGCAATCTCATTGAAACATAGAATGTTCTAAAGAAGCCCAGGGGTAAATATTGAGAGGTACTGAAAGGATTGAGAGCCAGAGGGCACTGTTTTAAAGTGAATTGCAAAAAGAACCAAATGCAAGGTGAGATAACATTTCTTCTACACAGGATTGGTTAGCGTCTGGAGTGCACTGACTGGAAGTGTGGTGGAGACAAATTCAATTGAGGCATCCCAGAGGGTGATTATTTAATTAAGCAAAAACATGCAGGACTACAAAGAAAAGCCAGGAGATCGGCACAAAGTTTAAAAAGCTGAGAGAGCCAGTATAGACACAGTGGGCCGAATAACAATGTTCTGTACCACCACAATTCTGTGATAGTTTCTGTTGACTGCGGAAGACACAATCTCAGGACAAAGAAGTCTATGACTTAGGACTGAAATGAGGAGACATTTCTTCACTCAGCGGGTTGTACAGCTTTAGAATTCTCTACCTCAGACAATTGGAGAATATATTTAAGGCTGGGAGCAACAGAATGTTTGGTTTCCCGGGGAATTGGGAGTGTGAAAATTGGTGGGGAAAGTGGAGTTGAGGCAGGATATCAGGCATGAGGATCAAGGGGCTGAATAGTCAGGCCCTCTTCCTATCTCTTGTATCCTGTGTCCTGTAAACTTGAAGAACTTTTTGGAGATTTTTTTTGGGAAATGCCAGAATTTCAAGCTCATGGTCAACCCAATTTCTTTACCAATTGTCCAGACTGGTATGTCAGCTCAAAGCATTTAACTTCTGGGTCCCTTACTCAGTTCCAAGTTGTAACTCTTCCTCTCTCCATCTCTCAGACGGACTCCATCTCATGGACTCCCTCTTTCTCTCCCCTCCTGCTTCCACTCCCTCCCACTCCCTCCCACAACCCTCACATTCTCTTGTTTTATCTCTCTGTCACCACCTTAGTCTTCAGGATTCCAACTGCAGTTTTAATTTTTCTCAACCGTACGGTGGCTCAGTGGTTAGCACTGCTGTCTTGCAGCACCAGGGACCTGGGTTCGATTCCCACCTCAGGCGACTGTGTGGAGTTTGCACATTCTCCCTGTGTCTGCGTGGGTTTCCTCCGGGTGCTCTGGTTTCCTCCCACAGTCCAAAGATGTGCGGGTCAGGTCAATTGGCCATGCTAAATTGCCCGTAGTGAGAGGTTGTTGGTCAGAGGAAAATGTGTCTGGGTGGGTGATTCTTCGGATGGTTGGTGTGGACCTGCTAGGCCATAGGGCCTGTTTCCACGCTGTAGGGAATCTAATCTAATCTAAACCGGTTATGGGGAATGAGTTAGTGTTGAGAACAGGCCTTAATTTAAGGCTGGTTGGCTTTATAGAATCCCTACAGTGTGGAAGCAGGCATTTGGCCCATCAAGTCCATACCAAACGTGTGAAGAGCATCCCATCTAGACCCACTCTCCCACCCAAAACCCTGGATTTCCCACAGCCAATCCACCTAGCCTGCACTTATTTGTACTGTGGGAGGAAACCCACGCAGACACAGGGGGAATGTGCAAACTCTACACAGACAGTCACCCGAGGCTGAGAATCGAACCCGGGTCCCTGATGTTGCAAGGCAGCAGTGCTAACCACTGAGCCACCATGGTGCTGGAGGGCAGCTGGCTGGCTGATCACTCTGGAAAGGCAGAAGGGGGTTGGTGTGGATTAGTCGGTATACTGCCAGCAAGCCTTCAGTCTTGACAAACACTGAGGATATGATAGATCAGCAGGGAGGATCTTTTCAACTGCATTGCCCCTGCAACACTTTGCTGTACATCTGGGTGTTTTTCTTTGACATCCATGTCCCACGGAGTGATTACTGACCGGGCCAGCATTTATTGCCCATCCCTAGTTGCTCTGGAGAAAGTGGTAGTGAGCTGTCTTCCTGAATTACCACAGTCCGTGAGCTGTAGGTTGATCCACGATGCTCTTAGGGAGGGAATTCTAAGATTTTGACCCAGTGAAGCAACGGCGATATATTTCCAAATCAGGATGGTTTGGAGGGGAACTTACAGCTGCTCCAATATCTGGATTAGTGGTGCTGGAAGAGCACAGCAGTTCAGGCAGCATCCATTGGATGCTGCCTGAACTGCTGTGCTCTTCCAGCACCACTAATCCAGAATTTGGTTTCCAGCATCTGCAGTCATTGTATTTACCTAGCTATTCCAATATACCTGCTGCCCTTGTCCTCCTCGATGGTAGTTGTTATGGGTTTGGAAAGTACTGTTGGAGGAACCTTGCTGAATTTTTCTTGATCAATTTCTTGTAGATAGTACACAGTGAATGCCTGTGGTGTAGAGAGTGGACGTTTGTGGATGTGATGCCAAAATAAGCGAGATGCTTTGTCCTGGATGGTGCCAAACGCCTTGTGTTGTTGGAGCTTCACTCATCCAACACAGTCCCGATTTGTGCCTTGTAGATGGTGGACAGGGCTTGAGGAGTCAGGAAATGATTGGTTCACTGCAATATTTGTAGCGTCTGACCTGCTTTTGTAGCCACTGTACTAATATAGCCAGTTCGGTTTCTGGTCAATTTTTAGATTAGATTAGATTAGATTACTTACAGTGTGGAAACAGGCCCTTCAGCCAACAAGTCCACACTGACCCATTTCCCTCTACTAATGCACCTAACACTATGGGTAATTTAGCATGACAAATTCACCTGACCAGCACATCTTTGGACTGTGGGAGGAAACCGGAGCACCCAGAGGAAACCTACACAGACACAGGGAGAACATGCAAACTGTATTGTCAATGGTAAGCCCCAGGATGTTGATAGTGGGAGATTCAGCTATTGAATGTCGGGGACAGTGGTAAGATTCACTGTTGTTGGATATAGTCAATGCCTGGTAATCATTGGGGAGTGGATGTTACTTGGAAAGATACTCATGAGGTGATTTCTGGGCAGATTTCAAAATATCATTGATCCACATGCAGTCTGATTTCGTTCAGCTATCTCATTTAGGAAAGGGCTGGTTTATAACTGAGCCATGACAATGGGCTTGCCATAGTCTTATCGATCACCCAACAGTGTGAGCTGTGGAGCTGGGACAAAGTGCACCAGTAACAGATGAACTCATCTTTAAAAAGAACTTATTGAACTGTTTCAGGGTGCTCTACATCCTTTCATTGCCAACGAATGCCTTTGAAAGTACAGTCACTGCTGCAGTGAGACCCATTGACTCCCACAAACTGCAATTAGGTAGTTGGCCAGATGGTAATACTACCACTGAAACTGAGGTCACATTCTGAGGTCCTGGGTTCGAATCCAGCCACAGTGAAATTTGAATTCCATTTTAAAAATAAAGAATTAGGAGTCTCATGATGACCTTAAATCCACTGTTGATTGTCAGAAAACCCACCTCCTTCACTAATGTCCTTTAGGGAAGGAAACTGCCATCCTTACCCGGTCTGGCCTACATGTGACTCCAGACCCACAGCAATGTGGTTCAGTCTTAAATGTCCTCTCTTGAAGGCAATAAGTGCTGACAAAGCCAGCCATGCCCTCATCCCATCAATGATTTTTTCTCTTAAATTGAGGGATAAATATTGATCCAAGTCAGAACCAAGGGTCACAGCCACACACAGCAAAGGAATGAAATGGTCCCTGTGAATGGCAGTGGTAAGTGAAGAGTTGGTCTGGTGTTTTCAGAAAGCAGCTCTCATACTGAGTGACGGTGTCAGGTTAGTGTCAAAAAGTATGGTGCTGGAAAAGCACAGCTGGTCAGGCAGCATCCGAGGAGCAGAAGAGTTGTCGTTTCGAGCATCAACTCTTCAGCCTGATGAATGAAGAGCTTATTCTTGAAATGTCGACTCTCCTGCTGCCTGACCTGCTGCGCTTTTCCAGCACCACACTTTTTTCGACTCTGATCTCCAGCATCTGCAGCCCTCACTTTCTCCCTGGTGTCAGGTTAGTGCTTGCTCTGGGGAGTGTCACTAAGTCGATCAACGCCTGGGGGTTTGGGCTCAGTGGGGAGTTGTGGCAGGAATGAGGAGATGGGGTGTGAACCCAGTTCACAGCTCATCACTTGCCCCCTGCCCCCCACACAGCCAGAAACTAACACACAGCTGCCAGAGTGAAATGGATCAATGCCTCAGCTGGACAGCACAGTGTAGCTTGGTGTGGAGTCAGCTTGTTCTTCTCAGCTATCAGAAATCAATTGTATGTACACAGAATATATCACCCGAGTTTAACAGCCTGAGGCTGAGTGATACAGGGCTCAACCAGCAGAGTGAAACATCTGAAACACTCAGTGATTTTGCTGCGGGAGACATGAACAAGAGGCTCCGCAGTCGAGATGGAAGGGGTTTTGAGGAGGAGGGGGGAATTTTAATGTTTGGGGTTATTGGAGTATGGTTCCCAAAGTGGGGACCACTGGCAGGGAACTGACCGCACTCTCTCTTAGCCAGACCCTAGCCATTCTAGAAAAGCTCAGCAGGTCTGGCAGCATCTGTGAAGAGAAATCAGAGTTAATGTTTCAGGTCAGGTGGGAACTGAGTTCTGAGGAAGGGTCGCCGGACCTGAAGCGATAACTCTGATTTCTCCTCACAGATGCTGCCAGACCTGCTGAGCTTTTCCAGCAATTTCTGTGTTTGCTCCAACCCCCTCCCCCCCCACCACCATTTTGGGTTTGAGCTAGTTGGGGCTGTCGGTCAGGAACTCAGCTATCATGGAATTGCAGAAGTGTTCCAGCGCAGAAGGAGGCCATTTGGCCCATCGTGAGTGCACCAGCTCCCCAAATGAACATTATCACTTTGTACATTCTCCTGCCTTCCTCCCCTGACATCGCACACGGGTTCTGTCCAAACATTCACACAATGGCTTCTTGGCTGCCTCAGTTGAACCTGTTTTCCATCACACCTTCAGGCAGCGTGTTCTACCTCACTGCATGAAAATGCAATTTCTTATATTCACACAGACGTGCAACTCCTGCGGGCTGCCCTTTGTATTTGACTTGAACTTGACAATAATACTCCTGTCAGCCAACACAAAGGTTGGTGCTGTCATGCTTACATGTCCGCGGCAGTCAGGATTAATTGGTTAACTCTGTCAGACAGACCACAGGCGTGTGGCCAGCTGTATTATTTTGTGCAGCTCCTCCCGCTCTCTGTGAGCCTCACTGAGTGGCATCTCCATTTATCGGACATATTCTACACGAGCCGTGATGAAACCTGGAAGCCTGCTGCAGGCCCCTTGCCCTTCACCGGGACTTGGAAGTTGAGCTGGAGCATTTTACAGTCTCGCTACACAACGTAACTCGCTGCAGATGAGCTGGACCGTGTGAGATAGGACACTATCCGAGGCTCCAACTGCAAAGCTTTGAGAAAGGGTGTAATACGCTCACCTTTCGCCCTGGGTGTGTTGTATAATCAACACCCAGCATCCATGACCCAGATAGTTGGTGGGCTGTTAATTTTTAGCCAGGGGCATTCACGTAACCCCTGGATATGTGAATTATTGTAGTGAAATCCAGAATCACTGGAAGATATGGATAGTGCGCTACATTGGTACTGGTGTGAATTGTTGATAAAGCAGCTGACCCCACTACCTCCCTCCCATGAAGGGCCAGTTTACCAGCTGTGTACTGAACATGTACGGCCAGAGAAACAGTGACGTGAAGCATGGAAACAGCAGGGAGTGATGTTTATCGTTTAGCACTTTTCCCGTTTGGATTAGACATGGCCAGCTGAATGAACACACACATGCATGACCTGGCACTGAACAGAATGCTTCATCACTTGTTGTAGGACCTGACAGTGAGCGAATTAGTTGACAGGATGTTGCCTGGGCTGGGGCGTTACGGTTCGGAAGAGCGATTAGACAGACTGAGGTTGTTTTCCTTGGGGCAGAGTAGACTGAGACATGATTACAATGTAGAAGACGATGAGGGGCATCAGTAGGGTAGACAGGAAGAAACTTTGCCCCTCGATTGACTGGGGTGGGGGGGGCAGGCATAGAGTTAAGGTAAGGGGCAAGAGGTTTCAAGGAGATGTGAGAAAAACCTTTTCCCCAGAGGGTGGGACTCACTGCCTGTAAGGGTAGTAGAGGTAGAAACCCTCATAAAAGTGAAGAAGTATTTAGATGTGCACTTGTGACCCCAAGACACACATGGCTATGGGTCAAATGCTGGAAAGTGAGATTAGAATAGTGAATAGTGAGGTTAGAATAGTAAGTGTGAAGAAGGGCTTATGCCCGAAACGTCGAGTCTCCTGTTCCTTGGATGCTGCCCTGACCTGCTGCGCTTTTCCAGCAACACATTTTCAGCTCTGATTTCCAGCATCTGCAGACCTCACTTTCTCCTAGAATAGTGAGATGCTTGTTTTTGTCCAGCACAGACTCAGTGGGTCGAAGGGCCTCTTTTTGTGGTGTAGAATCCTTTGACTGTCATTCGCATGAGAGCTAGATGACAATTTTTGTTGATGTTGAATGAGATTAAGCCAATTGGAGTCAACCAATTCAGAGCAAATGTGCATTTTTACTCATTTATAATTGCTCTGTCTTTGCCATCCTGCCTTGTCCCCAGCTTCATAAAGTTTCTGACCTATCCGACATCCTGACCTTTATTACCCGGAGTTTCCCACTCTTCGGGCAGCACTTCTCTGTCACAAAGAAAAATTGCAGGAAGATGTGGAAGATTGGGGAAGTGGAACTAACTGTGAATGATCCTTCAAAAAGCCAGGGCAGATTCGATGGGCTGAATAGCCTTCTGTGGTCTACAGTTCCATGAAATTATGTCAAGCTAATCAATGATTGGCGGACCAAGTGGCTAAGGTTCCAATTGGTGGAGGGCACATTTCAGTCTGACATGAGTGTCTACGTATCCTGATGCCTGATGCTTTTGTCTGAAACGTCAACTCTCCTGCTGGCTGACCTGCTGTGCTTTTCCAGCACCACACTCTCGACTGGATGTCTCTGTGCGGAGAGCAATTTGGGAATCGCTCTCTGGTACAGGGGTGGATCCAGGGAACACAAAATCATCACAAACTTATTGAATGAGAATGTAAAGAGGGAATGCAATGAGGGTGAGAGTAGGGTCCTTCTGGATGGCCATGTGGTCCAACTGGCTTTCCTCAGATAATATAAATGACAGTCCCTTCCTGATAGAACGTGGGAATGAATCATCCACCATCTCGAGCTGAGTCACCTAATTAACCACCACTTTGTCAGGCAAGGCATCTGAGAACACAGAAGTTGGGGCACTAACATCTGCACAGCAAGATCTCACAAAGAGCAAAGTTTTGTTTCAGGTGATGGGCCAAATGGCCTGCTTCCATACTGTATGCTGCCTTTTCCATTTGGTCACAAGTAGTAGTAAGAGGCTATTTGGCCCATTAAGCTTGCTGCACCATCATGGCTGATGGTCTTAACTCCACTTTTGTGCCAATTCCCTTAGTCAATCTAATACAGCCTGGAAGAGATTAATGAACCAGCCGCCCCTGCCCAATGGGGAAGAGAATTCCACAGATTAATGACCCCCTGAGAGAAAACAATTCCTCCTCATCTCGGTCTGAAATGGGAGATTATTTGGAAGTCTGCCTCTTCGTTCTACTCCCCTATGATAGGAAACATCCTTCCAGCACATTCTCTGTCACACCCCCTCACAGTCTTTTATTTTTCATTACGATCGCGTCATTCTTCCAAACTTCAGTGAGTGAACTTTCTCAACCTTTTCTTACATATCCCAGGTATTAGCTGACTGAACCTTCTCTGACCTGCTTCCAATCCAAGTATTGCCTTTTTAAAGAAAGGGACTAAAAGTACATCGTGTATAGAATCATAGAATCCCTCGAGTGTGGAAGCAGGCCATTTGGCCTGTTGAGTCCACACTGACCCTGCGAAGAGAAGTCTGCCCATCCCTGTAACCCTGCATTCCCCATGGCTAATCCACCCAACTTGCATTACCCTGGACATTATGGACGATTTAGCATGGCCAATCCACCCTGACCCGCACTTCTCTAGACTTTGGGAGGAAAATGGAGCACCAGACAGAAACCCAGCAGTGCTAATCACTGAGGCATCATTGCCACCTAGCCATAAGACATAGGAGCAGAAATTAGGCCATTCAGCCTGTTGAGACTGCTCTGCCAATCAATCATGGCAGATAGGTTTCTCAACCCCATTCTCCTGCTTTCTCCCCGTAACCCTTGATCCCGTTGATACTCAAGAATCTATCTATCTCAGTCTTAAATGCACTCAATGACCTGGCCTCCACAGCCTTCTGTGGCAATGAATTGCATAGACTCACCACTCTCTGGTTAAAAAAGTTTCTCCTTATCTCTGTACTGAAAGATCTTCCCTTTATTCAAAGGCTGTGCCCTCACGTCCTAGTCTTTCCTATCAATGCAAGCATCTTCCCAACATCTACTCTGACCAGGCCATTCAGTGTTCTGTATGTTTCAATTCATTCCCCCTGTACTCTTCTATATCCATCGACTATAAACCCAGAGTCCTCAAATGTTCGTCATATGATAAGCTTTTCACTCCTGAGACCATTCTTACGAAACTCAGCACTTCAAGAATGATACCAACAAAGCACTGTCTGTACAGCTGTAGAAATACTTTCCTATGTTCGTACTCCATCCCTCCTCTGCTAAAGATCAATTTTGAATTGGGACTAATTAGAATCTTTTACCTGAGAGAAACGATGTGACCTCATCCATTAGAAAGACAGCGCCTCCAACAGTGCAGCACTCTCTCATCTCTGCCTGTTGCTCAAGTCCTCCTGTGGGCCTTGAACCCACATCTTTTGATTCCAAGGGAAGAATGCTCACTTGAGATTGGTTTCCGCACAGTAGGCACATCAAGGAAGGTGACCAGTCTCTGACTGTTGGTCATTCTTGGACACGGGTATGTGTTTTTAGGCAACACGATGATATAAAAGAATCTGTATGCGTTTACCTCTCAGCTGGGGAATATATTCCCAGTATCTCCTCAATTTAAATGGGATTTAATGATTATTTAATGAAGTCATTAAAATTTAAAGAGCCCTGTTTTTCTCTTTGGCTTTTAGTCAGCGCTTGCATTCAGATGTTTAGTGGCTTACGTTGCAACAATCCAACACAGCCCCTGTGGACACCACTAACTAATTTACCCTCGGTAGACCACTTACAGCAGCAGGCACATAACCTGCCTTCCTCAGGATGTTTAACGATAGCAATTTGCATTTATACAGCGCGCTTAATGCAGACTTAAATGGCCCAGGCTGCTTCACAGGAGGGTTACCATGAATTGGATGCCAAATCAAGAAGGAGATGTCAGTCAGGCGACCGGGAGTCCGGTCTCGTGGCAGGGTTGTACGGCACATCCTAAAGGAGGTGTGAGAGGCGGTGGGGTTCACAGAATGGGATTTGAGAACAAAGGGCCTGGATGACTGCAGTCTTGGCCACCCATATGGGATCGGGTGATGAAAGGGCAAGCCTGAATAACGGGAAGATGCGACTGTTAGTTTGCGAAAGAACGGAAAGTGAGGCTTTTGTCCTCAGCCCTCATTTCTCCACCCCAGCCTTAACAACTATGGCTCCCAAATGGACCATGTGGTGTATCAGAGCGTAAGAAACCCCACAATGAAAGATAAATCCAGCTGGGAATTTGAGGAACATTGTCATCTGGAGAGTATTAGAAAGTAGATTTTGTGCTTCAGAGAGTATTGAGGTGAATAGCTTTGATAGGATTTAATGAGAGCATTGAGACATACATGAGGAAGAAAGGAGTAGACAGATGTGTTGAAATCAAGATCAGAGTGGTGCTGGAAAAGCACAGCAGTTCAGGCAGCATCTGAGGAGCATCGAGTTTCCTGCTCCTCAGATGCTGCCTGACCCTCTGTGCTTTTCCAGCACCATTCTAATCTCCAGCTTCTGCAGTACCCACTTCCGCCTAGATGGGTTGGAGTGGTGAAATAAATGACTGTGGTGGGTGGTTCATGTGGAGTATGAGACCCAGCATGGAACAGACAGGAGGACTTGAACAACAGGCAAAGCTGAGGGAGTGCTGCACTGCTGGAGACACTGTTTTGTACTCTACCTCAAAGCAATTTTAGTAGCTGGAGTGTTGGACACTCCTGGTGTGTGGCAGCAACTCATTTCAGGAACATCACTGACGGCTGCTTCCCCCTCCCCCCAAACTAAGTAACGAATCTTCTAATGGGGACAAAGCTCAAACAAAACTCCTCCTGATCATAGTCCCTGTGGAAATGATCAGAACTCATCAGAAAGTAGCAGATACATGTACGGCAGCTGACGACGTGTTCAGTGAGGGTGAGGCGTGTGAAAAAATGTCTAACCGAGGTTAGGGTGAATTGGCCATGGTAAATTGCCCGTAGTGTTCAGGGAGGTGTAGGTTAGATGCATTGGTCACCCTAAATATAGGGTAAAAGGAATGGGTCTGGGTGGGTTACTCTTCAGAGAGTCTGTGTGGACTTGTTGGGCCGAAGGACTGAACGAATTCTATGAAGCTGCCACCATCCGAATGGACCTGCCAGGTGCCTTTTGGGTACCTAGCGTTACTTTGAGAGAATCGTTCCCTCCTCAGGGCAGCGACGGGCTTCAAACTTTGCAGTAGAGAATCTGAAAAGAACACAGGAATCATGAAGAACACAGGTGATTCTTTTTTTTAGATTAGATTATTTACAGTGTGGAAACAGGCCCTTCGGCCCAACAAGTCCACACCGACCCGCCGAAGTGCAACCCACCCATGCCCCTACATTTACCCCTTACCTAACACTACGGGCAATTTAGCCTGGCCAATTCACCTGACCCGCACATCTTTGGACTGTGGGAGGAAACCGGAGCACCCAGAGGAAACCCACGCAGACACAGGGAGAATGTGCAGACTCCATACAGTCAGTCGCCTGAATCGGGAATTGAACCCGGGTCTGTGTACCTTATGTTGGACATGTGCTGTTTTGCATTGTCTGGTGATTCTAGACATAGCCATAGCGATGTACAGCAAGGAAACAGATCCTTCAGTCCAATTAGTCCATGGCAACCAAGTATCCTAAGTTAATCTGGTCCCATTTGCCAGCACTTGGCCCATATCCCTCTAAACCCTTCCTATTCATTTGCCCATCCAGATGCCAAAGAAATGTTGTTATTGTACCAGCCTCCACCACTTCCTCTGGTAGCTCATTTCATACACACAGGATCCTGTGTGTGTAAAAGTTGTCCATTAGGTCCCTTTTTAATTTTGCCCCTCTCACCCTAAACCTATGCCCTCTAGTTTTGGATTCCCCTATCCTGGGTAAAAGACCTTGACCTTATCTATGTCCCTCATGATTTTATAATCCTCTGTAAGGTCACCCCTCAGCCTCCAATGCTCCAGGGAAAACAGCCCCAGCCTATTCAACCTCTCCCTAGAGCTCAAACCCGGCAACATCGTTGTAAATTTTTTCTACACCCTTTCCAGTTTGACAGCATATTTCCTATGGCAGAGAGACCACAATTGAATGCAACATACTAAAGTGGCCAAACCAATGTCCTGTACAGCCGCAACATGACATCAGCTGTGCATCAGCTGACAAGCCTTCAGTTTGAGATCTCACGGACCCATTCAGTCATCAGTTCCAGTTCAAAACAACTTCAGTCCAGTGGGAACCCAGCACAACACAGCATTAATGCCAACTGCAGAATTGGCTGCAATAATCAAACTCAGTCTGCAGTGCAGTGTTGAGTTTATCTGCAATTGCGATCAGAGAACCTTCCAGAATGAGGCCGTTTGGGCCAGGCAACCCTGCTGGTTATTTGAAGGAGCTAGCCAATGAGTCTCAGAATCCACCACCTTCCCCCAACCCCCACTCATAGCTCCAAAATACTTAGGCCTTTTCCCTTTTTAAACATTCATCCCTCTTGAGACTGGCTATTCAATCTGTGTCCTTTCAGGCAGTACTTGCATTGATGTTAACAAAAGTGCAATGTGTTCTGAAATAAAATGTTCTCCCCTTCTGTTTTTCTTTGCCAACATCAAGCGCTTGTGACATCTAGTGTTGGCAGTTGGATTGTGACTTAGGTGTCATGTCTGAGCTGTCTGAGATGGAGGGTTCTCATCTGTGTGTGACTTTGGAGGGCAATCTCAGAGTTCTTAAATTTCTCGGCCAGACTGCAGTCATTGCAGCTGATTAAACCTTGAACATTATTGTGGGTTGGCTCAGGTATTGATGCTAGACTTTACACTTAATTCTGGAATATTCCTTGGTTTACTGCCCTAATTCTGTCTTCAAAAGGCAAGGGATAGAATGACTGTTTCCCTTCGCAATCCAAGAACTGAGTCTCAACTTAAATGAGCCTTTGAAACTTGAGATTTCTCAGGGTGTGGGATTGGTGACGCTCCTTTTTAAAGATAAAAAGCATTCTCCTTTATCAAAGCAAGAATCCCATCCCCTAGAGGGAGCCAGAATTCTGGAGAACCAACGCAACCTCAGAATGTTTTCTCTCCAAATGAAGATTCCCGGCAGTGAGGGAACTGTTGCCCCCACTTCTTGTGAAATTTCAAATGCCTTCAAGTTATCAACAGATTCTGCCAACTGGACCCAGAGCGGTCATCAAAGATGGACAGCAGAGGGGAGGCTTGAGGGGATGGAGGGTGAGGAGACAGGGTGGGAGAGAGTGGGGAGGGGGAAGCAAGAAAGATCAAAATTTGAACTTGCTAAAGGGAGATGTGATTTGATTTGACTTATTGTCACATGTACCGAGATATAGTACAAAGTATTGATTTGCATGCTATCCAGACAAATCATACCCTACATCAGAGTGAAGGAGCAGCGCTCCAAAAGCTAATGCTTCCAAATAAACCTGTTGGACTATAACCCGGTATTGTGTGATTTTTAACTTTGTCCACCCCAGTCCAACACTGGCACCTCCAAGTCATTATATTAGAATATCAGGGGAATAGAATAGAATGCAAAATATAGTGCTACAGCTACAGAGAAAGTGCAAAAAACGGCAAACTTTATTATACTATTTATAAGTCTAATAACAGCGGGGAACAACTTGATCTTGAATTTGGTGCTACATTACCTTCAAACTTTTGTATGTTCTTCCTGATGGAAGAGGGTATAACCAGGGTAGGAGGGCTCTTTGATTATGTCTGAAAATGTGTTGCTGGTTAAAGCACAGCAGGTTAGGCAGCATCCAAGGAATAGGAAATTCGATGTTTCGGGCATAAACCCTTCATCAGGAATGAGGAGAGTGTGCCAAGCAGGCTAAGGTAAAAGGGAGGGAGTGTCGGCAGCTTTCCGGAGGCAGTAGGAAATATAGATGGCGCCAATGGATGGGAGCTGAAAATGTGTTGCTGGAAAAGCGCAGCAGGTCAGGAAGAAGGGCTTATGCCCGAAACATCGAATCTCCTGTTCCTTGGAGACTGCCTGACCTGCTGCGCTTTTCCAGCAACACATTTTCAGCTCTGATCTCCAGCATCTGCAGACCTCACTTTCTCTGCCAATGGATGGGAGGCTGGTTTGTCTGATGGAGTGGGTTGTGTTCACAACTCTCTGTAATTCCTTGCGGTCTTGAGTAGAGTAGTTGCCCTACCAACCCTGTGATGCTTTTGGGTAGGACACTTTCTATGGTGCATCAAAAAGATTGGTAAGGATCACTGTGGACTTGCCATATTTCCTTAGCGTTCTGAGTGCTTTCTTGCTGTAGCGTTGACATGGATGGACCAAAATGGGACAAAACTTCAGGACAGACTCTAAAACCTGGTTTCTAGTTGTGAGGGGAGTAGGTGAGATCAAATAAAAATTACACGTGGAATAAAACATGTTAATATTGCTCGCACCTTGTTTGGAATAATGTCTGCAAAATGCGGACAATGGGCACAGACTGATAAAATGTAAATAATTTCATTGAGGGCCTGGAATGCAGTTGGAGAGTGAGCTAGTGCAGTCCAGGAGGAGTCGGAGAGATGCTAAAGTCATAGAGCCATACAGCACAGACCTTTCAGCCCAACCCGTCCATGCTGACCAGGTTTCCCTAACTGAATTAGTCCCATTTGTCTACATTTGGCCAATATCTCTCTAAACCTTTCCTATTCTTGTACCTGTGCAAATGTCTTTTAAATGTTGTAATTGTACTCACCTCTACCACTTCCTCCGGCAGCTCATTCTACACACGACCCATCCTCGTGAGGGGAGTAGGTGAGATCAAATAAAAATTACACGTGGAATAAAACATGTTAATATTGCTCGCACCTTGTTTGGAATAATGTCTGCAAAATGCGCACAATGGGCACATCACACATCGCACCCTCCCCATTGACAAGGACATATGCGTAGATAAGTGAACGTGTGCTTCTATTGTAGCATATGTGGAGACTTTGGGCATGGAGCTCATTTGTGTGCAATTCGTAACACGGATGCTGTGTCACCCATGAGAATACTTGGCCCAATTACCTAGGTTGCCCCTTTTAAATCTTTTAAATTTAATTTTTTTAAAATGGTATGCTTGCATTTTATTGGCCCCCTAACAAATAGGTTATTAACAGGTAAAGAGGTCAGGAAGGTTATGACTTAGGAGTACCTTCAAAGAGCCAGCAAAGATGCAGTGGTCCAAATGACCTCATTCTGAAATGTTCCCTGATTGTAGCTGCAGACATTTGGAAAACCCAACTGTGTATTTTTGAGTATTCTCCTAGTCCGTAAGTGACTATTGTGTGTTTTTTTCCCTCTGCAGCACTGGATCCCACCAAGGACCCCTGTCAAAAGGTGAAGTGCAGCCGACACAAAGTGTGTATCTCCCAGGGCCAGCTGAGGGCCATGTGCATCAGTCGCAAGAAACTCCAGCACAGGTTAGATGCGCCGGGATGCCATTACGTTCTCTCACACACGCCAATGCGACTTGCTGCAAGATCTGCATAGGCGTGTTTCTGGTTGTGCGCATTCATACTCTGTACGTGAGGGATGCTTTCCCTTCTGTAACATCACAGACAGTCCACACCCAATGAAGATGTACATCGCACCCTCCCCATTGACAAGGACATATGCGTAGATAAGTGAACGTGTGCTTCTATTGTAGCATATGTGGAGACTTTGGGCATGGAGCTCATTTGTGTGCAATTCGTAACACGGATGCTGTGTCACCCATGAGAATACTTGGCCCAATTACCTAGGGTGAAGGTGACCTTTGCCCTCTTGGATAACCTCCCAGCAACCGTCATGCCTTCTGCACTGTGTTGTCTAACCATCATGTGATTGTACCTGTTTGAGTCCAAACCCAACTCCCTCCATCCTGCATGAGTTAATGATTTGGTTCAAAGTAAGGCAGCTTAGTCCAGCCTAGCTCACACTCCACATCGGATTGAAGGACATCTTTGTCCGTTCACATCTGCGATCAATCCAATCCCACGGGTGGTGACATATCCCAAGTTAACCTTGGCACCAGGACGTGAGGATACTGTGAGCAGCAATATGTTAATTGACTAAATTGATGGAAGAATTGTCACTTGAGTGATGACACGGCATCTGAAGCTGGGCAGAACTTGTGTCAAAATGATCCCTGATAATGAAACAGAATCCTTTTAAAGTCAGACGCTATTGATTGTTCTGCATTATTAATGCTCTGGCTGTCTCTGCGGGAAATATAATTGTCCTCTGTATTCCAAATTGTCTTGTTACATTTGGGCAACATTGAAAATTGTTTTGGTGTGCACTCAGCAAAAGGAGAGCGAATTTCCATTGACTGATCGGGTGGTGGGCCATGAGTGGAGTCCTGGGGGAGGTACTTGATCTCATCTCAGTTGGTGTCCTGAACAGGGAGCTGGTTGAGAAAGCAGATCATAGAATCCCTACAGTGTGGACGTAGGCTCTTTGGCCCATCAAGTCCTCACCTAGCCTCCAAACAGCATCCTATCCAGACCCAGCCTCCGCTTACCCCCTCCTATAACTTAACATCTTCCATGGTGAACCGACCTAGCCTGCACCTCCTTGGACACTGTGGGGCAATTGCCCATGACCAATCCACCCTAAATTGTGCAGCTTTGGACTGTGGGAGGAAACCAAGGCAGACATGGGGAGAATGTGGTAACTCCACACAGGCAGTTGCTTAAAGTTGGGATCGAACCTGGGTCCCTGGCACTGTGAGGCAGCAGCGCTGACCACTGAGCCACCGTGCTGGAGGCTTGTAAACAAAATTACATAACTCTTGTTGATTGAGTGTAGGTGGAGGAAGGAACATAGATTTCTTAAAAACAGATACAGGCAATTGGTGTCCTGATAACATTAAGGTTTTAATTGACAGACTGGCATTTGGTCAGTCTGTGAGAGAGAGACTGATTGGAGTTTGCTGATTGGAGTTATACCAGGCACAAAGGAAGATGGTTGTAGTTGTTGGAGGTCAGTCATCTTCACTCCAGGACATCTCTGCGGGAGTTCCCAGGGTCGTGTCCCAGGCCCAACCACCTTCAGCTGCTTCATCAATGAAGCAAAGGTGAGAACTGCAGATGCTGGAAATCAGAGTCTAGACGAGAGTGGTGCTGGAAAAGCACAGCAGGTCAGGCAGCATCTGAGGAGCAGGAAAATCTGGACAGATGAAGGGCTTTTGCCCGAAACATCAATCTTCCTGCTCCTCGGATACTGCCTGACCAGCTGTGCTTTTCCAGCACCACTCTAATCTAGACTCTACTTCATCAATGACTTCCCCTCCATCATGAGGTCAGAATTGGGGATGTTTGTTGGTGAATGCACAATATTCAGTTTAAAGACCTCATTGGGATCTTTGAAGCTTTTACAGAGTGGGCAGAGAGAAGGTGTTTTTAACCATGTGAGTGTTAAAATGAGACACCATAAGTATAATTACTAATAAACCCAAAGAGGAATGCAGAAGAAAGTCGTTCACTCAGAGAGTGGTTAGAGCATGGAATGTGCACCATAAAAGGAGTGGTTGTGGTGTTCAGACAAGCTCGATATATGTAGGTTTGGGGAGAAGGAGGAAACAGAGTGGGGAAGTGCTCAAACACTAGCATAGACTGGAAGGGCTGAAAGGCCTGTTTCTGTACTACTATTTCTAAGTGGTGATTAAGTCTGAAGCCAATGCACCTGGAGAAATTAATTTGAGCAGCTGTAACCTGTCCGAGTATTTAATGCCTATTGTAACATGTCCTATACAGAGGATCCTCACTGGTTGTTAGAGATATATTTCAGAAAAATCTGATGGATTGCAAAAGAACAACATACAGCTATTTATTTCTCATAAGAACTGTATGAATTAATTCTGACAACACACCAAAATAATGACATGGATACAAAAGAGCTGAACGAGTAATTAAAATTGTTCCCTAATAAAATCGGGCGGATATCAGAGCAACAGATAATGTGGACTCATTGCATTAGTGTTAAATATTTCTGCTGAAATGACTTTAACTCAGACTCAACATGTAACAGAACATTATTGGAAATTGAAATGAAGCTGAGTTGTCCTATCCAGGTGGCCTGCATTTCTATAAAGTAGCTGTACAGATCTAAAGCCATTGCTGATCAATCAATAATTGCTCTAGATAGGAACACAGAATTGTTAGATAAGAATGGACCAAGGTCCATCTAGTTCAGCTTCTACTGATATGTCATTTGTTCCAATGATAATGGAATTCTGATCCAATAACAACAATCAATTATTAGCAGGGCGACACGGTGGCTCAGTGGTTAGCACGGCTGCCTCACAGTGCCAGGGACCTGGGTTCGATTCCCATCTCGGGCAACTGTCTGTGTGGAGTTTGCACACTCTCCCTGTGTCTGCGTGGGTTTCCTCTGGGTGCTCCGGTTTCCTCCCACAGTCCAAAGATGTGCAGTTTAGGTGAATTGGCCATGCTAAATTGCACTGTAGTGGTAGGTGCATTAGTCAGGAGAGTGGGTTGCTCTTTGGAGGGTCGGTGTGGACTTGTTGGGCCAAAGGCCCTGTTTCCACACTGTGGGAAATCTAACCTAATCAATGAGTAAATATTCCAAGGCAATGATGGAGAACTTTGAAATCCATGAATTCACCTGTTCCTTCCAAGTACACTATACTTACTTCATGTTATGACTGACATGTATTATTCCATGGTGTTAGTTTCTGAACCTGCGTGTCACTTATGGTTAGAACCAGATAGAACGGATCAGTTTACCAACTGCCTGTTCTTTTGATTGGCCACTTACCCACTGATGGGTTGACTGAGGTGATAGGTCGAGTTAATGTTTGCCAACACCACCCCCCACTCAAACTTCCCTCTTGGTGCATAGTCTCTCAGAGGTGCAGCTCCTTGGATAAGTTCCTTGTTGTTGTTCTGGTACAACATGTTGGAAGTGAATATCTTTAGTATCTTGAGGTGACTGGAATGGGCACGCAGTTTGTCAGCGTGTATTCTCAGTGAGAACAGCAGACGATACAGAAAATCTCATCAATTGCTTTATGATTTTGTGTCCTTCACAAAAATAGTAATTCAATCTGCATCACAGAAAGAGGCCATGTGGCCCTTTGTATGTTTCTTTCATTAACTGTTCCATTATAATCCTTCTTCCCCATATCTTTTTTTTTAATCATTAATCCCATTAAAATAACGGCACAGAGTCCCTGTATCATGTTATTCTTATCTTCATAATTAAATATTAAGTACCGCCAGTTCTGCTATAGCGTGTCTTTCATTAACGTGAATGGATTGTAACGTGATTGGGTGAATAGGGAACGCTGTTTCTAAAACACAAACTCTTAAAGTGTGCATTGGCTGTAACATGAGTACATCGCTAACACTTCCAGTGTATTTGTATATTGTGGCTTCGCTCAGGAACACACTACCACATTCTGGACGAAATTACTGTACTCTAATCTCTGCCGTGTTTAGAATCCTAGACGACTACAGTGCAGAAAAAAGCCCTTCGGCCCATTGTGTCTGTGCCTGTCAAAATCAACCACCTAGCTATTCTGATCCTATTTTTCCAGTAGTTGGTCCATTACCTTGGTTTTGCAAGTGCACATAGAACATAGAACATTGCAGCGCAGTACAGGCCCTTCAGCCCTCCATTGTTTCACAGGTTGGTGCAACAATGTGAAGTCCATCTCACCTACACTGTTCCATTATCATCCAGATATTTATTCAATGACCATTTAAATCTCAGCGTTCTGATGGTTTTGGCCTCCACCACCCATACAGGCAGTGAGTTCCAGATTCCCAGCATCCTCTGGGTGACAAATCGTTTTCTTCACATCTCCTCGAAACCTTCTGTCCTTTAAGTCTGTGCCCCTTGGTCATAGAATTGTAGAATCCCTATAGTGTGGAAGCAGGCCATTTGGCCCATCGAGTCCACACTGATGCTCTGAAGAGCATCCCACCCAGATCCACACCCCTACAATATCCCCATGACCTTTCATTTCCCATGGCTAATCCAAATGGCCTGTGTATCCCTAGACACTGTGGGACAATTTAGCATGGCCAATCCAACTGTCCAGCACATCTTTGGACTGCAGGAGGAAACCGGAGCACCCAGAGGAAATCCACACAGACACGGGGAGAATCTGCAAATGCCAACCAATAACTAATTCAGCAAACATAGTTGGCAGGAGGGTCATTGATCCCTTCAACAAGGGGAAAACATTCATTACTGTCTACCTTATCTATGCCCCTCATAATTTCAGCCATGTCACCCTGCCCCAATCTCCTCTGCTCCAATTAAAACGACTCCAGTCTGTTCAATCTCTCCGCCATAATTTTAAAAACTGTCCAGCCCAGACAACATCCTGGTAAATGTCCCTCTGCAGCGCTATCATATCCCTCTAAAATGTGGATTCCAGAACTGCACACAGTACTGTAGCTGTGGCTTAACCAATGTTTAATCATCATTGCCATTGCTACTAACCACAATAAAGCTTTTAAAAATACATTCCTGATTTTCCCTCTAATAATACTGAGCTGGGTGACCTCACAATCTTTTCCATCTCGCACAGTTGAAAATTTTTATAGTTTAAAAACCACACAACATCAGGTTATAGTCCAACAGGTTGATTTGAAATCACCAAGATTTTGGAGCACTGCTCCATCATCAGGTAGCTAGTGGGGCAGGATCATAGGACACAGAATTTATAGTAAAAGATCAAGGTGTTATACAATTGATGCAATGTGTTGAACAAACCTAGATTACTGTCAATGTTTAGAATGGTTTTCATGGTTTTGAAAACCTGGACGAGAATATTCCTTATTTCCTGGAAACAGAATTGAAGGTGCTCAGTTACATAGCAGAGTTATAAAGGGCAGGTTTTTAACCTCTTTTTTTCAAGAAGGGTATACTGGTTTTTCAGATATTCCTCATTGCTAATTTCTGTTTGTTTCAGAATCAAGCAGTCTTCCCTGGGGCACGTGGAGAACACTTGCAAGCCATGCCAAGCAGATCAGGTGGAACCTGTGTGTGGCTCAGATGGTCACACCTACTCATCGCAGGTAGGACTGGTTTTCCGGAGCTCCCTGGATGGAGCGGAGTGCGCTTCCCTGGAATTCTGACAGAACGTTGTAACTTTCAAATGCTGGAAGGAGCCATGGGAAAGAGAGGCACATGGATAGCTCTGTCAATTGGCTTGATGGACCCAATGGCCATAACACCATATAATGTAGGAGTCAAAGCAGGCCATTCAGCCCATTAAGCTCTGCCATTCAATGAGATCGAGCCTGATCTGATTATCTTCAACTCCACTTTCCTGCCTTTTCCCTATAACTCTCGATTCTCTCGCTGATTAAAGATCTGTCTATCTTAATCCTTAATGACCCAGCCTGCATATCCCTCTCTGTTACAGAATTCCACAAATTCTTCCTCACCTCTGTTTTACTCTGGGATAGAATTCATTGAATCCCCTACAGTGTAGAAACAGACCATTAGACCCAACAAGTCCATACCGAGCCTCCGAAGAGTATCCAACTCAGATCCAGTCCCCTACTCTGACATTCTGTATTTGCCCCTAACCAATGCACTTAACCTCCACATCCCTGAACACTATGGGCCAATTTCCCATGGCCAATCCACCCTAAACCACACATCTTTGGACTGTGGGAGGAAACCCATGCAGACACGGGGAGAATGTGCAAACTCCACACAGACAGTCGCCCGAGGATGGAATGGGACCCGGGTCCCTGGCATTGTGAGGTAGCAGTGCTAACCATTGAGCCACCATGCTGCAGTATCCCTCTCCTGTTAGTTTTCTCTCAGATAAAGCCCCATCTCACAGAAGGAAGCCTCTTCTCCCCATCTACCTGTGAGACTCCCTATGAAGGCCCAATCCCCTCATAAGAAAATCTCTCTGTGCCTGGGATTAGCCGTGTGAACCTTTTCTGGACTGCCCCCAATGCAGGTATACCTTACCTTAGATAATGGACCCAAACCTGTTCATAGTATTTTCTGTGAGATCTGAATAGTGCCTTATATAGTTTTAGCAAAACCTGTTTTTTATCCTCCATTCCCTGTTAAATAAAGGTCAAAGTTCTACTTGCCTTCCCTATTACCCACACCATGGTAGTTGAGTGGTTAGCACTGCTGCCTCATACACAAGGGACCTGGGTTCAATTCCAGCCGCAGGTGTCTGTCTGTTTGCACATTCTTCCCATGTCTATATGGGTTTCCTCCCACAGTCCAACAATGTACAGGTTAGATGGATTGGCCATGCTAAATTGCCCGATAGTGTTCAGGGATATGCAGGCTAGGTAAATTAGCAGTGGAAAATGTGGGGTTACAGGGCTAGGATGGGGTCTGGGTCTGGATGGAATGCTCTTCAGAGGGTTTGTGCAGACTCGATGGGCCAAATGGCCTCTACCTGCAAGTAGGGATTCTATGAAGTACCACATAGTAGGCTATTGTGTCAGGGGTAGTATATTAACATGGTAACTAACAGAAGACAAGAAGGTTTGTGGCATTATTCCATTTGTGACTGTTTGTTATGGATGCTCTGGGTTTACACCATCAGTGCACTGACCCAGAATCAAAATAACTTTCTGTGAGAGAAAACTAACAAAAAGGAATTGAAAGGAATTCAAAACCATAATCGCGGTATTCCATTAATTAGCTGACAACTCTTTCCAAAGTGGGGGAATCCACAGAGTAGGTGCAGTTGAATTCATCTGTTGACTTGTTCTAACCCCGCTTCTTCCCTCCCTCTCTGTCTCTCTCTCCCTCTCAATTCTCTCTCTCCACAGTGTAAGCTGGAGCTACAGGTCTGTCTGACTGGGAAACAGCTCAACCGGCAGTGTGAAGGCAAATGTCCATGTCCAACAGAGCGCACTCCGACCTCTGACCCTGCAAGCAAGTCAGGTGAATACCAGCTGTGGGCATAGAGTTCCAATGATAGTGATGATGATCAGCTAGGCACAAATATAAACCAACCATTGCTCCAAACCTATTGCCAATAGACCCTCACTCATTGAGTCTATTCCAGATGGCAATTGATGGATTTTGAGTGGTGTGGGGAAAGTGCAGAAAAATTGAACTGGTTTAAAAAGTCAGCCATGATTGTATTGAATGGTAGAATAGGGTAAGGGGTCACATGGCCAACTCATGCTCCTATTTCTTACATTCTTAACTAATTCACCCAGGCAAATACAGGTTAGTGACAAAAAATGTGTTTGTTGATAACAAGCCAAGATTTATTTTTCTGAAAATTATACCCATATTCATTAGATTTCTGAAAGTACACTACAAAGCATATTGAGTTATAAAGAACAGACAATAAAATTCAACATGTCCTCCTGCATCATGATCCATTCTTAGATGCGTCAATCCAACTATAGTACTCATAACGTTTATAACATACGTTCTGTGTCAGGTACAAGCCTTCGATAGTGTTGTGGATAAGAGAGACCTGTAGGTTCAGGCACATAATTCTTTGAAGTTTGCATCACATGTTGACAGGGTGGTGAGGAAAATGGTTGGCATGCTTGCCTTCATTGTTCAGGCCTTTGAGTGCTGAAGTCGGGGCATCATGTTGAGGTTGTACAAGACATTGGTGAGGCCTCTTCTGGAACACTGTGTCCAGTTCTGGTTATAGGAAGGATATTAATAAGCTTGAGAGGATTCAGGAAAGATTTGTTACCGGGAATGGAAGGTTTGAGTTATAGGGAGAGGCTAGATTGGCTGAGACTATTTTCACTGGAGCGCAGGAGGTTGAGGGGTAACCTTATAGAGATTTTTCAAATCAAGAGAGGTTTGTATAAGGTAAATAGCAGATGTCTTTTCCCTAGAGTGGAGGATTTCAAGACAAAGGGTATATTTTTATTGTAAGAGGAGAAAGATTTGAAAAGGACATGAGGGGCAATTTCTTTACACTGAGGGTGGTTAGTGCGTAGAATAAACTTCCAGAGGAAGTGCTGTATTTGGGTACAGTTAAAACATTTAAAAGGTATTCGGATAAGTTCATGAATAAGAAATATTTGGAGGGATATGGGCCAGGAGCAGGTAGGTGGGACTAGTTTAATTTGGGATTATGGTTGGCATGGACTGGTTGGGCCGAATGGTCTGTTTTCATGCTGTACATCTCTATGACTATGACCTGTTGATAAATCATTTAAAATTGAAAATTACAGCAAGTGCAATAGAATTAAACTTTTCTCTATACAGCCTGTTTCATTCTGAGATCCTTCAACATAATTTTGATATTATCAGGTATAGGTTAATGGGGGTTAAATGAAAATTCAGGACAAGCAGATCATCCATGATCTTATGAATATCAGCACTAGCTCAAAGGGCTGAATGGACTACTCCAGCTGCTAATTCCATTCTTTCAATGTAACAGGTTCAAGATGTTACAAGTTCGTGGTAGCCTGTGGCTGAAAGGCTTGAGGTTGTGATCATTTCCAATTCTTTATTTCCCAAAAAGATGTTTTCTTCATAATATTTGTCCAAACAATTTACAAAACCATTTCACCTTAAATCCCATAGAATTTGCAACAGTATTCAACTTGTCCGCAATTGATGTCATTCATAAAATTAGGAACAAATTTAGGAGAACACTTCAGCTTAAATCTTATAGAATTTACAGCAACATTCAACTAATCCCCACAGTGTACAAGGGGCTGGACACGGTAGAAATACTTGGGCTGCATGCCTCACATTGTAAGTCAAGAGGATTGAAAATATATTCAGGCGTATCAATGTGGAGCATGAAAACAAAATACATCCGTTGCACTTTCACTCGTTTAAGTAGTCATTTGGTCATACAGAACCCAAGTATTGCTGTAAAAGGACACATATTCTTGATGATTACATTTGTGCACTCATCAGGACATTTTCCAAGAATACCAATTTGACGGGAGAACCAATATTCGTACTACCTGAGGGGAGAGTGCTGATTTGTTGGCATGTGAACTCTGATTGGTAGAAGGAAATTATATTAATCAATGCTGATTGACAGCTAACTGCCAAACTTTGTTTAAATTTTAACCCTGTGAGGCTGACTTTAATTGGTCAGGGCATTGACCTTAAAAATGAACTAACGAATGATTGTCATCAATAATAAAAGCAGAAATTGCTGGAAAAGCCCTCAGCAGCATGTGTGTCAAGAGAAATCAGGTCACCAGACTCAAAACGTTAACTCTGATTTCTCTGCTCAGATGCTGCCAGATCCTGCTGATCTTTTCCAGCAACTTATGTTTTTATTTCTGATTTACAGTATCTGCTGTTGTTTTGGTTTGTAATGGCTGCCATCTGTGTAGTTGAGTTGAAACAGGTGGAGTATGTGTGCATGTTCTTTCTGTCTGTGTGTTAATGTGTGTAACTTCCAAAATGCTCAAGCTCAGCTGACAATCTTCATGAGTGCAAGATTAAAAGTTTCGACCACATGTGTCCTTTTTGTAGCAATTTGCGATCTCTGATGTCTAATTTGGATTGTTGTCAGCTTCAGGCTGTATATCTGACATGAAATGCATTTTGTAAACATTAAGTTTATTGCAATCATAGCAGGTGGAACATTGTATCTGGTCTACAAACCAGCATTTCACCCTGTGACTATAACATTCAATTACCATCTCACTGTTAACAGTGACCTGACAGCATTCCCCAGCATCAGGAGCCAAATTCCTGTTTAACTATCAACACTCCATTTTTATTTCTCCTTTGTGCTTATCCGAGATCAACCTTTTGAAGAACGATGTTCGAGTCAGAAAAAAAATTTACATCTTAGTGGGACCAACAGGGTAACTCTTTTGGGAGCCAGTACAAACACGATGGGTCGAATGGCTTCGTACTGTACTGTAAAATTCTCTGATTCCATCTCGGCTACAGTTAGGCTACTGTTTAAGCTCTGTCTCTATTTATACACTTGTGTACATGGGCCTCCATGTTCCTTTATTTTTATCCACCTAAATAAACCCTAATTTTCACTTTATCCATATCTAAAAATCATTTACCCTGAGAAATAGTGGTGAATGTTTAATTATATAACTTCACATCTCACTCTAGACCCCAGGATTTGAGTACACAATTGAGGCTCGGCTTGACATTTGAATTCTGCATTTGAATAACCAATTGCATGAAATAATTACTCTGACCTCTAGTCTAGGCTTCCAGTGCTCTTCCTAATGTTGCATGATCATTGGAACAGGAGTAGGCCATTCAGCCCCCATTCAATGTTCCACCATTCAATGAGATCATGACTGATCTGTGGCCTGTCTCTGTATAGCTTCCCTTGGCCTATATCCTTTAGTACATCTGCTGAACAAAAATGTATCCATCTCAGATGTAAAATTATTGATTGATCTTGCGTCCAAAGAGCATGCGCAACAGCATTCCAAGCATCTCCCACCCTTTCTTGTGTAGAAATACTTCCTAACGTCTCTCCTGAACCATATGGCCCTAATTCTCAGACTATGTCTCCTCGTTCTATAATCTCCAACTAGTGGAAATAGTTTATCTTTACCCTGTCTTCTCCTGTTAATATCTTGAAGATTTCAATCAGGTCACCCCATCGCCTTCTAAATTCTTGAGAAAACAGACCTAATTTGTATAATCTCATAAAGTAACCCCAGAAATCCAGATATCATTGTTGCAACTTAGGTTGCACTGCCTTCTAGGCCGATATCTCCTTCCTAAAGTGTGGTGCCCAGATAAATCTAATGTCCCCGGTCATTAATTGTGTAATCCATAACTCTGGATTTGTCATTTGCCAATTGGTGCACCAAGAATTAGTGCAAATATTTTTTGAACTCTTCTTAAATCCCGTATTAAAACGTGGACATGGAAATTGGTAACACTAAACAAGAGTCACTCCATCTAATCTGTCTATCATTATCCTGGGATTTGTGCGATGTAGATGATTGGAGTGCCTAATCGCTATCCATGAGCCTGCAATAGATTTAGACATGGAATCATAGAATCTCTACAGTGTGGAAATAGGCCATTTGGCCCAACAAGTCCACACTGACCCTCCGAAGATTAACCCACCCAAACTCATTCACCTACCCTATTACTCTACATTTTGTGGGTGGCACGGTGGCACAGTGGTTAGCACTGCTGCCTCACAGCGCCAGAGATCTGGGTTCAATTCCCACCTTAGGCGACTGTGTGGAATTTGCACATTCTCTGTGTAGGTTTCCTCCGGTTTCCTCCCACAGTCCGAAAGATGTGCAGGTTAGGTGAATTGGCCATGCTAAATTGCCCGTAGTGTTAGGTGTAGGGGAATGGGTCTGGGTGGGTTGCAATGTGGACATGTTGGGCCGAAGGGCCTGTTTCCACACAGTAAGTAATCTAACCTTACCCCTGACTAATGCACCTAACCTACACATCCCTGAACATGGCCAACTCACCTAACCTGCACATGAAATGGGAGGGACAGAGAGCAAGGGAGCTCGAGATAGCGCAGAGGTGAAGCCTTGTTTTTGGTCCATTTTAAAAGATGTTCATTTTCATTGCCTTTGGTTGAGTTCAGATCTGTTGTATAGCAGTTGATCCAAGGGCTTGTTTCTCCTTGCCGCCTAAATGTTTAATTTCGACTCTCACAGATTTATTGTTCTTCTCGGGCATACTTCACTGACAGCGCATCATCTCTTTCGCTAACAGTTTAAGGGTTCAAATTTCGCACCCCCATGTCAGAGTATTGATAATGCTACCCACTCCACAAGTAATTGCATCATTGGCTCTCTCCTTTCCTCTCCAGCTGACTGCACCGGCCAGGATCTGGCAGATCTCGGTGATCGACTCAGGGACTGGTTCCAGTTGCTGCGTGAAAATGCGAAACAGAACAGCTCAGGGAGACCTGGGAGCAGTGCGTCCAGTGGTAAGCTTCAGAGAGATTCTCCCAGCAGCTAGAACAGGCTGCACTCAGAGCAAGACATTGACTGGTACAAATTGCACCTACCATCATAGGCAATGTGCCATGGACCAGACCCCGCCTCAAAATATTTTAAGAAGCCTAGAGCCTGACATTATCTTATTTTAAAGGCAATTGTACTGTTCCCGATGCGATCTGGCTGGTCAAACTATTTGATGTTAAGAAAAACAATTTATTTAAACACTGCGGTTATAAAGAAAGAGGAATTTAGACTAACTTAACTCTTTCGGACACTTAACAGAATAATACATACAGTAACAATTACTAATTAACTGTTCCAATATTGTAACATCCCATAATCACACCCTTTGGCAAAAAGGAAAGGTCAGAGGGAGTCACAGCCAATAGACATTCACTGAAGCTTCCGATTCTGTCGAGACGCCAACTGCTCCTGTCTAAAGCTGAACTGAAAACTAAAAACAAACTCGAGAGCCTGGTCTGTGAGAGCTGGCCATGCCCACCCAGGCTGCTTCTATTGTTCCAACCTTTTTAAAAAAAACTGCAAGGACTCTTGCAGTAAACTGCAACTGCTGTTTACTCAAGTGGTCTTCAGTAACTGGCTCTGCCCTTCTGCCTGAATAATGTGTTGCTGGAAAAGCGCAGCAGGTCAAGCAGCATCAAAGGAATAGTAGAATCAACGTTTCGGTACAAATCGGGACAACTCACGTAACACCAGGTTATAGTCCAGCAGGTTTAATTGGAAGTACTAGCATTCAGTGCGTCGCTCCTTCATCAGGTGGTTCATCACAGCTAACTGATGCAGGAGCAGCGCTCCGAAAGCTATAACCTGGTGTTGTGTGATTTGTAACTTTGTGCACCCCAGTCCAACACTGTACAGATGATACCAGACCACTTTTCCCGAAACACATTTTCAGCTCTGATCTCCAGCATCTGCAGTCCTCACTTTCTGCTCCTCTGCCTTCCAACCTCTCTTTTTAAAAAAAGGACAAAATAACCTCTTAAGATTCCCATATGGTGGTAATGTCACTGGATTAGTAACCTGGTGCTAATGCTCATTCCTGATGAAGGGCTTATGCCTGAAATGTCAATTCTCCTGCTCCTCGGATACTGCCTGACTGGCTGTGCTTTTCCAGCACCACATTTTTCGACTCTGATCTCCAGCATCTGCCGTCCTCACTATCTCCTAATACTCTGGGGGTATGGGCTCAAATACTGATATAGCATTTGGATTTAAATTCAATTTGGGAAAATATGGACTTGAACAACAGGTCGTTGGTTGTTGTACAAACCCGTCCTGTTCACCAATGTCCTTGAGGGTAGGAAATCTGTTGCCCTTCATTGATCAAAATCAAAGTACCGTGCGTGCTGGAAATCTGGAGTAAAACATAAAGTGCAGGAAAACTCAGCAGGTCTGTTATCATCTGTACAGAGAGAAACAGAATTAATGTTTCTGCTCCTGTGTGACTCTTCAGACTTAAAACATTCATTCTGTTTCTCTCTCCATCAGTGTAGCCGGAGCTGGTGAGCTTCTCCAGCACTTTCTGTTTGTATTTCAGTCTTCCATGTCTGATCTGGTCAATGTGTGACTCTTGACCCACAGCGATTCTTAACTGCCCTCTGAAGTGACCTGGGAAGCCTCTTGGTTCAGGAACAATTAGAGGTGGACAACAAATGCTGGCCTCACGTCCCATGAGAGAATAGAAGAAAACCAACAAGAGACATATTAATGTTACTGCATGGTTACAACACACAGTAGCTCTATGGGTGCTGGTATCAGGCTAGAATGCATTGTACCTAAGCTTGAATTGTACTTATACTGTTGTGGAAAACACACAACAGCTTTTTCTTTCCTTTTACATGGTTGTTTGACAGGGTAGGTTTAAGGTGATTTTTAACTAGTGTGACATTCGGAGAATAAAGTGTTTAGGAATTAGACTGCCCTTCCTGAGAATGTGGTGGATAGCAATTCAATAATAGCCCCTAAAAGGGAATTGCAGTAATGGTTAAAGGAGAGATAAGCAGTGCAGTGATAGTGGGAACAGGAGGAGCGGTGGGACTAACTGCTTTGTTTGATGCCAGTGTTGGACTGGGGTGTACAAAGCAACAAATCACACAACACCAGGCTATAGTCCAACAGGTTTAATTGGAAGCACTAGCTTTCAGAGCACTGCTCCTTCATCAGTTAGCTGTGATGAGCCACCTGATGAAGGAGTGACGCTCCGAAAGCTAGTGCTTCCAATTAAACCTGTTGGACTATAACCTGGTGTTGTGTGATTTGTTGCTTTGTTTGACGAAGTTAATTTATTTGGTTAATTTGGAAGCACTAGCTTACAGATTGCTGCTCCTTCATCAGGTAGGTCCTTCATTCAGCTACCTGATGAAGGAGCAGTGCTCTGAAAGCTAGTACTTCCACATAAACCTGTTGGACTATAATTGGGTGTATGATTTATATCTTTGTCCATCCCAGTCCAACACCGGCGCCTCCATATTTTGTTTGACAGAGCCAATGAAGAATATAAGACTATTCTGTGATGTCTTCAATGATTCTAGGATGTCACCTAGACAGGGGAGAAAACGTCTGCAACACAAATTCCCAGCTCAGCGAACAGAACCACAACAACTATTCTATAACGCCATGGACTCGTAAATTTCACTAAGATCTTTATCCATGATGTGGAGGTGCTGGTGTTGGACTGGGGTGGACAAAGTCAGAAGTCACGTGGCACCAGCTTATAGTCCAACAGATTTATTTGCAATCACGAGCTTTCAGCGTGCTGCCCCTTCATCAGGGTGAAGTGGTGACAAAGGGACAGTGCTCTGAAAGCTTGGGATTGCAAATAAACCTGTTGGACTATAACCTGGTGTCATGTGACTTCTGACTTTGTCCACCCCAGTCCAACACCGACACCTCCACCTGGTGTGGTGCGACTTAAGATCTTTAGAGTAAGGGGGGGGAGAGGATTGTAACATGGAATTCAAGAACATTTCACCAATTACATTCCAAATTTTGGACTGGGTTTGACTTGGTCTGTCTCCACATTGATGTACCATTTCTCAAGCCCGTCCAAGGAAATGCAGCCCTCAATCCAAAGGAACCCTTAAAAAGACCATCCGGCCATTCATCCAATTGTGGGATCTTATTATGCACAGCATGACTACTATATTCACTAATGTGTGCATCTTGCACCTCTGTACTAGATAGGATTTGGTCTTGGCACAGTAAAATCCCCACTATAGGCTGAAGTCTAGCCAATTGAGAGAGTCCAAGTCAACCTAGACATTTCAGTGTATTCTCTCAGAGAATGTTTCTGCTGGGAAATGGCCTAATGGTATTACCGCTGGGCTATTCATCCAAAGAGCCAGGGAATGTTCCATGGATTTGGGTTTGAATCCTGCCTCAGCAGTTGGTGGAACTTGGATTCAGTGAAATTCTGGAAGTAAGAGTCTAATGGTGATCATGAATCATTTGTCAGGAAAAACCCTTCTGGTTCACGAATATCCCTTGGGGAAAGATACTACTGTCCTCCCCTAATCTCTGACTCCAGACCCACAGCAATGGGGTTAACTCTTAACTACCATCTTGGCAATTAGGCAATAAATGTTGGCACTGCCAGTGGCACCCTCATCCCATGAATGAAGTAAAATAGTGTCTTGGTTTACCTAAGGATTTGCTTCATTTCTTAGCCATAACTAGCTTCTTTCTAAGTCATAATCTCTGTTTTTTTTTCTCTCTGGTAAAGTGTTGGATAAGAATATGGTGGCCAGCTGCAGGGATTCAGTCGGTTGGATGTTTTCCAAGCTGGATACGGATGTGGACCTGTTCCTGGATGAGGCAGAGCTTGCAGCCATCAATCTGGACAAATATGAAGTCTGCGTGAGACCCTTCTTCAACTCCTGCGACACCTACAGAGACGGACATGTTTCCATGGCTGAATGGTGTTTCTGCTTCTGGAGGGAAAGTAGGTGTTGCCGTGATACTAATGTCAGTGTTGGTAGCTGGACCATTCCTTCACTAGTCAACGTCCACCCAATGTTTTATGAAATGTGCCCAAATTCAACTGGATGATTAGATTACTTACAATGTGGAAACAGGCCCTTCGGCCCAACAAGTCCACACCGACCCGCCGAAGCGCAACCCACCCATACCCCTACATTTACCCCTTACCTAACACTACGGGCAATTTAGCATGGCCAATTCACCTGACCCCGCACATCTTTGGATTGTGGGAGGAAACCGGAGCACCCGGAGGAAACCCACGCAGACACGGGGAGAACGTGCAAACTCCACACAGACAGTCGCCTGAGGCGGGAATTGAACTCAGGTCCCTGGTGCTGTGAGGCAGCAGTGCTAACCACTGTGCCACCGTGCCGCCCAAAGTACTCGAGCCAGCCAGGAGTCGAACCTAGAATCTTCTGATCCGTAGTCAGACGCGTTATCCATTGCGCCACTGGCCCACTACAACAAGACGAACCCTGTTTCAGCAGTAACACAGTTTCAGTTTTCATTGTATTGAACTGAATCATTTCCTCTTGCTGCCTCTCCCCCTCTCCTTTCATAACCGCCCCCACACGTTTTGTGCCAGTCTCTCCGCTGATTTCTTCCAGTTGATGTTTTAGAATCATAGAATCCCTGTCGGCTGGAGGCAGGCCTTTCAGCCCATCAAGTTCACACCAACCCTCCAAAGTGCATCACCACACAAACCCCATCCCCTGCATTTCCCATGGCTAACCCATCTAGCCTGTACATCCCTGGACGCTATGGGCAATTTAGCATGGCCAAACCACCCTAATGTGTACATCTTTGGGCTGTGGGAGGACACTGGAATACCTAGACGGTACCCACTGTTGTGGACCAGTCCAGACCCCTCAAAACTTTCAGGAAAGTAGCCCAGACCCTAACTTTGCTAATTCTTTTAAACAGGTGGAGTGATTGCAGCTGGTGAAACTACTTAGTTTTAAACTAAACAATTTATTTACAAGATTACCAAATGAAACACAAACAAAGGAGAACAGAATGTAGAATAACTTAACCTACCTGAAAACCCAACAAATTTTCCCAACTTAGTGATGCTGTTCCAAATGCTTGCAACCTTCCTCATAAACACCCCTTGGCACAAAAGGTAAGATCAAACACAGGGTCTTACAAGAGAGATGTCAGAGAGAGAGAGGATCGACCTGCATGGACCTGCTTGGGTCCAGCAGCTTCACAACTGCCTGCTTGTTCAAACCAAACCAAACCAGAGAAAAGCTGAGCTGGCAGAACTGGCCACTCCCCTTCCATTGTTCCAGTGTTTTTTATTCAAAACTCGAAAGCCCTTTTCCTGAGGCAGTATCTGTTAACTATAATCAAATGGCCCTAAAACCCTTCAAAACCTTGACTTTTGGGAATCGCTGCTTTTCCGACCTCTCTGAAAAAGAAGCCAAGGACAGTATATTCTTGTTAAAGGAGCAGCGCTGTCACACCACGGGGAAAATAGCAAACTTCCCCTGAGGCTGGAATCAAACCTGGGTCCCTGGCACTGTGAGGCAGCACTGAGTCACTGTGCCAGTCTTTTCTGAATTTTCAATCTGGTGGCTATTTTCCCAGTTCTGCCCCCTTGTCCATCTCCAGTTTTAGTCATTCCACCACTGTTCAGCTCACTGGACTCTAAGCTGTGGAATGCCTGTCTGTACCTTCCTGACTCACTTAGAAACATCGAAAATAGAGAAAGGGGTAGGCCATTCGTACCTGGTCAGCTCTCCCTCCCTCCCTCCCCTCCTGAAAACCAACCTCTCCATCTCTCCTGCTGTCTCCTCACAAGCTGCGATTCGCAGAGTGCTCCTGTGAAGGGTGTGCTGGTGTATTCACTGGATGTGGAATCATGCTGTTGGTTGATCGATTAATGTTCTCTTTGTGTTGACACAGAGCCCCCCTGCCTGGCTGCGCTCGAGAAGATCCAACTGCAAGAGGCGGTGCGGAAAGTGCCTGGTGAGTCTCGGCTGGAGACTGTCATCTTTTTTCATTAGCTCACAGCCTCCAGATTGCAAATCGCAGCTAAGTGAACTCTTCAGTGCAATTAACTGCCAAGGAACCTCAGCTCTGCAGTGCACATAGAAAGATGGAAATGCATCAAAACTGCATGCTTTTGAAAAGTCCTTGAATTCCCACAGGGGCCATTCAGCCCATCAAGTCTGCACCGACCTTCTGAAGGGCATCCCTCCCAGACCCCTAACCCCACCTTTCCCAGGCCTAACCCATCTAATCCTGCACATTCCTGGACACTATGTGCAATTTTCCATGGCCAATCCTGCGCATCTCTGGAGTGTGGGAGGAAACTGGAGCACCCGGAGAAAACCCCCGAAGACACGGGGAGAATGTGCAAACTCCACACGGACAGTTAGCTGAAGGTAGAATCGAACGCAGGACCCTGGTGCTGTGAGGCAGTAGTGTTAACCGCTGAGCCACTGTATTGCAGAAGGCTGAGAAGAGATCTGATTTCAAAATCATGTATGATCTAGATAGAATAGACAGGGAAAAGCTGTTTCCACTCGTAAAAGAGAAGAGAAAGGGAAGCCATATTTAAATATGATGTGCAAATAAAAGAAGGGTGATGTAAGGAAAGTATTTTTCACACAGCAAGTAGTTAAGGTCTGGAATGCACTGGCTGGAACTGTGGTGGAGGCAGGTTCAACTGAGACATTCCAGAGGGGCATTGGATGGTTATTTGGATAGAAATAGTGCCTAGGGGTGGGGGGGAAAGGCAGGAGATTGGCACTTGGGGATGGAACCGGTGCAGGAACAATGGGCTGAATAGCCTCTGCACTGTAACAATTCTGTGATAAATAATAATTACAAATGCAAGGTGTCTTTAATTTACAGAATGGAAATGAAAGGTATTCCCAATCATTAACTTGCTATTTATAAGTTTTATAAAGCAGGAGATTGGGCTGTCTTGTCATCTCAATGTTCTGTATTTTATTCTATGCCTTTTGCTACAAAACACACAAGTCCGTCACGTCACATAGTGGTATCAAAGTCAGCAAGTCTGGTAGTTACTGAGCTTGTACTAGGAACATCAGAAATTGAAAGCTGTTAGATTGTTGAAAAACAAATAGTTCATTAAACGTTCTTCTGGGGAAGTGATATTACCTCAGAAGAAAAATTCACGTAAAAACACGGTGACAGGAGAGTAGTGTCTTTCTGGTCTCCCTCCTATCGGAAGGATGTTGTGAAACTTGAAAGGGTTCAGAAAAGATTTACAAGGATGTTGCCAAGGTTGGAGGGTTTGAGCTACAGTGAGAGGCTAAATAGGCTGGGGCTGTTTTCCCTGGAGTGTCGGAGGCTGAGGGGTGACCTTTTAGAGATTAATGAAATCATTAGGGGCATGAATAGGATTAATGGGTAAGGTATTTTTCCCAGAGTGGGGGAGTCCAGAACTAGAGGGTTTAGGGTGAGAGGGGAAAGATTTAAAAGGGACCTAAGGGCAACTTTTTTACGCAGAGGGTGGTATGGAATGAGCTGCCAGAGGAAGTGGTGGAGGCTGGTACAATTGCAACATTTAAAAGGCATCTGTATGGGTATATGATTAGGAAGAGTTTAGAGGGAAATGGGCCAAGTGCTGGCAAATGGGACTAGATTAGGTTAAGATAGCTGGTCAGCATGGAGGAGTTGGACCAAAGGGTCTGTTTCCATGCTGTACATCTCTGTGACTCTATGATTCAAGTGTCGATCTTGGAACTGGTCCTAAGTTGGAAGCTTCTCAAATGATTTTTTTCTTTGCCTTTTGGGGCAGAGAACAGAATGTTTTCATTTAACATTACTTTTGGAAATTTTACTGTACAAAACAATTATAATACGTGAGAAAGGAGACAGGGAGACAGAGTTTGGGAGAGGCTGACATTTCCAGGATTCCTGAAGAAGGGCTTATGCCCGAAATGTCATATCTCCTGTTCCTTAGATGCTGCCTGACCTGCTGCGCTTTTCCAGCAACACATTTTCAGCTCTGATCTCCAGCATCTGCAGACCTCACTTTCTCCTCGAAGATCTCCAGAAAGGGAACTTCTTCGTAGTGGACTGAGCTTGGGAGATTTACCTGTTTCACGCAGTTGTTGAGGGTTCTGTAACAGTGTTAGTAGCAGTGGACTAACTACAGGCAGGGGCTTTCTGGATCTGTTATTTTGGAAGGCTAGATCCAGGAGTTAGAAGGATCAGAGACGGAGAGGGCTGAGCATTTGACCAGAATCCTTGCCTGTTAGGGGATCTGAGGAGGGGGCTGTTCAGTTGCTGGGAGCTGATGGCAGTAAATGAGTGGCTGAGGAGATGGTGCAGGGTGCAAGGATTCTGATTTTTTTTTTGGATCGTTGGGATCTCTTCTGGGGCAGAAGAGACCTGGTCAAAAGGGACGGGTTTCACCTGAACTGGAGGGAGACCAATATCCTGGCAGGGAGCTTTGCTAGTGCTATTCAAGAGCATTTAAATGACTGGGGAATGGGGAGGGGGTTATCCTAAGCAGTAGTGAAAATAGAGAGAAAGCTGAGGATGGTTCAGAAGTTAAAGAAAGTAAATTAATTGGAGAAGACAGGCAGGAGCATGTCAGAGAACGAGGTGCAACTGATTAATTAAACTGCATTTATTGCAGTGCAAGGCGTCTGACAGGTGGATTAACTCAGGGCATGGTTGGGAGCATGGGACTGAGACATTATGGCTGTTACAGAGACATGGCTGAGGGAAGGACAGAACTGGCAGCTCAATGTTCTGTGCTAGAGATGGTATAGGAAGGATAGAAAGGGAGGCAAGAGAGGAGAGGAGTCGTTTTTGATTAGGGATTAGGTTCTTCGAGGGATTATGCAGTGAAGCTAAATGGGTGGAATTCAGGAATAAGAAGGGGGTGATCACCTTGATGGGATTGTACTATAGGCTTCCCAATAGTCAGCAGAAACTGAGGTGCAGAGATGTCGGGAGATCTCAGATATGTGTAAGAATAATAGGGTTGTATTGGGTAGGTTTCTGCATGCTCCCACAAATAGCCCAGATATCCGGTCAAGCCTACCTTCACTGGCCTGAGCTCTGTGACTCATGTTTTGCATTGTTAAGGCGGGTAATTGTTTGCATTCGTGGCTTCTTCCCCGAATGAGGCACACCATCCCACCTTCAAGAGCAGCTGACCAATTGGAGCGCCAACAGCTCCTCTAGTCCCAGCAGCGCCACTCAGGTGTGTGGCCATTGCTGGAATTGCAGGTCAGTCCAGACCTGAGCAACCTGAAGGAAAGTCGGGGTTGGGGCTTGTTGGAGCCAAGTAGACAGCTCCCTGCTGAGGAGGTAGGGGTGATGAAGCATTCTACCCCCTCCCCCCCTCAACTGATAACAAAATACCAGCAAGGAGCTGTTAAATGGTCATTAATGGTCAATTATGTACCTCAGTTGGCCTAAAGGCAAGCAGGCCATCAACACCTTGATAAAATCCCTGCAAGCTCACTCCACCAGCCAGCCCCTGGACACAGTGTAACATCCCAGCTGAAGTCCCGAATCTGAATATGTGTGTGCATGTGTGAATGTGTGTGCATGTATGCACGTATATAATGGATGTTTGTGCATATGTGGGTGTGTTTGAGCATGTGTGTACATGTGTGATCAGTACTTGTGCACCTGTGTGTTTGCATGTATGTGTGTGTTTGCATATTTATGTGTTTCTGTTATGCATTTCCCTGCGTGTTTGAGTGTTTTGGTGCGAATGTGTGCATTTGCATGTGTCTGTTTTTAGTGTGTACATATGGCTGTACATGTGTGATGGGTGCTTCTGCATCTCTGTGTATAACCGAGTGGAAACCCGTATCCAATCTCCACTGAACTACAACACAGATCCTATCCTTAAAAGGCGATCCACAGGGCAGAGTATGCAGCCTATGCATTTTCCCTGGCATCTTGTGAAACGGCATTTGTGTCAGGGCTTCAGATTTGGAAAGTGCTTCAATGTTTGCAAAAGCAAATCTGATCGCGAGTTGTTCAGCAGATAAATTGCTGGTTAATGATTGGGGTCATCAATTCAGGGAGCTGGTTGGTTGTGGTTTGAAATGGCTTAAGCTACAGTAAACCAAACAGTAGATTAGATTAGGAGGAGATTGTGTAGTTTATCTCCAAAGCACGTATGCAAACATCAAAAAACACGTCAGTCTGGCTTGTTTAGTCGAATAGCCTGTAAACTGGGAGAGCCTTTCAGCAGAAAGCAAAAAGGAATTGGTGAGCAGAATGGCTGACAAAATCTGGTTTGATTTTTATTGTAAGTAGGATATTTAGTAAGATATTAGTCAACACATCCTTTTGATCAATCTATTTGTCCCTAAAAACCAGAGAACTAATCCGTGGTTCCTTCAATTTAATGTATGGTGTTCAGAATTAGTTTAAGACAGCAGAGATTTCAACAAATCCAACCAGAACCTGAACTAGACCAAACACGAGGACTAGAAGTTAGGCTGGGACCTTTTTCACTAGAGCGTAGGATGCTGAGGGGTGACCTTGTGGGCGGCACGGTGGCACAGTGGTTAGCACTGCTGCCTCACAGCGCCTGAGACCCGGGTTCAATTCCCGACTCAGGCAACAGACTGTGTGGAGTTTGCAAATTCTCCCCGTGTCTGCGTGGGTTTCCTCCGGGTGCTCCAGTTTCCTCCCACATTCCAAAGATGTGCAGGTCAGGTGAATTGGCCATGCTAAATTGCCAATTTAGGTAAGGGGTAAATGTAGGAATATGGGTGGGTTGCGCTTCGGCGGGTTGGTGTGGACTTGTAGGGCCGAAGGGCCTGTTTCCACACTGTAAGTAATCTAATCTAATCTAAAAAAAACCCATAGAATCCCTACAGTATGGAAGCAGGCCCTTCAGCCCAACAAGTCCACACCAACCCTCCGAAGAGTAACCCACCCAGACCCATTGCACTACCCTATTACTCTAAATTTACCCCTGACTAAAGCACCTAACCAGCACATCCCTGGACACTATGGTGCAATTTAGCATGGCCAAGTCACCCTAACCTGCACATTTGTAGACTGTGGGAGGAAACCCACGCAGACAGTGGGAGAATGTCCACACAGACAGTCGCCTGAGGCTGGAATCAAACCCGGGTTCCTGGCACGGTGAGGCAGCAGTGCTAACCACGAGCCACCATGCTGTAGAGATTTTTTTAAATCAAGAGAGGTATAGATTAGGTGAATAGCAGGTGTCTTCTCCCTAGGGTGGGGGATTTCGAGACTAGGGGCCATATTTTTATGGAGAAAGATTTAAAAAGAGCATGAGGGGCAATTTTCTTAAACGGAGAGTGGTTTGTGTGTGAAATGAACTTCTAGAGGAACTGGCAGATGCAGGTTCAGTTACAACGTTTAAAAGACATTTGGATGGATACATGAATAAGAAATGTTTGGAGGGATATGGGCAGAGCACAGGAATGGGGCTAGTTTCATTTGGGATTATAGTCAGCATGGATTGGTTGGACCATACGGCCTGTTTCCGTGCTGTTTGACTCTATGACTCTAAGTGAAGGTCAGAGACTAGGAATGTTCCAATGAGTATTGCACTTCCTGATGCCCCAAAGCCTTTCCACCACCAACAAGGCACAAGTCATGAGTGTGATGGAATAGTCCCCATTTGCCTGGATGTGTGCAGATCCAACAATACTCAAGAAGCTCAACACTATCCCAGAAATCCGCTTGATTAGTACCACATCCACTTCCTCCAGCACCGTCATTTAGCAGCAGTATGTGTACTATCTACTAGACCCACTGCAGAAATTCACCAAGGCTCCTTAGACAGCACCTTCCAAACCTATGACTACTTCCATCTAAAAGCCCAAGGGCAGCAGGTGCATGGAAACATCTGCAAGTTCCCTTCCAGGCCACTCACCATCGTGACTGGGAAATATATCGCAGCTCCTTCACTGTCACTGAGTCATAATCCCGGAACTCTCTCCTTCAGGGCATTGTGGGTGAACCTACAACACAAGGTCTCCACCAATTCAAATGGACAGCTCACCATCACCTTCTGAAGGGCAACTAGAGACTGGCTAGAAATGCTGGCCCAGCCAGTAATGCCCACATCCCTTGGATGCATTAAAACAGATTGATTTTGATGACCATTGCACTTGTGGTTCGTGGTTGTGCCTCTGTGGCAGTTGTGAATGTCGTTCAAAAGTAATTTCTTTTGGAATAAATTCATTGGGCTTAGGGATCTTAGAGGTACCAAACACCGGGGGCCAGTCAGTCACTCCTCTGCCTTCCTACAGTTCTCTCGCTGTCCCCAGAGCATCAGCATGTCCACTACTAAACCCAGTGCACTCGTGATGAGAAACTGAATCAAGGCCCTCGTGTCCTTGTTTGAATCTTTCTAGTTTGGGATTACGTTCAGCACGGGACTGCTTGGACTGAAAGGTCTGTGTGACTCTATGGCTCTGACTCTCAAACTATTGGGTGGATTTGAGGATCCCTTTGGTCTAATTTGTTGATGAGCTGGGAAATTGTTCCTAGCCAATGTTCTATCCCTCAACCCACACCTCCAATCTGCTTGAAAAGCTAATCCTCATTGTTTGTGGGAGCTTGCTGTGTACAAATTGGCTGCCATGTTTCCTGCATTGCAACAGTGAGTTCCAAAGCACTTAATGGTTCTGGACAACATAAGGTCACAAAAGGCGCTATAGAAATGTACGTTTTTAAACTCTACTCTGTAAAGAGCTGATGTTCAGAATTATGACGACAGTGTGAGTAACTCTGTTCTCTGTCTTACAGGTACCTTCATTCCTAGTTGCGATGAGGATGGTTACTACAGGAAGCTGCAATGTGATACTTACTCTGGCGAGTGTTGGTGTGTTGACCAGCAAGGCAGTGAGGTGACAGGAACCCGGGTTAAAGGGAACCCTGACTGTGGTAAGAGCCACATCTCACCTAGCTGCTGTGGTCTGCTTTGGGCTGTTCTGTATTGCCCTTTCTCACAGACAGTAATCTCCCCAGGGGGACAGCCACCTAAATGGAGAGATCTTGGTAATGTCATTGGACCAGAGGTACGGGCTAATCCTATGGGATCAAGGCTACAAATCCCACCCATGGTTGTTAATGGATTTAAAGTCTGGAATTGAAATCTAGTCTCTAGTATTCTTCAGTGTCATCTTAACCCATCTGGTTCATTAAGGTTCATAGAGGAAGGAAATCTGCCCTGTTTCTTCAGTCTGGCCTATATGTGACTACAGAGTGGTTGACTCTTATTGTAAAAGACTGGAGATGTGGGGAATCTGAAATCAAAGCAGAAAATACTGAAGAAACTCAGCAGGTCTGGCAGCATCTGTGGAGGGAAAAACAGATATTGTTTCAATTCCAATCTTATCCTTTGTCAGAACTGGAAGGGGTTGGAAAATTGAGTTGTTTCTGCCATTAACGGAGGAGGAGGTGGAGCAGGTGGTGAGGGCGCCCAGAGCAAATAGGAGTGATAATGGTGGTAAAGAAGCAATGGAGATGTAAAATAGGTGTAAATAGTAGGTATGGATTGGAGAAAATGGATCCACTCTGCTGAGAACAAAGCTAACAAGACACAAACAAGTCATGGTGGGGGAGGGGAGGGATGTAAATAAAATGTGGGGACAAAAGTCATGCCCTGAGGTTGTTGAACTCAATGAGTTTAAACTGTTGTTCCTGCAGCTTTCGCGTTGCATTGGCTCCGAACAGCCCCCTGAAAAGGCTAAGCAAGCCTCTCAGTTCGAGGGTGATCAGGGAGGGCCAACAGATGTTGGTCCAGCCACTGACAGCTGAGTCCCAGGAAAGAGTGAACAAAAAGAACTAAAGTTTTGAATCAGAAACACCCTTGGTGGATTTGGTGCTGAATTAAGAGACTCAGGCTGGTCCTTTGTGTTCAGAATATTTGAAGGATAAACCGGCCATGGCTTTTCAAAATTTTAAAAATTCCGGGTCAGGTTGATGGAGGGGAACTGTGTCCTTTGCTGGGAGAACAAACAGAAGGTTAAAAAGGTCAAATCAGAGCCAGGCTATTCAGGAAGCACTCACTCATCCAAAAGCTAGTTTGGGATTACGTTGGACCTGGACTGGTTGGGCCAAATGGCCTGTTTGCAAGCTGTATGGCTCTATGACTCTCTAACTCCTGAACTTCATGGCTGAAAGGTCTGGGGTTACTGGCGGTGAACTGAAGCTTTCAGAAGGATCAATGGAGTTGTGTTAGATCAGAGTATCAAAGGCTGAGTGGAATAAAGATGGAGATGGGTACAGATCAGCAAGGTTTAATTGGATGGTGGAGGAGGTTGAAGGGGCCAAATGACCTCCTGTGTCCCTCATGTTCCTCTAGGGTTGGGTGTCCCGGCTGTCATTGTGGGGACAGTGGGCTTTACAATTGTTGTTGTTGCTCGCACGAATTAGCCTGCCTTGGGATTCCACCTTTCCTGCAAATGTTTGGGGTGCTTCAGAAGAAGGGCTTATGCCCGAAACATCGAATCTCCTGTTCCTTGGATGCTGCCTGACCTGCTGCGCTATTCCAGCAACATATTTTCAGCTTCAGAAATCCAACCAGGTGAATAACCACCACCGGATCGCAAACGTAGATCATTCGAACCCATCATACCAGCACGGGCTGTATTATCCAGTCTGGCTGTATAATCCAGTGCCTTTTCCTCAATGCCTGATCACCATTTCTATCCAAATAACTATCCAATGTCTCTCTTGAATGTTTGAATTGAACCTGCCCCTACCTGAATTCCAGGCAGTGCATTCCACACTCTTAACTATTCACTGAGTGAAAAAGATTTTTCTCACATCACCCTTGCTTCATCTGCACATTACTTTGCACCCCTCTCATTCTTGTTCTGTTTATGACTGGAAACAACTTCACCTTTAATCGTGAATCTATTAATTCTAAAAATGAAGTAGGAAAGGTTTTCGATGGGCAGTCATCCAATCGGTTAATGAAGGCTGGATATGCTTTCCCAATTGGTGGGGCTCTGTGAAGATTGACATGTCAGGAAACCAATGGGAACAAGAGTGGGGCCATTGCAAAGGAACGTCCAAACATGGTCCCAAAGTGCCCACCTCCCTCTGTCTGCTCTTTGTCCAGCTAATTGCGTTCCCTGTGAGTGACCCTGGTTTTCTGTCATTTCTGCAGAGGATGTGATCAGTTTCTCCGGTGATTTTGGCAGTGGAGTCGGCTGGGAGGATGAGGAAGAGAAAGAGACTGAAGAGACTGCGGAAGAAACAGAGGAGGAAGAGGGTGAAGCTGGGGAGACGGATGATGGAGGCTACATTTGGTAACATCGCAACAGCTGTCTGATAAACACTGCTAACCATTTGGCACATGTTTTCCACCCTTCATGAACAACTTTCACTCCTTCTGATTAACGCATCCTCTGTCCTACAGTGTACACTACCAGTTCCCGATGACCGCCTTGGCACCAGTGAGTGACACTGCTCGCTGCTTCATTGCATATTATTTTATCACACTTGACACTAAGGGGCACAGAATGTTACCACCAATAAATGGCTAGACTCCCCAGTGATAGTGCTGACCAGGACAAATGCACAATTTACAATTTTAAAAATCCAGATTGTATCACAAACAATCCAGAGAGGGGGAGGGGTGTGAGGGACTCATTACTGTAGGCAAAGGTTGAATATCAATATCATGAAATAGAGAGGGATGTGACAGCTGCTTCATTTTAAAGTAATGTTTGTGAAAGGTATCGTGTACAACGTCAGCAGCTCCCCCATTGCCCCGTCACCCACTGACCCTTCACTCACTGCCTCCTCACCTACTGCCCCCTCACCTACTGCCTCCTCACCTACTGCCTCCTCACCTACTGCCCCCTCATGCACCTCAAACTCACCCGCCACTATTCCCCCACTTATCACACCTTCACCCACTGCCCCATTACCCATTGACCCATCACCCATTGCCCTGTCACCCACTGACCCTTCACTCACTGCCTCCTCACCTACTGCCCCCTCGTGCACCTCACACACACCCACCACAATTCCCCCACTTTCCACACCCTCACCCACTGATCCCTCACCCACTACCCCGTCACCCATTGCCTTGTCACCCACTGACCCTTCACCCACTGACCCTTCACCCACTGCCTCCTCACCTACTGCCCCCTCATGCACCTCACACTCACCCATCACAATTCCCCCACTTACCACACCCTCACCCACTGACCCCTCACCCATTGTACCATCACTCACTATGCCCTTGCCCATCGTTCACTGCACATTGCTCCTTCAATCACCACACCTGGCCCTCCCGCTGTCACATCCTGCATGGTCTTACAATGTCAACTCCTCAGCCAGTGCCCTTTAGATTGTGCCCACCCGGATGTGCCAGTAATGTTTCTGCAAGTTAGCTTCATTTGAAACTCAGAAAGCCCACTCCAAAGTGGGAGATAAATTAGTGTGAGTGTGTGTGTGTGTGTGTGTGTGTGTTCATATGGTAGAGGGTACAGGGGAGAGAATCAGCAATCCTGAGACTGTGTAAAATGTAGGTCTGTTTTCTGACGGCAGAAATGTTCTCTTAAGTGCTCAGAACGTTTAACATCACTCAGGTCTGAGAATTATACACTGGGTGTAAAAGTACCCATGACTTTGAGTTAATTCAAAGTCAGAGAATTGTCAAACAAGGCTATTCAATATTTCAGTTTCAGAAAGAGATCATGTTCCTCTCTGGGAGCTCTTTGCAGGTTCAGCAATATTCCTGAAAAGGTGTCACTGGGAAATAAACTCCTGAGTGAAACATTATTGTTAGCAGAAGATTTGCCCTGTAGCTGATCACCCTGTTATTTAGTCATCTGTATTACAGTCAGGCTGTGTGTCTGAAGGACTGAGGGATTTATTACTGTGAAGCTAGTGAAGTGTGAATGTTTTATTCCTGCTTGTACTCAATGTTAAAGCTACCTCCATAATCCTTCCCAATATCTGACTAGCAGCTGTTTGACAGGATGCCCGTGAATTTGAGGTTATTTACTCACCAGCGATTGGGCTGCTGTTTTTCAGTTGCTCCAGGAAAAATATACACACCCATGAAACACATCATGTCTCCATACATGTGCACACACACACACACACACACAATATACACACAGACACACATATACACACAGACACACGCGCGCACACAATATGACACACAGACACACACAACAATATACACACGGACACGCACACCCACAGACAAAGACACACGCACACATAACACATACATGCACATCTCTACGACTCTATGCACATGCACAGACACATACAGACACATATACATCCAGAAACACATGTACAGACACACACACACAAACATTTTCCAAAAAGTATACTTTGTTCAAGCACGACAAAAGTATGTTTTGTGACCGTTCAAATATAACATGGAGTGAAATGTAATACACATCCTGCTTGATTTAATATAATGTGGTGATCTGAGGAATCTCGCTATACTTACAATCTTCAATGGGGATTCCATTTTCAGCAGATTACACCCAAAGCAACCAGCGGTCTTGGATTTCTGAGGAGGAACCTTTTGTATTGTAACAAAAATATCAGACAGGTTACCAAACGTTGGTTTCTCCAATCCCAGAGTGTGTTCACTGTGTGTGGGATCCTTATACAGCAGGAGATAGAAGTAAGATTCAAGTCCCTCAAAGGCATGTTGCTTGATTCTGCACCAATCCCACACTAGAGTCACATCCTTGATCAAAGATTCAAAACAACAGCAAAGAGGGGACTGAGCACATTCTACGAAATATGGGATGGACAGAGTGTTGGGGAGAATTGACAGAGTAAAAAATGAGGTCTGCAGATGCTGGAGATCACAGCTGCAAATGTGTTGCTGGTCAAAGCACAGCAGGTTAGGCAGCATCTCAGGAATAGAAACAGCTACCTGGTACCTTCCAGCAATTACATTACACAAGATAGCTGTCCACGCTAACTGCAAAGGTTGTATGTTTCCAAGACAATACATTATTAATCTTCTTCCCAAGGATAATCCTAAATGGAAAAAGCTGCCAATCAATGTCATTACAGCCCCGTCAATCAAAATCTTCAAGACCCACCTTCAGATTATTTCCTTTTATTCTCAGGACTTATCATTTCAGCAGCTCGCATCTGGTTGAGCTAAATGTTAGCACAGCAGAATATCCGTCCCTGATGCCAGTGTAACTGAAGCAGCAGCAGAATTACAGCTTATGATTGCAATTTTGAATTGCTGTTAAGCAGACAGCCCAAGGGGTTTTCCAATGCTGCAGCCCCTCACTGTACTGTGCTGGGAGGCTTCTCGATAGTGACCTTTTCCCATCAAACCAGCTGCCCCAGGCCTTGGATTGTGCCAGTCTGTAACACTCAAACCAACAGCTCTTTACACTGCAAGACCAGGAGCTTTCAGGTTAACTGAGTTTCACAAACACACACATACCTCTGTGCATGTGCGCATGCACACGCACTCACACACACACTCACTCATGCAGACACGTACTCTCACACACATACATCCATGCATGTGCACGTGTGCACGTGCGCACACACACATACACACATACTCTCACACACATAGTTCCGTGTATGTGTGCGCATGCGCACACACAGAAACACACACACTCATGCAGACACATACTCTCACACACATCCCCCCCTGCACATAAACATATCTCTGTGCATGTGCACGCTCACTCACACATGCTCACTCACTCAGACACATACACACACATCCCCTACGCACACACGTGCATACGCACACACACACACACACACACTTAGATGCGCGCGCGCACACACACACTTAGATGCGCCCGCGCACACACACATGCTTAGACGCACACATGCCCACACCGTCAAAACGTGTGGCGCTGGAAAAGCACAACAGGTCAGGCAGCATCTGAGGAGCAGGAGAGTCAATGTTTTGAGCCTAAGCTCTTCATCAGGAATGTTCCTGATGACGAGTTTATGCTCGAAACGTTGACTGTCTTGCTCCTCGGATGCTGCCTGACCTGCTGTGCTTTTCCAGTGCCACACTTTTTGACTCTGATGTCCAGCATCTGCAGTCCTCACTTTCTCTCACATACTCACACACACATTGACACACCCACACTCAAATATGTACGTACACCCACACTTTCAGACACACAAGCATTCCCACACCCACCAGAGACATACCAACCAAATACTAATTGCTGTGGCTGTAACTTCCATTACTCAGCTCACACTGACCAAAGTAGCAGATTAGATGGAAATCTCACATAGGTAAAATTCCGATGTTCTAAGTGATTCCAAGTAATTCTGTGCTTTTGCTGATGCAAATTTCTTCACTGGCTCCAAACAGGCCTTTATTCTGATAGTAAGCACTGGCCGGAGAAAATCCTGATAAGCAGCTTCTGAATTGCCCAGCACTTGGGGTTACACTGGGCAGACTGGAAGCAGCTTTGTTGTAAGGATCTCTTCCCCGTACCTGACACACAGTGAGTTACAAGTTCCAGGTAATGGGCAGGGACCTCACAGAATGAGCAATGTTCTTCAGTTCAGCACAGGAGCCAGCCGAAAAGAATTTCAGCAGTGCGTTGGGAGAAATAGCATATTGCCTTCAAAAAGGCTGTGACCTGCAAATGGGATAAGCGTGCAGAATTAACCAAACAGTATTCCTCCTCTGTACCCGACAGTATCTTTCAGAAAGTCATTCATAAGCTAGAGGAGTTACTGAGACTGAGCTGTACATCAGTGGGGGGGTACAGAACTTCACACTGACCCTCACAAAATGACCCTCATGCTCTGACCCTCGCACTTTGACCCTTGCACAGACCTTCATACTCTGACCTTTACTCACTGACACACACTCTGACCCTTACACATTGACACATGCTGACCCTCGCACTTTCACCCTTACACAGACCTTCATACGCTGACCTTTACTCTCTGACACACACGCTGACCCTTACACATTGACACACGCTGACCCTCGCACTCTGACCCTTGCACAGACCTTCACACTCTGATCTTTACACACTGATACACACTCTGACCCTTACACTCTGACCTTCACACACACCTATAGCTAACCCCATACCAAAGCATGCCCAGCTCTTTTGTTTAATTTTAACTTGTTCTCAACTTTGATAGCAGATGGGGGACAATGTAGCGCACATGTTAATAACTGTCTATTACCCATTACTTACTACTTAGTTTACCTCAGTGGGGAGAAGAGTCAGGAGGGGTATTTAACTGTTACGTCCATTTCACACACTCCCCCAAATCAGTTTGCTAAGTACACTGTGATGATGATCCAGTGGAAAGGGCGAAAATAACATCAGACTGCACAGAATCAACAACTGACTTGCAAAAGCACCTGTCATGAAATGATTCATGGCCAGTACCTATCCCAGCCTATACTCAGGGCACTACAGAGAACACCAGGTGAGTGGTACAGGGCTCCGGTATAAACATCAGACCTGGCTTGGAAAGTCCCAGGCTCTCTTAAATCAGACAACTGCTGCAGGGTCTTGAACCCATTACTCAGGCTGACCGTCCAGTGCGTTACTGAGGGAGCATTGCACTGTCAGAGACATCCTCTTTTAGGAATGGTGTTATTGGGAGGCTCTAACTGTCCTGTTCGGGAGAGGGGAATGGGAAAGATCCAGTTACACTGTGTGAAGAAGAGCAGGGTGAGTTCTCCCCAGTGTCCTGCTCCTGCTCGTAATTCTCCCCTCAACCAACACCTCAACTTGGGGCCCTGGACATTGCAGCACAGCTGTGGGCCTTTGACTTGTCTAGGCTGGTAGTACATCACTGGGATAGAGGATCGGAAAACAAAATCTTAAAATGCTTTTAAACACTGCACAGGAATTCCTGGCTGGTCAAACATCTAACTCTTGCGACTTGTATTACCTAAGCACTCTTCTGAGCTCCCCCAGTCGAGAGAAGAGTGTTTGTAGGAGCTTCCTATATTAGGCCTGACCAGCTTGAAATGACCTTGTACCTATTCAGATCTCCACAACTTCCAGCTACTCTTTCTCTAATTAGATAATGTTTGTAGCATAAAGCACTTGAGAGTACCAAGCAATTGGCCTAAATGACAGTTTTTAAAATTGTAACGGTCATTGCTTTCTCCAGTTAATTACTCCAAATGCTCTCAGTTATGCACTCTATTTCTCTGATCAGAGTCACCACTTATTTGGATGTGACAGCTTTCGTTTGTCTGTAAGTTATGTAGTCACAGTCCTGTAGCCATGTGATTTGGATTTTAATTTCCTAAGTGCAAATTGTTTTGCAAAGATTGAGTATTAAGAAATATGAATCCACCTTGATGTTATTCACCTCTGACGTGTTATTGAAGTTTGAGATGTGAGTAAAGAATGCTGTAAAGAATCTAAAAAACTGTAAGTTTCAAGCGATTAGCACTGCTGATGGAAGGATTTTAAATTTGTTAAAATGAGTAGGGAGGGTGGTCAATCAGCAGGAACGGGTGGGGAAAAGTCTGTGATAAGAATAATCATGGGGGGAAGGGGTTGGCAAATTTTTCTCCTCATGCTCTGCATTTTATTTTAAGATGGCAAAGGGACCAATAAGTGATGAGATGTGTGGCTGGACCATTTGGGTTTAGTGCTTCAATTGTAAAAGCATGCTCCTCTTAAGATTAACGAACCACACAAGACAAGCCAAGCAACGGGGTCCCCATCTTAATGAGTTTCACCGCTTTGATAAACAGTTTACAGGAAAAGTTTGAGGAAGGGTTTAGAGTAAAGTTGTGTTTGCATGCCCGGCTTTCATAGGAGCAAAGGTGCAATCCATGTCCGCTTAAATTGTATCAACAGCGTGCAGCGTAATGTAGCGAATTTAGAGGGTGCATTGTAAAACAACAGGGTAACTCCAAATAGACAGCAGTCCCATTCTTGCACAGTGCTAGAAATATGTAGAGAAAGTGGGTAGGATTGGGGGAGGGGTTGTGGGTCAGAAGGACCCCCTCCATTTATGTCACACAGTAGTAGTGAGGCATTTTGTCTTGATTCCTTTCTGTGGCAATGGATTTGTCTGTAATGCTCTAATAATCTGTATATGGATCAATCTCAATCCTATTCTTCACTCACTGGGTAGATTAATGTATGCCTTCAGATACATGGGACTTACCAGAATGTATAAATCTTGTTGTACTGAATGTTAACTGCTTGGAGATGTCTTATTCTCAATATTTACATTGTATTTGATAATAAAAAGAACCCATTTATCCGAGCACTGTTCTATTTTGTCCCTAGCTGCGCTTCACAATACAACTTTCCCATCTGTCCCCTCAGCATCATGGTTAATTCTTACAAATTGCTATCTTTCCATATGCATGAATTGTTGTAGTTGTGCGCTATATGTTTTCGATTTTTATAAACTGATATAAGTAAATTTGTTTCAGTCTTTATATTCGTTCAGAGGTCATGGGTGTCACTGAGTGGGCCAGCACTGATTGCCCATCCCTAGTTTCCCTGGAAAAGTTGGTGGTGAATTCAAAGGAGATTAACTCCAGTCAAGTCAATAAACTGAAATGCAAATTTATCAAATCTAATGTGTATTTAAAAATGAATTAACCAGTAGCCAATCAGGCGAAAGTGAGGACTGCAGACGCTGGAGATCAGAGTCTAGATCAGAGTGGTGCTGGAAAAGCACAGCAGGTCAGGCAGCACTCGAGGAGCAGGGAAATCGGCGATTTGAGCAGGAGCCCTTCATCAGGATGTTGTCTGACCTGCTGTGCTTTTCCAGCACCACACTTTTTGACTCTGATCTCCAGCATCTGCAGTCTTCACTTTCTCCTCAGGAGAAATGGGGCCCCTATGCATCCACCCTCCATCACTGGAGTCTCTGTGCAAACCCTTCCACACTAATGGACAGAGAATGTTGTGCATTAGTGATGTGTGTCCCCTCTTTCACAGCGTTAGGTGGTGAACTGTAAGTGCTCTTGAAAGGCTATTTGTTAACTCTGGGGACTTGCATTTGTGAAATAAATAAAAAAAATTTCTTTCCTTGGCCCCCTTCATATCTTTATCGAGTGAACATTTAAATGCAATGATGATGATTGCCTCAATCATTCCAACTGGTATTGAGGCCCACATTCTCACCACTCGCTAGATGTGGGTGACTCAGTGGTTAGCACTGCTGCTTCATTGCACCAGGGACCTGGATTTGATTCCAGCCTTGGGTGATTGTGTGGAGTTTGCACATTCTCACTATTTATATGTAGGTTTCTACCGAGTGTTCTGGTTTCCTCCCAGAGTCCAAAGATGTGCAGGTTAGAGTGGATTGGCCATGGGAATGTAGGGTGGGATGTGCTGGGTCTAGTTGGGATGCTCTTCTGAGAGGTGGTATGGTCTCGATTGGATTGAATGACCTCTTTCTACATTGTAGAGATTCTATGTGGAGATTTCTTCCAAATTCCCAAACAGATTTATCAGTGACTAGTTTACATAGATGGTTTTGAACGGTCCCACAAGTAAAATTTGTTTTTCCACCTCAGCCACCTGGCAACCATCTTTCTAAGTTGCAAACATCAAAGTAAGAAAATGAAATGAAGAAGTGCAGATTCTGGAGATCAGATTCTGACAGGAACAGAAATTGCTGGAGGAACTCAGCAGGTCTGGCAGCAGGTGTGGAGAGAGACAGCAGAATTAACATTTCGAGTTCAGTTCCCCTTCAGAGCTATCAAAGCAAGGAATCCACTTTTGACATCATTACCTTTCCTCTGCCCTCCCTTTCAAGTGCCCTCATTAGGGCTTTTACTAAAGGCCTCAGGCTTTCCCAGGTCTTGGCAGGTAATTGTTTCTCCCCCACCCACTCTCAGTGTTTGTGTTTATATGGTCAATGGGATCTCTGCCTGCTGGAGTGAATCTCACCCTGTGCAACACAAAGCCTCTCTTTATTCACACTGTAACGAGATCTCAAAGCCTATTTACTTTTCCAACGCTGCTGCATCGTTTTCTTTCGCTGCTCCCTTCAGGTAAAATTTCACATCCAAGTTGCATTGTAATCGAAAGAGTCTCATTATTAGGATGCCATGTGGACTCACATTATGGGGAATTTGTGGCATAATTATGGTCCATTTGGTTCAAACTGCAAAAGGACCATCTCCCACCCACTTCATCTCACCCAATCTTTCCGTAATTTTCCAGTTCATGTGTTTATCCAGCTCCCCTTTAATTTATCCATGCTATTTACCTTGGCTACACTAGTGAATTTGATTTGATTTGATTTATTGTAGTCACGTACCTAAGTACAGTGAAATGTGAAATGTTTTGAGATCGTAACAAACAAGGACATACAGATCCTAGAGGCCGAATCACAGTGAGGCATACACGGTTACAACTGCACAGGAGGTGCATAAAGCAAGGTCAACATTAATTGAAGTCAGAAAGGTCCATTCATCAGTCTAATAACAGCAGGGAAGAAGCTGTTCTTTAACATGTGTTCAAGCTTCTATATCTTGTGTCCAATGGAAGAGGTTAGAAGAGAGTATTAACAGGGTGGGAGGGGTCTTTGATGATGTTGGCACCCTTCGTGTGGCAATGAGAAGTCTAGCTGGAGTCCACCGATGGGAGGTTGGTTTTTGTGATGGTTCATGATGTTAGCATTCTCTAGAAGTTTTCTTTGAAACTCTTGTGGCATTTATTGGTGTAAAAAATGAGGTCTGCAGATGCTGGAGATCACAGCTGCAAATGTGTTGCTGGTCAAAGCACAGCAGGCCAGGCAGCATCTCAGGAATAGAGAATGCTGCCTGGCCTGCTGTGCTTTGACCAGCAACACATTTGCAGCTGGCATTTATTGGTGATAATTTCCATTCTTAGGAGTCCTCATCCCATCCCACTCAACAACAATGGAGACACCTTTAGGTCTACCCTAACCCTGTCATAGTCTTAACCAGCTCCCCTCCATGTTCTGAGGAAGGGTCACTGGACCCGAAAAGTTAACTCTGATTTCCGTCCACAGATGCTGCCAGACCTGCTGGACTTTTCCAGCAATTTCTGTTTTTTTTGTGTCACCTCCCAGTTCTCTGTTTTCTAGAAAAAAGACCTCAGACTTTTCGAGAAAAGTTAGTTCTGGTAAAGTAAGTGAAAAGTCAACTTGTTCATTGTCCTGCTGTTTTGTTAAGGAGAGGTAACTGGTGTGGTTCAACCTGAGGGTCACTGCACCTTAGGTGAGGGGCAAGGTTAAGACTGACTCATCCAAGGTCAGAGCTATCAAAGCAAAGAATCCATGCATTTAAAGGTTCATAAGATAAACACAGAGGTGGAAAGGAAAGGAAAGATAAATGTTATTTTATTTAATGAATGCAAATACCCCGTGCTAAGCAATAGCCTCCTCACTTATTGAGCTTAAAGTTCATTTCTACATTATGGCACAGTGGCTCATTGGTTAGCACTGCTGCCTCACAGTACTGGGTTTGATTCTAGCCTCAGGCGACCGTCTGTGTGGAGTTTGCGTATTCTCCCTGTGTCTGTGTGGGTTTCCTCCCACAATTTCGCCACGCTAAATTGCCCATAGTGTTCAGGGATGTGTAGGTTACGTGCATCAGTCAGGGGTAAAATAGGATAATATGGTAGGGGAAAGGTCTGGGTGGGTTACTCTTTGGAGGGTCGGTGTGGACTTGTTGGGCCGAAGAGCCTGTTTCCACATTGTAGGAATTCTATGATAAATCAAGGATTTAGTTTTTTGCTGTAAAGTGAATTGTACACGTGCAGGCCAACTGTGCAAGTGTTTAACATTACCACCCTGTTTCTTGAGTCTATTACTGAAGAAGTAAACCCAATGGTTTGTTTGCATAAGAATCAGCTCATGAATATTTTGTGAATTTGAGAGAAATGTGTTTGTGCCAGTTCCTGCAATAAAATGGGAATGCAGCTCGTCAATTCCACCTTTTAAGGTATTTAAAGACAATACTTAGAAAGACAAACATGAGTTTCCCACTATTTCTCCCTTCTATCATCTCCATTGGAAGAAGGTTTTAGATTACTTACAGTGTGGAAACAGGCCCTTCGGCCCAACAAGTCCACACTGACCCGCAACCCATCCTTACCCCTACATTTACCCCTTACCTAACACTACGGGCAATTTAGCATGGCCAATTCACCTGACCCGCACATCTTTGGACTGTGGGAGGAAACTGGAGCACCCGGAGGAAACCCACGCAGACACGGGGAGAACGTGCAAACTCCACACAGTCAGTCACCTGAGGCGGGAATTGAACCTAGGTCTCTGGCGCTGTGAGGCAGCAGTGCTAACCACTGTGCCACCGTGCCACCATGAAGGTCATGTGACTCAACGATTACCAGCCCTGATTCTGACCCAGAAGGTCTGGGTTCAAGCCCATGTCAGAAGGGAAGTGTGTTCCTCCCTAAACAGGTTGATTCCCAGGTGCCTAATGGATGGTCGGTAAGAGCGGGAGAGTTTTCTGGTCAGGCATCCAACAGAGCACGATGACAAACCACTGCAGTGTTTAGGCCAAGAGTGTGGACCAATGGCACACCCCAGAAGCGAGATGGGAAGATGGCATTCTTGAGGGTGACACTCTGGCTCAGTGGTCAGCACTGCAGCCTCACAGTGCCGGGGACCCAAGTTCCATTCCAGCCTCGGGCGACTGTGTAGAGTTTGCACATTCTCCCTGTGTCTGCGTGGGTTTCCTCCACTTTCCTCCCACAGTTCAAACACATGCAGGTTAGGTGGATCAGTCATGCTAATTTGCCCTGTACTGTGCAGGCTATGTGGATTAGCCATGGGTGCATAGATCCCTCAGACTTGCCACCCAAGTGGATAGGGTTGTTCAGAAAGCATATGGTGTTTTGGCTTTCATTAACAGGGGGAATTGAGTTTAAGAGCCGCAAGGTTTTGCTGCAGCTCTACAAGACCTTGGTGAGACCACATTTGGAATATTGTGTCCCGTTCTGGTCACCCTACTATAGGAAAGATGCAGAGGCTTTGGAGAGGGTGCAAAGAAGGTTTACCAGGATGCTGCCTGGACTGGAGGGCTTGTCTTACGAAGAGAAGTTGACTAAGCTCGGACTTTTCTCTCTGAAGAGAAGGAGGAAGAGAGGTGACCTGATCAAGGTATACAAGGTAATGAGAGGCATGGATAGAGTCAATAACCAGAGACTTTTCCCCAGGGCAGGATTGACTGGCACGAGGAGTCATAGTTTTAAGATATTAGGAGGAAGGTATAGAGGAGACATCAGAGGTAGGTTATTTACGCTGAGAGTTGTGAATGCATAGAATGCGTTGCCAGTGGTGGTGGTGGAAGCAGAGTCATTGGGGACATTTAAGCGATTGCTGGACATGCACATGGATAGCAGTGAATTGAGTTGTGCGTAGGTTAGATTATTTTATTTTAGATTAGGAATAATCCTCAGCACAACATCGTGGGCCGAAGAGCCTGTTCTGTGCTGTACTTTTCTATGTTCTATGGTAATTATGGGTTTAGAGGAGTTTTGGGCGGCACGGTGGCTCAGTGGTTAGCACTGCTGCCTTGCAGTGCCAGAGACCCGGGTTCAATTCCCATCTCAGGCAACTGTCTGTGCGGAGTTTGCACATTGTCCCCGTGTCTGTGTGGGTTTCCTCCCACAGTAACAAAGATGTGCAGATTAGGTGAATTGGCCATGTTAAATTGCCCGTAGTGTTAGGTGAAGGGATAAATGTAGGGGAATGGATCAGGGTGGGTTGCTCTTCGGAGGGTCGGTGTGGACTTATTGGGCTGAAGGGCCTGTTTCCACACTGTAAGTAATCTAATCTAATCTCAAAGGGGAGCTGGGTTTGTGTGGGTTGCTCTTTGGAGGGTCGGTGCAGTCTCAATGGGGCCAAATGGTCTCTTCCTGCTTTGTAGGGATTCCATGAGGACAGACATTCAAGCAGTAATCACCTCTAGCCTTACAACCCTCTAAGATCTCTGCACCTGCTGATTCCGGCCTCTTGCACCCCATCTCTGATTTGCACCATCCCAGGATTCACAGATATGCCCTAATCCCTGAATTTCCTTCTATGCTCAAATCCATCCCTCTGCACCTAGCTCCTTCCCTTGCTCGTCTGCTCCAATTTTGTGGCTCAGTGTCAGTACACAGTTGTAAAACACCTACCTTGGGATGTTTTAATACACAAAAAGTGCATTAACAAGACAATTAGTCATACCCTGACCTTGTACCAATGGGATTTACATGGTGCTGTCCATGTACAGAAATTTCCTCTCAGAGTGAGTCCTCTGTTTAGGTGAGATTACAGGAAGAATCATAGCAAATGTTCTTAATGAGACAGCGTGATTAAACAGAACATTTTTAACAAACAACCATCGTTGCTCCAAATACTGAACTGCTTGTAAACAATGGCACAGAAGGTGCTATCAAAATTCTATTAGTTAAATCTGTTAATCTCTCCCGGCCAAAATTCAATCCACTCCCAACACACTGTTTGCAGTTTGTGGAAACATGCTGTGCGCAAATTGGCTTCCGATTTCTTACACAGCTACAGTGAATACATTTCAGACAGAACTACGTTTGGAATGTAAATGTTTTGGAACAACCTGAGTTTGTGAAAGGTGCTATGTAAATGCAACTGTTGCTTCGTTTTTAGCATCAGTGCCACATCAAGCTAGTTGCTTGTGAAGCCTAACGTGAAGCTGAGAGTCCGTGTAAAAAGGCCAGCCCCATTCTATCACTGTAGGAATTCCTTTTCCATAAATCCCCTGCACCAGCATGAGCTAGAGGGAATATCGGAAGGCTGGAAAATGGGAAGCCTTCAAAAATGGGATCATGAGAGTCCAAAGACATCAAAGACATATCAGAAATGACTTCCAGGCTACTCAGACTCCTTGGCATCATGGTAGCCCACAAGACTACCAGTACACTTATTAGGGATAGTCAACATGGCTTTGTGCGTGGAAAATCATGTCTCACAAATTTAATTGAGTTTTTTTTTAAAAAGTAACAAAGAGGATTGATGAGGACAAAGTGGTGGATGTGATCTATATGGACTTCGGTAAGGCATTTGACAAGGATCCCCATGGGAGACTGGTTAGCAAGGTTAGATCTCATGGAATACAGGGAGAACTAGCCATTTGGATACAGAACTGGCTCAAAGGTAGAAGACAGAGGGGGATGGTGGAGGGTTGTTTTTCAGACTGGAGGCCTGTGACCAGTGGAGTGCCACAAGGATCGGTGCTGGGTCCACTGCTTTTCATCATTTATATAAACGATTTGAATGCGAGCAGAAGAGGTATAGTTAGTAAGTTTGCAGATGACACCAAAATTGGAGGTGTTGTGGACAGTGAAGAAGGTTACTTGAGAGTATAATGGAATCTTGATCAGATGGGCCAACAGGCTGAGGAATGGTAGATGGAGTCTAATTCAGATAAATGCAAGCTTCTGCATTTTGGAAAATCAAATCTTAGCAGGACTTATACACTTAAGGTCCTGGGGAGTGTTGCTGAACAAAGAGACCTTGGAGTGCAGGTTCATAGTTCCTTGAAAGTGGAGTCACAGGTAGATAGGATAGTGAAGAAGGTATTTGGTATGCTTTCTTTTATTGGTCAGAGTATTGAGTACATGAGTTGGGAGGTCATGTTGAGGCTGTACAGGACATTAGTTAGGCCACTGTTGGAATATTGCGTGCAATTCCAGTTTCCTTCATATTGGAAGGATGTTATGAAACTTGGAAAGGTTCAGGAAAGATTTACAAGGATGTGGCCAGGATTGGAGGGTTTGAGCTACAGGGTGATGCTGAGTAAACTGGGACTGTTTTTCGTGGAGCATCGGAGGCTGAGGGGTGACCTTATAGAGGTTCATAAAATCATGAGGGGCATGGATAGGATAAATAGACAAAGTCTTTTCCCTGGGTTAGGGGAGTCCAGAACTAGAGGGTATAGTATGGTGCATGTATGGAATGAGCTGTCAGATGGAGGCTGGTACAATTACAGCATTTAAAAGGCACCTGGATGGGTATATGAATAGGACAGTTTAGAGGGAAATGCGCCAAGTGCTGGAAAATGGGACTAGATGAAGGAGCGTTGCTCCGAAAGCTAGTGCTTCCAATTAAACCTGTTGGACTATAACCTGGTGTTGTGTGGTTTTTTTTTAACTTTGTACACCCCAATCCAACACTGGCACCTCCAAATCGGGACTAGATTGGGTTGGGATATCTGGTCGGCATGAACGAGTTGGATCGAAGGGTCTGTTTTACGCTGTACATCTCTGTGACTGTAGTCAGGGGACTCAGGGTCAGATAAGGATTTGCTTCACAGCAGCAAGGCACAGGGGCTTTTCTGAGCCAGATAAAGCACACACGCACACACACACACTCTCTCTCACACACACACATACACACATACACACACACACTCTCTCACACACACACACACTCTCTCTCACACACACACTCACACACACACACTCTCACACACATACACACACACGCTCACACACAAGCACACACACTCACTCACACACACGCACACACACTCTTTCTCTCACACACACACTCTCTCACACACACACACTCTCTCTCTCACACACACACACTCTCACACACACACATATTCCCACACAAGCACTCACACTCTCATGCTCACACACACACTCACACATACACACACACTATCACTCGCAAAAACACATATATTCACACCTCCACTCATTCGTACACACACACACACACACATACACACACTGACACAATCACATACACGTGCACACTTACACACATACACACACACTCACCTACTAGTTTCCATAGCTAGTATTTCCCTACATGGGTCACTAGCCTGTCACCAGAGGATACAATTATACAGGGGTGTTAACTGCATTGACATGGCTGACTAGGAGACTATACCACTCTTTCTGCCTGCCTGAGGTGTACATCAAGAGGATTTACAGATTGACGATCTGCTGGACTGGGTTACGTTGTAACTCTCCTAAACTGTGGGGTGGGACCTGAATCCAAAGCCTCTCGATGTATACGGTAATGGTTCTGAAAGAGTTAATATCTATGTAATTCTGAGCTCTGTGCAGACACACGACCTCTGAGTGAGGAATTGATTGGAGTCTGGAACAGTCTCTTAATGTACTTTCTCTATCTCCTGTTAGTAACATTTCCTGGACCAAAGAGTGAATGTAACCTGGATGCAGTTACTGTGAGCTGATAGACCAGAAGACAGCGGAGCAAAAGGAGGCCATTCTGTCCATCGAGACAGCTCTGCCATTCAATAAGGTCATGGTTGATCTAATAACCCTTAACTCCATTTTACTGCCCTTACTCTATAATCCTTACTGTTTAATAAGCTGTCTCTTTAATATACTTAACAACACAGCTTTGATAGCCCTCTGTAGTAAAGAATTCCACAGATTCACCACATCCTGAGAGAAGTTCCTTCTCAACTCTGTCTGAAATGTGTGACCCCCTGACTCTGAAATTATACCCGAGACTCTCCCACATCTCCCCGGTCCAATCCCCTAAGAATCTTGTAGTTGCAATAAGGCTGCCTCTTGTTCTTCAGAATTCCAATAACTACATGCCTAAACTACTCAACCTCTCCCCACAAGATCAGCTCGCTGTACCTTCTCTGGACTACTCCCAATGCCAGTCCACCCTTCCCTCGATAATGGGATCAAAACTGTTCACTGGATGTGGTCTGACCAGTGCCTTGATCAAACTGCATCTTGTTATGAAAGTCAAGACCCTGTTTTCCTGAGACTTATATGGTTCATCCTCCACCACAGACTGAACAGATCCCTTAGACTACAAAGGGCACGCTGTAACCCGACCACAAGCTACCAGTGTTTGGGATTGAAGCATCACATTATGTCACATCGTGGCCATACATGACATTAGTTCGGCCACTTTTGGAATAATGCATTCAGTTCTGGTCTCCCTGCTATAGGAATCATGTTGTGAAGGACTGAAAAGCTTCAGAAATGATTTACAAAGATGTTCCCAGGATTGGAGGGTTTGAGGAGAGGATGAATAGGGTGGGGCTGTTTTCCCTGGAGCGTTGGAGGCTGAGGGATGATCTTAAAGAAGTTTATAATATCATAAGGGGTATGGTTAGAGTGCATAGGCAAGACCTTTTTCCCAGGATGGGGGAGCCAAAATCTAGAGGGCATAGGTTTAGAGTGAGAGGGGAAAGATTTAAAAGAGACCAACGGGGCAACTTTTTCTCGCAGAAGGTGGTACGTGTATGGAATGAACTGCTAGAGGAAGTGGTGGAGGCTGGTACAATTACACATTTAAAAAGCATCTGGGGTTGGGTATAGAGAGATATAGGTCAAATGGGAACTGGGTTAATGTAGACTATCCAGTCCGTATGGACAAGTTGGACCGAAGGGTCTGTTTCTGTGCTATTCATTTCTATGAATCTATGACAGTTCTGGCTCAGAGATGGGGTCGATACCCCCTGCATCACAAGACCTCCTCCTAGCAACAACGTGTTGTATTATAGAGCAAATCGAAGAGGAAGGGTAATCTGTGCACGGGGGAGAATCAGACAAAGCACGAGCCACAGTGCCTGAAGTTGACAAAGACAGTGAGAAGTCTAAAATGTTACTCTCCCTCAGCACAGCTGGGACTCAGTGAGGTTCCGTTCAGGCCGATGCTGCCTTTGATAGAGGTGACTGTCTGAGCTCTACCTTCAGGCATCAGACAGGAGCGGGGAGAGGGAAACAGGAAAAACAAGACTCATGCATCAATTCACTCCTGTAAAAATACTGTGCCTTTACACTCCGTGTGAAGGAGACTGCAAAGAGGCATTTATTAATTAACCTCTTATCAGCAAAATACTCAGTGCACCTTTCATAACAATAAAATTCAGACAGAAGTTCCTTTCTCCAGGGGTCTTATCAAACTGAACTTATTGAAGACAGAGTCTGTGGTATTTTCACACAAACAATTTGCAAGCAAAATACATTTAAATAGCAGCTTTCACAACCTCAGGACATCTAAAATGGGTTACAATGAATCAAGGGTAGTCAATGTGGCAAATTTTGCACACAGGCAGGTTCCAAAACACAAATACAGCCACTAATCTGCTTTTGTATTGTTTCAGTTGGTCCCTGGGATGAGAGGGCTGCCTCAAGAGGCTGACAGAATGGGGTTAAATGCAAAACACTGCTGGAGAAACTCAGCAGGTCTGGCAGCATTTGTGGAGAGAAAGCAGAGTTAACGTTTCAAATCTGATGACTTTTCACCTGAACGGAAACTTGGATCTGTGCTTTCTGGAGCTGAGAGGAATGAGGAGCTATCAGTGAAAGGTTCTAAATACTGAAGGCACTTGATGGGGTATACAGTCAGTGGTGGTTCTTGCTGGTTGGTGAATCTAAAGTACAGGTTATTGCCTCAGAATGAGGGGGTGATTTAGAATGCATTTCAGAATGAGAGAGGTATAATAACTTCACTAATAGTGAATCTTTGGAATTCTCCAGAATCATAGAATCCCTACTGTGTGATAGCAGGCCATTCAGCCCATCGAATCCACACCAACTCTCTGAAGAGCATCCCATCCAGACCTACCCCGCTACCCTATTCCTCTAACCCTGTATTTCGCATGGCCAATCCATCCAGCCACCTACTCCAGAATTTTGTGAACGTTCCATCATTGAATACATTTAAGGCTGAATTTTCATTCAATGGGAAATGGAGGCATATGAGGAATGGGCAAGAGAAAGAAGTTGAAGCCCAGCTCAACCATGGCACGGTAACTCAATAGTTAGAACAGCTACCTCACTGCCTAAGGGATCTGGGTTTAATTCTACTCTCGGGCAACTGTCTGTGTGGAGTTTGCACATTCTCCCCATGTCTGCGGGGGTTTCCTCCGGGTGCTCTGGTTTCTTCCCACAGTCAAAAGATGTGCAGGTTAGGGTGGATAAGCCATGGGAAATTGCCCCATAATGTGCAGGCTAAATGGGTTAGCTGCAGGGCATGAGGGTTATAAGGCAGAGGGGTGAGCCTCGGTGGGATGCCCGTTGGACGGTTGGTCACTTCAACAATTTGGATCGTTGGATGGAATGTTTGTAGCTTGGAGCTATGGGATCACTAATTCAGTCAGCTGATAACATTCCAGTCATGGAGTCAGCAATTTACTGACTAACCCTCACTCCTGAGACTTCAGTGCATACTCTCAGCTGATGCCCCTCAGTGCAGTACGGAGGGAGTGCTGCACTTCCTGCAGTGCTGTCTTTTGTAGGAGTTTGCAGGTGCTATGTTTCAAGTGTGGGCAGATGTTAAAGACCCCATGGAGCACGAGGTTAAAACGTGGCATGATTTCGGGAAAGAGTTGGATGTAGCACTTGGGGCTAAAGGCTAATGGGAAAAGTAATTACAGATTCTTGTTGTAAACACCACCCCCTACCCCACCCCCCACCCAAAAGACAGCACCTCCAACAGTGCCATGTTCCCTCAAAATGTACTGGAGTGTCGTCCTTGATTTCATGTTTTATTCTATCCAGGCACCTCAATCATATCTTCCCTCGGTAGTGGTGCTCTTAAAGAACACAAGCCTAGACTGTCCATCCTTGCAAGTAATGACAAGCTGAAGCAAAATTGGGCCACTTTGAGATCAAGAAGCCAATGGGAACCAACAGATTACTGACCTAAAAGGAAGGGGAAGTCATTGAGGCTGCAACACACACCCACATGCAATTATCTAGAAACTCTGTCACTGCTGAGAGGTTGGTTTGAGTTCAGTTGGATGCATTGTCAGCTGTAGCATCCTAACATGCAATGAAACAATGATGTGGTTGCTATCCCGTATATATAGCCTTTTATAAATCTGATCTAGGAATCAGAATGGTACGGTTTCTTGCTTTCTTTCTCAGTTCACATCCAGGCACCCAGGTTAACATGCTGCAGAATCTCCAAATCAAAATCCTTTGCATATTTTCACATCGTTATCAGCATGAGTGATATTATTAAGCTGGAGAGGGTTCAGAAAAGTTTTGCCAGGATGTTGCCAGGAATGAAGGGTTTAAGATATGAAAATAGACTGGAAAGTCTGGGACATTTTTCGCTGGAGCAGAGGAGGCTGAGGGGTAACCTTATCGAGAGGTTTATAAAATACTGAGGGGAATAGAGAAGGTGAATAGCAAGTGTCTTTTCCCTAGGGTGGGAGGTGTCAGGACAAGGGAGCATATTTTTAAGGTGAGAGGGGAAAGATTTGAAAAGGACAATTTTTTAACGCAGAGAAATGATTTATGTATGCAAGAGGGAGTGTTGGGTATGGGTACAGTTACAGCATTTAAAAGATATTGGGATAAGTACGTGAATAAGAAATGTTTGGAGGGATATGGGCCAGGTGCAGGTAGGTGGGACGAGTTTAGTTTGGGATTATGGCTGGCCGTGGACTCGTTGGACCGAAGGGTGTGTTTCTGTGCTGTATGACTCAGTACGATGCAGAGAAATAGAAACAGCTTTTTAAAAAAGGTGTCCTCACTGTCAGTCGTGAAAAAACTAACAGCGGTCACTTCAACAATTTGGATTGTTGGATGGAATGTTTGTTCCTGTACCTCCAAGCTATGGGATCACTAATTTGTTCTGCTGGTAACACTCCAGTCACTGAGTCAGCAGTTTACTGACTAAATCTCACTCCTGAGACTTCAGTGCATACTCTCAGCTGATGCCTCAGTGCAGTACGGAGGGAGCACTGCATTTCCTGAAGTGCTGTCTTTTGAAGGAATTTGGAGGTACTATGTTTTAAATGTGGGCAGATGTTAAAACAGTCGAGGTCAAAACATGGCATGATTTTGGGAAGGAGTTGGATGTGGCAGTTGGGGCTAAAGGCTAATGGGAAAAGCAATTACAGACTATTGGGAAATTTGATTTGATTTGTTATTGTCACATGTACTGAGATGTGTTGTTTTGTGTGCTATCCAGGCAGGAGGGGAGGGAATGGCCTAGTGGTATCAATGCTGGACCGGTAATGTTCTGAGATGGTGGGATATGAATTCAAAAAATACCTGGAGTTAAGAGTCTAGTGATGACCATGAGTTGATTGTCAGAAAAAAAACACATTTGGTTCATTAATGTTCTTTAGGGAGAGAATTCGCCATCCTTCCCTGGTCTGGCCTACATATGACTCCAGACCCACAGCAATGTAATTGACTCTTAACTGCCCTCTGGGCAATAAATGAAACCTCATCCCATGAGCAAATAAAGAATAAATCATACCTTACATCAGGGTAATAGAACAGAATGCAGAACATAGTGTTACAGCTACAGAGAAGGTACAGAGAAAGATCAACTCTAATATGTGTGAGTCAAGATTAGAGTGGTGCTGGAAAAGCACAGCAGGCCAGGCAGTATCCGAGGAGCAGGAAAAATCGATGTTTTGGGCGATTCCTGATGAAGGGCTTTTGCCAGAAACATCGATTTTCCCTGCTCCTCAGAAACTGCCTGACCTGCTGTGCTTTTCCAGCACCACTCTAATCTTGACTCTGATCTCCAGCATTTGTGGTACCCACTTCCACCTAATATGTGAGAGATCCATTCAAAATTCTGATGACAGAAGGGGAAAAAGCATGGGGAGTGGCAGAACAGGCTGGAAGGCCAAGAGGCCTACTCCTGCTCCTATTTTCTGTGCTTCCTTTGACTATTTTGAAGGGGGCGAGGGAAGTTTATTCTCCTAATCATTACCAATATCGATCGCTTGATCAACGTCATGTAAAACAGATTATCTGTTTGTTTCTAAACGTATTTGCAGTTTGTGGTTGTTGGTGTGTGATGCTGACACAGCTAAAGTAGAAGATGAGGAAAGGAGATAATGTGAATAGGCAGTACCATTGCCCTTAGCAGAGAGGTCAATAACCAAGGGTCTTCAAGTTAATAATAAGCAAGATGGGAGTTGTAAGGACTTCACCCAGAGAGTGGTAAGATCTGGAAATTATTGCATCAACTTTTCACTGTACTCATTTGAGTATGTGACAATAAAGCTCATTCAATTAATAAAGGTCATCCCATTTAAAAAATCCTTGGATTACACACTGGATGTGATTTAACTTATACAAGGTTAAGGTTCGACGTGGTAAAGTTCTTTCTCAGTTGGCAAGGACAAGATGGACCAAATGGCCTCCTCTGGGCCGGAACATTTCTTATTGTCGGGCAGGAATTGCAACAGCTTCACTCAACAAAGAGCAGGAAGAGGTGGGCCTAATTGGAGAGGTCTTCTCAAGGTTCAAAGAGTTAGGTGGCCTGAACCTACACTGTGTGATGGTATTAATATCCAGTTCATGCAACATTGAACTTCTTTCCCATCTGCTCTTTTCTCAATGACCATGCTACTTGAACTGATCATCAGATTGTGGGTTCAAACCCCACCCAAGGACCTAAGCTCACTCACAGAAAGTATGGTATTGCTTGAGATGCTGTCTTTTAGATAATGTATTAAACGAGGTTCCTTGGGAAAAGTGAGGATTGCAGTTGCTGGAAAGTCAGAGTTGATAAAATGTGGCGTGACACATTTTATTAACTGAGGTTCCCTTCCATATGATCCCAGTCACAGTTTTGATGAAACAGCAGAGGGTTTCCCAGTATTCTCACCAGCCCTTGTCACAAGTCAACACTTATCCATTTGCCATTTGAGGAACCTTGCTGTGTTGGTGACTATGTTTGCCAACAAGACAACTCATAAAATATTGTCTGTAAGCAGGCAAGGCAAGATCTTTCCAACTTCTTCCTCACTGCTGTTCTCACATTTCATCCACTGCTGGGTTTCCACTGAAGATTCATCTGGTCAATGAGCCATTATTAAGACAGATAGAGTAAGAGTTCTAGTTGAACTAATCTCAGTCCCTGGTCTTGAGAGACGATGCTATAGGGCCACAAGGTACATTTGGACATAGATGGTTTCCGTACCTGAGGAGTCATCAACAGTGCTGAACATTGTGCAAACATAGTGCAATATGTGATATACAATGAGCAGGCCGATGTGGCGCACTTTACACTGTTTCTTCATAAAGGTGCTACAGGATCTGAGAAGACAGATTGCCCTTTACGTTTTGGGAGACCGTACCGGTGATAGTGCAGTGAAATGCTGAGGGAGTAAAAATGCAGAAAATCGATGCAGGCCGTTCAGCCCTTAAAGCCTACCCTGCCGTTCAGTATGGTCATGGCTGATCATCCAACTCTGTCCCCTGTTCCTGCATCCTCCTCATGCCCTTTGATCCCTTTAGCCCTCAGATGTGCATCTAGCTCTTGAAAACGTTCAATGTTTTGGGCTCAACCCCTTTCTGTGTCACAGAATTCCACAGGCTCCCCACTCTCCGCCTGGAATCTCTGTTCATGTCCCTGGAAAGGGCCGAATACCTCAGACTCAATGGGAACTTCATGTACTGAGCTCCAGCTGATAACAGACCGGTGCCCAAAGCTATGCAAAGGCTCCAAGTGATCCAACAATGCAACAAATTAAAATCGAGTCCCCCCTTCCTATCTCTGCACCCAAAGGGTTAAAGAATTACTCTAACCAGCTCCAACTGCATCTGCATGCTGAGCAGTACATTCTGTATTTACAGAGGGAGGGTTCAATTCAAGTTTCCTGTCATCTGGATGCCAATTGAATGTGCACACTCAGCGTTTTTCGCTCACCTCCCCTGACCCCAGTCTGGATCACCCACTTCAGGGGCCTGGGTCGGGTTGAATTACCTGCTGGTTTGCACATGCTATGATTCTGAAAGAGGTGAGGGAGCTGTTCAGTACACTCTGCATTTGTTCATCAAAGCAAACATATCAGATTTCAGACTGTGGGCTGAGCACAGCAGTTGTCAACAAATACAGAAATTGCTGGAATTGAATAGAACTGAAGGAGGGTTGCTGCACCCTGAAACATTAACTCTGATTTCTCTCTCCACCGATACTGCCAACCAGCTGAGTATCTCCAGCAATTTCTGCTTTTATTTCTGATTTTCAGCATCCACAGTTCTTTCTGATTTTTTTGTCAACAAACAGGTCTTGGCTTTGACTGAAACACTCTCGCTTTGTAATTTGATGGATCGTGGCTATCTGCCCGATTGAATGGACCATTCTGAGTGAATACCCCTCTGTGGAGTATTGAAGGAGTGCCACACTCCATCAGAACACACTTTGCGCGTGGGAAATTATGTCTCACGGACTTGATTGAGTTTTTTGAAAAAGTATCAAAGAGGATTGATAAGGGCAGAGCGGTGGACGTGACCTATATGGACTTCAGCAAGGTTCCCCATGGGAGACTGGTTAGCAAGGTTAGATCTCATGGAATACAGATAGATTTTAGCCATTTGGATACAAAACTGGCTTGAAGGTAAAAGACAGAGGGTGGTGGTGGAGGGTTGTTTTTCAGACTGGAGGCCTGTGACCAGTGGAGTGCCACAAGGATCGGTGTTTGGGTCCACTGCTTTTCAGCATTTATATAAATGATTTGGATGTGAACATAGGAGGTATAGTTTAGTAAGGTGACACCAAAATTGGAGGTGTAGTGGACGGCGAAGAAGATTACCTCAGAGTATAATGGGATCTTGATCAGATGGGCCAATGGGCTGAGGAGTGGCAGATGGAGTTTAATTTCGATAAATGTGAAGTGCTGCAAACCTTATCAGGACTTATACACTTCATAGTAAAGTCCGAGGGAGTGTTGCTGAACAAAGAGACCTTAGAGTGCAGGTTCATAGCTCCTTGAAAGTGGAGTCAAAGGTAGATAGGATAGTGAAGAAGGCATTTATAGAGTCATAGAATCATAGAGATGTACAGCATGGAAACAGACCCTTCGGTCCAACCCGTCCATGCAGACCAGGTATCCTAACCCAATCTAGTCTCACCTGCCAGCACCCGGCCCATATCCCTCCAAACCCTTCCTATTCATATACACATCCAAATGCCTCTTAAATGTTGCAATTGTACCAGCCTCCACCAGATCCTCTGGCAGCTCATTCCATACACGTACCACCCTCTGCATGAAAAAGTTGCCCCTTAGGTCTCTTTTATATCTTTCCGCTCTCACCCTAACCCTCTAGTTCTGGTCTCCCCCACCCCAGGGAAAAGACTTTGCCTATTTATCCTATCCATGCCCCTCATAATTTTGTAAACCTCTATAAGGTCACCCCTCAGCCTCCAACACTCCAGGGAAAACAGCCCCAGCCTGCTCAGCCTCTCCCTGTAGCTCAGATCCTCCAACCTTGGCAACATCCTTGTAAATCTTTTCTGAACCCTTTCAAGTTTCACAGCCTCACCTGTGACTATCGATGATACAAATATCTCAGCAAGAGGCCCAGCAATCACTTCTCTAGCTTCCCACTGAGTTCTCGGGTACACCTGATCAGGTCCTGGGGATTTATCCACCTTTAACCGTTTCAAGACATCCAACACTTCCTCCTCTGTAATCTGGACATTTAGCAAGATGTCTCCATCTATTTCCCTACAGTCTATATCTTCCATATCCTTTTCCACAGTAAATACCGATGCAAAATACTCATTTAGTATCTCCCCCATTTTCTGTGGCTCCACACAAAGGCCACCTTGCTGATCTTTGAGGGGCCTTATTCTCTCCCTAGTTACCCTTTTGTCCTTAATATATTTGTAAAAACCCTTTGCATTCTCCTTAATTCTATTTGCCAAAGCTATCTCATGTCCCCGTTTTGTGGTCTTGATTTCTTAAGTATACTCCTACTTTTTTTATACTCTTCTACAGATTCACTCGATCTATCCTGTCTAAACCTGACATATGCTTCCTTCTTTTTCTTAACCAAACCCTCAATTTCTTTAGTCATCCAGCATTCCCTATACCTACCAGCCTTCCCTCTCACCCTGACAGGAATATACTTTCTCTGGATTCTTGTTATCTCATTTCTGAAGGCTTCCCATTTTCCAGCCATGCTTTTACCTGTGATCATCTGCCTCCAATCAGCTTTCGAACGTTCTTGCCTAATACTGTCAAAATTGGCCTTTGTCCAATTTAGAACTTCAACTTTTTAGATCTGGTCTATCCTTTTCCATCACTATTTTAAAATTAATAGAATTATGGTTGCTGGCCCCAAAGTGCTCTCCCACTGACACCTCAATCACCTGCCCTGCCTTATTTCCCAAGAATAGGTCATGCTTTGCACCTTCTCTATTAGGTACATCCACACGCTGAATCAGAAAATTGTCTTGTACACACTTAAGAAATTCCTCTCCATGTAAACCTTTAACACTATGGCAGTCCCAGTCGATGTTTGGAAAGTTAAAATCCCCTGCCATAACTACCCTATTACTTTAAAGTCTGGTTGAAGATTTGTAGCTCGGGTGTCCGTTGTTGTGGTTCTGTTCGCCGAGCTGGAAGTTTTTGCTGCAAACGTTTCGTTCCCTGGCTAGGGAACATCATCAGTGCTATTGGAGCCTCCTGTGAAGCGCTGCTTTGATGTTTCTTCCGGTATTTATAGTGGTTTGTTCTTGCCGCTTCCGGGTGTCAGTTTCAGCTGTAGTAGTTTGTACGTGGGGTCCAGATTGATGTGTCTGTTGATGGATCTTCTTGCCGTTTCCAGGTGTCAGTTTCAGCTGTAGTGGTTTGTATATGGGGTCCAGGTCTATGTGTCTGTTAATGGAGTTTGTGGATGAATGCCATGCCTCTAGGAATTCCCTGGCTGTTCTCTGTCTGGCTTGTCCTATGATGGTAGTGTTTTCCCAGTCAAATTCATGTTCCTGGTTGTCTGAGTGTATGGCTACTAGGGATAGCTGGTCGTGTCGTTTTGTGGCTAGCTGATGTTCATGGATGCGGAACATCCAATTTTGAACATGACACATCATCTTTCCTCTCGGATGGATGTACAAGGTCTGCTATTTCAACGAACAGGGTAGATAGCCCCAGAGTCCAAGCCAACATTAGGATTCTTACCCAATAACTTTAACAGAAATAATCTCACAGTTATCTACCAACTTGAGCTGGAGCCTGTCTGTGCACTGTTTAAGCTCAGTGGCCATCGGTCAGGGAAAATGGTCATCCCTGTCTCCAAATCTGTGAAGCCTCACCCACCCCTGATGCTGGTAATGGACCTAACTCTTGGGGAATGTATTCAGGGACATTTACGAAGGACACTTTGTGAGGGACATGACAGTTGGTGGGCGGTAATTGTAAAGGTGATGATTCTGTCCATCAGTAAAATCAACATTTAGAAATGTAGTCAACCCAACAATAACCCAGAATCAGCAATTCATGGTTACAGCACCTAGGGAGGCCACTCTGCCCTCTCTCAGCAAGAGCAGTGTAGTTAGACCCACACACTCCTCGATCCCTTCCTGAGCTGTAGCTCAGCTGTTGAAAATGCCTCTACCTTCTTTTCGTCAGCAACCATTCACTGTGTAACAAAGATTTTCTTCATGTTGCCATAGCTCTTTTTGTCAATCATCTTCCCTTTCCCTTTAACACCACTCATGCAGTACCTGTGGGGAAACAAGAGGCAGTGTGTCCTGATATCTAAAGAGCAGTGTTGCAAACCCTCCAGGATTGTCCTGAAGAATTGTGTGAAAGAATGGGATTTAGCTCCCAGACACTGTTTCCAGGGAGAAATCATGTTGTGGGTTTGGGATATGAACAATAAATGTGTGTTTTGTTCACTTGCTTGAATACAAAGGCAAGGAAAGAATTGCAGAGGGTGGTTCAATGTGAGGTCATGAAACATGCAGCAAGATCTCCAATCAGGCTTGATGACCATGTTCAATATGGACTGACGATGGGTCTTTAAATCTGAAACATTGACTCTCTGCCCTTAATTTCTCACAGGTGTTGTCTGATGTGACAAATTTGCAGCTTCTTCTGTTTCTGTTTACATTCTGCCAGCATCTGCAATGTTTTTGTGATATAAGATGAATCTGTCACAGAGCTGGCTTGTCACATGCTAAGGAGCAGTAGCAGAATCGTCTGGACTCAGCCAATGTGCACCTTCCACAAACTGAGACATTACACCAACTGAGACATTTACTGGCACTGATGCATTCCCCTCTCAGGTATCTGTGAAAGATCGCATTGTACAATTTCAGACAAAAGTGGGAGGTTTATTCCTGTTATTTTAAGCTGGTGCACCTCCCCGAAGCAAGACCATTGAAAACAAGCAATCATTTTCACATAATTTTGGGGATGTTGCTGTGTGAAGAGTGGCTGCTAATTTTCTTTTCTGAATATGTGGAAGTCTCTTCACAAATCTTTCTTTATGTTGGGTGACATCAGTTTCTAGGAAGATCTGACCTAGTTAGCTGGAATTGAGCAGCTTCGTTACAAGCTGATAGTATTAGCAGACTAAAATCAACAATCTTTTCAGCTCCTTTTTGGAGTGGCCTGGTGGCTCAGTGGTTAGCACTGCTGCCTCTCAGCACCACGGCTCCAGGTTCTATCCCAGCTTTGGGTGACTGTCTGTGTGAGGTTTGCAATATTTACCCTGTGACTGTCCTCTGGGTACTCTGGTTTCCAAAAGTGTGCAGAGTAGATGGATTGGCAATGCTAATTGCGTCCATGGGTGTGTAGGCTAGGTGGATAAGTCATGGGAAATGCAGGGTTACAAGGATGGGAGGGGGGTGCTCTTTGGAGGGTTGATGTGGACTTGGTAGGCCAAATGGCTACTTCCACACTGTGGGGGGGCTCTATGATTGTTTAACTACTATAATGGTTACTTTGAGCTACAGCCTCCAGGGGTGTGTACTAAAATGTCTGGACACTGGATTTAAAACATTCAAACTGTTGGGACTTGCTAAATCGAGTAGCTGAGTAAACCTACGTCTGGTTGGGTTTGGCACGTGTTCTTCTTGAAGAAGATTCATACAACAATGAGTGCTTTTATATAGCTCTATTAGTCATACTCGTAAATGAACTGAGTCACGTAGAACTTCTTAAACCCGTAACTGATGTAACATTGCACCATGAATCACACCTGGCATTTCCAAAATGCACACACCTTGTATGAACAAGCTCAGCTCATTGGTATAGGCATATGGTGGTCAGGGGCATGCTTAGAGACATGTGATGGAAACACTCCTGGATTTGGATTTTTAAAATACATTCATGGGCCAGCATTTATTGCCAACACTTATTTCAGTTCATGATGTGGAGGACCCAGTGTTGGACTGGGGTGGACAAAGTTAGAAGTCACACAACACCAAGTTATATTCTAACAGGTTTAATTGAAAGCACTAGCTTTCGGAGCGCCACTCCTTCATCAGGTACTCCACAACCACCTGAGCTCCGAAAGCTAGTGCTTCCAATTAAATCTGTTGGACTATAACCTGGTGTTGTGTGATTTTTAACTTTGTACACCCTAGGCATCTCCAAATCATAGTCCAATAGGTTTGTTTGAAATTACAAGCTTTTCAGAACATCTGGATAATAAGGATGGAGAAAGTGAGGATTGCAGATGCTGGAGATCAGAGCTGAAAAATGTGTTACTGGAAAAGCGCAGCAGGTCAGGCAGCATCCAAGGAACAGGAGAATTGACGTTTCGGGCATAAGCCTGAAGAAGGGCTTATGCCCGAAACATCGATTCTCCTGGATAATAAGGATACCTATATCAGGCTTCTACGTTTTGATTACAGCTCTACCTTCAACCTTATAATCCCAATCAAACTAATCTCCAAACTCCGAGATCTCTTCCATGACAGCCCTCAACACTAGTGCCCCGCAAGGCTGTCTATCCAGCACCTTACTATGCTCCCTGAACACTGATGACTGTGTGGCCAAATTTCATCTGAACTCCACCTACAAGCATCGCTGATGACACCACCATTGTAGGCCACATTTCAAGCAATGCTGAGACAGAATGCAGGAAATTGATAGAGTGTTTGGTGGTGTGGTGTAAAGATAACAACCTCATCCTCAACGTCAGCAAAATGAAAGAGCTGCTCATTGGCTTCAGTAAGCCAGGAGGAGGATACTCCCCGCCTGTATCAATGGAGCTGAAATGGAGAGGTTTGAGAGCATCAGATTCCGAGGAGTGATGATCACCAATAATCCATCCTGAATCGCCCACATTGTTGCAATGGTGAAGAAGGCACAACAATGCCTCTTCTTCAAAGTTTGAGAGAAGATTTGTAGCTCGGGTGCTCGTTGTTGTGGTTCTGTTCGCCAAGCTGGGAATTTGTGTTGCAGACGTTTCGTCCCCTGTCTAGGTGACATCCTCAGTGCTTGGGAGCCTCCTGTGAAGCGCTTCTGTGATCCTTCCTCCGGCATTTATAGTGGTTTGTATCTACCACTTCCGGTTGTCAGTTCCAGCTGTCCGCTGCAGTGGCCGATATATTGGGTCCAGGTCGATGTGCTTATTAATTGAATCTGTGGATGAGTGCCATGCCTCTAGGAATTCCCTGGCTGTTCTCTGTTTGGCTTGTCCTATAATAGTAGTGTTGTCCCAGTCAAATTCATGTTGCTTGTCATCTGCGTGTGGCTAATAAGGATAGCTGGTCGTGTCGTTTTGTGACTAGTTGGTGTTCATGGATGTGGATCGTTAGCTGTCTTCCAGTTTGTCCTATGTAGTGTTTTGTGCAGTCCTTGCATGGGATTTTGGACACTACATTGGTTTTGCTCATGCTGGGTATTGGGTCCTTCGTTCTGGTGAGTTGTTGTCTGAGAGTGGCTGTTGGTTTGTGTGCTGTTATGAGTTCTAGTGGTCGCAGTAGTCTGGAATGAGAACATGCCGCAACCCAAAGGACTAGCCACACTACCGTACATCAAGAGCATTTCCGAACTGACAGCCAGACTACTATGACCACTAAGACTCATAACAGCACACAAACCAACAGCCACCCTCAGACAGCACCTCAGCAGAACGAAGGACCCGATACCCAGCATGAGCAAAACCAATGTAGTGTACAAAATCCCATGCAAGGACTGCACAAGACACTACATAGGACAAACAGGAAGACCGCTAACAATCCTCATCCATGAACACCAACTAGCCACGAAACGACACAACCAGCTATCCTTATTAGCCACACACACAGATGACAAACAACATGAATTTGACTGGGACAACACTACTATTATAGGACAAGCCAAACAGAGAACAGCCAGGGAATTCTTAGAGGCATGGCACTCATCCACTGATTCTATCAACAAACACATCAACCTGGACCCAATATACCGGCCACTGCAGCGGACAGCTGGAACTGACAACCGGAAGCGGCAGAGACAAACCACTACAAATGCCGGAGGAAAGATCACAGAAGCGCTTCACAGGAGGCTCCCAAGCACTGAGGATGTCACCTAGACAGGGGACGAAACGTCTGCAACACAAATTCCCAGCTCGGCGAACAGAACCTCAACAATGCCTCTTCTTTCTCAGGAAGCTAAGGAAATTCAGCATGCCTATAACGACTCTCACCAGCTTTTATAGATACACCATAGAAAGCGCTCTATCTGGATGAGTTCTGAATGGACTTCTGAAATCTCAAATCTAACGTTGATCTTATTTTTTGTGCACCTTCTCTGCGGCTGTAACATTGTATTCTTCGCTCTGTTCTATCACCCTTATGCACTTTGTCTGGTATGATCTACCTGTACTGCACGTAAAATTCTAGGTACATAGAGCCACAGAGTCTTAGAGATGTACAGCATGGAAACAGACCCTTCAGTCCAACTTATCCATGCCGACCAGACATCCTAACCTAATCCAGTCTCATTTGCCAGCACTTGGCCCATATCCCTTCCTATTCATATACCCATCCAGATGCCTTTTAAATGCTGCAATTGCACCAGCCTCCACCACTTCTTCTGGCAGCTCATTCCATACATGTGCATATGACAATGGCAAATCAAATCAAATTAAATCAACACTTGAGAAGCTTGACACCATCTAGAGCAAAGCAGTCCATTTGATTGACATCATATCCTCAAACATTCACTCCCTCCACCACCAACACACAGGAGCAGCAGTGTGTACCACCTACAAGATGCACTGCAGAAATCCACCAAGGCTCATCTGATACGCTCATTTCCATGTACAAAGACAAGGGCAGCAGATACATGGGAAAACCACTACTTGCAAGTTCCTCTGCAAGTCACACACTATCCTGGCTTAGACGATTTCTCTGTTCCTTCGAATTGCTGGCCAAAATCCTGGAAGGCCTTTATGGACAACACTGTGGGAATCACTTCACTCCAAGTACTTCAGTGGCTCATGGCTGGAGCCTATTACTAACCTTCTCTCAGCACAATCAGGGACAGGCAATGAGTGCTGGCCCAGTCAGCAATGCCCACAACCTATGAATGAGTAAGTATAGTAGTAAGTGTTCAAACAAAGCCAGGTGCTGAGATTCATGGAACACATTTTTGTTTTTCACAGAATTTCAACAGGGAGAAAGTGAGGACTGCAGATGCTGGAGATTAGAGTCGAGAGTGTGGTGCTGGAAACGCACAGCAGGTCAGGCAGCATCCGAGGAGCAGGAGAATCGATGTTTCCTGATGAAGAGCTTATGCCTGAAACATCGACTCTCCTACTCCTCGGATGCTGCCTGACCTGCTGTGCTTTTCCAGTACCACACTCTTCGACGCAGAATTCCGACAATGTGGAAGCAGGCCATTTGACCCAAGTCCACAACAGCCTTCCAAACAGCATCCCACCCAGATCCACCATTTCCCTTGCCTGCACATCCCTGGACTATAAGGGCAATTTATCCTGGCCAATCCATCCTAACCTGCACATCTTTGGACTGTGGGTGGAAACCAAAGCACCCAGAGGAAACCCACGCAGACACAGGGAAAAGGTGGAGAAAGTGAGGACTGCAGATGCTGAAGAGGTCAGAATTGAAAACGGTGGCACTGGGAAAGCACAGCAAGTCAGGCAGCATCCAAGGAGAAGGAGAGTCTACGTTTTTGGCATAAGCTCCTCATGGTGACTGCGCAAACTCTACACAGACAGTTGCCCGAGAGTGGAATCGAAACTGGGTCCCTGGTGCTGTGAGGCAGCAGTGCTAACCACTGAGCCACTGTGCCACCCTAATACTGGAAGGTTCTCTTGTATTCTATCACGGAATGCATATGTCGCTGGCTGTGTCTGCATTCATTCCCATCCCTAAGTGTCTTTGAGGAGATGGGGGCGAGCTGTCTTCTACAGTGCATGTGACAGACCTGAGATGTTCATTAAAGCCAGGGTGCTGAGTTTCATGTAATACATTTTGTTCTTAATTGGACAAGCTGTTTATTATTTTCCTTCCTATATTGGAACAAGGGAAAGATATGAAAAGTATTTTCTGTAAATCATTAAAAAGTATTGCATAATAACTTGCCTTTGTATGGCACATGCAATGTAATAAAAGATCCCAAATCAAATAAATGTTTATTAAGCAAAATTGAACAAAATGACATTTTAAGAAACACATTGTTTTAAGCAGGTCTTAAAGGAGGGAAAGGGAGGAGATTCTGGAGCTCGGGGTCAATACAGCTGAATTTTTGATTTGATTTATTGTAGTCATGTACCTAAGTACAGTGAAAAGTTTTGTTTTGCGAGCATTACAGGCAGATCATAACATACAAGAGCATACACATCATAGGGTGTTTCAACAGAGCGAGGTATACAGGTTAAGGTTGCACATGAGGTGGGCAAAGCAAGTTCAACATTAGATTAGAAATTTGAGAAGTCCATTTAGCAGTCTAATAACAATGGGGAAGAAGCTGTTCTCGAACCTGGTGATACATGTGTGTAAGCTTCTGTACCTTCTGCCTTAAGTAAGAGATTAGATTAGATTATCTACAGTGTGGAAACAGGCCCTTTGTCCCAACAAGTCCACACCGACCCGCAACCCACCCAGACTCCTACATTTACCCCTTCACCAAACACTACGGGCAATTTAGCATGGCCAATTCACTTAACCTGCACATTTTTGGATTGTGGGAGGAAACCGGAGCACCCGGAGGAAACCCACGCAGACATGGAGAGAATGTGCAAACTCCACACAGAGAGTCGCCTGAGACGGGAATTGAACCCAGGTCTCTGGCGCTGTGAAGCAGCAGTGCTAACCACTGTGCCACCGTGCCGCCCACAAGAGGTTGGAAAAGAGTATAACCTGGGTGGGAGAGGTCTTTGATGATGTTCATTGCCCTTCCACCACATTGAGAAGTGTGATGGAATGCATGACTGGGAGGTTGGCTTGCGTGATAGTCTGGGCTGTGCTCACAACTTTCAGTAGTTTCTGGGCAGGCTGTACCAAGCTGTGATGGATCTGGATAGAATGCTCTCTATAGTGCATCGGTAAGGATCCTTACGGACATGCCGAATTTCTTAAGCTTCCTGAGGAAGAAGAGGTGTTGTGTCTTCTTGACCATTGCATCTATGCAGGAGGGCTAGGACCGATTGTTGGTTATCATTACTCCTAGGAACCAGGCTGCTCATGATAAAGTGATGAAAAACAGGAATTGAAGGATTGTGGAGCCAGAGGAGACAGAGATAGAGAGGGGTGACCCCCCCATGGGGTCTGTGGATCACAGGAATGGAAATGTCGAGGTGGAAATATTCTAGGTTCAGGAACCGGTGTGAGACAGTGGGCACAAGGGTTATGGGTGTGTCACAACAGATATAAAGAAATAAAAGTTCTCATAGTCAGGGCTCAATTCAGTAAATCTTGTGAAATCCACACAATTTAATTGAATATCTTAACCACCTAGTCTGCACAGGAAGTGATGTCTCACAGCCTCTCCTGATCCTGGTAATACTGACAACATGATACGTCAGAATAACGTGACAACATGTTGTAGACAGACCGGAAACCACAGTGTGCATTACATTGATTACTGTAAAAAGGCAACAACAGAGCCAAACATGCCACAATCAGACTGGTGACTCATCATGAGTTACAGATAGGAGGCTCTTGAGAGTCCTCTGTTTAATCTATAGTATTAGTAGTGTTATTGTGTGACTTGTCCAATTCAGCATTACCATTGTCCTTATATTTCACTCAAGTTGCTGCTCCACATCAGGAGTTCCTGTACATACAGTAACAACTGTTGAATTCAGTCATGCAAATGTAACAAAGTGTCTGGGAAAACATCAATAAAAGTAAAGTGTTGCAGATGCAGGAGATCCGAAATAAAAAGCACAAAGTGCTGGAGAAACTCAGCAGGTCTGGCAGCATCTGTGGAGAGAGAAAAACAGAGTTAATGTTTCAAGTCCAAAGGCTCTTCTTTGGAAATGAAAGGCTCTGGACAGTGAGGAATTTTGTGCTGTAGATAAACTAGAGTAGCAGAGGTGTAAGTAAACTTCGGCTTCAGCTGGAAGGTACTGGAGGCCTTAACCAATGAGGGAGGAAGTAAAAGGGCAAGTGTTACACTGTCTGTAATTGCATTCCTTCCTCAACTGAAGGAAATGTTTCCTTTGTCAAAAGAGAAAAAAACCCACTTTTTTTCACTTTTTTTCAGGGTAGCATGGTGGCTCAGTGGTTAGCACTGCTGCCTCACTATGCCAGGGATCCGGGTCCAATCCCAATCTTGGGTGACTGTGTGGACTTTGCACATTCTCCTCACAACTGCGTGGTTTTCCCCTGAGTGCTCCAGTTTTCTCCCACAGTCCAAAGATGTACAGGTTGGGTGGATTGGCCATGCTATAATTGCCCATAGTGTCCAGGGATATGAAAGCTAGGTAGATTAGCCATGGGAAATGCAGGGATAAGGTGGGAGGGGTGGGGGGGCAAGGGTTCTGGATGGGATGCCCTGCAGAGGGTTGTTGTTGACTCAATGGGCTGAATGGCCTGCTCCACACTGCAGGGATTCTGTGATTCAGTTCTGAAGCAGACTCAAGCTGGACTGGAAACATTTAACCCGGTTTCTCTCTCCAGGTACTGCCAGAGCTGTTGAGTTTCTCCAGCAATTTCTAAATTTTGTATCAGGAAAGTCATCAAGAGCCTGTCGAGAGTGCAGTAAGCCTGAAGTTTGCTTCCGTTCAGATTTGCACTTTCATTTCGTCATTACCATCGAGTGCATCAACCTCTGCAACATCAGTCATTTCCCGGCTTATCTCAACACATCTGGGGCTGAAACCCACACCATACTATTATCAACCTCTAGCTAGACTCATTGATAGAAATAGTCTCCAAAGTCTCTGTTTGCATGTGCTAATCTAAACCTTGACTGGCCTAAGTCCTCCTCAAATTGTTCACCCATCAACCTTGTGTTAGCTGATAGGCTCCTGGTCAGGCAACACTACAGTGTTCAAGCTGTTGTCCAAATTCCTTCATAGTCTCACCTCTTTCTACTCATGACATTTTTCCAGCTCTAACACCCTCCTGTGTCCCTCCAATGCCAATCTACAGTGTATGCTCCATTTCCTTAGCCTGCAAATGGCGGACTTGCCTTCAGCTGGTTAGACTCTGGAATATCCCCCATAAACCTTGTTGCCTCTCCCTATCATTGGCCAAGTTATCAGTTGACTGTCCCTTATGTGGCTCAGTGTCAAGTTTTATTGCACTTTTCCCCAGCGGAGCAGCCTGGGAAGTTTTAGATTAGATGAGATTACTTACAGTGTGGAAACAGGCCCTTCGGCCCACACCGACCCGCCGAAGCGCAACCCACCCATTCCCCTACATTTACCCCTTTACCTAACACTACGGGCAATTTAGCATGGCCAATTCACCTGACCCGCACATCTTTGTGACGGTGGGAGGAAACCGGAGCACCCGGAGGAAACCCACGCAGACACGGGGAGAACGTGCAAACTCCACACAGTCAGTCGCCTGAGTCGGGAATTGAACCCGGGTCTCTGGCGCTGTGAGGCAGCAGTGCTAACCACTGTGCCACCGTGCCACCCATTTTATGTCAAATGCATGAGGTAAATGCGAGTTACTTCTGCTGCTGATGTCAGCAGAACTAAAATTTGGGCAGGCATCTCACTTTTCAGTGAATTTACATTATTGCACCATGTTGTTAATTATCCCAATCAGTCATTTGGTAGAACAGGACTTGAACCTTGCTGGAAAAAGAGACATGGTCACAGAGTAATTGAGTCACACAACACAGACACGGACACTTCGGTCCAAGCAGTCCTTGCCGAACATGTTCCCAAACTAAACTAATCCCACCACCTGCGCCTGGCCGATACCTTTCCTTTATTAAACTGGAGAGGATTCAGAAGAAATTTACCAGGATGTTACCAGGTATGGAAGATTTGAGTGATAACAAAAGGGTGGGACCTTTTTCACTGGAGCGTAGGAGGTTGAGGGGTGACCTTATAGAGGTTTATAAATCATGAAGGGTATAGATAGGATTAATGGTTGGTGCATTTTCCATAGTTTGGGGGATTTCATGACTAGGGAACACATTTTTTAAGGGGAGAGGAGAGAGATTTACAAAAGGCAGTGAGTGGCAACTTTTTTTTACATTAAGGGTGGTTCGTGTGTGGATTGAACTTCCTGAGAAAGTGGTGGAGGTGGGTACAATTATAACATTTAAAAGACATTTGGATGAGTGCATGAATAGGAAAGGGTTGGAAGGACAATGGGCTGGGGCAAGTAGGTGCGACTAGATGATTTTGGATTGTGTTCAGCATGAGCTGGTTGGGTGATAACCAACAACCTGTTCTGGACCTCCCACGTAGATGCAATGGTCAAGAAGGCACGGCAGCTCTTCCTCCTCAGGCAGCTCAGGAAATTTGGCATGTCCGTAAGGATCCTCACCACTTCTACAGATGTACTGTTGAAAATATACTACCCAGGTGCATAACTGCCTGGTATGGCAACTGCTCTGCCCAGAACCGTAAGAAACTACAAAAGGTTATGTTCATAGCCCAGCCCATCAAGGAAGCCAACCTTTCATCCATGGACTCCATTTACACAGCTCGTTGCAGCAGTAAGGCTGCTAATATCATCATGGACCATCGCACCCTGATAACGATCTCCCAAAACTTCTTCTGCCAGGCAGAAGGTACAGAACCTTAAACACAAACACCAGCAGGTTCAGGAACAGCTTTTTCCCAGCCGTTATTATACTGATGAAAGGACTCTCTAACTTCAAATAATGCTGTTCTTGCGAACGTTGATCTTGCCTAGTGCATGCCCTGTGCCACGTACCCAAATGCCTCTGTCTAAGTTTGTTTACTTTGTCATCCTATGATCATATGTCCTTGCTTACTATGACCTGCCTGTACTGTTCGTAAACAATGTTTTTCACAGTACTTATGTACACATGACAATAAAACAATCAATCAATCAATGACTCTATCCAAATGACTTTCAAACGTTGTAACTATAGCTGCATCCACCACTTCCTCTGACTGTTCTTTCCACCCACGAACCACCCTCTGTGTAATAAAATTGCACCTCATGTCTTTTTGAAAACTTTCTCTTCTCATCTTAAAAGTATGTCCCCTAGTTTTGAACTCCCCTTTCTTTGGAAACAAACCTCTGCTATTCACTTTCTCGATGCCCCTCATATTGCTGAGGTTTTTCATCCAGCACTCATCAGGACAAACGCCAGAATGCCAAATTTCAATAGGTCGCAATACTTTATACGACAGAAGGAAAGAATGCTGATTGGTTGGTAAGTTGACTCTGATTGGCTGAGCTGTTGCCATGAGGAGAGTAACAAGGATTGGCTATCTATGTTTTCACATGATTTCAAAAAGGTACAAGGCTTGAACATATAAATTTTGTTTGTAGAGAATGACTCCTGTGCATGTTGCTTTTAATCATTATGAATAAGCTGCATGGCTCATATAAAAACAAAACACTGCAAATGCTGAAAATCTGAAACAAAAACAGAAATTGCTCAAAAACAGAATTCTTCGGGAACTCAGAGGTTTGGAAGAAGGGTCTCTGGACCCGAATTATTAACTCTTGTCTCTCTCCACAGATGCTGCCAGACCTGCTGAGATTTTCCAGAAGTTTCTTTATTTTTTGTGATTTCCAGCATTTGCAGTTCTTTGGGGTTTTTTTTGGAGAAACTCAGCAGGTCTGGCAGCTTCTGGGGAGAGAGAAGCAGAGTTAACAATTCAACTCCAGTACAACTCTTCGTTAGAACACTCAGATCTGTTCTCAAAACCAAGGCGAATATGTTTAAACCTTGAGCCTTTTTTGAATTATTCAAGAGCTTTCGGAGCCAATAGTTTCTCACCATTTAATCCATGGCAACGTTTCAGTCGGTCAGAACTGACTTGCTAATCAGTCCGCACCCTCGTATCCATGAATCAAACCAAAGTCTAGTGTAAATATTATCTGATCTGAAGAGTATACCAAGTCACATTATACCATCTTGATTTGGTTTATATAGTGTCTCAGTGGGTATGACTCTTATCTCTGAGTCACAAAGTCAGAGATTCAAGAAACTTGACCCCATAATCTAGGGCCTCCTAGTGCACTGCAATGACTCTGTGACACACTCAGCGTTACTGAGGGGGTGCTGCCTTTTTCAATTAATGTTGTCTAAGGCCCTAAGGTACTATTTGAAGGGTGTGGATGTTTTCCCTTCCCTATGTCCTGACCAATATTAATCCCTTAATCGAAATCACCTCAGCAGATTATCTTGTCATTTAAACTTTGCTGTTTCTGGGACCTTGTTGTGGGTATTTGGTTTGGTTAGGTTTTCTGACAAAGCAATATTTAAAAAGAACGTGTTGACTGTAAAACACATTGTTAAACCCCGAGAGCTTGAAAGGAGCTAGAGAAATGATTTCATTGGTCAGAGTACTGAGTACAGGAGTTGGGACATCATGGTGCGGCTGTGCAAGACATTGATGAGGCCACCTTTAGAATGCAACATACAGAGCCCTGCTTTAGGAAGGAAGTTATTAAACTGGAAAGGGTGTATAAAAGATTTACATGGATGCTGCCATGGTTGGAGAGTGTGAGTTATACGGAGATTCTGGATAGGCTGGGGCTTTTCTCCCTGGAGTGTAGGAAATTGAGGGGTGACCTTATAGAGGTTTATAAAATTATGTGAGGTGTAGATAAGTTGAATAGCTGAGGACTTTTTTTGCCAGGGTAGAGGAGTCCAAAACGAGAAGGCATAGGTTTAAGATGAGAGGGGAAAGATTTAAAAGGGAATTGTAGAGGGTTCAGAAAAGATTTACCTGGATATTGCTAGGATTGAGGGTTTGAGCAATAGGGAGAGGCTTGATAGGCTGGGACTTCTTTCATTGGAGCACAGGAGACTAAAGGGTTTATGCAATCATGAGGGGCATGGATAAGGTGAATAGCAAAAGGTCTTTTCCCCAGGGTGGGGGAGTTCAAGACTAGAGGGTGTAATTTTAAGGTGAGAGGAGAAAGAGACCTGAGGTACAACTTTTTCACATGGAGGGTAGTTTGAATATGGAATGAGCTGCCAGAGGAAGTGGTAGATGCAGGTACAGTTACAACATTTAAAAGACATTTGGATAGGTACCTGAATAGGAGGGGGTTAGGAGGATATGGACCAAACATAGACAAGTGGGACTAGTTTAGTTTGGGGAAAACCTGATCCGCAATGGAACGAAGGGCCTGTTTCCACACTGTGTGACTCTATAATTCTATCGTTTTAAATTCTCAATTCGAGATAGCTGTGTGAGAGGATAGAGTGCATCCAGTTCCAGGGAATTTTCCAGTGACATTTTAGGAAGAAAATATCGTATCTGTATTCCATTGAGGAATTACTTTTTAAAACGTAGCAACCATTGTTGGGGAAAGACATGAGAATTGATTTTTGGAAGAGTTTATGGAATGAGCTGACAGTTAATTGGACTTTTTTTTATTATTTGTTGATGCAGGAATAGGTTATAGAATGCACTGCTCCCAGGAAACTTACCATTAGAGAATCACATCTGCAATCCCGTCAGCAGCCAGGGCACTGCCTTTCCGAAGAAGCATGATAAATAACTCCCCATTGCCCACTTGGCAGACCGCGAACTATGTAAAGGAAGAAAATGAAAGTCCTCCTGGCAATATTTATCTGCCAGCCAATGTCAATAGAACAGCTTATCTGCTATCTTCTATTATGAGACGGTTTGAACATTGTAGTGAGAATGCTTTGTTTAAATTATATTACACATTGTTCAGAACGCATCTTGAAAACTGTGTGCAGTTTTGGTCTCCTTATCTCTGGAGGAATGTAAATACCGTGCAGTCGGTACAGCAGAGGGCTACCTCTTGTTGGCGGCACGGTAGCTCAGTGGTTAGCACTGCTGCCTCACAGCACAAGAGACCTGGGTTCAATTCCAGCCTCAGGCAACTGTTTGTGTCGTGTTTGCATGTTCTTCCTGTGTCTGTGTGTGAGTTTACCTGCCACTGTCCAAAGACACGCAGGTTAGGTGGATTGGACATGCTAAATTGCCTTATAGTGTGTAGGCTAGCTGGGTTAACTATGATACATGTAGGCCTACAGAGATAGGGTTGGTATGGGCTGAATGGCCTCCATCTGTCCTGTAGAGATTCTATGACCAGGTTGATCACTGGAATGAGTGGATTGTCTTCTGAGGAAAGATTGGATGTGTGGGGTTCCACTGGAGTTTAGAGAAGTGGTCTGACTGAAGTCTATAAGATCAAGATGGACTTGGAAATTTTATTTCTCTTGTGCTTGTTAGGGGCACTGTTTACAAATTAGCAATCCCCTTTTAGGACAGAGATAATGACATTGAGAGAATAAAACAGAATCTTGATACATTCCATTGCAGATGAATCAAATGTTGTCAGGGGTAGACGGGAAGGTGGAATTTGAAATACAAACAGCTGAGCCATGAATTTATTGAATAATTGGAGTTGAATAACCCCCATGCTGCTCCACATTCATATATTTACTAATATGAGCAGCAGTGCAATCATATTGAGACACCCAAGAAAGAACAGTATGCTGTATGGAGACCCAGGTTGAATTTATTTGCACTTTCTGCAATTTTTCAAGTTGAAAAATGTGAGGTTTACATCAAGTTTAAAATCACAAGTTGGTATGTTTTCATTTACTTCTACAAATTTTACAATATTTTTGGTGGAACATATGCGAAAAGCGATGAAGCTTTGCACTTACACACCATCACATCTCTCAGAAACAAATTCAGGCTTTTTACTGTGAATTGTTTTGAACAGCAGCAATGTCTTCATGGGCAAGTACAGCAGCAAATGTAGAACAAACAGATCTGTGATAACTGCTGTGAAATGCCTTAAGGGACATTTCACTGTATTAAAGGCACTAAAATGAAAGGTATTTCTGCATAGATAAGAAACTGCTCAGAACTTAAACCACAGGTGGAAATTTTTTTGTTCAATTAAACCAGCTAATGATGAAAAGCTTTGAACATAACCACCTTTTATCCTGTTTATATACATTTGTTTTAAAAAGCAGCTTCATTTTATAAAAATTAACCCAACTCCTCGGGAGTGTTTTGTTAACGCTTTGTATGCAATGGGATGTTGGACCTGCCACGATAGTTAGGATTTTGGTCAGTAGGTTAGATCATGCAGCAGCAACACTAGTAAATGTGCGTCTTAAAGACTTTGCATATCAAAGGACAACCAAACTGAGCAAAACAAGTTACTCGTTTTTCCTCCTAGGAGCGCTTGGCCCCAAAGGATGTGGTTTTAAATTGCAAAATATTGTACAAACAGCTCAAATTACAAAACCCATTGCACCTGGGTCCTAGTGCCATCAAGCTGAAAATTAATTCAATCGTGACACATGATTTTCTTCTGAATTGTATATATTATGTTTACGTCACCGTCCCAAGTGCACTTTTTCTCCCAATGTTTTTCTGCCACCTTTCCTGGCACCTCTTGCACTGTGTAATCACAGGAGATATACTCATTATTAAGTATGACACAATACTTCCAGTATAGGAATGGCCCCAGAGGACTGATGCAAGTGCATATGTTCAAATATCCTCCTTTCATCACTTGTCATTCAAAGAGCTGGTGACGGAGTAAACAAGAACCCCAGGTTGGTTTTGGGGATGTGAGTTCAAAGCTTCACCTTGGTAGGTGGTGAAATTTGAATCCAGTACAAATTAAAGCGACCACCATATAACCTTTGTTGGTTGTTGTAAAAGCTCATCTGGCACACTGATGTCCATAAGGAAAGGAAATCTACTGTCCTTTCCTGACCCTACCTATATGTGACTCCAGGCCCATAGCACTGTGGTTGACTTGCAGTAGAAATGGCCTTGCACAGCAATTGACAATAGGCCACTAACACACGTGAACAAATTTTTAAAATGTGCTTTCAAAATATTTTCCCATCGTGACCACATTTTGACAGTCGAAAATTGTTATGAGAGCTGTGAAAGTGGCTGATGGAAAGACCTGTGAGAGCAGGGGATGAAGCTTGTTAGAGGGTGAGCAGGGCTGCTATAACGCAGCTGAACATCCACGCTGGCAATTACTGTCTCAGACCTCATGACCCCAAAACCTGACCTTAAAATCCAACCGCAGGCCCTGAGGCCTTGATCTAACTCCATCAACACATCATTCTATTTCTGTCTCACTTATTGAGATTTTTCTCAAATATGTCAACATGATACAATTTGTGACAATAAAGCTAAAAAAAATTATTTATGTGGAGATCAGAAATGTTCAAAGTACTTCAAGTGTATTCTAAACAAGCTTCTATACAATTTTTTTAAAAAATGTCTTTTCTTTCCAATCCTACCCTCATTTGTCTTTTGTTTAAGTCACCTTTGATAGGAGCAGAAATAAGGCCATTCAGCCTATCGAGTCTCCTCCTCCATTCAATCATGGCTGATAAGTTTCTCAACCTCATTTTCCTGCATTTTCCCAGTAACCTTGATCCTCAAGAACCTATCTAACTCCGTCTTGAACATTCTCAATGACCTGGCCTCCACAGCCTTCTGTGGCAGTGAATTCCATAGATTCATCACTTCCTGGCTGAAAACGTTTCTCCTTATCTCCATTCTAAAAGATCATCCCTTTACTCTAGGGCTACGTTCTCCAGTCCTAGTCTCTCTTCCCAATGGAAACATCTTCCCAACAATCTTCCCTGCCAGTAGCAGTGGTGAACTCTCCTTCTTTATGGTCATTTAAGCGGGCATTGGATAGGCATTTGGAAGTTATTGGGCTAGTGTAGGTTAGGTAGGATTCGGTCGGCGCAACATCGAGGGCCGAAGGGCCTGTACTGCGCTGTATCTTTCTATGTTCTATGTTCTATGTTCTATCTACTCTGTCCAGGCCATTCGGAATTAGAGTCATAGCACGGAAACAGACCCTTCAGCCCAACTCATCCATGCCAACCAGATATCCCAACCTAATCTAGTCCCACTTCCCACATTTGGCCCATATCCCTCTAAACCCTTCCTATTCAGATGCTTTTTAAATGTTGTAATTGTACTAGCCTTCAACATTTCCTCTGGCAGCTCATTTCATACACGCACCACCCTCTGCATGAAAAGATTGCCCCTTAAGTCTTTTTTATATCCTTCCCCTCTCACCCTAAACCTATTCCCTCTAGTTTGGACTCCCCTACCCCAGGGAAAAGACTTTTACTATTCATCCTATGCCTCTCGTGATTTATAAACCTCTATAAGGTCACCCCTCAGCCTCCGACGCTCCAGGGAAAATAGCCCCAGCCTATTCAGCCTCTCCCTATAGCTCAAATCCTCCAACACTGGCAACATCCTTGTAATTCTTTTCTGAACCCTTTCAAGCTTCACAACATACTTCTGAAAGGAAGGAGACCAGCATTGCACGCAATATACCTCTCCCAAACAGGTTCCTCCAAGATCAGTTGTGAATTTTGCTGTTTGTTAAGTTTTCCTAGCCACACTCCAATGTCCAGCGATACAGGTGTTCTGTATGCCTCAGATAGATCCCCCCTCATCATTCTAATTGTGGGTAAACCCAGAGTCCTCAAATGTCCCTCATATGTTAAGCTTTTCATTCCTGGGACCATTCTCGTGAACGTCCTCTGAACACACTTCAGGGGCAGTACATCCTTCCTGAGATGTGGGGCCCAAAACTGTGCACAGTACTCCAAATGTGTTCTGACCAGAGCCTTACAGAGCCTCAGAAATACATCACTGCTTTTATATTCAAGCCTTCTGGAAATCCAAATAGATCACCAGGAGTTGGATGTTTCTGTGGACAACCAGTTCAGAGTAGGGCTCAGATGCTGAGCAGGAGAAAGTGAGGACTGCAGATGCTGGAGATCAGAGCTGAAAATGTGTTGCTGGAAAAGTGCAGCAGGTCAGGCAGCATCCAAAGAGCAGGAGAATCGACGTTTCGGGCATAAACCCTTCTTCAGGACCAATCTGACTCTGAGGCAGGTGTGTATGTACAATATCAGTTTTGGTCTCTGTCTCCCTTTCTACTTTCAAAATCCACTTAAGAAAACCGTCGCTTCGTCCTGGCTTTAGAGCATTACCCTCGTCTTTTGTTTGCCACTTCTGTTGCGTAAACAGAAAAAGATGAAGTCACCCTGACCTCCCATTACAGGGGGAGATGACTGGTGATTATTTAACCTCAGGGTCACCACACCTCAGCTAAGGGGAAAAGAGAGCCCTTCACGGAATTAAACCCATGCTGTTGGCTCCACTCTATATACTGAGCCAGCTGTCCAGCCAAATGAGCTAACCAACCTCTGTGAAATTCAGAACTTGTGTTGGTCAAGAACTGAACTTGGTCAACTGCTTGAAAGGGAGCTACCCTCCCCACTGCAGCACCATCCTATCGTTACTCCCAGCCCATCGTCCTATACATGAGGGTTGTATTAAAAATGCACATTATTCAATTAAATGAAACTTTAGCAGTTTTAGACCTGTGGAGGGAAAAATGCCAAGCTTGACTGCGATCCAATTCAATTTTTAAAAAATAATAATTGACTCCAGGGGAACCTGCTGAAAAGGCTTAGTGTAGATTCAGGTCTGTGTTTATTTAGTCATCGGTCACACCCAGCACTGGAACCTGACAGTCAGCTTTATTTTTAAACTGAATTGGACTTGTTTGATGTGATTTGTATGTTCTGGGCCGTGGTCTCAAAGCCCTCCACCAACACCCCACCCTCCTCCAACACTATTTATCTTTCGATAGAGCACCTTTGAACTTATTCAAATCAACTTCTCAGGGACAAAAGACAATTCAAACACTGCCTGGCTCATAAACAATTGAAGATCGCTTTTAAGAGACAATAGTAAATATGACTTGTGAAATAAATCACCATGGAAACCATTAGCAAATATAGAATAATCCAAATGCAGAGAATATGCTGCATTTAATGTTACAAAGTATTACATCCACTGTTCATGTTTAGCATACATAAATGCTTGACTTTATGATTTGTGTCCTAATGTCAATCTCTCAATCCCTCACACTGCCTAGTCTCTGCTATCAATGGAAACTGCTCCCGTCCTTTTGAAATCTCTCCACTCCTCAATTCTGTATTTCCAAATAAACCTGCTGGACTATAACCTGGTGTTGTGTGATTTTTAACTTCAACAGTCTGAGAAGCCCAAAGCCTCTTTCTTCTCCATTATGATTTAAAGACTATATCTTTGAACAAACTTTAGATCACCTGGCAACTATCTGTTTACCTGGCTCATTGTTGGGTTTTGTTCAATAACATTTGTGTGAATTATGTCTTGGAATATCAAAAGTACTGTTTGCAAGCAAGCTTTTCTTAATTTACACATATTACTGTGATAGTGGCCTCGCTATTTTCCCCACGTAGGAATTAGAAATAAAGACCTGAGCTGATATCGCAACAAGGAACAGTAAGGTAACGAAAACTCACTTCACTTTGGAAACAGCTTTATGCAAATTTCTAGCATGAATTCTTTATCAGAAACATCTCATCCGCAATACATCAGATGTCTACTGTTGCTTGGTGGTATCTCCTCTCAATCAGAAGGTTATACGTTCGTCTTGCACTCCACAGAATTGAGTAGATAAAACATTACTAACACTCCAGTTAGTCCTGTGCTAGAGTGTTAGTGATATTGTCTTTCAGATTTAATGTCAAACTGAGTTTGTCCCCTCCGCTGGTTTTAAACAACCTGATACATTTGAAAAGATCGGAATTTCATCCCTGCTCTCCTGCCCAATAGTTCTCCCTCAACAAAATTCCTAGCACTGTCATTCGTCATATTACCATGTGTCCACTGCAGTTGCAACTTCCTGACAAAAATTAAGGAAGTTAATTTTAATTCAACATAAAATTCATTAACATTTTTTTCCCTTCATTCTTGTGTAGGATGTGGGCTTTGCTAGTAAATCACATATTTGTCGTCCATCCTTAGTTGCCCTCAAACTGACTTGCTCTCTAAGCCACTTCAGAGTCACGGAGATGTACAGCACAGAAACAGACCCTTCCTTTAACTGGTTCATACCGACCAGATATCCTAAATTAATCTAGTCCCATTTGCCAGCATTTGGCCAGTATCCCTCTAAATCCTTCCTATTCACATACCCTTCCAGATGCCTTTTAGATTAGATTAGATTCCCTACAGTGTGGAAACAGGCCCTTCGGCCCAACAAGTCCACACCGACCCTCCGAAGAGTAACCCACCCAGACCCTTCACCTAACACTACGGGCAATTTAGCATGGCCAATTCACCTAACCTGCACATTTTTGGACTGTTGGAGGAAACTGGAGCACCCGGAGGAAACCTACGCAGACACAGGGAGAATGTGCAAACTCCACACAGACAGTTGCCTGAGGCAGGAATTGAACTCAGGTCTCTGGCGCTGTGAGGCAGCAATGCTAACCACTGTGTCACTGTGCCACCCGCACAGTGTTGTAATTGTACCTACCTCCACCACTTCCACTGGCAGCTCATTCCATACACCCTCTGTGTGAAAATATTGCCCTTTAGGTCCCTTTTAAATCTTTCCCTCTCATCCTAAAACTTACGCCATCTAGTTTTGGACTCTCGTACCCCGGGAAAAAGACCTTAGCTATTCACCGTATCCGTGCCCCTCATGATTTTTATAAACATCTAGTGACCACATTGTTGTTGGTCTGGAGTCACGTGTGGCCCTGACCAGATAAGAATGGAAGTTTTCATAGAATCATAGAAACAGGCCATTTGGCCCAACAAGTCCACACCATCCCTCTGAAGAGTATCCCACTCCCCTACCCTATTACTCTACATTTCCCCTGATTAACGCACCTAATCTACACATCCCTGAACACTAAGGGCAATTTAGCTTAGCCAATTCACCTAACCTGCACATCTTTGGACATTGGGAGGAAACCGGAGCACCCGGTGGAAACCCACACAAACACGGGGAGAATGTGCAAACTCCACACAGACAGTCGTTCGAGGCTGGAATCGAACCCTGGTCCCTAGTGCAGTGAGGCAGCAGTGCCGCCCTTCTCTGAAGGACATTAGTGAACTAGATGGAACATTGCAACTAGCAGTAATGGTTACATTGTCACCATTAAGCTAGTTTTGTTTAAATTCCAGATTTTTATTGGATTATAATTTCAGCATCATGGTGACATTTAAACTCCTGTCCCCAGTAAGCTCTAGATTACTGTGAAACTGCTATAACAGGACTAACCCCCTGTGATATCTTGAGAGGCTATAAAAATATAATTCTTGCTTTAACTGCATCAGATTGAGTTAGGTTAGTTTATATGCTCAAATCCTGCAATTGGACTTCAAAACACAATCTCTGCTCCATAGACTACCAACTCAGACAGGGTTTAAAAGTTCTTTCCATTACCTGTGACCTCCCCCCCTCAAGAGTTGAAGACACTGAATATATGTGTATATATATATATAGATGCAATTGCATATGGGCTGGCCTGGTAAAGTAGATGAGACCAGTTGATGGGAGTCATTGACCACAAAATTATTGCATCAGTACTTTATCTTGTTGTCACTTGACATTCCCTGTCATCACCTGAAGTGCACAATTGCAGCTATACCTTGGAAAATGTCCATTCCTATCAATCACCTCAACAATTCCAGTGAGTTTGTTACAAAGGGTCATCCATGGTACGTGGGTGTCATTGGTTGGGCCATTCCTAGTTGCTCTAGAGACGGTGGTGATGAGCTGCCTTCTTGAACTACTGCAGTCCATTTGCTGTAGATTGACCCACAATGCTGTTCAAGAGGGAGATCCAAGACTTTGACCCAGCAATGCTGAAGAAATGGTAGTATAATTCCAAGGAGAAAGTGAGGACTGTAGATGCTGGAGATCAGAGCTGAAAATGTGTTGCTGGAAAAGCGCAGCAGGTCAGGCAGCATCCAAGGAACAGGAGATTCAACGTTTTGGGCATAAGCCCTTCTTCTCCTGTTCCTTGGATGCTGCCTGACCTGCTGTGCTCTTCCAGCAACACATTTTCAGTATAATTCCAAGTCAGGATGGTGAATGTTGTGGAGGGGAATTTGCAAGTGGTGGTGTTCCCATGTATCTACATCCTTTGTCTTTCTAGATGGAAGTGGTTATGGGTTTGAAGGGTGATGTCTAAGGAGACTTGGTGAATATCTGCAGTGTAACCTGCAGATGGTACACACTGCTCTGACTGAGTGCAGTGTTTGGTGGAGGAGAGAGTGAATAAAACAGTTAATTAATCAAAAGCAGAGCCAATGTCACTAAGACAGCCCCTATCCCAATATAAATGCAGTTTCATACAACACATAGGGACAACATGGTGGCTCGTGGTTAGCACAGCGACAGGGACTCAGGTTCGATTCCAGCCTCGGGTGACTATCTGTGTGGAGTTTGCACATTCTTCCTGTGTCTGCGTGGGTTTCCCCTGGGTGCTCTGGTTTCCTCCCACAGTCCAAAGATGTGCAGGCTAGGTGGATTAGCTATGCTAAATTGCCCAAAGAGTCCAGGGATAGTTAGGTTAGGTGGTTAGCCATGGGAAAATACCAGGTTGCAGGGGTAGAGGTTAAGGGTTTGGGGGTTGGGGGCGGGGGGGGAATGCTCTTTGGAATGGGCCGAATGGTCTGCTTCCACACTGTTGGGATTCTGTGATATAATTAATATCCTACATATTCATGTAGATTAATTCTATACTGTTTAATGTATTACTTTGCATATGGGACATAGTATTCCATACAGTTTATAAATATATAAAAACATTTTAGAGTGATGTTGAGGTGTAGTTGGTGGGGTCCCTTTCTCTGGGGCAGAAGCTGATGATTATTCATAAGGCAACCAAAGAAGTTGGGTATTAATCGAACAAATCCTGCCAGCACGTACAAGAGTCGGACAGATTCCTGGTTACCCACGTAAGGAATTGAGCCTCTGGCATCACCATCCAGAGCTCCATATTGCCGCAGTATTCAGACTCCCTGAGTGAACTGTAAAACACCGTCACTGTCAAATTGTTTCATTACAAAGTCACCATCGTACCAGAGCTTAGGGCTACTCTCTCATTAAAGAGAGATGTCTGATGATAGTTTAACCTGAGGGTCACCACACCGCAGGTGAGGGGAGAGATTGTGAACGAGACCCTTTGTAGTAGCCTCAGCCGGTATGGGAATCGAACCCACCAGAGTGTTAACTCTGTATCGCAAACAAGCCGTGCAAGCTAACAGAACCCCTCCATAAATATAGATGACTTACAAGCTGTGATTTCTCTATAACAAAGCAAACAAAGCAATCAGAATTCACATCTTCTCTCAGTCTGAAACTAAATAGCAATGAGTCATCACCCTTATTTGATTTTGATTAAAATCTGTGAATAATGATATCTTTGCTTCATCGACAATTCCATTGTATCCAGAACCAGAATAGTTCCCACATCCAGATTGGCAGTTTCACATGGATACTCACAATTCTACTGTGCAGGCTAAAACTAAATTGCAAATAAAATTGTTTATCCCAATTTATCCTCTGTATAAGCACTTCTAAAAGCATCAATTTCATGCAAAATATTGCCCTAACGTTGGAGGAATTGTGTCAACTATGTTTGTACAAATAATACTGCAATGCCTCTAATCTGGATTTGATACAAACATTGCTCTCAGGCAGAACATCTAATGTGCATCTGTTTCCTGGATCACATCCTATAACTCATGAATGATTTTTAAGCTTGTTCAATGTTGTCATTTTCTCAAGTTTGTTGCCGTGTGTTGCAATGGACGGATTTGCTGCAAATATTTATATGTTTTCTAATTTCAAGCATCCATATTAAGCCTCTTTTAAAGTTTCATGTCAGTTAATATATTATGAAGCTTCCCTCAACTCAAATAGTTTGCGACTTAATCTACTTGTTTTACATGTATTTACTTTGGCAACATTTAAAGCATGTCTTTTATCCTGTATTTTCTGACAGTAGATATATTTGTTGGACATTTATAAGCAACCGGATACAGTCCAAATTTAATCTGAACAATAACATCTCTTTACTGCTTTTACGAGGTCAAGCTTGCTTGCAAAGAACTTGGAATAACTTTAAGAAATAGCCTTCCAGGCTGAATTAATAAAGAAGTAAATATATACGAAGCAATGTAAACAGCAACGTTTGAGAAGGCAACTCACCAGCGACTTTTCACAGGCATTCAGGGAAGGGCAATGAATACAGGCTAGCCAACATAGTCATAGAAATCGACAGCAGACGAAAAGCCCTTCCACCCATCGTCTGTGCTGATAGGAACCACACCAGTCAAAAACATCCATCTAACTATTCTAATCCCATTTCCAGCACTTGGCCTATAGCCGTGTATGTCTTGGCATCACAAGTGCACACCCAAATACTTCATCAATGTTATGAGGGCTTCTGTCTCTCCCACACCTTGGAGTGTAGGTTCATAGCTCCTTGAAAGTGGAGTCGCAGGTAGAGAGGATAGTGAAGAAGGCGTTTGGTATGCTTTCCTTTATTGGTTCGAGTTTTGAGTACAGGAGTTGGGAGGTCATGCTGCGGCTCAATTCCACTTTTTTGCCTTTTCCTCCACCCCCTTGATCCCCTTACTGATTACTCTGTCATGCTTGCGCACATGTACACATACACCCTCTCAATGCACAATGCACGCACACAAACCCACACCCACTCTCTCTCTCCTTCGCGCATACACACACACATAACGTTTATGGCGTAAATTTGCACTTGCAGATACATTCTATTTTGTTCAAAAAGCATGCACTCTGTAGGCAGTCAAAGTTAAAAATCACACAACACCAGGTTATAGTCCAACAGGTTTAATTGGAAGCACACTGGCTTTCGGAGCAACGCTCCTTCATCACAATCACCTGATGAAGGAGCGTCGCTCCGAAAGTTAGTGTGCTTCCAATTAAACCTGTTGGACTATAACCTGGTGTTGTGTGATTTTTAACTTTGCACACCCCAGTCCAACACCGGCATCTCTAAATCATGTAGACAGTCAGTCCTTGTGACATTTTATAAATTCCTACTTGGGAAACAGATCCAGTCTGATTCGAGATTGGGATACAGACACAAACCTCACACCTTCAATGCATTGTCGGAGCTGTCACCTTTTTTATATAAAACCTTAAGTTATCTCTGTGACTGTGACTCTGGGATTACGACTTGAAAGAAATTCTGGGATTTACATATTAATGAATCGAAACCTGCATCCCTGTTATAAGTGTCACAATACTGGTTCTTTTTACAAGATTACTATGCCCTTGAGTTTTTTTCAGAGAAGTTCTATTGACCCAAGGTTTCATCATATCTGAAGTTTGACTGGTTTATTGGAGCCTTTTGTTTACCCTAACAGATAGTACCTCCAGCCTAAGACTTTCATGTCTTAAAAAAAACGCTCTAATCAAAATGGAGAGGCCAGCTAGCTGAGTAGCTAACCTTCGTTTAGATTAGAATTTTTTTATATTTCAGTTCAGAACTTTAGTGAGTTCAGTTGCAGCAGGGGATGTGTGAAACAGGAGGCTGAGTTCTCTCTCTCTAACTTTGCAAACTGTAAGCTGTCTGTGTCACTTTTACTCTTTGTGCTCAGGGATGTGTGTATTGGGACTGTTGCAAGTATTTTTGGAACAACACCATAAAGTTGGTTTTGGGAAGGATACGTTCAACCATAAAACATAAGACCATAAGATATAGGAGTGGAAGTAAGGCCATTCGGCCTATTCAGTCCACTCCGCCATTTAATCATGGCTGATCGGCTTTTCAATTCCATTTACCTGCACTCTCCCCATAGCCCTTAATTCCTTGCGAGATCAAGAATTTATCAATCTCTGCCATGAAGACTCCCAATGTCCCGGCCTCCACTGCGCTCTGTAGCAATGCATTCCACAGGCCTACCATTCTCTGGCTGAAGAAATGTCTCCTCATTTCCATTCTAAATTGATCCCCTCTAATTTTAAGGCTGTGCCCATGGGTCCTAATCTCCCTGCCTAATGGAAACAACTTTCCAGTGTCCACCCTTTCTAAGCCGTACATTATTTTGTAAATTCCTAATAGATCTCCCCTCAACCTTCTAAACTCTAATGAATACAATCCCAGGATCCTCAGCGGATCATCATATGTTAGGCCTACCATTCCAGGGATCATCCGTGTGATCGGGTATTCGGTTTTCTGTTCTTCGTGTTTCATTCCATAATTTTGTACATAAATTTTGTTTGTTTAAAACTTGACAGTTGAACCAGCTAATTTACTGTAGAAATAACCACCATATACTTACCTAAAACAAATAGCAAAGTTACAGTCTGGGCTACCTGCTTAAAAATGTTTTGAAGGGTCTGGCCTAGTCTATAACAAAAGTGATTAAAGACTTAACAGCAATCTAGGTTTGTTCAATACATCACTTCAGTTGTATGACACTTGACCTTTTACTATAGATTCTGTCCTCTGATCCTGCCCCACTAGCTACCTGATAAAGGAGCAGGGCTCTGAAAGTTTGTACTTCTAAATAAACCTGTTGGACTACAACCTGTTATTAGACCATAAGACATAGGAGTGGAAGTAAGCCATTCGGCCCATCAAGTCCACTCCACCATTCAATTATGGCTGATGGGCATGTCAACTCCCACTTACCCGCATTCTCCCCGAAGCCTTTAATTCCTTGAGACATCAAGAATTTATCAATCTCTGCCTTGAAGACATTTAGCGTCCCGGCCTCCACTGCACTCTGCGGCAATGAATTCCCCAGGCCCACCACTCTCTGGCTGAAGAAATATCTCCGCATTTCTGTTCTGAATTGACCCCCTCTAATTCTAAGGCTGTGTCCACGGGTCCTAGTCTCCTCGCCTAACGGAAACAATTTCCTAGCGTCCACCCTTTCCAAGTCATGTTCTGTGATGTTTACCTGTGTGAAAAAGTGTGGTGCTGGAAAAGCACAGCCAGTTGGGCAGCATCTGAGGAGCAGGAGAGTCAACATTTTGAGCATTAGGGCTTCAACACATTCCTGATGAAGAGCTGATGCTCGAAACGTCGACTCTGCTGCTGCTCGGGTGCTGCCTGGCTGGCTGCAACTTTCCAGCAGCACACTTTTTGACTCTGATCTCCAGCATCTGTAGAGATCAGTTTCTCCTACCTGATTTTTAACTTTGCCTACCCCAGTCCAACACCGGCATCTCCATAACATAACTCAGCCTGGTGTATACTTATTGACCAGGGAGGAGAACGTGAGGTCTGCAGATGCTGGAGATCAGAGCTGAAAATGTGTTGTTGGAAAAGCGCAGCAGGTCAGGCAGCATCCAAGGAACAGGAGATTCGACATTTCGGGCATAAACCCTTCTTCAGGAATGAGCCTCATTCCTGAAGAAGGGCTTATGCCCGAAATGTCGAATCTCCTGTTCCTTGGATGCTGCCTGACTTGCTATACTTATTGACCAGCCTTGGCAGTTCTTGCTGGTAAAGAATTCCTGAATCACCACTCTCTCAGAGAGAAAAAAAGTTCCTATCACCTCTGCTTTAAATGGGAGACTTCTTTCTCTGAGATTACACCCGTCAATGCTATACACAATCTCAAACTAGGAGTCAGAAGAGAGGGTCTTAATTTTCACAATACATCAATACATTCCTGTCGGTGCAGCACTCCCTAAAACCTTGGAATATTCAGCTACATCTTTATGTTTGTGACTCTAGGGTAGAATCAAACCTATGATCTTATAACCCACAATCAAGAGTACTATTCAGTGAAACATAGCTGATGCTTGGCAATTTGCTTTAAGTCTCTTCTCTATGATTATTATCATGTCTGTTAATTTCCTTCCATGCCTGTACGTCTGCAAGGGCTTGACTCCGCCTCCACGAAGTACCCAGGGCTATTTTTCTATTTTAAAATGTGGCACATAGTTGCATGCTATTGTTGCCCAGTTTACAAACCGAGGTTCAATCTGGCTCCAGCAGACGTTAAAATGTCCTTTGGCTACACTGGGAGAGCAAAGCGTTTATTTTTGGTCACATCCATCCTGAACCAGCTCCAACAAAAACACACCTAACTGGTCATTGATTTCATTCCTCTTGGTAACATTTATGCTGTGGCAAAATGTCTGGCTTCTCTGCCTCCTCCCATCCCAATTGCTCTTTCACATCAGTCACCACAACAAAAGCTTAGACATGCTTCAGAGCGATTTGATAACGCACTGATAACGACGTGCAGCGTTTCTGAATTATCAATGGAAACTGCAGTTCAGTTGCAAATCCTGTTAGAACGGGGGGGGGGGGGGGGGTAGCAGGGCTACATTTTGCCTTTTAAGTGGAGAAAGAAAATGCCAACTCCGAAAAATGGCATATCAACATTTTCCCATCTCACCTCCCTCCCACAACTCCATAGTTCTTGCACATCTGCTTCGCATCATTTTGACATTACCATGCAGATTATGTTGCGAAGGTTTCTGTAATTCCCTCCAGGGAATGCACACTGTACTGAGCTGGACAGATTAATAACGTGCCCGAGCACACAGCCCTCCCTCGCTGGCGCCACGCCAGACACTCTTATGCACCCCCCAGCCCCCCCCCCCACTCTTCACACAAACTGTCCGATCTGCTGTTGGCTCGCAGCCCAGAACAAACTGCAACAGAGACGAGAAAAAAAACAATGCGAGATGAAACTAAAGACACGCACACATCGAACAGAAAACAACCGCAACTAAACTGGGAATCTGAAACAAAGGAATCCTAACTTCAACACGCTGGGAATCTGAAAAGTCATAAACGCAGGGACAAAACAGGAGGCTGGAAATCTGACACAAAAAAATTAAATAGAAAACCTGGAAGATGCTGGAAGTGTGAAACAAAAAAAAAGGCTGGAGGTACTGGAAATATAAAAAAACGACAGACATGGAAAAGCATGGAATATGCTGAAAATCTGAAACAAAAATACAGAAAGGCTGGAAGATTCTGGAATTCTGAAGCGACAGGGAAAACATGCAAGATCCTGGATATGTGAAACAGACAGATATGGAAAGATCTGGAAGATTATGGAAATTTTAAACAAACAGGCACGGAAAACCTGCAAGATATTAGAAATGTGACATCAGAGAAACCACTGCGGACACTCGGTGAGCATCTGTAGCAGCAGGGCAAAGCAATAATTGAAAAGTTAACCCAAAAAAAACACTTTGTGCTGCTGTGCTATAGTTGTTGTTGTTTTGCAGATGCTTTCTGAGAGCTCCCCCTCAGCCCCATGTGCTGTACTGTTGTGTTCCAGAACAAACTGTCCCAGGGACAGAGGGAGGCTGCAATGCGCAGGCGCGGATTGGGGGGAGAAATAGTTACATGGTAATGGAACGTGAGGAACGTGCGGCGTGCTCTGATTGGCGGAATCACCGACTCCTTGTATCAATTCCACACCCTATATGGGGAGGGGGCGGGGCCACGGCTTAGGGGGCGGGGCTAGGCTCCGTCCCTATATAAGGCCGAGCCTGCGGTTTTTAGATGCACTCCGCAGCTCGGAGCCGGCTGTAGGTGTTTGAGTATTAAAGGTCACCTGCAGTCTGGGTCTTTGAGAGGTTTCTTCCCCTCCACGGTACCGGGCAGCGTACGCCTCCTTCTTTTACCTTTCCCCCCTCCGTCTCGGCTTCTCCTCCTACCGTGTGTGAGAGAGACAATGTGTCACGGCCGTGCAATAGCCCCTCCGGCCCCACTGCCGTTTCCCACTCCGTCCTCCTCGTCTTGGAGCAAGCTTCTGCAGAGGATCGCCGACCTGACCTCCGGCTCCCCACCTCCGACAGCGGCCCCACTCCCTCCTAAAGCGGCTGAGGGCCAGCCCGCACTGGACACGGACAGTGGTGAGTGCACATCACTTTTTATTTTCTCCCTTTTTTTTAAATGTCTTCGGGTTTTCCTAAATCTTCACACCCACCCTCTCTCTTGAACAGTCGTGTTATTCTGACATTGTCTTTTTTTCTTAATATTGGCTTTTCTTTTAAGTCTTAATTTCATTCTCCTAATCTCCTATCTTAAAACAAAAAGTTAAATGTCCTTCCCTACTGCTTGAGTTTGACTTATTTAGCATTAACTTTATATTTATCCCCCCATTGTTGTAATCTTTGGCTTGATTGTATTAAATGCATGAATTCTTACTCTTTAATGCCCCCTTATTCCATGCTAGGAGAGCTGTCTGCTGCTAACTTCAGATCTGTAAATGTACAGGGCTACATGTCCTAACATGCCTTTAAATTAGTGTCCTATACAGAGGGAATAAAAATCAAATTAACACCAGACTAAAGATATTCGGGGAATAAGGGTGCATTATGAAACTTCTATAGCAAATGTGCACGGTGATTGCTCACTTTACCTGAAGTTTAATCGCTTTCACTACTCTTAAACTACAAACAAAATCAAGTTGAAAGTTAATATCCCACTTGTTCCCTATTATTTGAATGTAAGCTTTGCCCTGGTTGTGATAGTTTTTCACCCCCTCCCCATCTCTCCCTGCAGATTACGGTAGTTTGGATTCAGACAGTGACTCCCTCACTGATGATCCCTATGAGGAGTTGCTGTGCGCCGATGTGATGCAGCTGATCGAGCAGAGCCTGAGCGATGCCAAGCGCGGCGCCCTCCGCTGCTTCAAGCTGCTCATCCCCGACCGGCTGACGGCGCAAGTCGCCGAGGAGCTGCTGCGGCTGGCGGCGGGCGAGCCGTGCGGACTGCGGGGCGCGGTGCTGCACCTCCGCGTCGAGGAGCCGGGCGGCTGCAAGGACGTGGACCGCATCGTGGTGGACGCCAGCCTGCCGCCGACCTTCGAGCTGACCCTGGTGCTGAGGCTGGAGGCCGGCCTGTGGTCTCGGATCCAGGACCTGCTGAGTGCGGGCCCCTCGTTCACCCCGGGCTACAGCCAGGCTCTCCGGCTCAGCCCCCACTTCACCATCATCAAGAGGAAGCTGTACAGTTCCACTGGCCTCTTCATCGAGGAATGCTGAGACAGATGGGGAACAGCAGGAGGACACCCAACTCAAAACAGACCAGCCGGCCCAGAGTCTCTCCTGGACCGCGAATATCTGATTCCAGTCACTCATTCATTCACCAGGCCTCACCTGCACAGTCAAACTGGGACAAAAGTTACTGGATACGAACTTTGTACACAAGTTGCTTCTCCCTGAGGGAGAGTGCAGTGTTAACCTGGAATGGGACTCGTTCTGTACTGTCCAGAGATTATCTTTATCAGTCAGATGGCTTCAGATACAAACATGGTGCTAGTGTGTGTGGTCACAAGTTAATGCCCCTTCCTGGGCTACAGCAGGTCTGCCGGGCAGCCTATCATAAGGACTTCAATTGCATTCAATAACTTTTTTTGATACTGGTGTAATTCATTTATGGTTTGTACACATTTTTAAAATAAAGAACCTCTCTTGACTTGCTGTCTGTAAAATTTGTTTAAGATGAGTCTTTCTCAGAAATGGTCTGTTGACAGTTAGTGCACCTTCAACCATCACTTTTTCAACTTTTAGCAGTAAATATTTCATAATCTGGCAGTGGACATTTGGTTCAAATTAAGAATTGCATCAGCTAGGACTGGCAGCTGGTGTTACATGTTGGTGTTCTGCTGGGTCCTAGTGCTCAAGGATCTGAGGGTTTTATTTTGCTGGTGATCCTTAACTTGCTCTACTGTCCCCTGCACTAGCCAGGTGTCCTGCAATAATCAAATTTAACTTCTCTGCTGAGCCTGTTACTACAGTATACTGACTGGCTTCTTGCCTTGTCTAGACTTTTTCTTTTCTCCCCATACCAAAAGCTCTTCCCCCATACCATTGCAGCTTGTGAAATAAAGCTGTCAATTAGACTGATGAGAAAGTAGATTCTCTTGATAGTTACGAACAGTTGGTTATGTATTTTGAGTGGAGACAGCAAATCAAAGAAGATATGCTAAACAAATAAGACCTAGAAACTAATTTCTGACTATCAACACTGCCTCCACACTGTAGCTGATGGGATGTGAAGGCAATCTGTCACAGCCCCCTTTTTCCCTCACCAGTGATTGGTCTCAGCAGCGTATACATAGTGTGTACTGGATGTATCCCTACCGTTGACCCAAGTTCACGTCTCACCTGTTTCACAAGTAGGTATGTTCGGAAATATGATTTTAAAATTTCTACAGCAGCCAGCTCCACTACATGGTCACCAGGAAGCAAATGCAGTCACTGAGCAGCTCTCCACCTGCTAGCTGAACTTCACTCACCCCTAATGAGGGGGGGGGGGGGGGGGGTGGAGAGCAATAAAGTCAGGGCAAAAGGAGTGTGTTGTCACACTGATACCCCACCTACCTCTAGTATAACAGCCTGTGGAAGCTGTATCAGTCTGTACAGCCACCTACGGTCTCCCCCTGAGAGTGGAACAGAGTCATCCTTGTCTTGTGAGGGGCTGTCAATGACTCATGCAGTTCCATAAGTTCTGCATTATCAGCACTTTCTTGACATTGTTCTTACAGTGTTCTTCAGGCTTAATGGCCATGTGAGTGAGATTAAAAGCAAGAGAAACTATTGTAGGGAGAAAGTAAATAGTTGGGTCTGACTGGAAGCAATAAGTATAACAAAAGTAGTTAAAAATTACCTATGGGCCTTATTCTTTTGATAAATATTTCCCACAATTGTGCAATTTTATAAGCAGCTAGAACTACGCTAGTTCCTTTCTGATCAGCAGCTTAATGATGCTGTGTCTATGTAAGTAGATCATGTGAGCCTTTACCAAAGAAGGAAAGTGAATAATTTGTCCAAATGTTGCAATCTTCCAACTAGTTGCATTCTGTCTCCTGACCATGCTTTGAAGAGAAAATTGGATGTGTGCCAGACTTCGTTTGAAAAGGAACCTGCTGTTCTGAAAGGGCTCTGCTTTAACCAAATAAGAAACAAATCCAAGCCTCCCTGAGTGGTGGCTGAGGGCTATGTCTGGAAACTAACCAAGTGATAGTACAGAAGACACAGCAGTGCATTTGTAACTTAAGGTGTTGAGGCCATATTGTTGGCAGTCTACTGATTCACCCATTGACCAGGTATTGGTTCCAGTGTCTTGTAGGTAGGTATTCATGAAGTCAAGAGTCACCATGGCATGAAAAGAGGCCATTCTGCCCATCAAATCCATACCAACTCCTGATTCTCCCGACTCTATCCCCATAATTCTTGGTTTATTTCCATTGAGGGCCCATCCAATTTAGATGTTTTTGATGAGCTGTTTTGATGTTTAACACAATCTCTACTTCCACAAGATGGAATGTTCAAGATTATATGCACGGTGGCACAGTGGTTAGCACTGCTGCCTCACAGCATCAGAGACCCGGGTTCAATTCCTGCCTCAGACAACTGTCTGTGTGGAGGTTGCACATCCTCCCCGTGTCTGCGTGGGTTTCCTCCCACAGTCCAAAGATGTGCAGGTTAGGTGAATTGGCCACGCTTAATTGCCCGTAGTATTAGGTGAAGAGGTAAATGTAGGGGAATGGGTCTGGGTGGGTTGCTCTTCGGAGGGTCAGTGTGGACTTGTTGGCCCGAAGGGCCTGTAAGTAATCTAATGTAAATCGAGAAAGCTCTTGCTCAAATGCCAGCAGCTGCCCATATGTCTTGTCCAAAATCTCTGCCTCTTTATCTTTGTATCATCACCAAATGGGAACAGCTCTTTGTTTTTATCTACCTTAGCCAAACCCATAAGTTTGTATGCTGATCAAATCTCTCCTTGATTTCTTTTGCTTCAAAAAGAACTATCCCAGCTTTTCCATTCTAACTTTGTAGCTAAACACTCCGCTCCCCTCCCCCCACAAATAAATCCTGGAACTATTTGAGTGAATCCCCTCTCAAGGAACTCCACGTTTTGAAATGTGGTGACTGGATTCAATACTTGCAAGAGTAGCTTAGCCAATGCTATATAAATCCTAAACACAAAAATACCAAAGAACTGTAGATGCTGGCATAAAGCAACAACAGAAATTGATGGAGAAACTCAGCAGGCCTGTTTATCATCTGTGGAGAGAAAGCAAGAGTTAACGTTTCTGTTCCTATGACCTTCTTCAGAAATGAAGAGCTTAGTTCTGAAGAAGGGTCCCTAAACATGTTTTTCCCATCGGGAGATGCTGCCAGGCCTGAGTTTTTCCAGCAATTTCTTGTTGCTTTATAACTCCCTTTTTCCTGAATACACCGAAACACAAAGGGTGGCATATTCACCCCTCACCTTCATGGGAATTCTGGGACACCATGTTTGAAATATATTGAAGTGTACCTCAAGCCTCTCGCAGAGCCAGGTACATGGGATGAATAACGTCTGTTCCTGATTGCTCCAGCATGTTTTCCTCATGCTATGTAATTTTATATCAGCAAAATTAATAACACAAAGTGGGAATTTGTTGGTAGAATTGTTTTGGCAGGTTGACTCGCTTTTCTTTATTCTTTCATTGAGATGTAGATGTCTCTGACAAGGCCTGCACCTGTTGTTGATCCCTAATTGCCCTTGAACTGCATGGCCTGCTCAACCATTATGGAAGGCAATCAAACACATGACTGTGGGTGTGGAGTCACATGTAGGCCAGACAAGGGTAAGGATGGCAGATTTCCCTCCCTAAAAGGCATCAGTGAACAAGTTTTTTTACAATTAATAATGAGTTCTATGGCAGCATTTACTGAGATAAACTTTACAATCCAAATTTATTAATTTTTAAGTTTCATTAGCTGCTGTGGTGGGATTTGAATCCATGTTATAGACTCATAGAGATGTACAGCATGGAAACAGACCCTTTGGTCCAACCTGTCCATGCCGACCAGCTATCCCAACCCAATCTAGTCCCACCTGCCGAAACCCGGCCCATATCCCTCCAAACCCTTCCTATTCATATACCCATCCAAATGCCTCTTAAATGTTGCAATTGTACCAGCCCCCACCACTTCCTCTGGCAGCTCATTCCATACACGTACCACCCTCTGCGTGAAAGAGTCGCCCCTTAGGTCTTTTCTATATCTTTCCCCTCTCACCCTAAACCTATGCGCTCTAGTTTTGGACTCCCCGACTCCAGGGAAAAGACTTTGGGAAAACGGAGGACTGGGAAGCTTTTAATGAACAAGTTGAATCTTTTGGAAACAGTAGAGACAGATGACGCTGCCAGTCCGCGAGGCGGCCAGGTCTGTCAATCAAAAGTTGGCGTGGAGGCAGAGCGGAAGAGTCGGACATCGCACAGAGCCACGGTAATAGGGGACTCCATAGTGAGAGAAACTGACTGGGGTTTTGTGGCAGCAGGCGGGACTTAAGGATGGTGTGTTGCCTTCCTGGTTCCAGGGTTAAAGACATCACAGAGTGCGGGAAATCCTCAACGACGAAGGTGAAGAGCCAGAGGTGGGGGTACATGTCGGCACAAATGATGTTGGGAAGAAGAGGAGGAACAGTGGGACTTCGGAGAACTAGGAAGAAGGCTGAAAAGCAGGACGTCCAGGGTGGTTATCTCCGGTTTGCTTCTAGTTCCTTGGGCTGGTGAGGCCAGGAACAGGGAGATAATGGACTTGAACGTGTGGCTGGGGAACTGGTGCAGGAAGCAAGGATTTAAATTCTTGGATCACTGGGGTATGTTTTGTGGTAAGCATAAATTCTACGAGAGAGACGGTTTGCACCTTAATAGGTTAGGGACCAGCATTCTGGCAGGCAGGTTTGCTACTGCAACACAGCTATGTTTAAACTAAGTAGCGGGGGAGAGTGGACAAACTGGATGTTTAAGAAGGAAATTGAAGGGAAAGTTAGAACAAGGGAAGTCAAGAAAGACAACTGTATCAATGAGGCAGAAAACTCAAAAAGGGATCATGCTGTAAGGTTGAGTGAAATAGGGGTTGATGGGAAGGGTGAGGGCAGTAACAAATTAAAAATACTATACATGAATGCATGAAGCATTAGTAATAAGATGGATGAGCTAGAGGCTCTTTTGGAAATTGGCAATTATGATATTGTGGGGATAACTGAGACGTGGCTTCAAGTGGACAGGACCTGGGAAATAAATATTCAAGGCTACACGTGCTATCATAAGGACAGACTGACGGGCAGAGGGGGTGGGGTGGCCATGTTGGTAAGGGATGATATTCAGTCCCTTGCGCGGGGGGACCTAGAATCAGGGGATGTAGAGTCAGTGTGGATAGAGCTGAGAAATACTAAGGGTAAAAAGACCCTCTTGGGAGTTATCTACAGGCCCCCAAACAGTAGTCTGGATGTCGGATGTAAGTTGAATCAGGAGCTGAAATTGGCCTATCGCAAAGATGTTACTACAGTTGTTATGGGAGATTTCAACATGCAGGTAGACTGGGAGAATCAGGATGGTATTGGACCTCAAGAAAGACAATAGACAATAGGTGCAGGAGTAGGCCATTCAGCCCTTCGAGCCTGCACCGCCATTCAATATGATCATGGCTGATCATTCCTAATCAGTATCCGCTCCCTGCCTTATCTCCATAACCCTGTATTCCACTATCTTTGAGAGCTCTATCCAATTCTCAAAGAAAGAGACTTTGTGGAGTGCCTCTGAGATGGATTCTTAGAACAGCTGGTGCTGGAGCCTACCAGGGGGAAGGCAATTCTGGATCTGGTATTGTGCAACGAACCAAAATTGATCAGGGACCTCGAAGTGAAGGAGCCATTGGGAAGTAGTGACCATAATACAATAAGCTTCAATCTACAATTTGAGAGGGAGAGGGTACAATCGGAAGTGGCAATATTTCTGTTGAATAAAGGGAACTATGGAGCTATGAGGGAGGAGCTGGCCAAAGTTCAATGGTGCAATACCTTAGCAGGGATGACAGCGGAGGAACAATGGCAGATATTTCTGTGTATAATGCAAAAGTTGCAGGATCAGTTCATTCCAAAAAGGAACAAAGATCCCAGGAGGAGACATGGGTGGCCGTGGCTGACGAGGGAAGTTAAGAAACATATAAAGTTAAAAGAGAAAAAGTATAACATAGCAAAGGTAAGTGGGAAAACAGAGGACTGGAAAGCTTTTAAAGAACAACAGAGGATTGCTAAGAAGAAAATACGCAGAGAAAAAATGAGGTACGAAGGTAAACTGGCCAAAAATATAAAGGAGGATAGTAAAAGCTTTTTTAGGTATGTGAAAGGCAAAAAAACGGTTAAGACTAAAATTGGGCCCTTGAAGACAGAAACAGGGGAATATATTACGGGGAACAAAGAAATGAATTGGTACTTCAGATTTGTGTTCACTGGGGGAGACACAAGCAGTCTCCCTGAGGTAACAGTGGCTGAAGGACCTGAACTTAAGGGAATTTATATTTGCCAGGAATTGGTGTCGGAGAGGCTGTTAGGTCTGAAGGTTGATAAATCCCTGGGGCCTGATGGTCTACATCCCAGGGTACTGAGGGAAGTGGCTCGAGAAATCGTGGATGCGTTGGTGATTATTTTCCAGAGTTCGATAGATTCGGGATCAGTTCCTGCAGATTGGAGGGTGGCTAATGTTGTACTACTTTTTAAGAAAGGTGCGAGAGAGAAAGCAGGAAATTATAGACCAGTTAGTCTGACCTCAGTGGTGGGAAAGATGCTGGAGTCTATTATAAAGGATGAAATTACGACACATCTGGATAGTAGTAACAGGATAGGTCAGAGTCAGCATGGAGTTATGAAGGGGAAATCATGCTTGACTAATCTTCTGGAAATTTTTGAGGATGTAACTCTGAAGATGGATGAGGGAGATCCAGTAGATGTAGTGTACCTGGACTTTCAGAAAGCTTTTGATAAAGTCCCACATATGAGGTTAGTCAGCAAAATTAAGGCACATGGTATTGGAGGAAAAGTACTGACTTGGACTGAAAGTTGGTTGGCTGATAGGAAACAAAGAGTAGGGATAAACGGCTCCATTTCGGAATGGCAGGCAGTGACCAGTGGGGTACCGCAGGATCAGTACTGGGACCGCAGCTTTTTATAATATATGTTAATGATATAGAAGATGGTATCAGCAATAACATTAGCAAATTTGCTGATGATACTAAGCTGGATGGCAGGGTGAAATATGATAGGGATGTTAGGAGATTACAGGGTGACCTGTACAGGTTAGGTAAGTGGTCAGATGCATGGCAGATGCAGTTTAATGTGGATAAATGTATGGTTATCCACTTTAGTGGCAAGAACAGGAAGGCAGATTACTACCTAAATGGAATCAATTTAGGTAAAGGGGCAGTACAGAGAGATCTGGGTGTTCTTGTACACCAGTCAATGAAGGTAAGCATGCAGGTACAGCAGGTAGTGAAGAAGGCTAATAGCATGCTGGCCTTCATAACAAGAGGGATTGAGTATAGAAGCAAAGAGGTTCTTCTGCAGCTGTACAGGGCCCTAGTGAGACCACACCTGGAATATTGTGTGCAGTTCTGGTCTCCAAATTTGAGGAAAGACATTCTGGCTATTGAGGGAGTGCAGCGTAGGTTCATGAGGTCAATTCCTGGAATGGCAGGACTACCTTACACTGAAAGACTGGAGCGACTGGGCTTGTATACCCTTGCGTTTAGAAGACTGAGAGGGGATCTGATTGAGACATATAGGATTATTAAAGGATTGGACACTCTGGAGGCAGGAAACATGTTTCTGCTGATGGGTGAGTCCCGATCCAGAGGACGCAGCTTAAAAATATGGGGTAGACCATTTAGGACAGAGATGAAGAGAAACTTCTTCACTCAGAGAGTGGTGGCTGTGTGGAATGCTCTGCCCCAGAGGGCAGTGGAGGCCCAGTCTCTGGATTCATTTAAGAAAGAGTTGGATAGAGCTCTCGAGGATAGTGAAATCAAGAGTTATGGAGATAAGGCAGGAACAGGATACTGATTAAGGATGATCAGCCATGATCATATTGAATGGTGGTGCAGGTTCGAAAGGCAGAATGGCCTACTCCTGCACCTATTGTCTATTATCCTATTCATGCCCTTCATAATTTTATAAACCTCTATAAGGTCACCCCTCAGCCTCCGACGCACCAGTGAAAATAGCCCCAGCCTGTTCAGTCTCTCCCTATAGCTCAAATCCTTCAACCTGACAATATCCTTGTATATCTTTTCTGAACCCTTTCAAGGTTCACAACATCTTTCCGATAGGAAGGAGACAAGAATTGCACGCAATATTCCAAAAGTGGCCTGACCACTGTCCCATACAGTCTCAACATGACCTCCCAACTCCTGTACTCAATACTCTGACCAATAAATGAAAGCATACCAAACGCCTTCTTCTCTATCCTATCTACCTGCGACTCCACTTTCAAGGAGCTATGAACCTGCACTCCAAGGTCTCAGGTCTCTTTGTTCAGCAACACTCCCTAGGACCTTGCCATTAAGTGTTTAAGTCCTGCTAGGATTTGCTTTCCCAAAATGCAGCACCTCCCATTTATCTAAATTAAACTCCATCTGCCACTTCTCAGCCCATTGGCCCATCTAGTCCAGATCCTGTTGTAATCTGAGGTAACCCTCTTCGCTGTCCACTACACCTCCAATTTTAGTGTCATCTGCAAACTTACTAACTGTACCTCTTGTGCTCGCATCCAAATCATTTCTGTAAATGACAAAAAGTAGAGAACCCAGCACCGATCCTTGTGGCACTCCACTGGTCAGTCACAAGCCTCCACTCTGAAAAACAGCCTTTCACCACCACCCTCTGTCTTCCACCTTTGAGCCAGTTCTGTATCCAAATGGCTAGTTCTCCTTGTATTCCATGAGATCTAACCTTGCTAATCAGGCTCCCATGGGGAACCTTGTCGAACGCCTTACTGAAGTCCATATAGATCACATCTACTGCTCTGCCCTCATCAATCTTCTTTGTTACTTCAAAAAACTCAAATCAAGTTTGTGAGACATGATTTCTCACGCACAAAGCCATGTTGACTATCCCTAATCAGTCCTTGCCTTTCCAAATACATGTACATCCTGTCCCTCAGGATTCCCTCCAACAACTTGCCCACCATTGAGGTCAGGCTCACTGGTCTATAGTTCCCTGGCTTGTCTTTACCGCCCTTCTTAAACAGTGGCACCACGTTTGCCAACCTCCAGTCTTTTGGCACCTCACCTGTGACTATCGATGATACAAATTGCCAGAGCATTAGTCTGGGCCTCGAGATTACTGGGCCAAAGACATTACCACTCTGCTTCCATTTGCTAATGAAGTAACTTTGAACAGGGTGTAAACTATTCTTCCTTTCCTAATCCCACGCTGACAGGTAACTTACACTGAGTACTCATGCTTCAAAATACTTAAACAGGAGCTACCATCCAGTCATTTGAGCTGCTGTCATTCGATAAGGTCATGGTCGATCTTTCAACTCTTTCCATATTCCCACATTGTCACCAGATCCCTAAATTCCTATCATATTCCATTCCATTCTATTGATCTTTGACTTGAACATCCTGAACAGCTGAGCTTCCAATGAATTGCAAAAGAAGCAAAATCTGTCGAGTGAAGAACGTTCTGCTTGGATCAATCCTTCTGGACTGACCCTTCATTTTGAGACTTAGTTACAGAATCCTTGATCGGGGAAACAGCCTTTAAACTTTATTCATGGGATATGGGTATCACTTAAGTCATTACTTATTACACGTCAATAGTTGCCCTGGAGAATGGGGTGGTGGTGAGCTTCCTTTTTGAACAGCTGCAGTACACTTGATGTAGGTAGACCCACAATGTTGATAATGAAGGAATTCCAGGATTCTGACCCAGCACCACTGAAGGAACAGTGATATATTTCTCAGATGAGATGTTGAGTGGCCTCAAGCGGAACTTGCAGGGGTGGTGGTGTTCCCATATATCCACTGTCCTTGTCCTTTTAGATTTAGGTTTTATTGTCACGTGTACTCAAATACGGGGGTACGGTGAAAAGTGTACATTGTTGCCACACACAGGGCCATCTTAGGTACAAGCAGCTAGGTACAAAATGCTAGATACAGCAAAAGAAAAATAAAGAAAGAGGTTATAAAGTTCAGCACTACGGTCTTTTTAGCGTAACAGTAGAAACATAAAGCTAAAATGTCAGACACGGGCCTGCAGATGCTCCAGGCTGGGGTTGCCCCAAGAGGGCTTCGCTGTGCCCCGCGCTGGGCTCAGAGCTGCCCTGGAATGCCAGGCTTGTGAAACTTCAGCCCTGGCCTTCGGCTGCATCACCACTGAGCTGGTGCTAGACCCAGCCGCTGCCACACTCCGTCACTGCCTCTACACCCTCCAAACGGTGAGGAAGAAACAATAAAGGCTTTAAAAAAAGACAAAAAGGAAAGAAAAGAGGAAAGCAGGTGGAATGGATGAGATTCGGGCTCAAGAGCTGCCTACCCCACCCGCCACCACCTACAATCAGCTGCTTCTCTGATGGAAGTGGTTATGAGTTTGGAAGGTGTTGCCTACAGAGCTTTGGACTCTCATAACCTTTAAGTCTTTAAAAATTTTATACATTTCAATAAGATTACTTCTCATTCTCTGAAATTCCAGTGAATACAGAGGTCGTTTACTTTGTCACTTCTAGTACAACAAACCTTTTCTATGTGGAAGCAATTGGCATTTTACTCCTTTATAGATTTTCCTATCCGTACCTCTGAATTGTCTTTGTGATACAGAGTCAAAGGCTTCTCTGACGTTCCATGTAACACAGCTGTATCTCACACCCCCTCAGAAAAAGCACTAGAAAGCCAGAACGCCCAGACCCAAACGTTTTTGGAAAGATTTATTCAGTTCCACTTGCCTTAATTAGATTGTTGGAGGTTCACACTCTTCAGTATTCCCTGTTAAAATCAGGTCCGTGCTCATCAATTCCTTTCTTTCCTCAATCTCACAAGGTCAGAATGCTTATGACAGCAAAGCATTGGGACAATGGAGCTGCCTCACGAAAAAGCAGCCTTTAACCTTGCTGTGCTTTACACAACATATTCAGAACTCAAGTGACAGCCCCCCAGGGCTGAATGGCCTACTCCCATTCCTGTGACAATCTCTTGCAAAATTCAAGTCACTTTAAACATTGAGAAAACAAGGTTCAAACAGTCCTCCTCATCATCTGAATGTCAGAGATGAGCTCACAGTTTTAACATTTTACTCCATCTTTCTCAGATTTAATCTGGATTAAGTCATCTATGATTGATGGATTATAGTGCATGCCGCACCATTGTCTCCACAGCCAGGGAAGACAAACTCCTCGTTATTTTCAACTTTGTGGGACTAATCCCCCCAGTGGCATCTTGGACCTTCAACTACGAGGGGTCAACATTATCAAACTCCTGGGTGACCCGTCACAATTAGAGTTTGCTCCTCTGAGTATTTGAGAAGCCATCCTGGAGTCTCCAAAGAGCACGAAGCCGATCGTTCACTTGGTTCAGTTGCTCAAAGACCGCAGCGTTTCTTGTTTGGTTGTAACGAGCAAGTAGAGGCTGTAGGACGGTGATGGGAAGGCTGAAGTTCAGGTGGGGATAGGAGGCCCCTGCTCTGTTATTCTGTGCGTTGCTAGATACAATGCCTGTATGGAAAGATCACATCAATTTCATACAAACGCAAAATAGTGTGACAGCGTCGTAGGCTGTCGGGTGACCTTATAGAGGTTTATAAAATCACAAGATGCTGCTGGGTTTGGAAGGTTTGAGTTATAATGAAAGACTGCATAGGCTGCGACCTTTTCCACTGGAGAATAGGAGGTTGAGAGGTGACCTTACAGAAGTTTAGAAAATCATGAGGTGCATAGATACAGCTAATGGTAGTTGTCTTTTCCCAAGGATGGAGGATTTCAAGCACCAGGGGGCACATTTTTAAGGTGGGAGGAGAGAGATGGTTAAAAAAAGACATGAGGGACAAATGTTTTACACAGAGGGTGGTTCGTGTGTGGAATGAACTTCCTGAGGTAGAGGTGGATGTGGGTACAATTACAAAGTTAAAAGACATTTTGCTAAGTACACGTCTAGGAAAGGTTTGGAGGGATATGGACCAGGAACAGACAGGGTAGATTAGTTTAGTTTGGGATTATGTTTGGACAGGAGAAAGTGAGGACTGCAGATGCTGGAGATCAGAACTGGAAATGTGTTGCTGGAAAAGCGCAGCAGGTCAGGCAGCATCCAAGGAGCAGGAGAATCGACGTTTCGGGCATGAGCCTGAAGAAGGGCTCATGCCCGAAACGTTGACTCTCCTGCTCCTTGGATGCTGCCTGACCTGCTGCGCTTTTCCAGCAACACATTGTGATTATGTTTGGACAGGACTAGTTGGACTAACGGGTCTGTTTCTGTACTGTATGACTCTATGAGGGGCATGGATAAGGTGACTAGACAACGTCTTTCCCACAGGATAGTGGAGTCCACAACTAGAGAGTTTAAGGTGAGAGGGGAAAGATTTAAAATGGACCTAAGGGGCAACGTTTTCACAAAGAGGGATTGAGCTGCCAGGGGAGGTGGTGGAGGCTGGTGCAATTACAACATTTAATGGGCATCTGGAAGGGCATATGAATAAGAGGGGTTTAGAGGGACATGGGCCAAGTGCTAGCAAGTGAGATTGATTAAAGTAGGAAATCTGGTTGGCATGGACGAGTTGGATCGAAGGGTCTGTATCCGTGCTGTGGATCACTATGACAATGTAAAATGCTGAAGAAACTCAGCAGATCTGGTAGTTCTGTGGAGGATAAATCGAGTTAATATATTGAGTCTTATATATCTCTTCTTCAGAACTGACATATTTTCACCCTGGAGGACGTTTCAACGTGACGAAACTTCAAAGGTGCCTGCATGAACAACCTCGGGTACCCATAGTTAGATGGTCTTGCCAATGGCTAGAGGTATAGAGTCATAGAGATGTACAGCTCAGAAACAGACCCTTTGGTCCAACTCATCCATGCCGACCAGATATCCTAATCTAATCTAGTCCCATTTGCCAGCATCTGGCCCATATCCCACCAAACCCTTCCTATTGATATACTTTTTATACTTTCCGCTCTCACCTTAAACCTATGCCCTTCAGTTCTGGACTCCTGCTCCCCAGGGAAAATACCTTGTTATATTGCACTTTCTCAACAAGTGTCTTGACCCAGCTCCCTTCTCTCCTCATCACAGCCCAGTCACTGAGGTTTGTCGTCAGGCAGAGTCAGAGGAGGTCACATGACTGCTACAGTCCTCTGATCTACCATCAGTTAAAACAGACAGCCCCGAAATAATAACTACCTCACAGACTTCATCTTTCTAACCACAGATGTTTTTTTCAGTGATGTTCACTGTGAAATAAACACTGGGGAGGATAGCAGGGAAAACACCCTGCTTTGAATAGTTGACAAAACATTGTCCTCTACAGTCCCTCATTCATGAGGCGATGACACATTACGTACCCAGTAACTCTCCGCTGCTTGTTCTGAAGACAGGTCCCCCACTGGCCCCAGCATGGACTGCACAGGTTGTCTGAAGCATCGCTGGCTGCTGGTCCACTGTGACCACAGCAGAAAGCACACCAGCTGTCACTGAAGGCCCGCAGCTCTGGCCAAACACCCCATAGGCAATGACACAGACATCTTCTCCTGTTGGCGAAGAGACAGTTTCACTGAAAGCATTGCGTCAAATAAACAGATTAAGGTGATTCAGACTTTACTGATGTCTTTGCATCCCCAGAATCTCCTCCCAGCCCTCCTAGCGGGTGGCACGGTCGCTCAGTGGTTAGCATTGCTACCTCACAGTGCCAGGGACCCAGGTTCAATTCTACCCTCGGGCGACTGTGTGGAGTTTGCACATTCTCCCTGTGTCTGCTTGGGCTTCCTCCGGGTGCTCCAGTTTCCTCCCATAGTCCAAAGGTGTGCAGTTTAGGTAGATTGGCCATGCTAAACTGCCCATTGTTTCCAGGGATGTGCAGGTTCAGTGAGTTAGCCTTGGGAAATGCAGGGTTGCACAGGGTGGGTCTGGGTGGGATACTCTTCGGAGTGGACTTGCTAGGCTGAATGGCCTGTTTCCAAACTGGAGGGATTCCATAATACATCAAATTCAATCATCCTATTGCTTCAGCTGTTTATCTAGTTTCCCCTTTTGAAGTATTCACCTCCTGCACTCACTGTGGTAGCCAGTTCCACATTCTCACATTCTCTAGGTAAAGGATTTTCCCCTAAAATCCTTAGAGAACCTATTAGTGTCTGCCTATCAACTCATTCAATTACTGTGAACACACGATAAGTCGGTACTGCAGTTTCCTCACAAGTGGAAACATCTTCTCTACATCTTTCCTATCAACTCTCATTTATAGTTTTAAAGACCTTTGTTAGTTCACCCATTAGTCTTTATGTTGTTAGAAGTTAGAAATTTGACTTGGGGAACAGAAACGGACACTATCATTTTGGCTGCTTGTTCAGTCAGTGACAATCCAATATTGTCCGAGACAAATTTCTAGCCCTCTTGTCTGTTTAACCTTCCTGATATTGTTAAACTCTCAGTTCTGGGGGTGTCCTCACATCCTTTTACTTTCTCCAGTCTTTTCCTGTTGATCTGGATCCGTTATGTCTTATGGAGATCAGAACTGATTGTTCATAGAATCCCTACAGTGTGAAAGCAGGCCATTGTCCCCATCAAGTCCACACCAACCCTTGTAAAGCATCCCACCCAGATCCACCCACCTGTACCCTATCCCCATAACTTTGTATTTCTCATGGCCAATCCACCCTAACCTGTATACCTTTGGACTGTGAGAGGAAACCTGAGGAAATCCACACAGACACGGGGAGAACATGCAAACTCGAACCCGGGTCTGTGGGGTTATGAAGCAGCAGTGCTAACCATTGAGCCACCGTGCCGCCCATAATTGTTTAACCCAGTTTTGATACACATACAACACAATTTCTCCAGTCTTCAATGATGTTCCGCTGGAGAGGAAACCCAGAGCACAGTTTCTTGTTTATAGGTTTGTTCCCCTGCATTGTTACAAGTTTCTGAATCTGCTCCCTGGGGATCCTTTTGCTACTCTACCCCATTCAGATTTTTGTCTCTGCAAGGAGTAAGTCATCCCTTATTCCTATCAAAACACACAATGCCACATTGATCAACACTGAATTTAATTCCCATTCACATATCCATTTGTGGAGATAAAGGATACATAAACAAGAAAACTCAAGCTTCTAACATGGAAATCAAAACTAGGATGCTTCTACATCAATTTTCTGTTTGTCTCAGAAATGGGCATAATCATAACTCAGATTTCTCCAGTTTCCTCATTTCCCCTCCCCCCACCTTGTCTCAGTCGATTCCCTCAACTCAGCACCGCCCTCCTAACCTGCAATCTTCTTCCTAACCTCTCCGCCCCCACCCCACTCCGGCCTATCACCCTCACCTTGACCTCCTTCCACCTATCACATCTCCATCGCCCCTCCCCCAAGTCCCTCCTCCCTACCTTTTATCTTAGCCTGCCTGGCACACTCTCCTCATTCCTGATGAAGGGCTTATGCCCGAAACGTCGAATTTCCTGTTCCTTGGATGCTGCCTGACCTGCTGTGCTTTAACCAGCAACACATTTTCAACTGTGATCTCCAGCATCTGCAGACCTCATTTTTTAACCCCATAATCATAGATTTAACGGTACAGAAGGAGGCCATTTGACTCATCGTGTCTATAGCAGCAGATGTAATAAATAAAGGTTTGTCAAAGAAATTCAACGCTTTTAAGATATGGTTAAGGCATCATCATCAATGACCATTAAACGTATGAAGATGTGCTTAAAATCACAAGAACAAGAAATAACATCCAGCAAAGAAAATGTTAGTAGTTTGGCTGTTTGATCAAGGCTGAAAAGCTACAGAGATCTCTCCAAGAGAGCAAAGTGCAGGGGAGAGAAAAGAAAGAGTTTGTTCTAGGCATCACTGAATGACAGGCAGTGGGAATGGAAAACTGCAGCACTCTCAAAGCCAATTCACTTAGATCTTTGTATTTTGCCACAGCCTTCTGTGATTTGAGTCAGACCGTTCCCCTCCCGGTTTAGTTCAGCAAGTTTGGCAAATGGTTCAGGTGAACTGTGGCCAGGATATGGATCCCTGTGAGACGCCAATTCCCACTTGCCATCTGTCTCACCAACCACCCTCAAACTGAGTATGGTCAAATTGTCTCCAGCCTATCCTTAGAATAATGAGGTGGCATGTACCTGTAGAAGTGACGTCTGAGATTAACCAGTGTTTTAGCATATAAAATGTAACATTTAAATTCAATTTTAGTTTGAAGTTTGAATGTGCGTCACTGTATACAGCAAGATCCCACACATGAACACAATAGATAAGCAATTTACTCCATGTTTTTGTGGAGCAGGAAAATCGATGTTTCAGGCAAAAGCCCTTCATCAGGAATACAGGCAGAATGCCTGAAGAGTGGAGAGATAAATGAGAGGAGGGTGGGGGCACTCTTCAGGCACTCTGCCAGTATTCCTGATGAAGGGCTTTTGCCTGAAATGTCGATTTTCCTGCTCCTTGGATGCTGCCTGAACTGCTGTGCTTTTCCAGCACCACTCTAATCTAGACTCTGGTTTCCAGCATCTGCAGTCCTTGTTTTTACCTCAATGTTTTTGTGTCAATTATGGAGGGATGGTTGCTCCCGATGTGGTCTCCTCTACACTGGAGAGACAGGGCGCCTACTTGCGGAATGCTTCAGAGAACCCCACTGCCCTGTGGCTGAACACTTCAACTCCCCCTCCCACTCTGTCAAGGACATGCAGGTCCTGGGCCTTCTTTATCGCCAAACCCTGACCGCCCGAAGGAAGAACCCCTCATCTTCCACCATGGGACCCTCCAACCACACGGGATCAATGCGGTTTCCTCATTTCCCCTCCCCCCCATCTTATCCTACATCCACCTTCCAACTTGGCACCGCCCTCTTGACCAGTCCTACCTGTCCATCTTCCTTCCCACCTATCCGCCCCACTCTTCTCTCCAACCTATCACCTTCACCCCCATCTTCATCTACCTATCGCATATCCAGCTACCTTCTCCTCCAGCCCCACCCCTCCTCCCATTTATCTCTCAGCCCCCTTGGCCCACAAGCCTCATTCCTGATGAATAACTTATGCTCAAAACGTCAATTCTCAGATGCTGCCTGACCTGCTGTGCTTTTCCTGCACCACATTCTCAACTCTGACCTCCAGCATCTGCAGTCCTCACTTTCTTTCCTATGGAGGAATAGTTGTCAGGGAAATTAGTTTCATTCCTTGTTCAAAAACTAGTGCCTGTGACAGTGCAGAACTCCCCCACCCCCACCACCTCAGCAATGCCCTGGATTTAATTTGTAATTGAGTCCTGGGTTTGCACCCAGATGCTGGTGATGACAGTCGTACAACCAGCTACAGGAAGTGAACAATGATCTGGAGTTATCAGGAGGAAACAGCTGTAAGGGAACTGGAGCAGCCTGATCTCAACCCGTTTAGCTTTGAGTTAAGGATGGGTGTTTAAGTTCATGCTTCACAGACAGTAACTCAATTGCTGCCCTCTCACTGAGACTGGTCTCACAGTTACCTATTGGCCTCCCCGCATTGTCACAGAAGAGACTCTGTGAGAAATCAGCTGAGCTAGCATTGCCATGTTTTCTCTGAGCAACAGCCTTAACCTTGCAGTGAAGCCAATATTAGGTGTTAGCCGCTGCCTAATGGGTAGGATTCTCATTTGTGACGTAGAAAATTGGGGACGCAGCATAAAAGTCAAGGCCAACACGTCTTCAACAACATCGGTGGTCAGTCGCAGATGAGGGATGACTCTCTCCCACTCTCAGGGTGAGTCTGTACAGACTGTTGGGGCTACTGCAGGTTCAGTTACACTGGGGGCAGGTGGTGTTCGCGGGAAGGGGGTGGGTGGGGCATTGGTGTGGCAGCGCGATCCTTTCCCTGTCTCCACCCAGCTTCTGCTTTTTCCCAACGGCAAGTCTCCAGGGGCTCTCTGCCTTCCTGGATGGTCCACCTCCACTTTGGCCGGTCCCTGGTCAGTGATTCCCAAGTTTCTGTGGGAATGCTGCACTTCCCCAGTGAGGCCTTGGGGGTATCCCTGAAGCGTTTCCTCTGTCCACCTTGGGCTCGCCTGGGGAGTAGAGCTGGGGACGACGTGTCCAGCACATCACAGCTGATTGGGAGGGGGGGGTGGGGTCAGTGCCTCAATGCTGGGGATGTTGGCCTGGACTAAGACCCTAGTGCTGGTGCGTCTGTCTTCCCTGAGGATTCGCAGGATCTTGCGCAGGCAGCATTGGTGGGACTGCTCTAATGCCTTGCAGTACTCCAATGCAGTACTGAGAGAAGAAATTGAGGTCTGCAGATGCTGGAGATCAGAGCTGAAAATGTGTTGCTGGAAAAGCGCAGCCCATTACAGCCTGAAGAAGGGCTTATGCCCGAAATGTCAAATCTCCTGTTCCTTAGATGCTGCCTGACCTGTTGCGCTTTTCCAGCAACACATTTTCAGCGCAGTACTGAGAAACCCCTACATTGCTTTAGATATTACCTTAAACTGAAGCCTGTCAGGTGAGAGAACCCATGGGACCATTATAGTATGGTTAGGGGAGTTCTCCTGATTGTCCTGCTCAATATGTGTCACTCAACCAGATGTTCTGGTCATGGTCACATGACTGTTTGCTGTATGAACACTGGCTGCTGCATTTCCTACATCACAACAGTGGCTATGCTTCAAACAAAATTTCTCAAGTGCTTTAGGACATTGTGAAGTTGTAAGAAGTATTACGTATAAATTCAAATCTTTCCTCTTTATACTTTTATACGGCTATGCCAGTAGCTCCCACTCAACTGCAGTGTATTCAGAGGGAGACAAGCTCAGCTGCCAGGCTGGTTTTCAGGAAGACTACGTAAATGTGACACCAGTATTGTTCTCAGCCTCATTACAGCTATTGCCAGATAATATTCAAGGCCATTTTACACAGCTGTATTTGGATTCTGGGAGAGCTGTGCTGTGACCTAACTCCTGACATTTAAATCCAGCTCTTATCCTGAAGCTTACACACAGACAAAGTTTATGCTCAGTCAGCAGTTTGCACTTGCTAGTCTAAACCGCACTTTCAAACTAAACAGAACCATATCTGATGCCTGGCCAGTGTTGCGCCTGGTGATGATTGTAAAATATTAAAAGAATTTAATTCGCCAACACCACCCTCTCTTACCCTGAAAAAATACACGTTGTAAGCTCAAATACTGCTTTAACCTCCCTGAGGCCTCCTCTCAAATGTAACTCAAGCCTGCTTACAAAAGACGTACAATCTGCCCTGTTAATGAATTAACAGACAGCAAACACTCCCCTGTTTAAATGGGTTCTCACACAGTGACAGGGAGATAAGGTTTTACCGAACCCTACAGTGTGCCTCTGTCCCTCATTCATTACAATGCAACGTCGTGCACTGTCTCTCTGCCTCATTTGTGCCCTTACTCAGGGAGCTCTCTGCCTCACAAGCAGGAGGTGAGCGTGTCATAAGTGTGGAACATGATATTGTACATATCTGGGAGAAAGTACTTCAGTCAACAGGTAGCAATCTCCACATATCAGTCTGATTTGTAACTGAAAACGTGTGAGTAACTCACCCGGGCTCCTCCAAAACTATGGTCACTATCACCTAAAAGGACAAGGGTAAAGGCAGGAGGGAACACCACCACCAGCGAGTTCCCCTCCAAGCCACTCACCATCTTGATTTGGAAATATATCGTCGTTCCTTCACTGTCACTGGGTCAATCTACTGGGCCTCCCTCCCTGACGGACTGCAGCAGTTCAAGAAGGCAGCTCACCACCAGATTCTCCAGAGAAATTAGGGATGGGCAATAAAATGGCCTACTCCTGGTTATGGTCTTAAAATGATGGCCCAGTCAGCCCTTCAACAAATAAAAACAAAACTGGTTCCTGAATTCAACAGGTATGTGAGAGAGAGTGTGTGTGTGTGTGTGTGTGTGTGTGTGTGTGTGTGTGTGTGTGTGTGTGTGTGTGTGTGTGTGTGTGTGTCACATGCCCGTAAATGTGCGATACTTGAGTAAGAATGTGTAAAAGTAAAGACTGACGCCATAACTGTAAACAAAAAGAAAAAAAATCAACCATAAAATCACAGCACGTTTGTGGCATAGAAAGAGGCCATTTGGCCCACTGAGTCATTGCCTCCTAACCCAATATCATTTTAAAGCATTTAGTCCATTGCCCTGCAGCCTGTGGTGCTTGAGGCTGGTGAATATCCGGGCAGCATTTTCATGAACTGCAGGTTTCTGGGTGAAACCATTTTCCTCATCTCACTTCTGACATTAACTTTAAAGAAATATTTCTCAGAAAAAGAATCACTGATTTCAATTCCTCGATTAAGCAAGGCTGCACCACTTCAATTAACACAAATTGTTGATTATTTAAAAGTGACTTTACTGTATGTTCCATAGAATCATGAAGGTAAGCTAAAGTCGCCATAGTGCCAGAGAACCGTGGGGCTGCTCTCATTCGAGAGAGATGACTGGTGGTGTCTTAAGCTGAGGGTCACCCTGCCTCAGATGAGGGAAGAGGTTGAGAAGGAGAGTTCTTCAGTGGTAACCTCAGTCATTGTGGTAATTAAACCCCCGCTGTGGGTGTCATTCTGAATCACAAACCAGCCATCCATAGAATCATACTGCACAGTACAGGCCATTCGTCCCATCAAATTGGTACTATCAAAGCTACACTAAATGTACACTAGTCCCACTTTTCCACTTAGCCTAGGCCTAGTGGTATTATCACTAGAATATTAACCCAGAAACTCAGCTAATGTTTGGGGTACCTGAGTTTGAACTCTACCCTGGCAGATAGTGGAATTTGAATTCAATGTGTAAAAAAACTTGGGGAGTTAATGAAATGATTGCTGGGAAAATCCCATCATGTTCACTAAAGTCCCTCAGGGGAAAGGAACCTAGTCTGGCCTGTGTGTGACTCCGGCCCCACAGCAACATGGCCGACTCTCAAATGCCCTCTGAAATGGCCTAGCAAGACACTCTGTTGTGTCAATTGCCATGAAGTCTCAATGAGGAAATGAAGCCAATGAAATGTCAAATCCTGGGGGGCACATGTTTAAGGTGAGAGGGGGAAAGGTTTAAGAGAGAAGTGTGAGGAAGGTTTTCTTTCACACGGAAGGTGGTGTGTGTCTGGAACGTGCTGCTGGGAAGGGTGATAGAAGCAGGTACATTAGCAATGTTTAAGAGGAATTTAAACAGACTCATGAACATGCACGGAATAGAGGGAGACTGACCATGGCAGGCAGATGACATTAATCTAGAATGTCATCACAGTTGGCACAGACATGTTTCTGTGTTATACTATTCTATGTTCTATGTTTTAAGCTCAGCAGGTCTGGCAGAATCTGTGGAGAGAGAAAGAGTTAACATTTCAAGTGCAGTGCAGCTGTTCTTAAGAACTCAAGTCATATTGGATGCTGCTGTGACTGAAGGGTTTGCGTTATAGGGAGGGGCTGAATAGGCTGGAGCTTTTTCCCTGGTGCATTGGAGGCTGAGGGGGTGACCTTTATAGAGGTTTATAAAATTATGAGGGGCATAGGTAGGGTGAATAGACAAGGTCTTTTTCCTAAGGTAACTTTTTCACGCAGAGGGTGGTGCGTGTATGGAACGAACTGCCAGAGGAAGTGGTGGAGGCTGGCACAATTACAACATTTTAAAAGGCATCTGGATGGATATATAAATAGGAAGGGTTTAGAGAGAGATAGACCAAATGCTTTACAATGTTTACAAATTTGGATAAGAACATGAATAGGAAAAGTTTGGAGGGATATTGGAGAGGAGCAGGCAGGTGGGACCAGTTTAGTTTGGGATTATGGTCGGCAGGGACTGGTTGGACTGAAGGGGCTGTTTCCGTGCCGCATGAGTCTATCTCAGACTCAAACGTTAACTCTGTTTCTGTCTCCATAGATCCTGCCAAACTTGTGGAATTTGTCTGTTAGTTTCAGCTTTCCAGCATCCGCAGTATTTTGCTTTTGTTTGTCTGCTATTATTAATTCTGGTTAAAAAAATATTTTTTTCTTGTATGATATTTCGTGCCTTTCCTTACCTTTGTTAAACCCAGAAGCAGCAACAGGTATCTCAACATACAGCAGGTCTTCTTCCAGTTCCACCACTGCCACATCATAGGCTGAGTTCTCTTTCGTAGCAAATAACACTCTTCCCTTCAACGTGAGGCGACTGTAGGTAAACAGAGGGAAGAGTTGAAAGAAATTTAGTGGGGTCTAATCACAAGTGAGGGCCTAAAGGAGAGCAATTATTCTGAGATCAGATGGTATCGGATTTGTTCTAGCACACCAATAATGTTGGAGCACACACATTAATGACTTGGTCACATGCCAAACAAAAATACTAAATGCCTCAAGGAGGGGCACAGTTAGATCCTTTTTTTTAAAATATTTTCTTGGGTGTTTTCTTTTTTAAACTTTTAACCTTTCTGAGACGGGAATGGAGAAGGAAAGGTCCCAACTGGGGGCCATCATGGGGCGGAGAGATGTGGATCAGAAGCTGGCATGAGGAGGCAATTCCTAGAGATGAGTCCCAGAGTGGAGGCTGGGGTGGGGAGGGGAATCCCAGACTGGAGGCTGGGGTGGGGAGGGGAATCCCATACTGGAGCCAGCGCGGGGAGGCAAGGCCCTTGTGGACTGGAAGTGAGGTCTTGAGCTTTGAAGCCCAGTGCAGTCTGGAGGCTCGGCCTGGTACAGTCTGGAGGTGAGGGCCTGGTGCGGCCTAGAGGAGAGGGCCCAGTGTGGCCTGGAGGAGAGGGCCCAGTGCGGCCTGGAGGAGAGGGCCCGGTGTGGCCTAGAGAAGAGGGCCCGGTGCAGCCTGGACGAGAGGGCCCGGTGCGGTCTGGAGGAGAGGGCCCGGTGTGGCCTAGAGAAGAGGGCCCGGTGCAGCCTGGACGAGAGGCCCCGGTGTGGCCTGGAGGAGAGGGCCCGGTGCGGTCTGGAGGAGATGGCCCGGTGCAGCCTAGACGAGAGGGCCCGGTGCGGTCTGGAGGAGAGGGCCCGGTGCAGCCTGAAGGAGAGGGCCCGGTGTGGCCTGGAGGAGAGGGCCCGGTGCGGCCTGGACGAGAGGGCCCGGTGCGGCCTAGAGGAGAGGGCCCAGTGTGGCCTGGAGGAGAGGGCCCAGTGCGGCCTGGAGGAGAGGGCCCGGTGTGGCCTAGAGGAGAGGGCCCAGTGTGGCTTGGAGGAGAGGGCCCAGTGCGGCCTGGAGGAGATGGCCCGGTGCAGCCTGGACGAGAGGGCCCGGTGTGGTCTGGAGGAGAGGGCCCGGTGTGGCCTGGACGAGAGGGCCCGGTGTGGTCTGGAGGAGAGGGCCCGGTGTGGCCTAGAGGAGAGGGCCCAGTGTGGCTTGGAGGAGAGGGCCCAGTGCGGCCTGGAGGAGATGGCCCGGTGCAGCCTGGACGAGAGGGCCCGGTGTGGTCTGGAGGAGAGGGCCCGGTGCGGCCTGGACGAGAGGGCCCGGTGCAGCCTGGACGAGAGGGCCCGGTGCGGCCTGGACGAGAGGGCCCGGTGCGGTCTGGACGAGAGGGCCCGGTGCGGCCTGGACGAGAGGGCCCGGTGCGGCCTGGAGGCTCAGTGCGAGTACAGACTTGGTTGAAAGGACTGTAATTGAGCACTTTTATTTCATTTTTGTTCTTTCGCTGGACTTTTATTTACTATTCTTTCAAATTTATACCAAATATTTAAGCAGATGTACCTAGATACCTTGTACCATGAACGAACACCATTGCAAACTTTCACTGTATACATTCAAATACACATAACAATAAAGTTAATTCAATTTGATTCAAAGATCTTATAGACTTTGATTGAAACTTTATAAATTTTTTAATAACTTTTGACAGAAATATTTTGAACAAGTCCCTGACGCGATTGAGCCATCTCCATTCTAATTAGCTGCTTTATTTATAGCCACATAGTCCAGGTAACAGAGAGAGCCTAAATGTGCGTCAAACTGTATCTCGTGTGGGCTAACACTGATATCAGCTGGTTTCTGTTTTACAAACTCTGCGAAAGATTTGTTTTACACAGGGTAACCACAATACAGAAAAAGTGACATGTTGGCTGAAGCTGGTTGAGAAATAGCCTTTGGTCTTCACTAAATTGAGATCAACCAAACATTTACACTCTTTGTTCCTGACTTGCACTAAGCCCCTTTCACCCATCACCTCTGAGCTCACTGACCCATACTGGTTCCTGGTTGAGCAAGATCTTAAACAACATCATGTCAAAATTTTCATCATTGTTTTCAAATCCCTCCATGGTCTCATACCTCCCTATCTCTAGAGCTGCCTGGGATTTCTGCACACTCAACTTCTGGTCTCTTATGCATTCCCAATTATAATTACATTCCCACTTGCATCTGGAATTTCAGTTCCCTTGATCCTAGGTTCTGGAATTCCCTCTCTAACCATCTGTCCTCCATCTTTGAAACTCACAGGGAGCTCCTGAAGCAATTTTTGGCTACCTTACTATCTTCTCATTTGGCTCAGCGCTAATATATTTTGCTACATTTTACTACATTAAAGGCGTTAAATAAATGCAAGTCACTGTGAATATAGTAAATATTCATTCAGCAAAGGAGGAAGCAGACCTCATTCTGTCATTTGCTTTAGTCACATTTCTTGAGGGGCAGGTGGTGGTGTAGTAATAATGCTGGGTTTGTAATTGAGAACTCCAGGCTGATATCCTGGGGACATGAGTTCAAACCTCTCCATGGCAGACAGTGAAAGGTAAATTCAATAAAATCTGGAATTAAAACTGGCTTAATGCTGACCACTGGTATGTGTTAGGACGGGCTACTGTCCCCGTGTTCGTTTGAAGGAGAGAAACACTGGATCTGATTCAAAATATAAGCTGTTTTAATGAGAGAGAGCCGTACACAAATACAGTGAGGTTTTCAGCTCACTGGAGAAAGCGCCTTCTGCCTATTGTTCTCTTTGTCTAGCTTTTTAGCCCCTCGCATCCCAGTGCTACATCCTTATTTGGTAAGATACGGTATACTCGTATGGCATTGGTCCCGAGCTGATAACATTCTGTTACCTCAGTTTGAGCTACGTGCAATTTAACACGGTTCCAATGTCCTGTTATCTTTTCACCCTCCCTGGGGCCTCTTTATGCCATCAGCTTTTCAGTCTGCTCCTAGTGTAACATAATGGTCTACTGCTGCCTAGTTTAGCTAACAATTTCCAGACTTGCTAATACTACCTTACGTGAGCACTACCTAACAATAAAGTTTCTTAACACAACCTAACCTTAATAATGCTTCCTAACATATGCAAACCCATATGGTTCACTAATGTCCAACAGGGAAGTGTTCAGCTTGGGTGGTTGGTTTGCAAAGTTGAAAAATGTGGTGCTGGAAAAACGCAGCATCCGAGGAGCAGGAGAATCGACGTTTTGGGCAGAAGCCCTTCTTATGTCCGAAATGTCGATTCTCCTGCTCCTCGGATGCTGCCTGGCCTGCTGTGTTTTTCCAGCACCACATTTTTCAACTCTGGTACTCCAGCATCTGCAGCCCTCACTTTCTCCTGGTTGGTTTGCAAAGCAGTGTAACACCAACAGCATGGGTTCGATTCCCAGTAACTGGCTGAGGTTACCATGAAGGATTCTCCTTTCCCCTTGCCTGAGGTATGGTGGCCCACTGGTTAAATTGCCATCAGTTGCTTCTCTCTCTAATGTGAGAACAGCCCGATGGTCTGGTAAGACTGTGGTGATACAACTACAATAGGGAAGTAAATCTGGAAATTTGCCTCTATGTGACTCACGTTTGGTTCAAACCCATGTTTCCTGGTATCACATCTCTATCGCCCCTCCCCCAAGTCCCTCCTCCCTACCTTTTATCTTAGCCTGCTTGGCACACTCTCCTCATTCCTGATGAAGGGCTTATGCCTGAAACGTTGAATTTCCTGTTCCTTGGATGCTGCCTGACCTGCTGTGCTTTAACCAGCAACACATTTTCAGCTGTGATCTCCAGCATCTGCAGACCTCATTTTTTACTCAGAGATGGGAAATGCCACCAAGAACTCTTGAAATCAGTTTTTTTTAAACGATTAGCTTTTTTTAAATTAACCTAGATTTCTAATCAATCTGTCCAGAAATGTTATGACATACCTCTGGAACAGGTGGGACTTGAACTCGGATCGAGGTATGGACACTACCACTGCAGTGCAAGAACCCTTGAAACCAGTTCTTAAAAATAGGCCCCAATGAACATCAGTTACTCTTAATCATACCTAGTTAAAAGTCACACAACACCAGGTTAAAGTCCAACAGACGTATTTGAAAGCACTAGCTTTCGGAGCGCTGCTCCTTCATCAGATGCAGTGGTCTGAAAGCTAGTGCTTTCAAATAAGTCTGTTGGACTTTAACCTGGTGTTGTGTGACTTTTAACTTTGAGATAGTGAGGACTGCAGATGCTGGAGATCAGAGCTGAAAAATGTGTTGCTGGAAAAGTGCAGCAGGTCAGGCAGCATCCAAGGAGCAGGAGAATCGACGTTTCGGGCATAAGCCCTTCTTCAGGATTTTTAACTTTGTCCACCCCAGTCCAACACTGGCATCTCCACATCCTGGTTAATCATGCCTGGCACACATATGTCTGCACTCAATTAGCTCAGAATGAGTAGCTGTGAAAAAGACCCATTACGTACCAGAGAACTATCCCAAAGTGTTTTGTGTTCAGTGAATAAAAGTGTAATGACTGTTATGTAAGAAAATCTGTCCTCTTGTGGCACAGTGGTAGTGTGCTTATCCCTAGACCAGGAGGCTCATGTTCAAGTCCCATCTGCTCCAGTGGTGGGTAATAATAGCCCTGAACAGGTTGACTGGAAAAATAAGTTAAATTTAAAACAAAAACTGTCCATAATCAGAATTTTAGGCACACGCTGTCATTGATTTTCTGACCACTGATGGAAATTTAAGGAGGTAGAGTTAATGGTAGCTGTCTTTTCCCTAGGTTGGGGGATTTCAAGACCAGGGGCACATTTTTAAGGTGAGAGGAGAGAGATTTAAAAAAGACATGAGGGGTAAAGTTTTTTACAGAGGGTGCTTTGCGTGTGGAATGAACTTCCAGAGGAAGTGGTGACTGTGGGTACAATTGCAATGTATGAACCAGGTTTAGATAAGGACATGAATAGGAAAGGTTGGCAGGAATCTGGGTTAGGAGTGGGCAGGTGGGACTAGTTTAGTTTGAGATTATGTTTGGCATGGACTGGCTGGACAGAAGGGTCTGTTTCCGTGATGTCTGACGAGATTTGGCTTTTGAAGCACGTTTGTTCCTCGGGGTCCTTTCAAAAAATGCAGACTCTTAGAGTTAACCCTTACACACTCAACTCCTGGAGAGAGATTTAAACCTGCAATCTGCAGCTCAAAGAATGGATGTCATGTACAATTGCAACATTTAAGAGGCATCTGGGTGGGTATATGAATAGGAAGGGTTTGGAGGGATATGGGCCGGGTGCTGGCAGGTGGGACTAGATTGGGTTGGGATATCTGGTTGGCATGGACGGGTTGGACTGAAGGGTCTGTTTCCGTGCTGTACATCTCTATGACTCTGTGCTGAGGTAACATGCTGTGCACATTGCTTGGTCAAGGAAGACTTCAAGGCTACTTTTTTTTTACAAGTTCAGATGTTACGCAGCTCCAACCACACTTATAGCAATACAACTGCTTGATTTAACCCTCCAGCCAGGTGTACAGAATTCCTACCTGCCTAAGCCAGGCCGTATGGTCACTTGGACAGCTGATGCCCAGCCCAGCACATGGCGACACGTGAGTATCAGTCGGGGACTGACCACCACGCCCGAGCCCCACACGCCATCGCACTCCAGAAGGGCAACTGACCCAAGCAGCCGGGTTAGGTCACCCTGCCACCTTGGGCTGGGCACGGGCAGGTGACCAGACAGTGGGCAAAACGACACGATCTTGCCATTCTTGCCAAGTGCACCCCAAATCCTTCTGGCGGCTTTGAGAATGCAGGTGATAGAACACACCAGGGTCAGTCCAACCCACTCCTGGGCCTTCCAACAGAGTGGGGCCACGATTACGCCCGCTAAATAGTACAGACCGTGCAGCTCAAGATAAACGCCACCTCCTTCGGTCCCGGGCAGACAACGGGCATCAGTCAGGATCACCGCGTTGCGCTCTCCGGCCAGATTACTCACGATCCCTTTACTGAACGTGTTCATGAAGACCTCTGACCAGAGGCTGGCGAACGGGGAAGCGCAGCTGAGCAGGGTCTGCCCTTTCCTCAGGTGTTCGCTCCTCACACACGGGAGGGTCTCCCCAGCCTGGGCACCCCCTGCCCAGCTCGGGCAATGCAGCAAACCGAACCAGAACAGGCCGTCGAGGTCGGCCTCCTGGTCATCCAGGTGGAAGTGCCAGCGGTCAGCCTCCTGGTACACACTCTGGAAGGCTTCCCAGAACGCCGGGCAAGGGAACGCCACCAGCAAAGTGGCCGGGCTAGTGCCCTGGGATCTCGCCGCGCCTGAGGGTGGCACCTCTGGGTGCAGGTCAGGGCTGGGGGCATCCGGGACAGGCTCAGAGGGGGTTGGGGAGCCTGGGCTGGGGTTGCTTGCAGGAAACTGCACCCGGATCTGCAGCTCCCTGTGGTAAGCCCCGGGCAGCAGGAAGGGCTGGCGGCTGAGCAGCTGGCCCTGCCCGAGGAAAGGGGAGAGGATCTGGGCATGGCAGAGCAACAGCCCCCGCTGGGGGTCCAGCAGGAGCCCGCTACAGCTCCGCGCTCCATCCCAGTCCCAGGCTCCGGGAGTACCGGCTCCGCTCCGCAAACCCGCAGAGACAACGCAACTGCAGCTCTCCGGGGAAAACATCTCAGGATAAGCCACGATCCCAATGCAAACTTTAATCTCCGAACCCGGAAGCCGATGCATTTACCATCCCCTCCCTCCCTCCCTGGTGTCTGCAGCTTTCTCAGTCAATCAGCATTCAGCTTCCTCCCTTCTATCGTCCCTCCGGCTGGCCCAACCATCGCTTGGTTTATTTCACAGAGTGGTTACAGACCAGGGAATCACAGAATCCCCTCCATTGTGGAAACTGGTCTACTGCTGGCTGCAGGGGATAAATACACATTGCAAGGATGTTGGAGTCGAAACTTGTGGTGCTGGAAAAGCACAACAGATCAGACACTACACTCCAGACTCTGAGCTCCAGCACAGATTAGAGTGGTGCTGGAAAAGCACAGCAGATCAAACACTACACTCCAGACTCTGAGCTCCAGCACAGATTAGAGTGGTGCTGGAAAAGCACAGCAGATCAAACACTACACTCCAGACTCTGAGCTCCAGCACAGATTAGAGTGGTGCTGGAAAAGCACAGCAGATCAAACACTACACTCTAGACTCTGAGCTCCAGCACAGATTAGAGTGGTGCTGGAAAAGCACAGCAGATCAAACACTACACTCTAGACTCTGAGCTCCAGCACAGATTAGAGTGGTGCTGGAAAAGCACAGCAGATCAAACACTACACTCCAGACTCTGAGCTCCAGCACAGATTAGAGTGGTGCTGGAAAAGCACAGCAGATCAAACACTACACTCTAGACTCTGAGCTCCAGCACAGATTAGAGTGGTGCTGGAAAAGCACAGCAGATCAAACACTACACTCTAGACTCTGAGCTCCAGCACAGATTAGAGTGGAGCTGGAAAAGCACAGCAGATCAAACACTACACTCTAGACTCTGAGCTCCAGCACAGATTAGAGTGGTGCTGGAAAAACACAGCAGATCATGTAGCATCTGAGGAGCAGGAGAATTGACGTTTCGGGCAAAAGCCCTTCATTAGGAATTCCTGATGAAGGACTTTTGTCTGAAACGTTGATTTTCCTGCACCTCGGATGCTGCCTGACCTGCTGTGCTTTTCCAGCACCACACTCTTGACTCTGATCTCCAGCATCTGCAGTCCTCACTTTCTCCCACTTACAAGGATGTCACCAGGGTTGGAGGATTTGAGCTATAGGGAGAGGCTGAACAGGCTGGAGCTGTTTTCCCTGGAGTGTCGGAGGCTGAAAGATTACCTTATAGTGGTTTATAAAATCATGAGGAGCATGGATAGGATAAATAGACAAAGTCTTTTCCCATGGGTGGGGGAGTCCAGAACTAGAGGGCATAGATTTAGGGTGAGAGGGGAAAGATATAAAAGAGACCTAAGGGGCAACCTTTTCACGCAGAGCGTGGTAAATGTATGGAATGAGCTGCCAGAGGAAGTGGAGGAGGCTGGTACAATTACAACATTTAAAAGGCATCTGGATGGATACAAGAATAGGAAGGGTTTAGAGGGATATAGGCCAAGTGCTGGCAAATGGGACTAGATTAATTTACGATATCTGGTCAGCATGGATGAGTTGGACCAAAGGGACAGAGACACAGGGAGAAATATGCAAACTCTGTACAGATAGTTGTCCGAGGTTGGAATTGAACTCATGTCCCTGCTGTTGTGAGGTAGCAGTGCTAACCACTGAGCCACCCCAAGGGAAAGATGGCAGACTTCATTCATGGGATGTGAGCATCGCTGGCTGGACCAGCATTTATTGCTGATCCCTAAATGCCTTGAGTGTGGATGAGAGTCAACCGCTGCTTGCAGTGCCCTCCCACCCAGATCGAACTCCTGTTCTTTTTTTCTTATAACACATGGACTGCATTTTTTAAAAAATTACTTAGTGTGGAAACAGGCCTTTCGGCCCGACAATTCCACACCGACCCTCTGAAGAGCAACCCACCCATTCCCCTACATTTACCCCTTCACCTCACACGACGGGCAATTTAGCATGGTCAATTCACCTGACCTGCACATTTTTTGGACTGTGGGAGGAAACCGGAGCACCCGGAGGAAACCCGCGCAGACACGGGGAGAATGTGCAAACTCCACACAGGCACCTGAGGCAGGAATTGAACCCCAGTCTCCGTGCCACCCACAATCTCCTGTTTATTTTTTTTCCCTGTTCATTTTTTTTTTGTTTTCTTTTTCTTTTAACCCCCACACTAATGCCTAACCGCGGCCGTGCTTATGTTTTTCCACCACACCCATGTTGTGTGTGTGCAGGTGTGAGACAGTGAGAGACACAAGGTGTATGAATCTTTATTCAATTTCCACCACCAGGAAGAAAACAAACACGCGAGTGGTCAGGGACAAGCAGTGCCCTTCACATCAAAATCTCCTGTTTATTTTATTAAACAAATCACAAAACAGTTTACAAAAAACATTTACAGCTGTACAATAGACAGTAATTTACAAGGGAGAGGAGCAGCAAAGCTAGTCCCCAAACCCTATCGTTCAACCATTTTACAGGGAGACAAACCTCAAATCCCAGTTCCACATATGACAAGACAGTGACAATGACATTTGTACATTCGACAATACAGTTACATACAGAAGTGCAGACAATACAGACCCAGCAAGCCCCCACCCCTCCCACTTTCCGACCACTATAAGGCAGCCCACCCCTACCCACCTTCTGGCTCTCGGTCCACCCCATGCCCCTTCCAGTTCTTGGTCCGTCCTGACACACCTTTCGACCACCTCTGGGGCAGCCCGCCCCGGTGCCTGCCCGGGGTGACAGCGGTTTGGACGGCCTACCCACCTTCCGGCTTCACTAACCACCCTCAGCACCTTTCGACCACCTCTGGGGCAGTCCGCCCCGGTACCTGCCCGGGGTGACAGCGCTGAGGACGGCTACCCGCCTCCTGGCTCTCAGTATGCCCCTGCGTAACATTGGGCTGTCACCCATCCAGATGCACCTCCAGCCAGTGGGCTATCCTGGCACACCTTCCGGCCACCTCTAGGACAGCTCATCCTCTTCCCTGGGACGACAGCGTGTAGGGTAGCCCACAAGCCTTCCGGATCTCAGCCGCCCCTACGCGCCTTCTGGCTCTCGGCAGTCCTGACACCTTTCAACCACCTCCATGGCAGCCCGTCCCGATTACCCCTTCTCGGGATGACAGTGCTCAGAACGGCCTACCCACCATCTGGCTCTCGGAGCGACTGGCATCAGGCTGGCCTACCCACCCTCTGGCTTTCAGGATGGCCTACCAACCTTCAGGTTCACAGGATGGCCTACCCACCTTCCAGGTCTCGGGGTGACAGCTTTCAGGGCGACGCATGAGCCTCCCAACTCACGACAAGGCCTGCTAGACCCAGGGACACAAGACAGGTGCAGGTGATAGATCCAGGAAACACCACAATACAGTTAGTTACCAAAAAACAGAGTCCTTTCTGGTACACAGTCCAAATCTATACAGTCTTCAACATACAGAATCCATTTCCAGGAAGAGTCCATTCCAGTATACAATGTGCATTGTCAGAAATAGAGTCCGCTCCAAACTGCAGAGTCCATTGTTAAAAACAGAGTCCGCAACCAAGGGCGAAGTCCACTCCTGAAGGCAGCAAATGCACACCCCACAGATGTTCAGTCTCCATAGTGTCCTGGCCCAGTCTTGGAAAACCAGGCCCACTCACAGGAACAATACATTGTATAGGTGCAGTTAACCCACAGGGGTTTTGGTCCACTCCTGAAGGGAAGGTCTTCACCCAGACTCCAGGATACACCAAGTGCTCACCTCCCAGTGCACACACACAGGTGTTCAATCTTCAGAGGCCCAGTACCCACAGGAACAGCTCCTCTGGTAAAATGTATATCTTCCACAAGGGCTCAGTCCAAACACCAAAAATAGTGAGGGTACATACAAAAAAAAACAAAGAAAACTAGAGTCCAAGGGCTAAGCCCTACCATAAAATCCATATTGTCCTTTTCTCAAAAGTAAAAAGGAGAGAAAAGACTAACACACAGGCTGTAACCAGCCAGTGAAACAACAATCCCTGAATGAGAACTGAGTTTCACCTGAAACACATTATGTGCATCAGGAGTTTAACAATCAGTCCTCACAAAGAGGAATGCCAGTTAACAAACTGGCTAAGTAATTCAGCCAGTTCAGTCATCAGGTTTTTCCCTCCAAAAAAAGAGAAGCAGTAACATTCTGACCGTAGTACCAGCCAGCACAGAATCAGTCCCCTAAATTGAGGGGATTCTGAATCTCCTGTTATTTTTTTGCACACACACTGATCCAGCTCCCTCAGAGCCCGCTCTCAGAGGGAACACAACCTCTGACACTCCTGGTTATTTATTTAGTTTTTCTTTTTTTTTACTGCTAACCCCTACACTACCTCCTAACTGCAGTAGTGCTTAATTTTTCACCAGCACCCATGTTGTATGTGCAGGTGTGAGACACAGTGAGAGACACAAAGTGCACAAATCTTTATTTAATTTCCACCACCAGGAAAAAAGGAAACACCCGAGTGGCCAGTGACACATCAAAGGGCAATGCTGTGTGATCAAACAGGGAAGGGGAGGGCAGGGATTAAATCAAAATAGAGTTGACGGGGGGAAATAAATCTCGTGTTTAATTTTTTTCTTTTTTTTCCCCCACACTACTGCCTAACTGCGAGAGACACAAAGTGCACGAATCTTTATTCAGTTTCCACCACCAGGAAGATAGGAAAACACCCGAGTGGCCAGTGACACATCAAAGGGCAATGCTGTGTGATCAAACAGGGAAGGGGAGGGCAGGAAGTCTTTCATTTTTTTTTCTTTTATTCTTTTCCTTTTTTTTGTATTATTTTCTCTTTTCTTACACTACTGCCTAACTGCGGTAGTGCTTATTTATTCCCCAGCACCCATGGTGGGTGTGTGTGCAGATGTGAGACACAGTGAGAGACACAAAGTGCATGAATCTTTATTCAATTTCCACCACCAGGAAGATAGGAAAACACCCGAGTGGCCTGTGACAAGCAGTGCCCCTCACATCAAAGGGCAATGCTGTGTGATCAAACAGTGAAGGGGAGGGCAGGGACTAAATCAAAATAGAGTTGGAGGGGGAAATAAATCTCCTGTTTTTTTTTCTTTTTTTTTCTTCTGTCTTTTTCTTTTACCTCCCTCCTCCTCCTTCTTTCTTCTTTCTTCCCCTTCCTTCCTCTCTCTCGAAATGTGGGGCAGCTGGTTCAAGGATAGTCCCCTTCCCCTCTGACACCTTCAAGGAGGAGAGTCCGTGCACACACTCACACTCATCCAGCTCAAGTCAGGAAAAACACCCAAGTGGTCCAGTGACAAGCAGTGCCCTTACACTCCTTTTTTAAAATTTTTTTTAACCCCCCCACACTACCGCCTAACTGCGGTAGTGCCTATTGTTTTCCCCAGCACCCATGGTGTGTGTGTGTGCAGGTGTGAGACACAGTGAGAGACACAAAGTGCACAAATCTTTATTCAATTCCCACCACCAGGAAGATAGGAAAACACCCGGGTGGCCAGTGACAAGCAGTGCCCTTCACATCAAAGGGCAATACTGTGTGACCAAACAGGGAAGGGGAGGGCAGGGATTAAATCAAAATAGAGTTGGAGGGGGAAATAAATCTGTTTTTTTTTAATGCTCATCTCCTGTTAATTTTTTTCTTTTTTTTCCTTTTTTTGGAGTTCCCTTTTTTTATTTTTTTTGTGTGTGCAGGAATTTCCTGTTAATTCTTTTTCTTTTACCCCCGCACTACTGCCTAACTGCGGTAGTGCCTATTTTCCCCAGCACCCATAGTGTGTGTGCGTGTGTGTGTGTGCAGGTGTGAGACACAGTGAGAGACACACAGTGCACGGATCTTTACTCAATTCCCACCATCAGGAAGAAAAGAAACACCCTAGTGGCCAGTGACAAGCAGTGCCCTTCACATCAAAGGGCAATGCTGTGTGATCAAACAGTGAAGGGGAGGGCAGGGGTTAAATCAAAATAGAGTTGGAGGGGGAAATAAATCTCCTGTTTATTTTCTTTTTTTATTTATTTTTTTCATTTTTTTTTTCTTTAGGAAAAGTAGGAAAACACCCAAGTGGCCTGTGACAAGCAGTGCCCTTCACGTCAAAGGGCAATGCTGTGTGATCAAACAGTGAAGGGGAGGGCAGGGATTAAATCGAAATAGAGTTGGAGGGGGAAATAAATCTCCTGTTTTTATCTGTTAGCCAGCGCTCCCTGGTTGGTCCAAGTTAACAACCCCAAGCAAGGATCTCATAGTCATGGTTCCAATCACTACACTCTTCAAACCTGTCATCTCTGGAATCAATCTTGTGAACTTCCTCTGAACTGTCTCCAATACAACTTCATCTGTCCTCAAGTAAGGGGAACTAAAATTGTACACAGTATTCCAGGGGTGGTCTCACAAATGCCTTGTAAGGTCGTAGTAACACTCCCCTACTTTTATATTTTGTTCCTTTAGCAATAAATGCCAAAATTCCATTTACCTTCCTTCTTACCCACTGTACCTGTGTAATAAATTTGTGATTAATGAACGAGAAATTTAGATCATGCTTTTCACAGCCTGTGTGTGCCTGATTAAAGCATGATTTGGAGGTGCCAGTGTTGGATCTGGTGCACAAAGTTAAAAATCACACAACGCCAGGTTATAGTCCAACAGACGTATTTGGAAGCATTAGCTTTCTAATGACCACCTGATAAAGAAGCAGCGCTCCGAAGGGTAGTGCTTACAAATAAACCTGTTGGACTATAACTTTTTAAAGCATACTTGTTATATTGGGTGTGGGCATTTGCACCCCCTTTTTGATTTTCTTAAAAACCTCTTTCTCTGTTTTTGGTGGCATTTCAGTCCCACGCTCCTGATCTTCGGGCACCCGCTAAGGAAGGGGGAGGGAAGGTCTGAAGACCTCCTTGTGGGTCTGCTCCTGCGCCTGGCCAAACTGGCCATAAACAGGTCCAGGCAGCGGCCGTGGAGGGGGTCATTAGGGCCGACTGCCTGCCCCTCTTCCGCGGTTATGTCAGAGCCCGGGTGTCTCTGGAAAAGGAGCACGCGGTGTCCACCAACACCCTGGAGTTGTTCAGGGAGAGGTGGGTGCCGCAGGGAGTGGAGTGCATTATTTCCCCCTCCAACTCTATTTTGATTTAACCCCTGCCCTCCCCTTCACTGTTTGATCACACAGCATTGCCCTTTGATGAGAAGGGCACTGCTTGTCACTGGCCCCACTCGGGTGTTTCCTTTCTTCCTGATGGTGGAAACTGAATAAAGATTCGTACACCTTGTGTCTTTCACGATGTCTCACACCTGCGCACACACACACCATGGGTGCTGGGGAACAAAGTAAGCACCACCGCAGTTAGGCGGTAGTGTGGGGGCAAGAAAAAAAAATAAACAGGAGTAAAAAAAAATAAAGAAGACAGGAGTCTCAGAAATCCTGTTCACTCTAAAGCATAGTTGTTGTTGTAATGTAAGTAGCACAATCACTAATTTGTACACAACAAACCCCTACTAACAGCAATAAAATCAATCACCGGATAATCTTATTTTGGTGGCTTTAAGTGACAGATAAATGTTGATCAGGATAAAATCCTTTGTTCTTCAACTACATCTTTTACATCTTCAGCCATATGATCATCCATAGTACACCCTCTAAAAATCGAGCAGTCCTTCTGAAATGCATGCAGCTATCTATCAGACTACGTTATGTGCTCAAGACCTGTAATTGCAGCATGAAACCACTGCTCGATGCCTCACTGTGATGTTGATAGCAGTGAGTAAGAAGGATGTTATAAATATAACTACTCACTTGTGGTTGCAAGTACAGTGGGAAATCTTCAACCCACTCGTTTTCAGTGTGTGTGGGTCCAGCTGCCTGTTATGTTCTGATGTGCGAATTTGCAACTATATGTAGGAAGATCAGGAAGTGGCCACAAAACCCCTTTAGCCTCCTCCACCATTTAATAAGGTCACAGCTAATCTCCCACCAAAACACCATTCGCCTGCCCTATTACCAATCCTGTGATTTCCCCAAATATTCAGTGAGTTTGGAACATCGGAGCTGGAGTAGGCTATTCAGCACATTAAGCAATCCCCGCCATTCAATCAGATCACGGCTGACTGAACACTTGCCAACATTACTCCAATAGACCTTCTCACTACTTGCTATCTCGAAATCTGTCCACCTCTGCATTAAACATAATGAATACGGAGCTTGCACAGCCCTCCTATCTATCTATCTCAGATTTAAACTTTAACAACTCATCCAGCATCGGCTGCTATTAGTGGAAGAGAGTTCCAAACCCCTCTCACCCTTTGTGTGTTGAACATCTCTCCTGAACGGTCTGGCCCTAATTCTCAGAGTATGCCCCTAGTTCAAGAATCTCTAATTAACGGAAATAGTTTATCTACCCTGTCTTTTCCTGTTAAAATCGTGAAGACTTTGATTGGATCACCCTTAACCTATATTTGAGAGAAAATAGGCCTAATTTGTACAATCTCTCCTCATAACTTAATTCCCAAAGTCCAGTTATCATTGTGTAAACCCATTCATACATTTTGGCTAGCTTGCCTCTGTCAGACCCTGCATCCAAAAGTTTCTCAAAACCTATTACACTATCTTTCCCAGCTTTCTTGGAAGGTCACAGTGGCTAGCACTGCTGCCTCACAGCAACAGAGACCTGGGTTCAATTCCCAACTCAGGCGACTGACTGTGTGGAGTTTGCATGTTCTCCCCGTGTCTGTGTGGGTTTCCTCCCACAGTCCAAAGATGTGTGGGCCAGGTGAATTGGCCATGCTAAATTGCCTGTAGTGTTAGGTAAGGGGTAAATGTATGGGTGGGTTGCGGGTCGGTGTGGACTTGTTGGGCCGAAGGGCCTGTTTCCACACTGTAAGTAATCTAATCTTGTCACAGACCTGTAATATTAACACAATTTCTAAAGAATTAAAAGATTCGCCAGCCTTTAATTAAAGAGATCTCTTCATCTCGGTCCTCAATGGTTTTCCCCTTATTTTGAAACAGTGTCCAATAATTCTAGATTCCCCAAGTCAGAGAAACATCTTACCAGCACTCACCCTGTCTACTACTTTAAGTATTTTGTGGATTTTAATCAGATCAGGCATGGTTTGCTCAAACTCTCTTTGTAGGACAGTTTCGCCATCCAAGGAACAAGTTTGGTATAGCTTCATTGTATTCTCTCAATGGCAATAATATCCTTCTTAAAGTTCGGGAAGCAAAACTACACACATTGCTCCAGGAGCAGTCTAACCAAGCGTCCATACAATTGAAGCAAGACTTTGCTACCTCTGAGGTTATGATCAAAGTTTATCTTCAATATGATCGGTGTTGGGAGTGCTTCAGCTATAAAAAAAAATGATTAGATTGGCCGAGGCCATATTCCTTAGGGCAGAAGATACTGATGGAGGTATAAAACGTTATGAGGGGCAGAGACAGAGTACATAGGGAGAAACCTCTCACCTAAGCAGAAGGGTCATTAACCAGCGTCCACAACTTTAAAATGAGGTTTAGAGAGAAAATGAGGAATTTCTTTACCCATAGGGTGGTAATTCACTGCCTTAAAATGGAGGTAGACATTTGAGTACTATTTAAATGAACACTTGAAAAGCCAAGTGCTGATAACTGGGGTGAGGAAATCTGTGGAGAGAGAAATTGTGTTAATGTTACAGGTCTGTGACCTTCCAAGAGAGCTGGGAAAGATAGTATAATAGGCTTTGAGCAACAGATGGGCGGCACGGTGGCACAGTGGTTAGCACTGCTGCCTCACAGCGCCTGAGACCCGGGTTCATTTCCTGCCTCAGGCGACTGACTGTGCGGAGTTTGCACGTTCTCCCCGTGTCTGCGTGGGTTTCCTTTGGGTGCTCCGGTTTCCTCCCACAGTCCAAAGATGTGCGGGTCAGGTGAATTTTTTTAGATTAGATTACTTACAGTGTGGAAACAGGCCCTTCGGCCCAACAAGTCCACACTGACCCGCCGAAGCGCAACCCACCCATACCCCTACATTTACCCCTTACCTAACACTACGGGCAATTTAGCGTGGCCAATTCACCTGACCCGCACATCTTTGGACTGTGGGAGGAAACCGGAGCACCCGGAGGAAACCCACGCAGACACGGGGAGAACGTGCAAACTCCACACAGTCAGTCGCCTGAGTCAGGAATTGAACCCGGGTCTCAGGCGCTGTGAGGCAGCAGTACTAACCACTGTGCCACCGTGCTGCCCACTAAATTGGCCATGCTAAATTGCCTGTAGTGTTAGGTAAGTGGTAAATGTAGGGGTATGGGTGGGTTGCGCTTCGGCGGGTCGGTGAGGACTTGTTGGGCCAAAGGGCCTGATTCCACACTGTAAGTAATCTAATCTAATCTAAACCCTGTGAAGGGGGCTGACAGAGGAAAGCAGGAGTTAGCTAGCCAAAACATATAAATGGGTTTACACAATGATAACTGGACTTCGGGGATTAAGATATGAGGAGAGATTGTACAAATTAGGCCTATTTTCCCTCGAATTTAGATTAAGGGGTGATCCAATCAAAGTCCTCAAGAGATTAACAAAAAAAGATGGGGTAGATAAAAAACTATTTCCATTGGTTAGGAATTCTTGAACTCGGGGCATAGTCTGAGGATTAGGGTCAGACCATTCAGGAGAGATGTTAGGAAGCACTTCTACACACAAAGGGTGGGAGATATGGAATTCTCTTCTACAAACTGCAGCTGATGCTGGATGGGTTGTTAAAGTTTAAATCGGAGATAGACACATTTTTATTAAGCAAAGGTATTAAGGGATGTGGGCCAAAGGCAGGTCTACAGAATTGAGCCATAGATCAACCATGATCTCATTAAGTCATAGTGATTTGGTGCTGGAAAAACCATTCAGTTTTGTGTGATGGCACTTGAAAATCATGAGCTCATTGATTGGCAAACCAGGCTGAAGGGACCGGATTCCTGATGAAGGGCTCATGCCCGAAACGTCAATTCTCCTGCTCCTCGGATGCTGCCTGACCTGCTGCAGTTTTGCAGCACCACACTCTCAACTCAAGGGATTGAATGGATTAGTGGTGCTGGAAGAGCACAGCAGTTTAGGCATCATCCAAGGGACTGAATGGGCCTACTCCTGTTCCTGAGATGAGACAAGAAACAAAAGATGCGCTGAGAGCAGACATGTTGCTGACCAGAAGCAAGCATGAGAGAAACAAATAAAAGCTGCAAAGAGGAACCTAAATGTGTCAGAGATCATGGACAGAAATTGTTGAACTTAATGTCGAGAATAGAGTCTGTAAATCATGTAACACAAGGGTGGGGTGCTGTTCCTTAAGCATATGTTAAGTTTTGTCAGAGCAGTGCGAGTTGGCAGAGTACAGAGGTGTTGGTGTGAGGACAAAGCAGAGAATTAGTAAAGATTAGAGTAAAAAGATTCCCTACAGTGTGGAAACAGGCCCTTCGGTCCAACCAGTCCAAAGAGTAACCCACCCAAACCCATTTCCTTCTGAATAATGCACCTAACACTATGGGACAATTTAGCATGGCCAATTCACCTGACCTGCACATCTTTGGACAGTGGGAGGAAACCAGAGCACCCGGAGGAAACCCACGCAGACACGGGTAGAATGTGCAAACTCCACACAAGACAGTTACCGGAGGCTAGAATCGAACCTGGGACCCTGGTGCTGTGAGGCAACAGTGCTAACCACTGAGCCACCCAGGTGACAGATCATCAGAAACGCAGGGCTATGCTTGCAAGCAGGGCAAAGGTGCTCCGCAAAGTAGCCATCCAGTCTGAGCTTAACTCCGACGTCACCAACTGAGTCGAATTGACATCGTCACTGAGCAGCATTTATAAAACACAATGACCATTAACGAAAACAACAACGGTTGGTAAGATGGTTGAGAAAGTAGTTCTCCAGTCAGCAGTCTGGGAGTTACTGCAAAATCCTGTATTTGCAGAGCTGACAGTTATGGAAGAGGAAATTAATTCTATTGCAATACCATTTGTAACATTCACGTGGAACTACGGAGTTCACTTCAGGCAGTAGCACAGAACCGCATCAGAAGACTGGAAAATGTTGAGCAAGTGCCATGTGGCATGGTAAAAGCTGCTCCTCTTTGCAGATGGCTTAACTTCAGGTTCCATCAGGTTTTGGTGGACATTAAAGGTCCCATTTCACAAAGAAAAAGTTGCCTCAGTGATCTGACTAACCTCTACCAACATACACCCTCCCCCTCATCAAAATAAGTCTTAGCAGAGAATCCATCTCACTGTTACCTGAGAGAATGCTGCGCAAAAAAATCATCATTGTGCATAGAGGTGTATAGCATGGAAAGCCGCTTCAGTCCAACTCGTCCATGCTGACCAGATATTTTAAATTAATCTAGTCATATTTGCCAGCATTTGGCCCATATCCCTCTAAACATTTCATAATCATGTACCCATCCAGGCACTTTTTAAATGCTGCCATTGTACCAGCCTCCACAACTTCCTCTGACAGCTCGTTCCTCACTCACATCACCCACTGCTTGAAAGGATTGCCTATTAGGTCCCTTTTAAATCTTTCCCCTCTCACCTTAAACCTATGCCCTCTAGTTTTGGACTCCCCTACACTGGGGAAAGTGCCTTGACTATTCACCCTATCCACCCCCCTCATGATTTTATAAACCTCTCTATGGTTACCGCTCAGCCTCCAATGCTTCAGGGAAAACAGCGCCAGCCTTTCCCTATAGCTCAAGCTCTCCAACCCTGGCAACACGCTAGTAAATCTTTTCTGAACCCTTTCAGATTAATTATCTCGAGGTGAACTGAAAGATTCAGAAATGGCATGAGATGTTGGACATCTTTTAGAAAAGTTACAAGATATTCTACTTATATAGAAAGTCACTCATGATAATGGAAAGTCAATGCATGAAGATATATAATTGTTTAATTCAAATAAAGCAATGATTTATAATACATTTATACATTGCAGGTCATCTTTCTACCAAATAGCAAATGAATTGAGTGAGGGAAAGAATTTTATTTCTAAGACTGAGTTGAAGACATCAGATTGGTAAGGGGCTAAAGTGGTCACTTATACCCTCTCAAACAGTGAGCAGCACTGATGATAACTGCAAGAACTGAGTAATATTGCGGGTACAGTGCTTACATGTTGTGTTAGGGAGAAGGTGAAAGAAAATGTTAGGTTTTGCCAGTAATGCTTAGACAGCCAAGTCCCCATGACTGCGCCAATGACAATCATCCCAACGATGGGTTACTGCAGACGCCTCTTCAGAAAAAAAAACACAAAACCTTCCTCTCGGGCAAAGACATTTTCTTTTCAATCACTAATCTGAGCACATAATTGGTTAAAAAAAAACTAAATGTGAGTAAACAAACATAACATTCCTGTTAAATAGTTCCTACTACATTCTAATTTCAGGAAGCATTGAGCCTTCATTTGGTTTTTGCCACATGGGGACCTAAGAGAGATGAGCTCTTTTGTCTAAGAAAGTCATTTACTCCTGCGCGGGGAGACAGTGCAATTTCTGATTCCAGCATCAAATAAAACTGGTTCACAGAATGCCTCCATTCTTCCAAAACTCTTGGAAAGAACATCACCATTCTGACAGACAAAAGCCTATAAAAGCAGAAAAAAAACCAATATAGTGTTGATTTACCACTACTCATTCCTTTTAAGGCTGTTCATTTGCTGTCCACATAAAATTATAATGTTGCCTCAATTTCACATCATAAGCATATCCCATGACAATGGAACAATGTAAGGTTCCATCCAGTCAGATCCTAACACGTGCAAACTGTTGAAGTGTAAGTGCGAGACATTTCCACAATATGCAGCTTACATGTCACGTCTCTATAATCACTCTAAAAGCATCAACTGTACAAATTAGATCGTATTTTAGAAAATCTTTACAATTTAAAAAGTGTGCATGAAATTGTGCAATTTTCCCAAATGTCAGTGAGTTCCCCCAAGTTCCATCGTGATGTTAACAGCTCGTGTTAATTTCAATTCGCTCACTAATCAAGTTTAAAAGCGACTTGGCATTATACTTAATCCACTTGAGTTGTTTATGCATTTTCCAATTCCCAAAGTTTTTCCATACCAAATGGAAAAATTAAACTTTGTTGACCGAGCCATCATTCTGTTATAAGTTTCATAAATCTCTGAAGTCCCAAAACAATTATACTTTATGATTATGAATGTGCAGATTACAGGAGGAGATAAGATATCTCTTATTAAAAGCTCAGCTCCTTCTCAATCACAAAATCCAACTTGCACGATATACTGATACAACAATCACTGGAGTAATGATTCTCAAAATAATTAGCCAAATTATTTGTAAATTTAGAAATTGACAGGAAATATGCCACTTAAATATCTCAAAATGTCATCACAATGTACGTAAATTGCATATCCCACCAGGAGTAAACTGAAAGCTGAAAGAACTTTCACAGGACTGTTCTCTCAGCCTCATCTTGTGGGAATAACATGAAAGAAGACATTTTGCTGGGTATATTTGAAAACCTACAAGACTGTATGCTCTAAGTCAGCCTTGAACTGTTTGTAATTTATAAACAATTCCAAATATAAACCACGTCAATGCAGATAAAGACAGACAAGAAACGTGTTCTCACTTGTGATTAGACAACCACCTGACTTGGCTACAACATGGAGGGTTGATCAGACAGCTGCTATTCCATTTACAATGTCTTGTGAGACAGGACCAAGGACATACCTGCACAGCTTCAGGGACTACTGAGCATTTCAAAAAGGGGGACCCAAAAATAAAGGCATATATTTCTGGGAATATACACCTCATTCTAATGTGAATTCTCAGCCAACACACATACAGGAACCGTAAAAAGATTACACTCTGAAAAGTACTTCCGATTTTAATCTAGATACAAACACCCAACTCGAAATTATTTTTTAAAAATGCAGCTATTCTGAATTTCCTCCTGGTTGGCATTGTGATCTCATCAACTGATGCACATCGTTTTTTTAATATAAGGAAAAGAAAACCAACAAAAACGTAGACAGCTGCAAACTAGTTCAGTCCCGAGTGGCAGAGATTTGTTTCGAGTTCAGTCAATATATTGCGAAAGCCAGCGAAATCCTTCTCCATAGCCCTGCCGCTTCAGCACACTGCACATGAACACCTCCAATGGCCGAGTGTTTAAATCTTTCAGTGGCACAATCCCCTGGAAGAGAACAAGGAAATGTAATATCCCCCAGAGTATACAAGTATTTCAGTTCCATTTACACACATTTTTCATAAATGAGGTGATCACCAACGCTTCTGTGCCCCAACTGCTTTCAGCCACAAATCCGTCGGCCACAGTCTCTAAGAAGTGGTTGGTTTGATTTTAATGCGTACAGTTTTGTATACAGTAAAATTGCGACAAGTCAAATAATGGAAGCCAGCTGTCAAATTCAAATGGAACACTAAGGTTTCACAAAAAGGAATTTAGTGAAGGCCAGACACTGAAAGTTTGATGTGAGGGATAAACATTACCACCAGATCACCATGAGATTTCCCACACTCTTTGTCATATAGTGCAATGGGATCTTTTAGATCCCACTGAGGGAGCTGATAGGACCTCAGTTTAACAGCTTTATCTGAAATTTAAACAGAACTGCAGAATTCTGAGACGCACAGGAATTGAGGTGTCCTAATTCATTTGTTTCAAAATGTTAGCACACAGATACCGCACAGGTGATTAAGGCAGCAAATGGAACGCTACCCTTTGTTACAAGAAGAACTGATCATAAATGTAAGGTGGCAATGCTTTATTAATACAGGGCACTGGTGAGACCACATCTTGAATACTGTGTCGTCTTGGTCTCCTTATTTAAGGAAGGATGTAAAAACATTGGAGGTGGGTCAGAAGGTGGTTTACTAGATTGAAACCTGGAATGAGTGGGTTGTCTTATGAGGAAAAGTTGTCTCCACTGCAGTTTAGAAGAGTGGGGAGTGATGTGACTGAAGTGTGTGAAATCCTGAACGGTTATGATAAGATGGAGAAGATGCACTTTCCTCTTGTGGGAGGGCCCAGAACTGGGGGCTATTGTTTTAAAATTAGGTGTCGTCCTTTTAGAACAGAGAGGAGGTGAAATTATATTCTTCAGAGGAACTGCCTCAGAAAGCGGAGAAGATTGGATCATTGAATATTTTTAAGGCAGAGGTGGACCCTTGCGGGGCAAGAAACATTATCAGCAATAGAAGGGAGTGTGGAATTTGAAACATAAACACACCAGCCAAAACTTTAGTGAATAACAAAGCAGTCTGGAAGGGCCAAATGCCCTACTGTGCTCTGAATTCCTGTTTGTAAAGCACCATCTCCCTCCACAGTGCACAGCTTGATTAGATTTTGCTGAGAGGTTTAATTCCCAAGTATCGAGAGTGGATCTTGAACCCCAGCTTTCTGACTCGGAGGTAAGTAAGTGCGACCCATAGTGTTAGGTAAAGGGGTAAATGTAGGGGAATGGGTGGGTTGCGCTTCGGCGGGTCGGTGCGGACTTGGTGGGCCGAAGGGCCTGTTTCCACACTGTCAGTAATCTAATCTAATCTACCCCATGGAACAGATATCTAAAAATATACCCTGCAAACAAAATGCACTCAGTTAGCATTATGATAGAGCCTCCTGCTTTGCAAGGCTTTAGAAGCCAATCATGATTCTCGAAAGGTCAAACAGACACAAAGCTAGAACAGCCTTTGATCTGCCTACAGCCTTATCGGCAGAAGGACCAAACCTTCAACTTGTTAAAACAGCTTGAGCTGATTGCATCTTCCGATTTAAAAAGCATTCTTTAGCAACCAATAAACTGTTCCCTTTTCTCAGTGGTGAGTTTGACCTAGTTTTGTTTTTACTACATGTCTGTCTCCATTTATTTTCCTGACTGATCTGCAGAGTCAACAGTAATAAGATCCTGTGTACTTTCTGCTGGCAATGACGCACTCAGTACAGTAAATTTAGCCTCCTCAGTTGGGTCACTGATGTATACAGAAAGTTACAATTACCAGGTTCAATTGCCGGTCTGTACTGAGTTGGATGGTCTCCGTCATAACTGCTTTCAGTGCCCATGGGCCACGGAAGCAAACAAGAAAATACGAGTGTTTTCTCAATCAGAGTTCAGTTCCCCAGGAAAGTGAAGATGTGTGGGTGTGAAGCAAAGGCAGGGTCAGGATTGGCTGTGATCAACGACTCCCCCTCTAGTGCTGGAACATCCTGTGAACACAGAGTCCTGTCTCTCTCTCTCACGGAGACTGGTCACTTGATCAGGATATCAAGCACCTGGGACCATCCCTCACAAGAATCAGCACTTTTACTTATTTCCTTTTAACCGAAGGGCCTGTTTCCACACTAAGTAATCTAATCTAAATTTAAAAAGGGCCATTACACTAATGAAGGGCCTAACACTTCCATAATACAGTTCATTAAAAAACAACAAAAAACATTTCTGTCAGAATAGTCAGCAACACTATTGTAGCACTGAGGGAGTCCTGTGTTTCTGAAAGGTGAGATGTTAAATCTGGGCTGAATAGGTCACAGAAGTCATGCTCATCCATGCTGATCAGACACCCTAACCTAATTGCCAGCACCTGGCCCATATCCCCCTCAAACCCTTCCTATTCATATACCCATCCAGATGCCTTTTCAATGTTGTAGTTGTATCAGCCTCCACCATTTCCTCTGGCAGCTCATTCCATACACACACCGCTGTGCACCCAGACAATCTCGGTCAGTCTCGAGATGCCCTGCATGGATGTGAAAGGGGACAGGTGCGCCTAGAGTTAATGATCTCCTCCATTCTGCCGATACCTTACCCTCACGCTCTCTGCCACTGCACCTTCTTCCCACTCAGGCTCATGCTCTCACTAACGCCTGCAACATCAGCCACCCCCACCCCTCGATCTCGCCTACCCACCACTAATTCTGAGTGAGTGAGTGAGCCGCACACTCAGGACACCCCTCCACATACCCCAAACAGCAACAGGCAGTAATTCCCCTTGACAGGCAACACGCCTTATGAGAATTGTGCCTCAATGTTGGGAAAAATTAAAAGATGCAGTGGGATGCTCTGACATCGAGAAAGCCTACTCAGGACTGCAATTCTGATACATTTCTCAACTCAGCCCATTTCAGTCAGGCCACTATAAGGTTCTGGCCAGGGTTTCTATTATAAGAGCACTCTCTGTAGAAACTGATTTTATCACCACATTATAGCTTGCAAAACAAAACTGATAAGATCATTAATTTGATGACCAACATAGACTGCAAAATTGCACACTTCAAATCATACTTATCTGACATTCTAGTTTACACCCTCAATTAAGAAATTTTCACAAAAAGGCTTTTTTATTCATTCGTGGGATGTGGGTGTCGCTGGCTGGGCCAGCATTTGTCACCCATCTTTAACTGTCCTGGAGGTGGTGGTGGCGAGATGCCTTCTTGTACATCTTGGCGCAGTCTATTTGGTGTACCCACAATGCTGGACAAGGGGGAATTCCACGGTTTTGACACGGATGGAGCGGCAATATTTGTGGGTGGCACAGTGGTTAGCACTGCTGCCTCACAGCGCCAGACACCTGGGTTCAATTCCCGCCTCAGGTGACTGACTGTGTGGAGTTTGCACGTTCTCCCAGTGTCTGCGTGGGTTTCATCCGGGTGCTCCGGTTTCCTCCCACAATCCAAAGATGTGCGGGTCAGGTGAATTGGCCACGCTAAATTGCCCGTAGTGTTAGGGAAGGGGTATATGCAGGGGAATTCAGCGCTTTGGCGGGTCGGTGTGGACTTGTTGGGCCGAAGGGCCTGTTTCCACACTGTAAGTAATCTAATCTAATCTAATATTTCCTACATCAGGATGGTGAGTGGTTTGAAGGGAGTTTGCCACATATCTGCTGCCCTGGTCCTTCTAAATGCAAGTGGTTGTGAGTTTAGAAAGTGTTGTCCAAGGAGCCTTGATGAAGTTCTGCAGTGTAGATGATACACAGAGCTGGTACTGAGCATCAGTGGTGGAGGGAATGGACGTTTGTGGATGTGGTGCCAATCAAGCAGGCTTTGTCCTGGATGGTGTCAAGCTTTTTGAGTGTTGTTGGAGCTGCCCCCATCCAGGCCGGTGGGGAGTATTCCATCACACTCCTGCCTTGTGCCTTGCAGACGGTGGACAGGTTTTGGGGAGTCAGGAGGCGAGTTACTACTCCTAGCCTCTGACTGGTTCTTGTAGCCACTGTGTTAATATGGCTAGTCCAGTCCAGTTTCTGTGAGGAATCGCACAACATAAATTCTATAGATAGCCCAGATACATGGAAGATACTGTTCAAGAATGTTGGAGGAGTGGCAATCTTCATTCCATCCTCAACCAACACCAACCAGCAGATTAACAGGTGATTCTTTATAAGAGGAGAAAGTGAGGACTGCAGATACTGGAGATCAGAGCTGAAAATGTGTTGCTGGAAAAGCGCAGCAGGTCAGGCAGCATCCAAGGAGCAGGAGAATCGACGTTTCAGGCATGAGCCCTTCTTCATTCATCGACACTCCTTTTCCTTGGATGCTGCCTGGCCTGCTGCGCTTTTCCAGGAACACATTTTCATTCTTCACAAGAACCCACTTGCTTCCAAAAGTAATTTGCCTTGTACGAAGCCCGGCAATTGGACACTTTACAAATCATGCTGTTCCTGCTCACAGCTTTACCTTCCCTGTCGTTTGTCCAAACAGGCCAAAGATCTCCCGAAGCTTTTCCTCACTGATGGCCTCTGATCGATCGATTTTATTGCCCAGGATGAGAACGGGAACATTGGATATTGTTTCATCTGTCATTAATGCCTGGAAGGAAGGGAAGGAAGGGGAGGGTGGACAGAGAAAGAGAAAGAGAAACGATGGGAGTTTTTACTTCAAAAACACAATCTACATTTGATCAATGGAAACAAAATTATTATTCAACACTGGAACATAATGACAGCAACAGTCGACTGCAAAATGGACCATCCAACAATACCAGGCATCAATAACTTATAAAAGACTACCTCATGGGAACACTTCACTTTCAAAAAACTACCTCTCATAGGTCGACACACTATTTTGTGTTCCAGTATAAAATGCATTTCGTAGCTCAGGGACGGTAATTACTACTTTATTTCTTCCAATTTCCCTCCTCCTCTGTGATGTTGTCACTGAAGCAAAGAACAATATCTTAGCAGATGTTAAAGCTATGGGATAGCTACAGTTGAGCAGTGTCTCTTTGCATTTATAGCAAATATGAATGGCCATTCAGCCCCCTCAAGTCTGTTCTGCCACATCCAATAGTTGAGCTGTATCTTGTCAGGGGAGGCGATGATCTAGTGTTATTATAGGTGGACTGTTAACTCAGCCATCCAGATAATGTTCTGGGGACACAGGTTCCAATCCCACCAATCCTGGTGGAGGAATTTGAATTAAGTAAAAAAAAATTGGAATTAAGTCTAATGACGACCATGAATCCACTGTCAATTGTCAGAAAAAGTCACCCAAATTCACTGATGTCCTGAGAGAAGGAAACTGCCATCCTTACCTGGCCTGGCCTATATGTGGCTTCAGACCCACAGGAACGCAGCTCACCAGGAGAGTGCCACAAGGATCGGTGCTGGGTCCACTGCTTTTTGTAATTTATATAAATGATTTGGACGTGAACATACGAGGTTAAGCTAGTAAGTTTGCAGATGTCACGAAAATTGGAGGTGCAGTGGACAATAAAGAAGCTTACCTCAGAGTACAACGGGATCTTGATCAGATGGACCAATGGGCTGAGGAGTGGCAGATGGAGTTTAATTCCGATGAATGTATGGTGTTGCATTTTGGAAAAACAAATCAGAACAAGACCTATACACTTAATGGTGAGGTCCTGGGTAGTGTTGTTGAACAAACAGACCTTGGAGTTCATAACTCCTTGAAAGTGGAGTTGCAAGTAGAGAGGATAGTGAAGGTGGCATTTGGTATGCTTTCCTTTATTAGTCAGAGTATTGAGTATAGGGGTTGGGAGGTCATGTTGCGGCTGTACAGGACATTGGTTAGGCCACTATTGAAATATTGCATTCAATTCTCATCACCTTCCTAATGGAAAGACGTTGAGAAACTTTAAAAGGTTCAGAAAAGATTTACAAGGATGTTGCCAGGGTTGGAGGATTTGAGCTATAGGGAGAGGTTGAACAGGCTGGGGCTGTTTTCCCTGGAGCATCTTGAGGCTTGACCTTATAGAGTTTTATAAAATCATGAGGGGCTTGGATAGAATAAATTGACCATGTCTTTTCCCTGGGTTGGGGGAGTCCAGAACTAGAGGGCATAGGTTTAGGGTGAAAGGGGACAAATTTAAGAGAGACTTAAGGGGCAACATTTTCACACAGAGGGTGGTGCGTGTATGGAATGAGCTGCCAGAGGAAGTGGTGGAGAATAGTACAATTTACAACATTTAAAAGTCATCTGGATGGGTTTATGAATAGGAAGAGTTCAGAGGGATATGGGCCGGGTGCTGGCCAGTGGGACTAGATTAGGTTGGGATATCTGGTTGGCATGGACAGGTTGGATCGAAGGGTCTGTTTCCGTGCTGTACATTTCTATGACTTTTAACTACCCCCGGACAATTAGGGATGGGCAATAAATTGTGACCTATCCAACAATGCCCTCATCCCCATGAATGAATTAAAAAACACATCCATTGTCATTGAGTTGTTGGTAATGATAAGTTGCCCTAATTCCTGTGCATCGCTAATTCAAGGAACTGAGGCCACGCCCTATCACTGCATCGAGCTAATTGAGGAGAAACTAAAAGACCCTTATTTTCCTGCGTTCAAACAGTCGCCAAAACATTGACTGGAGGGGCTCCACATCCATGATGTAGCTAGCATCCAAAGCCAGCAAGTAATCACCTTTCAATTTTATGTACACGGCCCCATAAATCCCTCAACATTGTTCCACTTACATCAAGCTCGACTTTAGATTCAGCAAGCCGCGAGTAGTCTGCACAGTCGACCAGAAAGACAATTCCATTTATGGCGGGGAGGTAGTTCTTCCAGACTCGCCTGGCTGTAAATAAGCAGACATTCATGAAAGCGATATTAAAAAGCTAGCCAGTAAAATTAAAAATCCTAGGAGGAATTCCGGCGAGTGTTCCCCAGCTACGAAGGTGGAACTTGCTAACCACATGGAGTCATTGCAAAGACATGGACTTTCCACACCGTAGGGACTCTACGATTCTAAGGGGAAGCTCGAAGAACCTGAGGGAGGAAAAGAATCCGTGGATAAGGCAAGATAAAACGTGGGCGATGGAGGCGGCCTGGGTGCGCCATAACCACCAGAATGGGCTGAGTGGCCTGTCACTGTGATTCCTACATTCAGCCAAACGGAGATTAATTGATCACTTTCATTCGCAAGGAGGTGTGGAAGCTAGCTCACATTGTACAGGAACACCCCAATAGATTGCTCATATTTGTGGCTTCATTTCATCTTCCAAAATGTGATGCTTGAATTTACATAAATAGGAGGAAATGCCACAAGCAGCTCTTTCAGGTTTGCTCTGGAACATGAAGGAGAAGTAAATGCCAGTTATAGCAGCATCTAGCAGACAGCACCGAGCCAAATTTTACAGGCCAGCCAATCTTACCACGGAAAGTTTAGTTGATAATGGAGCACTGAGACAGTAACTGGCCGAATGCAAAGTGTTATAAAATGCTTCAGAGAGACGTGGTAAGTGCTTTTTAAAAAAATTATTGAACATGAATAAATAAAAATCTGAATGAAATATGATTTTTCCCCTTTTCCTCCCAATCACCCCTTAAACAACGTCTGTAGGGATACAGTCCTACTGACATTTTCCAAAAATCCACTTAAGTAAGGCAAACCAAGACGTGACTTTCAGTCAATACCACACCTTTTAAGATAGTGAAATTTTTCAAAGTGCTTATCATAAACAGCATCAAGCAAAGATTTGACATTAAGCTAATGAAGGCAATGCATGAGACAGGTATGGATGTGAGGACTTCCAGAAAACGATGCTGGATTGTGATCAGGAGCAGCAATTTTGGCCCATCATCCTAAATCTAGGCCTAGACATAGGAATTATAGGTTGGTTGACACAGAGATAATTTCCAATTCAGCATGCTGGCACACTGCATTGTATATGCTAATCCTGATCAAGAGACAGAAAAGTAAAACATTTTGATGCACATGCAGCAGCTTTGTGTTTCCACACAGTATCCTACCTTGTGTATGACCTCCAAGGTCAAACGTAGTGAATGTCATTCCGGCAATCGTCAGCTCCTCTGATGCTACAATGAAGACAGTTGCAATCAGAATACACTCTGGTGACCGACATTTAATTGTGATGAGCAATCAAATCCAGAACTGTTGCTAGGCGATGTAGAATTTGAATATTGCTCAAAAGAGAAAACATGGCCAAAGGTTTTCACTTTGCAAGCACCAGAACAGACACAATAGTGACAAATTTCAAATGACTACAACAATTTTTACTACTGGTGGAAAGGAGACCTTGGGCTGGCAAATTGAATCTGACCTGCAGAGGCATTGTCATGAAGAAAGGAACTGTGGAGCTATAGAATTCCTAACTCCCAGGTAATTAAAAAAGGTCAAGGCTTCAACATATTCTTCTTGTTTGCAGTAAGCAGGCCATAAGACATAGGAGCAGAAGTAGAGCATTCAGCATCAAGGCTGTCTGCCATTCATTGAAGTCATGGCTGACAGGATAATCCTCAACTCCACTTCCCTGTCTACTCCTTATAACCTGTCATTCCTTTACTGATAAAATATTATGGCTGAAAATGTGTTGCTGGTTTAAAGCGCAGGTCAGGCAGCATCCAGGGAACAGGAAATTCGACGTTTCGGGCACAAGCCCTTCATCAGGAATGAGGAAAGTGTGTCCAGCAGGCTAAGATAAAAGGTAGGGAGGAGGGACTTTAGGGAGGGGCGATGGAGATGTGATAGGTGGAAGGAGGTCAAGGTGAGGGTGATAGGCCGGAGTGGGGTGGGGGTGGAGAGGTCAGGAAGAAAATTGCAGGTTAGGAGGGCGGTGCTGAGTTCGAGGGAATCGACTGAGACACGGTGGGAGGAGGGGAAATGAGTAGTTTGGCGCACCGACCTTTATACCGCTGAGGCCAAACGCCAGCTCGCGGACACCTCCTCCTATTGCCCCCTTGACCATGACCCCACCTCCCACCACCAAACCATCATATCTCAGACCATCCATCACATCATCACCTCAGGGGATCTCCCATCCACCGCCTCCAACCTCATAGTCCCACAACCCCGCACCGCCCGTTTCTACCTCCTGCCCAAAATCCACAAACCTGACTGCCCCAGCCGACCCATTGTCTCAGCCTGCTCCTGCCCCACCGAACTCATCTCCGCGTACCTCGACACGGTTCTGTCCCCCTTAGTCCAAGAACTCCCCACCTACATTTGGGACACCACCCACGCCCTGCACCTCCTCCATGATTTCCGCTTCCCCGGTCCCCAACGTCTTATCTTCACGATGGACATCCAGTCCCTGTACACCTCCTTCCCCATCACGAAGGACTCAAAGCCCTCCGCTTCTTCCTTTCCCGCCGCACCAACCAGTACCCTTCCACCGACACCCTCCTTCGACTGACTGAACTGGTCCTCACCCTGAATAACTTCTCTTTTCAATCCTCCCACTTCCTCAAACTAAAGGAGTTGCCATGGGCACCCGCATGGGCCCCAGCAATGCCTGTCTCTTCGTAGGATATGTGGAACAGTCCATCTTCTGCAACTACACTGGCACCACCCCCCACCTTTTCCTTCGCTACATCGATGACTGTATCGGCACTGCCTCGTGCTCCCACGAAGAGGTTGAACAGTTCATCAACTTTACTAACACCTTCCATCCCGACCTGAAATTCACCTGGACTGTCTCAGACTCCTCCCTCCCCTTCCGAGGCCTTTCCATTTCTATCTCGGGCGACCGAATCAACACAGACATCTACTATAAACCAACTGACTCCCACAGTTACCTGGACTACACCTCCTCCCACCCTGCCCCCTGTAAAAACGCCATCCCATATTCCAAATTCCTTCGTCTCCGCCGCATCTGCTCCCAGGAGGACCAGTTCCAATACCGTACAGTCCAGATGGCCTCCTTCTTCAAGGACCGCAGATTCCCCCCAGACATGATCGACGATGCCCTCCAACGCATCTCCTCCACTTCCCGCTCCTCCGCCCTTGAGCCCCGCTCCTCCGCCCGCCACCAAGACAGAACCCCACTGGTTCTCACCTACCACCCCACCAACCTCCATATACAACGGAGGTTTCCTGATGAAGGGCTCTGGCCCGAAACGTCGAATTTCCTGTTCCTTGGATGCTGCCTGACCTGCTGTGCTTTAACCAGCAACACATTTTCAGCTCTGATCTCCAGCATCTGCAGACCTCACTTTTTATCCGTATACAGCGTATCATCCGCCGTCATTTCCGCCACTTCCAAACGGACCCCACCACCAGGGATATATTTCCTTTCCCTCCCCTCCCCTGTCAGCATTCCATAAAGACCACTCCCTTCGTGACTCCCTCGTCAGGTCCACACCCCCCACCAACCCAACCTCCACTCCCGGCACCTTCCCCTGCAACTGCAGGAAATGCAAAACTTGCGCCCACACCTCCTCCCTTACCTCTCTCCAAGGCCCCAAGGGATCCTTCCATAGCCGCCACAAATTCACCTGTACCTCCACACACATCATCTATTGCATCCGCTGCACCCGATGTGGCCTCCTCTATATTGGGGAGACGGGCTGCCTACTTGCGAAACGCTTCAGAGAACACCTCTGGGACGCCCGGACCAACCAACCCAACCACCACGTGGCTCAACACCCTCCCACTGCACCAAGGACATGCAGGTCCTTGGACTACTCCATCGTCAGAACATAACAACACGACAGTTGGAAGAAGAGCGCCTCAACTTCTGCCTAGGAACCCTCCAGCCACAAGGGATGAACTCAGATTTCTCCAGTTTCCTCATTTCCCCTCCCCCCACCTTGTCTCAGTCAATTCCCTCGAACTCAGCACCGCCCTCCTAACCTGCAATCTTCTTCCTGACCTCTCCGCCCCCACCCCACTCCGGCCTATCACCCTCACCTTGACCTCCTTCCACCTATCACATCTCCGTCGCCCATCCCCAAGTCCCTCCTCCCTACCTTTTATCTTAGCCTGCTGGACACACTTTCCTCATTCCTGACGAAGGGCTTGTGTCCGAAACGTCGAATTTCCTGTTCCTTGGATGCTGCCTGACCTGCTGTGCTTTAACCAGCAACACATTTTCAGCTCTGATCTCCAGCATCTGCAGACCTCACTTTTTACTCGAAAATATTATGGCTGCCTCAGCCTTGAATATCATTAGTGACTCAGTCTTGACAGTCCTCTGTAGTAAAGATTTCCAGATAAACTATTTCTGAGAGACTAAATTCCTCTTCTGTGTCAACAACCTTCCTGCATCCTGAACAGGTCCAGTGTGTGAACTTATGCTTCTAGTAAGCACAGATGAGCCACAATACAGGCTCCGCTGATACATTAAATTGGTGTCACAGTTAGCCAAGTTGGGATTGCTCAATAAATACTGTCCAGAATCACATCCAATATTAGATCCTTTGTGTTTTGTAAGGGCAGGCTGTGTCCTCTCTACATCGTGTATTGTGAACAACGGAAGAAACATGCTGTTTAATCAATTAGCCAATTCCTGGGTCAAATGGCTTTTGTACACTGACTAAAAGGTGGTCTGCCGACATCACTATTGAGTATGTGATGTATGAGTTTCAATGCTACGTATGATACCAGTACATTCCAATGATTGGAGAGTATTTGCAAAACTAATGCTGAGCATGATCAAAAGCTTTGACAATGTCTTGCTTTTCAGGATGAAAGCCAGAGCTGTACACTCATAGATACTCAGACTGTACCCCTCCCCCCAACATTCTCTCTCACAGACACACAGCGCTCTGTATAACTGAGGATCTGGGACTGTTTGTTCATGGCTGCAGAATTACAACAGATCAGCTAGTGCTCATTCACTTAGTGACGAGGCAGGGATTTATAAGGCATAGGATCAAGTCATGATGGGTGTCATAATTCGTATGAACAGGTTGGTTAAAAAGTATCTATTCAATAACTAAACATAAACATTCACAGGATTCCTGTTGGGAAAAATAGGTTCAGGGACTTTGAAAGAGAGCAGATGCAAATCTTCAACCTGCCATTTGTAAACTTGCCTCCAAGTATAGTTCACAGCTGCTACATTATGTAACTACAAAAGGGCACAAACACAATGTTCCTACTCAGCTGCACCAACTTTCAAGTTGCTCAAACTAACCAGTTGTACTGCTCTGATTTGGGATTTACCCAGCAAAGGATTGGCAGCATAAAGGGGAGACCTTTTTAAATTGCCCAGCATAAAAATTCACCAGGGCTGGACACCAAATCTGAAGTACAAATTAAGACTTGGCTCCGTGAGCAGGATTCAAGGGGCGAGAGTCGAATACCGCCCCAGTCCCTTCTTGTATTGGCTTTATTCAATAATGCAGATTGGGAGAAGGAGAGAAATGTACATTAATCAATTCACGTTGTGCACCTAAGTGAATACTCAGCATTTGTAAGTAAAGAACTTCGACACAGACCAAAGCAAGCTTCCGTGATTCCACTGTCAGTACTCACTGGGATGTAATGTGGGAACATGCTGCCCCAGTCTGTTATCTTTCAGCATGTGCAGTAAAGTGGTTTTGCCAGCATTATCCAAGCCAAGGAAGACCAGTTTTCCCGATTTCTTGTATAGCCCTGACAAAGAGAAACAAAAAAATAAACTAGGTAATATAGTTTGCATTTGCTCAATGTGTTTTGCAGTTTAACTAGCTGTTGATCCAACAGCATTATTTCAAAAAAAAAGGGCCGAACGTTCTTCAAAGTGTCCTGGCTAATACCCACCTCTGGATCAATGTCACCAAAAACAGATTACCCGCTCATTACAACCTTGATTCTCCTGGGATCTTGCTGTGTGTAAACTGGTTGCACGTTTGTTGCATTACAGCAGTGCAAAAGTGCTTCACTGGCTGGAGAACACGGAGGCAAAAACAGGAAGTGTTGCAGAAATTCACCAGTTCTTGCAGCAACCATGTTGGGAAAAACAGACTGAAACCTCAAGCCCAGTGATGTACGTTCAATTCTGAACTCAAGTGTCAACTCTGTCGATGCTGCAAGAACTGAGTTCCAGCCCTCGGTTTCTATTTCCTATCTCGTAACAGCTGCAGTTGTACATTTTTTTTGAGTGCAAAGACACAACCTAGAAGTACTTTTAAACATGCCCTTATTTGTCACATTACAAATATCTCACTTAACAGAAATGTTTCAATTCTCAGAGTGCTGTTACGTGGCTCGTGGTCAAGTAGAGGAAGACCTGTTGCTTCCACTGGTGGAAACTCTCACAACGTATAATGTGTAATTCAGCTATATCCCTTTACTTCTGTAGACATGACAATAAAGAATATCCTGTTCCAAAAGCACAGCTTATATTTGGTGAATCTTCTTGCTGGGAACTACAAGTTAACTGTTCTTGCACAAATCCTCAGATCAGTTAACGATGTATATTTCTTAATATAAAGTGTGACAACAAAAATTTGCCTATGTGATGCCTGATGTCAAACAATTTTCATCTTGAACATGACTGGAAAAGAGTTATGTCACATGTACAGCCGCTAGCTTAGAGTTTGATCACTTGCTGTCAGACCGAAGATTGAAAGCAGCTCATGTTAACCTTACACTAAAGCCTGATGGCTGCAAGAGAGAGATTCAAATGCTTGCAGCTCTCAAGTTACACCTTTTAGTGTGAATCACGCCAAAGTGGGAGAGAGCTCATAACATACAGAGCTCAACCGCTCCATTCAATATGTACAGAGATGCTTTCACAAGCAACTTAATTTATCAAACGTGAAGTCTAACACAAGCATGTTTTACAGTCCTATTTCATGTGACACTGGTGTTACGCTGCCTCTAAATGTCACCCCTTTGTGACAGACTCTCACACTCCTGTATCCTGGAGTCAGATTGGGTTTGGATGGTGGAATTGGGTGTTTGCTTTGCCCTTGCTCCAAGTACAGCCTGCAGCCAGGATGAGGGGGTAATAAGGAAAAAGCCGATCCAGGACATGGCTCCGAGTCACTTACCCAGGAACTGTAGCATGCTGGTGAAGCCATTGTACAGCCAGTCGAGAAGACCCGACATTGCTGACACACCTACAGCAGGAAAAAGAACAAACTCAAATCACAGCAGATCCCCTGAAAATGAAATGCTCACCTCAGCTCATGGCCACACAGCTCATTAATTCACTGATTCATTCTAACTTTATCCACTCCCTTTGCCCTTTTATTCTTTGGTACCATTAGCTAAGAAAAATCCAACTAAAACTGAACTAGTTCTCTACTGCATCAGATACAAAGACTGCTTTATCACTGCCCAAGATACGGCAAATCAAATGCTGCTGACGAAAGATGGCAAGGTATTTCAGATTGTGGGTCTGGGACGCCCCCATACAAATTCTGGGGCCTGTGTCTCACAGGCAGCGATGACCTGCTCTGAAGCTCTGACTTGAGATCATAGCAATGGCCATCTTACAGCTCTCTCCACTCCTTGAAGTTGAGGGAATAGGTTTGGAGCACACGAGAGTAAGGTTACACCTCACCAGATCTCCTGGCATTACTCGCTGAAGGACGTTCCCTTGATGTCTAGCTCAGAGAAGGTGAGTTGGGAGTTGAGTCTTTGATGTTCTGTATTGAAATGCAGCACAGAACAAGCAGGAAGCTGATCAGAACATTCTGCTGGTGCCGGCTCATGAAGGGACCTCTCTCATTAATGCCCCCCAACTCCTGTATCAGCATTCCTGTCAAATTCAAAATATTAAACTCAGCTGCCCCGTGGGAAGTGAATCACTGACTGAGCCACAGGTTTACAGGCCCAGCCCAGTCTCTTATCCTTCAGGGTTAGACTGCCTTTACTGTTTATCCCAACCTGGATATACCGTTCCTTCCACCCGTAAATCACCAACACCCCCAAACCACCGCCCTCACTCACTGTCCAGTTCCGAGCACAGCTCCTTCTCCACAGCCTCTCCATGACCCTTCTTCACACATCTTCCCAGATCCCATCCCTGTTGCCCCTCACCCTCCCAATCACCCCATCCCCCAAAACCCCTGCATATCACCACAACACCCAAACACCCTCTCACCGACAACCACTCACATCCCCACAGCCCCCACTCAGGAACAATCCTTCACACCAAACAAGCCTCAGCCCCTCTCACCGACAACCCCTCACCCCAAACACACCCCCACCGCCCGCACCCACAACCCCTCACCCCAAACACCCCCCCACCGCCCTCACCCACAACCCCTCACCCCAAACACCCCCCCACCGCCCGCACCCACAACCCCTCACCCCAAACACCCCCCCAGCCCCCACTCACCGACAACCCCTCACCCCAAACACCCCCCCACCGCCCGCACCCACAACCCCTCACCCCAAACACCCCCCCAGCCCCCACTCACCGACAACCCCTCACCCCAAACACACCCCCACCGCCCGCACCCACAACCCCTCACCCCAAACACCCCCCCACCGCCCGCACCCACAACCCCTCACCCCAAACACACCACCAGCCCCCTCTCACCGACAACCCCTCACCCCAAACACCCCCCCACCGCCCTCACCCACAACCCCTCACCCCAAACACACCCCCACCGCCCGCACCCACAACCCCTCACCCCAAACACCCCCCCACCGCCCTCACCCACAACCCCTCACCCCAAACACCCCCCCACCGCCCTCACCCACAACCCCTCACCCCAAACACCCCCCCACCGCCCGCACCCACAACCCCTCACCCCAAACACCCCCCCAGCCCCCACTCACCGACAACCCCTCACCCCAAACACACCCCCCACCGCCCTCACCCACAACCCCTCACCCCAAACACCCCCCCACCGCCCTCACCCACAACCCCTCACCCCAAACACCCCCCCACCGCCCTCACCCACAACCCTCACCCCAAACACACCCCCACCGCCCGCACCCACAACCCCTCACCCCAAACACCCCCCCACCGCCCTCACCCACAACCCCTCACCCCAAACACACCCCCACCGCCCGCACCCACAACCCCTCACCCCAAACACCCCCCCACCGCCCTCACCGACAACCCCTCACCCCAAACACCCCCCCACCGCCCTCACCGACAACCCCTCACCCCAAACACCCCCCCAGCCCCATCTCACAGACAACCCCTCCCCCTCTACCCCCCCGTCCCCATGTCACCCACCGGCAGCGCCTGCCCGCCGCCACAACACCGGAAACTCACAGAGAGAAAGAGAAACTACTTCCGGGGTCACGGCCGGTCAGCTGACCCAGAGAGTGGGAGGGGCGGGGACAGAGAGAGAGGGGGGAATGGGGATAAAGGAGAGAGAGAGAGGGGGAATGGGGATAAAGGAGAGAGAGAGAGAGGGGGAATGTGGGAGAGAGAGAGAGAGAGAGAGGGGGGAATGGGGATAAAGGAGAGAGAGAGAGAGAGAGAGAGGGGGGAATGGGGATAAAGGAGAGAGAGAGAGGGGGAATGGGGATAAAGGAGAGAGAGAGAGGGGGAATGGGGATAAAGGAGAGAGAGAGAGAGAGAGGGGGGAATGGGGATAAAGGAGAGAGAGAGAGAGAGGGGGGAATGGGGATAAAGGAGAGAGAGAGAGAGAGGGGGGAATGGGGATAAAGGAGAGAGAGAGAGGGGGAATGGGGATAAAGGAGAGAGAGAGAGAGAGAATGGGGATAAAGGAGAGAGAGAGAGAGAGGGGGGAATGGGGATAAAGGAGAGAGAGAGAGAGAGGGGGGAATGGGGATAAAGGAGAGAGAGAGAGAGGGGGAATGGGGATAAAGGAGAGAGAGAGAGGGGGAATGGGGATAAAGGAGAGAGAGAGAGAGAGAGGGGGGAATGGGGATAAAGGAGAGAGAGAGAGAGAGAGGGGGGAATGGGGATAAAGGAGAGAGAGAGAGAGAGAGGGGGGAATGGGGATAAAGGAGAGAGAGAGGGGGAATGGGGATAAAGGAGAGAGAGAGAGGGGGAATGGGGATAAAGGAGAGAGAGAGAGAGAGAATGGGGATAAAGGAGAGAGAGAGAGAGAGGGGGGAATGGGGATAAAGGAGAGAGAGAGAGGGGGGAATGGGGATAAAGGAGAGAGAGAGAGGGGGAATGGGGATAAAGGAGAGAGAGAGAGGGGGAATGGGGATAAAGGAGAGAGAGAGAGAGAGAGGGGGGAATGGGGATAAAGGAGAGAGAGAGAGAGAGAGGGGGGAATGGGGATAAAGGAGAGAGAGAGAGAGGGGGGAATGGGGATAAAGGAGAGAGAGAGAGAGAGAGGGGGGAATGGGGATAAAGGAGAGAGAGAGAGAGAGAGAGGGGGGAATGGGGATAAAGGAGAGAGAGAGAGAGAGAGAGAGGGGGGAATGGGGATAAAGGAGAGAGAGAGAGAGAGAGAGGGAATGGGGAATGGGGAAAAAGGAGAGAGAGAGAGAGGGGGAATGGGGATAAAGGAGAGAGAGAGAGAGAGAGAGGGGAATGGGGATAAAGGAGAGAGAGAGAGAGAGGGGGAATGGGGATAAAGGAGAGAGAGAGAGAGAGGGGGGAATGGGGATAAAGGAGAGAGAGAGAGAGAGAGGGGGGAATGGGGATAAAGGAGAGAGAGAGAGAGAGGGGGGGAATGGGGATAAAGGAGAGAGAGAGAGAGAGGGGGAATGGGGATAAAGGAGAGAGAGAGAGAGAGAGGGGGGGGAATGGGGATAAAGGAGAGAGAGAGAGAGAGAGGGGGAATGGGGATAAAGGAGAGAGAGAGAGGGGGAATGGGGATAAAGGAGAGAGAGAGAGAGAGAGGGGGGAATGGGGAATGGGGAATGGGGAAAAAGGAGAGAGAGAGAGAGGGGGAATGGGGATAAAGGAGAGAGAGAGAGAGAGAGAGGGGGAATGGGGATAAAGGAGAGAGAGAGAGAGAGGGGGAATGGGGATAAAGGAGAGAGAGAGAGAGAGAGGGGGAATGGGGATAAAGGAGAGAGAGAGAGAGAGAGAGGGGGGAATGGGGAATGGGGAATGGGGAAAAAGGAGAGAGAGAGAGAGGGGGAATGGGGATAAAGGAGAGAGAGAGAGAGAGAGAGGGGAATGTGGGAGAGAGAGAGAGAGAGGGGGAATGGGGATAAAGGAGAGAGAGAGAGAGAGGGGGGGAATGGGGATAAAGGAGAGAGAGAGAGAGAGAGGGGGGAATGGGGATAAAGGAGAGAGAGAGAGGGGGGGGGGGAATGGGGATAAAGGAGAGAGAGAGAGAGAGGGGGAATGGGGATAAAGGAGAGAGAGAGAGAGAGAGGGGGGGGAATGGGGATAAAGGAGAGAGAGAGAGAGAGGGGGAATGGGGATAAAGGAGAGAGAGAGAGGGGGAATGGGGATAAAGGAGAGAGAGAGAGAGAGAGGGGGGAATGGGGATAAAGGAGAGAGAGAGAGAGAGAGGGGGGGGGAATGGGGATAAAGGAGAGAGAGAGAGAGAGAGGGGGGAATGGGGATAAAGGAGAGAGAGAGAGAGAGGGGGAATGGGGATAAAGGAGAGAGAGAGAGGGGGGGGGGGGATAAAGGAGAGAGAGAGAGGGGGAATGGGGATAAAGGAGAGAGAGAGAGGGGGAATGGGGATAAAGGAGAGAGAGAGAGGGGGAATGGGGATAAAGGAGAGAGAGAGAGAGAGAGGGGGGAATGGGGATAAAGGAGAGAGAGAGAGAGAGAGAGGGGGGAATGGGGATAAAGGAGAGAGAGAGAGAGAGAGGGGGGAATGGGGATAAAGGAGAGAGAGAGAGGGGGAATGGGGATAAAGGAGAGAGAGAGAGGGGGAATGGGGATAAAGGAGAGAGAGAGAGAGAGAATGGGGATAAGGAGAGAGAGAGAGAGAGAGAGGGGGAATGGGGATAAAGGAGAGAGAGAGAGAGAGAGAGGGGAATGGGGATAAAGGAGAGAGAGAGAGAGAGGGGGGAATGGGGATAAAGGAGAGAGAGAGAGAGGGGAATGGGGATAAAGGAGAGAGAGAGAGAGAGAGAGGGGGGAATGGGGATAAAGGAGAGAGAGAGAGGGGGAATGGGGATAAAGGAGAGAGAGAGAGAGAGGGGGGGAATGGGGATAAAGGAGAGAGAGAGAGAGAGAGGGGGGGAATGGGGATAAAGGAGAGAGAGAGGGGGGAATGGGGATAAAGGAGAGAGAGAGAGGGGAATGGGGATAAAGGAGAGAGAGAGAGAGAGAGAGGGGGGAATGGGGATAAAGGAGAGAGAGAGAGAGGGGGAATGGGGATAAAGGAGAGAGAGAGAGAGAGAGAGAGGGGGGAATGGGGATAAAGGAGAGAGAGAGAGAGAGAGAGGGGGAATGGGGATAAAGGAGAGAGAGAGAGGGGAATGGGGATAAAGGAGAGAGAGAGAGAGAGGGGGGAATGGGGATAAAGGAGAGAGAGAGAGGGGGAATGGGGATAAAGGAGAGAGAGAGAGAGAGAGGGGGGAATGGGGATAAAGGAGAGAGAGAGAGAGAGGAATGGGGATAAAGGAGAGAGAGAGAGAGAGAATGGGGATAAAGGAGAGAGAGAGAGGGGAATGGGGATAAAGGAGAGAGAGAGAGGGGAATGGGGATAAAGGAGAGAGAGAGAGAGTGGGGGAATGGGGATAATGGAGAGAGAGAGAGAGAGAATGGGGATAAAGGAGAGAGAGAGGGAATGGGGATAAAGGGGAGAGAGAGAGGGGGAGGAATGGGGATAAAGGAGAGAGAGAGAGGGGGAATGGGGATAAAGGAGAGAGAGAGGGGGAACGGGGATAAAGGAGAGAGAGAGAGGGGGGAATGGGGATAAAGGAGAGAGAGAGAGAGAGAATGTGGATAAAGGAGAGAATAGAGAGAGAGGGGGAGGAATGGGGATAATGGCGAGATAGTGGACTGGGGATAAAGGAGAGAGGGGATGGATATTAAAACGAGAGAGAGCAACATTGGCATTGGACCGAAAGGGGAAGAAAGAAAATAAAGTGAAAAACTACACAAGTAAAGAAGGTGAAAGAGGAATTTTGAAAAATGCAAGTCAGGGGAAAGAATCGGGAATCATAGACAGTTATGGTGCAGGACCAAGCAATTTTGCCCATTGTGACCTCTCCAGCTCTTGAGCTGATTTAGTGCCAATCTTCTGCTTTTTCCCTGTATTCTTGTCCATTAATTCTAAACCCATCCAACGCCCCTTGAATGTGTCGATTGAGACAGCCTCCACCACATTTCTGGGTAGCGCTTTCCACACCTTAACCATTGTCTGTGTGAAATGTTTTTTCTTACATTTTATTTGTTTGTTTTGCAAATGAGTTTAAATCTGTGCCCATTCATTCTTGTTTTTTTAACAAGTGTGAACAGTTTCTCTTATCAACTCCATCCATTCATCCCCTCATGATTTTGACAACCTGAATCAGATCTCCTCTCAGCCATCTCTCAAAGGAGAACAATTCCAACTGCTGAGGAACAGTGATATATTTCCAAGTCTCAGTGATGTGTGACTTGGAGAGGGGCTGCAGGAGTTTGTGTCCCTGTATATCTGCTGCCCTTGTTTCTCTAGGTGGTTGAAGTCACAGGGTTAGATAAATGTCCGTGGTGAATTGCTGTTGTGCATCTTGTAAATGGACACACTGCTGCTACTGTGTCTGTGGTAAGGGGAGCAATAAGTCTGGAAGACACAGGAACAGAAGTAGACCATTTGGCCCATCATGTCTGCTAATGAATGCCTTTACATTTTCCATTAGATAAGCTGACAAAACTGTTCAAAGTATTTTAGGTGTGGTTTAACTTGTGCCTTATAGAGTTTTAGTAACGCTTCTCAATTTTTAATACTTAATTCTCTTTAAAATGAAGGCTACCATTTAGTTTGCAGCTTGGTGCTGTCTTTCTCCATGTAAATAATCTTCGGCTCCTCGATTCCTTCCACCTCACATAACCTCACATTTTGCCGCATTACCTTCCATCGTCCAAGTATTCACCGAACCTATGTCCCTGTTGTAGACTTTTTATGTCATCTGTACTTACTTTCCTACTGATTTCATGTCATATGAAAACTTAGGTTTAGGTCAGTCATTTCCATCATTCAAATGATTAATATATTATGTCATTAATTGTGTTCCTAGCACTGATCTGCGGTATCTTATTGAATACGTTTTGAAAATATAAATATGTAGCATTGTTTGGTTTCTCTTTACCTATCCTATGTGTAACTCCTCAATAATTCTCACAAAGTTGTTAACCATGATTTCTCCTTCACAAAGCCACGCTGATTCTGTTTGTTTGTATTATGCGTTTTCAAATGCTCGGCTATTACAACCCCGATAATAGACTTAACATCTTTCATTTGAGGAAATGTTAAGCTTAAGCAGCTTATAGTTGTCCAATTCTTTCTGTTCTCCCTTTTTGAATAAGGCAAGTTTATAATCTTCTGTGACTTTTCCACAATGTAAAAATACTTGCAAGAGTATTATAGTGGATCCACTACTGCAGTAACTACTTCCTTTTATATCCTAGGATGCAACCCACCAGGATCGGGGGACTTATTGGCATTTAAATCCATTAGTTTCCTTCATACATTTTTCTCTAATGGTAGATATTGTATTTATTTCCTACCCCCCTTCCTTACCTTTGCTCTTTGATCATTTAGTACTTTTAACACCTTTGAATCCTCCCCGTTCCTCCAGACCAAAGGGATACCAAAGGCCTTGGCCCCAGCTATGCCTGCCCCTTTGTCAGATACATGCTACACTGGCACCATTCCCCACCTTTTCCTCCACTACATCAATGACTGTATGGGTGCCACCTTGTGCTCCCTTGAAGAGGTTGAACAGTTCATCGACTATCCGAACATCTTCCATCCTGACCTCAAGTTCACCTGGACCATCTCGGACACCTCCGTCCCCTACTTGGACCTTTCCATCTCCATGTCCACCAACCCACTCAACACAGACATCTACTTCATACCCACGGACTCCAACAGCTATAGGACTACACCTCCTCCCAACCTGCCTCCTGTAAAAACACTATCCCTTCCTCCCAATATCTCCGCCTCTGCCGTATCTGCTCCCAGGAGGACTAATTCCACTCTAGAATATCCCAGATGGCCTCTTTATTCAAGGACCACAATTTACCCTCTCACATGGTAACAATGCCCTCCAGCGCGTCTCCTCCACTTCCCACAACTCTGTCATTGAACCCCATCCCTCCAATTGCAACAAGGACAGAATCCCCTAGTCCTCACCTTCCACCCTACGAACCACCAGATTCAACGCATTCATCCTCCACCATTTCTGCCACCTACAAACAGACCCCACCACCACAGATATAATTCCACCCCCCCCACCTCTATCAGCATTCTGCACAGACCATTCCGTCCCTGACTCCCTTGTTAGGTCCTCGCCCCTCACCAACCCACCCTCCACTCCTGGCACCTTCTTGCCACCGCAAGAGGTGTAAAACCTGTGCCCACGCCTCTCCCCTCACCTCCATCCAAGGTCCCAAATGACCCTTCCACATCCAGCAGCGATTCTCCTGCACATCCAAACACCTCACCTACTGTGTCCGTTGCATTCAATGCGGTCTCCTCTACATCGGGGAGGCAGGATGTCCATTTGCGGAATGTTTCCGACATCTCTTGGACACACACTAAACAACCCACCACCTCCCTGTGGCTGAACATGCTAACTCCCCCTCCCATTCGGCAAGGGCATGGAAGTCTTCCACTACCAAATCCTAGTTACCTGACACCTGGAGGAAGAATGCCTCATCTTCCACCTTGGGACCCTCCAGCCACATGGGATCAATGTCGACTTCACCAGTTTCCTCATCTTCCTTCCCCACCATCTTATTCCCAGATCCAACCCTCCAATTCGGCGCTGCCCTCATGAACTGTGCTCCCTGTCCATCTTCCTTCCCACCTATCTGCTCCAACCTATCACCATCACCCCCTCCCCTACCTTTACCTACCTATCGCATTCTCAGCTACCTCCCCCCCGCCCCCTCTCCCACACACCCCTCCCTCCCTTACTCCCACTTATCTCTCAGTCCCCTTGGGCCACAAGCCTCATTGCTGATGAGGCGCTTATGCCTGAAACATAGACTCTCCTGCTCCTCAGATGCTGCCTGACTGGCTTTGCTTTTCTAGCACCACACTTTTTGACTAGTATATTTGGAATGCAAGTCTCCTCTACCATGAAGATTGGTGCAAAGTTTTTTGATTAACTCATCTGTGGTCCAATGGCTCAATGGTTAGCACTGCTACCTCACAGCACCAGGGACCCGGGTTCAATTCCCGCCTCTGGCGACTGTCTGTGTGGAATTTGCACATTCTCCCTGTGTCTGCGTGGGTTTCCTCCTACAATCCAAAGATGTGCAGGCTAGGTGAATTGGCCATGCTAAATTGCCCATAGTGTAGGTTATTAGTCAGGGGTAAATATAGGGGAATGGGTCTGGGTGGGTTACTCTTCAGAGGGTCGGTGTGGACTTGTTGGGCCAAACTATAGGGATTCTAATTCCAATTTCCTGTGGATATTGAAGGTTTAATTCTCTCATGGGATGTGGGTATCGTTTGGCAAGACCAGCAACCCCTTGAGCTGAATGGTTCGCAAGGCTATGTCAGAGGACAGTTAAGAGACAATGATGTTACTGAGAGTCTGGAGTCACACGTTGGCCAGATCGGGTAAGGCTAGAGGATTTCCTTCTCCAATAGGCTTTAGTGAGTTTTTCCCAACAATCAATGATAGTTCCATGGCTCCATTAACTTTATATTCCAGTTGTATGAATTGATTTGAAATTCCACCAGCTGCCACCATGGGATTTGAACCCATTTCTCCGGGGCGTTGGTCTGGATTCCCAGTCCAGTGACAATACCGTTTCACTAGCATTTGGCCCCGTGAATGTTGAGCCGCTGCTGCTTCACTCTGGATGGTGCTAGACTTCCTGAGCGTTGTTGGAGCTGCACGCGTCTGTCATACTCTTAATTCTGAGCCAGAAAAGTTTAGATTCAAGTTTCACTCTGGGGAGACCTGAGCATGTGAATCTGCGTGATACGCAGGGCAGCTCTGAGGGAGTACTGTACTGCTGTCACCTTTCAGGTACGATATTAAGCTGAGGCACTGCCTGCTCTCAAGTGATATTTTACATCCAAAAATGTAGCTTAGTATAAGATCTTGAGAAGTACTTTGTAAAACATATTGACATGAAAATTATGGCAAGTGCAATGAAAATTCAACTTGTCTTCATATAACATGCTCCACTCTAAGGTACCTCAGTTCAGTTATAATACCTTTTCATGCTTACAAGGTATATTGTCAGGCGTACTGCCAAGGGCAAAATGTTACAAATTGAAAATTGCAGCTAATGCGATAGAAATAAGATTTTCTCCATACTCTTAGGTGTCTTGACACAAAGTTGTAATTTTTCTAATGTGTGATTTGTGTAAGACATGCAGCTTGTAGGGTTCCCTGTTTCCTGGTGAGCAATGGTGAAAGGCCATAGAGAGCAACTTTAAAAATTGCACAACGCTGTTTGAAGGAGAGCTCTGACCTTTTATTTCTCTTTATCTAGCACAACAGAATCAATAGACGCAGTCTGCATTTCACTGTTAATTCAGTCACATCTACAGAAGCAATATTTCATTGGATGGATGTTCCATCGATGGAATGTACTGACTTGAGAGATGATGGAAGCTGAATTAAACTGAATGAAAGTTAGATTAGATTATCTACAGTGTAGAATCAGGCCCTTCAGCCCAACAAGTCCACACCGACCCTCCGAAGAGTAACCCACCCAGACCCATTTCCCTCTGACTAATGCAGCTCATACTATGGGCAGTTTAGCATGGCTAATTCACCTAACATGCACATCTTTGGACTGTGGGAGGAAACCAGAGCACCTATGCAGACAGGGAGGATGTGCAAACTCCACACAGACACTCACCGAAGTCTGAAATCGAACCTGGGTCTCTGGTGCTGTGAGGCAGCAGTGCTAACCACTGAGCCACAGTGCCAATTAAATTCAGGAAATAACATCGCAGGATACAATTCAAACGTAACTCGAGGCATAAAATGTGATAAGTGTAGGGAGATTGAAGGTAAAATCCAATCGGATTCACCCGCTTAGATTCAGATTTTATTGCCACATATACTGAAGTACAGGAGTACAGCACGCAGTGTCCACCAACACCCTTGAGCTGTTCAGGGACAGGTAGGTGCCACAGGGAGCGAAGTGTATTTTTTTCCCCCTCCAACTCCATTTTGATTTAATCCCTGCCCTCCCCTTTACTGTTTGATCACACAGTATTGCCCTTTGATGTGAAAGGCACTGCTTGTCACTGGCCACTCGGGTGTTTCTTTTCTTCCTGATGGTGGGAAAGAAAGGGAAAAAAAGGAAGAAAAGGAGTGTCAAAACAAAAGAAAAAAATGAAAATTTTTAAAAAGTGTATAATGTTGCCACACGCAGTGCCATCTAAGGTATAAAGGTACTGAGGTACAAAAAACTTAGGTACAAAGTAGAAAGAGAAACATTTAAAAAATTAAGTATTACCTTCATTGAATAAGTAGAAAAAAAATAAGGTGAGAGCTAACATTAAAGTTCTTCTTAATTTAAACTCGAAAAGCAGAGTACAGACTGGCACAGAGACCCGGTTTCGATTCCAACCTCGGGCGACTGTGTGGAGTTTGCACATTCTCCCTGTGTCTACATGCATTTCCTCAAGTTTTCTCCCACAGTCACAAAGATGTGCAGGTTAGGTGGATTGGCCATATACTTAGAGTCATAGAGATGTACAACAAGGAAACAGACCCTTCTGTCCAACTCGTCCATGCTGACCTGATATCGTAACCTAATCTAGTCCCATTTGCCATCATTTGGCCCATATCTCTCTAAACCCTTTCTATTCATATACCTATCCAGATCCTTTTAAATGTTGTAAATTGTATCAGCCTCCACCACTTCCTCTGGCAGATATTTCCATACACGCACCACCCTCTGCGTGAAAAGTTGCCCCTTAGGTCACTATTAAATTTTTCCCCTCTCATTGTAGACCTATGCCCTCTAGTTATAGACTCTCCACCGCAGGGAATAGACCTTGTCTATTTACCCTATCAATGCCCCTCATGATTATGTACACCTCTGTAAGGTCACCCTCAGCCTCCGACGCTCCAGAGAAACTAACCCCAGCCTGTTCAGCCTCTTCCTATAGCTCAAATCCTCCAACCCTGGCAACATCCTTCTAAATCTTTTCTGAACCCTTTCAAGTTTCACAACATCCTTCCGATCAAAGGGAGACCAGAATTGCACACAATATTCCAACAGTGGCCTAACCAATATCCTGTACAGCTGTAACATGACCTCCCAACTCCTCGACTCAATGGTCTGCTAAATAAAGGAAAACACACCAAACACCTTCTTCGCTATCCCAACCTACCTGCGACTCCATTTCCAAGGAACTGTGAACCTACACTTAAGGTCTGTTCAGCATCACTCCCTGGATCTTACCATGTAGTATATAAGTCCTTCTCTGATTTGCCTTTCCAAAGTGCAGCACCTCACATTTATCTAAACTCTATTTGCCATTCCTCAGCCCATTGGCCCATCTGATCAAGATTCTGTTGTACTCTGAGTTAACCTTCTTTGCTGTCTGCTACACCTCCAATGTTGATGTCATCTGCAAACTTACTAACTACACCCCCTATGTTCACATCCAAATCATTTATATAAATAATGAAAAGCAGTGGACCCAGCACTGATCCTTGTGGCACACCACTAGTCACAGGCCTCCAGTCTAAAAAACAACCCTCCACCACCACCCTCTGTCTTCTACCTTAGAGCCAGTTCTGTACCCAAATGGCCAGTTCTCCCATTATTCCATGAGTTCCAGCCTCCCATGGGGAACCTTGCTGAATGCCTTACTGAAGTCCATATAGATCATGTCCACTGCTCTGCCCTCACAAATCCTCTTTGTTACTTCTTCAAACAACGCAATCATTTTTGTGAGACATGATTTCCCACGCACAAAGCCATGTTGACCGTCCCCAATCAGTCCTTGTCTTTGAAGAGTTGACAAGTAGGTTAGACTAGGGAAACCCAGTGGATGTGGTCTATCTAGACTTCCAAAAGGCCTTTGATAAGATGTCACACGGGAAGCTGCTGAGCAAGGTGAGGGCCCATGATGTTCAAAGTGAGCTACTGGCATGGATTGAGGATTGGCTGTCTGACAGAAGGCAGAGAGTTGGGATAAGAAGTTCTTTTTCGGAATGGCAGCCGGTGATAAGTGGTGTCCCACAGGGTTCAGTGTTGGGGCCGCAGCTGTTCACGATATATATTAATGATCTGGATGAAGGGACTGGGGGCATTCTAGCAAAGTTTGCCAATGATACGAAGATAGGTGGACAGGCAGGTAGTACTGAGGAAGTGGGGAGGCTGCAGAAGGATCTAGACAGTTTGGGAGCGTGGTCCAGGAAATGGCTGATGAAGTTCAATGTGAGCAAATGAGAGGTCTTGCATTTTGGAAAAAAGAATACAAGCATGGACTACTTTCTAAACAGTGAGAAAATTCATAAAGCCAAAGTACAAAAGGATCTGGGAGTGCTAGTCGAGGATTCTCTAAAGGTAAACATGCAGGTTGAATCCGTGATTAAGAAAGCGAACGCAATGTTGTCATTTATCTCAAGAGGGTTGGAATATAAAAGCACCGTTGTGCTACTGAGACTTTATAAAGCTCTGGTTAGGCCACATTTGGAGTACTGTGTCCAGGTTTGGTCCCCACACCTCAGGAAGGACATGCTGGCAGTGGAGTGTGTCCAGTGGAGATTCACACGGATGATCCCTGGAATGGTAGGTCTAAGATACAAGAAACGGCTGAGGATCCTGGGATTGTACTCATTGGAGTTTAGAAGGTTAAGGGGAGAACTAATAGAAACTTACAAGATAATACATGGCTTGGAAAGGGTGGACGCTGAGAAATTGTTTCCATTAGGAGAGGAGACTAGGACCTGTGGGCACAGCCTTAAAATTAGAAGGGGTCAATTCAGAACAGAAATGCGGAGACATTTCTTCAGCCAGAGAGTGGTGGGCCTGTGGAATTCATTGCCACGGAGTGCAGTGGAGGCCAGGACGCTAAATGTCTTCAAGGCAGAGATTGATAAATTCTTGATGTCACAAGGAATTAAAGGCTAAGGGGAGAATGTGGGTAAGTGGAGTTGAAATGCCTGGCAGAGTGGATTCAATGGGCCGAATGGCCTTACTTCCACTCCTATGTCTTATGGTCTTTCCCTCAGGATTCCCTCCAACAACTTGCCCACCACCGACGTCATGCTCACTGGCCTATAGTTCACTGGCTTGTCCTTACCACTTTTATTAAATAGTGGCATCACGTTAGCCAACCTCCAATCTCTGGCACCTCACCTGTGACTATCAATGATACAAATATCTCAGCAAGAGGCCCAGCAATCACTTCCCTCGCTTCCCACAGAGTTCTCAAGTACACCTGATCAGGTCCTGGGGATTTATCCACTTTTATGCATTTTAAGACATCCAGCACCTCCTTCTCTGTAATATGGATGTTTTTAAATGTGTCTATTTTCCCACATTTTGTGTCTTTCATGTCCTTCACTGTAAACACTGATGCAAAATGGTTATTTAGTATCTCCCCCATTTCCTGTGGTTCCACACAAAGGCTGCCTTGCTGATCTTTGAGGGGCTCTATTCTCTCTCTCTAGTTATCCTTTTGTCTTTAATATATTTATAAAATCCCTTTGGATTCTCCTCAAACCCATTTGCCAAAGCAATCTCATGTCCCCTTTTTGCCCTCCTGATTTCCCTCTTGAGTATACTCCTACTGCTTTTATACTCTTATAAGGATTCACTTGAGTTCGGCTGCCTATACATGACGTATGCTTCCTTCTTTTTCTCAACCAAAACCTCAATTACTTTAGACAAGCAGCATTGCTTACACCTACCAGCCTTGCCTTTCACCTTAACAGGAAAATACTATCTCTTGTTATCTCATTTCTGAAGGCTTCCCACTTTCCAGCCGTCCCTTTAACCGCAAATGTTTGCCCCCAATCAGCTTTTGAAAGTTCTTGCCTAATACTGTCAAAACTGGCTTTTCTCCAAATTAGAACTTCAACTTTTAGATCTATCCTTTTCCATTATTGTTTTAAAATGAATAGAATTATGGTCGCTGGCCTCAAAGTGCTCCCCCACTGACACCTCAGTCACCTGCCCTGCCTTATTTCCCAAGAGTAGGTCAGGTTTTTGCACCTTCTCTAGTAGGTACATCCACATACTGAATCAGAAAATTGTCTTGTGCACACTTAACCCTCTCCATCTAAACCCTTAACACTATGGCAGTCCCAGTCTATGTTTGGGAGGTTAAATTCCTCCCCCATAACCACCCTATTGTTCTTGCAGATAATCGACTTACAAGTTTGTTTCTCAATTCCCTTTTAACTATTAAGGGGTCTATAATACAATACCAATAAAATCTGATTGAAGATTTGTAGCTCGGGTATCCGTTGTTGTGGTTCTGCTCGCCGAGCTGGAAGTTTTTGCTGCAAACGTTTCGTTCCCTGGCTAGGGAACATCATCAGTGCGGTGGGAGCCTCGTGTGAAGCGCTGCTTTGATGTTTCTTCCGGTATTTATAGTGGTTTGTTCTTGCCGCTTCCGGGTGTCAGTTTCAGCTGCAGTGATTTGTATCTGGGGTCCAGGTCGATGTGTCTGTTGATGGATGTTCTTGCCGTTTCCGGGTGTCAGTTTCAGTTGTAGTGGTTTGTATATGGTGTCCAGGTCAATGTGTCTATTGATGGAGTTTGGGGATGAATGCCATGCTTCTAGGAATTCTCTGGCTGTTCTCTGTCTGGCTTGTCCTATGATAGTGGTGTTTTCCCAGTCAAATTCATGTTGCTGGTTGTCTGAGTGTATGGCTACTAGAGATAGCTGGTCGTGTCGTTTTGTGGCTAGCTGATGTTCGTGGATGCGGATTGTTAGCTGTCTTCCTGTTTGTCCTATATAGTGTTTTGTGCAGTCCTTGCATGGTATTTTGTAAACTACGTTAGTTTGGCTCATGCTGGGTATTGGGTCCTTTGTTCTAGTGAGTTGTTGTCTGAGCGTGGATGTTAGCTTGTGTGCTGTTATGATTCCTAAGGGTCGCAGTAGTCTGGCTGTCAGTTCTGAGACACTCCTGACGTATGGTAGAGTGGCTAGTCCTTTTGGTTGTGGCATGTCCTCGTTCCGTGGTCTATCTCTTAGGCATCTGGTGATAAAGTTGCGTGGGTATCCGTTTTTGGCGAATACCTTGTATAGATGTTCCTCTTCCTCTTTTCGCAGTTCTGGTGTACTGCAGTGTGTTGTGGCCCTTTTGAATAGTGTCCTGATGCAGCTTCGTTTGTGCCACACTCACAGGAATCCGATTCACACGAGAAGAGGAAAAGGATAGCCAACTCCCATTCCTAGACGTGTTAGTAGAGAGAACACCCAACTGAGAATTCACCACAAGGATACACAGGAAACCAACACACAGACCAAGTCTTAAACTATGAAAGTAACCACCCCAACACACACAAACGAAGCTGCATCAGGACACTATTCAAAAGGGCCACAACACACTGCAGTACACCAGAACTGCGAAAAGAGGAAGAGGAACATCTATACAAGGTATTCGCCAAAAACGGATACCCACGCAACTTTATCACCAGATGCCTAAGAGATAGACCACGGAACGAGGACATGCCACAACCAAAAGGACTAGCCACTCTACCATACGTCAGGAGTGTCTCAGAACTGACAGCCAGACTACTGCGACCCTTAGGAATCATAACAGCACACAAGCCAACATCCACGCTCAGACAACAACTCACTAGAACAAAGGACCCAATACCCAGCATGAGCCAAACTAACGTAGTTTACAAAATACCATGCAAGGACTGCACAAAACACTATATAGGACAAACAGGAAGACAGCTAACAATCCGCATCCACGAACATCAGCTAGCCACAAAACGACAAGACCAGCTATCTCTAGTAGCCATACACTCAGACAACCAGCAACATGAATTTGACTGGGAAAACACCACTATCATAGGACAAGCCAGACAGAGAACAGCCAGAGAATTCCTAGAAGCATGGCATTCATCCCCAAACTCCATCAATAGACACATTGACCTGGACACCATATACAAACCACTACAACTGAAACTGACACCCGGAAACGGCAAGAACATCCATCAACAGACACATCGACCTGGACCCCAGATACAAATCACTGCAGCTGAAACTGACACCCGGAAGCGGCAAGAACAAACCACTATAAATACCGGAAGAAACATCAAAGCAGCGCTTCACACGAGGCTCCCACCGCACTGATGATGTTCCCTAGCCAGGGAACGAAACGTTTGCAGCAAAAACTTCCAGCTCGGCGAGCAGAACCACAACAACAATCCCAATAAGATGATCATCCCTTTCCTATTCTCAGTTCCACCCAAATAACTTCCCTGGATGTATTCCAAGGAATATTCTCCCTCATTACAGCTATAATACTATTCCTTATCAAAAATGCCACCCCCCCCTCTTCTCTTGCTTTCTATTCCTTCCTTTGTGTACTGGAACATTAAGCTGCCAGTCCTGTCCATCCCTGAGCTGCGTTTCTGTAATTGCTATGATATTCCAGTCCCACGTTCCTAACCATGCCCTGAGTTCATCTGCTTTCCCTGTTAGGCCTCTTGCATTGAAGTGCAGTTTAATTTATCAGTCCTGTCTTGTTCCTGCCTGCCCTGACTGTTTGTCTTGCTCATTTTCCCAATTGTACTAGTCTCAGATTAATCTCTTTCCTCACTATCTCCCTGGGTCCACCAACACCAACACCCCCCAGCCTTACCAGTTTAAATCCTCCTGGGCAGCTCTAAGAAACCTCCCTGCCAGTATATTAGTCCCCTTCTCATTCCTTCTTGTACAGGTCACTTCTACCCCAAAAGAGATTCCAATGACCCAAAAATGTGAATCCTTCTCCCCATTCCTCAGCCATGTATTTATCTGTTCTATCCTCCTATTCCTACTCTCACTAGCATGTAGCATCAGGAGTAATCCAGGTATTACTACCCTCAAGGACCTCCTTTTTAAATTCCTGCCTAACTTTCTGTATTCTCCCTTCAGAATCTCATCCTTTTTCCTTCCGATGTCATTAGTTCCAATGTGTACAAAGATCTCCTGCTGGTCCCTCTCCCCTTTGATAACATTCTGCACCCTAGCTGGGATATACTTGATCCTGGTACCAGGGACGCAACACACCATTCTGATTTTTCGCTGCTGGCTGCAGAAATATTTGTCTGTGCCTCGGACTAGAGAGTTTCCTAACACGCTTGGAACCTGATGTGCCCCTCATTACATTAGACCCATTTTTGGTACCAGACATTTGTCCATCAAGTGCATACCAGGAGAAAGTGAGGCCTGCAGATGCTGGAGATCAGAGTCGAGAGTGTGGTGCTTGGAGAGCACAGCAGGTCTGGCAGCATCCGAGGAGCAGGAGAGTCGACGTTTCAGGCATAAGCCCTTCATCAGGAAGTGCATACACCCCTCTTTGATTACCATAGGTCAGCAGAACAGAGTGGTCCATCTGTAACTGGCTCTCTGGTACAGTTATACCATTTAAGCTTCAGCAAAATGACAAACAGAGGGACAGGTTTGTGGTCCACCCCAGTCCTTCATGATGTTTTCCAGACTCTTCTTCCTTCTTGAGACTTTTCACAATGGATACTGTGTTCAAGTAACATGTCCAAGCGACCGATTGTGTTAGGAAACTCTCTAGTCCAAGGCGCAGACAGATATTTATGCAGCCAGCAGCGAAAAATCAGAATGGTGTGTTGCGTCCCTGGTACCAGGATCAAGTATATCCCAGGGAGGGTGCAGAATGTTATCAATTAATTGGATACATGCCTATCACTTCAGTATTTCCTTTCTCATTAAAGGAAATACAAAAAAATTGATTTTTGATCAGTTCCAATGAAGTCATGTGGTTACACCTCATATTACAATTCTTTAGCTAACGAGTTGTGTCTTAATGAGTTCTGTCTGAAAGTGGTTTGAATCTTTTCCTTTAATGCTTTTCTGTAACTAATTTGGATCTATAATTATTGATTAAACAACTAATTAGTGTGAGATGTACCTTTCTATGTCTTATGTGTCAGCTGCACCCTTGAGATGCTATTGTTATCAAATGTGAATTATTATCTATGTCTTTACAGAGCTGCTATTGTTCTACTATATTAATCAAATGTTAGATGTTATTATCTATGTCTTACACACATTCAGCAATCTTGAAATGTTACTGTCAGCTTTGTTCTGCTGCATTAGCCATGGGCAGCTGTCGGCCATTTTGTCTGCTCAGTTATGGGCAGCTCTAACAGTCAAGCTGTGACCAGAGTAAATGCAAAAACATTTGTGACATGTGAGCAATCAATTTAGCTGAAAAAGGTTGGTGTGCCATGGAATTATTTGTCACACTGTCTTGAGGGTGGTGAGGGATGAATAATAAATGCTGAGCTTGCTGGCAATGCTACATCCTCTGAATGTTTACTAAAAGTTTATGAAGAGGTGACTTTGGATCCATGACTCTCAAAAGCCTTCATCACATAGCTTTCCTTCACTTGTGCATGCTGTAGATTAATGAGATGGAAGTTGATACCTCTGACTAGTCAACAGCTTCATTACAGTTGTATCGTGTGATTAAGGAATTGACGTATGTCATGAGTCAGTACTTTCTATGTCACAGGGTTTAGAGGGATATGGACCAAACACAGGCACATGGGACCAGTTTAGTTTGGGAAACTCGGTCAGCATGGATGAGTTAGACTGAAGGGTCCTTTTCTGTGGTGTATTACTCTATTTAAAATTCTATGCAACAACTTAGTTCTGCTAACACACCACTGACCTGAAAGTCAGTTGAAATTGCAAAGTCGAGTAACTTTGGCATTATGATGCATTGCCATTCTGTTGTCACATGGTCACAAGTGACCAATGAGCATTGGTCCAACGACTGATGAGAACTTTCACTCACATTGTTCCATGGAGCAAAGGTACAGCCAATGAGCAGCAGCTCACAACCAGTTGCCAGGCGCCAATGAGCCAATACAATATCAAATAAAGTCTGCTGAATGCCCGTTTCTCACCTATCCAAACTCTGTAAGCACTGGTACTGAACCCTAGCAAACAAGGAATATTCAGGTGCGTCCTGTACATAGCAGCAACCAATAAGATAGCTGAAAAGCAAAACAATTTGGAGAGTCATCACCAAGTCGCAAGATCTCTATCAGCCAACAAGATTGTTGGAATGCAAAACCAACATTTGAAAATTTGGCATTATTATTATTGGCCATTGAGAATAATGTCTAAGAGGTTTACATGACAATTTTTATATTTTTGTTTTAGATGTTTTATATAAAAGGTAAAGTCACCATAGTCCCACTCTCATGAGAGAGAGAGAATGAGTCATGGTTTAACCTGAGGGTCACGATGCCTTGGGTCAGCGGTGAGGATGAGAAAGAGAGTAACCCTCAGCTGGTGTGGGAATTGAACCCACGCTGTTGGTATCTAGCATTACTTGATAGTTTGTTGGTGGAACTCCCAGAAAGGGATCCTCTTTCAACATTTGGTCCTCAGAGGCTTGTAGGAATGCGGCAAGAGATTTTTACAGTCAGTTTGAAAATTCTTTTCATACATAGTTGGAGATTTCAGAGGTAGAAAGCATTATACCAGAGGCTTTTCACATTTCTACAACAAGCCAAACAATTCATGATGCACATTTTAAACTATATCCTTCAAATCCCAGGAGATAATATAAGTTATGTTCATCTGTAATCAGAGAGAACATGTTCTGCTTTGGATTAAAAAAAAACATATAAAAAACAGAAGTTCATTCATACTCAACTGAGAGAAACAAAAAGCTATTTTCTAATTACCACGGTTATTTTTGTCAGTTATAGAACCATAGGGTCAGAAGATTATAGAGTTTCACAGCATGGAAACAGGCCCTTCAATCCAACTTGTCCATACTGATCAGATATTCCAATCTGACCTAAACCCCTTTGTCAGCACTTGGCCCATATCCCTCTAAACCCTTCCTATTCATTTACCCATCTGGATGCCTTTTTAAAGTTATAATTGTACCAGCCTCCACCATTTCATCTGGCAGCTCATTCCATAAACGCACCACCCTCTGCATGAAATAACTATCCCTCAGGTCCTCTTTAAACCTTTTCCCTCTCATCTTAATACAATGCCCTCTAGTTTTGAACACTCCCATCCCTGGGGAAAAGACCTTGGCTATTCATCCTATCCGTGCCCCTCATGATTTTATAAACCTCTGTAAGGTCACCCCTCAGCCTCTGTCACTCCAGGGAAAATAACCCCAGTCTATTCAGCCTCTCCTTATAGCTCAAACCCTGCAATCCTAGCAATATCCTTGTAAATCTTTCCTGCACCCTCACAATTTTAGTAATGTCCTTCTTATAGCAGGAAGACCAGAACTGAATACAGAATTTCAAAAGTGGACTCACTAATGACCTGTAAAGCAGCAATATACAATCCCATCTCCTATACTTGTGTGTTTTGTTTCATTTGGTAATTTTTTTGGGTTATATTCACACCTTGTTATTTTTAAATGCACTAGTCTTTTGTTCCCAAATGTTAGTCATCTTTTAGTTTCAGTCTGGAGAAAATGCTGTCAAATAAGTCCCAGCAGGTGTTCCCCTCTCCTGTCACGGAGTACATATTGGGGCAGGATGTACAACTGACTGCTCATTTACTATCGCTAACTTGTGCTGCCTACCAGGATGAATATCTCCATTTTCAAGGTGGTAAGAACAATGACTGCAGATGCTGTGGGCAGCACGGTGGCACAGTGGTTAGCACTGCTGCCTCACAGCGCTAGAGACCCAGGTTCAATTCCCGACTCAGGTGACTGTCTGTGTGGAGTTTGCACATTCTCCCTGTGTCTGTGTGGGTTTCCTCCGGGTGCTCCGGTTTCCTCCACAGTCCAAAGATGTGCAGGTCAGGTGAATTGGCCATGCTAAACTGCCCGTAGTGTTAGGTGTAGAGATATGGGCGGGTTGGTGTGGACTTGTTGGGCCAAAGGGCCTGTTTCCACACTGTAAATAATCTAATCAAAAAACCAGATTCGCTGTTCGTTGGATGCTGCCTGAACTGCTGTACCTCCATTTTCAGTCACTCCTTTCAACTGCTGACCCTTTCCACAATTTGGAAGTTATCCAGTGTGTATTTTAATGTTGGCCTCTCCTCCTCATCTTAATTATTAGCTTTGTTATTTTTAAACTCTAACTTAAATTGCTTAAGCAAAATACAATAATCTATTTAATGCACTTTCCTCATTTTGGATGGTAACATTCTCAGAATAAGACTGAGAGTACACGATTTGTCAGATAAAAACGAATGTAGGTGTAAGGCCAGAACAAGCAAATAAATGAAAATATGAATTACGTTTTTTTAATATGCATGAGAAGTGGAGAATCAAAGACACTCAAATCACAATACACACTGTCTCTGAACAAAAGAGCAATCCTGTCATTTCAAGCTTCATCTGAATTTGTTTCAAATCAAAACCCAATGGAAGAGAGTGCATTGTTGGATTGTTACGCAGAGTCAATACATAATACACAGAATGCCCTTAGCTCTACTCCAGGTTAAAACTGACAATGAGATAATCAACATATCCTTTCCCTGAAACATTAAACCTCTGCAGCAACAATGGAGTTGGGAGGGTGTGGGGGGTGAGGGGGGGGGGAGGTGGTTAGCTGGCATAGCACAGTACGCAGCCACTGTAGGCACTAACTGAAGCTGTTCATCGCCAAGGGGCGTAGCTTGCATGATTTGAAAAGGGGACAGTGGGTGGAGTTAATCGCCCTGTATATCAAAACACTCAGGAGCATTTGACAACTTTTGCAGATCCGAGACCCTGGAACAAAGAGGATGGTTGGTGCAGAATGTTGAGATTCACCCAGTTACGATGCCAGGTTTTTTCAAACCCAATAAACAGTTAAAGAGGAAAGTCCACCCTGTGCCCTCAGGTAAGTGGCTATTGAGATGTTCTTAGCTCATTATAGTCTATAACAAAGTGTTGCTATAATTTATTGTACAGAACATAATGCCACTTTGGTGATATCAGTTGTAACTAATGTAGAAAGAGGGGCCAAGGCTCATATAAAGAGTCAACCATTTAGGACTCACATGTGGAGGAAGTTCCACACTCTAAGGGGTTGTGAGTTGTTGGAATTTAGAGCTGTACGCGGTCACTCACTGCCAATTTCAAGACAGCTTCTGTTGGATTTTGGGCATGAAAGAGATTAAGGGATGTTGGAATAGGACTGGAGGATATAGTTGTGGGAGATCAGTCATCATTATTGAAGGCTTGAGGGACTGAATTGCCAATTCCTGGTCTTATTTCCTGTCTAACACTCCAGCCTGTCATCTTTTTCCACTCGGGAAATTGTATCAGCAGATCTGAATTGGGAATCAGAAATAGAAATTACAGCAATTACATGTTTGCTATTACCAGTTCCTTTCTTAATCTAGAGAATTAATAAACATGGGGTGCTTTCTCTACTACCTTCATTTTATTGTTTACGATGTGTAAGATTTTCAAGTGCAAAAAATTTATTTTCTTTATTCATTCATGGGATGTGGCCATCACTGGCTGGGCTGGGCAGCATGGTGGCTCAGTGGTTAGCACTGCTGTCTCACAGCGCCAGGGAGCTGGGTTCAAATTCCATCTTGGGCGACTGTCTGTGTGGAGTTTGCACGTTCTGCCCGTGTCTGCGTGGGTTTCCTCCCACAATCCAAAAGATGTGCAGGCCAGGTGAATCGGCCATGCTAAATTGCCCAAAGTGTTAGGTGCATTAGTCAGGGTTAAATATAGGAGATGGGAATGGGTCTGAGTGGGTTACTCTTTGGGGGGCATCAGTATGGACTTGTTGGGCTGAAGGGCCTGTTTCCATACTGTAAGGAATCTAATCTAGTTTATTGCCTATCCCTGGTTGCCTTGAGAAAGTAGGGGTGAGCTGCCTTCTCGAACCACTGCAGTCCATGTGCTGTAGATAGACCCCAATGGTATTAGGGAGGGATTGCCAGAATTCTGATCCAGCGTTACTGAAGAAATGGCAATATCTTTCTGTTGCAGTCTAGCCATGTGAGAAACAAAACTCATACTGGACATGTTAGCAGATTTTCCCACAGGTATTACTTGTGGGATTTGCTGGTCTATGTGATTTACTTCATGAAGTACTCCCCACTCCACCGTTACTGAGAGTTAAATCTGTCATCATGGTTAATCTCCAGGATTCTTGTTCACGGTTTGTTGGAGAGAGAGTGGTGTCTTTTCCAGGTGTGTTTGTTGTAAAAAGCCCATTGGAAGTTGCTTGCCAAAGAAAGTAAACAGAACAAGTCTTCTTGCTCGAGAAATTGCTCGAGAAGCTCAGCAGGTCTGGCAGCATCCATGCAGAGAAATCAGAGTGAACGTTTCAGGTTAAGTGACCCTTCTTGACCTGCTCTGTTTACCTTCTTTGGCAGCAAAGTTCTGAGCTTTTCCAGCAATTTCAGTTTTTGTTTCTGATTTACAGCATCTGCAGTTCTTTCAGCGTTTATTTAGTTAAAAATCACCCAACATCAGGTTATAGTCCAATAATTTATTCGTTTATTTGGAAGCACACTTTTTTTAAATTTCAAAATATACTTTATTCATAGAAATAAATCTTTGGTACCTGTACAATTTGTCATGTCATTCATAGATATATACATTGCATGTCTTAACATTACAAGGAACAGATTAGCACTGTTGCCTCACAGCGCCAGAGACCCGGGTTCAATTCCCATCTCAGACGACTGACTGTGTGGAGTTTGCATGTTCTCCCCGTGTCTGCGTGGGTTTCCTCCGGGTGCTCCGGTTTCCTCCCACAGTCCAAAGATGTGCGGGTCAGGTGAATTGGCCATGCTAAATTGCCCGTAGTGTTAGGTAAGGGGTAAATGTAGGGGTATGGGTGGGTTGCGCTTCGGTGGGTCGGTGTGGACCTGTTGGGCCGAAGGGCCTGTTTCTACACTGTAAGTAATCTAATCTAATCTTATCAAATTTACAGTTATTGTATTTACAGTTCCCTTTATTAACCATCCAGTCTCTTATTATTTAGCTGGGGCTTCAGCGGAACCCACCTAGTGAGTGGGTGGCCTGTTATACGATAGCAAAGGAACCTTCTTTAACCCCCAGTTTATGGGGTTACCATTGTCCATTTGACTGTCCTGTCTCTGGGGTAGCTGGCTGCATCCACATGGTGAGCACGAACTGCTGGACCTTCGCTGGGCTGAGGTAGCTATCCAGCTCCTCACTGGGGTCATTTATCCACTCTGGTGTCATTGAGCCAAGGCAAGGGTCCGCACCGTCCAGTTCTGTGTCTGACAATGGGACTGTCAGAGGATCACAGCTTTCAGTTCCCTGTAGTTGTGGGGCAGTGAGTACCCCCTGGTTCTCACTGGGTGGAGGGTGGACTTCGGGGGGTCCATTGTTTCCTGATTGGGAGGAAATGCCCTCCTCTTTATCTACGGCGCTTTGTCTCTTCTTCTGGTGGTGATGACCTTCTATGCGCCCGTCTTCCCCTTCCGAAGCGCTGGCCATCTCTCCCTCGTGCAGCTGTCTTTTCCCCCTTTGCTGGGAGGCTTTGGGGGCCTGGCAGGATTTTCTCTTCCTGTTTTTAACAGGTATCCACTCCTCTGCCTTCTCGATTACCTCCTCCTCCATTGCTTCCATCTGCCCAGCTAGAGCTAGGATCAGCTGCTGTGTCTCTCCGCTGGCTGCTGCCTCCTCCACTCCAGCCTGTTCTTCTTTCTGGGTGCCACCAGACTCCGTTTCCCTGCTGTCTGGGTGGACCTTGCTGGTCTTTGGGAATCCACGACTCACATTGCCACCTCCAGCCATCTGTGCGTAAGTGGGGTCCCCCGTCTTGGGCAGGTCTTTGGAAGCACACTAGCTTTCGGAGTGACGCTCCTTCATCAGGTGATAGTGGAGGGCTCGATCGTAACACAGAATTTATAGCAAAAATTTACAATGTGATGTAACTGAAATTATACATTGAAAAACTGATTGTCTGTTAAGCCTTTCATCTGTTAGAATACAGTGATAGTCTCACTTCTTTCATGTGTAAATCACAAAACCCTTTGTTTTAAAGTTGCATTCTCGGGTTAGCTGTTAACAATGGGTGATAGCTAGACAATATGTTGAAGGTGTTAGCCCCCTGTGTTCTCTGTCTATGCCATGATGTTTAGATTGATTCTAATATAAAAAGTGAGATAACAGAGTTTTACATAAATTCATGCAGTTTTTGAGCTCAGAGTTCTACATGAATGTATGCAGTTTTTCAGCAAAGTACAATGTAACTCTGCAAGTACAAATTCACCCCACAAAATATGTGTGTGTGTGTGTGTGTGTGTGTGTGTGTGTGTGTAGTGCAGTGGGGTCACCTGTTAAGTGACATGAATCCAAGGTCCCGATTGTGGCCATCCCATGGGGACCGAACTTGGCTATCAGCCTCTGCTCAGCCAGTTTGTGCTGTTGCCTGTCCCGAAGTCCCGGGACATTCGACCTCGGACCTTCAGGTGACCATCCTCCAAGGTGGACATCAGGACAGGCAGCAACACAAAGTGTCCGAGCAGAAGCTGATAGCCAAAGTCGGTACCCATGGGGATGGTCACAACCGGGACCTTGGATTCATGTCACACTACAGGTGACCCCACTGCACTACACACAGACATACACAGACACACACACATACTCACAGATAGACACACACACATACACACACTCACACACACACACACACACACACGCACACAGATAGACACACACACACATACTCACAGATAGACACACAGACAGACAGACATACACACTCATGCAGACTCTCTCTCATACACTCACATATACTCTCCCACACTCGCACACACACATGCACTCCCTCACAGGTTTATACCCCTTTACACTCACACACATACACATACACACAATCTCTCACACTCATACCCCTCTACACACATACACGCACACACACACACACAAGTTTGTGGGGTGAATTTTACTTGTAGAATTACATTTTATGTTGCTCAAGAACTGCATGAATCCATGTAAGATTCTGTAAATCCCTTTTTTAGATTAGAATCAGTCTGAACATTGGGGCACAGACAGCCTCACACAGGGCACCTCACACCTTCAATGCATTATCTGGGCCGACATAGCACCCATTGTTATAGTTCACTTGAGAATGTAACTTTAAGCAAGTTCTGGGATTTACATAGCTGAAAATGTGTTGCTGGAAAAGCGCAGCAGGTCAGGCAGCATCTAAGGAACAGGAAATTCAACGTTTCGGGCATAAGCCCTTCATCAATCTCCTGTTCCTTGGATGCTGCCTGACCTGCTGCGCTTTTCCAGCAACACATTTTCAGCTCTGATCTCCAACATCTGCAGACCTCACTTTCTCCTCTGGGATTTACATATAAAAGAACTGAAACCAACATGGTCATTCTAAAAGATGAGAGACTTAACAAACAATCCAGGTCTTTTTCAATATATAATTTCAGTTACATCACACTGTAAACCTTTGCTATAAATTCTGTGTCGTATAAGCTAGTGCTTCCAAATAAACCTGTTGGACTATAACCTGGTGTTGTGTGATTTTTAACTTTGTCCACCCCAGACCAATACCAGCACCTCCACATCATGGCTTTTATTTTGGTCTTCAGGCTATATTGGTATCTACAGCACCACCCTATGGAGGATGCAAGAATAGCGGGTGTGACAAAATCACCAAAACATAAAGGTTCATTAGATTAGATTACCTACAGTGTGGAAACAGGCCCTTCGGCCCAAAAAGTCCACACCGACCCGCCGAAGAGAAACCCACCCCCCTATATTTAACCCTGACTAATACACCTAAAGCTATGGGCAATTTAGCGTGGCCAATTCACCTGACCTGCACATTAGTGGGCGGCACAGTGGCACAGTGGTTAGCACTGCTGCCTCACAGCGCCTGAGACCCGGGTTCAACTCCCGACTCAGGCGACAGACTGTGTGGAGTTTGCACGTTCTCCCCGTGTCTGTGTGGGTTTCCTCTGGGTGCTCCGGTTTCCTCCCACAGTCTAAAGATGTGCGGGTCAGGTGAATTGGCCATGCTAAATTGCCCGTAGTGTTAGGTAAGGGGTAAATGTAGGGGTATGGGCGGGTTGCGCTTCGGCGGGTCGGTGTGGACTTGTTGGGCCAAAGGGCCTGTTTCCACACTGTAAGTAATCTAATCTAATTTAATCTTTGGACTGTGGGAGGAAACCGGAGCACCCAGAGGAAATCCACGCAGACACGGGGAGAATGTGCAAACTCCACACAGACAGTTGCCCAATGTGGGAATTGAACCTGGGTCCCTTCTGCTGTGAGGGAGTGGATCTGCGTGGGTTGCTCTTTGGAGGGTCGGTGTGGACTTGTTGGGCCGAAGGGCCTGTTTCCACACTGTATGGAATCTAATTAAAAAGCCATTTTACCCACACTGATGTACTTCACTGTCTCTATCTCTGTTTATTTCAAATGCCTACCACATTCCCTGACACTCAGCATGCTCTGTTGTGGAACTGTGTCCACCAGCATTCTTTAAAGCTGCTGTGATCAGGAGCAATGCCATAGGAGGTCGACTAATACTCACCGTGAGCACAGCGCTGCAGCCAGTCAGCTGGAATGCTATCTGATGTCACTGAATAATGCCACTGGAAGTCTGACAATAGTTAGAGTGAATTACTCCCACCCTTGAGCAATGCCAAGAGAGGTCGGGTAGTATTCAGAGTTTAACTCACAGTGAGCAATGCCATGGGACTTTTGCTAATACTACAATAAAATGTTTCTTGGAAACTGTTGCTTGGTAGTGGCTTCTACAAGAGCAAGCTAGAGAAGTGATTGCTGGGCCTCTTGCTGAGATATTTGTATCATCGATAGTCACAAGTGAGGTGCCGGAAGACTGGAGGTTGGCAAACGTGGTACCACTGTTTAAGAAGGTTGGTAAAGACAAGCCAGGGAACTATAGACCGGTGAGCCTGACCTCGGTGGTGGGCAAGTTGTTGGAGGGAATCCTGATGGACAGGATGTACATGTATTTGGAAAGGCAAGGACTGATTAGGGATAGTCAACATGGCTTTGTGCGTGGGAAATCGTGTCTCACAAACTTGATTGAGTTTTTTGAAGAAATAACAAAGAAGATTGATGAGGGCAGAGTAGTAGATGTGATCTACATGGACTTCAGTAAGGCATTTTACAAGGTTCCCCATGGGAGACAGATTAGCAAGGTTAGATCTCATGGAATAATAGGAGAACTAGCCATTTGGATACCGAACTGGCTCAAACGTGAAAGACAGAGGGTGTTAGTGGAGGGTTGTTTTTCAGACTGGAGGCCTGTGACCAGTGGGGTGCCACAAGGATTGGTGCTGGGTCCTCTACTTTTTGTCATTTACATAAATGATTTGGATGTGAGCATAAGAGGTACAGTTAGTAAGTTTGCAGATGACACCAAAATTGGAGGTGTAGTGGACAGCGAAGAGGGTTACCTCAGATTACAACAGGATCTGGACCACATATGCTAACGGGCTGAAAAGTGGCAGATGGAGTTTAATTCAGATAAATGCGAGGTGCTGCATTTTGGGAAAGCAAATCATAGCAGGACTTATACACTTAATGGTAAGGTCGAAGGAGTGTTGCTGAACGAAGTGACCTTGGAGTGCAGGTTCATAGCTCCTTGAAAGTGGAGTTGCAGGTAGATAGGATAGTGAAGAAGGCGTTTGGTATGCTTTCCTTTATTGATCAGAGTATTGACTGCAGGAATTGGGAGATCATATTGTGGCTGTACAGGACATTGGTTAGGCCACTGTTGGAATATTGTGTACAATTCTGGTCTCCTTTCTATTGGAAAGATATTGTGAAACTTGAAAGGCTTCAGAAAAGATTTACAAGGATGTTGCCAGGGTTGGAGGATTTGAGCTATAGAGAGAGGCTGAAAAGGCTGGGGCTGTTTTCCCTGGAGCGTCAGAGGCTGAGGGGTGACTTTATAGAGGTTTACAAAATTATGAGGGGTATGGATAGGATGAATAGACAAAGTCTTTTCCCTGGGATCGGGGAGTCCAGAACTAGAGGGCATAGGTTTAGGGTGAGAGGGAAAAGATATAAAAGAGACCTAAGGGGCAACTTTTTCACGCAGAGGGTGGTATGTACATGGAATGAGCTGCCAGAGAAAGTGGTGGAAGCTGGTACAATTGCAACATTTAAGAGTCATTTGGATGGGTAGATGAATAGGAAGGGTTTGGAGAGATATGGGCCGGGTGCTGGCAGGTGGGACTAGATTGGGTTGGGATATCTGGTTGGCTTGGATGGGTTGGACTGAAGAGTCTGTTTCCGTGCTGTACATCTCTATGAGTCTATGACTCTAAGAGCAATCCCTTCCCAAAGTAGAATGGAAACTGTATGAGAGACAAAGTTCTGAATAATGCTGAATAATGAATAATACCCAGTGGCATTATCACTCGGTTGTTAATCCAGAAACACATTTAATGTTCTGGAGACCTGGGTTTGAATCCTGCCACAGCAGATGGTGGAATTTGAATTAACTAAAAATCTGAGATTAAAAGTCTAATGCTTACCATGAATCCGTTGTTGATTGTTGGGAAAAACTGGAGATAGCGAGGACTGCAGATGCTGTAAAGTTGGAGTCAAGAAAATGTGGGACTGGAAAAAGCACAGAAGGCCAAGGAGCAGGAGAGTTGATGTTTCAGACATGACCTCTGATACTGTCTGACCATCGGTGCTTTTTCCAGCTCCACCTTTTATCGACTCTGTTGGAAACCCCCATCTGGTTCACTGATATCCTTTAGGGAAGAAAACCACCATCCTTACCTGGTCTGACCTACATGTGACTCCAGACCCACAGCAATGTGGTTGACTCTGAAATGTCCTCTCAGTAATTATGGATGGGTAATAAATGCTGGTCTAACCAGCGCCACCCACATCCCATGAGTGACTAAAAAAACCTACATTATACTGGTGCCAACAGAGACTATTACAAGATTAATGAACAGGATGATTGGGCTGGAAATTTAATCAATGAAGAGATGTATTTGCTCGCATGTTAATATCCTGGTTTAAGACTTAACAAAGATCGATGTGGGTTTAATGCACTTTTGTGAAACTGCTCAGGGAATGTGATTATAAATGGAGGAAGTTACAAGTCAAATTCAGTTAGGGGAGTGATTTCACATTTAATGTTGTGCCGCTGTGAGCCAATGGAAATCCGGAGATTTGAGCATTTAATCCAGGCTCATACTGCAGTGTAGTGTTGAGGGAATATCTGTCGTGTATGGTGTAGTCTTGCTGACTGAGACCGTAAGTGCAAAAAAAACCCCACGGCTGCAATTCAAAGTGGGAGTCTTGCCTCGAGTCTGGCCAACAGTTAATCCTCAATCAAAGTCAGGTACAGATTATCACTTTGTGACTTGTGGGAGCTTGCTGTCTACAAATGCGCTGCTGTAATTCTGCAAGGCAAGTAGCTCATTGGCTGTGCCATGCTTTAAGATGCTTTAAAGCTGTGAAAGGCAAGATAGAAATGCCTTCTCCCTGAACCTTCTTTTTCCCCTGAACAGTTTCCCAATCTAGTCCCACAGTGAGTAGCATCTGTAGTCTCTGAAGCCCAGAAATTTATTTAATTCATGTGTGCATCACTGGCTGGGTCAGCATTTATTGCCCACTCCCAGTTGAAAAGGTGGGGGTGAGCTGCCTGCTGCAGTCCATGTGCTGTAGATAGACCCACAATGGTGACACTGAGGAACAGAGATAGAATTCCAAATCAGGATGGTGAGTGGCCTGTAACTGTGCGTTCAAGTTGTGCTATTGGAACAAGGGTGCGTGGTCTAGACTCCGAAATGTTGGATTCTGAATGAAACTCAGGCTGCCATGGCAGTATTTAAAGAGATGACGGGAGAGATCTCACTTGAGTCCATATAGTGTTTCTCTCCATTGTTTTACCTTGTACAGAAATTGTTGCCTCCCTTTGCTGTTGAATTTTCATGATAAAAAGTGACATATTGCTATCAAATTCCTCAGGCCTTTGTGAAAGCTTGTTCCAACTGTGAAGTGTCTTGGAATGATAAAACGATGCAGCACAGAAAGAGGCCATTTGGGCAATTGTGTCGTGCTGGCAACTGGCAATAATTTCTGCACTCTGCTCTTCTCCTGTGGAATGCTGGACAGTCAGAGGTGCTATTTTTCACACGAGCCACTGAACTCCATCTGCCCTCTCAGATGGATATAAACATGGCACTATTTCACAGAAGAACAAGCGAGGTCTTCCCACTGCCCTGGCCCACATTTATCCCTTAACCAACGTTGCATAAAAAAAACAGGCTATCTAGTTTGCACATTGCTGTTTGCGGGAGTGTGCTGCATGCAGATTGATGGCTGTGTTCTGTACATTACAGCCTCAGAAGGACATCACCAGCTGCACTGATGAAAACAGAATGTCTGGGGAGAGAGACACTGGCAGACCTGCTGAGTTCCTCCAGCACTTTCCATTTTTATTTCAGATCTCCAGCATCCAAAATACTTTGCTTTTATTTTCAGCACTTTGAGATTTCTGATGGCTGTGAAAGAATGGATCCCTCCACATTTCCTTTTTTGTTTCCTTACTTACATTCATTTATATTGGTTTCCTTCCATTCAAATATTTATCAATTTCCCCTTTGAAAGCTCCCATTAGACCACTCTTTCATACAGCTCATTCCAGATCTCAACAATTCCTAAAAAAAAGGATTTCCTCAGGATACCTTCTGTTCTTTTAATAATCACTTTAAATCTGTGTTTTCTACTTATTAGTCCCTCTGCCTTGGAGATAATTTGGTTCTGTTTACTCAATCAAAATCCTCCAAAGTTTTCAACACTCTGGATTATTCTCTTTCTTTTTTACCTTCTCTGCTGTGAAGGAGAACAATCCCAGTTTCTCTAATAATAAAAACAGAAAAAGCTGGAAATCCTCAGCTGATCTTGCAACATTTCAAATAGAGTCACATTTGATGCAAAATGTGAAATCTTTTTTTCTGTCTCCACAGAGACTGCCGAACCTGCTGAGTTTCTGCAGCACTTCCTACTTGTACGTCAGAGTTCCAGCATCTGTATTATTTTTGTTTTAACCCCTGTGGTCCCTCCGCATAACTCAAACCATTTGGAAACATTCTATTAGGGAGTTTTGAGAAGATTTATAGCTCAGGTTGAGGTAGCCACCAGGATACATGAACACCAACTAGCCACAAAAAGACATGACCCACTAGTATCTTTACATACAGGTAAGAAAGGACTGGGATAACACATCCATCCTAGGACAAGCCAATCAGAGACATGCATGAGAATTCAAAGAAGCATGGCATTGGCTTGGAAAGGGTGGATGCTAGGAAGTTGTTTCCGTTAGGCGAGGAGACTAGGATCCGGGGACACAGCCTTAAAATTAGAGGGGGTAAATTCAGAAGAGAAATGCGGAGACATTTCTTCAGCCAGAGAGTGGTGGGCCAGTGGAATTCATTGCCGCAGAGTGCAGTGGAGGCTGGGACACTAAATGTCTTCAAGGCAGAGATTGATAGATTCTTGTTGTCTCGAGGAATTAAGGGCTACGGGGAGAATGCGGGTAAGTGGAGTTGAAATGCCCATCAGCCATGATTGAATGGCGGAGTGGACTCAATGGGCCGAATGGCCTTACTTCCACTCCTATGTCTCATGGTCTTATGGTCTTATTCCAACCGGAACTCTATCAACAAACACATCGAGTTAGACCCCATCTACCACCCCCTGAGAAAAGGAACAGGAAGCGACTTCACCACAGGAAATAACATCACCACAGAAAATGACATCACCAACCCAAAGAAACCCAAACATATAAATAGCAAGCAGGAATTTTCAGCATTGCTTCGCCAGAGGTCCACTGAATATGTTACCTATAAGAGTAACGAAATGTCTGGAAATTAACCTTCCAGCTCAGCGAGCAAACCTACATCCAAAACATTCGATTAAATTTCCTCTGCCCTTTCACCAAGGTCTTGACATCCTCCCCAGATTATGGTGGCTTGGAAGGGAGGTGGAGGTGATGATTTGGTGGCATTATTGCCAGACTAATAGTTCAGAGACCCAGGTAATGTTCTGGGGACTTGGATTTAATTACAGCTATAGTAGATGGAAGAGTTTGAATTCAATAAGGAAAAAAGTCCAGAATTGCAGGTCTAACGCTGATTGTTAGGAAAGACCTGCATTTCCTTCACTAATGTTCTTTAGGGAAAGAAATTGTCAATCTGACCTATATATAAACTCCAGACCCACAGCAATGTGGTTGACCGTTACAAGCCCTCTGGGCAATTGGGTACGGGCAGTAAATACCGACAGAACCAGTGTGAATGAATAAAGAAGAAAATGAAAATAATTGCAGCTTAACCAGTGTTTTTTTTCTGTGTGTAGAGGATTTCCTACTTTAAAAGATACTGTTAATACATACACCAAAGAAGTAACAACTGACGTTAAAGAATTAAAAATATAAAAGTAAAGTTGCTCTAGTAGGGCTCCAGTCGCATGGTGGTAGTGTTGCTACCTTTGGACTAGGAGGCTTGTGGGTCAAGTCCCACCTGCTCCAGCAATGCTCCATAACATCTCTGAATAGGTTGATTATGGGAAAATAAGTTTAATAAAGTTGCCATAGTCCCATAGGGCAGTTACATATCCTTTAAAGTATCAGCTGGTGTCTATCTGGAGAGTGATGGGGAGTGATAGCGCAAAATGAGTCACCATTCAGTTCACACCTTCATTTAATTTTCTAGAAAATTGCTTAATTCCACATAAATTAATTCCAAAGTATCCCCTTCAGGGGTGTCTCTGATTCAGGTTAGGATATGATCACATGGCCTGCCTTTAGGTCCTCCCCTTCTCCTGCTGAGTACTGCATCCAGGTGGTATAGCGTGCACCAATCCAAGATTATATTACATCATCAGTGAGGCTGGGAAGGTGGAAGTGATGGTGAGCAGGCAGCTAAGTGGTTGGCTGTAAGGAATGTTGCCATGGTGACAGAGCTCAGTTGGCCTGTGCAGATGCTCAATCCATTGATAAGATTTATGGAGAAGCGTGATTAGAGTGATGAGCATAGCTAAATCAGATTAACATGCAGAGCTAAATATAAGACCAGGGCTAGTCAGACAGAAAATAGTTCTTCACGGGGGAAGGAGAGAAGCTCAGACACGGTGCTGGAGCACGGAGGCTGAAATTATGAAGTGGGTATCATTCATCACAAATACACCCGACTAAGTTTTGTGATGCCAGATGACTAATGACTATCGTCCTCTTAGACTAGATATTGAATCGTGTGCCTGATAACTGTCACCTCCAACTACCAAAGTCTTTTCTTTCCTCCAATTCTGCCCTCCTGCGCATCCTCAACATTAATCACTCCACCGTTAGTGGCAATGCCTTCAGCTGCCTGGGTACTGCACTCTTGAATTCCCTCTTTGAATCTCTTCTTCTTCTTCTGCCTCAAAGCCTTCTTCTGTGACCAAGCTATTGGTCACCTTTCTTAGTAACCTTTCCATGGCTTGGTGTCAAATTACATTTGTACAGCACTTTGGGGTGTTTTGTACATTAAATGTGCTCTGTGAATTCACGTCACTTTTGATGTAGTCAGCAAATCCCAGCCGTGCCAATCGCCAATTCTTGTGCTTGTGTTGCCTCTTACATTTTGTCTCTTCACTGCAGCCAAGTCTTCCCTTTTACAGGTTAAATATTAACAATTTTTGGTGTATGAAACTAAACATTATCAAAAAGAGTCATGAAATCAAACCATTTTACGTAGACTAATACAGCGCAGTACAGGCCCTTTGGCCCTTGATGTTGTGCCAACCTATGGAACCAATCTGAGGCCCATCTAACCTACACTATTCTATTCTCGTCCATATGTCTATCCAATGACCATTTAAATGCCCTTAAAGTTGGCGAGTTTACTACTGTTGCAGGCAGCGTGTTCCGCATCCCTACTACTCTCTGAGTAAAGAAACTACCTCTGTCTTAAATCTATCATCCCTCAATTTAAAGCTGTGTCCCCTCATGCTAGCCATCACCATCTGAGGAAAAAGGCTCTCACTGTCCAACCTATCTAACCCTCTGATTACCTTTTATGTCTCAATCACGCCTTCTTCTGTCCAACAAAAACAGCCTCAAGTCCCTCAGCCTGCACTCATCAGGAAGGAAATGCCAGAAAATTAACTTTTGAAAGGAAACACCATTTTGTACAGCATGAAATGCAATTGCCTATTGGCTGACATTCCGTTGTAGCAGAAACCATTAACTATCAATCCCAATTAACTGATTAAGTTCAAAACAGGTAAGCTGATTGTGATCAGTCAAGATGCTGTCACGAGGATATATCAGAAGTTGGCTGTTCTTCATTGAAAAAGACATAGATTCTTATTGCCTGATGGGAACAAAGGCCCTGTGTGTGAACACATGTAGTTCAGGCATGTGGAAGTGAATCACATCAAACTGAACACCAAATATCCTGTAACAGACAAAAACAGAAATTGCTGGAGAAACTCAGCAAGTCTGGCAGCATATATGGAGAAAGAGAGAGAGCAGAATACAGAAGTTCAGAAATTGTTTGGTTTGGATCTCCAGTACCTACAGTTCTTTGTTTATCTAAATAGTCTGTAAATTAGTTCCCCTTTCCACCCAATTAATGAATCTCTGGAATTGACAGTGATGGAATGGCAAATAGTTTGATGTGTTTTTCTCACCTGCACTCACTGAATGATTATGTGCTGGAACTACTTTGTGGCTGCTGATACTTGACAAAGTAGTCCCAGTTTAACACCCTTTACTACTTGATTGCATTTTGTGTCATTGCATCATCAGTGAATCAAGGTGCTGTCTATGTTGTTCTCAGTAGGTTTATGCTTTGCAGTCAAAGGTATTTTTTTTTCTAAACTGTTCAGATATTCAACCTAGTTTATAATTTTAATGTTTTTAAATTTCTCTGCTGGAGAAGAACTACGGTGGATTTAATTCTTTAAAGTAAGTTTTTGCTGCATTGCAGTTCCTGGTATGCAGCAACTGTGGTATGCAGGAATAGTCAAGGAACTTTCTGACAATTGTCACACAGTTAGATTACTCACAGTGTGGAAACAGGCCCTTCGGCCCAACAAGTCCACACCGACCTGCCCATACCCCTACATTTACCCCTTACCTAACTCTACAGGCAATTTAGCATGGCCAATTCACCTGACCCGCACATCTTTGGACTGTGGGAGGAAACCGGAGCACCCGGAGGAAACCCACGCAGACACGGGGAGAACGTGCAAACTCCACACAGACAGTCACCTGAGGCAGGAATTGAACTCAGGTCTCTGGCGCTGTAAGGCAGTAGTGCTAACCACTGTGCCACCGTGCCGCCCACAAATCAGGCAAACATTTGCCTGTTCTGAAGAGGCAAACATTTAATTCTCCTTTCTCTCCACAAATATTGCCAGGCTTGCTGAGTTTTTCCAGCATCAACAGTTCTGTGGTTTTTTTCAGTAGATTCTGAATTCCAGATTTTTTAAAAATTGATTTCAAATTCCATCATCTGTGATGGTGGGATTCAAATTCAGGTCTTCAGAACATTAGCTGATTTTCTGAATTAATAGCCTAACGGTAATACCTCTAGGCTATCACCTCATGCTACACTGAAACTTTCCTTGTTTTGGTTTGCAAGTTATGTCAGTGAGGCTTGTACAGTGCCACCCCTGAATGGCACAGCCTTTCCAGTTTTGCATTGGCTGTCTGGGCAAAAGTTGTCCACAGGAACTTAAGAGCTGAAAATGTGTTGCTGGAAAAGCGCAGCAGGTCAGGCAGCATCCAAGGGACAGGAGATTCGACGTTTCGGGCATAAATCCTTCTTCCCGAAACGTCGAATCTCCTGTTCCTTGGATGCTGCCTGACCTGCTGCGCTTTTCCAGCAACACATTTTCAGCTCTGATCTCCAGCATCTGCAGACCTCACTTTCTCCACAGGAACTTAACTCTGGCTTAACCATTAAGTCCTATGGGAAACCACACTTCACATAAAGATGTTTCATTGAAAGCTATAGTTTTCAGGAATGTGATCCTGACAAATGAGGGTACCCTGCAGAATTGTTTTTTTGAGAACTTGAATGTGATTGAAGTTAGTGGACACTTGCGAGTGAATTGGATTGTCATGTAATCCAATGAATTCTGAATTATCTGAACATATCTTGACAGTATGATCTGTTAATTGTATTGATGTGGTGGGCTGAATGTACTGTAACAGTTAGAATCATACAACCTCTACAGCGCTTAAAGAGGCCATTTGGTCCATCAACTCTGTGTGGGGTTTTTATGATGGCTAACTCACCTAAACTGCGTACTCTTGGACACTGTGGGCAAATTAGCATGGCCAATGCAGCTAACCTGCACATTGTTAGACTGTGGGAGGAAACCAGAGCATCTGGAGAAAACCCATGGTGACTCAGGGAGAATGTGCAAACTCCACACATTCACCCGAGGGTGGAATCGAACCCAGGTCTGTGGCGATGTGAAGCATCTGTGTTAACCACTGAGCCACTATGTGTGCCCTATGTTCTATGAATAGGGAAAGTTAATTTTGCTTGGTGTGCAATTGAGAGGATAGGAACTAGAGTGTAAAGACTTGCCGTGTGAGGAGGGATGTTGCCTCATTTACATATCGCAAAAGTTAAAACTATTCCCTCTGTGTGAAAAACACTTCAGGACAGTCCCAGTGAGAAACAATGTTATCTGGTCATTATCACATTGCTGTTTGTTGCTGCAAGGGTCCTGGAGAAGGGTTACACCTGAAATGTTGACTTCTGCACCTCCTGATGCTGCCTGGCTTGCTGTGTCCTTCCAGCCTCCTGTTTGTCTGGTTTGGAGGCTGAAGCATCACCCCTATGCTTTGCAAAGCTGTCTTAATTGGGTCTGGAATGCTCTCTCTTTCTATAGTCTTGCAATATTTCTGCCTGGTTCCCTTATCGAAACTGTACTGAATTGTGCTGCTCCTGATCACAGTCTGAGTGACAGACCAGAAACGTCATACTGACTGATTTTAGTCAGTCTGTGCAGACTCCCCCCAGGGGCTCATCTGTGTGTTTGTTGCTGTGTTTGTAACTATTTCTGTAGCTATGCCAACGGGAGGCAAATGAGGTGAGGGAACTGACACAATCTGCTGCTAGTATAAATGATTAATGCTGTATTGTTCTAATTAAAATTTGGCCATCTGTGTGGTCTGTTTTGTGGATGGTGTATCTGTTTCATGTACCATTAATCTCTGAAATCAGTACCACTCTCAAATAGCTTTAATCTAATGGGAGAGTGGACTGGTTTATTGGAACATTGTGATCTAACAGTGTAAATCATACCGTTAGCTGATTGTAATGTACACTGCTCAGCGTCTCTCTCTCTCTCTCTCATGTTTAGTCTCCTCTTAGTAATCTTTTAAAGAGAGTTAAATAATTTCTCGTGATTCAGGTCCAAACACATTGTCGAAATTCAAGTTTATCGCTCTGAAATCACTAACAGTTGTACACTAGATCCACACAACCTTATTTTCCTGCAGACCCAAATTTAGCCTCTATGGAGTATAACAAAGAACGACGGAGTCTGGAGATTTGAATTGCAAACATAAATTGCTGGAGAAACTCAGCAGATCTGGCAGCATCTGTGGAGAGAGAAACAGGGTTAATGTTTCGAGTCCAGTGAGTTCTTCAGCGGTAGCTAAGGAAAAGTGGTACTCCTAGCAGCTTTCAGTTCTGCAGAAGCTTGGAGTAAATTACTACAGATGCCGGACTCAGTGCTGAAAACAAGAAAATCTGGAGTGGGTCATCTAGACTCTAAACGTTAGCTTGCTGTCCCTCCCTGGATGTTGCTTGACCCATTGATCTCCAGCATTTATTGTTTCACATCTGAAAAAGGGTCATTGGACTCAATGCTAACTGTTTTGCTCTCTCCACAGGTGCTGCCAGATCTGCTGAGTTTCTCCAGCACTTTGTTTTTGTTGGCATCTGTGGATACTGGGCTCTGTCCTGAGTTCTGAGCACAGAGGGGCTGTTCCCTGATATCTATCTTTGAGTATATCACAATATCCAGAAAGTTTATTGAAGTGAGTGTGTTCTCAGCAATGTCCTGACCTAACATATTGGTGTCTGGATGGTTTTAACTGTTAAAGAGGCATGACCTAGATATTCTCAATTGGTTAAGAGATACTTCGGGGTATTTGCACTGATCATGTGACTGGGAGTTGGTATTGCCTCAAGACCGGGAGATCATGCTGAGGCCATGTTGGGCTGAGAGACCATCATACTGGGCTGAGAGGCCGCCACACCAAGCTAAGAGGAAACCATGCCGGGGGAGTTGGCACAACCTGCCAAGAGACCAGGCTAGGAGGAGCCTTGTTGTGTCTGCATTAGGGTTGGGAGTCATTGGAGGCTGGGAATGAACCAGAGATGATAAATCCATGACAAAGTGCACTCTCTCCTAGCCTAACTAAGGTAACTAAGACATTGTACTAGGTACCTTAGTGTGGCAGCATTGTACACTTTTCACCATGTCTTGTACCCCGTGCTTGTGAACACATGACAATAAAACCTAAATCTAAATCTATCCAACTGTCTGTCTCGCTATATATCTCCCTTTCTCCTTTCCATCTTTACCAGCCTGACTCTCTTCAGTAATAACGCTTATGCCCGAAACGTCGAATTTCCTGTTCCTTGGATGCTGCCTGACCTGCTGCGCTTTTCCAGCAACATATTTTCAGCTCTGATCTCCAGCATCTGCAGACCTCACTTTCTCCTCCCTTCAGTAATACACAACTTTCTGAGATAACACGTGATTAATTCTAAGCTCCACAGCAGGGTCTTGAGCCAATATACTCCACTATTTCAGTGCCTTGCTGAGGTAAGGCTGCAGATTTTGCATTTGTTCTGCAGAGAGGCAGCCTCTTTGTTCAGATTGACAGAATAAACTCCAATGGTATTGTGCAGAACTGAGCAGGAGAGAACTTCCACTGCATTGTCCAAGTGCGTCAATCCAAGCAGCACGATAAAGTAGCTGTTTGGTTTGCTGTTTGTGGGATCTTGCTGTGCAAACAATAATCGATGTCCTTATCTACAAAGTGACAGTGATTCTTGCGAAATTCAATCCGTCTTTCTGGCTCTGCCATGTCCCCTGGGCAAGGGGACTATGAGCCTCACTCTTGGTATTTGATCTGTTGAAACTGTGGTCGCTGGAAAAGCACAGCAGATCAGGTAGCATCCGAGGAGAAGGAGAATCGATGTTTCGGATAAAAGTCTTTCATCAGGACAAAGGGCTTTTGCCCGAAACGTCATTTCTCCTGCTCCTCGGATGCTGATTGACCTGCTGTGCTTTTCCAGCACCACTCTACACTTGACTCTACTCTCCAGCATCTGCAGTCCTCACTTTTGCTATATTTGATCTGTTGTCTACTCTATTTGCTCCTATCTGTATATTCTCTGCTGTCTACCAGTTTGTCTGCTTGTCACACATTTCCAATTTGTTATTGCTCTTTCCTATGTCCCTGCTCTCTCCTGGTCTGTGTGCTGTCTGCTCTGTCCCCCTGTTCTCTCTCAGTCTGTGTGCTGTCTGCTCTGTCCTGGTCTGTGTGCTGTCTGCTCTGTCCCCCTGTTCTCTCCCAGTCTGTGTTTTGTCTGTTCTATCCCTGCTCTCTCACAGTCTGTGTGCTGTCTGTTCCGTCCCCCTGTTCTCTCCTGGTCTGTGTGCTGTCTGCTCTGTCCATGCTCTCTTGCAGTCTGTGTGCTGTTTGCTCTGTCCCCCTGTTCTCTCCTAGTCTGTGTTTTGTCTGTTCTATCCCTGCTCTCTCGCAGTCTGTGTGCTGTCTGCTCTCTCTCCCTGTTCTCTCCCGGTCTGTGTGCTGTCTGCTCTGTCCCTCTGTTCTCTCCTGGTCTGTGTGCTGTCTGCTCTGTCCCCCTGTTCTCTCCCAGTCTGTGTGCTGTCTGCTCTGTCCCTGCTCTCTCCCAGTCTGTGTGCTGTCTGCTCTGTCCCCCTGTTCTCTCCTGGTCTGTGTGCTGTCTGCTCTGTCCCTGCTCTTTTGCAGTCTGTGTGCTCTGTCCCTGCTCTCTCCCGGTCTGTGTGCTGTCTGCTCTGTCCCCCTGTTCTCTCCCAGTCTGTGTGCTGTCTGCTCTGTCCCTGCTCTCTCCCAGTCTGTGTGCTGTCTGCTCTGTCCCTGCTCTCTCCCAGTCTGTGTGCTGTCTGCTCTGTCCCTGTTCTCTCCCGGTCTGTGTGCTGTCTGCTCTGTCCCTCTGTTCTCTCCTGGTCTGTGTGCTGTCTGCTCAGTCCCCCTGTTCTCTCCCAGTCTGTGTGCTGTCTGCTCTGTCCCCTGTTCTCCCCTGGTCTGTGTACTGTCTGCTCTGTCCTGCTCTCTCCTGGTCTGTGTGCTGTCTGCTCTCTCTCTCTGTTCTCTCCCGGTCTGTGTACTGTCTGCTCTGTCCCCTGTTCTCTCCCAGTCTGTGTGCTGTCTGCTCTGTCCCTGCTCTCTGCCAGTCTGTGTGCTGTCTGCTCTGTCTCCCTGTTCTCTCCCAGTCTGTGTGCTGTCTGCTCTGTCCCCTGTTCTCCCCTGGTCTGTGTACTGTCTGCTCTGTCCTGCTCTCTCCTGGTCTGTGTGCTGTCTGCTCTGTCCCTGCTCTTTTGCAGTCTGTGTGCTCTGTCCCTGCTCTCTCCCGGTCTGTGTGCTGTCTGCTCTCTCTCTCTGTTCTCTCCCGGTCTGTGTACTGTCTGCTCTGTCCCCCTGTTCTCTCCCAGTCTGTGTGCTGTCTGCTCTGTCCCTGCTCTCTGCCAGTCTGTGTGCTGTCTGCTCTGTCTCCCTGTTCTCTCCCAGTCTGTGTGCTGTCTGCTCTGTCCCCTGTTCTCCCCTGGTCTGTGTACTGTCTGCTCTGTCCTGCTCTCTCCTGGTCTGTGTGCTGTCTGCTCTGTCCCTGCTCTTTTGCAGTCTGTGTGCTCTGTCCCTGCTCTCTCCCGGTCTGTGTGCTGTCTGCTCTGTCCCCCTGTTCTCTCCCAGTCTGTGTGCTGTCTGCTCTGTCCCTGCTCTCTCCCAGTCTGTGTGCTGTCTGCTCTGTCCCTGCTCTCTCCCAGTCTGTGTGCTGTCTGCTCTGTCCCCCTGTTCTCTCCTGGTCTGTGTGCTGTCTGCTCTGTCCCTGCTCTTTTGCAGTCTGTGTGCTCTGTCCCTGCTCTCTCCCGGTCTGTGTGCTGTCTGCTCTGTCCCCCTGTTCTCTCCCAGTCTGTGTGCTGTCTGCTCTGTCCCTGCTCTCTCCCAGTCTGTGTGCTGTCTGCTCTGTCCCTGCTCTCTCCCAGTCTGTGTGCTGTCTGCTCTGTCCCTGCTCTCTCCCAGTCTGTGTGCTGTCTGCTCTGTCCCCCTGTTCTCTCCTGGTCTGTGTGCTGTCTGCTCTGTCCCTGCTCTTTTGCAGTCTGTGTGCTCTGTCCCTGCTCTCTCCCGGTCTGTGTGCTGTCTGCTCTGTCCCCCTGTTCTCTCCCAGTCTGTGTGCTGTCTGCTCTGTCCCTGCTCTCTGCCAGTCTGTGTGCTGTCTGCTCTGTCCCTGCTCTCTCCCAGTCTGTGTGCTGCCTGCTCTGTCCCTGCTCTCTCCTGGTCTGTGTGCTGCCTGCTCTGTCCCTGCTCTCTGCCAGTCTGTGTGCTCTGTCCCTGCTCTCTCCCAGTCTGTGTGCTGCCTGCTCTGTCCCTGCTCTCTCCTGGTCTGTGTGCTGCCTGCTCTGTCCCTGCTCTCTGCCAGTCTGTGTGCTCTGTCCCTGCTCTCTCCCAGTCTGTGTGCTGTCTGCTCTGTCCCTGCTCTCTGCCAGTCTGTGTGCTGCCTGCTCTGTCCCTGCTCTCTCCCAGTCTGTGTGCTGCCTGCTCTGTCCCTGCTCTCTCCTGGTCTGTGTGCTGCCTGCTCTGTCCCTGCTCTCTGCCAGTCTGTGTGCTCTGTCCCTGCTCTCTCCCAGTCTGTGTGGTGCCTGCTCTGTCCCTGCTCTCTCCTAGTCTGTGTGCTGTCTGCTCTGTCCCTGCTCTCTGCCAGTCTGTGTGCTGCCTGCTCTGTCCCTGCTCTCTTTCAGTCAGTTTGCTCTCCACTCTGTCCTTACTTTGTCTCAATCTCTGTGGTGTCCTCTCTCTTTTCTCCCAGTCTTTCTGCTCTTTCCTTTGACGTTTTGGAATTTGCTCAACTTTTTTACCTTGTGTTTGAAGTTTAGAAAATGTGTGCTTGAATCTGATCTGATGATTTGCAGGTGTTACAATTCTACGGTTGCATAGGACAACAGCTGAATATGTCCATCTTGTCCCTTTCAGTTAATCAATCAGACTCTAATGGGGCCAGTTGCAAAGGACAAAATCTGCAAAACAGGTCATCCTGGATGGATTTTCAGAGCAGCCCCACAGTGCAGGTTGGTAAATGAAATCATGGACTGATCACAGAAGGAGACCATTTGGAATCTTGAAACATACAAGATTCTGAGGGGGCTTTACCAGGTTGATATTGAGAGACATGGATACGATAAATAGACAAGGTCTTTTCCCTGGGATGGGGGAGTCCAGAACTAGAGGGCATAGGTTTAGGGTGAGAGGAGAAAGATTTAAAAGGGACCAAGGGGCAACCTTTCCACGCAGAAGATGGTGTGTGTATGGAATGAGCTGCCAGAGGAAATGGTGCTACAATTACAACATTTAAAAGGCATCTGGATGGGTATACGAATAGGAAGGGTTTAGGGGGATATGGGCCAAGTGCTGGCAAATGGGACTAGATGAGTTTAGGATATTTGGTCGGCATGGACAAGTTGAACCGAAGGATCTGTTTGTGTATTGTACATCTCTATGACTCTAAGCTGTTTCCATTCGTGGGAGTATCTCAGACATAGGAACAGAATAAGGGGACAATCCTTTAAGATGGAGGTGTGAAAGATTATCTTCTGCCAGAGGTTGGGGAATACCTGGAATTCTCGACCTCAGAGGGATGTGGAGGCTAGATCACTGAAAATATTTAAAGAGGATTTTTGGAACATTGGGAAATTGAGAGATTTGAGCTGATGCAAAAGAGGGAGTTGAGGCCTGGGGCAGACCAACCATGATCTTATAGAATGGCAGGGCAAGCTTGGTGGACAGAATGGCCCATTCCTGCTCCTATTTACATGATCTTCACATGTAGCTTCTGACAAGCACAAGTATTCCACATTGTGAGCCTGAACGTCTCTCACTGCTTCAATCTCTGGCTGAGCAGGAAACATAGAAAATAGAAGCAGGATTTGGCCATTCGGCCCTTTCAGTCATTCAATATATCCGTGGCTGATCACCCAAACTCGTGCCCTCAGTTCTTACTTTCTCCCCATGCCCTTGGGTTCACTTCTTCTTGAAATTTTGCCCTCACCCACTTCCTGAGGCAGAGAGTTCCACAGGCCTTATCACTCTCTCAATGAAGATACATCTCAGTCCTAAATGGCGTACTTTGCATCTTAGACTGTGACCCCCTGGTTCTGGACTTTCCGCATGTTCTTACTGCGTTTACCCTGGTGTAAGGAAGGGGCTTCGCTTGGGGAGTCAATGGCCTAGTGGTATTATTGCTGGATTGTTAATCTAGAGCCCCACTTAATGTTCTGAGGGCCTGGGTTCAAATCCTGCCTTGGTGGAATTTGAATTCAATAAATGTAGAAGATTACAGAGCTGTACAGGCCCTTTGGTCCTCGGTGTCGCGCTGACCTGTGAACCCAATCTGAAGCCCATCTAACCTACACCATTCCATATGTCTATCCAATGACCATTTAATGTCCTTAAAGTTGGCAAGTCTGCTAATGTTGCAGGCAGGCCATTCTACACCCATACTACTCTCTGAGTAAAGCAACTACCTCTGACCTGGGTAATATCTAGAATTAAGAATCAAATGACTACTATAAATCCATTGCCAATTGTTGGAAATAAATGTCTGGTTCACTAATGCCCTTTAGAGAAGGAAATCTGTGATCCCTACCTGGTCTGGCCTACATGTGATTGAGAGTCAATGTGGTTGACTCTCACCTGCCCGATGGGTACGAAATGCTGACTGACCTGCAACATCCTCATCCTGTGTGTAAAAAAAAGGAAAAAATAACTAGGAAGTTCCTGTGGGGTATACATGAATATGTATTTTTTTCACTGAACAAACAAAAAAGAAACCTTAGGCCGTTTCTTCCTTTTTTCTAAGTGTCATGTCGAGTTGGTGATTTTGCTCTGTTGTTGTCCTGGCAGGATACGTTCTGCATGGAGCAGTTATGCGAGTCAGCGTCTGATCTGAACTGTCAGCCGGGCCACATGTGGCCAATCAACCTCCTCCAGCAGAGGGATGTCCCACGGGCCGAACCATCCACGGCACCTGAGCCAAGCCTCAGCACCCACCTCCGGAAACTGAACTGCTGCTCAGAGTAAGGATGGTGGATACCTGTACACCTAACACCGACAGAGAGGACGGTGGGATACCTGTACACCTAACACCGACAGAGAGGACGGTGGGATACCTGTACACCTAACACTGACAGAGAGGACGGTGGGATACCTGTACACCTAACACTGACAGAAAGGACGGTGGGATACCTGTACACCTAACACCGACAGAAAGGACGGTGGGATACCTGTGCACCTAACACCGACAGAGAGGATGGTGGGATACCTGTACACCTAACACCGACAAAGGACGGTGGGATACCTGTACAGCGAACACCGACAGAGAGGACGGTGGGATACCTGTACAGCTAACACCGACAGAGAGGACGGTGGATACCTGTACAGCTAACACTGACAGAGAGGACGGTGGGATACCTGTACACCTAACACCGACAGAGAGGACGGTGGGATACCTGTACAGCTAACACCGACAGAGAGGACGGTGGGATACCTGTACAGCGAACACCGACAAAGGACGGTGGATACCTGTACAGCGAACACCGACAGAAAGGACGGTGGGATACCTGTATTGTGAACACCGACAGAGAGGACGGTGGGAGACCTGTACAGCTAACACCGACAGAAAGGACGGTGGATGCCTGTACACCTAACACCGACTGAAAGGACGGTGGATGCCTGTACACCTAACACCGACTGAAAGGATGGTGGATGCCTGTACACCTAACACCGACTGAAAGGACGGTGGATGCCTGTACACCTAACACCGACAGAAAACTTGCTGTTCACAAGCTCAGAACAATATTGGCTAGGGGCAAGAAAGCAACTTATTACCACCTTCTCCAGGGCAATCAGAGATGGACATCACGCTGGCTCAGTGGTTAGCACTGCTGCCTCACGGCGCCAGGGACCTGGGTTTGATTCCAGCTTCAGGCGACTGTGGGGAGTTTGTGCATTCTCCCTGTGTCTGTGTGGGTTTCCTTTGGGTGTTCTGGTTTCAGGGTGAATTGGCCATGCTAAATTCCCATAGTGTTCAGGGATGTGTAGGTTAGGTGAATTAGTCAGCGTTAAATAAAGGGTAAGGGTCTGGTTGGGTTACTCTTCAGAGGGTTGTTGTGGACCTGTTGGGCTGAAGGGCCTGTTTCCACACTGTAGGGAAGCTATGATTCAATGGGCATTCAATGTTAGCCAAGACAATTACTCCCACCCATTCCATGAACAAATGAAAACAATTCAGCCGATTTTGGGAATGCCGGGGTTTTCTTAAGAGGAAAGTTTGAACAGGTTGGATCTGTACTTATCCATTGTAATAAAAGTTGTAAAGAACTTTTGTTCTCTTTCAACAGCATTGACCACACTATGTTTCTCCCTCAGTTCTGACAAAGAGTGACTCCACTCAAAGCGTTAGCTCTGTTTCAAAATCAGAAATTGCTGGAGATACTTGCGTCCTCTGTGGTTGTGACCAACAGTGCTGGTGAAACTCAGCAGGTCTGGCAGCATCTGTGTAGAGAGAAACAGAGTTATGCTTTGAGTCTAGCATGACATGATTGGAACTGAAGAGAGGTGAAAATATAAAAATAAAGTACTGCAGATCCTGGAAATCTGATACGAAAACAGAAAGTGCTAGAGAAAAACTCACTGGGGCTGGCAGCATCTGTGGAGAGAGAAAAACAGTGTTCATGTTTCAAGTCTGGGATAACTCTTCTGTATAGATGGTGCTACACTTGCTGACTTTATGTGTTTGTTTCAGATTTCCAGCATCCGCGGTATTTTGCTTTTAGTTTCTGTTTCTGATTCGCAGTCAGTCGTGAGATTCAAACAAGTCTGGGCACATCCCACGGGTGTGGGAAGGAGGGGTCGATAGCAATTTGCTTTCTGCCTGTAGATTCACAGTGCAACAATGCTGCAGTCTAACTGTCTGCTGCTCTAGTGTGTTTCAGTGTACACTGGTGAATATTCCACAGAATCTGGCACTGCTGAAACAGGTGAAACTTCCTCTCGGTCTGATCTTCCAACCGTTCAAGGATTCCAGGGTGAGTCGAATGGAATGAACATTCCCTCGGGATGTGAAAATCCTCAAATGTGCCTTAGTTTCAGAACCAGTTTTTCAATATTGAGAACCTTTGATTTTCTTTTCTCTCTCGTTTGGTAACTGGATCAAAGGATATAGAAAAGAAATAGACCAGATTGAAGTGTACATTAGCCAAGTGACAGAGGAGGCTTGAGTGGCTGCTTAGTCCATTCCTGTTGCTGTATTGCTTGATCCTTGATAAATGGGATCATCAGTGTTGCCCCTTATCAAAAGCAAAATGGTCCTCCTTATGCTCGGTGCCCAGAATTGGCCACTCTGCTGGACGAATCTGCTGACCATAGCCTTGGACAGCAATTTTGTGACTTTCTGAGATTTCCACACAATCTCGGTCTACTTCTACTCTACTTTTAAGGCCAGAGTCCTCTGTTTCTCTCTGCTTAGAGCGAACTGATGGCAATAGATTGAGGGACATCTACTCTGTGCTCAGCACGGCTTTACAGAAATCTGTGAATCTGTAAACAAAGATATGTAATCTTTGTGCCTGCCATGGACATATTGGAAGGAGCAGCAGGGTGGTTCTCACCTGTTTGGTGTGGGATGATCACCTCTTCTGTGGTGAACAGGCCCTGGACGGGGACTTCAACACGAACTGTTGATCTCAGAGGTAGAGATATGACTGACTGAAGCATCAGACCAATGTACTGCTCCATGGTAAATCTTACATAATAGCATTAGTACATCATTCCTAATGGAATGTGGTGCATCTTAATAAATTCACCTTCCAAACAACTCTGCTGCTGCATTGGAGCTGCCAAGCCTGGGTTTGGACCAGGTAGAACTATCACATGACTTTCTACTCCACACATTGGCCACTTAACTCCTGTATCATCATGGCATGGTGGCTCAGCGGTTAGCACTGCTGCCTCACAGCACTAGGGATTTGGGTTTAATTCCAGCCTCGGATGACTGTCTGTGTGGAGTTTGCACATTCTCCCCATGTCTGCATGGGTTTCCTCCGGGTGGTCCAGTTACCTCCCACAGTCCAAAGATGTGCAGGTCAGGTGGATTGGCCATGTGAAGTTGCCCATAAATGTCTAAGGATATGCAGACGAGGTGGGTTAGCTATCAGGATTACAAGGGTGGGATACTCTTCAGGGGGTCAGCGTGGACTCAATGGGCTGAATGGCCTGCTTCCACACCGTAGGGATTCGATGGTGTGTCCCTCAGCCAATCAGAAAGCAGGCAGACTCTTCACTGCCTGATTGGATAATCTCCACCCCTCAGCAAAGTTGTCTTTTTATATTGCTCCCTGTTTGTCCAATCCTTTTGTAACTGCCAAATTTATTCAAAGAATTATTTTCTCCAAAGATTTTTAAAAAAATGTCCCCGTGGATTTTTGCTTCAGGCCATATTGTTGGAGGTTAGTCTTTCAATCCTGGAGTGTTAATGATGCTCAGCTAAGTTGGGAGCAGTGATAAAGCCATGTTGTTCCTTGTGAATGCAGTATGGTACAAGAGGGTAACTTGACTGTTTTCCCCTGGTTGTCAGGAGCCTCCACTGCTGATCACTGATGTCCCCCCTCGCTGCTCGTCATGTCAGACCTACATCAACCCCTTCATCGCCTTCATTGATCAGCAACACTGGAAATGCAACGTTTGTTTCTCACTCAATGATGGTAGGAGCACATGCTGGCAATTGACTTGCATAGAAACATAGAAAATAAGAGCACGGGTAGGCCATTCAACCCTTCAACCTTGCTCCATCATCCAACATGGCTGACCATCCTACTCCGCAGCTGAGATTATGGTGCTGGAAAAGCACAGCAGGTCAGGAGGGCTTCCTCATTCCTGATGAAGGGCTTATGCCTGAAACATTGACTGTCCTGTTCTTTGGATGCTTCCTGACCGGCTGTGCTTTTCCAGCACCACACTCGACTCTGATCTCCCAGCATCTGCAGTCCTCACTTTCTCCTAATTGATTTCATCCTACTCCATACCCTGTTCCTGCTTTGTCCTCATATCCTTTGATCCCTATATTCCTAATTGGATCCATATTGTTCTTGAAAGTCTTCAATGTTTTGGCCGCAACCAGTTTCCATGGCAGAGAATTCCACTCTCTGGGTGTAAATACTCCTTCTTATATTTGTTTTAATTGACAGGAACCCCGGTTCTAATCTCCCTGGTCATCGGGAACATCCGTCTTGCATCTGTCCTGTCTAATCCTGTTAGAAGTTTATTGGTTTCTATCAGAACACCCATTACTTTTCTAAACGCCAGTGAATATAGTCCTAACTGATCCTGTCACTCCCCACATAGAGTCAGAGAATTGCATAGCATGAAAACAGACCCTTCGGTTCAACCAGTCCATGCTGACCATGTTCCCAAACTGAACGAGTCCTACCTGCCTCCAATTGGCCTGTAACTCTCCAAAACTTTTCTACCCATGTACTTATCCAAATATCTTTTAAATGTTATGATTGTACCCACATCCACCATTTCCTCTGGTTCATTCCACACATGAACCACTCTCTGTGTAATAAAAGAGTTAACCCTCAAGTCATTTGCGAATCTTTCTCCTCTCTCCCGCTAATTTTGAGCTTCCCTACCCTAAAGAAAAGACCCTCATCTTTCGCCTTATCTATGCCCTTTATGACTTCTTAAATCTCAATAAGGTCACCCCCAATCTCCTACGCTCCAGTGAAAGATGTCCCAGCCTATCCAGGCTATCTTTGTATCTCAAAGCCTTCATTCCCAGCAACATTGGAAGCAGGCAAACCTGCTATATATCCGACCTGGTTTGCTTTCAGAACAGTCAGTGGCCAAACTGAAGTTTAAGTTCATGTTTAAAATCCAGTGGAGAATATTGGATAACTTGGGAGTGTGTAGTTGGAGCAAAGTTTTCGGATGTCATCACAAGGCACCAGAGAAAACCGAAATAGTTTGAACATGCACAGTGCTCAGTGGCTCAGTGGTTAGCACTGCTGCCTCACAGTGCCAGGGACCTGCCTCAGGCGACTGTCTGTGTGGTGTTTGCACATTCTCTCCCCGTGTCTGCGTGGGTTTCTTTCCACAATCTACAGTTAGGTGAACTGGCCATGCTAAATTGCCCATAGTGTTTAAGAATGTGTAGGTTATGTACACTAGTCAGGGGTAAATATAAAATAGTAGGGGAATGGGTCAGGGTGGGTTACTCTTCGGAGGGTTGGTGTGGGCTTGGTTCCACACTGTAGGGATGCTATTCTATTCTATGCACAATTCAGTTGCGACATCTAATGGTTAGGTCGCTACTTAAGGGGGAGGTGAAGGCCGAGTGGTATTATCACTGGCCTGTTTAGCCATTCTGGGGACCCCAGTTCGAATTCTGCCACGGTGGCATTTGAATTCAATAACAAAGAAGTCTGGAATCAAGAAACTAATGATGACCATTGTTGGGAAGCCCATCTGGTTCAATACTATCCTTTTTAAGGAATGCAACTGCCATCCTTACCTAGTCTGGACTACATGAGAGTCCAGACTGTCAGCAATGGGCAATAAATGCTGGCCTGGCAATGTCATCATCCTGTAGTTGAATTTTACAAGAATGCAGAGTCCAGCAGAATGAATGACCTCATTACCATGTCAGGGAAGGTTGCACATCTGCTAATTGAAAAGGCACCCATGAACAACGTGCAAGTAGTAACTGATATAATCAGAAATGTTTATCAACCAATGGGAATTGTAACTTGTTCTGGCTTAAACTTGTTTAAATGGCAGGCTTGGCTTAGTGAGTAACACTTTGCAGATTTTTCCACAGTCTCAGGGGAAGGTAACAAGTGTTGTGGCCCGAGGCAGGTAGGTGTCTGCCCCTTCCTCCTGTGTGTGCTGAGGAAAGTTGGCCAACTTTCTCTCTGCCCTTGACATAAGACTAACTGCAATGACCATTAAGAGGCGAGGGACAGAGGTAACCCAGGTTTGATGTGATGAATGTCCTCCACTTACCTGGAAGTGCTACAGCTCCAACAACAATCATGAAGCTCAAAACCAACAAAGACAGAGTTGTCTTTTTCATTCGCAACTTGGCGATGTCCAAAGGTGGTTCAAGGTTGTTCAGCCAAGCCAAGCAGCAGAACACCAGCGAAGGGTTTGGGCCTATACTCATTAGAATTCATCAGAATGGGAAATTATTTCATTAAAATGTGTAAGATTCTGAGGGGACTTTCCAAGATGAATGCTGAAAGGATGTTTCCTGTCATGAGGAATCTAGACCAGGGGCAGGGTTCCAAAATGTGGGGCTCCCCCCATTTAAGATGGAGAAGTGGAGGAATTTCGACTCTTGGTGAGTCATTAGTATTCGGAGTTCTCTCTCCCAGAGTGTAGCCACTGAATGTATTCAAAGCTGGATCAGACATTACTGAATGACAAGGGAATCAAGAATCACGGCAGAAACATGAAGTTAAGGCTACAATTGGATCTTATTGCATGGTAGAATGGGCTCAGGGGGCCAAGTGGCCTATTCCTGTGCCTAATGTTATTATGAAACTAAAACAGGGGGAAGGGGGCCATCTGAAGGATGGGGAATGGCCTTTGAATGACAGGCAAGGACTGGGGACTGTGATAGAGAATTCCAGGGACCTGGCGGGAGGTGGGGGGTGGGATGGGTGCAGAGATTCCAATGGCAGGAACTCAGGTTGACCATAACAGGAGAGGTGGACAAGGAAATGGACGAGAAGGTAAACGTAGCAAAGAACGCCAGAGCCTAAAACGCAGCTGTTGAAATCAGTTCACTGGGTGGGAAGTCAATAAGGATTCGAGTGGTAAGTGAACAGGATTTGTTGAAGGAGAGAGTGTGGCAGAGGAATCTGGATCAGTTGGTGCTCACTATTCAATTTGTTTCCTCCTCCAGTTCCTGGGAATTTCCTCTTTGATCCCATGACTGGCAGCTACTGTAATCCACGCAGTCGTCCTGAACTGCAGCACGCAGCTGTGGAATTCATGGTACCTCTAGAATATCAGGTACAAGGTATTTTACCGCACAATGCCTGTGCCGGCAATACCGGGTGCGTGGAATCGTGGAGCGAGCACAGCACAGGAGGAGGCCGCTCAGTCTGTTGTACCTGTCCTAGCTCTCTGTAACTGCTACATCAGCTAGTCCCACTCCCTGGCCTTTTACAAGTCACCTTTCCTCTTCAGTTGCTTATCTAATTCTCTTTTGAAAGCTACAATGGAATCTACCTTCACCAGAGTGTCAGGCAGTGAATCCAGATCCTAGTCACCCTCTGCATCAACCTTTTCCTCATGTTGTCTTTGGTTTGTATCCATTACCTGTGCTCGCTTGGTGGAGGCTGTGGTAATATTACTAACCTAGTAATCTAGAACCCTAGGCTAATGCTTCGGTGAGTTGGTTTTAAATCCCAGCGTGGCAGAGGTTAAAAACCTGGTCCCTAATGATGACTACTATCAGTCATTGTAAAAATCCAGCTGGTTCATTAATGCCTTTAAGTGGGGGGTGGAAAAAATCTGCCATCTGTACCTGTTCGAGCCTACACTTGATTTCCACAGAGATACACCTGATAATTAACTCTCCTCTGGATGGGCAATAAGTGCTGCCCTGAGTAGGGCCAGTCACATCCCTTACAAAATATTGACTTCATTCCATACCAGCCACACCCTGTCCCACTGCACATGGCACCTGTCCCAGCAACACCCTATCACATTGTGCAAAGTGTATGTACCCTTGCCCACTGCACACCATGAAGTACACCTTCCCTCAGGGTACAGAGCCCCTTGGGAGATCAGGTATCCTGTGTCATTGTGCTGAACACCTGTGAGAGGTAAGTGATGTGTTCCCAGCCTTTGACCAGTCCCTCTCTCTAACTAGACCTGACTTAAAAATATGGGGTAGACCATTTAGGACAGAGATGAGGAGAAACTTCTTCACCCAGAGTGGTGGCTGTGTGGAATGCTCTGCCCCAGAGGGCAGTGGAGGCCCAGTCTCTGGATTCATTTAAGAAAGAGTTGGATAGAGCTCTCAAAGATAGTGGAATCAAGGGTTATGGAGATAAGGCAGGGAGCGGATACTGATTAGGAATGATCAGCCATGATCATATTGAATGGCGGTGCAGGCTTGAAGGGCTGAATGGCCTCCTCCTGCACCTATTGTCTATGAGAGTAGGGGAGGGATATTGGCTGCTATCTGCTTAGCTTGAATTCATAGGGAGCAGTGAATTACCCTCTGGGTGGTCAGTTGAGGTGAAGACCTTTCACCCCTAATTAGTGGCCAACGCCTCCGCACTGACTATCGACTGACCACCAATTACTCAAACTATTGCTGTGATTGTTAGGAGATCGACTTCACTGATCGGACTCTCTCCATCCTTGCTCAGGCTAAACGCCCTCGACCTGTAACATACCTGTTTCTGTTTGATGTCAGCTACAATGCAGTGGAAACTGGTTACCTGGCAATTGTCTGCAAAACGCTGCTGGAGAACCTGGACAGGTGAGGCATTCTGTTTCTGAAGATATTTTCCAAATGAAGGAAACAAGTTGGTGTAAATCTGGGTCATAGAACATAGAAAAATACAGCGCAGTACAGGCCCTTCGGCCCTCGATGTTGCACCGATCCAAGCCCACCTAACCTACACTAGCCCAATAACCTCCATATGCCTATCCAATGCCCGCTTAAATGACCATAAAGAGGGAGAGTCCACCACTGCTACTGGCAGGGCATTCCATGAACTCACAACCTGCTGAGTAAAGAATCTACCCCTAACATCTGTCCTATACCAACCCCCCTTATTTTAAAGCTGTGTCCCCTAGTAACAGCTGACTCCATTAGCGGAAAAAGGTTCTCACTGTCAACCCTATCTAAACCCCTAATCATCTTGTACACCTCTATCAAATCTCCCCTAAACCTTCTTTTCTCCAATGAGAACAGCCCCAAGTGCCTCAACCTTTCCTCATACGATTTTCCTACCATACCAGGCAACATCCTGGTAAACCTCCTCTGCACTTGTTCCAATGCCTCCACATCCTTCCTATAGTATGGCGACCAAAACTGCACACAATACTCCAGATGAGGATGCACCAGAGTCTTATTCAACTGCAACATGGTCCATGGTCAAAATATTTTCTTCCTGTAAAATGTAAAATTAATCATAATGTTTGTTTGGAGGGTGGGAAGGAGAGTGATGTTCTTGGGCAACAAATCCCACAGAGCCAGCAAAGAACTCAAAACCTCAGGTTTTGCCTTCGATTTGGGATCTTACTGTGTAAAGAATACCTGTCATACTTATCAGCATAGCAGCAGGCACTGCACTTGCAGAGGAAGCGCGTTGATGCGAACACTGGTGGAGTCCCTTGGATATGCCCCCGGGATCTCTATTCTCACACAATCCACTCAGTCAGGTCAGCAGGACCTCCACTGTCTGCCTGAACTGATCGACAGTGCCTTAGACAAGGCAGCAGCCACGGGACTGGATCCTGAGGCTGTGACACACACTCAGCAACGAACAATGATAGGCACAATTTGACCGTCGTCGTCCATTCGGCCTGATCCATACAACTGTAAACTGTCATGTCCATCATAGAGCTACCACTCTACATTCCGATGCTCAGTGGCGTTATCGCTAGACTCTTAATCCAGAGACCAGGAATCCAGGGTTCAAGCTTATTGTTGGGATAATGAGATTTGAATTGAATGGGGACAAATGTTTAGAATGAGTTATGTTTAATATTGACTGTTATCAAATGTCATAAAACCCCATCTGGTTCACTAATACCCTTTAGGTAAAGAAACTGCTGGCCTGACCTGCTCTGGCCTACATGTGACGCCAGACCCATGGCAATGTGATTGACTCTTAACCTTCTGGGCAATTAGGAATGGATAATAAGTGCCTCTCATAGTTTTATAAACTTCTATAAAGTCACTCCTCAGCCTCTGACACTCCAGAGAGACAGCCCCAGCCTATTCAGCGTCTATATAGCTCAAACCCTCCAACCCTAGAAACATCCTTCCAAATCTTTCCTGAACCCTTTCAACTTTCACAATATCTCTTCTGTAGCAGGGTGACCATAATTGAATGTAGTGTTCCAAAAGTGGCCTAACCAATCTGAACCCATGGCATCTCTCTGGGAAAGCCAGAACAAAAAAGAGTAAAAATCCCATCGTGGAGAAAGTATCTGCAAAATTAGTCATTTGCAATCAGTCCATGAAACGAAAACTAATCCTCACCCTGTGGCTCTGATTAATGGATCTCCATTTGTATCCTGGGATGGAGAAAGGTTGTGGAAGATGATTAAGTGGATGGTCAGTTAAAGGAGAGGTTTGATGGATTAACTGGGGCTTTCCTTGTTCTGTGCACGTCCTCGCACATCATGAGACTGGATCTCCCTGCAGCCCACTGGCAGTCATATTACACTTAAAACAGGTTATCACAGGGACCAACTGTCCAAACCTTTATCCTGTCTCTGTTACCTAGGTTACCAGGTGATTCACGCACCCGGATTGGGTTCATTACGTTTGACAACAAAGTGAACTTCTACCAGTTGCACAGCAACCTGTCTCGACCCCGCATGATGGTTTTGACTGAGATTAATGGTAAGTTGTTAGTGCAATTGGAGAATTGGGGGGATGGGGGAATGGGTTGGTGTATATGGTGCCATAGTGGTAAAGTCTTGAGACTATTGATTCAGTGACCAATGTAGGTGGAGAGACATTGGCCAAGTGGTACTATTGCCTAGACTATTAACCCATTGTCCCTAGTAGTGTTCTGGGGACCTGGGTTTGAATCCTACCATGGCAGATTGTGAAGATTGAATTCAGTTTTTAAAAAGATGGAATTAAAAGCTGAACAATGACCACTGCTGATTGTCAGGAAAACCCCATCTGGTTCACTGATGTCCTTAGGGAGGGGAATCTGCCATCCTTACCTGGTCTGGCCTACACGTGACTCCAGACCCACAGCAATGTGGTTGATTCATAACCGCCCTCAAGGCAATGGTGGTGGGCAATAAATGCTGGCTAGCCAGTGATGCCCTCAGCTACGAAAATATATTTTAAATAAAAGACATTCCAGAGTCATATGTTTAAATCCCGCCACAGTAGATGGTGAAATTTAAATTCGCTAAATAAAATCTTGAGCTGGTGCCATTTGAGGAAAATCATTTTCACTCAGAGGCTGATGGGTGTCTGGAACTCACTGTCTGTATGGGTGGGAGAGGCAGAAACCCTCAACATTGAAGAAGCATTTAGATATGTACTTGCGATACCAAGGCTCGCAAGACTTAATGGCCAAGTGTTGGAAAATGGGATTAGAATAGTTAGAGGTTTTGATTGGTGTGGACCCAATGGGCTGAAGGGTCTTTGTCTGTTTTAGATTTCTGAATCAATGACAACGATCATCAATTGTTGTAAAAGTCCGTCTGGTTTGCCAATGGCCTTTAGGGAAAAATATCTGTCCTCCTTACTTGGTCTGGCCTACGTGTGACTCTAGACTCTCAGCAATGGGATTGAATCTTATCCACCCACACTGTTCTTACGAAGAGCTCTTGTGGTATAATGGTAGTGTCCTTACCTAGAAGGCCTGGGTTCAAATCCCACCTGCTCCAGAGGCGTGTCAAGTTAATTGAAAATACCTTCACGGGCAACTAGGGTTGGACTGCAAGCACTGGCCTTGTCCACATCCTGTGAAAGAATACAAAAGAAGATTGACAAGCCGTTTGCTTTATTGCATTTAGCCTTATTTCTTAATAATGGACCAGCCTGGCTAAATAGAACCTATTCCCTTGTTGGTGTTTGAATATTGCTCTCTATAGACTGGATAACACTGAAAACCAATGCTCTAATAGGCAGGGGTCTGCTGTCTTTGTCCTCCTCCAGATTGGAAGGTGCTGTTGAAAGAGCCTGTTCTGTGTGTATGAGTAGCACAAACTGCTGCTGCACTTGGATTAAGAGGAAGCCATTGTTTTTCTGATGCTGGATAGAGTTTGCAATGACTGAGCCTTTATAATGATTGCATGATGTTGGGCTCCTTTCAGATATCTTCACTCCAAATGAAGAAACATTGTTGGTGAATCTTCAACAAAGCCGACAGGTAATGTGAATCCCCTTCCAATAAAACTGCTGCAGTTCAGTAAAGTCAGAACCATGCCCCTTCCTCCCCCTCAGTCAAGCCAAGGGCAACCTCGTCTGGTTACAAACCCCAGATGTGTTTCCCTGTTTGTGAACAACACTGGGACTGGTCACACACTGGCTACAGGTAATGTACTTTTCAATAAAGATTAATGATGAGCTGTTTCTTTGCATCTTTATTGTGAATGCCCTAAACAATAAGGAAGAGATAGCGAAAAACCTGAGACCCGTCAATACATTCTCAATGGTCTTACTCTTATACGTCCTTTGATAATTCATGGAAAGCCTGAATCACATTGTAGAGATGCTCAAAGATTGATATGACTCTGTTCCTTCACGGCTGTATACGTGAGTGTGACTCTCCCTGTTATATTTGCTCACTAATTCTCCACATTTCTACCACAGCTTGTTGTCGCTCTACTTGAGGAATTCCCGGTTGCGTTCAGAGACACTCAGAAGACATTGTGTGCATTTGGACCTGCACTACAGGCTGCTCAGAAACTCCTGAAGTTCAGTGGTGGGCGCATGACTGTATTTCTCACCCAGTTACCCAATGAAGGCTGTGGGTCCTTGCAACCCCGGGAGGATCCTGGTGATAGTACACTGGTAGGTCAAGGTTCATCTCTGTGATCTGTTACACTAGGGGAGGAACCTTGCTGTTCAGAAAGTGATGGGCTCAAAAACTATACAGAATTAGTGGGCAATAGAATGCTCCCCACTTGCCTGGACAAGTGCAGCTCTGACAACACTCAAGAAGCTTGACACCATCCAAGACAAAGCAACCCATGGAAAATATTGAATCCTGATGAAGGGTTTATGCCCAAAACATCAATTCTCCTGCTCCTCAGATGCTGCCTGACCTGCTGTGCTTTTCCAGCACCATGCTCTCGACTCTGATCTGCATGGAGAATAGCCAGTGTTGTCCCATTGTTTAAGAAAGATAGCAGGGATAATCCAGGAAACTACAGGCCTGCGAGCCTCGCATCAGTGGTCAGGAAGTTGTTCAACAAGATTCTTCAGGACAAGATCTATACGCATTTAGAAGCAAATGGACTTATTAGCGATAGACAGCATGGTTTTGTGCAGGGGAGATAAGGCCTTGCGAACTTAATGGAGTTTTTTGAGGAGATGACAAAGATAATTGAGGGACAAGTGGTTGATGTTGTCTACATGGACTTCAGTAAAGCCTTTGACAAGGTCTCTCATGGTACAAAAGATGAAGTCACGTGGTATCAGGGTGAGCTGGCAAGATGGATACAGAACTGGCTTGGTCATAGGAGACAGAGGGTAGTGATGGAAGGATGCTTTTCAGAATGGAGGGTTATGACCACAGGGATCAGTGCTGGGATCTCTGCTGTTTGTGATCTACATAAATGATTTGGAGGAAAATGTAGCTAGTCTAATTAGTAAGTTTGCAGATGATACAAAGATTGGTAGTGTTGCGGGTAGTGAGGAGGATTGTCACAGGATTCAGCAGGATATCAATCAGTTGGAGACATTGGCAGAAAGATGACAGATGGAGTTTAATCCACACAATTATGTGGTGATGTATTTTGGAAGGTCAAGTACAGGTGGGAATTAAATGGTGAATGGCAGAACCCTTCAGAGTATCTTATAGAGAGATCTTGGTGTGCAAGTCCACAGATCACTGAAGGTGGCAGTGCAGGTAGATAAGGGAGTAAACAGACCTATGGTGTGCATGGAGAAAGTGAGGACTGCAGATGCTGGAGGTCAGAGTCAAGAGTGTGGTGCTGGAAAAGCACAGCAGGTCAGGCAGCATCCGAGGAGCAGGAGAATTGACGTTTCGGGCATAAGCCCTTCCTCATCCTGATGTCCAAAACATTGATTCTCCTGCTCCATGGATGCTGCCTGACCTGCTGTGCTTTTCCAGCAACACACTCTCGACTATGGCATGCTTGCCTTTAGTGGAAGGGGCATTGAGTAACAGGACAGAAATGTTACACTGCAGCTTTGCAGAACTTCAGTTAGGCCACACTTAGAATATTGTTTTGGTCACCACACTACCAGAGAGATGTGGATGCTTTGAAGACAGTAAAAGAAAGGTTTGCCAGGAATTTGCCTGGTATGGGGGATTTTAGCTACGAGGGAAAGTTGGATAGATTGGGTCTGTTTTCACTGGAACGCTGGAGGTTGAGGGGTGACCTGATAGACGTTTATAAGATTGTAAATGGCATGGGTAGAATGGAAAATATGTGGCTTTTTCCCAGGGTGGAGGGGTCAATTACTAGGGGTCACAGGTTCAAGGTGTAGGGAGATGAAGTTTAAGAGATGTGCAAGGCAAGTTTTTCACACAGAGGGTGGTGAGGGCCTGGAACACACTGCCAGAGGAGCTGGTGGAAGCAGACACAATAGCAGCAGTCAGGAAGCACCTGGACAAATACACAAATAGGAATGGAATAGAGGGATATAGATCCTGCAGGTGAAGACTGTTTTAGTATGGAAGGGGAAAATATGTCTGCACGGGCTTGGAGGGCTGAGGTGCCTTTTCTTGTGCTGTACTGTTCTTTGTTCAGCCCACTTGATTGGCACCACATCCACAAATATCTATCCTCTCCCCCACTGACGCTCAGTAGCAGCAGTGTGTACTGTGTCCAAGATGTGCTGCAGAAAATCACCAAAGTTACTTAGCACCTTCCAAATCCATGACCGCTTCCACCTAGAAGGACAAGAGCAGCAGGTACATGGAACACCACCTTCAAGTTCCCCTCCAAGCCACTCACCATCCTGACTTGGAAATATTTCAATGTTCCTTCAGTGTCAGTGGGTTAAAATGCTGGAACTCCCTCCCTGAGGGCATTGTGAGTCACACTACAGCACGTGGGCTGCAGCGGTTCAAGAAGGCAGCTCATCACCACCTCCTCATGGGCAACTAGGAACAGGTAATAAATACTGGTCAGCCAGTGATGTCCATATCCCTCGGGTGAACAACATATGCCCCTGGACCAGGTCAGTTGGTCTCATGGCTTATGAACCATTTCCCAACCTCCTCCTTTAACCCTATCAGTGTACTGGGGGATGGATTGTGGGTTCAAGTGACACTATGATAACTGGTGGGATTTAACTTGCATTGATAAAATCTGAAATTGAAAGTATGATAACGAAACTATCCTTGATGCTGTAAAAACACATCTAGTCATTAATATCCTACAGGGAAAGAAATCTCCCTTGTGACTGTCAGCCCACAGCGACTTGGTTGACTCTTAGCTGGCTGAGGAAGCCATTTAGTTGAAGGGCAATAGGGAGGGACAATAAATGCCCATCAGTGCTCACACGCCATGAATGAATAAAATAAATCCTTTTATTCCTTTGTTGTAACATCCCCTTACACAAATCAATACTTTACCTCAACAACTATTTATGACAGTTAATGCCACATTATACTGTAGGTAGAGAGGCTCTTCCTGAATTCCTTCTGTACGTTATCGTTATGTTAAATTTATGATTCTTCGTTTTGCTCTCTGCCACAAATGAAAGCATGTTCTCCACACGAATACTGTCAAGCTCCCTAATAATCTTAAACATCTTGATTAAGTCAACCCTCAGCCTTTTCTTCCTGAGAGAGCAGAGCTTCAGCTAATCCAATCTTTGTTGGTATCTATTCTGTATCAGCTGTGGCTCAATCCTTTCAAAGCCTTTTGCCTCCTCTCTGGGTGCCTCTGTGATGAAATCTTCATCTTAAAATTCCTTTATAAGAATTTCAGATTTGAAGGCTTGTGGAAGGATTTATTTCTAGTTCTTTGGAGATACCTGGATTACTTTTTTGAAAGTTAATGAATAGAACCATTGGAACTTCTTTTAACCAAGGATTTCTTGGAAAACACATGGTGCCTGATGATTACTGTTTGTGTTGGTTTGAACATTTTTTCAGGGAAAAGAGCTGACTGTTTTTACAAGTGGGACAGTGTTGAAGGTGCAGTCTGATACCTGGAGCCCTGCTCATGATTATTTTCTATGAAAAGCCTTTGATTATTTCCTGACTCATGGCAAAGGCAGGAATGTGTTCATCCAGCAGCAATGTGTTCAGTGACATCTGTCTAGATTACATTACTTACAATATGGAAACAGGCCCTTCGGCCCAACAAGTCCACACCGACCTTCCAAAGCGCATACCCCTACATTTACCCCTTACCTAACACTACGGGCAATTTAGCGTGGCCAATTCACCTAACCTGAACATCTTTGTGACTGTGGGAGGAAACCAGAGCACCTGGAGGAAACCCACGCAAACACGGGGAGAATGTGCAAACTCCACACAGTCAGTCACCTGAGGCAGGAATTGAACCCGGGTCTCTGGCGCTGTGAGGCAGCAGTGCTAACCACTGTGCCACTGTGCTGCCCGTCTGAGTGGCAGATTATCAGACACACAACTACTGAACACCTTATTGCTTTCAAGAGCTAGGACTTATTGGCTAAAAGTGTTTTTCTTTTACAAGTATGTCAGTGCAGAGAAAAATTCCTTTTTCTTTTGCTTTCCTTCTCCTGGCAGATGTGTGTATGCTTGTGAGTAAGTTGGGATACCAGGAGGGATAAATATTCATGTCCTCAAGTTACAAACTGTTGTTAATCATCTTTAAATAAATTTTGTTTTATACTGAGCCAATCACTTTGTGTTTATTAAGAAGTCTGGTTAATTTTTAAAAGTTAAATTGTGGGATGTGGGTGTCACTGGCTGAGCCCAGCATTTATTGCCTGTCCCTAGTTGCCCTTGAGAAGGTGGGGGTGAGCTGCCTTCTTGAACCGCTGCAGATTATCTGCTGTGGGTTGACACACAATGCCATTAAGGGGGGAATTCCAGAATTTTGACCCAGTGATAGTGAAGGAATGCTGATATATTTCTAAGTCAGGATGCTTGGAGTGGCTTGGAGGGGATCTTGTAGGTAGTGGTGTTCCTGTATATCTGCCGGCTTGTCCTTCTAGATGGAAGTGCTGGTGGGTTTGGAAAGTGCTGTTTGAGGGTCTTTTTGAGGATAAATTTCTGCAGTACATCTTGTAGCCAATACACACTGCTGCTATTGAGTGTCAGTGGTGGAGGGAGTGGGATGTTTGTGGATGCGGTGCCAATCAAGCGGGCTGCTTTGTCCCGAATGGTATCAAGCTTCTTGAGTGTGGTGACTTGTATTCTAAGTCTGATGGAAATAAAACATATGATAAGGGTGGCAGAGTGGCTCAGTGGTTAACACTGCTGCCTCGCAGCGCCAGGGACCCGGGTTCGATTCAAGCCTAGGGTGAATATCTGTGTAGAGTTTGCACATTCTCCCCGTGTCTGCGTGGGTTTTCTCTGGGTGCTCCGGTTTCCTCCCACAGTCCAAAGATATGCATTTCAGGTGAATTGGCCATGCTAAATTGCCCATAGTGATAGGTGCATTAGTAGGGGAATGGGTCTGGGTGGGCTATTCTTTGGAGGGTCGGTATGGACTTGTTGGACTGAAGGGCCTGTTTCCGCACTGTAGGGAATCTAATATCGTGAACCAGATAAAACAATTAAATTAATGTAGTGACCTTGGTGTAGAGAGACTGGAGAAGGACAGTGCACTCATTCTATCTTCATCAGAACATTTACAGGGTATATATCCATCCCATGATACAAAGATCATTGTCAATGCAACAGCCCTCCAGTGCTTGTTTTGCCCTATAAACCTGTTTGATGGTTTTAGTTGTGAGATGTTAATGTTGTTCCCTTTCTCACAGTGAACCTTCCAACTCTTGTTATTCCTAACCTGGAAATGCCTCCTCTCACAACCTTTCAAAGTCTGAATGTTCAGTATTAATTGAAAAACACAGAAAAAAAAAATCATTGGGGTCTGATTACAAAAGCGCTCAAACTTAGTTGGCTTAATTCTCTTCATTTCTTTCTCCACAAGGGAGCTAAGCATCTTGGTCCAGCTACTGATTTCTATAAGGTGCTGTCAATGGAGTTCTGTGGCCAGCAGATAGGAGTGGACTTATTCTTGTTGAATCAGCAACACATTGACCTTGCTTCCTTAGGTGAGTGTTTGAGGTAATCGCAGCTTGAAGAACAAGCACAACAGCAACTTTTTGTGTCCATTTCACATCAACCATAATGGAATAGTCCAAGGCGCTTTACAAGTCACTCATTGGGTTACTTTTTTAAAGCACTTTACAGCAAAAAAAAGGCCATTTGGCTCTTTGTTGTCCAATCAGTTTTGTATTTAAAAATCATTCATTGGATGTGAGCATCACTGGCTGGTCCAGCATTTATTCTTAATTGCTCTTGAGAAGACAGAGGTCATCTACCTTCTTGAACCACTGCAGTCCATTTTACGTAGGTAGACCCATAGTGCTGGTTTGGAGGGATTTCCAGGATTTTGACCCAGCAACAGTGAAGGAACTATCCCTGTTCTGACTTAAAGCCCTGCACATTCTTCCACTTCAAGTACCAACCATTTGTTATTGAATCTGCTTTCACCAGCCTCTTAGACATAGTCAGAAGATATTGTGGTAATTTATTCAGCATTTGGCTCAATTGACAAAAATCCATTTATTCTGAATAGCTTGAGCATATTAAAAGCAATGCAAGTGGTTGTTTAGAATATGGCAGTGATTTAGTTACATTGCAAAACACCGATGTGCAAAGTTTCAGAGACTTGTCTCCCTATCTGCTAAGAAAGAAGGAATAATTTGTGTTTACACATAGATTTTCGTGTCTTCAGGACGTTTCCAAGTGCTAATTAGGTATTCTTGAAGTACATGTCACTGTTGTAATGTTGGAAACATGGCAGTTAATAAGAACATCACAATCTCCTAGCAACAGCAATGGGAAAATGTCAAGTATTATCACTGAGTCTGGAAGTGTGCACTCCCTCCCTCCTTTGAGTCCCACAACTATACTAGAGTCATAAAGGACTGTAGCACAGAGTCTGTGCTGGCCAAACCCAACCCTCTTATTATTCTCATCCCATTTTCTAGTACTTAGCATTGCATGTGCACATCGAAATAGTTATAGGGTCATACAGCATGGAAACAGACCCATCAGCCCAACTCACCTGCATGAGAATTTCTGCTTAAACTTGTCGCAACATAAATTTAAATGCTTTAACTAGTTACTATTATGACCAATTTTCTACTTGATTCATGTTGGATTTTGAATAAATAGATCCCCCAGCCAGATTTCTTTCATAAATAACAAATTATGGAAACAGAAGTTATTTGGCTCAGATGTAATGCTGATTAACACAGTTTGAAATATGATCATATAAATATTTACCCTTCTGAAGAATCCAAGGCAAACACACACGTCAATTAAAGAAAAGAACTTTCTCAGAGATTAATACTGATTTAACAAAAAAATTTGGTCAATGATTGTTAGTTCTTGACAGAAAATGCCATAATGGTGTGAAAAGGTTAAGATGACTTTCCTGGCACATATAACCTTGTGTCATTAAACATAGGCAGTTGTCATAGGGACCTTTCAATATAGTTTATTCAGGAACTAGAGTCATGAAGATGTGCAGCGTGGAAACAGACCCTTTGGTCCAACCTGTCCACGCTGACCAGATATCCCAACCCAATCTAGTCCCACCTGCCAGCACCCGGCCCATATCCCTCCAAACCCTTCCTATTCATCCAAATGCCTCTTAAATGTTGCAATTGTACCAGCCTCCACCACTTCCTCTGGCAGCTCATTCCATTCCTCTGCATGAAAAAGTTGCCCCTTAGATCTGTTTTATGTCTTTCCACTCTCACTCTAAGCCTATGCCCTCTAGTTCTGGACTCCCCGACCCCAGGGAAAAGATTTTGTCTATTTATCCTATCCATATCCCTCATGATTTTGTAAACCTCTATAAGGTCATCCCTCAGCCTCCAGGGAAAACAGACCCAGCCTGTTCAGCCCCTCCCTATAGCTCAAATCCTCCAAACCTGGCAACATCCTTGTAAATCTTTTCTGAACCCTTTCAGGTTTCACAACATCTTTCCGATAGGAAGGAGACCACCATTGCACGCAATATTCCAACAGTGGCCTCACCAATGTCCTGTACAGCCGCAACATGACCTCCCAACTCCTGTATTCAATACTCTGACCAATAAAGGAAAGCATACCAAATGCCTTCTTCACTATCCTATCTACCTGCGACTCCACTTTCAAGGAGCTGTGAATTATCAGGAACAAGACTTTTCTAGAGAACAACTGCATCATTTTTTCAAATCTCACACAATATGGTTTTATTGTAAAAGACAGGGGATTTGCTGTGTGTCATAGCAGATTCTGCACCAAATGTACTCCCAACAATATCCAAAACAATACCATAAACCCAGACATGGGATTTCCAGCAAATAAGTCCAAGCAATTGCAGGGAAGTGATGGGATAGTGGTAATGTTACTGGAGTAGTAACCCAGAGCCCCAGGCTATTGTTAGGAGAAAGTGAGGACTGCAGATGCTGGAGGTCAGAGTTGAGAGTCTGGTGCTGGAAAAGCACAGCAGGTCAGGCTGCATCTGAGGAGCAGGAGAGTTGATACCCACAAATGAAACTGCACTTGAACATTATTTCAATGAGCCACCACACAGCACAGCACAGAGGAACTCAGCAGAGCAGAGGATGCAGTACTCAAAAAGAACGGCTACCCAATGAATACAGTCCATCGATTTCTCAGCAACAAACCCCAACAAGCAGACAAAACACGCCCAGGAACCCTGCCCACTCTCCCCTACATCAAAGACATCTCAGAAATGACTGCCAGACTACTCAGACCTCTTGGCATCATGGTAGCCCATAAACCCACCAACACACTAAAACATCAGCTAATGGACTTGAAAGACCCTATACAGACAATAAGCAAAATTAATGTCATTTACAAAATACCGTGCAAGAACTGTAACAAACACTACATTGGACAAAACAGGCAGAAAACTGGGATACATGAATATCAACTAGCCACAGAATGACATGAGGTGAAAACAATGACTGCAGATGCTGGAGACCAGATTCTGGATTAGTGGTGCTGGAAAAGCACAGCAGTTCAGGCAGCATCCAAAGTGCAGTGAAATCGACATTTCGGGCAAAAGCCCTTTATCAGGAATAAAGGCAGAGAGCCTGAAGGGTGGAGAGATAAGCTAGAGGAGGGTGGGGGTGGGGAGAAAGTAGCATAGAGTACAGTGGGTGAGTGGGGGAGGGGATGAAGGTGATAGGTCAGGAAGGAGAGGGTGGAGTGGATAGGTGGAAAAGGAGCTAGGCAGGTAGGACAAGTCCGGACAAGTCATGGGGACAGTGCTGAGCTGGAAGTTTGGAACTAGGGTGAGGTGGGGGAAGGGGAAATGAGGAAACTGTTGAAGTCCACATTTGATGCCCTGGGGTTGAAGTGTTCCGAGGCGGAAGATGAGGCGTTCTTCCTCCAGGCGTCTGGTGGAGGGAGCGGCGGTGAAGGAGGCCCAGGACCTCCATGTCCTCGGCAGAGTGGGAGGGGGAGACTGGGCGCTTCCTAGCAGAGCACTTTAGGGAACATCTCTGGGACACCGCACCAATCAACCACACCATCCCGTGGCCCAACATTTCAACTACCCCTCCCTCATCTCACTCACAGTGAAATCTCTCAAATATGTTGAAGTAAAGAGTGATGGATACCTAACAACAAATACTTAAAAATAAAACCGAGTCTATATCAATTAAGAGAAAAAATGTTAAACAACTTCAAGAAAATTTAAAATTGGGCTTTATATTGCAGAGTCTGAAAAAAGTCAGTGGTGAGCTGAAGGAGTCAATGATAATTGGTGTTAGAAACATATCTTTTTTTTAAATCAAAAACAGTCCAGGTATCTCTTCATGATTCAAATGAACCATTGTCCACAATCCTTTAAGCATGAAGCCTAAGAAGTATCCATCTATTTTGGTGATTGGCCGAAAGATAAATATTGCTTTGGACACTGGGTCTAAGACCTCCTGGTCTTCACAAATGACGCCACAGGCTCTTTGCTGTTCAGCTGAGACTGTGGGAGTGTCATGGAGTCATAGAGTTATATAGCACAGAAACAGACCCCTCGGTCCAACCCATTTGTGCTGACCAGACATCCCAAACTGACCTCATCCCATTTATAGAGTCATAGAGATGTACAGCATGGAAACAGACCCTTCGGTCCAACCTGTCCATGCCGACCAGATATCCCAACCCAGTCTGCCAGCACCTGGCCCATATCACACTAAATCGTGTTCACTTCTGAGGAAGCATCACTGGATCCGAAAGGTTAACTCTGATTTCTCTTGATAGATGCTGCCAGACTTGCTGAGCTTTTCCAGTAATTTCTGTTTTTGTTTGTTCTAAACACTTTACGTACCTATCCAGATGCCCCTTAAATGTCGTAATTGTAGCCACCTCCACCACTTGCTGTAGCAACTCATTCCGTACACGCACCACCCTCTGCAGGAAAAGGTTACCTCTCAGGTCCCTTTTAAATCTATTACCCTCTGCCCTCTAATTGTGGACTCCCCCACCCTAGGATAAAGTCCTTGGCTATTTACCCTATTCATGCCTCTCATGATTTTATAAATCGCTTTCAGTTTTTTGGGATTATTTGGGAAAACTTGGTGGATCTGCTGGTCTTTTGTTGCTTGTTAGTTCTGTACATTCCACTGAGATGAGTGAGGTGGTGAAAAACCCATTCAGAATTTGGAGACAGGGCAAGAGAGTTGATTAAATAAACAAAGTTAGTCAAGAGGTTGCTAACTTTCTGGCTTTTTTATTTTATTCATTCATGAGATGCAGTATTGTTGGCATTTATTGCCCAATACTAATTGCACAGAGGGCAGTTAAAAGCCAGCTACATTGTTGTCGTCTGGAGTCACATGTAGGCCAGACCAAGATGGCAGGTTTCTCTCCCTGAAAGACATTAGTGAACCAGATGGATTTTTTCAACAGTCAACAGTGGTTTTATGCTTACCATTAGACTTTTTTTTTCCAGACTTTTTATTGAATTCCTATTTTGCTATCTGCCCTGGTGAAATTTGAACCATTTCAGGTCCCCAGACATTAGCTTGGTGTATGAATTAACGGTGACAGAAACAGTGGGTGTAAGATAGAGAGAATGAGTGACAGAAAGAGTGGGTGTAAGATAGAGAGAATATTATATATATATATATATATATATACACATGTATATATATGTTTAGAAAAGTATTTATTCATCCATTTAAATTTCAAACTGTGTACTTTCTGCAGTTTGCCTTCCCAGGTACACTTGTGGATATGTGTATTGTTACCCAGCATTCCACCATATCCATAGCTCGGCTCTGGTTGAGAAGCTCCAGGAAGAATTCCGAAACCACCTGACCCGCTCCATCGGATACGAGGGGCTGCTGAGGATTCGATACACACAGGGTAAGAGTGAGGGACAGACACGCATGGGGAGAGAGTGAGGATCCGATACACACAGGGTGAGAGTGAGGGACAGACATATGGGGAGAGAGTGAGGGACAGGCACATGGGGAGAGAGTGAGGGTCCGATACACACAGGGAGCAGAGAGTGAGGGACAGACATTCACGGGGAGAGAGTGAGGGTCCGATACACACAGGAGCAGAGAGTGAGGGTCCGATACACACAGGGAGCAGAGAGTGAGGGTCCGATACACACAGGGAGCAGAGAGTGAGGGACAGACATTCACGGGGAGAGAGTGAGGGTCCGATACACACAGGGAGCAGAGAGTGAGGGTCCGATACACACAGGGAGCAGAGAGTGAGTGTCCGATACACACAGGGAGCAGAGAGTGAGGGTCTGATACACACAGGGAGCAGAGAGTGAGGGTCCTATACACACAGGGAGCAGAGAGTGAGGGTCCTATACACACAGGGAGCAGAGAGTGAGGGTCCTATACAAACAGGGGGTGGAGAGTGAGGGTCCGATACACACAGGGGGCAGAGAGTGAGGGTCCTATACACACAGGGGGCAGAGAGTGAGGGTCCTATACACACAGGGAGCAGAGAGTGAGGGTCCTATACACACAGGGGGCAGAGAGTGAGGGTCCTATACACACAGGGGGCAGAGAGTGAGGATCCGATACACACAGGGAGCAGAGAGTGAGGGTCCGATACACACAGGGAGCAGAGAGTGAGGGTCCGATACACACAGGGAGCAGAGAGTGGGGGTCCGATACACACAGGGAGCAGAGAGTGAGGGTTCAATACATACAGACAGACAGGCAGACAGTGGTGGTCAGATACACACAGGGAACAGAAGAGTGATCCTGATCTGACTTAGACCCGAAGGGAATAGACATTGAGTCACTGCATTACAGACATTCAGCCCATTACATTCATACTGTCTCTCTCTGTTGAGCAATCCAGTCAATTTCCATCACTAAATGTTCATTCTCAAAGGCCCAGGCACATACACTTGACGGAACTGTCCATCCTGGTTGCCTGCCCTCTCTTCCTTGTCTAAAGGACCATAAGATATAGGGAGCAGAATTAGGCCATTCAGCCCATCAGGTCTGTTCCACCAATCAATTGTGGCTGTTTCTCAGCCGCATCCTCCTGCCTTCTCCCTGTAACCTTTGACCCCCTTACTAATCAAGAGCCTATCTACCTCTGTTTTAAATGCACTCAATGACTTGACCTACACAGCCCTCTGTGGTAATGAGTTCCACTGATCACCCTCTGGCTGAAGACATTCCTCCTCATCTCAGTTCTAAAAGATTATCCCTTTACTGTGAGATTGAGCCGTTGGGTCCGAGTCTCTCCTACGAGAAACATTTTTTCCACGTCCATGCTATCCAGGCCTCTGAGTGTTCTAAATTTCAGTCAGATCCTCTCCATCCTTCTAAACTCCATTGAGTACAGACCCAATGTCCTCAACTGCTCTCCATATAGCAAAAACATATGTATAGAGAAAGCAGAGTTTACATTTCAAGTCCAATGACCCTTCTTCAGAAATGTCATATGACAAGCCCTTCATCCCTTGGATTGTTCTTGTAAACCTCCTCTGGGCCCACTCCAATGCCAGAATGTCCTTCATTCAGGACAGGGCCCAAACTGTTCACAGTATTTTAAATACAAATTCCAAATCTGTGTCTGAGTCTGGGTGTCCCTAGAGAGGAGGCCATACCGTAACACAAGAGGCTGCACAATACTAATGAGTGTTGGTCATTGATCCCGTCAACATGTTTGACGTGGTTTTGTTTCCTGTGATACATTTAAAAATCCAAATTGACCTTCCTCACATGGTTCTCCCCTAAAAAAGATGGGCAGGTTCTGTTCTCCTGATTGCGATTGGTGCCACAGTCACTTATATAGAGCAATCAAAGAATATCATTGATCACGGCAACCATCATTTCAAATTTCTGACTTTGTTTTTGATTAGGCCTCATGCTGGACACTTTCTATGGCAACTCATTCCTACAGACAACACAGATGTTATCCTTGCCCTATGTTCGTCCCCAGGCGGAGTTTGCCTTTCAGATGATGATCGATGGAGCTGTGACTGAGAGCTCACTAGTGGTCTTCCAGTCCTCTCTACTCTACACTTCATGCCAAGGTAGGATGGACCTCTCTCAGCTCTTCCACAAGTTCAACGCCAACGTTTGCAGGGCAGACTTCGATGGGTCAAGGCAGGTGACCAAGGGAGGGAGTGACCCAATGTGAGCCACCCGCTCAACCTCTTTCCCCATAGAGGACCCAAGCAATCGCAGGGAGGTGATGGTGACTTGGCCGAAGTTGGGGCCCTCCCTAAGCTGCCCTAGTAGGAGGCAATGGCCTAGTGACTTGACTACCCAGTCATGTGATTATTAATCTATAGACACTGGTAATGTTCTGGAGATCCAGTTTCGAACTCTGCCATGGCAGATGGTGAAATTTGAATCTAATTTTTAAAATCTGAAATTGGGTGACCATGGTGTTGATTGGCAGGAAAAACCTATCTGGTTCCCTAATGTTTTTAGGGAAGGAAACTACTATCCTTACCTGCTCTGGCCTCCGTGTGACCCCAGACCCACAGTGATATGGTTGACTCTTAATCGCCCTCTGGGTAATTAGGGATGGATAATAAATGCCAACCTGGCCAGCGATACCTTCATCCTGTGAATGAATAACAAAGCAGCCGGTGCCTGTACTCCCATGTCTTGCTGGGCTGTCAGGCCTGGCCTTGTTTTAAATCGGAGAAGATGATTTTTTTTGGTTGCTCAAGTGAAACTGTGGAAGGCCAGCAGAATGCAATATTCTTCTCCTTTTCGTTACCTTAAGTATCTTTTTCTTTAACGGGGCAAGGCCTACAATTGTGGTAGATCCCTAATTGTCCCTGATCTGAGAAGTTTGCTGAAATCACTCCACAGAGGCCAGTATCCTGTCATCATGGAGAGTCCTTGATACTGGTCCGACTCCCTCACTGTGACAGGATGTCAGACACTCCTGTTCTCATCTGTCAACCAGGACTCACTGACTGTACCAGATTAACAGCCCGGCAAAAGTGAGGACTGCAGATACTGGAGATGAGAGTCTGGATTAGAGTGGTGCTGGAAAAGGCAGCATCCGAGAAGCAGGAAAATCGACGATTTGGACAAAAGTCCTTCATCAGGAATGAAGCCCCCCAAATAGGGAACCCACATTCTTTGAGGTCCTCACTACACTTGCTTGTCCATTTCAGAAGGTAGAAAAGAGTCAACTCTGTTGTTGTACGTCTGGAGTCACATGCAGGCCAGACTGGGTAAGGGGAGCAGATTATCTTGAAGACAACCAAGATAATGTTCCATGGTCATCATCACTGAGATTTTCATTTTCAATTCTGGATTTGTGGTGGGATTTGAACCTATCATTTGTGTTGGGCCTCCAGGCAAAAAGTGTGGTACTGGGCAAGCCCTGAAGGAACGTTGACTCTCCTGCTCCTCAGATGCTACCTGACTGGCTGTGCTTTTTGACGCTGATCTCCAGCATCTGCAGTCTTCTCTTTCTCCTCTGGGTTAATAGTGCTGTGACATTACCATTAGACACCCTCTTCCCATGCTCCCAGATCTCTCAGAGCAGTCAGATGAACAGGCCAGAAAAACTGCAGATCTCCAACCCAAGATCGAAGGGACGTGCAGCTGGATACTATGGTGTGGACTTTGCGTCTATTATAGAATCATAGAATGATAACTCACAAAGGGAGGCCATTCAGCCCCTCCTGACTGTGCTGACTTTTGGTATCCAATTAGTCCCAGTTTCCTGGCCTTTCCTCAGAGACTTGCAAGTATATCACTACAGGTATACATCCAGTTAACACCTGAAAGTTACTACTGAATCCAGCAGCCTTTCAAGCAGCACATTCCAAATTGTGAAAGTGCTTCCTCCAACCCCCCTCTTTTAAAAACCGTAAAGATTAGGAACGAGGGGAGGCCATTCAACCCCTTTGAACCTGCTCTCCCATTCAGTACGATCATGGCTGATCTGGCCTTCCTCATACACACTTTCCTGCCCTTTCCCCATAACAATTGATTCCCCGACTCATCAAAACCTATCTAGCTCAACCTTAAATATCCACAAGGACTCTGTGGCAAGGAGTTCCAAAGCCTCTCAACTCTCTGTGAGAAGAAATGTCTCCTCATCTGAGTCTTAAATTGGTGCCCCTTTAGATTAGATTACTTACAGTGTGGAAACAGGCCCTTCGGCCCAACAAGTCCATACCGACCCGCTGAAGTGCAACCCACCCATACCCCTACGTTTACCCCTTACCTAACACTACAGGCAATTTAGCATGGCCAATTCACCTGACCCGCACATCTTTGGACTGTGGGAGGAAACCGGAGCACCCGGAGGAAACCCACGCAGACACGGGGAGAACGTGCAAACTCCACACAATCAGTCGCCTGAGGCGGGAATTGAACCCGGGTCTCTGGCGCTGTGAGGCAGCAGTGCTAACCACCGTGCCGTTTTATTGTAGTCTTAGACGCTCCAATGATGTTTTAGGAAATCCATGTCCTCCAGTGGCTGAAGGGTCAGTGGCTATTTTGAGCACCTCAAGCAAATCTCCCTTTAACCCTCTTGGTTTTAAGGAGAACAACTCCAGTTGAAATGCGTCTTCTGATATTTCTCTATCATGGGCCTACCTCCTCACCCCAACGCCTTTTCCTTCCCTTACCTCCCCGATAAGGTATTGGGGAATGAACCATTGAAAGACTCCATCCTAAATCTCCATCTTGCAATAATAATTTGTCTGTTAAGTTTAAAATGAATGTCACAGTGACCATGAGAGAGAAATCAGTAATGTGAGACTCTTGGCACAACTTTGTGTAGTTCTGCTTTCCCAGGCACAGCAAATGAATAGAATACTGAGAAATGTTTAGCTTTATCTGCTTTGATACAAGACGAGGAAGAAAATCAACAGCTTTGTTTTAGATGTGTGAGAACCAGATTAAAATGTACTAATCATCTAATATTAATTAGGGTAACATTAATTAGAGCTGGAAACATTATGTTATGGGAAACGAAAAAGTATGAAATTGTTGCGCATGTAAGGACTATAAAATATGCTACCTTTTTGCTAAAAATCAGAGATCTCTCAGTAGGCCACCCAGGGATATCTTGATTGATATTCTGGACTAAGGACTATTGATCTCTTGCTGGCTGAATTGAAATAAAGTAAGTTTTAATATTGAAACTTTTGTTTGGTCCAAGGCTTACCTTTTCAGTTAACACCCCAACCCAACTCCGTTGTTTTGATGAGGTCTTTGAGAAGCTTGGTCGATTGTGGATGACGTTGCGAGTGTGGTTGTCTTTCAGGTGAACGACGGGTTCGAATCTACACTTACTGCCTTCCGGTTGTCAGCTCCCTCAGTGAGGTTTATGCGGGGGCCAATATGGCTGCCATCACAGGAATTCTTTCAAAAATGGGTAAGATATCATGTCAACTGTGACAATGTAAGAAGTAACCCAAAGAGGATAAGAAAATATAATTGAATGGACACATCACACACATGGCTTTTCAGCTTGTGGCCCCCTCTTGGTATTTGGAATGATTTCTCCCAGGGTCATGGTCAAGGATATTGGGTAGACCATTTAGGGCTGAGGTGAGGAGAAATGTCTCCACCCAGAGAGTGGTGAGCCTAAGAAATTCTCTGACAAAGAAAGCTGTTCAAGCCAAAGCATTGAATGTTTTTGAGGAGTTAGGGAAAGTTCTCAGACCAAAGGAATCAAAGGTTATGGGGAGAAAGTGGGACCAGTAGATGATCTGATGAGATTGTACTGAAATGGAGGAGCAGATTTGAAGGGCTGAATAGTCTACCCCTACTCCCAATTTCTGTTTCCTTGCTTCCCATCTTCATTTCCAATGGTTGAGCCATTGGTATGGTCCATGTGAAGCACTGCAGTGGTTTACCATTGCTGCCTGTAGAATGGCTGACCAGGAGATTCTCTTGCTCTCAGATGTATGGGAAGGACAACAATTGATCTGTCTGGGCACATTCCACTTTCCTTGACTAGCAAGCCCTGGAGAGGGATTGAAACCAGAATGATTTTTGTTAGTCATGGGACATAGGCATTGCTGGGTGGGTCAGCATTTATAGCGCAACCCAAATTGCCCAGAGGGCAGTTAGGAGGCAATCACATTGTGGTGGATTTGGAGTCACATGTAGGCCAGAACAGGTAAGGATGGCAGATTTCCTTCCCCAAAGGACATTAGTGAAGCAGATGGGTTTTTTCCTTATAACTGACAACTGTTTAATGGTCATCATTTAGACTCTTAATTCCAATTTTTAAAAAAAAAATAATAAATTCAAATTCCACCATCTTCAATTGTAGAACTCAGATCTCAGAACATTCTCTGGGTCTCTGTACTAGTCTAGCAACAATACCATTGGACCATCACCTCCCCCAATGAGCTGTCCCTGTCCTCCTAGATGGTAATGATCATGCATTTGAGAGGTAATACTTGAGTTAAAAGGGTTAAATTTATGAGGTCAAGTCACAGATTATATTCTCTTGAGTAACTGAGGTGTTTTTGGTTATTGTTATGAGGTGTTTAGTAAATACAAACTATTTCCTCTGATGTCAGAAAACACTTCTTCACATGAAGGATGGTGGAAATCTGGAACCCTCTTCCCTAAATACATGTTGAAGTTGAGAAGTTGGGGAAGGGGAGGTCAATTGAACATGATTTACTAGGTGAGGGTGTCAATGGTGATGCAACTGAAGTAAAGATACAGATCAGCTATCACCTCACTGAATTGTAAATAGGTTCAAGGAGCTGAATAGGCTCCTCCTTTTCTCTTGTAATTGAACCTCCGGCAGCAGGTGGCGATAGTGAGAGGGCACCAAGCAGAGGAGCTCGAGTGGGTGTGCAGGTATGTCCACCAGCAGGGGTAGGAGGCCAGCTGGAATGGTCCAACTGGAAAAATTAGTGTCTTTGAGGGAAGACAGTTCATGGGAAGAAGGAGGAGAGAGACAAACAAAACCTCGGACTAATATAAATCGCAGTTCATGTAAATACTTATTTAACCTTAATTCCCCCTTATCCTTATAATACATTGATGCCGTGAAATGAAGAATTGTTGCTTCATGAACTTTGGGCCATTAGTGTGCTCAGCGCTCATGTTAAAGTCTGATCCTAAGTGAAATGGAGTTGGCGGACAGAATAACCCTAAACCCAACTCAAACCCTAACCCTAATACAGTTCTATTCATGCTTATGATTTGCTGTTTGAATGTTTCAGTTCTGTTGGCTTGGAAAGGACTGTTTTCACAACCATTGTCTCATTGGCGAATATATGCAAATTGGGAACCTCAACATCAATTGGCAGTAGACAGCTTGAGATATTTGGGAATGCAGAGTAAAATGCATTTACTCTGTGGTGAATGAAGCTTGTTCCTGTTAATGGCTCATGACAGTGCAATCTTGGGCACCCCTGGAATAGTTGATGAGTGGTGATGGCAGGGATTGGTGTTGATAGGATATCCTGGGATTGAGGTGGGTTGTTAATAACAGAGCAAGGAAAAGGTGGGACCTACAACAGTGTTCAACAACAACCTGTCTTTACACATACGAGGGACCCTGAGTTACAAATACCTGACTTAGCTGAAAATGTGTTGCTGGAAAAGCGCAGCAGGTCAGGCAGCATCCAAGGAACAGATGAAGGGCTTATGCCCAAAACGTCGAATTTCCTGTTCCTTGGATGCTGCCTGACCTGCTGCGCTTTTCCAGAAACATATTTTCAGCTCTGATCTCCAGCATCTGCAGACCTCACTTTCTCCTCAAATACCTGACTTACAAAGGCTCATATCCATGAACACCATCCCAATGTGGGGGTGTAATTTTAACAATCCAATGAATGGATGTTGTCTGTACTTACGAACAGTAATCTTGTATTGTCATGCCAATAGATGTGGAGCTGGAAAAACACAGCAGGCCAGATGGAGGATTTTGGCTGGAAACATCGGAAGTCCTGCTCCTCTGATGCTGTGCTTTTCCAGCCCCATATCTATTGATTCTGGCTTCCAGCATCTGCAGTCCTTACTGTCTCCATTGTTTTGTTGTGCGTTGTTGTGTTTTGACTGGTGTACAAATTGAATTGAATGAGAACGAAACCCATTTGTGACCCGAGGACTACGTGTGTGCCCTTAATGTAGTAACATGCTGGAAATGCTTACAGGAGTGTTATCAAACAAAACATAGACCGACCCACGTAAAGAGATATTAAAACTGACAACCTTGAGGCTTGGCAAAAGTTGATGGATTTTAAGGAGTTGAGAGGGATTAGGGCAGGTATTCCAAGGCTCAGGCATAGCTGCCATCAATAGAACAATTCAATGGGCCGGAATTATAGAGCAGTAAATATTTCCAGTTTGAGGAAATGATAGAGAAAGGGAGTAGTGAGTCAAGCTTAGAGTGTTGCTGGAAAAGCACAGCAGGTCAGGCAGCATCCGAGGAGCAGGAAAAATCAACATTTCGGGCAAAAGCCCTTAGTGAGGCTACAGAAAAATTTGGGAAAGAAAGGATGAAAAGTTTAAATTTTAGCTATTGCTGGACCATGGAGGCTGGTGAACACAGAAATGCTACTGAATAGCAGGAAATAAAAGGAACAATAGATTAGAACGGTATTGTTGGGAAGAGCAAGGATGGAGTCCTTGTTTTTCAAGGAAATTAGATGGATTTGTATTGCTGGGTGGTAAAGTTGAAAGGTTTATGCCGTGGCTGCTATTACTCAAAGCTATTTCTGAAAGGTAATGAGATTCACTCCTTCAGGCTCATTATAGGGTGAGCTGAAAATGTCTTCAAAAGCGGCCAACTCCACATGCCTGGGGTGTCCTCCAGCTGCCTGCAGACAAATGATTATAGAAAGCGTTTGTATGTCCTTGTCTGCACATGATCTCTTTCCGTGTTTCCCTGCAGCCGTGGATCGTTCAGTGAGTCTCTGCCTTGCTTCCACCCGCGATGAGCTGATTAAAGTCCTCATTGATGCTCTTGTAGCTTACCGCTCCTCGGCCTGCAGCCCAAAGCAGTCTGCGTTCACCATCCCCCGTAGCCTACAACAACTGCCACTGTACATCCTCGCACTTTTAAAGCAGGTGAGAGGTCACAGTAACTGTGGGAGGCCTTTCGGCCCTTTCTTATTGTGGTGGTACAGGCTTTTCACGAAGACTTAATGACATGACCTCTTCTGTTTAGAAGGACAAGGGCAGCAGATACACGGGAACGCCACCAACTTCAAGTTCCCTTCCAAGTCACTCGCCATCCTGAATCAGAAATTTATCGTCATTCGTTCAATGTCATTGGGTCAAAATCTTGGAAGTCCCTCCCTAAGGGTGTTGTGAGTCAATCCACAGCACATGGACTGCAGCAGTTCAAGAAGGCAGCTCACTCCCACCTTCTCAAAGGCAATTAGGGATGGACAATAAATGCTGACCAGCCAGCAATGCCCACGTATAACAAAATGAATTTTAAAAAAATATAGGGTGCAGCAACAGGACTCTCTCAAGCCTCTTCCACCATTGAATCACATCTAAGCTTGCTGCTGGGATTTATTGATACTTTCTAATCAACCTATTCAGAGATATTATTACATACCTCAGAGCAGGTGGGACTTGAACCAAGGCCTCCTGGGTCAGAGATAGAGACAGCACAATAAATGCCTTGGGGTTATACAAGCACATGAGTTTGAACTTTAGTGGTAAATGATCAAAACAAACACTTCCACACTCCATGAAAGCGAGGGATTCACTCTGAACGGTGAATGTGAGGTTACTGGTTTATGATGAGGAAAAAAAAATAAAAATCAATTTCTGGTCTACGATTTCAAGCTGGAATACTTATCCATAATCCATAATTTATAACTGTCTGAGGTTTGACCTCAGAAACGGGGAAAGAAGAGTAGGAAGGGCTAGATTTCTCTAATTTAATGAGTTTATTAAACACATGTGCAGGAATATGACCAAGACAGGTAATGCTAAATCAGAAATAAAAGTCAAACATCCTGGAGAAACTCAGCAGGTCTGGCAGCACCTGTGGAGACAGAAATAGAGATGACACTTCTGAAGAAGAGTCATTTTGAATTTGAAACATTATCTCTCCACAGATGCTGTCAGACCTGCTGAGTTTTTCCACTTTCTATTTTGAATTCAGATTTCCAGCATCTGCAATATTTTGGGATTATTTGAGCGACAACTAGGAGCAGATAAGTTTTTTTTGGAGTGAGCCAAGCAAATGAAGATAATGTAATGGATAAAGCACAGTGAGGAACGTGAATGAAGGTTGATACAGGCTAACTGGCTGCAAGGGTCTTGTGTACGTTCCCATCATGATTTTTCCATTATTCAACTTGCCACCATCTACTTTCTCTCTATCGAGTGAATATTAGAACCATCTCTTCAGAACTGCCTATAAATCGCTGAGCTTGTGTCCATCCTGCCAGATTTCAGTCTACACAATCCCTTTTCCAAGGAATTTATTGGCCTAGGATACGAGGTCACTGAGAAATTATACCCAGGAATTATAGCATTTCATTTAGCTGTGGAAATCAGTTTTGTTTTACTTTATAGAATCTCTAGAGTGCAAGAGGCCATCAGGTCCATATCAACCCTCCAAAGAGCATCCCACCCAGACCTACCCTGTACCTTTAACCCTGCACTTTCCATGGCTAGCCCACTTAGCCTGCATATCCCTGGACACTATGTGGCAATTTAGCCTGGTTTAGATCAGAGTGGTGCTGGAAAAGCACAGCAGATCAGGCACTACACTCTAGACTCTGATCTCCAGCACAGATTAGAGTGGTGCTGGAAAAGCACAGCAGATCAGACAGCATCCGAGGAGCAAGAAAATCGAGGTTTCGGGCAAAAGCCCTTCATCAGCTAATTTTTGCCTAGTCAATTTAGCATGGCCAATCCACCTAACCTGCGCATCGTTGGACTGTAGGAGGAGACGCAGACACAAGAGTGCACACTCCACACAGACAGTTGCCTAAGGGTGGGATCGAACCTGGATCCCTGGCAATGTGAGACAGCAGTGCTGACTTTGAGAATCTTTTTTAGACCAGGAAGTCTTGATGTTATTTTTTGATGAAGACATTTAATCCTATTTATGCTTTCCTTTGTTCTTTTACATCATGACACCCAATATCAGGTTGGGGGGGGCATTTGGGAGATTGGGGATGGGGCATAATGGTGAAGGGGAAGTGATGTCTCTCATAACAAAACCAGTAAAAATAATAAAAATTGGAAATAAAGCAGAGTGATCATACTTGTGTTCCAACGTGAGACAGACAAGACAAGTTGGACCATTTGTCAGTTTTGTTGGTGTCTTCTCCTTCTGGGTTGGGAGTTGGGAATTTTTTTTCAGACATCTGGGGCTCAGTGTCAGGGAAATGTAGTGTGGCCTGTGTCCTCTGATAAGGATCCCTGACCTGTTACATTCTGTCCTGCAGCCTGCCTTTCAGACCGATGCTGCCCTGAGCTTGGATGAGCGGGTTTTCACCATGTTCCAGCTGATGATACAGCCACTGACCGTTGTGTTGAGGATGGTCTACCCTGATCTGTACAGGATTGATGATTACCTTAACTCCGAGCCTGCAGATAATGTGAGAGCCTCGGTCGCTGTGCAGGGCGATCGGTTCCTTTTCCTCTGTTTCAAACAATCAATGCTAAGAGAGAGATGGAGGCAGTGAGATTAGGTGGATTCTACTTTCTTTTTGATCCCTTTTTGTGTCGCTGACAGGCCTCCATGGAGATGGGTAAGGGGACGATGAAGAAACCAGCCTTGATTCAGCTCATGGCTGAGAATCTCACGCTGCAAGGAGCCTTCTTAATCGATTGCGGTAATGTAAGTCTTAAAACAAAGTGAAAACCCATTAGAAGCCAGAGTAGGCGGATGTGCATTGATCTAGCCTCCAGTCACATCCCAGAAACCACTCAGAACACCCCGATGATAATGTGCAGTGTCGGTTGCTGCGTAAGAAAGTGTGGTAACAACACTAAACCACGAATCAAAAAGCTGGACAGGGGAATTGTTCCCTCAGGAGTTTGAGTTGCCAGTTCCATTATCTCACATCTGGGGGAGAAGCTGCCATTCTGACAGGACTCCCTGGTGGGGGTTGGCATTGGAAGCTACAGGGTGTTCTCTTGCTCTACCGTGAGCCAATGACACACACATCCATGTGTGAGAGTATAAGGGTGCTGTTAGAGCTTCATTTGGCAAGGGTAGGCACCCACACTTACCTGTCGAGACTCACTTCTACCGGAAACCCATGTATCTGAGGGGGTTGCTGAAGGGTGACCTGGAGATTCTGGTGATGGCCGAGAATACCTCAGACAGTGCATGGGGAGCCGAATGCAAATATTGATGCATTGCTGGTAACTCCATCCTTTTATCCTACATACCCAGAGGAATACAGGGACTCAAAATATCAATGGACAGCAACAGCAGGAAAATAAGGAAAGGCTTCCATTTAATTAGCACCTTTCACCATCTCAGGACATTCGGAACACTTTACAGCCAATGCAATACTTTGCGAAACATAGAATCCCTACATTGCAGCTAGAGGCCATTTAGCCCAATGTGTCTGCACTGACCCTCCAAACAGCATCCCACCCATACTCATCCCCACCCCTGCATGTACCATTGCTAATACACCAAGCCTGCACACCCCTGGACACTTTGGAACAATTGAACATGGTCAGTCCACCCTAACCTGCACATCTTTGGTCTGTGGGAGGAAACTGGGGCACCTGGAGGAAACCCACATAGACACGGGGACAATGTGCAAACTCCACACAGGGGTGGAATCGAACCTTGGTCCCTGGCACTGTGAGGCAGTCGTGCTAACCACTGAGCCACCCTGAAGAGTGATCTCTAGTACAAACAGCCATAAGGTAATGACCAGATGGTTTGATTTCTCAGTGTTGGTTTTGGAATTATTTTTGGTAAGTGCACTGGGGGATCACTCTTCTGCCCCTATTTTACTTTTACTTATTCGTGGGATGTAGGTCTGGAATAAAATGATGCGCACGTGAAGCAACAGTGATGTGAGGAATAGTTAGAGTCCTTCTGCATTGTAATAATTCAATGATTATATTGAATAGCAGAGCTTGATGGACCACATGGTCTAGTCCTGCTCCCATCTCTTCTGCTCTTTTTTTTAGATTAGATTAGTGTAGAAACAGGCCCTTCGGCCCAACAAATCCACAACCACCCGCCGAAGCGAAACCCACCCATACCCCTACATTAGCCCCTTACCTAACACTGCGGGCAATTTAGCATGGCCAATTCACCTGACCCGCACATCTTTGGACTGTGGGAGAAAACCGGAGCATCCGGAGGAAATCCACGCAGACACGGGGAGAATGTGCAAACTCCACACAGTCAGTCACCTGAGTCGGGAATTGAACCCGGGTCTCTGGCGCTGTGAGGCAGCAGTGCTAACCACTGTGCCACCGTGCCGTCCTTATTTACAAGTGTTGCTGATTTAGCCGGATGCTGTAGTATTGGCTCACCACAACGTTCTGTGTCCTTCTCTCTCCAGGTTCTATACATCTGGGTTGGCAGACACTGCAACACCAGCTTCTTAGATGGGGTGTTGGGTGTCCACAACTACACCTCACTCCCAGGGACACTGGTAAGTCCGTCGCTCCTCAGTGTGTCCAAGCTGCAGTCTCAGCAAGGCTTTACTGCATTTTAACCTTTATGCACAGTGCTTGTCCCATACAGCAGGATGGGAGAAAGTACGATGGAGGTTTCCCAGAATAACGAGGGAACTGAGAAATTACTCAGGAGAACAGAACAGAGTTTTCTCCAGGAAATGGAAGACTGAGGGGGTGACCCAACTGATGTTACACAGAAGCATACATAAGAACGTTTGAATTAAGAGCAGGAGGAGGCTGTTTGGACCCCTGAGTCTACTATGTCATTCAATAAGTTCATGGCTGAGCTGATTACTCCACGCTCCTGTTTCTACCCCTCCTCCCCCCGCCCATGAAAACCTGTCAACCCTTTTACTTATCAAAAATCAATCTACTTCCACCTGAAAAATGTGCAAAGACTTTGCTTTCACCGCCTTTTGAGGAAGACAGTTCCAAAGACACTCAACTCTCAGAGATAAAACTTTTCTCATTATCTCTGTCTAAAGCGGGCAACCCCTTAAATTGTTTAGCAGTGACCCCTAGTTCCAGATTCTCCCACGAGTGGAAACATCCTCTCCACAGTAACCATGTCAAGACTCTTCAGGATCTTTGCGTGTTTCAAATCAAGACACCTTTTATTTTTCTAAACTCAAGGCCTAGTCTGTCCAATCTGTCCTCCATAAGACAACCTGCCATTCCTGGTATTAGTCTGGTAAACCTTTGCTGATCTACTTCTGATGCACTTACATCTGTCCTTTGAAGATAGAAGCCAACAGTGTGTTGTACTCCAGACACAGTCTCACACCAGTGTTCTGTATAACTGAAGCAAAAACCTCCATACATTTGCATTCAGTTCTCCTGCTATGAGCAGTAACATCCTGTTAACTTCCCTAATTACTTTCTGTGCCTGTACACTAACCTTTTGCGGCTCATGTATTTAATATTGTGATGGGGGTTCAATAGAATCCCTACAGTATGGAAGCAGACCATTCAGCCCATCAAGTCCACACCAACCCTTTAGAGAACATCCCACCCAGACCCACTCCACTATCCTAACTCTGCATTTCCCAGACTAACCTATCTAGCCTGAACACCCCTGGACACTATGACTAATTTAGTGTGGCCAATCCACCTAACCCACACACCTTTGGGCTTTGGGAGGAAACTGAAGCACCCAGAGGGAACCCCCCGCAGACGCGGGGAGAATGTGTAAACTCCAGATAGACAGTTGCCTGAGGCTGGAATTGAACCTGGGTCCTTGGTGCTGTGAGCCACTGTAATCACTGAGCCACTGATAGAGTATATATGGAAAATACATTTTCACTTGCAGAAGAATCCAAAAGTGGGTACTGTTAAATATAAAATAGTCACTCATAGATCCAACAGGATTTCAGCCGAGACTTTCCTATGTGGAGTGTGGTTACAGTATAGAACTCATTCGGAGTAGTTGAGGTGAATATGACAAAGGCATTTAATAGTAAGCTAGTTAAGTGCTCTTTCTATCCTTTAATATTTTCCATTAAGAGATCTAATTGCCTCTTACATATTGTGACTTTCTTGGCTGAGCAGCTGCGTGTGGTAATTTATTCCACATCTTAATATGAAATGAAGATACAAGTCTCCTCCTATCATGCTTCACTTGGTATCCTAGACGTCTCCAGCTCCAAAAAGAGGCCCTTCAGCCCATTGCATCTACACTGTCAAAAAAAACCTAACTATTCTAATCCCCTTCCAGATTTACATCCCCAAATTCAAATCTGTTCAAATAACAGTGTGAACTACTTGAGGTGCAGTGACAGCATTGGAAATAATCATGCAAGCAATTAGATTTGATTTTGCCATCTGCCATAGGCAAGTACAAGGTGATGGATTTCTATGTATGAAAGTGTGTATCATTTATTTTAAAAAGCTTGCTGCAATCTTATGCTATTATTGTTCTCCTTGAGTGCATGGTTTTAGGTTTAACGGGGGGTTGGGTTTAGAGGGATATTCACTTTTCGACATGATTTAGAGGGATATGGGTAAATGTGGACAAACGGGAAGAGTTAAGTTTTGGAAACTTGGTTGGCATGGACGATTTGTACCGAAGGGTCTGTTTCTGTACATTATGACTCTACAAATAATCATTCTCTATTTACTGTTTCCAAACATTTCAAAACTTGAGCAGTTTTGCGAGATTGCCTTTGCTGCAGTGAGTACAGTTTCTATTTCTTATACCTCATGCTCGATCCCTCCCCTCAGCCCAGGGGTTTCCTCCACTTTCCAACAGACTGCATGGCCTCTGCGGCTTTACTATAACCAGCAGCCATTATTCCAGCTGGAGCCCAAATCTATTTATATATTCAGTCAGAGGAAATGGACATCACAAGCTAAACTAGCATTTATTTCCCATCCCTAATTACCCTGAGCGCAGTTGAGTCGACAATATTGCTGTAGGTCTTCTCTCTCTCGCTCTTACTTTCTTCCTCCCCAGTCTCTATTATATTTCACTCTGTACTGTGTAACATTACGGTGCGTTTGTTTTTGGGGTACCGATGGTCTTTGCTCCATTGCCATGTCTTTGCCAGATGGGAGTCTGGAACACTTTAGAGAAGCATATCAAAGGGAATCTTAGCGTGTTCGTGTGTATGATGAATGCTGCAGAATCCTAAGCAAGTGTTAGTATTAATATTTGTTGTGTTACAGACCTCACTTCCCATTCTGCAGAATCCTGCTTCAAAACTCATCCAGGCATTCCTGGGATCCTTAAGGAAGGAGAGACTTGATCATGCACCTTGCTTCATCATCAAGTGAGTGCAAGATTTCACAGGACCTCATTTAATTGCATTTGAAAAAGGGTTGGCTACACTTCTTTCACATTTATTTGATCTTCTGTTTGTATGAGACTGGCTCAGGGAAACCTCTGTTCAAGTGTCAATTGCCTTCCAGTTCCTCTTACTGCTGCTCCCCACACCCCCTCCACATTCGGTTTGATTTGATCGTGTTTTTCAGCATTGGCTTAGGAATAACCCCCTGCCCTTATTTTCCCTTTACTCATTTATGGGATTTGGGTGTTGCTGGTGAGGCCAGCATTCATTATCCCTCCCTAATTACCCTCAAACTGGTGGTTTAGCCTTAGATAATTCAGGTTTACGGGGATAGACTAGGTGGATGGGTTCTGTAGTTACCCACAAGATACAATTGTTCTCACAGCTCAATTTGACCTGTATTTGAACATAGAATATTTCAGTGCAGTACAGGCCCTTTGGCGTTGTGCTGACCTGTGAAACCAAGCTGAAGCCCATCTAACCTATACTATCCCATTTTCATCCATATGTTTATCCAATGACCATTTAAATGCCCATAATATTGGCAAGTCTACTACTGTTAGAGGCAGGGTGTTCCATGTCCTTCTTACTCTCTGAGTAAAGGACTTAAGTCTGACATCTGTCCTATATCTACCACCCCTCAATTTGAAGCTATGCCCCCTCATGCTAGCCATCACCATCCGAGGAAAATGGCTCTCACTGTCCACCCTATCTAACCCTCTGATCATCTTGTATGCCTCTATTAAGTCACCTCTTAACCTTTCTCTCTCTAAGGAAAATTGCCTCAAGCCCCTCAGCCTTTCCTCATAAGACCTTCCCTCCATACCAGGTAAGACCCTGGTAAATCTCCTCCGAACCCTTTCCAAAGCTTCCACATCCTTTCTATAATGTGGCAACCAGAACTGTATGCAATACTCTAGGTGCCGCCACACCAGAGTTTTGTACAGCTGCAGCGTGACCTCATGGCTCTGCAACTCAATTCCTCTACTATGAAAAGCTAACACACTGTATGCCTTCTTAACAACTCTAACAACTTGGTGGCAACTTCCAGGGATCTATGTACATGGACATCGAGATCTCTCTGCTCATCTAAACTGCCAATAATCTTACCATTAGCCCAGTACTCTGCATACTTGTTACCCCTTCCAGAGTGAATCACTTTACACTTCCCTGCATTAAGCTTCATTTGCCACCTCTCAGCCCAGCACTGCAGCTTATCTATGTCCCTCTGTAATCTGCAACATCCTTCTGCACTGTGCACAACTCACTGACTTTAGCAACATCCGCAAATTTACTAACCCATCCTTCTACGCCTTCATCCAGGGCATTTAAAAAAAATGACAAACAGCAGTGGATCCAAAACAGATCCTTACGGTACACCACTAGTAACTAAACTCCAGGATGAACATTTCCCATCAACCACCACCCTCTGCCTTCTTACAGATAGCCAATTTCTGATCCAAACTGCAAAATCGCCCTCAATCCAATGCCTCCATACTTTCTGCAACGTTGTGGGTCTGGAGTCACATATAGTCAAGATTAGAGTGGTGCTCGAAAAGCACAGCAGGACAGGCAGCATCCCAGGAGCAGAAAAATCTAATCCTGACTCTGATCTCCACAATCTGCAGTCCTCACTTTCGCCTGGAGTCACATATAGGCCAGACCAGGTAAACAGGGCAGATTTCCTTCCCCAAAGGCTGGTTAGTAAACCTGTTGGGTGCTTACATCATTATTGGTTACATCATTGCCATGAGGCTAATTAGTTTTAATTCCATACTTTACTATCTGCCATGGTGGGATTTGTATCCACATAACCAGAACATTCACCTGTGTCTATGGGTTAACTAGTCCATGACATTACCAAGATACCACCACCTCCTTGCACCTTGTGGGCTTCTGTGCTGTGAATTCTATTTATGTATGTGCAAATGCTGGGATTATACTCCCTAGGAGAGGCCATATCAAGATATCATTGAGCGTGGTGGCTCAGTGGTTAGCACTGCTGCCTCACAGTGCCAGGGACCCGGGTTTGATTCCACCCTCAGGTGACCGTCTGTGTGGAGTTTGCACATTTTCTCCATGTCTGCGTGGGTTTCCTCCGGGTGCTCTGGTTTTCTCCCACAGTACAGATGTGCAGGATTGGTGGATTGGCCATGCTAAATTACCCGTTGTGTCTAGGGATATGTAGGCTAGGTGGTTAGCCATAGGAAATTCAGGTTTACAGGGATAGGGTAGGTGGATGGGTGTAGGTAGGATGTTCTTCAGAGGGTCGATGTGGATTGGTCCGAATGGCCTGTTTCCACACTGTAGGGATTCTATGGAGGTTTTCAAAATATTGTCTGCCATTCATAGTGTAATGAACTGAATGGTTGAGTAACCAGGGGATGCAGGTTTAAGATAATTAGCAGAAGACATTTTTTTAATACAAGACTCTTGATTAAACTTAAAATATAAGCCATAGCTCTTAATTTAACCTGGGGCAGTGTGTTGTAGAGGAATAAGATGGTGTTATTTTCTGGGTCTGTAGATTGTGAAGAAGCAAAAATGGCCTTTGCAGTGATATGTCAGATGTGGGAGTATAAAGAGAGTTCAAGGGTTACTGCGGATTAGAAGTGATGAGGAATTTGAAACAGCAACAGTATGTGATAGAGGGCAGTTATAGGAAGGGGGAAAAGTCTCAGATAAAGTCACATAGATGGGTTAACTCCAGGAAGGGTAAGAGAGGTCGGCACCTAGGGCAGGAGGCTTTTGTGGATATGCCCATTTCAAACAAGAAATGTATGGGGTGATGGATTCTCAGGGGAACATAGCATGAACAGTCAAGTTTCTGGTATTGAGACTGGCTCTAATGCAACAAGGGGTACATCAGCTTCCAAGAGATCAATTGTGTTAGGGGATTCTGTAATCAGAGGTACAGACAGACGTTTCTGTGGCCAGCAGAGAAAAAGCAGAATGGTGTGTTGTTTCCCTGGTGCCAGGATCAATGATGTCTCAGAGAGGGTGCAGAATGTTCTCACAGTGGAGAGGGGCCAGCAAGAGGTCATTGTACAGATTGGAACCAACGATATAGGAAGGGAAAAGATTGAGATTCTGAAGGGAGATTACAGAGAGTTAGGCAGAAATTTAAAAAGGAGGTCCTCAAGGGTAGTAATATCTGGATTACTCCCAGTGCTACGGGCTAGTGAGGGCAGGAATAGGAGGATAGAGGAGATGATTGCATGGCTGAGGAGCTGGTGTATGGGAGAAGGATTCATAATTGTGGATCATTGGAATCTCTTTTGGGGTAGAAGTGACCTGTACAAGGACGGATTGCACCTAAATTGGGAGGGGACTAATATACTGGCATGGAAATTTGCTAGGACTGCTTGGGAGGCTTGTAAGGCTAGGACTCCTTAAACTAGTAAGGTGGGGGTGGGGGAGGGTGGTGGGTTGGGACCCAGGGAGATAGTGAGGAAAGGGATCAATCTGAGACTGGTACAGTTGAGAATGGAAGCAAGTCAAACAGGGCAGGCAGGGACAAGTTAGGACTAATAAATTAAATTGCATTTATTTCAATGCAAGGGGCCTAACAGGGAAGGCAGATGAACTCAGGGCATGGTTAGGAACATGGGACTGGGATATCATAGCAATTACAGAAACATGGCTCAGGGATGGGCAGGACTGGCAGCTTAATGGTCCAGGATACAAATGCTACAGGAGGGATAGAAAGGGAGGCAAGAGAGGGGGGTGGGGGGAATGGCATTTTTGATAAGGGATAGCATTACAGCTGTGCTGAGGGAAGATATTCCCTGAATTACATCCAGTGAAGTTATTTGGGTGGAACTGAGAAATAAGAAAGGGATGATCACCTTATTGGGATTGTATTACAGACCCCCTAATAGTCAGAGAGAAACTGAGAAACAAACTTGTAAGGAGATCTCAGCTATCTGTAAGAATAATAGGTAATTATGGCAGGGGATTTTAACTTTCCAAACATCGACTGGGACTGCCATAGTGTTAAAGATTTAGATGGAGAGGGATTTGTTAAGTGTGTACAAGACAATTTTCTGATTCAGCATGTGGACGTACCTACTAGAGAAGGTGCAAAACTTGATCTACTCTTGGGAAATAAGGCAGGGTAGGTGACTGAGGTGTCAGTGGGGAAGCACTTTGGGGCCAGCGACCATAATTCTATTAGTTTTAAAATAGTGATGGAAAAGGATAGACCAGATCTAAAAGTTGGAGTTCTAAATTGGAGAAAGGCCAATTTTGACGGTATTAGGCAAGAACTTTCGAAAGCTGATTGGAGGCAGATGTTTGCAGGTAAAGGGATGGCTGGAAAATGGGAAGCCTTCAGAAATGAGATAACAAGAATCCAGAGAATGTATATTCCTGTTAGGGTGAAAGGGAAGGCCGGTAGGTATAGGGAATGCTGAATGACTAAAGAAATTGAGGGTTTGGTTAAGAAAAGGAAGGAAGCATATATCAGGTATAGACAGGATAGATCGAGTGAATCCTGCGCAGAGTATAAAGAAAGTAGGAGTATACTTAAGAGGGAAATCAGGAGGGCAAAATGGGGACATGAGATAGCGTTGGCAAATAGATTAAGGAGAATCCAAAGGGTTTTTACAAATATATTAAGGACAAAAGGGTAACTAGGGAGAGAATAGGGCCCCTCAAAGATCAGCAAGGTGGCTTTTATGTGGAGCCACAGAAAATGTGGCAGATACTAAATGAATATTTTGCATCAGCATTTACTGTGGAAAAGGATATGGAAGATATAGACTGTCGGGAAAGAGATGGTGACATCTTGCAAAATGTCCAGATTACAGAGGAGGAAGTGCTGGAGTTCTTGAAACGGTTAAAGGTGGATAAATCCCCAGGACCTGATCAGGTGTACCCGAGAACTGTGTGGGAAGCTAGAGAAGTGATTGCTGAACCTCTTGCTGAGATATATGTATCATCGATAGTCACAAGTGAGGTGCCGGAAGACTGGAGATGGGCAAATGTGGTATCACTGTTTAAGAAGGGTGGTAAAAACAAGCCAGGGAACTATAGACTGGTGAGCCTGACCCCGGTGGTGGGCAAGTTGTTGGAGGGAATCCTGAGGGACAGGATGTACATGTATTTGGAAAGGCAAGGACTGATTAGGGATAGTCAACATGGCTTTGTGCGTGGGAAATCATGTCTCACAAAATTGATTGAGTTTTTTGAAGTAACAAAGAGGATTGATGAGGGCAGAGCAGTAGATGTGATCTATATGGACTTCAGTAAGGCATTTGACAAGGTTCCCCATGAGAGACTGATTAGCAAGGTTAGATCTCATGGAATACAGGGAGAACTAGCCATTTGGATACAGAACTGGCTCAAAAGTAGAAGACAGAGGGTGTTAGTGGAGGGTTGATTTTCAGACTGGAGGCCTGTGGCCAGTGAAATGCTACAAGGATCGGTGCTGGGTCCTCTACTTTTTGTCATTTACATAAATGATTTGGATGCGAGCATAAGAGGTACAGTTAGGAAGTTTGCAGATGACACTAAAATTGGAGGTGTAGTGGACAGCAAAGAGGTCCAGATTACAACAGGGTCTTGACAGATGGGCCAATGGGCTGAGAAGTGGCAGATGGAGTTTAATTTAGATAAATGCGAAGTGCTGCATTTTGGGAAAGCAAATCTTAGCAGGACTTATACACTTAATGGTAAGGTCCTAGGGAGTGTTGCTGGACAAAGAGACCTTGGAGTGCAGGTTCATAGCTCCATGAAAGTGGAGTCGCAGGTAGATAGGATAGTGATGAAGGCATTTGGTATGCTTTCCTTTATTGGTCAGAGTATTGAGTACAGGTGTTGGGAGGTCATGTTGCGGCTGTACAGGACATTGGTGAGGCTACTGTTAGAATATTGTGTGCAATTCTGGTCTCCTTCTTATCGGAAAGATGTTGTGAAACTTGAAAGGGTTCAGAAAAAATTTACAATGATGTTGCTAGGTTTGGAGGATTTGAGCTACAGAGAGAGGCTGAACAGGCTGGGGCTGTTTTCCCTGGAGCGTCAGAGGCTGAGGGGTGACCTTATAGAGGTTTACAAAATTATGAGGGGCATGGATAGGATGAATAGACAAAGTCTTTTCCCTGGGATTGGGGAGTCCATAACTAGAAGGCATAGGTTTAGGGTGAGAGGGGAAAGATATAAAAGAGACCTAAGGGGCAACTTTTTCAAGCAGAGGGTGGTACGTGTATGGAATGAGCTGCCAGAGGATATGGTGGAGGCTGGTACAATTGCAACATTTAAGAGGCATCTGGATGGGTATATGAATGGAAGGGTTTGGAGGGACATGGGCCAGGTGCTGGCAGGTGGGACTAGATTGGGTTGGGATATCTGGTCAGCATGGATGGGTTGGACCAAAGGGTCTGTTTCCATGTTGTACATCTCTATGACTCTATGACTTATGTGATACACAAAGGGCAATGATAGTGGATCCAGCAGTAACTTTCAAAAGGGACTTGATGAACATTTGAAAAGAAAAGAAATCTGGGGCAATGGGAAAAAGTGGAGCAATGGAGCTAAATGGATAATTGTGCTACAGAGCAGGTGCAGGCATAATAGAGGAGAGTGTGCCAAGAGGACATGCAGGTCCTTGGACTCCTCCATTGCCAGAACATAACAGCACGACGGCTGGAGGAGGAGCGCCTCATCTTCCGCCTGGGAACCCTCCAAACACAAGGAATGAACTCAGATTTCTCCAGTTTCCTCATTTCCCCTCCCCCCACCTTGTCTCAGTCGGTTCCCTCAACTCAGCACCGCCCTCCTAACCTGCAATCTTCTTCCTGACCTCTCCGCCCCCACCGCACTCCGGCCCATCACCCTCACCTTGACCTCCTTCCACCTATCACATCTCCATCGCCCCTCCCCCAAGTCCCTCCTCCCTACCTTTTATCTTAGCCTGCCTGGCACACTCTCCTCATTCCTGATGAAGGGCTTATGCCCGAAACGTCGAATTTCCTGTTCCTTGGATGCTGCCTGACCTGCTGTGCTTTAACCAGCAACACATTTTCAGCAGGCATAATAGACTCAAGGTAATTTATGCAGTGCCTTTAATGTAGGAAACTGTCACAAGATGGTTTCAGGAGTATTCCTAAATGATGATTGTCAAATTCTGGGGCTGTGAGAAATTCCCAAGTATCTTCTGGGGAACAACAATATATAATTTCTGCCTTGGTTGATTCTGTTGATCTCTCCTTTTCTAGGGATGACAGTACCTCACGGTCTGTGTTCATTAAGCGCCTGGTTGATGATCGCACTGAGACAGCAATGTCATACTATGAGTTTCTGCTCCATCTGAAGGAACGGGTGTGTAAGTGATGTGCTTTTCCCTAACCCCCACCACAGGAAACAAGTCAAAGAGGACTGTTGGAAAGTGCTCCCTGAAGTAGTATTGGTCCTTTAAAAAAAACTTGTACTTCTTCATTTATTCTGTTGGAATTGCAATATTACTCTATCCAGGGAAGTTCAGAAATAAAATGCTGGGAATGTACGCACAAGAAGTCCCTTAGTTTCTGTTAATTGGAAAGACAAGTTAGCACCTCGTCCAAACTGCAACCCTCGTGCGGAGAACAATACCAGGTCAAGTATGAAATCTTCAAACCCATCACCTCCTCAGCAACAGAATGTGTCTTATGTTCATCATGTCCAAAGCAATTGCTGGAAAGTTGGAATGAATTGAACTATGTGTTTATGGCTGCTTTGATGATTAGGTCATCGTCTCTGGAGACTGCACTGATGTGCTTATTTGGGATTGAATGTATACATTTTCTATGTTTATATTGCTCTCGCCCACTCACTGCACTTTCCTCAAGAAATCCTCATTCTTTAAGCAGCATGCTCTGCTGTAGTTTCAGTCATGGTTTCTGATGAAGTAGATTGTTTGGCTAAAATATGTGGAAAATCAGTTTGATTCGATGTTCTTTAGTCTTTCCTGTCAAATTGACTCTGCTGTTTGATGTAGAGCAGATTCAGCCTCTATCTCATAGTAGTCGGCACACACTCTGTCTAGTTCAGTGCTTTCCAAACTTTTCCCATGATGACCCTTTTTTTTGGTTAAGAGCTCTTGGTGAAATCTATGAGTTGGGAGAATACAGGGGTGTTGGTGTAATGGTGGATGTTGGTGATGAGGTGAGAGGTGCTATGAAAGTTTTGGTTGGGGGTAGGGGAGGAGGTGTCCACAAGCATGTGTGAGCAGGGGCCTGTTGTTAGAATAGAACCTCAGCTGGTCAGAACTCAGTGGGGGCTCCTCAGGACTCGCCATCCCAAACTCTCAGCTGGATGCCTCCATCCTTACTTTGGGTAACCCTGGACCAATGCTCCAGGGAAAACAGCCCCAGCCTGTTCAGCCTCTCCCTGTAGCTCAAATCCTCCAACCCTAGCAACATCCTTCTAAATCTTTTCTGAAGCCTTTCAAGTTTCACAACATCCTTCTGATAGGGAGGAGACCAGAATTGCACACAATATTACAAAAGTGGCCTAACCAATGTCCTGTACAGCTGCAACATGACCTCCCAACTCCTATACTTAGTGCTCTGACCAATAAGGGAAAGCATAGCAAATGCCTTCTTCACTATCCCATCTACCTGCGACTCACTTTCAAGGAGCTATGAACGTGCACTCCAAGGTCTGTTTGTTTAGCATTGATGAAGCAGCTCAAGACACTTCCCTGAGTAAGTCCTTCAGAGATGCCCTGGAGCCGAGATGACCGACCTCCAACAACCTCAACCACCTTCCTATGTGTCAGGTATGACTCCAACCAGGGGAGAGTTTGCCCCCCGATACGCATTAATTCCAGTTTTGCCAGGGTGCCTTGGTGTCACACTCAGTCGAATTCAGCCTTGATGTCAAGAGCTGTTGCTGTCATCTCAATCCTGGAATTCAGCTCTTTTGTCCAAGTTTCAACCAAGTAACGAGGTCAGGAGCTGCCCCTGGCATAACCCAAACTGAGTAGATGCTGCTTGATAATTTTTTCCATCACTTTAGTGATGGCGCGGTAATTGACTGGGTTGGGTTTATCCTGCTTTTTGTTTAGACGACAAGGCTGGCAATTTCCCTCATTGTCGGGTAGATGCTAGTGTTGTAATTGTACTTGCTAAGGGAGTGGCAAGTTGTGGAGCACAAGTCTTCAGTGTTAATGGCAGAGTGTTGTCAGGGCCCATCCACTGCCTCCAACTGTTTCTTGATATCACGTGGACTGAATCAAATTGGCTGCAGGCTAGAATCTGTGATGCTGAAAGAGACTGTGATGGATCATCTACTCAGCACTTCTGGCTGAAGATTGCCATGAATGCTGCAGCCCTATCTTTTGCACTAATGTGTTGGGCTCTTCCATTATTGAGGGTGGGGTTATCTGAAACTGGGCATATTTACCATGGCTAGTCCACCAAACCTGCACGTCTTTTTGGACTGTAGGAGGAAACAGAGCATCCATCAGAAAGTGGGGAGAGTGTACAAACTCCACTCTGATAGTCGCCCGAGGCCGGACTGGAACCCGGGTCCTTGACATTGTGTGCAGTGAGCAATGCTACCCACACTGACTGGGATTTAATTGTTGGCTAACAAAAACATGGGAAACACTTGCAGTATTTCTGTTTATGGGACCTGGTTGGCTGCGACATCTGATAAACGATTGACTGCATAGCCCATGTGGGACAGACCCTTAAATCAAGGAAAGTATGGTATAACCTGGATATCCGAAAATTAACTCGATAGAACTGCTGAGATTTTGTGTTTGTGTTTTTGTTAGTTTTAGCTGAAGAAAACCGGATATATTGAAATATCAATTTCTTTTTATGATCATCTCCATAACAATCGTTTGGGTCAGGAGCAGTAGCATACCACTCAGTCTCCCCACTTTCTTATGTCTCACAGTTAGTATGCAGTATATCTTTAATAAGGAAGGTGATGACATGATAATGTCATTGGACTTGTGATTCAGAATCTTGACGAATGTTCTGGGAATGTGGCTTCAAATTCCAATGCAGATGGTGAAACTTGAAATAAAACCTAGTCAAATTGCAGCCATATAGCTTTTTCTTGTGTTTTACAACTTATTTGGTTCACCAATGCTCCTCAGAAAAGGGAATCTGCCATGCGTATTGAAAATGACCTGCATGTGACTCCAGACCACAACAATGTGGTTGATTCTTCAGGACAGGCAATACATGCTGGCCCAGTCAGTGACACTGAAATCCCATCGATGAATCAACAGAAATAAATGCTCTTGACATTGTCACTGTAACTCAGTGTGTGAGGTCTTGGTCCCCATCTTAACTGAGGCCTCTAGAAGCAAGACACGCTGATGGAAGCATGCTGCTCTTGGTAACTGAATAGGTTAGATCAAGTGCTGCATGTGATAGTAGCATATGTACAGACAGAGTTGTGATAAATGTCTATTGAAACAGGAACTAAAATAATTATTGCTTCGTCAAATCTGGATACCCTGCTCACATCATGGTGGCAGATCACGCTCAGAACTGCTCCACTATCAGTAAGCTCTTGCCTGATCTGATTGCAACCTGAAGTTCATGTCCCTGATAACCTTGACTCCCATGCCTTTTATTACCAACAATCTATCCACCCCACCTGAAAATGTTCATAGACTCTGTTCCATTGCCATTTTAGGAAGTGAGCTCTCAAGAAGGTATTTTTTTCAATGACCAAGAGCAGCTGATTTCAGGAATTGTGGGTAGTCCTGTAGCACATCGAGGAACCTTTGGATTAACCAATAGTGGCAACATTGAAGAGAGGTCAGGTGTGCTCATTAAGTATTGGATGATGAAGCATTAAATTGATCAGAATGTTCAGTCATTTCTGATGTTTGTCAATGCTACACAGTTCCTAAGTGAGAGAGCTGGCCCACTCCATTCACCTCATTTTAAGAATCATCAATCTGTGCAATTTATAATTTATATAGAATTTATAATTTAATCTTTTGAGTACCTTCCAAGATCAGTATATCTTTGCTGAATCCAGAACAGAATGCAGTTCTCTAAATGAGTTCTGACCAAATCAAACCTCTCTGATGGGTTCAATCTGCAATTAGAAACCAGACAGAGTAACTTGTTACTCCTAGGAGAAAGTGAGGATTGCAGATGCTGGAGATCAGAGTCAAAACGTGTGGTGCTGGAAAAGCACAGCGGGTCAGACATCATCCGAGGAGTAACAGAGTCGAAGTTTTGAGCATTAAGCTCTTCATCAGGAAGATGCTGTCGGACTGGCTGTGCTTTTCCAGCACCACACATTTTAACTTGTTACTCCTGTTGTATAACACATTGATGCTACTGGTGACTTGAGGTTGGGGAGTTTGGGTAGAATGCTGCAGGTATTAGGCAGTAGGGTCTCGCAAGGATGCCTGAGGCTAAATGGAACTAGGAAACAGATGATGGCCTGTATGTTAATGAGGGAATAATTTGGTGAGAACTTGAATTGGCATATACATTTTGCAATAATATATAATGAATGTGCGTCTCTGTATTGGGAACATGCAGTCAGTGGGGTTGGAATTGATACGTCAGTTGGAATAAAACTGGAAAAGTATATGCATGGGTTCTGTCTAATATTTAGCCTTTAGGGAGCTCAGTGATAGAAAGGTAGTGACACTGACTAGTAATTGAGGCCAGGCAGCATCCTAGGAGCAGGAGAATCGATGATTCTGGCATGATCCCTTCATCAGGAATCCAGAGTGATGGGTTCAATTGCCACAGCAGCAGATGGTGAAATTTGAATTCAGTACAAAAAAAATTTGGAATTAATAGTCTGGCGTAAATACTTTCAATTATCATAAAGGTCCTAACCCATCAACACTGTTCTTTAGGAAAGGAAATCTGTCATCCTCACCTGGTCTGGAACATGGTTGACCCTTATCGAGAGCCACTCTGTTCAAAGGCCACAAATGTAGCGATGATCACATTGCAAGCAAGAACAAAGAAAAACAAAGCGGCCACAAATTCTCCTTCCTGTGGTCGTCTAAAGAGCTGTTCAGTAATTTGTCAGCTGAAGAGTCTCAGCCGAAGAGGCACATGTCTTTCATAACAAAATTTGGTTAATCTTAATCATATATACACTTATAGCAACGGATTGGCTCATTAACTATTACTAACAAGAGGTATAGTCATAGTCATAGAGATGTACAGTATGGAAACAGATCCTTCGATCCAACCTGTCCATGCTGACCAGATATCCCAACCCAATCTAGTCCCACCTGCCAGCACCCTGCTCATATCCCTCCAAACCCTTCCTATTCATAACCCAACTAAATGCCTCTTAAATGTTGCAATTGTACCTGCCGCCACCACTTCCTCTGGCAGCTCATTCCATACACGCATCATCCTCTAGTAAATGCAGACAGTTGTGTTTCCATGAAGGGACTGTGCCATAGTACCCAGAGGCTTTGTGTTGTTATTAAACTGGGCAGAGCTTAGTATTGTTCAAATATTAACTCATTCAGAACCATTACCTTATAGAATTCCAAGCTTTACAAAAACACATGGTGATATAATTTATTTCACATTCACACACATAACAGAATAAATGTGACGGGTGGGACATCCAGGACAAAATCACAAGATTGTTTCAGTGCAAAAGGTTGCTGTTCAGTCCATTGTGCCTGCACTGGCTCTGCAAACAAGCATCATTGCCTTGTGTCCTGCCTTTTCCTCATATCTCTGCAGACTACTTCTATCCAAGTAATCATCTAATTCCTTCTTGAATGCATCGATTGAATCTACATCCACAACTTTCAGGCAAACCTTTGACATTTCTATGTGTGATTGGAATATTGGACTGTTAAGGGATAGTCAGTAAATGTTCAGTTTTTACAAAACTCTCATTCACTGTAATCAAAGCTCAATAACATTGTTTGTTAACTGTAATTTTTATTTCCCTGATCGTTATAACTGTCTAGAATAGAATTTCCCAGAGTAGGAGTCGGGATCCCACACAGACGGAAATTCTAAGTTCTGAGGCAGCAGTGGAACTCTGACCAAGTTGTAACAGGTCCCTGGCGAACAGATAACCTTTCCTCCCACAGGCCCCCTCATCTCTCAATTCTCACTGAGGAATTTTCAAGCTTCAAGTTGGGTCATAATGGGAAAATGTGAAGTTCTGGCTTGGGGATAAGTTGCAGTTACACCATCTGCTCTGTTGCAACACAGTGCCATTGAGTGGCTGGAATCGAATATCTCATTATCTGATGAATTGGATTGGTGAAGTATCTCATTTTTTAAAAGGATTTTCTGCCGTCAATCGAACATCCACAGAGAGCAATGCAACATTTATAAAGTGAAATAAAAGTAGATCAGGAAGTAGAAATATGACGTTGTCAGCTTTTATTCTGAATGTGCAACAGAAATCTGTACTTCTCCAATTTGCGTCTTCTAGTTCCATAAACTTGAAGCATCCTTTCCTAAATCTCTATATCTCAAAGGTTTGGAGGGATATGGGCCGGGTGCTGGCAGGTGGGACTAGATTGGGTTGGGATATCTGGTCGGCATGGACAGGTTGAACTGAAGGGTCTGTTTCTATACTGTACATCTCTATGACTGTATGACTCTTCTCCTTTAGGATGCTGCTTAAAAAAAAACCTCCTTTGACCATAATGTACCTGTGAAAAGTCTTGAGATGTTTATTATGTAAGGTTATGTTGTTGAATGTTATACATTGCACCATCCAATTCAACTTTCCAAGTCAAAATTGTCAGCATTTAATGTGTAGCTGAAAATGTGTTGCTGGAAAAGCGCAACAGGTCAAGCAGCATCCAAGGAACAGGAAATTCGACATTTTGGGCATAAGCCCTTCATCAGGAATGAGGAAAGTGTGTCTAGCAGGCTAAGATAAAAGGTAGGCATTTAATGTGTACTCAGGAGTGCAATGGGGGTAGTGCCTCTCCCTCTAAGTGAGAAGGCTCATGTTCAAATTTACACAATGCTAATAACGCAGCCTCTGGATGAAGAAACAGTTGTTCCATGGCACAGTCCCTTCATGGAAACACAATTGTCTTCTCTACCTCTTGATAGTAGTAGTTTATGAGCCAATGAGTTACTGGAGTTATATGTTATCTGATATGCCTAGATGAGTTATAACAGATAGAAAATTACGGTGCAGAAGTAAGTCATTCAACCACTGTGCCTCTGACAATTCTTTGGACTCATTGAGAATCTCTTTCAATGTGAAATCTGTGTCCTTTGGTTACTGAACTTTCAGGTGGAATCTGAAAACAGCAAACATTAGACATCTGAAGCAAAATGTGGAGAACATTTGTACTGACATTGCACAGTAGGAAATACACCATTGAAACAAAATCAAATGATTTTAAAATGGAATTGAGTATTTATACAAGGAACGGGAGGCGTGAAATAAGGAAGGTATCTCCTTGTGAAGCAATCTGCAATCGACTTTATAGAAAGAGAACAAATAAATAGGATTGTGCTGATGGCTGAGGTGACCTTTGAAAACAAGTGGAAGCTCTAGGTGGAGATGGCAATGGCATGAAGACATTTAACAGATCTGATTTCAGATTTATCCAGCAACAATCCCACAGGAACTTATACTCCACCCACAGTTTTATAGAAAGCCTAATAAGGTTGCCTTGCTAATGGTTGTGGTGGTTTCTTTCCTGTTCTGAATCATTCATTGATCCTAATGGGGACGTGGCAACATCAATGGAATGTAGCAAACAATACTGCTGTCGATGCCCCACCCCTTCCCGGGGATTGGACCGACGTCTCCAGATACGCGAACTGATTGGCTTCTACGCTCCCATTGTTTCATCTATGCGACATTGATTGGCTCAGAGTGATGTCAATCATAGGCTGCCCCCGCCCTTCTCCCATCGACGATTGGTCTTCCCTCTCGGTCCGCCCCCCCCTCCAATGTGGACGGGATTGGTGGAGAAGGTGCAGGCTGATTGGCTGGCACTGGCTGTCAATCGGACGGGTCAAGCCGGCAGTACCAGGACCCCGCCCACTTCCCCTATGCCACGCCCCTTGCAAGGTGGCCCCACCCCTTTTGCCGTTGGAGACAAAGAGAGTGCAGATGCTGGAGTCCAAAGTCGGCAGGCAGGAGGCTGGGAGAGCATAGCAAGCCAGGCAGCATCAAAAGTGTAACCCTTCTTCCAGCTTCCTGCCTGTCTACTCCCTTTCCCGTAGTACCTCATGGGTCCATCCCTCTTTGACACTTCCACCATGGCACCACCCCTCCCTAGACCCCACCCATTTCACCTCTGGCTGCCCTCTTGCCATCTGACCCCACTCTTCCATAGATCCCACCCCCCCCCCCGGCCCCACTCTTCCATAGACCCCACTGGCCTCACCCCTCCATAGACCCCATCCATACCCCTGGCCCCACCCATCCAAATACTCCACCCACCTCCCTGGCCCCACCCTTCCATAGACCCCACCCACACCCCTGGCCCCACCCTTCGATAGACCCCACCCCCTGGCCCCAACCTTCCATAGACCCCACCCACCCCTGGCCCCACTCTTCCATAGACCCCACCCACCCCTGGCCCCACTCTTCCATAGACCCCACCCACCCCTGGCCCCACTCTTCCATAGACCCCGGCCCCACCCTTCCATAGACCCCACCCACCCCACTGGCCTCACCCCTCCATAGACCCCATCCATACCCTGGCCCCACCCATCCAAATATCCCACCCACCTCCCTGGCCCCACCCTTCCATAGACCCCACCCACACCCCTGGCCCCACCCTTCCATAGACCCCACACTTCCCCAGCTCCTCCCTTCCACAGACTCCACTCACACCCCTGGCCCCACCCTTCCATAGACCCCATCCACACCCCTGGACCCACTCCTCTCAAGACCCTTCCAGTTTACCTGTGGACTCTTCTCTCCCTAGACCCCAACTCCTTACCCCTGGCTCCTGCCCTCCACTTGTTCTTACCCCTCCCTCAACCCCATTTTCTTAATCCCGGCCCCCTCCCCATTCTGTGCTCACACCCACTTATACTCTTGCACCATCCTTCCCCTGTGCCATCCCACTTACCTGCTCCCCCCACCCCGACCCAACCCACTTACTCCTTGGCCCTATCCCTAAAGCTCCCTTTCCCCGCCGCATTCTTATTGCCCAGTGCCCTTCATAAATACCCTGCCTCTCAGCCCTTCTTGCCCGCCCTCTCACTGTGTCCCTGCCCCTCCCCTGCCATGACCTTTCCTTGGCCACACACATTATTCCATGGCACTGCCATCACCCCTGATCCCAGCCTATACTTCATCATCACCATTACCCCACCCCCGACACCAGCCTTTCCACTACATTACCTTCCCTGGCTCCACCGAAATAAACCAAAAAAACTACAGATGCTGGAAATCAGTAATAAATAAAGAAGTTGCTGGAGGAACTCAGCAAGTCATGTGGCGCAGAAACAGAGCCATCATCCAAACTTGCTCATACTTGAACTGGTCCTATTTGTCTGCCATCTTTTACCTCGTTTAATGTCTACAGTTTGAGTTTGAGACAGCAGCCTTCCATCCATTGGCTCCATCTGGACGTCTCATTGCTGCGGTAAGGCTGCCAACGTCATCAAAGACCCCCCTCCCACCACGTAATGCTCTCTTATAACCTCTCCCGTTAGGCAGAAGATGCAGAAACTTGAACACAAGTACCAACAGTTTCAAGAACAGCTTTTTCTCTGGTGTTATTAGACTGCTGAATTAACTGAGTCGAGAATGGACTCTAATTTCAAATAATATTAATCTTGTTTTGCACACCTCCTGTACAGTTGTAACCTATATGGTTTGCTTTATCTAAGTACCTGTATGTCCTGGCTTGCTATGATCTACCTATACTGCTCGCAAAACAAAGCTTTTCACTGGACTTAGATACACCTGACTACAATAAATCAAATCAAAAGCAAGAACTCCAAAATCTGATTTGAGTAGAGGTAGCTGATCATTTATGTGGCCAAACCAGAAGTTTATGGAAAGCCTCTACAGTTGTAGTAGCTTCTGTGAAAAAAAAAATCAGTTAGTGTTTTAGGTCCAGTGATACTTTCTCAGAACTGATGGTAGCTAGGAAAATGTTGCTTTAAAAACTGAAAGAATCATGGATGCTGTAAATTAAAAACAAAAACAGAAGTTGCTGGTTTATATGCAGAAGATAGGATGGGGTGAGGGGGTAAGGAGTAAATGATAGGTTACATTAGATTCCCTACAGCGTGGAAACAGGCCGAGCTGCTCAACGAGTCCACAATAGGTGGGGATACATCCCAAAGAGAGAGAAAGGATAGATAAAGGAGTAGATAACAATCTGGCTAGGAGGATGAATAACTGTTAATGGAGACTGTTAGTGGCTAAAAATAGTGTGTAATGGCAAACTATGTGATAGCGGTAGATAATGAGGATTGCAGATGCTGAAATGCACAGGAGGCGGGAAGAACACAGCAAGCCAGGCAGCATCAGGAAGTGAAAGTGATGCTGGAGATTAAATGCTGATGATTCCTGCTGAAGAGCTCCTGCCCTAAATGTCGATTTTCCTACTCCTCAGATGCTGCCTGACATGCTGTGCATTTCCAGTACCACTCTAAGCTTGACTCAGAATCGGGAGGTGGACAGATCAATGTTTTGGGAAGATGCTGCCTGGCTAGCTGTGTTCTCCCAGCCTCCTGTGGATTCCAGCATCTGCAGGTTTTTTTTGTCTCTGATGATGTGGATGTGGCGGTGTTGGACTGGGGTGGACAAAGTTAAAAATCACACAACACCAGGTTATAATCCGACAGGTTTATGTGGAAGTACAAACTTTCCTAGCGCTGCTCCTTCGACAGGTAGCAGGTCACAAGCTAGGAGAAAGTGAGGAATGCAGATGCTGGAGATCAGAATGGAGAGTGCGGTGCTGGGAAAGCACAACAGATCAGGTAGCATCTGAGGAGCAGGAGAATCAACTTTTCGGACTAGCTACCTGACGAAGGAGCAACGCTCCGAAAGCTTGTGCTTCCAAATAAACCTGGTGTTAAGTGACTTTTAACTTCATTTTAAGTGTGAACCATAGTTGCGTGAAAGAAGGGCTTTTGCCCGAAACGTCGGATGGTGCCTGAACTGCTGTGCTCTTCCAGCACCACTGATCCAGAATCTGGTTTCCAGCATCTGCAGTCATTGTTTTTACCTGAAACACAACCTGGTTCAATCCTAAAGTTAAAAATCACACAACACCAGATTATAGTCCAACAGGTTTAACCTCAGTCCAACACCGGTATCTCCAGATCCTGTGGGTAAAAAATGAGGTCTGCAGATGCTGGAGATCACAGCTGCAAATGTGTTGCTGGTCAAAGCACAGCAGGCCAGGCAGCATCTCAGGAATAGAGAATTCGACGTTTCGAGCATAAGCCCCAGATCCTGGTTCAATCCTGGCCTCCCCAGATGCTGCTGGACCTGCAGAGCATCTGCAGCAACTTCTGATTTTGCTTCCTATTTCCCAGCATTGCTCCGCCCCCTCTCATCACCACGCCCACTCCGCGGGCCCGCCCACAGACACGCCCACTAGCTCACCACCCACCCAGAGCCAGGCCCCCCAGCGACCGTCAACCCCACGCCCCATGGCCTTGGCCCCGCCCCCCGCGGCCTTGGCCCCGCCCCCTCCCGCCCCCGCGGCCTTGGCCCCGCCCCCTCCCCGCGGTTTGTTCTCCGAGGTTTCTCAAGATGGCGGACGCGGGTCAATTCGCGGAAAACGGCGGCTCCGGGGCGGCCGCCGATGGTTTCGACGGCGCCTTCTACAGCTTCAGCGGCCAGGGGGCGGGCGAGGCCTCGTTCGGTGGCGGAGGCGCCGAGGTGAAAAGTGCGGCGGCCGGAGGAGGAGGCGGCGGCGGCGAGGCCGGCGGCCAGGCCTCGGGTCGCCTGGGGGACGGGAGCCGGGATCAGCAGCAGGCGGCGAGCACGGCTCCTCCACCACCGCCTCCCCCGGTGAAGGAAGTGGAAGGCTCAAAGATTAACGCCAGCAAGAATGAGGAGGACGAAGGGTGAGTGGCCCGGGGTGGGGGATGGAGCAGAGAGAGGGGGGAGGGCGGTGGGGTCTTTTTTTAACTGAGCGCCGAGGCCTGAGGCCTGCACTGCTGCTGACCCCGTGTTGACCCTCGCTGGAGACCCCCAGGTTCTGACCTCTGCAGCTTACCCCAGTGCTGGGCTCAGCATAAAGAGTCTTTAATTCAATCCCCGCCACCCTCTATTAATCATCTCCCCTCTCCAGGTATTTGGTCTCTTTTTGTTTTGTTAGGCAAAGCTGCAGCCCAGTACATGCTGCACAGTGACAGGAGCCTGCATTGACAAAGCGCCACCCCAAAGCTCTGTGATGCCTACAAAGTTCTTTCTCTTTCCTGAGGTGTTGCAATTTTCGACACGCTGCAGCCGGTTTTGCACCCAGACCCCCCAAAAAATACCTGCTAACAAATGTGGGCAATGAGTGACCAAATCAAAGCAGAAAGTGCTGGGGAAACTCAGCAGGTCTGGCAGAGACGTTAGCCCAGTTTCTTTCTCTAGATGCTCTCAGGTGTTCTGAGTTTCCATCAAATCGTTTTTTTCTCCCAGCATCTGCAGTATTTTGCTTTCAATGGACAATTCTTGATTTTGGACTAGAGCGGTACTGGCAAAACACAGCAGGTCAGGCAGCATCTGGATCAGTGGTGCTGGAAGAGCACAGCAGTTCAGGCAGCATCCAACGAGCAGCGAAATCGACGTTTCGAGCAAAAGCCCTTCACATCAGGCTTTTGCCCGAAACATCGATTTCGCTGCTCGTTGGATGCTGCCTGAACTGCTGTGCTCTTCCAGCACCACTGATCCAGAATCTGGTTTCCAGCATCTGCAGTCATTGTTTTTACCTAGGTCAGGCAGCATCCGAGGAGCAGGAAAATCGACATTTCAGGCAAAAGTCCTTCATCAGGAGTTCCTGATTTTGTTTATAGGATAACGGAGCCCTGAAATGCCCCATGACTACCTGACAGATGGCTTCTCTTCTCAGTTGAAAAGAAGACCCTCTGACAGTACTGAAGTTGGTACAATACTGAAGTTTCAGTCTCGAGTTTGGACTCTAGGTCTTGAATTCAGAATCTTTTGGCTCAGGGGTGAAGCTGATGAGCTGAGACAAACAAAGATCCAAAAAAAGTGTTATGGTTTTCTGCCCTTTCTTCAGCGCCATAGATGACAGGTTGTTACCTAGTCATGTAATCTTGTGACAATATGAGACACGTTGGTGGAAATGTGTGGTAAAAACAAAAGGCTAATGTTAGATCTGAAATTATTCATTTCTTAAATACTAGTGGCTACACTGTACATCTGCAACAACTTTCTATTTTTGATTAATGTGGGGTTATTTTGTAAGACCTTGCAGCACAAAACTGGCTGCTGTGCCTGTGCTGGTTCTTGAAAGAGTTATCCAATTTTCCTGTTCCCCAACTTGCCCCTGTAGTTCTGCAAATTTTCTATTTCAAATGTTTATCCAGTTGCATTGTGAAAAATTGTTCTGAATCTGTTTCAGACCTTGTGGCAGTGTGTTCCAGCGTGGTCAGCAAAAATTCTCATTTCCCCTCTGGTTCTTTTGCTGATTATCTTAAATCCGTGTGCTCTGATTACTTGCTTTTCTATCTGTGAAAACTGTTCTTCCTCCCACTCATCAAAACACCCTTGTAGAGTTTCTTTATACTCCCCATTTGAAGGAATGCCATCCCAACTTCTCTAGTTGAAGTCTTTCCATTATTTTACCATATTGCTCAATCATCTCTTCTATGTGGAGATGGTGTTTTCTTGAACCAGTTTTTTTTAGTTTACACTATAAATTTGGACTGATCTGTGCTGAAGTGCAGACTGAGCTGGTCCATGAGGCAAGCAATGTGATTAATCTACAGCTGGGCCCTGAGTAAAACAGTATAAAGCTTCTTAAGAGCTCTGTTAAATAATCATGCATTGAAATAGTTTCCACTTCAAAATAAATAGGATTTTGTGGGTTTTAGCTACCGAAATGCTGGACGATATAAACATAATCGCTGTAAGTTTGAGTGGTTACAGTTTGTCGCACTTCATCCCATTTTGTGAAGACCTAAACTTCTGTATGTGTTCCTCGTCCTGTAGTGCTTGTTGCAGTACACAGTTTGTCTACTTTTATTGATTTACTATGAACAGCTTAGTTTTGACAGGCTTCATGTTCACTTCACTGTAATATCTGCTGAAGTTCATAATTCCAGTTATTTCAGTTTGCTGAGGTGTTGTTGTGCTCACTTGCGTTGCAGAGCTGGTGTAGCAAAATGCTGACTAATCTATTCTTCAGATGTTAGGTCTAGGTGTGGTGTCTAGGGCACAGTAACTTGCAGAGCAAATTGCAAATACTGTGCAGGGTCATTACTTGGTACGTTTACAAAAACCTCCAGTTGGGTAATGTTAAACTGCTCAGGTGGTTTAACTGATTTATTCATATCTTTACCTCATCGATTAGATTAGATCCTTATTCCCAAATAGTTGTTAATGTGTATATATGTTGTATATAATGCCATTTCAAAAAGAAGTATATGTTGTTGAAAGTTTACAAGTAGTGCTAATATTGCAAGGCCAGTTTGGATGCCAGAATGTGAAAATAATTTTCATGTTTTGAACTTTAGAGTTATTCAAACTCATTGTGTATAGTTGGTAAATTCAAGGAATGTTTTCATAATTTTGATTTATTCAGATCATGATCCATAAAAGTACTAATTACAGTGATGCCATTTGGACATCAGAATTAGACTTTGTTATTGCAACAACCCTGAACTAGGAAATATCTCAGAACAATTTTGCACAAATATGAAAAAAGTTTAAATCATCGTCCTGTGTTAATTTCTGTTTTACAGCTTTATTTCTACCAGTCGTATTTACAAACTGACCTTTTCTGACTATTTTTTACAGATTTCACTAATCTGAGTTTTTATCCTATACCATATTAGAAGAATCTGTAAAAGCATAGCTATTCATCTTGCTGAATCTTCTGATCACCACCTGAAATTTTTAACATACTAAATGACCAAAATAGAATCAGGGAAGTGTATTGTACAAATCTCCTTGATTCTTTGGAAATTGGCCAAATTCCAGACAGTTAATTCCAGTACAATCATTATTCAGCCTTGCGTAGAAATGCTTCCTGACCCTCCCAGCCTGCAGGAAAACATTGTATTCTGTTGAGTATTTGATTCTTCCACTCTATCTGCATGTCTGTATCAACTTCCATCCACTTTTTATCTGAAAGTAAAGATGCAGTGTCAGCTATTTTAATGTATTGCAGTGGTGGATTTACATTTTATTTGGCATAGTTTAGTTTAATTCTCTTAAGATTTTAAAAACCCTGTCCATCTATAGTTTGATGAAATTGATTTGGTTATTCTAATCTCTCCATTTAGGGAGAATTGAACAAATTGATGTCTTGCAGACCCACATAAATAGGGCACAGTCCCTTGCTTAACTCTTCAGTACACAGTACCTTTTTTGTATGGGAGGTTGTATCGACTGAATCCTCGACGCAACACACCTACCCAGCAGCTTTCTGACGCTTGTTTTATGGGTGACCAGTTAGCATATGCTTATATGCAGCTCACAATGAACAGCTTGGAAACCTTTAACTGAGAAGCTGGACTTCTGATGTAATCTTTGCTGTTTCTGCCTCATCTATTGCTCTAGTGGATGCCATTTTAGATGTCTCATCTTCAACACTGCAGTTATTCTAATAATGTCAATATCGTGCACAAGACTTGTTTCACATTGTACTTCAATCCGCTAAAGTATGCCTTGTTATTTCATAAGCTTTACTGATTTCCTCCTGAATTTCCATTCAACATGCACCAATCACACTGAATTGTTATTCCTTTTTTGCCTTCACCATGAATCATCATTGTATCAGATACATATGTTTAATGCTTCCTAGTCCATTGTGGATTATTTAACTTCTGATGTAAAACTCTTAAGAATTAACACATCTGTTTAATTACCAATTACTTAATTACTCTAAATGATATTGGTATTATTTTCTTCTTTATTCACCTTTGTGAATACAATTTCAACAGGAAGTGAACACCTTTTCTGACTTACTCTTGATAATGGTGGCGTTGACATATCCAGTGCATTAATTCAGGATTCATGGCTGCCGTTTTCGAATTATTGCTTGGCATTGGGAACTAGATTGCATCAGTTGATTTTGTTTTCCTTCTCCTCTGTAGATTTTGTAGGGAAGAGCTGCTGCTACTTGCTATTTCAAGAAATGTCTTGATTTTGAAGACATTGACAACATGGAAGCCCATTTATTTTATGCTAAAGGTAGTAGTTTAAGATAAGATGGAAAAGTTCAAGTCCAGATTAGAGAACAATGATGTGTGTTTCAATCAGAGACTGATTGAAGCTGCTTTTCACCTTCTGGTTTATGTTTTTTTAATGTGATCAGAAGCCCAATAATCTTTCATTTTAAAAAACAAAGTCACTTTACTTTTAATAAGCAGGGAGATGATGGAGTGTTATTTTTGTCAGAGGCCCAGGTAAAATTCTGGGAACCTGAGTTCAAGTCCACTGTAGAAGATGGGGGCATTTGAATTTTAAAAGTCGAATGGTAACCTTGAAACCATTGATTATTGTAAAACAAAAACCTTATTTGGCTCACTTATCTTTTAAGAAAGGGAAGCTACTGACCTTGCCTGCTGTCGCCCTACATATGGGACCCAATGGTTGAACCTTAACTGCCCTCGAAAATGATCTGACAAATTGGCCAGCTGTATCAGAGCACTAAACAGTGTCAAGTAAGGGACTGAAATGGGACAGACCAGTTGGTGCAAACTGGTGCAACACCAGGCTTGTTTAAGCATGAGATGTCAGTCAGATGAAGCTATGGCATAATGGTTCTGTTCGCCGAGCTGGAAGTTTTTGTTGCAAACATCTCGCCCCCTGGCTAGGAGACATCATCAGTGCTGTGGAGCCTCCTGCGAAGCGCTTCTTTGATGTTTCTTCCGGCATTTATAGTGGTATAATTTACCACTATAAATGCCGGAAGAAACATCAAAGAAGCGCTTCGCAGGAGGCTCCAGAGCACTGATGATGTCTCCTAGCCAGGGGACGAAACGTTTGCAACAAAAACTTCCAGCTCGGCGAACAGAACCACTACAACAAGCACCCGAGCTACAAATCTTCGCACAAACTTTGAGCTATGGCATAAGGCTACTTACCTGCCAAACAGCTGAAGCAGAATGTGATAGATGGACTTAATAATTCCCTAACCAATAGATCTGCCATATCCTGTCATAAATGGTGGTGGACCTTCAACCATTGCAGGAATAGGAAGCTCTAGAATATCCCCAAAGTGATGGGGAACCCAGCCTATCAGCACAAAAGATAAGGCGGCAACATTTCAACAATTTTCTGCTAGAATTGCCGAGTGGGTGATCAGTCCCCAGTATCACAGATGCTCGTCTTCAGACAATTCAGTTCATTTAACATGAAATTAAATGGCTGAAGATACTGGATAGGGCTATGGACTCTTAACAATGTTCTGACAATAGCACTGAAAACTTGTGCTCCAGAATTTCCACAGTACAGCTGAATTATTCCACGGCAGATACAACACTGATGTAAAAAGTTACCCAGGGCTGTCCCATACACAAAAAGCAGGACAGATCCAGCAGTGCCAATTACTGCCCACTAATCTACTCTAAATTATCATTAAAGTGATGGAAGGTGTCCTCAAACAGCACTTGCTTCATGATAAATTGCTCACTGATGCTCAGTTTGTGTTCTGCCAGGGATGCTCAGCTCCTGACTTCGTTACAGTCTTGTGAACATTCAGTGAACAAAAGAACTGAATTCCAGAGGAAAAGGAAGGATGACTGCACTTGGTGTCAAGGCTGCACTTGACAGAATGTGGCATACAGGATGCTTAGCAAAACTGGAGTCAGTGGGAATCAGGAGAAAGACACTCGGTTGGTTGGAGTCATACCATGATGTCTTTGGGAGTTATTGTCATTTTAAAACCTAATATCTCTGCAGGAGTTGCCCGGCAACTTTGTCTGCTTCACCCATGGCATTCCCTACACCGCAAGGGCAGGTGATATTGTCACTGCACGATGTTCAGTTTCATTCATGACTCCTCTGATTAAAGCAGTCCATGTCCAAGTGCAGCAAGATCTGGCTTGCTTATGCTGTAGGCCAAGACCCGAGAGATCCAGCACTTTATTCCCTCCATGGAAAATAACAAAATTAAATTCAATCAGCACTGGTGGTTATACATACACCATTTTCTCCAGGACATTTAGAGATAGGCAATAAATGCTGGCTTAGCCAGTCACACCCAGATTCCTGGAATGAATGAAAAATTAGGAATTTGTTAGTTGGGAAATAATTTAATGTTGCTTACAAATAACTATGGGAAGAAAATCTGCCACTCTTTCTGGGCTGGTTGGCAATACACTTTTGTGTGTGTTCCTTATATTCTGAAATAGCCCAGTAAACCATTGAGTTATACGTGAGGATTGATGGTAATTGTTGTCTTGCCAGCATCCCCTTCAGTCTACACTGCATTCTATAAGGCCACTTTGCAACCATTGTAAAATATAAAATGTGTGTGCTGCATTTGGTTTGGTTATGCTCTTATGAATGTTTACTCCCTATAGATTATTTGTAATCAATACACTCTCTATAGAGTGTTTGCTGTGTAAAGATACTTTTGTTTTCTGAGTTTAATGCTTACTGCTGAATCTTATGCTGATTTTGACTCTTAGTTGAAGGTGTGGATGCACTGCTAACAGGATGTTTAATGTCTTGCATCTGGTGCCTGGTAAATTTCACATGTTTTTTATTTGAGATCGTCATTAGACCTTGTTGCCCTGATTTTAACTTGAGCACATGGAAGGTGCCCCCATCAGGCACTGAAGTGACTTTCTGCCAGAAAAGTAGCAAATGCAGGAAGTAATGGAGGACTCTGGTGAACACCAACCAGTCATTACAGCCCTTCAAGGTGGGAAATCTACCTTGGTGTGAATAGATCTGAGAAAGAAACTCATTTGAGGACTGAGTTTATACTTACATCTGTGTCTGATGTGAGACAACAGAGCTTACAACAATTCAACTTGATTTCTACGATAGGGAGTGATACAGTAGTCATTGCAGGCTATTCTGCAAAGGCTGTTATGGTGTTCAAAACTGACATTAGTGTTATGTCAGAGCTTGGTATGGCATTGCTGCAAGAGATCATTGTTTATGTTAATCATATAACCATAACGTATAGAAGAGGCCCTTGGGCCCATTGAATCTGTACCGCCACAAAAATATACTGTAAACATACTAGTCTTACAACTAGTTTCCTGCAGTAAGCCCGTTTCCTTGGATGAATATATGAAGTACAGTATCATACATTGAAGTACTTTTTGAAGATTGTACAGTTTACCTGCCTTCGGGTACCCACCAAACAGGGCAGTCCAAACTCCCATCGCTTGCTGGGTGAAAAAGGTTTCCTCAAAGACCTTCTACATCTCCTACTTTTCAATTTGTAAGTGTACTACTTGTTTTTGATCCTTCGACTAAGGGGAATAGCTGCTTTCTATTCTTCATGTCCAAGCCCTTCACAGTGTTTCGCTCTTCAATCTGGTTTGCCCTCAGCCTTTACTGTTCCACATGAAACAACCTGAGCTCATCCAGTCTCCCTCCAGAGCTGAAATGCTCCATCCTAGGCAACATCTTGATAAATCACCTTTGCATCCAGATTAGCTCGAGTGGCCAGAAGTTTATGTTGCTGCGATACTGAATTTTTAACTTTTCCACATCCATCAGGTGAATTAGCTGGACCACATCATGTGCTATCTGGTTGTACAACCTTCCTGCATTAAGTATCTCGATTGACTCCTAACAAAACCCATCATACCCTCACTTTTATCAAATTCAATGACCCTTCATTTGTTTAGCTTCGTCTGCTGGTGGTTTTGCTCTCTGACCACCAGTGCTAGGTGCCGTGTAGCCTACCTCATCTCTGATCATTACCATTTCTCTTCTGATGCACTTCGTTGAGATCACCTTGTTCACTAGAACCATTTACCCCTAAAAATACAGATCATCCACTTTCTCCTATGCTGTCTTAACCATTCCACTATTTTCTTTCGGACTATTCTCTTCAGTATTTGCCACTGCACCAGTTTCCATATCATTTGCAAACCTTGTGATTGTACTCCTATGTTTAAGTAAAATCATTAATGTACCCAACAAACAGTAAACGCCCAGCTTGGGGCCCTGTCAAACCCAATGGAATCAAACTTACAAGTCACCCACTGCTCCCTATTGTAACTGTGGGTTGAATCATGCCCTTTAGTATGACTTCTCTATTTTTAGACTTTATTTTGTCTGAAATAAAGGGCAATGCTCCATTTACCTTCCCAGTAACCTGTTAAACTTGAACATTAGCTTTTAGTGATTCTTTAATGAGGACCCCCAAATCCCCCTCTGCTGCAGCCTTCTATATTCTGCTTATAGTCTCATGTTTTCTTGCATTATATTCCATCTGACAAGTTTTTTGCCCATTCACTTATCCATTCTGCTGGTTGGGTTCAGTGAGTGAATAGAATTTGGTGATGATTAGAAACCTTTCCTGTCAGGTTGAAAATTCTTTATGAAATCTGTTTGGGCAGCTTTGCTCCAGTTCTTGGTAGGCAAGAACAGTACGCAACTGCGGCTAATCGATAATCTAATCCAGAGAAACTCTGGGTTGATTTGCTTTGGGAAATTGGAAATGAACCAAATTGAAGGTGTAAAAGTACCGATTCAAGACGGCTTAGGGAATCCCTGATGGACTCGACCTGTAAGTCTCTCTTGGTTCGTCCGGAGTTGGTACTCTGTGGTAGTCTACAATATAAAACTCTTACAGTATAGTTTAAGTTATTATCTTTATTTACCAATGGCATTAATGTTACATTATAACACTGATACTTAGAAGTCAGACTTGAGCTAAGGTTCGAAAGCCATTAGCAAAGTAGTGGCGCCAGCCACTTAAGAGCCCTCTTAGGCTACTCTGCATATTGCTGCATACAAGCTGTCTTCATACAGAATTTCTTTTTAAAATTACAAAAACACCACGTGTCCTTAATTAGATAAGAAATAATAAAATGGCAAAAGTTTGCAGAGGAAAAACTCATTGACAGTTCTGAGTACGCTTGACTAATTAAGCTACATGCACATCAAAGTGGGAAATCTTGATCCAGCCAGGTCCCAAATGGCCAATTGCTTTGACTAGATAACCTTCCCTTTTAACAGTACATCATAAGAGGGACTAGTCTAACCTATGTGAGGTGACCTTGCTCAACTAATATGTCCAATGTTGTCCTACAAAATGGCCTTTTCTTTTAAAAATCATCATAGATTTCCAGAAGGCAAATTAAATTCATAACATTCTGGATCTTGAGCTCCAGGGGACAATCCACAAACATTCAACCCCTGACAAGCCAGTGTGCACTCAAATCAGACCACAAAGAGTTCATCTTTCCACCAGCTTCCATCCTCTGTCTCTGTCTGTCTATATCTTGCTCTCTCGCTCGCTTGTTCTGTGTCCCTTGAACCCTTCTGACAGTGAATGTAATTTACAGAAGAATGTTTTTTTCTCTCTCTCACTCACATAAACATCTCCCAACTTACTTACTATGTCAGATTCAGCCTTCATGTTTTCCTAGTGAGAGTAATGAGACATTCATATTCCAGAACAGTCAAGATGAGGGAGCTGAGCTTCACCAATTCAAATCTGCTCAGTGGGGTATACTTGTAATAGGACAATCCTGATATTTTCATGTGTATTTCACTCAGCTTATGGAATTACAAGTTCTTTTCCTATTGAGTATGAGGTTTGTTAAGAGTCTTCAGTATAACCATAATTTTAGTTATCTGACATTCTACTGTGAAATATGTGCAATCTTCCAGCTCCCGGCGTGAGAAGGAAGTACTGCCACACCTCCTACAAGTGAACAAATGTTATCATCTTATTTATACCAATCCATTGGCACTAGAGACAGATGTCCCCAATTCTTCTGAACAAATGGTCCCCCCTTTCCTGGCCATGGTCAAGCGTTTTCTGTATCTCCTATTGCAAATGTGTCATATGTAAGACTCCAGTTTCTCAAAAGGCAATACTGTTAAAACTGATTTTTGGGAGAATAGGGAGGAGTGCATAGTGTTTTTTATGCAAATTTTACTCTGGGGTTTATGGTGTAAATACTGTAGGAATTGTATGTTTTCTGAATGTTTTAACTTCTGTGAAGTATCCAAATAATTTGAAAAGATATAAAACCAGCCTAGTTACTAGTTTAAATGTTACTAAATACAGATAATACGATCATATTATTATCCTTACGACTGAAGGGATTGAAATGCTGAAAAAAATGTAGAAAAAAGACCCAGTTTTACTCAGACGTGAAATTGGAGAGGGGTATAACGAGTAGCGATGGATAGAATGGAGTTTGTATGTTGGAGAAAAAATTACTGCAATTCTGTCACCAGTGGTGGACAGGGTGGGAGGAGAGAGCAGACGGTTGATTGGGATGAGAAGAGAGGATGCATCCTTGAAAGGGGTGTAGGCCAAAGAGGGAGATGAATGTGGATTTTGAGCTTGCTATGCACAGAGCTATGGAGCCACTAGCCAGTATGATGGGATAGAGTTCTCTTGACAAAGTAAGTTTTATATTAGATGGAATTTAGCACCATTGCAGCGAGTATTCTACTCTGTACCCTTTTTAAAAATAACGTCTACTTTTATATTTTCTGAGTCAGAAAATTATATTTTTAATTTCATTCACTCTTGTTCCAGTACTCATATGTGCTTTATGTTATAATTTCCAAATCCGTGCCATGATGCTCATAGCTTGAATTTTGAGTATTGGCGCAGTTTTATAATGTGGTATATGCAAACTATTTTAAAAGCCATTCAAATGTTGCAGAGCTATGTATATACATGAATCATGCAGACAAAATAGAAGCAGAAGTAGACCATTTGACCCTTTAAGCATACGCTGCCATTCAATGAGATCATAGCTGATCTGTTTGTGTTAAAAATTCCACATTGCCATCTATCCTCAATAACCTTTAATTGCTTTGGCAAACAAGAATCTATCCACAATGCACACATCCCACAGGCAAATTAAACAATTCAGATTAATTTTAGTTTTGGAATGAAATTAAAATCAATGTTACCATTAATTAAAATTACTTTAATTCTTTCACTTTTTTCTGCTTCAGTTTTATTACATAAATATGTTTAGTGCAAATTTCTGATGGAGCCGAGTCTGTTTGGAATGTACTCACTGGTGTTTAGTAGTTTAAAAAAAACAATGTGAGGTTAAAGTCCAATAGGTTTATTTGGAATCACTAGATTTCAAAGTGCTGCTCCTTCATCAGCTGGTTGCAGAGTTGTGACAACATAGGCCTTTTAGTCTTTGGCTGAGCAGCAAGCACAATGTGAAAGGCCAGTTGGACATTAGAAATAACCTCAAGGATAATTTTGGGGAAGATATTGCAAAATGCTGTTCACTGCATTAAACTGGAATGTGTGTACAGTATTGTGCCACACATGATTGAGGATTGGCAGAAAAGTTTAAGGTTCCATGCCCAGTTCCCCGTTAGTTTGTGAATCCATGTTCTGAGTATATCATTGCCAGACTTGTACATCATTTTGGACTATTGTAATGTATCATTAAGTCAATAAGAGATAATATTAATTGCTTTCTGCAAGTAATGTCTGCATTCTGTGAATATAACTGAACAAACTTCCGTCAATTCTCTCTCTTTTTTCAGGCTTACTTGGAGTGGTTTTCACTTGTGTGCAGGATATGATCAGTAATGTATCTGAAGATACAACTCCCAAGTTCTTAAACTATGGGGAAAGTGGCTGATGCAAGGCTCTTGAAGGGTCAGTGACCCATTTTTACTCCTTGCTGAATGATTAGTCCTGCAGAGATCATGCTTGTGTATAATATAACATTGGTAATATTAGCTTGAGATCCAGAACAGATGGAAGTACAAAGTGGGCATCCACCTTATGTAGCCAAGAGTTGAGGTTATGCTGAAATGGCAGTGGAGGAGACTATCAATATTGGCCAAGTTGTCCCAGACCTAAGTTACTATGTTTGTACTAGCACTGTTTTTAAAACTGATTTGCCCTTCCTTTTTATATTGTCACTGTGCAGGAAGATGTTTGTTGGTGGACTCAGCTGGGAAACAAGCAAGAAAGATTTAAGGGACTACTTTTCTAAATATGGAGAGATTGTAGACTGCGTAATCAAAATGGATCCTGTGACTGGGCGCTCGCGAGGATTTGGGTTTATCCTCTTCAAGGATCCTGAAAGTGTAGACAAGGTAGGATTCTGTGTTCACTGCCAGTTTTTAACCTGATTGTGTCCAGGTTAAATGAGGAATCCGAACTACCACTTGAAATTACTCAATTGTGATGCTGCATAAGGTTAAAAGTAGGGTTTTTGGTTTCCATTCTATTTTCTCTCCCCTCTTTTCAGGTCTACTGATGCCAATGCCATTCTTTACCTAGTGGGCAGACAAACTGCTCTGGGCTGCTTCCAAAGCTACCTGGGCCATGTGATTGGAACATACTTATTTATCGGATTGGCCATCTTCATGTGATGTGGTGTGGTGGTTCAATGAAAAGCATTCAAGGAATAAAATTGCTTTGATATAATGCATTATATGCCAGAGCATCCAGAATGCTTCAAGTTCACTATGAACTGTAGTGATTGTTTTTTGTAGGCAAATGTGGTTGCCATTTTGTTTCAGAATCCACTCAGAAGAGAAGTAATGAGATAGGTGACTGGTATTCTGGTTTTTGTGCTGGTTGCAAGAGAAATTATAAATACAATACCGTAGAGCTTATTTTTCTTAGGCTAATACTCGATCTTCAGTCCTTCTTTTAACAGGTAGTTTGAGACTGTCTCATTTGACGAATTAACACCTCTCTTAAAATACAACCCTCAGTGCTTCATTGTATTATTGTTCCAGGTTACATGTTCAAGTTAGTGTGCAGTGTGAATTCACAACCATTTGACTCCAAAGATGAAACTTTTACAATAGTTGGAATACCAATCAGCAGAGAGGGATCTGAAGAAAACTTCCATTTATTGGATTTGTCAATCATCTTGGGATTCCTCAGATCAAAACTACCAAGCTGCCCCTCATTGGGAGGGCTGACATGTGCTAATCCTCATGGTCAACATTGAGTTTCCTAGGCTGAAGATTGAATGGTTGTGGCTATGAGCAAACTTTTGTTAAAAAAAAGTTGGTATTCTTTCAGCTGAAATTCAGAGTTAATTCAGTTTTCCATTTAAAAACATTGTACTCATTATTGAGATTTGCACTGTATATGTAGATGTTGAGAATGCCCTGAATCCCCTGTCCCTTTTGAATTAGTGGTAATCTTGAAGAATGAATGTATCCCAAGGCAGTAAAACATATGTGCATTGTTGAGCTTGTAAATGCATTTTATAAAAAGATTGCTGATTGGGAGTGTCAGCCCTGGGGGCATGTGATGGTCAAAACAAAGTAAACTTGTTTTACTCTTCACTGAACACTTTATTTTGGGGATCAAACCTCAAACAGGTTAGTTGCTTTTAAAAAAAAATCAAGTTCCTTTCATGAAGCATGAGACTTGGGTTCAAGTTTTGTGCAGTTATGTGTAGAAATTTCTCTTGCTTCAGTGTGCAGTAGAATATACTGATGTTCTAATTGGCATCATCAAAATTTTAATTTTACAGTAAGTGATAAATTAGAATTCAGCATGAATTCATAACATCTCTTGTATTCCCGGGATGTGTGGAAGCAGGGTATTCAGGTTCAAACTTGTTCTACTAGATCAAGGTTAATTAGTGTCTCATCTTCAGTGACTAATTGTTTTCGTTGCATATTGCTGGATCCTTCTGTCTAACAAAAACCTTTTTAGCTTGTTAGTGAAGATGGTTTGAATTTCTGCTTTGCTTTGTGTGGGGGGGGGGGGGGGGGGGCGGAGGCGGGGGGGGGGAAGTCCTCCTTAATTTCATTGTTAACTAGCTCAGTTGTGGTTTTCAGTTTACTTGCCTACTTGTTCTGGAATCCTCTACAAAGTTTTTCTGTATGTGTCACATTGAATCCCTTTATCATTTTGAATACCTTCACTAAATTACACCTTAACTAATTCAAAATTACGAATTAAAATGCATAATCTGTTTTCAAACTGTAACCCTTTGAGGTCTGGTATCATTCCAGATACTCTAATCTGCATTGCATCCTCTTCAAGGCTGGTGTTTTTTTCCTGCAGTGTTTATCAGTCAGGCGTTATTTTTGAAATGCAGTTGCTGTCAATGTTGCCAAGCCCTGTAGCTAGAATAGCGAGGGGGACGACAGCCAGTTGATCTGTTGTCATTGTGAGAAATGTTAAATTAGTGCAGCAGATTTTCACTTCCAGCTGGATGGTGTGGATGGGGCATTGGTTTAAAATAAGGCACCTTCAACAGTACTACACTGATGTATTGACCTAGGTTGTTTTTGGGTCCAAATTGGAACTTGCTTATCACCTTTTGACTTGCATATTGAATGTGATCAGTATACAGAGTTGACACTAAGATAAAGTGTTGGCAATCTTCATATTTTGGATTGTGTGTGGATTCATGCTCTTAGCTCATGGTCTCAATGTTTTTCTCATGTTTTCTCATATGATGTGAGCATTGTGGCTGGTCAGCATTTATTACCTCTCCAAATTGTCCTTGAGCAGGTAATGGTGAGCTGCCTTCTTGAACTGTTGTAGACCTGTTGTGAGTCATATCACAGTGCTGAAAGGGAGGGAATTCCAGGATTTTAACCCAGTGACACTGAAAGAACTGCGATATATTTCCAAGTCAGAATGGTGAGTGAATTGGAGGGCAACTTGCAGGTGGTGGTGTTCCCATGTATCTGCCTTTGACCTTCTAGATGAAACTGGACATTGATTTGAGAGCTGTTGCCTAAGAATCTTTGGTGAATTTCTGCAGTGCACCTTGTAATACACATTATTGAGCATTGGTAGTGAAGGGATTGGATGCTTATGATGTGATGCCAATCAAGTGGACTACTTTGTCCTGGATGGTGTTAAGCTTCTTAAGTGTTGTTGGAGTGCCCCCATCCAAACAAGTAGGGTGTGTTCCATCCCACATCTGAATTGTACCTTTTGCCTTGTAGACAGTGAACAGGTTTTATTGGAGTCAGGAGATGAGTTACTCTCCCTAGTATTCCCACCCTCTGACCCATTCTTGTGGTGTTGTTTATGTGGCAAGACCAGTTGGATTTCTGGTCAATGTTGAGAATGGGGGAATTCAGTAATGTAACACCATTGAATGTCAGACCAAGCCTGAATGTTATCCACATCTTGTCACATTTGAACATGAACTGGTTCTGTATCTGAGGATTTGCAAATAGTGCTAAACATTGTGCCACCATCGGCAGATATCCCCACTTCTGATCTTAAGATGGAGGAAAGGTCATTGATGAAGTAGGTGAAGATGGTTGGGCCTGGGAAAATACCCTGACAAACCTCAGCTGAGATGCCCTGGATCTGAGATGACTGACTTCCAAGAAATACAACCATCTTATTTGTCAGGTATGAATGCAACCAGTGGAGCGTTTGTCTCCTGATTCCTATTGAGTCTGGTTTTGCTCGTGCTCCTTGATGCTATTCGAATGCAGCCTTGATGTCAAGGTTGTCACTTTTGCCTCCCCTCTGGCATTCAGCCCTTTTGTCCATATTTGAACCACAACTCTACTGAGGGCAGCAGGTGAGTGGCCCTGCAGAGATGGAAGGTTGTGTGTGTGGGAGGGAGGGTGCTGGGGGTGGGGTTGCTGGGTGGTGGGTCTGTTTGGGATGCTCTTCGAAAGGTTGGTGTAGATTCAATGGGCCAAATGTCCTGCTTCCACATTGTAGGGATTCTATAAGGAGGTGCTGCTTGATAGCACTGTTGATGACACTTTGCATCACTTCACTGATGATCAAGAGGAGACTGATGGGGCAGTAATTGGCCAGGTGCAATTTTTCCTTTTTTGTACAAGTCAGAGCTAGAGACAAAAAAAACTGCAGATGTTGGAATCCAAAGTAGACAGGCAGGAGGCTGGAAGAACACAGCAAGCCAGACAGCAGCAGGAGGTGGAGAAGTCAATGTTTTGGATGTAACCCTTCTCCAGGACAGTCTTCCTTGTTTACGGGACATAGCTGGGCAATTTTCCACCTTGTCAGGGTTGTTACTCTACTTGAGAGATTCTCTAGGCAAGATCTGGAACACAGGTCTTCAGTACTATTGTTGGACTGCTGTCAGGGCCTATAGCCTTTGCAGTATCCAGTTCCCCTAATTATTTCTTGATATCACATGGATGAATCGAATTGACTGAAGACTGAGGACCAATAGAGGAGGCTGTGATAGGTTCCACCCTGCACAGCTGGCGGAATCTTAATCCCAGAATGTTGAGAATAGGGGATTCAGCAATTTAGTGTTGTGTGGTGCTGGAAAAACACCAAGCATCCAAGGAGCAGGCGAATTGATGTTTCGGGCATAAACCCTTCATCAGCAATTTAGTGTTGTTGAATGTGAAGGCAGTGGTTGAATCTATTTTTTGTTTTGGGAGATGATGTCTGTCTGGCACTTGTGTAGTATGTAAATTCCTTGGCACTTATCAGCTCAAGCCTGAGAGTTGTTCAGACTGCCTTGGTATCTGAAATCATAAATGGTACTGAATATTATGCAATCCTTGAACTTCCCTAGCTCTGACCTCATGATAGATACCAAATTGGCTGAGTGGTTGGATAAAGGGTAAATGGTGGATGGATATATGTTGGGGAGTTCGCCAGGTGTCTGTATTGGGAGCCTTTTCCTGATTTACATTAATGGTAGAGACCATGGTGTACAAGGAGCAGTTTCAAAGTTTATGGATAATACAGAACTTGGAAGCATCGTAAACTGAGAGGAACTGTGTTCCTTCACTGCTGGGTCAAGATTCTGAAATGCCCTTCCTAAGGGTATTGTGGATGTACCTAGAGCAAAAGTCTGCAAAAATTCAAAAAGGCAGTGCACCACCATCTTCTCAAGGGCAGCCGGGGACGTGTAATAAATGCCAGCCCAGACAGTGACGCGCATTTTCTCACAAGTGACTTTTTTTAAAAATGGCACTGTAGAACTCCAAAAGAACATCATCAAATTGGTTGATGGATAGGTGACAGATGTAGGGAAGTGTGAGGTGATAAATTTTGTTAGGAAGAACATTGTCAGATAATACAACAAAAGGGGATACAATTCTGAAGGGCGTGTTGGAGCAGAGGGATCTGGATGTATAGTGCACAAATCATTTGAATGTGGCAGGTCAGAAGGTGACAACAGTTAATGAAGAGTACTGTATACTGGGCTTTATTAATAGTAGCAAAAAGTACATGAGCAAACAGAATTTGTATATAAGATACTTGTTATACCTTAGCTAGACTGTTGTACACAGTCTTGGGTGCCACACTGCAGGGTGGATGCAAATTCATGTGTGAAAGTATAGAACGGTTTACAAGTATGGTTCCAGGGATGAGAAACTTTGGGTTATGAAGGTAGATTTAAGATGTTGGAAATGCCCTTGGAGAGAAAGTGGCCAAGTAGAGATATGATGGAGGTTTCAAAATGATCAGAGTTTGAACAGCATGGATAGACAGAAACTACTCCCATTCATAAGTTCAAGAGCACATCGATCTAAAGTGGTGTGCAAGAGAAGCGAATGTTGAGTGAGAAAAACTTGTGCACAGTGAGTAGTTTGGGTCTGGAATCTATCTATGACCTGGAAAAGTAGTGGCAACATTCAGGAGGGCATTACATTGTTTCTGTTTAAAATCATGTGTAAAGATATGGGGGTTAGGCAGGAGCTTGGCACTAAGTGACGATGCTGTTTAGGATAACTGCAGATATGAGGCCAAATCACCACCTGTGGCACTTCCATCATTGGAAGGAAGGTAATTATTCAAACAGTCAAAGATGATTAGGACAGGGGGCCATGTTCCTACCTGTTGGCCAGGAGGCCTGAATTTAAAAAAGTATCTACTCCAGATATGTGTCATAATGTGTCTAACCAGGTTAATGGAAATATCAACGCTGAGGAACTAAGGGGTTCTAAGTCCACTTGCTCCAGATGCTTGTGGCTTAACAGGTTGTATTAGAACCATCCACCCTGAGAAACTAAAGGGTTCTTGTGGTGAACTGGTAATGTGCCTCCCTCTGAACAAAAGGCCCAGGTACAAGTTCAACCTGGGTCATAATATGTCTGAACAAATAGATTGAAATATCTACGTCGTGGAACTAAGGGGTTCTTGTGGCACAGTGGGGTTGTCCCTACCTTTCAACCAGAAGCTAGAAGTTCAACTTCCACTTCCATGGAAATGTGTCATAGTGTGGCAGATTAGGTTGATTTTAAATACAAAAGAGCTGGGTTTTCCCCAAGTGGGTGGATGGCTCCTGGACTTGAAAAGGATCTCTGGGAAATGGTAGAAATGGGTGCCCTATGGGTTTGTCACGAAAATACTTGAACTAAAAAGGTTCTTGTGGCTCAGTGGTTGTATCTCTACCTCTGAGCCAGAAGTCCAGGCTTCAGGTCCCACAGCTCCAGAGCTGAGTCATCACATGCCTTAACTGATTCAACAAAATATCTACACGGAAAAACTACTTAATCAAAGTGTTTTGGTGAAAAGATGGACCTCCAGTAGCCACAATCATCTGTGATTTCTACCTGCAAAGAATTTCTCTCTGAATTTGTTCGGTTCCTTGTTGCTACCTGTCAAGTGCGGCCTTGCTGTGCACCCCAGTTGCCTTCCCTTGTCCCTTTGAATTCAGCTCTATTGTCTATGTTTGAATCAAATCTAATGAGCTTTCTAAATGACTCTGACCCTGCAGTTGTCACTTTTGGTGCTGTCATGGACAGATTCACCTGTGGCAGGTCGAGTGCAGGGGAGACAGGACTGCGTGCCGTTGCTCTTTCTGGTTCCTTGGTCAAAGCTGAGTGCTATATCTTGTTTCATCCCTGTTAATCAAACTTTGTAGCTGTTACTTGTGTTTGAGTGGTTTGCTCGGCCATTGAAGAGCCTACCTTACTGTTTCAGATCAGAAGGTAGCAGATGTCTTTCCTTCAATGACATTGGTAAGCAAGATGGGTTTTTACAACAATGGGCAATGATTTTATGGTCACCACTAGACTAGCTTTTATTTCAAGATTTATTAATTAAATTCAAATTTAAACATCTGCTGTGGTGAGATTCAAATGAATGTCTCAAGGGCATTAGTTTGTGTCTATGGATAAGTTGTCCAATGACAACCCTACAATGGCACTCCTCCCCAGGTGTGAGCTAATGTAAGTAAATTCTTACATATGAGAACAAAGAACACCACAGGTCAGGAGCAGGCCCTTCGGCCCACCAACACTCTGCCGACACGATGCCTTGCTAAACTGAAAACCTTTTGCCTGTACGCGGGCAACATGCCTCTACCTCCTGCCTATTTGTACATCTGTCAAGATGCCTCTTAAATGTTACTATTGTGTCTGACAGTGTCTTCCAAGCACTTACCACCCTCTGTATTTTAAAAAAAAAACTTGCCTCTGACATCTCAAATCTTCCCCCTTTTATCTTAAATGTACCTCCCCAAGTAACTGACGTATCTATCCTGGGAACAAAAAAAGTCTGCCTCTCCATGCCCCTCAATTTTGTAAACTTCCATCAGGTCATTCTCAACCTTCATTGAAAGCAAAGTTAAGTTTTTCCAATCTCTCCTCATAGCTTATACCCTCCAAATCGGGCAACATCATGATAAACTGTTTCCAAAGCCTGAACATCCTCCTTGTAGTTTGATAACAGGAACTGTGCATAATATTCCAAATATGGCCTAACTAAGGTTCGTCAGAGCTGCAGCATAACTTGCCAATTTTTATACAATGTGCCCTGATTAATGGAGGCAAGCTTGCTCTTTGCCTTTTTGGCCACTTAATCCACTTATGTTGCCACTTTCTGGGAACTGTGGACCTGCACGCCCACAAGTATGTTGATGCTAATAAATGTTCTGCCATTTACTCTATACTTCACTCTTGCATTAGATCTTTCAAATACATCGCCTTGCATTTGGCTAGATTAAACTCCACCTGCCATTTCTCCACCAGGGTCTCCAATTTATCTGTATCTCGCTGTATCCTCTTGTAATTCTCTTTGCTTTCCATGGTTCACCAGTCTGAGTTATTCGCAAATGTACCAATCAGGCCACCTGCAATCTTTTCCAAATCATGTATATATGTTACAAACAACAGGGTTACCAGCATTGATCCCTGTGGAATACCACTGGTCACAGATCTCCAATCAGATAAGTTCCCTTTCACTGTTCCCGAGAACATTACAGAGCAGTAGAGGCCCTTTGGCCCGCGATGTTGCGCCGACCTGTAGAACCAATCTGAAGCCCATCTAACCTACACTGTTCCATTCTCGTTCTATGACTAAACCAGTTCTGTATCCATCTTACCAACTCACCCCGAATCGCAGGTGACTTCACCAAATGGCCGCCTCATGGCCTTGCTATAGTCCATATGGACCATATCTACTGCCATAACCTCCAATCATATTTGTCATTTCCTTAAAAAGCCAATAAAATTTGGGAGACACTGCCTTCCCTGCACAAAGACCTGCTACAATCGCTAATACTGTGAGTGATGCTGTAGCATGGTAGTTCCATTCTCGTGCAATTCTTTGTTTATAAGGAAATCGTGTAATAGCACCATTTAAACTAATGGGGATGGAATTGTGTTATAATCAATGCACTGCGCTTTAGAAACAGTGTCCCCAGTTGTTTAATCGCATTATAGCAAATTCGTGTTAATGAAATTCACCCTTATAGCAGAACAAACTTTAAGTCAATTTTTTTCCAAAAATGCATAAATCTGATAGGATGCCTTAAAATTTGTCTTCAGTAATTCCCTATCACTGACATTTGGGTCCCTGTTTGTAATTTCCTGGATTATCCCAGTTGCAAAGGAACCATGTTGACTATTCTCCATTTCTCTGGGACCTCACCTGTGACAAAAAAGGAAACAAAGACTTCGTACAAGGCCCCAGCAATTTCCTCCTTCAGCATTCTGGGATAGATTCCATCAGGTATTGGGGATTTGTCTACCGTCATGCTTTTCAGAACATGCAGCACCACCACCTTTTTTTTTTGTATCTTGACCTGCCCCAGAATGTCAACGTCCCCCAATCTGAGACTCACCATCCACCATATTCCCCTCCTTCATGAATATCAATGCAAAGAAGTTTGTTGAAGACCACACCTATGGAGTCCGGCTCCATACACAAGTTCCCTACTTCGTCCTTCAGTGGACCTAATCTTTGCCTAGCTACCCTCTTGCTCCTTGTACATGCTTAAATGACCTTGCGAATTTACTTAATCCTGTTTGCCAAAGATGTTTCATGGCACCTTTTAGCCTTTCTATTTGCTCTTTGAGGGCTCTTTCTGTCTTTAGTTTCCTTACACCCCTTTTTCTTTTTGACGGAGATCTCGATTTCCAAGTTCCTGAATCTTGCCAACCGTATCCTTCGTTTTCACAGGAAGACGCTCATCCTGAACTCTATGCCAGATATGCATTTACCCTCTCCCAGCTGCCCCAGTCTACATTCCTCAATTCCTGTCTAATATTGTGGTTGATGCCTTCCCTGAGTTTAGTACTTTGACCTGAGGACTGCTCTTATCCCTATCCATACATAGCGTAAAAATTACAAAATTATGGTTACTGTTCCCGAAGTGCTCCCCCATAAAACTTCCTTCACTTGGATGTGGCTCATTCCTCAATATCAGGCCTGTTATGGTGCCTTCCCTAGTTGGAATTCTTGCATACTATTTCAAAAAACCATCCTGACTGTCTGTTCTTCTAGTCTTACTGGCCTTTGTCTCAGACTGCTCTTCAGTTATTTTACTTTCTGACCTACTGCTCTGGTTCCCATGCCCTTGCCTCACTTCCATATTGTTGTCTTTTACGTCATTGTTTAGTCAGGAAGGAATGGACTTTTTAGACTTGGCATATTAAGATTCTTCCTTATCTCCATTTTCATTCTTCTGACTCTGAATATGTGCAATAGTCTTGGGCTTGGTCTTTTTTTGCTTGAGGGTTCTGATGGTCACAAATTCTTTCAAAGCATCTTCTGATGGTGGCAATTTCATGCTGGTTAAATAGTTTCCAGGGCACAGCAAAAGTGATCCTGCTCTTGCGTTTACATGAGTCAGTTACATGACTGTTGGTTTGGAGTAACATGTAGGCTAGACCAGGTAAAGGCAGTAGTCCCCTTCCCTAAAGGTCATTAATGATAATGCTGTCCTCGGTTGAGACTAAAAAATACAATTTCAGTAGTGTTGGAGAGTAATTTTATGCAACTGATTTTGCTGTGATGCTGCCTTTGTCCAATACAAAAATGAGTGACATTTTTTCACTTGATAGTTCATTGTTCATGGATTGTGGGGGGGAATGGGGGAATGGCAAAAACAGATACAACTTATCCTGATCTTCGAATATTCAGCTGTGAGTGCATGAGATGAATTTGGATGCCTGGAAATTCTTAACTGAGTGAAATATTCCTTGTGATGAATGAATTTATTCAGAAAGTAGCTCTGAAAGCAGTGTTTTGGCAATGATAATGATTGGACTTGAACCCTTTGCAAGAGCTTGTTTAATTGGCAGCAAAATTGGAGTTGGGAGGTGGGTTGGCATATATGCCTTGTCAGGTTCCTTAGGGAAGTGACACAAAACTTGAACTTAATTGAATTTTGACTGAAGCCAGGGAAATCCTTGTATTCCGTGAAATATTGCACTTGAGATTAGTATGAAATGGGTGCTGCCATATTAGATGTGTTGGTAATCTGAATATGTGCAACTGTTTGTTACAGTTCACTTCAGTTGTAATATGCAAGCTTTTAAATTTATGTATACATGCCCTTATACATAAAATGTCTGAGATGACACATGAATACCCTCTCTTTCTTAGGTTTATAAAGTACCTTTCACAATCATTGACCATCCTAAAGTGCTTTTGAATCAGTTACCCCTGTAATCGTGGAGCGAAGGCGATCAATATGTGAACAGCAAGGAACTGTAAAACATTGCCAGGTACCCAGTTTTAGTGATGCTAGTTGAATATTGGAGGGGAGCTTTTATGTTCACCTGAGAAGCAAATGGGGCCTAGTTTTAAGCTTACGTTGGACAGATAGCATCCCTGGCATTTCCCTTAGTCATGAATTTTAGTGTGAAATTAGACTGTTTAAATTTGCTACTAGCTATTGAGATGCCTACTCCTATTAATTTTAAATAGAATTACACAAAGTTTAATCTACACTAACGCTGTGTAATTGACATCACGCTGAAAAATCCCAGTTTTACAGGCCGAACAAGATTTTGTACATTTGGCTTGTCCTGCTGCAGTTTCTGTAATGCTGCTGTTCCTACAATTTCATCAGGGTAAATTCCAATGACTTTACCATCCTATCAATCATATTTCAATCTTTTCCTGTCAAGTTATGTTGTGAATTGGTGGTAACAATGCTCTCCTTGGTTGTGAGGCTGAGAGATGCAATATAAGTAGTGTTGGAGAGTGTTTTCATGCATTCTGCAGCTGATATACACTGCAGATGCCGTGCACTGGTAAGGGAATTCAATAGTAGGGAAGGCAAATAACTGAAAATGTGTTGCTGGTTAAAGCGCAGCAGGTCAGGCAGCATCCAAGGAGCAAGAGATTCGACGTTTCGGGCTAAAGCCCTTCATCACGATGAAGGGCTTTAGCCTGAAACGTCGAATCTCTTGCTCCTTGGATGCTGCCTGACCTGCGCTTTAACCAGCAACACATTTTCAGCTCTGACCTTCAGCATCTGCAGACCTCACTTTTTACTCGAAGGCAAATAAGAAATATAGTTTCCTAGATTATGTCAATCTTCTGAGTGCAGTTGCTGTTGTTTCCATCCAGGTGACGGGTGAATAATCCAAAAACCTCTCTCCAGCCTTATTATTGATGGAAGGAGGTTAAGTGATGACTCACTGGTTGTCGCGATGTCAACCTCTGCTTAGCCCTTTTAGCCAAGGTTTTGATGTGTCAACTTACTCATTTTATTTGTGACTACAAGGTGTTGATAGTCCACTAGATCAGACTAAAAATGGTCAATGCATGGTGTGAATGTTTTCTGTGTTTGAAACCTAATACTGTACTGCAGCAGCTGGGAGAGACTGTTTCATTGGAGGATCTACAACTGGATTGAAGAATTGGAATCCTTGACAAATAGTCCCATTCTTACTACCTGAAGATGATTGAAGAACAAATAAATAATATGGAACAACTGCAAGACTGAACAGTTTATTTAGTTAACTGTCAGTCATCATTAACTGCTCCAGTCTTATATGGTCTAAACATTTTTCTCCTTTATTGGCAATCTTGTGAAATGTCCTGTCAAATGCAAGCTGAAACACTTTGCCAAGTTTTTTTAAATAACAATTTCTGATAGACTGAGCCAACCATTAATTTCTGGGCATCAGTATTAGTAATTATATTATGTAAAATGTAAATTTATTCTTGTAGATTAGGTGTTTTTTATTGAATGTGGAGATGGATCTGGTCAGCTGTGTTTTACCATCCTTGCACTGACACAATATGCTTGCCTTTAGAGGAAGTAAGCATTACTCTGTTTACCTAATCAATTTTTAAAAGAAGATGATAATCTACATTACTTTGTAACAGCATGTCCTCTACTTTTAAAGGTGTGGATTGTCTAAATATTTGGGCCATGAGAGGACAAAACTGGCTATGAAAACCAAGTTTGGTTAATCTTAAATTGAAGCTGAATCACAATTTTACTTTATTGCAGCTTTACTTTTAACATTAATTTCAGTGAGTGTGTATCTCTTTCACACATACATTGATAAATGGTAACCTGTTATAACTTTATTTGAGATGGTTCAATACCAAGGATGATAGGTTTTGAATGCTGTTTAAATGGTACAAGTAGATATTGAACCATGTTTAGCTAATGGCCTTCAAGCTTGAATTAATATGACAGGTTTACAATTTGAAGGTAAAGTTTTAAAGAGAACTAAGATTACAAATGGTCAAAAAAACCAGTTGAAATGATCAAACATATTTCACTTGTAAATTTGAATATGACCTTTCACTATTTCAATTATCAGTAATCTGCAGGTTGAAGTATGATACATTCGATCAATACAGTATAAATTCTTTGTTTTAACACTCAGGTGCTGAATAAGGAACACAAACTTGATGGGAGAGTTATTGATCCCAAGAAAGCCCAGGCTATGAAGGGTAAGGAACAAATTAAGAAGATCTTTGTTGGTGGTTTGGACCCTGATTGCCCGGAAGAAAAAGTGAGAGAATATTTTGGAACCTTTGGAGAGGTAAGACCTTGATTAAATTGAAGACTTGTATACTCTTTATGTACGCCAATTTATTTATGTTGTAAATAGGCTTATTTTTGAATGCTAATTAGTCTGAGTCACATTAGCATGATATTGCTTCCTTCTGTTGCATCAAGATTTAAAATGCTTTTCTTATTGCACAGTTTTAGTCTAGTTCCATATTCATAATTGCCATAAATGATTTGTTTTGAAGTGCTGTTACTATTTACCTGGGAACTGAGTGGGTAAATCTACTTTTAAAATGTCCATATTTCTCCATTTTGAATCTCCTGTTTGCATGTTAAGTTTGGTTGAAGTTTCTTCTCCCAGTGCTTTCAATGCTGTATCAAGCACAATCATTTTTTTCTGTGGAAAATTAATTTGGAAGGTGTTATATTTGGAATTATATTCTTCTGATTTCACTGAGGATCTTGATCCTTTTCTGAAAGGAGGGAAAAAGATATATTCAAGAGGTTTTGGAGCTTTTTAGATATGCTGATTAATTTCTGCTATTGACAATTTGTTTATGTGCAAAGGCAAGAAAGTTGTCTGTCTTGGAATTTAGGAACATTAGTACACATCCATACCTGAGCAAGGTAATAAGGTTTGTTTATTTGCAGATTGAATCTATTGAACTCCCTATGGACACAAAGACCAACAAGAGAAGAGGATTCTGTTTTATCACATTCAAAGAGGATAATCCAGTGAAGACAATAATGGAAAAGAAATTCCATGATGTTGGAACAAGCAAGGTGGGATATGTTTTACTATTGTTGTGATTGTGTAGCAGATACTTGTACCATCCTGTTAGTCATTTCATGTAAAGAGCAAGCGAAGATTGTATGATTATCTGCACAACTCCATTCACATTCTAACACGTTTTCGTACAAAACCTGCAGTATCTATAAAGCATTGCCAAACTTAAATGTTGTTCTTTGTTTCTTCCTGAAGGTTGAAATCAAATTGGCCCAACCTAAAGAAGTGTACCAACAGCAGCAATGGGGAGGCCGAGGTGGTTTCACTGGAAGAGGAAGAGGTAGAGGAGGTATAATGTATTGTGATCTTCACCATGGGAAGCTACCCCAGTACAACTCTGAGGTCATAACTCAGCGTTTCTCTTATAGAGGCCCGATCCTTGAATTGTAGTGGATGTGACACTGGGCTTGTAGAAATAACCACTCCCATGCATGTGTTCATTAAGTGGGTATGAAGACAATGATAAATTTCTGGAGGTGACTTGAAGTGAAAAATCCAAAGAGTTAACAGAAGTCATTAGATAAAGTTAAGTTTTACGCTTGAGTTCGCAAGTCTAGAATTCTGAAATTATTCCTACAAGTTCATTTTATAACACCATATATGTGTTGAAATTGAACATTGTGCTCACCAAGGAGATATTATTAACCAGTCTGAAATGGACCATAGTCCATTTAAGGTATCCACCATATTCATTATTGAGCATTCCTAACTGGTGTGCCACAAGTTCCTGAGAGTAAGATGTTTATTCTTGGTTCCAAACTTGTTGCTTGAATCCAATCTTCTGACCTTACTTGCATGAGTTTAATATTTTCCATTTCATTGTGGAATCTGAGATTATTAATCTCTAGCTTGACAGATGAATGCACCAGATGGTAAAATAGAACTGAACCATGTTTCCTCAAGTTGTGTGCATGTGCCGATGTTCTACGCACGGTGATTGGCATTGGCAAGCCCATCACGGCATTAACAGCTCTTTCCAGAAATTGTTACTATGCACAGTCCTTGGAGACTCATGCAGCTAGAAAGAAAATTGGAGGAAATGTTGCCGTGGAGTGCATGTTCTCAATTTGTTCTTGTATTCTGTCTGGGGCAGTGGACATGGTTGCTATCCCCTGCTAAGTCAGACTACTGGTCCGTGTTCACCCTTGTTAACTGTAGTCTGTTGGGAAGAAAGACGCTGATGATGTGGGAGAAAAGCTTGTGTTTAAAAGCACTTCGCTGTGTCTTTAGACAGCCCCATATTATGAGTTTCAATTAGTCATAATCTGGATGAATGGAATTTTGTTAGTGATTCAGAGGAATGTGAGGAAAAGTGTTGGCTAATCAATTATGTCTCAGGGTCTCTTATGTGACCCTGACATGTGGATAGATCCTCTGGCTGTCTATTAAGGCGATGAGATTTCTGACAGACAACATGGACCTACCTCAGTTTCTATTTATACTATTTGCCAAAGTTCTGAGAAGGGCCTAAATCTGCAGTCGCCTTCATGAGGTAGAATATGACTGTTTCAACCAAACTAATGCTTTCTTTTCTTCCCTTCCCTGGGATTATTCATTTATCTAACTCAGTTATGGCTGAGATTGAGATAAGTGGATCCCTCAAAAATTTGTCTTGCTCACCCTGCAATTCTGAAGAGAACTACTTCATCTGATTTCTTCCAGTTTATTTTTGCATATTAAAGAATATGTGCTAGGTTAAGCCATTTGGCTCCACCATTCAATAAGTTATGGCTGAACTACCACAATTCTACCTTCTTGTGTTATCACATATTCCTTCCTTCAGTTTGTTTTCAAAAATCTATTGATTGTTATCTTGAAAATATTCAACAGAGTATTCCCCTCGGATAGGGAATTCCAAAAAGACACCACCCTTTCTGAGTGAAAAAAATTCTTTTTGTCCTTGTCCTAAATGGTCCTTTATCCTAAGACTGTGACACCACATTCTGAACTCCCCAGCAAGGGGAAAGCATCCTATCAACATTGATCCTATCTGGGCCTTCAGGAAGTTTAAATGAAGCAAAGTTAATGTCAGAGGTTATAACTATGAACAGTTTTGAATTGCTGACTGTTTGTGTTTGCCATTTCTAGGACAAAGCCAGACGTGGAGTCAAAGCTACAACAGTAACTATTGGAACCCAAGTTATGGAAATTATAACTATGGCTATAACCAGAATTATGGTGGATATAGTGGCTATGACTACCCAGCATACAACTATGGCTATTATGGTTATGGACAGGGATATGGTGATTATAACAGTAAGTTTCATAGATCAGGAGTTGCTTGACAAAAATCCAGTAAGTAGTCCCTTGGTCTGTCAATTTGTTGAGTTGTTGATGTCAGCTAATCCATAGTGGCAATTTATTTGCCAAGAAAGGAGAGACAAAGTGGAGAGCGGCTGGTGTGTGATATCAGCAGATTTCATTCTGGTAGTGGGTCACAGATCAAACTATAGTATGTATGTGGTTCCAAGGATCTTTGAAAAGGAAATGTTTGCCTTTTTTTTGAAAAATGAAAGTAAGTCTGTAGTTTTGCCCAAATCTGTGCTTGAATCTTCGTGACCTGATTGTCAGTTGCTGAACCAAATAAACCAAGGATGGCTATTATATACCATTTAATTCATTTCCACTTGGACAGTGTTTTTTTTTAAAAGAAGACTTCCATTTCAGTATCACCGTTCACATTCTTGGCACATCTCGAAGAGCTTTACAGTTATTTTTGCAGTGCACCCACTAACATCAACAAACTTGCTCATAATTAAGTCCCTCTGACAGCAGTAGTGATCAGAGTATTGATTTTCAGTGTTGGTTGAGGCACACATATTGGTCAAGATACCAGGGAATACCCGCTCTTTCAGTAGTATCTTAGGATCTTGATCACCCACAGCAAATGGAACCTGTGTCAAAGGTGCCCTCTTTCAGATGAGACTGAGGTATTCCCTGAGTACTGCCTTAAATTTCTTGCTTAAGTCCCTTGGAGTGGAACTTGGACTTACAACCTGATTCAAAGATGAGGGATACCAGTGATATAGTTTATGTTGGATTTGGCCTAAAACACTGCAGGAGAATCCAATAAAACATATTGCAAGGGCTTCCACTCCTAGTATACTTCAAGAGATATTGGATGAGAACACAATCAGGATTGACTGCAAAGCTGCAGGCCATCAATTGTTTGCCAAGGTTTCGCTCACGTGGCTGAGGTGGGGTGTCTGTAGAATCAAAACAACAAGGTGTTACTGTCTCTGGGAGGAGGGGTAATAAATTGTCCTTGCTTTTGGACATTGTCCTGGAAAGTTTATACTATTCCAGGAATCTCCTCCCTAGTTAGCTTGTTAATACATGTAACATGATGCAATCCCTCATTTCTGAGTGATCTCCATTGAGAAACTTTGGAATCTTCTTTAAAGCTTCCTCAAATCCCCAAACAACTGATTCAATGATTTTTAAAGTTTGTGTGTCAGAAAAGAATTGCACCAAATGTGGACATCAGTGGATGCCAGTAATAATGATCACCCTTTCACTGTCGCTCAAAATTGTCAGTTACATCTTGGGCACAAGTTTAATGAGTATCTAGTTAAATTGGATCTTTAGCCTGAGAAGATATCTTGTATATAGCCGTGGCAGTTGTGCACTACAACACAAACTCTCGACTACAGTTCTGCTCAAACTGCTAATCTGCCATACACAATAACAGACCAGAGTGAATGTTGTTTGGAAAAATATCTAAAAACTGAGTTGAAAGAAATGGGAATGTCTGCTGCCAGCTTTGCATTGCTGTTCAAATAGGAATAGGTTATTTCAGTTTGAATTGAACTGGTAAGCATTCTGAACTTTAGAACACAGGAACATCTCTGCCTTCTTTGCATAAACTCATCACATTTAAAAGAGAGGCTTACTGGTTTGATATAAATAAGTTAGCAAGCTGCAATACAGCCACGTCACTGTGATCACAAGAATTTCTCTTGAGATTATTGACATTGTGAATTGGATGTGGGCCTAATTTATAAATGTCGAGATAAAGCTGTGACTTATTGCATGTATCTTAACATTAAGGATTAGTGAATGGACTTGCATGCCATTCCCACCATACCCAATGCCAACTAAGTACCTCTACGGTCTGGTTTCTGTTATTTAAGCAGACATAGCAATGTCCTATAAACTGATGGGGTAGATGGCTGTATATGCTCATTGGTGTTGGCTGAGTGGTTAAGGAAAAAATGTTGCCCAGAGCGCTTAGCTCTTCAGAATAACACCATGCAAATTTCTAGATACATCACAGTAGGCAGATAAGACCTCTGCATTGCACCTCATTTGGAAGATGGCACCTGGACACTGCAGACTACTTCTGCATTGTAAGCATCAAACTAGATTTGTGTTCACGTCCGAGAAGGTGCTTGGGACCCACGGCCCCCCCCGACAGAAGAGGTACGAGTGAACACGGTTGAGCCAAACTGATACCTGATAAGGTGTTGGATGAACAGAAGTTTACTTCAAAAGGTAGTCAACAATTTGAGAGTTGACAAATCCTTTTCTTCAACTAATTTTGCTTTCAGGTCAACCAGGCACCTATGGTAAAGCTCCTAGGAGAGGAGGAGGAGGAAGTGGCCAAACTCAGTATAGGCCTTACTAGATGACTTGGCCTTTCCGAAGCTCTCCATGAACAAGGTAAAGCCTATGTTTCGCAGATACTTGAGGAAAACGTACATTTGTAATTGAAAAGCTAGTTCAACGCTGCTTGGTTTTAAAATTGTTCGTAAAATTGCCCTTGCTCTTTTGAAGGCAGCAACATTTTTCGTATGTACAGTATAGGCAAAAAGAAACACCCTGACCACAAATTTACCTGAAACCTTTTGTCAAGTTCTGATCTGTTGTGAAAACTTTTTTTTAGCGATCAATTGGAGGTCAGCTGCTTTAGTAAAATTGTTACACTCCCATTCACTTTTCATGAGAATTTATAGTCCTTGAAAGTATGTGTTGCTGTTCTACCGTGAAAATGCCACTCATTATCCTGACCTGGAAATTATATCACTATTCCCCTTCAGTGGGACTGGGTGAAAATCCTGAAACTTCTTCCCTCATGGCATTTTGGGTGGCCCTACAGCAAATGGACTGCAATGGTTCAAGAAGGCAGCTCACCACCTCCACTCAAGGGGCAATTACAGATGGGTCACAAATGCTGGGCAGCCAGCAAATCCCACTTCCCTTGTGTGTAAAAAAAGACTTTTTAAAAATGGCCTTCATTGCTTGGCTGGAGTGATGAGGATGATCTTTATGGTAGGCTTTAGAGTTGTTTTTGTTAAGGTGCAGTAAAGTTGACCCCTAGGTTGCGAAAAGGTTGAATCCCCCACCTTTTACGTTTTTGAATTGACAAATCATGGGATTCTGGCTGCTTTGTACTTGAGAGTTTTTTTTAAAAAGAAAGAAACACTTTAACCTTCTTAATTTTTCTAATTTGACTTAATCTTTGTGATGATTATCAGATAAATTTCTAAATGCACTTGGGGCGGTGGAGAGTTTTGCAGGGATTACAGCCAATATATGAGTTGGGAGGGCATGACAAAAAGTGAGAGGCATGAGGGACTGGAAACTTAGTCTCTTTCATTGAACAGCAGACTTATTGGCACCCCAGATGACATTTAAAAATTGATAGCATGCTTCATTTTGAATTGTTCATTGTCTGTGGAACATAAGTTTTCCTTGATAGCAATCATATTATGGGTATGTAAAGAAGTCCTGCATGAAAATCAAAGCTGTATTGTGAACTTCTGAAATAGGTAATGATTATCAGATTCTAATAGTAATAATAAAGCCATTCAGAACTTTGGCAGAATTTAACTGGTATGTGTCACCTTAACTGTTTGCTTCCAGATTGAACTAGCTCTTTAAACTGTGTTTTGTAATCTAGATTTTTAAATCAGTTATAATTTTATGGTGCAATTATATTGCATTATTCTAAGTATTAAATATGGGTTTAACGTTTTTATTCTCCCATTTAACTCTTTCTTTTGAGCTTTACATAAATATGTACAGCAGTAAATAGTGTAAGGATAACCTAGACCTATTTGAACACTTAATGAGTAAAAGATCTCAGGTAATGTACCATAATGGGTTTTAAGAATATCAGAGCAACAGCCTGATATGAATTCTACCAGTCTAATTCTGACTTGTACCGTTATGTTTGTACCTGCCAGTGGGAGCTTCATTGCAGGCCATGTCACCATGACCACACGATTCGCACAAGCCTGCACATTGTGGACAGAATTCGAGATGCCCTGTGGTATGGTCTCTTCCAACCTTCTGTCTCACCATAAAGATTAAAGACAGTTTAAAAAAAAACTCTAATTATACACTTTCATTCACGCAGACATTGTTTTTCCTTTTTTAAAAATAAAATTATGTAGCAATATTTTCTTTACAGGCTCAAGTTAAGTGGTAATATAGCCATGACCTCCTGTTTCTTCAATGGATAAAGCCGTTCTTACACATTGTGCTTTCTATTAATAGTGTGTAATTTGATAATGTACTACCAATTGCTAAATAATGCTTGCTTTTTTCTTTCTATAGCACAGTAGTGATGAGTGACTCATGTCTGTAATGTTAATGGACTTGTATATTACAGCATCTGCCGTGTGTGATATATAGTTTATGTATTGTAAATGCAGTTGGCTTAACAACTGAAGGCTGGGCCCAAGAGCATGGAGGACTTGGATAATTCCTTGAAGATACTACTAATCAAAAAAAAAACATAGTTTTGCTCATCAAATCTGCTAAATACATATTGATAAATAGAGAAAACATGTCTCGGCCAGCCCAGTACTTCACACAGTTAGTGTGTGCTCTTTTATTTAAATAGAAACTGAGATAGAAGTTTAACCTTGCTATGTTGTTCCTTCTGTTTTCCAGGTGGCAGCAACTATTATAACAAGAGGGAATGGACATCTTTTGAAATCCTTTAAGAAGTGAAGAAACCTGTCACAAATTTTGTTTTGCATTATGGGCAGTGTTGGATCTGGTGGACTTTTTTGCGTTTCCTCTGTAATTTTTAAATGCAAGTAATATTTGATGACTGTGACATTTTTTTGTAAAGGAGAAAAAGTTGTTGTGTGAAGTTTTTAAACTAATATAATGTACCACCATTTAGTTTTACTGCTGGTGAGCACATCGTGGATCAGTGTGGCAGATGTAAGGGGAAAATGTTTTTTTTTGGTGTATGAGCTCTGTGAAATATTTCCATTTGTAACTCCTCCTGCGTGATTAAATAAAAACCTTTGTACGTGTTCATGGCATCTCTATTATTTTAATATTCCTCCCCTCTCCATCATTAAAATTTATATTACAACAGTACCTGTGAATGAGCTACAGTTTAAATGTATGGAATGTGTGATCAATGAATGAGATAGGATACTCTTTAAATGTGGTCACCGTGATCCATTTGTAGTTGCATCCAACAAATCACTCTATAAGCGTAAAGTACTTGTTTTGTATGCGAAAGAAGTAATGTGTAGTAATGGCAGGGTCTTTGGAATCCAATATGCAGTGATTTTCTAGTATCCAATGTAACTAAATGCTTTATGTGTTCACTGAAATTAAGATAAATTGTGACCGAGTTTGCATTATAATATTCCAAATTTGAAAAATGTTCTGTACAGTTGGGCTGTATTACCTGATGGGAGAATTTTGACGTAAATTTCTTTGGCAGCAGAATGGGTCAAAGCTCGTTACATTGGATTTTATCCCAAGGACAATTTGTCCCAAATGCACCAATGAACGTTATTGACATTCATTTGCAGTACAAGGTGCTTTGCGGATGTGAGTTCAAGAATAATGATCTGTGTGCATGAGTGTGGTGGTTCACCTCTGTGGCATTGGTTACAGATAAAACCTTAATTATGTTTAGTAGCATTGAGGATATTTTCACAGCCAGCTGGCACATTTGGAGTTCAACAAGTTCTCTCCTGTCTTGAGCTGAATTCTCTCACTTACGTTAAAAGTTTCACTGTGGTGGTTTTACTATGTGATTACTATGGTGGCATCAATTTGCACTTCATACGGTAGTGAGGTTTAATTCTAGAATTTTACAGTGGCTATGAGGCTCATCACGAGGGGAGAAAAGATGAACTGCTTTTGAAAGTTTGCACCTGCATAGATTTAAAGTATGTTACTTTAGAATCAGGCTTACTTGTGAAGCATAAACATTTATTTGTCTGTGGTGACTGCTCATCAAGAAAAATTCCAGTCTTGTTGTAGTTTGCTGTTCTTAACCACTGCTGCAGGTTGCAGCAATTCAAGTCAAGATTAGAGTGGTGCTGGAAAAGCACAGCAGGTCAGGCAGCATCCCAGGAGCAGGAAAATTGACATTTTGGGCAAAAGCTCTTCAGCAGGAATTGCAATGACCCTGCCATTACTACACATTACTACTTTTGATTTCATATACAAAGTGAGTGTGATTTGTTGGATGCAACTGCAAATGGATCATGGTGACCATATTTAAAGAGTTAACCTATCTCATTCACTCATCACACATGTTAGACCATAAGACATAGGAGTGGAAGTAAGGGCCATTCGGCCCATCGAGTCCACTCCGCCATTCAATCATGGCTGATGGGCATTTCAACTCCACTTACCCGCATTCTCCCCGTAGCCCTTAATTCCTTGTGACATCAAGAATTTATCAATCTCTGCCTTGAAGACATTCAGCGCCCCGGCCTCCACTGCGGCAATGAATTCCACAGGCCCGCCACTCTCTGGCTGAAGAAATGTCTCCGCATTTCTGTTCTGAATTTACCCCCTCTAATTCTAAGGCTGTGTCCATGGGTCCTAGTCTCCTCGCCTAATGTCTACCCTTTCCAAGCCATGTATTATCTTGTAAGTTTCTATTAGATCTCCCCTTCATCTTCTAAACTCCAATGAATACAATCCCAGGATCCTACCATTCCAGGATCATCCGTGTGAATCTCCGCTGGACAAGCTCCAGTGCCAGTATGTCCTTCCTAAGGTGTGGGGACCAAAACTGGACACAGTACTCCAAATGGGGCCTAACCAGAGCTTTATAAAGTCTCAGTAGCACAACGGTGCTTTTATATTCCAACCCTCTTGAGATAAATGACAACATTGCATTCGCTTTCTTAATCACGGACTCGACCTGCATGTTTACCTTTAGAGAATCCTCGACTAGCACTCCCAGATCCCTTTGTACTTTGGCTTTACGAAATTTCTCACCGTTTAGAAAGTAGTCTATGCTTGTATTCTTTTTTCCAAAGTGCAAAACCTCGCATTTGCTCACTTTGAATTCCATCAACCATTTCCTGGACCACTCTCCCAAACTGTCTAGATCCTTCTGCAGCCTCCCCACTTCCTCAGTACTACCTGCCTGTCCACCTATCTTCGTATCATCGGCAAACTTCACAGGAATGTCCCCAGTCCCTTCATCCAGATCATTAATATATAACGTGAACAGCTGCGGCCCCAACACTGAACCCTGCGGGACAACGCTTGTCACCGACTGCCATTCCGAAAAAGAACCTTTTATCCCAAATCTCTGCCTTCTCTCAGACAGCCAATCCTCAATCCATACCAGTAACTCACCTTGAACGCCATGACATTCACCTTGCTCAGCAGCCTCCCGTGTGGCACCTTATCAAAGGCCTTTTGGAAATCTAGATGTTGAAGGGCTTTTGCTCGATACGCTGATTCTCCTGCTCCTCGGATGCTGCTTGACCTGTGATTTTTTTTTTTCCCCAGCGCTACTTTAACCTCCAGCATCAGTTGTACCCACTTTTGCCTACAGCAATCTAAGTGTTATTCTGAGCTTTTGTTTTAATGCATTGATGGTTTCTGCATCTGAAAATATTTCAGCCAGTGAGCATCAGAAACCCTGCTGTACAAACATTTCACAACCACCCTCTGTTTGATCATTTCGACCCCAATGTGTGGGACAAGGTGCACAGCACTGTTTGTCTGATGGGCTGAATGGACTCAGGACCCTCACCATCTACAACAGTCCACTGGGGGGCGGGGCAATGGGGTATCACGTGTTTGACATGGCATGTTGGCGCATGCGCGAAGCCGGTTTGTTCCGATTGGTGGAGGGGCAAAGACGAGGCTCACGTGACAGTCTGGGGGGGGGAGGGGGTGTGGTGGACGGAGGAAGATGGCGGCGGCGATGGTGGTGGAGGATGAGAGGAGACATCAGGAGAGCACCGAGGACGGGGAGCCGCCGGCACCAGCGCCGTGTGCCCCGGTAACGCCTTTGGCGGCGGGTGCCGGCGACCAGGAGCCGGTGGAGGCCGTTGGAGGAGGGAGGCGGACAGGTAGGTGGGGAGCTAGCTTCGTCACCGACACCGACCCCCCTCCCCCCCGCGACACTGACCCCCCTCCCCCCCGCGACACTGACCCCCCTCCCCCCCCGCGACACTGACCCCCCTCCCCCCCGCGACACTGACCCCCCTCCCCCCCGCGACACTGACCCCCCTCCCCCCCCCCCCCCCAGGACACTAACCCCCCGCGACACTGACCCTCTCCCCCCCCCCCCCCCCGCGACACTGACCCCCCTCCCCCCCCGCGACACTGACCCCTCTCTCCCCCCCCCCCCCGGGACACTGACCCCCCGGGACACTGACCCCCCCTCCCCCCCCCCCCCGGGACACTGACCCCCCCCCCCCGGGACACTGACCCCCCCTCCCCCCCCCCGGGACACTGACCCCCCCCCCCCCGCGACACAGACCCCCCCTCCCCCCCCCCGGGACACTGACCCCCCCTCCCCCTCTCGACACTGACCCCCCCCCCCCCCCGGGACACTGACCCCCCCCCGGGACACTGATTTCCCCCCGCGACACTGACCCCACTCCCCCCCCCGGCGGGACACTGACCCCCCCCTCCCCCCGCGACACTGACCCCCCCCCGTGACACTGACCCCACTCCCCCGCGACACTGATTCCCCCCGTGACACTGACCCCCTCCCCCCCACGACACTGACCCCCCCGTGACACTGACCCCCTCCCCCACCGCGACACTGACCCCCCCGTGACACTGACCCCTCCCGTGACACTGACCCCCCCCCTCCTCGACACTGACCCCCCCTCCCCCCCCCCCCCGGGACACTGACCCCCCCCCCCGGGACACTGACCCCCCCTCCCCCCCCCGGGACACTGACCCCCCCCCCCCCCCCCCGCGACACAGACCCCCCCTCCCCCCCCCCCGGGACACTGACCCCCCCGGGACACTGACCCCCCCTCCCCCCCCCCCCCGGGACACTGACCCCCCCCTCCCCCTCCTCGACACTGACCCCCCCCCCCCCCCGGGACACTGACCCCCCCCCCGGGACACTGATTTCCCCCCGCGACACTGACCCCACTCCCCCCCCCCGGCGGGACACTGACCCCCCCTCCCCCCCGCGACACTGACCCCCCCGTGACACTGACCCCACTCCCCCGCGACACTGATTCCCCCCGTGACACTGACCCCCTCCCCCCCACGACACTGACCCCCCCGTGACACTGACCCCCTCCCCCACCGCGACACTGACCCCCCCGTGACACTGACCCCTCCCGTGACACTGACCCCCCCCCTCCTCGACACTGACCCCCCCTCCCCCCCGGGACACTGACCCCCCCTCCCCCCCGGGACACTGACCCCCCCTCCCCCCCGGGACACTGACCCCCCCTCCCCCCCGGGACACTGACCCCACTCCCCCGCGACACTGACCCCACTCCCCCGCGACACTGACCCCACTCCCCCGCGACACTGACCCCACTCCCCCGCGACACTGACCCCACTCCCCCGCGACACTGACCCCACTCCCCCGCGACACTGATTCCCCCCGTGACACTGACCCCCTCCCCCCGCGACACTGACCCCCTCCCCCCCGCGACACTGACCCCCTCCCCCCCGCGACACTGACCCCCTCCCCCCCGCGACACTGACCCCCTCCCCCGCGACACTGACCCCCTCCCCCCCGCGACACTGACCCCCTCCCCCCCGCGACACTGACCCCCTCTCCCCCCGCGACACTGACCCCCTCCCCCCCGCGACACTGACCCCCTCCCCCCCGCGACACTGACCCCCTCCCCCCCGCGACACTGACCCCCTCCCCCCCGCGACACTGACCCCCTCCCCCCCGCGACACTGACCCCCTCCCCCCCGCGACACTGACCCCCCTCCCCCCCGCGACACTGACCCCCCTCCCCCCCCGCGACACTGACCCCCCCCCCATCCACCCCCCCGCGACACTGACCCCTCTCTCCCCCCCCCCCCCCCCCGGCGCCACTGACCCCCCCCCGGCGCCACTGACCCCCCCCCGTGACACTGACCCCCCCCCCCCCCCTCGACACTGAATCCCCCTCCCCCCCCCGGGACACTGACCCCCCCCTCCCCCCCGGGACACTGACCCCCCCTCCCCCCCGGGACACTGACCCCCCCTCCCCCGCGACACTGACCCCACTCCCCCGCGACACTGACCCCACTCCCCCGCGACACTGACCCCACTCCCCCGCGACACTGACCCCACTCCCCCGCGACACTGACCCCACTCCCCCGCGACACTGACCCCACTCCCCCGCGACACTGACCCCACTCCCCCGCGACACTGACCCCACTCCCCCGCGACACTGACCCCACTCCCCCGCGACACTGACCCCACTCCCCCGCGACACTGACCCCACTCCCCCGCGACACTGACCCCACTCCCCCGCGACACTGACCCCACTCCCCCGCGACACTGACCCCACTCCCCCGCGACACTGACCCCACTCCCCCGCGACACTGATTCCCCCCGCGACACTGACCCCCTCCCCCCCGCGACACTGACCCCCTCCCCCCCGCGACACTGACCCCACTCCCCCGCGACACTGACCCCACTCCCCCGCGACACTGATTCCCCCCGCGACACTGACCCCCTCCCCCCCCGCGACACTGACCCCCTCCCCCCCCCCCCCCGCGACACTGACCCCCCTCCCCCCCCGGTTACACTGACCCCCTCCCCCCCGCGACACTGACCCCCCCCCCCCGGGACACTGACCCCCTCCCCCCTGCGACACTGACCCCCCTCCCCCCCGGGACACTGACCCCGCCTCCCCCCCCCCCCCCCCCACCCGGACACTGACCCCTCCCCCCCCCCCGGGACACTGACCCCTCCCCCCCCCCCCCGGGACACTGACCCCCTCCCCCCTGCGACACTGACCCCCCTCCCCCCCGGGACACTGACCCCGCCTCCCCCCCCCCCCCCCGGGACACTGACCCCCCCCCCGGACACTGACCCCCTCCCCCCTGCGACACTGACCCCCCTCCCCCCCGCGACACTGACCCCCCTCCCCCCCGCGACACTGACCCCCCTCCCCCCCCCGCGACACTGACCCCCCTCCCCCCCCCGCGACACTGACCCCCCCCCCCCCGGGACACTGACCCCCCCCCCCCCCCCCCCCGGGACACTGACCCCCCCTCCCCCTCTCCCCCTCCCCCCCCGGGACACTGACCCCGCCTCCCCCCCCCCCCGGGACACTGACCCCTCCCCCCCCGGGACACTGACCCCTCCCCCCCCCCCGGGACACTGACCCCCTCCCCCCTGCGACACTGACCCCCCTCCCCCCCGGGACACTGACCCCGCCTCCCCCCCCCCCCCCCCCCCCGGGACACTGACCCCGCCTCCCCCCCCCCCCCCCCCCCCGGACACTGACCCCCTCCCCCCGCGACACTGACCCCCCTCCCCCCCCCGCGACACTGACCCCCCTCACCCCCCCCCCCCCCCCCCCCCCGGGACACTGACCCCCCCTCCCCCCCCCCGGGACACTGACCCCCCCCCCCCCCCCCCCCGGGACACTGACCCCCCTCCCCCCCCGGGACACTGACCCCCCCCCCCTCCCCCCCCGGGACACTGACCCCCCTCCCCCCCCCCCCGCGACACTGACCCCCCTCACCCCCCCCCCCCCCCCCCCCCCGGGACACTGACCCCCCCTCCCCCCCCCCGGGACACTGACCCCCCCTCCCCCCCCCCCGGGACACTGACCCCCCCCCCTCCCCCCCCGGGACACTGACCCCCCTCCCCCCCCCCCGGGACACTGACCCCCCTCCCCCCCCCCCCGGGACACTGACCCCCCCCCCCCCCCCCCCCCCCCCCGGGACACTGACCCCCCTCCCCCCCCGGGACACTGACCCCCCTCCCCCCCGCGGCACTGACCCCCTCCCCCCCCGCGGCACTGACCCCCTCCCCCCCGCGGCACTGACCCCCTCCCCCCCGCGGCACTGACCCCCTCCCCCCCGCGGCACTGACCCCCTCCCCCCCGCGGCACTGACCCCCTCCCCCCCGCGGCACTGACCCCCTCCCCCCCGCGGCACTGACCCCCTCCCCCCCGTGACACTGACCCCCCCCCCCCGTGACACTGACCCCCCTCCCCCCCCCCGTGACACTGACCCCCCTCCCCCCCCCCGTGACACTGACCCCCCCTCCCCCCCCCCGTGACACTGACCCCCCTCCCCCCCGCGACGCTGACCCCCCTCCCCCCCGCGACGCTGACCCCCCTCCCCCGCGACGCTGACCCCCCTCCCCCGCGACGCTGACCCCCCTCCCCCGCGACGCTGACCCCCCTCCCCCGCGACGCTGACCCCCCTCCCCCGCGACACTGACCCCCCTCCCCCGCGACACTGACCCCCCTCCCCCGCGACACTGACCCCCCTCCCCCGCGACACTGACCCCCCTCCCCCGCCCCGTGACACTGACCCCCCCTCCCCCCCCGTGACGCTGACCCCCCCTCCCCCCGCGACGCTGACCCCCCCCCGCGACCTGACCCCCCCCCCCCCCCCGCGACGCTGACCCCCCTCCCCCCCCGACGCTGACCCCCCCTCCCCCCCGCGACCCACCCCCCCCTCCCCACCCCCCCGACACTGACCCCACCCCCCCGACACTGACCCCACCCCCCCGACACTGCCCCCCCCGACACTGACCCCACCCCCCCGACACTGACCCCACCCCCCCGACACTGTAGAATTGCTAGCCTATCATGTAACCTTAGGTTGTACCACAGTATTTAAATGATGAGACCAGTTCACTTTGTAGTCAGTGTTAACTCCAGAATGTTCACTCTACTTTCAGCGATGGTAATGCCATTGAAAGTCAAGTAGTGATGGTTAGATTCTGCCTTGATTGAGATGGTCATTGCTTGTCAGAAATGTTACTAGCAGCTTTTTAGCCGAAGCTTAGATATTTTCCATGTCTTAATACTCGGTATCTGAGGATCTGTGTGTGGTCCTGAACGTTGTGTAGTTATCTGTGAATATTTAACATAGGAGCAGGGAAGATAAGAGCATGAATAGGCATTTGACACCTCTCACCTGCTCTGCCAGTCAATAAGATCATGACTGGTTATTGAGCTCAATACCCTGCACCTTGTACTCCCAGTGCCCCCAAAATTCCCCCGACTCCTTTAGTCACAGGAGCTATATCTACCTCCTCCTTGAAAGCACAATGTTTTGGGTTCAACTACCGGCTTGCCACTCTCTGGATCATCGCCTTGGATCGCGGATCTCTCATCCTTAAACTATGACCCCTGATCTGGTCTCCCTTACCACAGGGGACATTCTTCCTGCATCTAACCTGCCTAGATCTGTTATGATTTTATAGATTTCTATGAGATGCCACCTCACTCTTTTAGCTCCAGTGAATATAATCCTAACTGACTGCGTCTCTCTTCATATCTCAGTCTTGCCATCCCAGGAATAAATTTGCTGCATTCCCTCGATAGCAAGAATATCCTTCTCCAGTAAAGGAGACCAAAACTGTGCACGATATTCCAGATGTGGCCTCACCAATGTCCTGTATAATTGAAGTAAAATATTCTCATTCCTGTTTTCAAATCCTCTTTGCTATGAATGGCAACATACAGTTTATTTCTTTTACTGCCAGCTGCATCTGCATGCTTTCTTTCGGTGAGTAGTGCACAAGGGTAACCAGGTCTCACTCACCGTTCCTCTGTCTCACTTTACAGCCATTCAAATAATAACATCGACCCAAAATCTTAACTCTGTTTCTCTCTCCCTGCAAATGCTGCTAGACTTGCTGAGCTTTTCCAGCACTTTCGGTTTTTGTTTCTATTTGATAGCATCCACACTTCTTTCAATTTTTGAGATAGAAGGGATATTTCTCTGCGATTTCGCCTGTGATAAACATAGTATTGAAAACATTCTTTCTTTATTATGTAATAAAGCTCTGTATTAAACTTGCATTCTATTGTTTAAAATGATCTACAGTCTCCTGAATGTTTTTGCTACTAGCTACCATGTTAACCAACTACAAAAGTTATGTATACGATCTATCACGCCAGGTTTATTTTGACATCAGATTTGTCCTGGTCATACAGCATGGAAGTAGACTGTGTGGTTCAACTTGTAAACGCCGACCTTGTTCCCAAACTAAACTGGTTCCACTTGCCTGTGATTGGGAAATGTTTGGAGGGATATGGGCCATTCAGGTATCTATCTAAATTGAAGACCATAAGACATAGGAGTGGAAGTAAGGCCATTTGTCCCTTTGAGTCCACTCCGCCATTTAATCATGGCTGATGGGCATTTCAACTCCACTTACCTGCACACTCCCATCTTTTAAATGTTTTTAGATGTTGTAACTGTACCTACACCCACCATTCCTCTGGCAGTTCATTCCAAACATTAACCACTCTGTGTTTAAAATAAAAGTTGTCTATTGTGTCCTCTTTAAAACTTTCTCCTCTTGCCTTAAAAATATGCCCCCTGCTTTTGAACTTTCCCACCGGACAGAAAAAAATTCTTGATTTGCACCTTATCTATACCTCCTCATGATTTTATAAACTTCAATAAGGTCACCCCTCAACCCCTCTACTCCAGTGAAAAAAGTCCCAGTCTAATTTTATAACTCATACCCTCCATTCCCAGTAACAACCAGGCAAATCTTTTCTGAACCCTCTCCAGTTTAATGACATCCTTCGTATAGCAGGTAACCAGAACTGCACACAGTATTCCAGAAGAGGCCTCACCCAACATCCTATCCAACCTCAATATGACATCACAGCTATTATGCTCAAAGGTCTGAGCAATGAAAGCAAGCAAGCTAACCACCTTCGAAACCAGCCTGACTACTTGTGATGCAAATTTCAAAAAATTATGTACCTGAACCCCTAGGTCTCTGTTCATCCACACTATCCAGGGCCCTACTTATAATTGTATAAGTCCTGCCCTTTGTTTTATCAAAATGCAATACCCTGCATTTAACCATCATAATGTGATGTGTTGGGCATTTTTACTTAAATAAACATAGCCATTGCTCCACTTTGAATTTGTTAAATATATGGAAACAAAAGTTATGTAGCAATATGCTGAAAAGGCTTTAATTGGACTTGATTAGATTACTGGCTATGAATCTTTAGCCCTTCTTTGTGGCTGATTTCCCCACTTAATTGAAGAACTCCTCGATTAACCGTCAATGTTGTCACAATTCTGTTCTGTTAATAGATGATTTTGGAATAGAGACAGCAGAGGAAGCCACAGAACCTTCAGAACCAGACATCAATGAACTCTGCAAGGACATGTTTACCAAGATGTCTCTCTACTTACAAGGAGAACTCACAGGTGAGTTTGATATTGTTGCTTGTGGAGCAATTAAACTGTCGAGCCAATCAATTCAGTAATGGGAGCAATAATGCATCTTTTCTAATCCTCTCTCAGGCTATTAGAAGATATTAGGCAAAGATTCTGTCTTGGTTCATTGTGACTCCAGACTTTTAATTGCCCTCTGAAATGGCCAATCAAGCCACTCAGTTGAAATGCAGTTGGGAATGGTCTTGACAGAGCACCCACATTTCCTGAAAGAACGTAGTAAAGCAGTGCTATAGTTGGTAATATGGACAGTGAGCTCAAATAGGACCAAATAGGAACACATTTTATGCCTTCCTGATTTATGTGGTACAGTTTGAAGTCAGCCAGTGCTCATATCCCTTTTTATTTAAGCAGCTGTAACCTTGCAACTCTTGCTGTTTTAAATAGACTGACAGCTGAGGTATACATTACAAACAGAATTCATCACTGATTTATAGATGCCTCCTAACCTCTTTCTGTCATAGCTACCTGTGAAGATTACAAACTCTTGGAGAACATGAACAAACTGACTGGCCTTAAATACCTAGAGATGAAGGAAATTGCTCTTAATATTAACCGCAACCTCAAAGATCTCAATCAGAAATGTGAGTATTTTGGCATTTCACTTTTCAACAGAGTAGTTGCTCATGGGTAAATTGGTATTTGATGATACTGTTTAATTGCTAACCCCATTTGTTTCCAAGCTCTGGTTTCTTTTTTCTCAGTCAGCCTGGAACATCTCCCCTAACAGCATTATGGGTATCCCTGTGTCCCAAAGTGGAGTGGTTCAAAAAGACAACTCACCATCGAACCTTCAAGGGCAGTTAGAAAAGGGCTTATGCCCGAAACGTCAAATTTCCTGTTCCTTGGATGCTGCCTGACCTGCTGCGCTTTTCCAGCAACACATTTACAGTACAGGAGTTGGGAGGTCATGTTGCAGCTGTACAGGACATTGGCTAGGCCACTGTTGGAATATTGGGTAAAAACAATAACTGCAGATGCTGGAAACCAGATTCTGGATCAGTGGTGCTGGAAGAGCACAGCAGTTCAGGCAGCATCCGAGGAGCAATAAATTCGACATTTCGGGCAAAAGCCCTTCATCAGGATTAAAGGCAGAGAGCGTGAAGCATGGAGCGATAACCTAGAGGAGGCTGGGGGTGGGGAGAAAGTAGCATAGAGTACAATGGGTGGATGGGGGTGGGATGAAGGTGGGGGCGATAGGAGGGAGGAGGGTGGAGGCGATAGGTGGAAAAGAAGATAGGCAGGTAGGACAGGTCATGGGGACAGTGCTGAGCTGGAAATTTGGAACTAGGGTGAGGTGGGGGAAGGTGAAATGAGGAAACTGTTGAAGTCCACATTGATGCCCTTGGGTTGAAGTGTTCCGAGGCGGCCCAGGACCTCCATGTCCTCGGCAGAGTGGGAGGGGGAGTTGAAATGTTGGGCCACAGGGCGGCGTGGTTGATTGGTGCGGGTGTCCCGGAGATGTTCCCTAAAGCGCTCTGCTAGGAGGCGTCCAGTCTCCCCAGTGTAGAGGAGACCGCATCGGGAGCAACGGATACAAAAATGATATTAGTGGATGTGCAGGTAAAATTTTGGAAGTGGAAGGCTCCTTTAGGGCCTTGGATGGAGGTGAAGGAGGAGGTATGGCCACAAGTTTTGCAGTTCCTGCGGCGGCAGAGGAAGGTGCCAGGATGGGAGGGTGGGTTGTAGGGGGGCGTGGACCTGACCAGGTAGTCACGGAGTGAATGGTCTTTGTGGAAGGCGGAAGGGGGTGGGAAGGGAAATATTTTCCTGCTGGTGCGGTCTTTTTGGAGGTGGTGGAAATGTCGGCAGATGATTTGGTTTATGCGAAGGTTGGTAGGGTGGAAGGTGAGCACCAGGGGTGTTCTGTCCTTGTTACGGTTGGAGGGGTAGGGTCTGAGGGCCGAGGTGCGGGATGTGGACGAAATGCGTTGGAGGGCATCTTTAACCACGTGGGAAGGGAAATTGCGGTCTCTAAAGAAGGAGGCCATCTGGTGTGTTCTGTGGTGGAACTGGTCCTCCTGGGAGCAGATATGGCAGAGTTGGAGGAATTGGGAATATGGTATGGCATTTTTGCAAGAGGTAGGGTGGGAAGAGGTGTAATCCAGGTAGCTGTGGGAGTCGGTGGGTTTGTAAAAAATGTCAGTGTCAAGTTGGTCGTTATTAATGGAGATGGAGAGGTCCAGAAAGGGAGGGAGGTGTTAGAGATGGTCCAGGTAAATTTAAGGTCAGGATGGAATGTGTTGAAGTTGATGAATTGCTCAACCTCCTCGCGGGAGCACGAGGTGGCGCCAATGCAGTCATCAATGTAGCAGAGGAATATTGCATGCAATTCTGGTCTCATTCTAGGTTGCCCTGCATGAGAAAACATTATTTCTATATCTGCTTTCAGTCCCTTTAGCATCTTGTATGCCTCAATTGTACCTCCTCTCGTTTTTGCAAATTCCAGAGAGTATAGGTTTAAATTCCACAATCTCATTCTGTAAAGTAAGCATTCTTAGTAAAAATGGCTGACAGATTAATACTTCCTCGGTGGTTTCTGTCTTGCAATATATTAGATTAGATTAGAACAGCGTGAAAACAGGCCCTTCAGCCCAACAAGTCCACACGACCCTCTGAAGGGACCCTTCACCCAGACCCATTTCCCTTTGACTAATGCAGCTAACACTATGGACAATTTAGCATGGCCGATTCACCTGACCTGCACATGTTTGGATTGTGGGAGGAAATCGGAGCACATGGAGGAAACCCACGCAGACACGGGGAGGATGTGCCAACTCCACACAGTCACCCAAGGCTGGAATCGAACCTGGGACCCTGATGTTGTGTGGCAGCAGTGCTAACCACTGTGCCGCCCAACGATGGTGTCAAAGGAGTGTTGAGAGTCTCTCTGCTGGTGTTGCCAGTTTTCAGTAAGGATGCTGAACACTAATGGGCGATTCTAATACTGGGGTAGAGGGGTCGTTGGGGAAGGTTCAGAGTTCACAAGTCTGCCTCATGCAGTGGATTTTTTTTCCATCACAGGATTCTGTGCGACTATGCAAAAGCAGCAGGACAAAAAAATACATTTGAGTGGCTCTTAAATTAAAGCTATTCATACTGCAATGATTGGGCACATTCTCTTGCTTGAAGCAGTTGTATTTTGAACTTTTGCTGGTACCTTATCTGTCTCGTAACAAATTTGATTTATGTTCTACACCCATCCTATACAGATGTAGAACAGTTTTGTGCAGATTTAGATTTTAACTTTTTTAAAAAAGTTGTTGTGTAGTCCTGACTGATTCAAACCTATACAGTGTTTATCTTTCAGATGCCAGTCTGCAGCCATATCTTGATCAGATTAATCAGATAGAGGAACAAGTCGCAGCACTCGAGCAAGCAGCCTACAGATTGGACGCATACTCCAAAAAGCTAGGTGTGGATTTGTACTCTTGTTTTCCAATGTTTACTACTGCATGTTCCCTTGCATTGCTCTAGAGAAAGAGTATTAAAATTAAAATGGTATATTTACTGGCATCATTGTTCTGAAAATCTATTTTGAGAGACCCATGCATCGCTTCATATAAAAATTAAAAATTCTTGCAGCTCGGATAGTCCCTAAATTTGAAGCAATGTCTTGGAGCTCAATGCTGTTCAGTTTATGAGCTGAGTTCACACTGAAGAACGATAGATGAATGTGAAAGAAATAGCCAGGCTGCTTTTTTAGGGGGATATTGAAGCAGTGGTATAGAGTTCTGCTATGTCCCACTTACTGTTTATCTTTGTCAACACTCGTCCACAACGCTTAACTGATGTTAACGACCCATGGAATCATAGACCGATACAACAGGGAAACAGACTCTTTGGTCCAACTCACCCATGCTGACCAGATATCCTAAATAAATCTAGTCCCATTTATCTCTGAACCTTTTCTAATCATGTACCCATCCAGATGTTTTTTGAATGTTGTAATTGTACCAGTCTCCATCACTTCCTCTGGCAGCTCATTCCGTAAACACACCACCCTCTGTGAGAGAAAATTGCCCTTGGGTCCCTTTTTAAATCTTTCCCCTCTTGCCTTAAACCCTCTACTTTTGGACTCCCCCACTTTGAGGGAAAGATTTTGTCTATTTGCTCTATTCATAGTCAACAGAGATGTACAGCACAGAAACAGAATTTTCGATCCAAATCGTCCATGCCGACCTGATGTTCTAACCTAATCTCGTCCCATTTGCCAGCACTTGGTACGTATCCCTCTATACCCTTCCTATTCATATACCCACTCTGATGCCTTTTAAATGCTGTAATTATACCTCTACCACTTCTTCTAGTGGCTCGTACCATACACGCACCACCCTGAGTGAAAAAGTTACCCCTTAGACCCCTTATATTTTTACCCTAAACCTATGCCCTCTAGTTCTGGACTGTTCCCACCCCAGGGAAAAGACTTTGTCTATTTGTCCTAGCCATGCTCCTCATGACTTTATAAACCTAAGTAAGATCACCCCTCAACCTTCCCTCCAGGGACAACAGCCCCAGCTTCTCCTATAGCTCAAATCCTCCAACCCTGGCAACATCCTTGCAAATCTTTCAAGTTTCACAACATTTCTCCTATGGCAGGGAGACCAGAATTGCTCGCAGTATTCCAAATGTGGCCTAACCAATGTCCTGTACAGCCACAACATGACCTCCCAACTCCTATCCTCAGTGCACTAACCAATAAAAGCAAGCATACCAAACACTACCTTCACTACCCTATCTACCTGCAACTTCACTTTCAAGGAGCTATGAACCTGCACTCCAAGGTCTCTTTGTTCAGAAACACTCCTCAGGACCTTACTATCATGTGTATAAGTCCTGCCCTGATTAGCCTTTCCAAAATGAAACACTTCACATTTATTTAAATTAAACTCCATCTGCCATTCCTCGCCCCATTGGCCCATCTGATCAAGATCCTGTTATATTCTGAAGTGACATCCTTTGCTGTCCACTACACTCCAGTTTTGGTGTCATCTGTAAACTTGCTCTCCATACCTCCGATATTCACATCCAAATCATTTATATAGATGACAAAAAGTAGTGGACCCAGCATCAATCCTTGTGGCCTCCATTCTAAAATGCAACCTTTCAACACCACCCTCTATCTTTTGCCTTTGAACCAGTTCTGTTTCCAAATAGCTAGTTCTCCCTCTATTCACTAATCGAACCTTGCTAACCAGTCTGCCATGAGGAACTTTGTTAAATGCCTTACTGAAGTCCATATAGATCATGTCTCCTGCTGCTCCCTCATTAATCCTCTTTGTTACTTAAGAAAACTCAGCTTCGTGAGACATGATTTCCCACGCACAAAGCACGGTTGACTATCCCTAACCAGTCTTTGCCTTTTCAAACACACATAAATCCTGTATCTCAGGATTGCCTGTAACAACTTGCCCACCACTGATGTCAGTGCTCACTGGTCTGTAGTTCCCTGGCTTTTCCTTACCACCTTTCTTAACAGTGCCACATTAGCCAACCTCCAGTCACCTGTGACTATCGATGATGCAAATATCTCAGCAAGGGGCCCAACAATCACTTCCCTAACTTCCCACAGAGTTCTAGGGTACACCTGATCAGGTCCTGGAGATTTATTCACCTTTATGCATTTTAAGCTGCACACAACCACCACCACCTGTAATTTGGACATTTTTTAACATGCCACTATTTATTCCCCCACTTTCTCTATCTTATATATCCTTGTCCACAGTAAACACTGAGGCAAAATACTCATTTTGTATCTCCCCCATCTCCTGCAGCTCCACACATAGGCAGCCTTGCTGGTCGTAGAGGGGCCCTATTCTCTTCTTAGTTACCCTTTTGACCTTAATATATTCATAAAATCTTGTTGGATTCTCCTTAATTCTATTTGCCAAAGCTGTCTCATGTCTCCTCTTTGCCCTTCTGATTTCTCTCTCAAGTATACTCCTTACTGCCTTTATACTTTTCTAAGGATTCGTTTGATCTCTGCTGACTATACCTGACATCAAACATTAATTGTAGAATATGCCATGAGATGATCCAGCAGCAACATGCAAGTTCCTTTGTTTGATAAAGTGAAATACAGGACATGTCCAGAGTCTTGTATTGAAAATTTTTATGTATGTTACCTTGGATATTAATGCTTCTTTTAGTAACTGAGTGTGGCTTTTGTATTCTCTGAACCTGACATGCCATGTTATGTGAGACTTAGTCAAGCTCCGGTCTGAAAACTAGCAATGATATTTGTGTAAATGCACATGAGTGAAAAGCCATATCATTATTGGAGGTATGTTCTGTGTAGTGATCCTCCTCTTGACGATTCTAATTGCATTGTTCCATTCTTATTACAGAAGCCAAGTTTAAGAAATTGGAGAAACGATGACTTTGGCAGGTGTCACAAATCTATGTTTATCCTTGAATGGATATAGCACAAGACATTGGAAAAATTACTGGAGAACTGATAAAACTTGTGGTCATGGAGATTATTGGTGAGTTCTTTAGTGACCAATCTGCGAAGATTGAACAGATGCTGTTTTGTGACAGCCCTCCCCCTGACTTGACTGTATAGGGAAATGGATGAACAAAGTAGAGATTTTGGATCCTAGGCCACTGTTACTGCCTCTTCAGGAGAATAGAAAACCTCTACTGTGAAAACTATTTAAGAATTCAGCTTGCTGAACTGACTTTTCACGATTTAAATAAATAGTTCCTCCACTGTGACTACTAGGGGCGAAGCCACCGGGTCTGTTCCCAACATGAGCATAAGAATGAATAATAGCCTACAAGTTATTATTCCACCCTTTCTGTGGGCAGAACTTCCAAACCTTATTCGGCAAAGGTAGTAGTTAACAATGACCTTATTGGTAAATTAAGGTAAATACTTATTTAATAACATATTCATTAAGTGTATTTACTTGTGATGGTTCATTAACTCTGACTTGAAAGACATTGGTGAGTGATGCAGTTTTAAAAAGAGAAAGTGAACTTGGTGCGTATAAAAATAGAAACTATGCAGTCTAATGAGTGAAAACATTCAAAGATCATCTGCAAAAGTCCAAAATGCATTTGTGTGTGTAGAGTAAAATTGGTCTTGATCTTGTAAATATTTGCACATCCTGTTCACAACTGCCATTGGGTTAAATCTTCAGTAAGTAAAGTTGGGGTCTGTACTACTGGGATTCTGACAGATGCCTTATTATCTGCATTAATAGAACCTACCATGATATTGTGAAAATAATCAGTTTCAAATGTGAGATACAAATCAGTGATGTTAAGAGTTCATGACACATATAAAACAAACTCTTTTCTCTTTGTAAACCTGCTTTTATAAATATTCAGTTGCCCTGAGAAATGTTAGCACTTCCTTCTATTGATTATCACTTCCTCTTCCTCCCTGTTTGCTTTTCTAATTTCTGGTGTCAGTGTTCTCTTTCCCTGTCCTGGTACATCAGCTTCTGGTATTGTTTATTAACTTGTTCACTGATTGACACTTGTAAGTCATTGTCATTGCTGAACCCTGAACCTTTTCAGATTCATGATGGCCATACCTATCTGCTGTCTGATTAGTGTCTGTGGTTTTATCAGTGGGCCTTTGCAGCCTTCTGGTCCTGCCTGAAATGTTAACTGCTGTATGCTTTTGTCCTTCCAGACAATAAGCTGGTTGGCTGTTTCCATTTGTCTCAGTTCACTTCTGTACAGAAGTTTCACATGTTTGGAGAATTTATTTAATCTGTCTTCTGCATTGGTGGGCAGTCAGTGACAATGCTGCACCAAAAGTGAAGAGTGATGTTGGGCTAAGAGTCTAGTTTGTAATCAGTTGTATAGTAAAACAGGCCATTTTATCTAAAATGAAATTTGTACTCCATACTAACCTTTTGTCCCCGTCTTTAATTCTCCAACATATCCTTCTGTTATTTTCTCCTTACATTTAATTAGAGATTTTTAAAAAAGAAATCCCCATTTAATTTATTATTCGGTCTTTCTGGCTCCCGCTTAAGTTCATTGGTGCACTAAAGTATCTTCTGTCAGCCTCCCCTGCCTTGATAATGTTAAAAGCATCTCCTTGCATGATTCTTCTTCAGTAGCAGCCCCAGCCTGTGCAATCTTTCCTACCAGATATAAACTTGCTCAAGTAATATCCTCGTCAATCTTACTGCCCTTTCTCCACTGGTCTAACCCTTATCTCTGGCCATGCTCTCGGTAAGGCTCCACAGCCTCACTCTTTGTTGCACAGTGCTGTGCTATCATAAGATAGTATAGTAGGCTGGGTGTGTGCAACAGGACTTCTGTTTAACTTTGGGTGGTTACTGTATGTGCGGTATGTGCGGTGTGTGCGGTGTGTGCTGTATGTACTGTACATCTTTGGCAATGGTGGTTCAGAAGAATGGTCATGAATTTTACTGCCTTTTGATCAGTCTCATACAGTAGAATCTTGTGTGCTAATCTGAGAACAAAGTCCTGTGTGTAACTGAAACTGAGAATAATAGTTGCAATTGTACAAAAATAAACAATAAAGTTCTGAATTTGAAAAATCAGACTTTGGCCTTTAAATGCAGTGTGATTTAATGGAGATCTGTGATGTATAGAAGTTGTAATGATGCTTGGGACATCATTCATTGAAACACGGAATCTGAATTTGACTTCGTCTGCTCACTACTGTCTGTCCTGTGAAACGATGCTCCATGTTTCTTTTTGTGAAATTCCTTCATTATCAATCTTGCCATGCTCTGCCTTAGCTGTAGATAAGAGAGCTGTTCTTGGCTGACTCAGTGCAGGTCTGTGCTTGCTGCCTAGTCTCCACCTTCCTGTGTAATGGCGGAGGTCAACAGTAACACAGTGATGTCTGATTAAATGTGTCTAGTTTTTCTACATTTCACCTGAATCTGTTACTGAGTGACCAGTTAAAAATCCCACATGGGTATATAAGGAACTGGGCAGGTTAATGGAGATATGTTCTTAGGTAGCAAAAGAAATAATGATATGTAATTTGAATGTGGATTTGCACATACACTGCTGATTGTTGATCAGTCTGTGGTTTGGTTTGGCTCATACTATGTCTTATGAAATGTTGGCCCATATAACGCCAACTGGGCATTTTTACAGTGCCACCCATATGTTGCAATTGATGGAACCGCATGGAACTTGCATTGGACTGTCATCTTATGGATTTACGAAGGTGGACGTGTTCACAGTGACCACGTCAGCAAGAGTTCCTGATCAGACAGTACAACTCAACTATGTATGTTGCTTACATGTCTACAGCATGGCTGTACTCACATTGACACTAACTTAGGATGATCCGCAAGAATAACCAGTATTTCCGGGAAAGTAGTGAAGGCTTTTGTGTAGATTTCAAATCCTTTATCTGAGGAATCTATTTTCTTTTTCAAACCACATGGCTGATGATCGTATTGAAATTCATGTCTCAGATCTGGTCAGTGAAGAGAGAGGCATGTCGAAAACTAATTATTTGTACTAAAAGGGTAACACTGATTGGAGGCTATAGTTGATTTTCTTCCTGTTGATACTCTGACAGAATTGTTTATTTGCAGAAACCGGATGTGTGCAGTGTGGTTATGTTTGCTTTCTGTCTCAGTGGGCTCACACCCCGAAACATCGATAGTGGCTGATTACTAGCCTGAGGGAATTCACAAGATAAATCCAGATGGAACTTGTAGAAAGAAACTACGGACCAACTTGCTTGTTTATTGTTGCCTGACTTCAGGATAATTGCCTCAGATATAGCAGAAATCCTTTTACAAGTTGATCTGTGAAGGGAAAACAATGTGATCATTACGCATTTGCCACTTATTTTTGTTCAATATCGTTGAGTTAGTAACCATCTTCAATTTGATGTGCTGTAAAGTTTGCTTCTCTATCTAGTTTATCACCTTGAATGTCTCTGCAATCATTTCCAATGAAACTTAAGCAACCCAGACTACTCCAGCTGTTCAGTGATCATTTGATGGTAGGTCTCAATGTTGTGCTGCTGGTAAGTAGATTGGTTTCGCTATGTTTAGTTGTGTATTGCTGATCGAGTTTCTGAGAGACTGGGCCAGGTTTGGTTTTGACTAATACAGTATTGCAAGGTCGACTTGTGATGGTCTTGTCCATAATCTTTCCTTGACGTTTGCATTAGCTGATGTGCAATAAATAGACAAATCCTACTATTAAGATGGGGTTGATCCAACTAATCCAATCAACTCATAGTGGAAGTATTACTGTAGGTAGTGTTTCACTAATTGGACTAACAGCCTGTTTTGTTGAGGAGGAATTAAAAGTTATGCCACACCAACATGACTAAAGCTCTGGCTGTTTCGCAAAACAATGAAATGTGAGAATACTTAGCTACTTACTTTGTGCTTTGCAAACTCTTGGAGATCCACTAGATGGTGTTCCTGTCAAACACTTCAATACATTGAGTGGTTTTCGAATTGGATCAATGCATTAAATTGCCGGTGGAGTATGCTATAAGAGAGCTTGAATTAGAAGATACTACAAAGGATAATTCATTGCTATGTCTTGGATAAGGATGAGAGACAGTGGTACGTTGTGTCCTTGCCATCCCCTGTTGCTTTCAGCATGCCTGTAACTAACAATATTTTCATCTGTTCCATGTTATAGTATTGGGAAGTTCTTTGTTTATCATTTGTACTACACTCATTTCCAGTGTACCTTAGAATCATAGGAATCCCTACAGTGTGGAAACAGGCCCTTTGGCCCAACAAGTCCACACCGACCCTCTGAAAAGTAATCCACCCAGATCCATTCCCCTAACCTTTTATCCTATATTTACCCCTGACTCATGTACCTAACCTACATGTCCCTGAACACCATGGGCAATTTAGCATGGCCAATTCACCCTCACCTGCACATCTTTGTGACCGGAAGGAAACTGGAACATCCAGCGGAAACCGTGCGGACACGGGGAGAATGTGCAAACTCCACACAGACAGTCACCTGGGTCCCTGGTGCTGAGGTAGCAGTGCTAACCACTGTGCCACCACCTTCTGAAGGATCTATTTAAAATATAATCTTCTATCGTATTCCTGCTCCTCCTCCTCCTCCTCCTCTATCTTCTGCTGCACCCTCCCCTACCCCAACTTAACTATCTCATTTCATTTCTTGTAATTTAGCTCAGGATCCTTTCCTGACAAGTTTGCCTTGCTTCGGGAATGTCAAGGTAATGATAAAGATGTGGGAAGAGCAAGGGGTGAGAAATGTTACTGTCGGATAATGGAAAGCCTTTCGCTCCAGCCCACCCAGTTATCTGTATCACACACTCCCAACTCACGTGCATCTTGGTTAGATGGAGAGCAAATCTCTCTCCTATTTTGTCTGGAAAATTTCCGTGTTGATGTGGGCATTTCCAACTTTTTTTTGTAGTGGCATCCTTTTTTCAGGAAGGATGTAAATATGTTGTGTGCAGGAAAGGTTTATGAAACTAATACCTGGGATCGTATGAAGTCTTCTGAGGAAAGGTTGCACAGGCTAGGCTTGTATCTGCTGGAGTTCAAAAAATTGAGAGATTATAGTAATATATAAGATCCTGAATCCTCTGGGAAAGGTGAATATATCCATTTCTGGAACAATCTGGGTCATTGTTTAAAAATAAGAGCTTACACATTTAAGACAATTGGGACTCTTTTTCTCAGAGAGGTATCTTTTTACTTCTGCCTTAATATGAATGGAAGTAGTGACTTGTCTTTGAATATTTCTCAGGCTGAGAGAGATTCTTGATGAACAATACGAATGTAAGGTTGCAGGTGGATTGGCAGCAATGTGCATCAGCCATGATCATCTTGAATGGCAGAGCAGACTTTAGACACTCAAGTGTACTACTGTAGCCCCTAACCCAATGTTCCCTATCATGAATGTTGTAAAATACATTTAAGACTTGGTTCAATCATTCCAAATGACATCTGTGCCTCAACCCTCCACAAAATTCAATTTGAAGACACTACAACTCGTGTCTCTTGTCAAATTTTGAACGGAGAGTTGAGTTTTAAAGAGGGAAAAGGATATTGGAACAGAATTCCAGAGCTTCCAGCCATTCAGCTGAATATGCAATATGTTGCACTGTCTCCAGCCTGACTTTTGTGCATTTTGCTTCTTTGAAAACTCCTGCCTTTGTTCTCCAACCTGCCTTATGCGAAGGTATTGGTGTGGTGGTATTGTCATTGGATTAGTAATCCAGAACCCCAGGCTAACATTCTGGAGATGGAAGTTCAAATCCCAACTTGATAGATGGTGAAATTAGAGTTCAACAAAAATTGGGCGATAAACTGCCAACTATGTAACCACTGGCAATTATCATTAAAATTCATCTGGTTTACTACTGTCCTTTAGGGAAGGAAATCTGCCATCCTTACCTGGTCTGACCTACATGTGATCCCAGACCCACAGCAATGTGCCTGATTCTAAACTGTCCTTGGGGCAATTAGGGATGGACAATAATGGGATAGTATTCCGCGAGAGAATGGATTTTTAAAAACTTCCATATGGTTTCCAGCCACTGTATTGATTCTCTGAGCCATAACACCCATCCTCTGGAATTGTCTATTTGACTTACCTCTGTCTTGCCACCCCAGTTACTATTTCAAAATCCTCCTGATTGCAGTCTGTGCTTATTGATGAGCTGTATATCATCTCTGGGAGAGTATCCATCACAAACATTCAGAGGTGCCCCTGAAATTGAGTGCTGTGTGTGAATTAACACTGATATTTGCATATAGGAGCAAGTAGTGCACATTGTCAAAAATATAGAACTATCCACAGGTACTAATTTATCGGTTTGAGCTTTATCTAGGAACTGAGCAAAGGCTCAAGAAAATTTCTTCCCGATTTTCTAGCTTCTTTGGATTGCACCGCCATTTTGGGGGGTGAGGATGTACTAAAGTAATGGAATTGATAGGGCATTAATGTAAGTATTATTACACAATAATTGCGGATCAACTACTGTGGCTCGAATAAAGAAAAATCTTGCCTAATTAGATTACTTACAGTGTGGAAACAGGCCCTTCGGCCCAACAATTCCACACCGACCCGCCGAAGCGCACCCACCCAGAACCATTCCCCTACATTTACCCCTGCACCTAACACTACGGGCATTTTAGCGTGGTCAATGCACCTAACCTGCACATTTTTGGACTGTGGGAGGAAACCGGAGCACCCGGAGGAAACCCACGCAGACACGGGGAGAACGTGCACACTCCACACAGACAGTTGCCTGAGGCGGGAATTGAACGCGGGTCTCTGGTGCTGTGAGGCAACAGTGCTAACCACTGTGCCACCGTGCCGCCCACTAAATAGAGTCTCAAAGTGAATCAAGACTCATATGAGATGAAGTTCTTTGATTTTCTAACAACCCTTCTGTAGAATTTATCAAGAAATATTTTGTTTCTTGGTGAGCAGAAAGGTCAGTCTGGATGAGGTGAGTATTTTGAGTCCATATGATCAAAGATGAGAACCGATGACTGTAAGAGACACCAGGAAGGACAGAATGTTGGCTAGTATACAGGTTTCAGTCTCCACCTTAGGAATCTGGAGATCGAGAAACTTTAACCCCTGCCTAGTGTTTTAGGTGGGCCCATAACTTAATAGAACAAACCTTACAACAGTGTAGCACCTCCTTGCTACTACAGTGCCAGAAGAGATCTGCTGAAGCTTTGGAAAGGGACAGAAATCTGCAACCTTCTGTCATGGAATGGGGACTTCTACCAAGTACTACCCCTGGAATTAAGTTACCTATCATTTGCAGGTGACAAAATGATTTTAACTATGCACCATACACATTATTACTGAGGTCAGTACAGTTGTTTCTCCCCCTTCAGGCACTCTATGTGGTTGATTCCACTGCGATGTCACTGCACTATTGTGACATCTATATAAGAAACCAAAATTCTTTTCCAGTCAATGAAATGGAAGCTGCCTTCTCAGCAGTGAGATTTTCATATTTATAGTGATGTGAAGGAATGTAATGGCATCACGACCGTAGCATGTTATTGAGCGCTTATTTTGCCAAGAAAGGATCCCAGATTCTGTGGTATGGCAATTTGGCATGGAATATTCTATGGCTTTTTGTTGAGATTATATTGAGGTTATCACTGCTTGAAGGTGTTAATGTTGCCCCTAAATCTAGAACTGCATTCATTTAATAAAAGACTCATGTTTAATGTAAATTTGCTGGCTATTTTTCCCAGTTGGTCACATCTCATTGTGTCCCCACATGCCCTACCTCTTGGTATACCAACATAGAGGGGCACTTCACCAATAAGCTGAATTTTGACTCTCAGCTTATTTTTTAAACTTACTGTCATTATTATTATACTCAAAATGTGTTTAAAAAAACATTTAATCTGCCTATTTTGTTCAATCTCTTGCCACTTCAGGCAGTGCAAAACTTGGACATTCAGCTCCTGATGAATGAATTCGTTCCCAGAAGGTTAACCTTGAATTGATACCATTTCTCCAAGTCTTAATACTATCATAAGGTGACAGAGCTTTTTGTTACCATGGATTGCTGATGTATTTTCTGCAATTTGTGGGATGTGGGTGTCACTGCCCCGAGAAGATCCTGGTCAGCTCCCACCTTGAACCACTGCAGTCCATATATATTTGGGTAGCCAGACGCCAGCAGAGCAAGTGCAAATCAATTTGCAAACACTTTTCACGATATGTTTGCTGGGTATTGGAGTTTGTGTGATGGAATTCATGGATTTCTGATCTGCTGGTCGGTTGCATAGTGTAGCTACTTCAGCATTTTCAGTTAATGAATTTGTTTTACTTTGGGCTGTGTAATTTTGGTGCAATAGGATTAAAACAATTTGCACCAGGTCTCTCTATCCCACTTGATAGCAACCTATGCCCACTTGTATTGGCTGAGGTGGTCACAGTTTAAACAGCCCTTGTGAAGGTCCTGGTCCAGAGCATCAGTTCACATGGTGTTCGTGTGGCACTTCAACCTGCCTCCTGAACTGAAGATGAAGATTGTTGCTGTCAGAGGGGCTGACTTGTACACAAAGGAGGTCAAACGATCTTACCATTTGTCAGAAGCAGATCTGTAAAACCCTTGCCCCTCTCTTGAAAGACAAATCGCTGTTATTTGCTGCCCCATTCAGGTGTCCGGGAAGCTGCCCAAGAGTTCACTGAGAATTTGATACAAACTGCTTCTGTGCATTCAGTATGCTGTTCGTTTAATGTTTAATATCAAATTTAACTCCAGACGATTTGTTAGTCAATGGGAGTGGAGATAAAATGAAGTAGACCGATCCTTATTGCTTTATTTACAATCTGTGCAATTTTGGAAGTTTGTCTCCTGTGTTTTAGGAGCCCTTGCAATGTTCCTGTTTATGAAAGAGGTTTTCCAAAGAGGCGCTCCTGATGAGGCATTAGCAACAGATGCATTTTGGTATAATCTTTATTGGCGACTAAATACCCACGGGGATGGCCGCGTAGATACCCAGGAACTAGTACATGCTTTGGAAGCTATTCCACAGGTAAAGTGCTATTTAGCGTGAAGGCGACATCTCATTTACAATGTCCGTATATTATATAACAAATCATGAGTTACTCAAGTAAAGATACAGTCCCATATTTTGCAGTTAGAATTTTAATTGCACGCTGTCACACCTGGAAGTTATAGACAGGTGGTGGTCATTCCAATCCTTGAGCCTGACCTCCTGTTTAATGTACACTGATCTTTATGTTGTGACGAGCAAAACATATGCAGAATTTATAGAACTTGTATCAAACACTTTTGAGAGCATTCCTCATTGCTACCACCTTTTGTGTGCAGTGTTCCCTGTCTTCCTGAATGGCTTAAAGGCAGGAAAGTGGGTGTGAATAGCAGAGCAGGATTGAGAGGCCAGACAGCCTAGTCCTATTCCTATTTATTATGGTCTTAAGCTCTGGAGGTTTACAAAATTACGAAGGGCATGGATAGGGTAGATAGGCAAAGTCTTTTTCCTGGGGTCAGGGAGTCCAGAACTAGAGGGCATAGGGTTAGAGTGAGAGGGGAAAGATGTAAAAGAGACCGAAGGGGCAACTTTTTCACACAGAGGGGCGGTACGTATATGGAATGAGCTGCCAGAGGAAGTGGTGGAGGCTGAGTATATGAATAGGAAGGGTTTGGAGGGATATGGGCGAGGTGCTGGCAGGTGGGACTAAATTGGGTTGGGATATCTGGTTGGCATGGGCGGGTTGGACCGAAGGGTCTGTTTCCGTGCTGTACATCTCTGACTCTAAGTACTAGTACATAAGCAACATAATTTGGAGATGCCGATGTTGGACTGGGGTGTACAAAGTTAAAAATCACACAACACCAGATTATAGTCCAACAGGTTTAATTGGAAGCACACTAGCTTTCGGAGCGATGCTCCTTCATCAGAACATCACGTTGCTCTGAAAGCTAGTGTGGTTTCAATTAAACCTGTTGGACTATAAGCAACATAAGGCTTCCTGAGCATAAAGTAGAACAGTTGTGAATACTTCAAATGATAAATTCTCTTCCTTAACTGAGGAAAGGAATATTTAATTTCCAAAACAAATTACTATAAGAAAAGTTTGCAATTTTACAAATACAGAGTCTCTATCATAGGTTATATCAAGACTAAAATGGAGGTCTCTGTTGCTAGCACATTTTGTCCCACTTCCTGTGTACAAGTCTATCATTGACTAGAATAAATATTCTGTCTCTTCTCATATTCTTCTAGAAGTTAATGAATTATTTTTCCCTTCATTCAAATAAAATAACTGTTAAAGGAAGAATCAAAAACTAAAAACTTTGAAGCGTTCCGGAAATACCTTGAGAGGAACAACAAGAAACTATTGCTGGGTTTTGGAAAAGTCACAAAGACCAGAGGTGGTAAGTCTAAGCTGATCTCAAGTATATATTTCTTTTGAGCTATGAGACTGATTGCTGACAGTTCTACTGATTCCCAGCAAGCATGTGCTCACCTTCAGAAATGTTTACCAGTGAATGGATATTAAGAATGTGTGTATGTATCAGAGTTGAACTAAAGACCCACTGTTATTTGTGGGGCTAGGTTAGAGTGCAAGATCTTAGACTTGTTGCTACTTACTGAAGCTCTCCTGAGAGATGTTTTGGAGGACGTTGCATTCTGTTTTAACAGCTCAATCCATCCACCAAACGGTGATGACAGAACAAACCATAGGAGCTGCCAGATTGATGCACAATCCCAACTGGTTCAGCAGTGTCCTGCCTTATATTGGGCTGTAGTTCCACATTCTGTTGTTGATTCTCAATGCTCCATCAGAATCAGGGATGCATGTATTTATTAAATCTAATATTATTACTGGGCAAGTTGGATCCGCACTGAAATATAGCTTGATGGATCATAATTTATTTTTGGTTTTAATTAGGTGGTCTTTCACTGAAACACAAGCAGACAATATGGCAGATTTGGCCTCCACAACAAAACCAAAATTTAGTATGTAAAAAAAATGAAATGGAATAGTCCAAACTATTTATATTCAATACAAATTTAAAGGTTTCAAAAAACATAGTAAAAATATAATCCGATTAATCCAAGAGCACACCTTCATTGTACTAGGAGAGAAATCCCTTCTGTATCTCACATCAGATTTGACTTAGCTGTGAATTCAATTCCCAGTGAGAATCTGATAGCCTATTCCTTGATTTGTCATACAACTGAACATAAACTTTCTCAGCTTCAAATGTCCTCTTCAGGGTTTTAACCAAAGAACTCTGGTCTGAACTCATTATGCTAAGGGAGCTTATTTTCAATTCTAAACTATCTCCCCCCTCTCTTTCTCAGGAACAGTTGCATACAGTTCTGGTCACCACACTACCAGAAGGATGTAGATGCTTTCGAGGGGTTACAGAAAAGGTTTATCAAGGTGTTGCTGGTTAAAGCACAGCAGGTTAGGCAGCATCCAAGGAACAGGAAATTCGACGTTTCGGGCCAGAGCCCTTCATCAGGAAGGGCTCTGGCCCGAAACGTCGAATTTCCTGTTCCTTGGATGCTGCCTAACCTGCTGTGCTTTAACCAGCAACACATTTTCAGCTCTGATCTCCAGCATCTGCAGACCTCACTTTTTACCAAGGTGTTGCCTGGAATGGGGGATGATTTTAGCTATGAAGAAAGTTGGATTTCACTGGGTCACAGGAGGTTGAGAGGCTGCCAGAGGAGGTGGTGGAAGCAGACACAATAGCAGCAATCAAAAAGCACCTGGACAAATACCATGAATAAGAAAGGGAGTAGCGGAGTATGGATCCTGTAAGCAGCGACAGTTTTAGTATGGAAGGGCAAAATGTTTTGGTGCAAGCTTTTTGTGATTTGTATCAATGTGAGATATGAGATATGATTCGTAAGTTTGCAGATGACACCAAAATTGAAGGTGTAGTGGATAGTGAAGAAGGCTATCTCTGAGTACAATGAGACCTTGATCAGATGAACCAAGCAATGGCAGATGGAGTTTAATTTAGATAAATCTGAGGTGCTGCATTTTGGCAAGGCCAATCAAGGCAGTGCATTTGCACTTAATGGTAAGGTCCTGTTGAGTGTTGCTAAGTAAAGAGACCTTGGAGTGTAGGTTCATAGTTCCTTGAAAGTGGAGCCACACATCGACAGGATAATAAAGTTTGGTATGCTAGCCTATATTGGTCAGTGCATTGAGAATAGGAGTTGGGAGGTCCATGGTGTGGTTGTAAAAGTTGGTTGGGTCACATTTGGAATACTGCGTGCAAATCTGGTCTCCCTGCTGTAGGAAAAATGTTGTGAAACTTGAAAGGGTTCTGAAAAGATTCACAGGATGTTGCCAGGGTTGAAGGATTTGAGCTATAGGGAGATGCCGAATACGTTGGGGCAATTTTTCCTGCAGCGTTGGAGACTGAAGGGTGACCTTGTAGAGGTTTATAAAATCATGAGGGGCATTGATAGCCAAGATCTTCTCCCCAGGGCAGGGGAGTCCAGAACTAGAGAACATAGGTTTAAGGTGAGAGGAGTAAGATTTAAGAGGGACCTAAGGGCAATTTTTTCACGCAGAGGGTGGTGTGTGTATTGAAGAAGTGGTGGAGGCAAGTACAGTTATAACATTTAAAAGGCATCTGGAATGGTATATGAATAGGAAGAGTTTAAGAGGGCTATAGGCCAAATGCTGGCAAATGGGACTAGATTAATTTATGACTGTGGTTGGCATGGATGAGTTGGACTAAAGGGTCTTGTTTCCATGCTGTATGACTCTGATTCTATGACTCTGTGACAATGAAATGCAAAGGGACTTAGGTTTCCTGGTGTCACAAAAAGTTAGTAAGCAGGTAAGTAGGAAGACAACTAGAATGTTATTGTTTATTGTGAAGGGAACAGACTATAAAAATAATGTTTTGCTACAGTTGTATCGGGCACATGGAGTTTTGGGCTCCTCATTTTAAAAAAAGATGGAAATGTGTGAGACGCAATTCAGCCAAGGTTCACTTGGATGACACCTGGAATGAAGAAGTTATCTTATGAAGTCTCTTTATTCTATAACTGTGCTGCCTAGTTCAAGGTGTCCCTGACTAATAGACAATGTTCTTCTTAACATCTACCCTGCCAGTAGCCCTCAGAATCTTGTGTGTTTCATTAAGATTTCCCTTATTCTTCTATACCCTTAATGAATAAGGGCCTAGAGCTGAAATTGTGTTCCTGGAAAAGTGCAGCAGGTCAGGCAGCATCCAAGGAGCAGGACAGTCGACGTTTCGGGCATGAGCCCTTCTTCATGAAAGCTTATGCCCGAAACGTTGACTCTCCTGCTCCTTGGATGCTGCCTGACCTGCTGCGATTTTCCAGCAACACATTTTCAGCTCTGATCTCCAGCATCTGCAGTCCTCATTTTCTCCCTGAATAAGGGCCTAACCTGTTTATTGCTCTTGATAAGTCAGCAATGTATCATCCTAGGAGTCAGTGTAGTGAATCTGCTTTGGACTGCCTCCAATGCCAGTCCATCCTTTGTTAAATACAGAGATCGAAACTTAACGCTGTGCTGTTGGTGCGGCCTCAACAGCACCCTGTACAGTCTGAACCAAACTTAACTGTTTTTAAAGCTTCAGTCCTTTAGTAGTAAAAAGCTAGAATTCCATTTGCCACCTGAGTGAGTCGTTGCATCTGTATGCTAACTTGTGTCTCTCTCACAAGAGTGCCCAGGTCTCTCTATTTATATTTTTGGAGACTATCTCCATTTAATTAATTGCTTTTTGATTATTTGTACCAAAGTGTGTGCCCTGACCCTTGCTCATTTACGCTCCATCTGCCAAGTTTTTGCCCACTCACTGAACTGACCTGTAACCCCTTGCAAAATTCCTTATGTCCTCACCACAACATGCCCAAGTGCACTGTTGTATTATCTGCAAATTCAGGCACATTCCACTCTACCCCTCATTCTAGTCATTCATAGAGAGAGTAAATAATTGATACCTGAGGGGTAATCATTGTGGCACTCCACTAGTTGTATCTTTCTAACCAAAATTGTACCTGTTGATCCCACCTCTGCCGATCATGTGTTAACCAATCCTCAAATCAAGCTTACCCCCAACAAGGTGAGCTCTTGTACGATTATCCATTGGAGTTTAGAAGAATGAGGTGATCCTATTGAAAGGTTGGATTGTGAAAATCTGCTTCTCCTTGTGGGAGTGACTGAAACGAGGTGACCCATTTAAGAGTAAGGACTCTCCTATTTCAGACAGGGGAGTATGAACTTTTTCTCCTCTGTGACTTTGGAGCTACCCTAGTTTGTTCAATATAGGGTCATTAAGTAATTTAATGGCAGAGTATATTCTTGACTAACAAGGGAACATGGATTTGATTGTGGCCTCAAATCTGAGAGGTGCTGGAGTAGGCTAGATGGGCCAAATGGTCTGCTTCTAATTCATTTGTTCATATTACTTGCATGTAATTTGGCTTGTAGCATCTTCCCTCTTTCCACAGCCCCTCAAACAAGCTTTAAGATCTGCTGTGAGATTATGAACCTGAAATGGTAAATGTTCTCTTATTGTAGGTGCTGCCTGATCTGAATATTTTTACAATTTTCTGGGTTTTGTTTTGGTTTCCAGCCTTTTGCTTTGATTCTTCTTTCAATACGGTAGAATTGAGGTAGGCGATTGCAGCCTCAGGCGACTGTCTGTGTGGTGTTTGCGCATTCTCCCCCTGTCTGTGTGGGTTTCTTCCCAAAATCCAAAGGTGGATTGCCCATGCTAAATTGCCCCATAGTGTCCTGGTGTTAACCAATCCTCGATTCAAGCTTACTCCCCAACAAGTTGAACTCCTGGAAGGAGTTTTTAAGAATGAGGTGATCTTATTACCCATGGGAAATGAGAGGTTACAGGGATAGCGTAGGGGGTGGTCTGTTCTGTGGAGGGTCGGTGCGGATTCGATCGGCCGGACAGCCTGCTTCCACACCGTAGGGATTCTATGATTCTATTCTGTGAATAATTACTGTGAATTAGGAGCCTAAAATGCTGTAAATTCACAGCAGGTCAGGCAGTAGTTGGTGAGAGACACGAGTATTTACAGCATTTTCTGTTATTAGTTCTGATGTCTGACATCTGATGTCTGGTATTTTAATTTTCCATTCATATTTGTATGTTTAGGCAACATAAGCAAATGGAGGATCATGCATCTCATGGGAAGACTTCATGTTAGTCTTAATCTTTTCCACGCAAACAGAATTCTTAATCAGTAAGTCAACTCAAGCAACATTTGTCAAAATAAATCATATTTGCACAAAGATGTGGTGTAAGCTTAAAACTAATTTTTGTTTAAATTCACTTATGGGGCATAGGTGTTGCTACCTGACCATCATTTATTACCCGTCCCTAGTTGTCCTTGAGAAGGTGGGGTGAGCCATCATCTTGATCCACTGCAGTCCATGTGCTGCAGGGTGACCCACATGCCCTTAGGTGAGTGGCTTGGAGGGGAACTTGCAGGTGGTGGTGTTCCATGTATCTTCTGCCCTTGTCCTTCTAGGTGGAAGTGGTCATGGTTGTGGAAGGTGCTGTCTGAGGATCTTTGGTGAATTTCTGCAGTCCGTCTTATAGTACACACTGCTGTTAGTGAGTGTCGGTGGTGGAGGTAGTGGATGTTTGTGGGTGTGGTGTTGGTTTACTGGACTGTTTTGTCCTGGCTGGTGTCAAGCTTCTTGAGTGGTGTTGGAGCTGCATCCATAGATGTAAGTGGGGGAGTATTCCATCACACTACAGCCTTGTGTCTATAAATGGTGGGCAGGCTTCGGGGAGTCAAGAGGAGAGTTACTTGCCACAATATTCCTAATCTCGGACCTGCTTTTTGTAGCCACTGTGTTTACGTGGTGAGTCCAGTTGACTTGCTAGTAAAGCTGAAAATGTGTTGCTGGTTAAAGCACAGCAGGTTAGGCAGCATCCAAGGAACAGGAAATTCGACGTTTCGGGCCAGAGCCCTTCATCAGTAGCCAATAATAACTCCAACGATGTTGAGGGGGTGGGATTCGGTGATGGTAACATTGATTGTCTAGGGTGCTGGTTAGATAATTTCTTATTGGTGATGGCAGAGCCTGGCATTTGTATGGTGCATATGTCATTTGCCACTTGTCAGCCCAAGCTTGGATATTGCCCAGGATCTTGTTCCACTTGAACATGGGTTGCTTCAGTGTGAGGAGTTGAGTGGTGCTGAACATCATACAATCTTTGGAGAACACCTCTTGCATCTGACCTTGTGATGGAGGGAAGGTCATTTCTGGAATTCTATCCCTAAGGCCTTTGACCTGTCTCTCCTTTCAAAGCATTTTATTCATTTTTTTTTTCATCAGGTTTTTGGTTCGGTGCCTTGATATCTCCTTTTATGGTTTGATATCAGATTTTTGAGTAATGCTGTTAAGTGCCCTGTAATGTTCTGTTACTTAAGGCATGCGTAAATGATAGTTGCTGGTCAATAGCCATTTGAGCACAATTTTTGAGATTGTTATAGATGATTAGTGTCTTTCAAATCTCCAGGTTGTTCCGAGCTGCTTCACAGCCAGTAAATTGTAGCAGTGATTGCATTTATAAAGATTTTCTACTCAACCTAGTCAGTGATGTTATTACCACTGAAGCAGGTAGGACCACTGCACTTCCAAATTAATGCACATGCTATTTATGTGCAGCACCAAGATAATGACCAATTCAGTCTGTTTTTCTTATACCTGTTGGGTGGTGCATGTTGGCCAGGATGTTTGGAAAATTGCCCAGTATAATTTGGATAGTGACCTCGGATCTTTACATTGCAAAAGCACAAATTGTGAATTCTTAACTGTTGCATTATGTTCAGTAAATATTTATTGCTAATTAATGTATTTACCAAAGGAACTCAGATGTCAAGAGATCAAATACTGCTTTTTCTGTTACAATTTATCAGCTTGGACCAAGATGATTATATGGATATGGATTGGAATGAATGGCGAAAGATCTACATAACGACTGTGGAGGACAACATGCGAACTATGATTGACATCTGGCGATACAATAGCGTAAGTAGGGTATCCAGAATTGATTTTCTGGCTGTGCACTGATTACAGATCTGGATGAGTGCACACTCTGCATTGGAAAGCAATTTGTCTCTTAGTTTCATCTCAAAGTTACTTTTTAGGGCACAAACTCTGTTGATGCCCAGGGATGCTTTATGTAAGGTTAGTCAGCAATGGCATATTAAATTCAAGTGTGCAAGAAAAACGTAACTAAAACCACCAAAATACTTGCACTCTGAAAATGGAACCCAATGGGCACAAGTGGGTCAGGGTTGATTTTTCTTGTAGCTTTGTGCTTAGTTAGAAAAAGGATTCAAAAACTGCTTATCGTCCTACGAAATATATTGCAAGGAAGAGAGTGATTAATCTGTGGAACTCTTTGCCAGAGAATTTTGTGGAGGCTCAGTGAGTGCATGTAAGACAGACAGAGAGAGAGGTTCTTGATTAGTAAGGGGACTGAGGATTATGGGGAGAAGGCAGGAGAATGGGGTTGAGAAACATACCAACCATAATTGGATGGCAGACTCAATGGGCCAAATAATCTAATTCTGCTCCTATTTCTTATGGTCTAGGTACTTCGGGAGGGTGTAACAGTTGGATAAGGTTTGTGTATGAATGTTGCTGTCACTTATGTCCTTGTTGATGCAGATGTTGCTTTTGGCTTTCTCTCTATCTTAAAATATTCCGTGAATTCGATGCCACAGTCACGAGAGCACAAATTGTGTCACTCTGGAAGCTCTGTACTGCGCCCTGGTGAACATTTTGCACTTAACACTTGGCAATCTTTACTTTTTTTTAATTTGGAAGGGTCGTGGAAGTACATCTGCATCAACAAGGACATAAGTGACAGCAACATTCATACACAAACTTTATCCACTGTTACACCCTCCCGAAGTACCTAGACCATAAGAAATAGGAGCAGAATTAGATTATTTGGCCCATTGAGTCTGCCATCCGATTATGGCTGGTATATTTCTCAACCCCATTCTCCTGCCTTCTCCCCATAATCCTCAGTCCCCTTACTAATCAAGAACCTCTCTCTCTGTCTGTCTTACATGCACTCACTGAGCCTCCACAAAATTCTCTGGCAAAGAGTTCCACAGATTAATCACTCTCTTCCTTGCAATATATTTTGTACTTTTTTTTAATTTGGAAGGGTTGTGGAAGTACCAATAAGGTATACCCAGGGAATTTGCATTACCGCCTTAATGCCTTGATTCCCCCTCTTGTGTTCCTCCCACAATCTCTGCAGATCTTTTCCATTAATGATGACATAACGAATTGCGAGGAATTCTTGGAGAATGTGGAACCAGAGAAGTGGTGGGGCCACCTTATTGCAGGAGGCACGGCTGGTGGAGTTTCACGGACAGTGACTGCCCCCTTTGACCGGCTCAGGGTGCTGATGCAGGTAGGATTGCTCATCACCAGCAGGGCTGCGATTTTAAAATCTGCTGGTTCAGCTCTCCCAAGTGTTTAATCAGCTTTATTAGCCTCCAATTCTGCATTATTTTCTTTCAGAGTATCCAAACCTCACTGTTAATTGTGATGTGCAGTTAATAACAGGAATTCAGATACAGGTAGAGGCTCTCTCTAAATGCTTGCTGCCTCAATATGAGGAAGGGGTATTGAAGGTCCATTTAAAAAGTAGCAATATTGAGCTTAAGGAGTTTAATATCATTCTCACAATTAAGGCTTTGTGCGTCGGCTAGCTTTGCCAAAGACTAGCATAGACATGATGGGTCAAATGGCCTCATTCTGTGGTTCTACCATTCCACAAAGAAGGAAAAGGCTACTCTGTAACTTGACCCCAGCGTCCCATTTAAGTTTGGGAGTAATGATTGACTAGGTAACAACTCTCAGCAAAATCCACTAACTCTAAGATGCTGAAGCATTTGGTTAAAGGTTCCTCGGCACTCTGTCCAGTATGTGTATATTGAATAATAGCAATATTTGACATCTGGCGATACAATAGCGTAAGTAGGGTATCCAGAATTGATTTTCTGGCTGTGCACTGATTACAGATCTGGATGAGTGCACACTCTGCATTGGAAAGCAATTTGTCTCTTAGTTTCATCTCAAAGTAACTTATTAGGGCACAAACTCTGTTGATGCCCAGGGATGCTTTATGTAAGGTTAGTCAGCAATGGCATATTAAATTCAAGTGTGCTAGAAAAACATAACTAAAACGTAACTTTACTGTTTTTAACAGTAAAGGTATGGAACAAACACTCTGGTAAGTTTGTTTGGATCACCTATTTTAATTCCATTTTTCTTTACTATTCCTTCAATAATTAAAGAAAATAAGGCAAGCATTTTATTCTAGCTTCCTATGATCTGGAGCCTGAAACTAACAAGTAATTTATTGATTATTGGTTTACGCAGTTACAGTTCACATCAACACAAGCATGCTGACAATTTGGATAGATTTAAAAAAGGGCAGAATGGCCCTTTCTATAGAGTATATAAGTGCTGCCTCCGTGACCAACTGTAACAAGCCTCCAGCATTTTCAAGCATCCCTCAGCCTTCCCTTTTCTGATGAAAGCAGCCCTGACCTGTTCATAACCTCTCAAGATATCGTCCCCTTGCTGGTGTTTATTTGAAATGAATAGGTAGGTGTTTGATATTCTGCAATGAGCTGGTATTAGACGCACAGATATCAAGTTGTACTGTATCAAATGGCCCAAGATTGAGAGACCTGAAACCTTTTGCCAGACAAATACAAAAATGAAATATCAAAAGTTTGTGTATTTCAGTTTGTGCCTCCAATGTTGCCTCGATACATTTTCCTACATTGATGCTTCTGTAGCCAGTAGTTGCCAGCGGAAATTGTTTTCAGTTGCTGGTCAGCACCAGCTGCGGTTAGAATGGAGTTGTTTATCTGTTTTTTTTTTCAGGTTTATTCTACACGCCAAAATAAGATGAAGATTTCTAGTGGCCTAAGAGCAATGGTCAGGGAAGGAGGTGTAAGTTCAATGTGGAGAGGGAATCTAACTAACATTATCAAAATTGGTCCTGAGCTAGCCTTCAAATTCATGGCCTATGAAGAGGTATGTATCGTGAAAGTGAATTCCTGCTTTTTGTTGTTTCTAGGGGTTGCAGTTTGTTGTGGATTTTAAATAATCAGGTATTCGATGCAAATGCTTCAGTGTGAAACTGTCATAAACTGCTGCACTGTCCCTGCAAGGCTCAGCGTAAGGGTAATCTTACACTTGGGAGCCCTGCAGCCTCTCAGTCTCAGCATCGAGTTCAATAACTTTAGATCTGATCACTGGAAATCGGAATTGAAAACAGAAACTGCAGGAGAAATGTGAGACCTCCGAAGAAGGGTCACCGAACCTGAAGCCATAACTGATGGCTGCAGACCTGCTGAGTTTTATCCAGCAGTTTCTGTTTTAATAACCTTAATGCCTGATTATGTTCTTTCTTGTTTTTTACCCACTCCACACTCTGGTCTTGTCAAGACATAGTCCGCTTCCAGCTGTTAGACCTCATTATCACTTATTCAGTTTCTCCTCTGTCCTGGCTATCTGTCAACAATCCTCCTGTTGGCCAACTGCTTTCAAATGTCTCTGGACTCCTCCTCCACTTATCCACTCACTTTTTTTTCCCCCTCCTCTGCTTATGTCCTCACACCCTCCAACCCCATCTCAAATACCGAGATGCTAACATTTCTGACAGAGTCACCAGACTTGACATGTTAACTCGGTTTCTCTCTCCATGGACACTGCCAGACCTCTGAGCTTCTTCAGTATTTTCTTCTGTTCTTTGTTTCATTTTAGTGTCTGGAACTGTTAAGCTCATTTTTAGCCTTCAGGTTCCCTGACCACATTGCAATTATACCCTGACCTGAGGGAGCGGTCTTGTGGAACAGTTACAGTCCCACCTACCTGAAGGCTGGAGGTCCAGGTTGAAGTCTCACAGAGACATCTTATATAGGTTTTGTTCAGCCCAGACCTGGCACCCTCCAAGTCAGAATTCAGAAGTCATCCCTATTTTAAATGGTTGTCCAACTTCTTGATATTAGAGGCATCTCAACTTTATGAATGCTTGTACTTATGAACATGGTGCTGAGAGTGAACCATCGGTACAGTATGTTTTTACACCAGGGGCTGCAGCTCTTAGACCTTGGGGTCATTTTAAAAATGTCTTGTCCAAAACCTGTTGCACATTCATCTGATTGGCTCAAACATCAATTGTAAAAGTGGTAATATTTTCGGCATACACAAAAGATGAGAGCTGGTTATTTCCTGGGATCTTTCCTTGATGGCTTCTTCTCTACCCAAAGGCCAGAAACCTTTAAAAAGAGCTAAAAAGTGTGGCGCTGGCACAGGAAAGGAGGTCAGGCAGCATCCAAGGAGCAGGAGAGTCGATATTTTGGGCATAAGCCCTTCAGGAATGTCGACTCTCCCGCTCCTCGGATGTCGCCTGACCTGCTGCGCTTTTCCAGTGCCGCACTTTTTGACTCTGATCTCAAGCATCTGCAGTCCTCACTTTCTCTAAAAAGAGTTGTCAATTCTCTTAATTGGTGCACTCGGAGTAGGCTGAAACCTTTTTTTTGCGGGTGGGTGAAATGGGTGCAGAATACAGATTTGTCAAACTTTGCAAGACCGCATCCAGGAAGTCTACTCTTGAAATAACAATATTGCTACTTGGATTTGTTTTGTTACATTATTGGAAAGTAAACAAGTCGTATTGAATAAAGATTCCAAGGCACCAAGTCCACCAGCCAGTTTTGTCTCCGATAAGTAAAAGGAGGTAATGAACTGGAAAGAAAATCCTTGTTGTGGTTCTGTTCGCTGAGCTGGGAGTTTTTCTTGCAAACGTTTCGTCCCCTTTCTAGGTGACATCTTCAGTGCTTGGGAGCCTCCTGTGAAGCGCTTCTGTGCTGATTCCTCCGGCATTTATACTGGTTTGAATCTACCGCTTCCGGTTGTCAGTAGCTGTCCGCTGCAGTAGCCGGTATATGGAGTCTAGGTCGACGTATCTGTTAATCGAATTCGTGGATGAGTGCCATGCTTCTAGGAATTCCCTGGCTGTTCTCTGTTTGGCCTGTCGTATAATAGTGGTGTTGTCCCGATCGAATTCATGTTGTTTGTCATCTGAGTGTACGGCTACTAGGGAAAGCTGGTCATGTCGTTTCCTGGCCAGTTGGTGTTCATGGATGCGGGTTGTTAGCTGTCTTCCTGTTTGTCCTATGTAGTGTTTTGTGCGGTCCTTGCATGGGATTTTGTAAACTACGTTGGTTTTGCTCATGCTAGGTATTGGGTCCTTTGTCCTGATGAGGTGCTGTCTGAGGGTGGCTGTTGATTTGTGTGCTGTTATGAGTCCTAGTGGTCGCAGTAGTCTGGCTGTCAGTTCAGAAATGCTCCTGATGTATGGGAGTGTGGCCAGTCCTTTGGGTTGTGGCATGTCCTCATTTCGTTGTCCTTCCCTGAGGCATCTGTTGATGAAATTGCGCAGGTATCCATTTTTGTTGAATACCTTGTATACACCTGAACTACAAAAAGAGGAAGAAGAACACCTATACAAGGTATTCAACAAAAACGGATACCCGCGCAATTTCATCAACAGATGCCTCAGGGAAGAACAACGAAATGAGGACATGCCACAACCCAATGGACTAGCCACACTACCATACATCAGGAGCATTTCTAAACTGACAGCCAGACTCCTGCGACCACTAAGACTCAACAGCACACAAACCAACAGCCACCCTCAGACAGCACCTCACCAGGACAAAGGACCCGATACCCAGCATGAGCAAAACCAACGTAGTTTACAAAATCCCATGCAAGGACTGCACAAAACACTACATAGGACAAACAGGAAGACAGCTAACAACCCGCATCCATGAACACCAACTGGCCACGAAACGACACGACCAGCTATCCCTAGTAGCCGTACACTCAGATGACAAACAACATGAATTCGATTGGGACAACACCACTATTATAGGACAGGCCAAACAGAGAACAGCCAGGGAATTCCTAGAAGCATGGCATTCATCCACGAATTCGATTATCAGACACGTCGACCTAGACCCTATATACCGGCTACTGCAACGGATAGCTACTGACAACCGGAAGCGGCAGATTCAAACCAGTATAAATGCCGGAGGAATCAGCACAGAAGCGCTTCACAGGAGGCTCCCAAGCACTGAAGATGTCACCTAGAAAGGGGACGAAACGTTTGCAAGAAAATCTCCCAGCTCAGCGAACAGAACCACAACAACGAGCACCCGAGCTACAAATCTTCTCACAAACAAAGAAAATCCTGTATGTAGTAAGTCAATTGGCAGAGGCCTGATAGGTGGCATGATTTTCATTTGACTTTGCACCTGATATTTTGAGAAGTAGCAAATGGTAAATTTAAGGTTCTGAGCAAACAGTTCCTTGAGATTTCTAACTTTTATTTCTGAAATGTATTCGCAGCTCAAGACTCTAATAACCAATGAACCAGAAAATTTGGGAATGAAGGAAAGGTTTCTTGCAGGTTCAATGGCTGGTGCGTTCTCTCAAACAGCCACTTATCCAGTTGAGGTATGAATAAGTGCTCTCTCATTGCCAGCCTTTGTGGTTGGGGGACAATTCTTTGCATTAATTATAAAAAGGTAGATGGAATATCATACATTTTTAACAAACCTGACCAGAACTCCTCCCTGTTACCTTGATAAGTTTTCACCCTGTTTAATAGCTGCCATCAAATAAAAGTATTCAACCGGACTCACTTTGCTATTGCAGGAATACTTTGGACAATTATTGTTAAGTAACTCTGTGTGTGTGTGTCCCCACAAAAATGTAATTTTTTTCTTGAAAGGATTCATGGTTTGACCATGCTCCACTGCTATATTTAAATGCAAATTCATTTTAAATCCCTAATGTGAGAAATTTTTTTTAATACGTAAACTCTGGGCTTGAGCTCGATTTCCCAATTATTTCAAGGAAACGAAAGACCATTTCAATTCAACTTGAATGCAAATGTACAGAACAACTCACTGGTGTTGGCTACTTAATGTAATCATTATTGTTTGGGTTAAGATAAGAATCTGGAGAGGAAAGGGAACAATTACTGTGTTTGTGAGTTCTTGCTTTGAGATGACTAGGAGGAATCTGCTAAGATGCATCATATCTTGTCTGTGATGTTAATGGATGAATTCTGAACAGACCACTCTAAGCCACACACCGTGCTGACTTGGAACAAGATAATTGTTCCCTCCCTGAGTTAAAACCCCAGCCCTCCCTGCACCAGGTGGACCACAGCAGCTCAGGAAAGTGGCTCATTATCACCTTTAGTGACATTTTGGGATGGGCAACAATTGCTGGCCTTGTCATTGACACTTTTCCTCTTAAAGTATTGGCAAAAATCTCAAGGTCCTTTCTTGCCTTGGGTAAAAATGTTAAGAATTGTCCTTTGTTTTAAATGTGTTAATGCCTCTGAGAGGAGCCTCATGAACAAATACTCGTGCGTAAGAATGGAATTAAATAGTGATGGAAAAGGGTAGACCAGATCTAAAAGTTGAAGATCTAAATTGGAGAAAGGCCAATTTTGACAGTATTAGATAAGAACTTTCAAAAGCTGATTGGGGGCAGATGTTCGCAGGTAAAGGAACAGCTAGAAACTGGGAAGCCTTCAGAAATGAGATAACGAGAATCCAGAGAAAGTATATTCTTGTTAGGGTGAAAGGAAAGGCTGGTAGGTATAGGGAATGCTGGATGACTAGAGAAATTGAGGGTTTGGTTAAGAAAAAGAAGGAAGCATATGTCAGGTAGAGACAGGATAGATCGAGTGAATCTTTAGAAGAGTATAAAGGCAGTAGGAGTATACTTCAGAGGGAAATCAGGAGGGCAAAAAGGGGACATGAGATAGCGTTGGCAAATATAGTTAAGGAGAATCCAAAGGGATTTTACAAACATATTAAGGACAAAAGGGTAACTAGGGAGAGAATAGGGCTCCTCAAAGATCAGCAAGGCGGCCTTTGTGTGGAGCTGAAGGAGATGGGGCAGATCCTAAATGAGTATTTTGCATCATTATTTATTGTGGAAAAGGATATGGAAGATATAAAAAGTAGCGAAATAGATGGTGACACCTTGCAAAATGTCCAGATTACAGAGGAGGAAGTGCTGGATGTCTTGAAACTGGTAAAAGTGGATAAATCCCCAGGATCTGATCAGGTGTACCCTGTGGGAAGCCAGAGAAGTGATTGCTGTGCCTCTTTGCTGAGATATTGTATCATCGATAGTCACAGGTGAGGTGCCACAAGACTGGAGGTTGGCTAACGTGGTGCCACTGTTTAAGAAGGGTGGTAAGGACAAACCAGGGAATTATAGACCAGTGAGCCTGACGTTGGTGGTGGGCAAGTTGTTGGAGAGAATCCTGAGGGACAGGATGTACATGTATTTAGAAAGACAAGGACTGATTCGGGATAGTCAACATGGCTTTATGCGTGGGAAATCATATCTCTTAAACTTGATTGAGTTTTTTGAAGAAGTAACAAAGAGGATTGATGAGGGCAGAGTGGTAGATATGATCTATATGGACTTCCGTAAGGCATTTGACGAGGTTCCCCATGGGAGACTGGTTAGCAAGGTTAGATCTCATGGAATAATGGGAGAACTAGCCATTTGGATACAGAACTGGCTCAAAGGTAGAAGACCTTTGGTGATGGAGGGTTGTTTTCAGACTGGAGGCTTGTGATCAGTGGAGTGCCACAAGGATTGGTGCTGGGTCCTTTACTCTTTGTCATTTACATAAATGATTTGGATGTGAGCATGAGAGGTACAGTTGGTAAATTTGCAGATGACACCAAAATTGGAGGTGTAGTGGACAGTGAAGAGGGTTACCTCAGATTACAACAGGATCTGGACCAGATGGGCCAATGGGCTGAGAAGTGGCAGGTGGAGTTTAATTCAGATAAATGCGAGGTGCTGCATTTTGGGAAAGCAAATCTTAGGACTTATACACTTAATGGTAAGGCCCTGGAGAGTGTTGCTGAATAAAGAGTCCTTGGAGTTCAGGTTCATAGCTCCTTGAAAGTGGAGTCACAGGTAGATAGGATAGTGACGACGGCATTTGGTATGCTTTCTTTTACTGGTCAGAGTATTGAGTACAGGAGTTGGGAGGTCATGTTGCGGCTGGTTAGGCCACTGTTGGAATATTATGTGCAGTTCTGGTCTCCTTCCTGTTGGAAAGATGTTGTGAAACTTGAAAAGGTTCAGAAAAGATTTACAAGGATGTTGCCAGGGTTGGAGGATTTGAGCTATGGGGAGAGGCTGAACCGGCTGTGGGGCTGTTTTCCCTGGAGTGTCGGAGGCTGAAGGGTGACCTTAGAGGTTTAAAAAATTATGAGGGGCATGGATAGGATAAATAGACAAAGTCTTTTCCCTGCGGTGGGGGAGTCCAGAACTAGAAGGCATAGGTTTAGGTGAGAGGGGAAAGATATAAAAGAGACCTAAGGGGCAACCTTTCCACACAGAGGGTGGTACGTGTATGGAATGAGCTGCCAGAGGAAGTGGTGGACGCTGGTACAATTGCAACGTTTGAGAGGCATTTGGATGGGTATATGAATAGGAAGGGTTTGGAGGGATATGAACCGGGTGCTGACAGGTGGGACTAGATTGGGTTGGGATATCTGGTCGGCATGGGCGGGTTGGACCAAAGGGTCTATTTCCATGCTGTACATCTCTATGACTCTAAGTAGGCCATTGAGCCCCTTGAACCAGTTCTGCCGTTAGATCATCATCATAGATGCACATCCTTATTCAACTCTCCCTTACTTGTTCTATGATCCTAAATGCTGTTACTTAAAATTAAGTTCCACTGATTCACATCACTTAATGATTCTGCAATTGGTTTTGCTTCTAATAGATGCTGAAAACGCGAATGATGTTACGGAAAACAGGGGAACCACGGGAACTCTACGCCCAAATCAGTAACATATTCAAATATGAAGGAATTTCCACCTTCTACAGGGGCTATGTGCCAAATATCCTAGGGATCATCCCTTATGCTGGTATCGACTTGGCAGTGTATGAGGTTGGTTTTTATTTGGGAAGAAAAAATAATAATGAGTACTTGTATTTTTATTTAGACTGTCTTTTAATGGCAAATGGGCTGCACGAGTGGCAAGGATGGGTGTTGGGGTTATGGAGAAATAATTTGGATTTAAGTGGTGGCGTGACGGCTCAGTGGTTAGCACTGCTGCCTCTCAGCGCTAGGGACCCGGGTTCAATTCTAGCCTCAGGCGACTGTCTGTGTTGAGTTTGCACATTCTCCCTGTGTCTGCGTGGATTTCCTCCCACAGTCCAAACATGTGCAGGTTAGGTGAATTGGCCATGCTAAAATTGCCCATGGTGTTCAGGAATGTGTAGGTTAGCTGCATTAGTCAGGGGTAAATGTAGAGTAATAGAGTAGGGGAATGGGTCTGGGTGGGTTACTCTTCGGAGCATCGGTGTGGATTTGTTGAGCTGAATGGCCTGTTTCCACACTGTAGGGATTCTGTGATTCCAAAACACCTCCAAGCTCTCCACAGATAATTGCAAACTTGTTTTAGTATGGTGACTGCAGTAAGGTAGGGGAAAGCAGCAATGTCTTAATTCAAATTACACAAAACAACAGAGTAGTGACCAATTAATCTGTTTGTACTGTTAGTTGGTGAAGCAACAAGACTTGGTCTGCTGTTCCATGCTACTAGTACAAGTTATATTGTTGACCAAGTTTTGGCACTAGTTGTCTTTTATCATCTTGCGAAGTTACAATTTGGCAGCATGGTGGCCCAGTGGTTAGCACTGCTGCCTCAGAGTGTTCCCGCCTCGGCTGACTGTTGGTGTGGAGTTTGTACATTCTCCCCGTGTCTGCGTGGGTTTCCTCCGGGTGCTCTGGTTTCCTCCCACAATCCTAAAGATATGCAGGTCAGGTGAATTGGCCATGCTAAATTGCCCGTAGTGATAGATGCATTAGTCAGGGGTAAATGTAGGGTAGGGGAATGGGTCGAGATGGGTTACTCTTCAGAGGGTCGGTGTGGGCTTGTTTCCATACTGTAGGGAAATCTAATTTTTGGTCTTGTGAAATGCTTTAGGAATATTTCCTTGTTTGAAAGCTGCTGTAAAAACACTGCTGTACGATTAGCAGATGATTTGCAATTAGACTAAATCCCTTTTAAGCCTTCTCGTTTCCATGTTTATTTGCACACAACTTCCATAGTGTGCGTTTTTACCCTTGTACAGTGTAACTTCTGGTACAGTACTGGTGTTTGTTCATAATTCAGAGTTGCACAGCACAGAAACAGACCCTTCAATCCAACTTGTCCATGCTGACCAGATATCCTAAATTAATCTAGTCCCATTTGCCAGTATTTAGCCCCTATCCCTCTAAACCTTTCCCATTCATATACCCATTCCGATGCCTTTAAAATGGTGACATTGTACTAGCTTCCACCACTTCCTCTGGCAGCTTATTCCATACACCTTACACCCTCTGCATGAAAACATTGCGCTAAGGTCCCTTTCAATTCTTTCCTCTCTCACCTTAAACCTATGTCCTCTAGTTTTGACTTCCCCCTACTTGAAATAATACCTTATTCACCCTATCCATGTCCCTTTTGGTTTTATAAACCTCTAGAAGATTACCGCTTAGTCTTCGGTGTTTCAGGGAAAACAGCCCCAGACTATTCAGCCTCTCCTTGTAACTCAGACCTTCCAATCCTGGCAGCATCCTTATGAGTCTTTTCTGTTACCATTCAAGTTTCACAATGTCTTTCCTATAGCAGGGAGAGCAGAGTTGAATGTAGTATTCCAAAAGTGGCGTCTTTATTTTATTTTGGCAGACGCTAAAGAACTTGTGGATACGGAGATACACGAAAGGGAATGAGCGACCCAATATGTTGCTGGTTGTGGGTAGTGCCACGACTTCGAATATAGTTGGCCAGCTGGCCAGTTACCCACTGATGGTGCTACACACTCACATGCAGGCAGACGGTGAGTGTGGCCCAGTTCTCTGATAATGAAGCTTGGCCATTGAAAGACTTAGCTTTCAATAGCACGTTAGATAATTTCAGGATGTTGCAGAATGTTGCTAATGCAGTGAGACAGAGTGGTGAAGTAGAAAACTTGGCATACAGTAAGCTTTCTGTCGTACAGCATAATCTGATAATGATAGTGGATGTATTTTAAAGGTTTATTAGAGGGTCAAATATTGGCTGGACTCCAGGGAGAATGCCCCTGCTGATGTTTGAAATAGTGCCTTACATCTTTCTTGCCTGTCTGGCTGGCTAGTTGAAGTCTCTGTTTAACACCTCCTGGCAGTGCAGCATTCACTCAGTACTGCAATGGACTGCCAGCCTGGACTTTGGAATCTTCTGACTAGGATCTTTGCAAAGGAAGAGATTAGTGCGAGCAGGTGCAGGAAAGACTTCAGTGGTCAATAAGGAATGACAAGGACATCAAACAAATTGTTTGGAGATTTTAATTCACTCCAAATCCAACCACCTACTGAAATCGGGTTGTTTGAATCTGTCTTGATTCAGGATCCTCTCAGTAGAATATCAAGAGAATGAGGAGCTTGCAATAATTAGTGTTAAGTGATAGAGCTGGAGATACTAAAATTTGACAAATCCTCCTGGACTTGACTGTCCTATAGTTGCGTCCCTACCACTGGCCTAGAAGGTTCAGATTCAGGTCTCACCTCAGGATGGGATGGTCACCAGAATTGTGTCATTACATGCCCAAATAGGTAAATTGAAAAATAAGTTATTTGTGGACTAGTTGGCTTGTATTAGAGGGTTTGACGAACTCACCTTAAAGAGGTGCTAGAAAAGCACAGCAGGTCAGGCAGCATCCGAGGAGCAGGAGAATTGACGTTTCAGGCAAAAGCCTGGTGAAGGGCTTTTGCCCGAAATGTCGATGTTTTATTTTGCCTGACCTGCTGTGCTATTCCAGCGCCACTCTCAACTTGACTCTCATCTCCAGCATCTGCAGTACCACTTCTGCTGAGCTCACCTTAGAGGCAATGGATATAATGCTTATGATCCTCTGCACTTGACCAGATTATGAAATGGTTTTATTAGGTTGTAATGCAGCGAGCATAACTACACTGTAAAGAAATCAGGGCGGGAGAATGGGAATGGGAATGATCAGCTAAACTTGTCATCAATGACCATAGGAATTTTGGGAATCTATTGTTGGGGATGTGATAATGACATTCAGTTCATTAGTTGGAGACAACAAAGATTTAACAAAAGGCAAATTATGTTTGATATTTTTGAGGTTGTAACTAGCAGCATAGTTAAGGGGACATAAATCGTTTATATTTTCCGAAAGTCCTTAATATGATGCATTGAGTTGTTACACGAAATTAGAGCTTTTAATATTTGAGTAAGATTAATGTTGATTGATTTGTTGATCGACAGAAAACAGAAGGAATAATTGGGTCATATTCAGATCAGCAATTTGCAATCTACATTGGCTCCTGAGGGGGATGTGTAAAACTGACCGACTGCAGTGAGCTAGGTGTAAAGTAAGTGGTGAAAAGACAACACAGACTGCCAAATGGTATGAGCAGACTAAAGGATGGGCATGAGGGTAGCAAATGGTATACAACGTGAGCAAAATGTGCAGTCACTATTTTGGCAGGACATGGAGACCATCAGAGTGTTTTTAAATAGTGAGATTGGGAAATTAAACATGGCCAACAGAAAGCAAGCCAAAGCTTTGCATCTTTCATTCATCAGAACTAGCACTAGGACCTAGAAACAGATGGGGGCTGGTGGGGGGGGGGGGGGGGGGGGGGGGGGGGGGGGGGGGGGAGAGAGAGGAGGGGGAGGGTGGGGGGGTGAAAGAAGATGAGTTAAAAGTCTGCTGCTTGCAGAGTATTTCTGATGAGTGCTAAACTTCATGGCTTATCTCTCTAAGCAATGTTAAAGTTCTTTACTCCCAAACATTTATTTATACTGGGAGATGTTGACATTTGGAGAGATTGAGATTCCTTGTATGTGATTTGAAAAGCAAACGTGCTATTTCAGTGAAGAATTAACCTCTAGTCTGGCAGCCTCTTCAGAGAGAGAAACAGATAACATTTTGCATCCAGTTAACTCTGTTTCCCTCTTCATTGATGCTTCCAGACCTGCTGGAACGGCCTGTTGGACTTTATCACCAAAGAGTTTGAAGTATCAGAGTAAAGACAGCTTGACTGCAGTTGTGTAGGGTTTTAGTGAAATCACACCTAGAGTACTGTGAATGGTTTAGGTCTCCTTATTTCAGACAGTATATGCTTTTCAGAGAGGACTGACTCCTGCAATAAGGCAATTGTCATATGTATAGGATAAGACCATAATTGAAATACAGGGTAAGTGCCAAGGAGTTTAGAAACAGGAGAGTGGTGATTAATCTTTCCAATGAAAGGTTGATCATTTCAGGACTGGAGAAATTTCTCCATGTCACCACCACCCCCACCCTCCGCCATTCGGTCAGAGTGCAGAGATGGATAGAACTCAGATACTGAGGAATGCATGGGAATATGGAGTTGATGGAAGATCATCCTTGACTTTTTATTGAATACGTTAGTAGGGCTGAATGGCCTAACTCTCCTCCTCCCATATCATTTGGTGCTGCTTCCAATGAGCCATAGCTGAAAGCCTGACCCCATTTTTATGAGCATTTTATGCACAAATATCAATGAGTAACTGAAGTATACACACCTGAACGCAGGCTGTTGTGGCTCAGCAGTAGTGTCCTTATCTTTGGGCCAGTTGGACTTCCTTCAAGTTCCACCTTTTGTGGTGGTATGTCATCAACTTAAAAAGCAACTACATTCCTGAACAGGGAATGTGACTGAATGAGACAAAATAAATTCCAGGTGACAATCAAATGAAAAGGATGTTCAGCTTGTGTTCTTTTATTTGGAAATGATCCCCAGGTTATGTGTATTGACCTATTGCTGTTTGTATTTTCATCCAGTCATTGAAAAGGGAATGAGAAAGCCAAGGATGAGAGAATATTTCCGGAAAATTTTGGCCACGGATGGCTTGCCTGGGTTCTACCGTGGATTTACTGCGAACTTAATCAAGGCCATTCCATCAGTCTGCATCAGTTACATACTGTATGAATACCTGAAGACTCACATGGGTCTGACCTCCCACTAAGGACTGACACCTCGAAATGAACATGGTGGAATCTCTCAGTTGCCTAATCCAGCACCTGTTGCTCAGTGCACTTTGTTTATTTATTTTAAATATTTTTAATAAACTGATACTTGGTGTTCAAAATGCAGATTAGTTGACAATGAAATCTGTGGTTTATAATTGGGCACGTGTGTGCTTAACTCATTGTTCTGAGGGCGCAGCCTAAAACATACTGCAGAGATGTTTGCAGATACAGTAAAAGCACAGATTATTCCTTTATATAGGCAAAAGTGAGGACTGCAGATGCTGGAAACCAGAGTGGTGCTGGAAAAGCTCAGTAGTTCAGGCAGCATCTGAGGAGCAGGAAAATCAACGTTTTGGGCAAAATGCATCAGGAATTCCTTTAGAATCTGTTTTCCAATTCTCTCGCTCCAAATCTGGCCTCTTGATTGTCCTAAATCATAAACTCTGCCACGGGTGACTGTGTCTTCAGCTGCCCCTCTCCTTTATAAGAAGTTCCTTGAAACCCCTGAATAAGGTTTTGGCTGACGAGGCTCAGTTTCTCGGCTGTTCAGTGTTTTGTCTTGTTTGAGCTTTGCATTACAGAAGCAATGATGCCACATAAATTCAGGTTAATGTCTGTAACCTTTTTTGATCAGTTCCTTTTTCAGAAATACTCAGCTAATGCAATCCAAGCTGCACTGGTGTGATTTTTTTTGCCATTTAAGAGTATCGTTTATGGAAGGAAAAGCTCTTTTTTGAAGCAAAGATGAGTAAGTCTTGTATTTATTTTGATGCGGATGTGTGAAGTAATGTTCTGAGTCAGCAAGAACTGACCAATGTGTGGTGGGCAGCGACGTTAGAAACTCTGCACTTCCTAAGGAGGAGTGAAGTTAAAAGACTTTCATTTCTCTTTTAAGTTTGGATTGGAGAGTGAGTAGCAACTACTTGTTTACTGTAGATAATAAGACCTTGTCACACCGAGGAATCAAGGATAAACTTTATAACATACCAAGAGTGTTTGGTGCCATGAAATAGCACAACAGCAGCAGTGTGTATTATCTGTAAGATGCACCACAGCAATTCATCCTTTGGCAGCTTTTTCCAAACCCGCATCTAAATAGAAGGACAAGGGCAGCATGTTTGTAGGGCATCCAGCATCTGACTGCAAGCTCTCCTCCAAACCAGTCAGCATTCTGACTTGGAAATATGCTTGCAGTGTCAAAATCCTGGCAATACCTTTCTGATTGGTTTTACAGTAGAATATAGCTTGCTCAGTACTCTTACCTTGTGTGATTGTAGCCATATCTAGCAATACACAGTGGCTTACGCATAGTTGGTTCTAGAGTTCATTTAGAGTCTGTTCTTAGTGCCATGCTGTTATCTGACTGCACTTCTGACCTCCATTCCGAAAGTTGCTGTAGTTTCCTCCAGCTGAACGTCATCTTCAATTCTTGCTGCAAATCTGATACTTAGCACCGATTCTATCCTTCCCATAGAATCATATAATTCCTTCAGTGTGGAAGCAGGCTGTTTGACATTCAAGTTCACACCAACTCCCCAAAGAGCATTCAACTCAGACCTATATCCCCATAACCCTGCATTCCCCATGCTTAACCCACCTAGGTTGCACATTCCTGGGCACTGTGGGCAATTTAGCAGAGCCAATCCACCTAACCTGCACATCATTGGACTGAGGTAAGAACCTGGAGGAAACCCGCGCAGGGAGAATGTGCAAACTCCACACAGACAGTTGTCTGAGGATGGAATCGAACCCAGCCACTGTGCCACCCCAAATAGCTAACGCATCAGATCAAATTAGACTCTGTGTGTAACGGATCCTGTACACCTACCTCAAAGGTTCCGTTCTAATTTAAAAAGGTAATTTTGGAAAGTGGGATGATGCAGGAGTTTATACCACTTAATGCTAATCCTTTGGTCCAAGTATTTGTGCTAGTTGTAAAGAATTAAAGAGCTATTAGAAGTTGCCCCAAGGGAGTGAACTGTAGCCATTTCCACTCAGGATGTTGGACAGAAAGGATCTGCTGAATCCTTTCAGCTGTGCATCTGTCTAATTTGTCTATTTGTTGAATTGTGAAGGTTATGGTTTTAGATGCAAAGTTTTGCATGACTCACTTACAGCAGGGCAGTGGTTTGGGTGGACAGATGCAGCAGGTCAGGTAGCATCCAAGGAGCAGGAGAATCGACGTTTTGGGCATAAGCACTCTATTCTCCCGCTCCTCGGATGTTGCCTGACCTGCTGCACTTTTCCAGCACCATGCTCTTGACTCTGATCTCCAGCATCTGCAATCCTCACTTTCTCCTGGACAGATGCAGCAGTCATTTACGTGCTGCAATGAATGACTGAGTGGCAGGTTTGGTCATGTTGACTGATGTCCAAAAGCTGCCTGGGGACAACAATCTTGCTCCATGCAATCTGCTATGCAAAGACAGTTTTCACTTGAACTGAGAGTTGGTATGTCTTAGCGTCTCTCGCCCATAGGTGTTCAAAGTTTGGGAGAAGATTTGTAGCTCGGGTGCTCGTTGTTGTGGTTCTGTTCGCTGAGCTGGGAGTTTTTGTTGCAAACGTTTCGTCCCCTTTCTAGGTGACATCCTCAGTGCTTGGGAGCCTCCTGTGAAGCGCTTCTGTGATGTTTCCTCCGGCATTTATAGTGGCTTGTCTCTGCCGCTTCTGGTTGTCAGTTGCTGTCCGCTGCAGTGGCCGGTATATTGGGTCCAGGTCAATGTGTTTGTTGATGGAATCAGTGGATGAGTGCCATGCCTCTAGGAATTCCCTGGCTGTTCTCTGTTTGGCTTGCACTATAATAGTAGTGTTGTCCCAGTCGAATTCATGTCGTTTGTCGTCTGTGTGTGTGGCTACTAAGGATAGCTGGTCATGTCGTTTCGTGGCCAGTTGGTGTTCATGGATGCGGGTTGTTAGCTGTCTTCTTGTTTGTCCTATGTAGTGTTTTGTGCAGTCCATGCAAGCCACTATAAATGCCGAAGGAAACATGACAGAAGCGCTTCACAGGAGGCTCCCAAGCACTGAGGATGTCACCTAGAAAGGGGACGAAACGTTTGCAACAAAAACTCCCAGCTCGGCGAACAGAACCACAACAGTTGGTATGGGCTCTGAAAGCAGACTGACTTCAGTGATGTGTATCATCTCATTCCCAGGTTATCAATCTCCTGTGGTACAGCAGCTTCTAAGGAAGCACATGGTAGACACTTGCTCTGAATTCATCTTTACATTCTCTGTCACCCAGGAATGGTTATATAAAGACAGATTGAGATGAAATTAATCGGAATCACAAGGCACAATTCAAACCAGTATTTTTGGGTTAGACAAACAAAAACAAAATTAATATTCAAGGTTCCAATGAATCTCTCACCTCAGCACCTAATCATATGATGCACATGAACAGTTAATAGCAAATATATTTACAAGTCTGTAAAAATTTACACATTTATTTTTTAAAAAAACACAGCAATTAGATACCCAACCATAGCCTTGAAATTATGCAGGGAATTAATGTTCACTGCTTCCGTATTAAGAGGAATTTCCACCTTCAACGTTTTTAAATAATGTTGACATAAAGTTGTTTTTTTTTAGCATTGTGGAGACTGGTAACCCATAATAGCTTGTGAAGCCTAAAATATGTAAAATTTGACTTGGTTTCTTAGGTGTAAGTGTTGGAGTTGCCTTCCCAAAAAACCCCACTTATGATGCTACTTGAATCCTATCTGTAAGCTATTAGTGATCTGCCCTGATGTATCCTCCTTTGGTTTGGTGTCAACATTGGTGTGTTCTCTGAGTGCCTTACAGACAAGTTGTTTGTGATGTTTAAGTCACTCTGCCCTCCAATGGTCACAACTGCAGCAATTTGTAAGTTGTTATAATTTCATAGCTCTGCCATTTACATAGCAGTATGATACTCTGTCACCAGAGGCAGTGCCATAGAGATGTCAGGATTTTGAAGAAGTGACCAGGACGAGGTGAGTCCTGTTGAATTGTACCTGGATCTCTGGAAAGCTGGTAAGGGATTTTGCACTTTATTTAGTGGATTCGGTTTTTGGTCAGCAGGATTTAACCAAGCTGGATTAGCAACTAGCTCCAGTTCTACCGGGAGCTAGAGTCGACGGTTCTCGATAGGCAAATTGCCGAAGGTGACCCCACCAATTGTCAACGTGTGCTGTTAGCAGGGTAAGCTAAGAGGGCAAATCTAGAGGGCAAAAGTCAGTAGATTTATCAATATTTAACACTGGGGTCTTGAGAGCGGGGGCACACGATCTTCAAAGGTCTTGATTTGGAGATGCCGGTGTTAGACTGGGGTGTACAAAGTTAAAAATCACAACACCAGGTTATAGTCCAGCAGGTTTAATTGGAAGCACACTAGCTTTCGGAGCGTTGCTCCTTCATCAGGTGGTAGTGGAGGGCTCAATCCTAACACACGGAATTTATAGCAAAAATTTACAGTGTGGTGTAACTGAAATTATGCATTGAAAAATTGATAGTATTCAAACAGATGAAAGACAATGATAGTTTCATTTCTTTCATGTGTAAATCTCAAAACCTTTTTTTAAAAGTTGCATTCTCAGGTTAGCTGTTAACAATGGATGATAGCTAGACAGTATGTTGAAGGTGTTGGCCTCCTGTGTTCTCTGTCTATGCCATGATGTTTAGATTGATTCTAATCTAAAAAGTGAGATAACAGAGTTTTACATGAATTCATGCAGTTTTTGAGCAACGTACAATGTAACTCTGCAAGCACAAATTCGCCCCACAAAATATGTGTGCCTGTAGGTCTTTGTCTGTGTGTGTGTGTGTGTGTGTGTGTGTGTGTCTGTCTGTCTGTCTGTCTGTCTGGGTTGTGTGTGAGAGAAAGTGTATGTGTGTAGTGAATGTAGAGTGTCTTAAGTCTGTGAGGGTGTCTGTGTGCGCGAGTGTGTATATATGTATAGGAGTGCCTCTGTGTGTGTGTGTGTAAGTGTCTGTGTGTGTGTATAGTGCAATGGTGGTCACCTGTAATGTGACATGAACCCAATGTCCCAGTTGAGGCCCTCCCATATACACACACACAGGCACTCCTATATACACACACACACACACACATACACAGATGCACACACAGATACCCCCACACACTCGCACATGCACCCCCTCACAGACTTAAGACACTCTACACTCACCCCCCACACACACTTTCTCACACACTCAACCCCCAACCCAGAGACACGCGCACACACACACAGACAAAAACCCACATGCACACATGTATTTTGTGGGGTGAATTTGTACTTGCAGGGTTACATTGTATTTTGCTCAAAAACTGCATGAATTTATGTAAAACTGTTATCTCACTTTTTAGATTAGAATCAATCTAAACATCATGGCATAGACAGAGAACACAGGGGGCTAACACCTTCAACATATTGTCAAGCTATCACACATTGTTAACAGCTAACTCGAGAATGCAACTTTTTAATTAAAAAGATTTTGTGATTTACACATGAAAGAAATGAAGCTATCATAGTATCCAAACAGATGAAAGACTCAACTTTTCAATGTATCATTTCAGTTACATCACACTGTAAATTTTTGCTATAAATTCTGTTAGGATTGAGCACTCTACTATCACCTGATGAAGGAGCAAGTGTGCTTCCAATTAAACCTGTTGGACTATAACCTGGTGTTGTGCGATTTTTAACTTCAAAGATCTTGATGTGCCACAGAATGAGCCAAAAATTAGGAAGCATGTAGGTAGAGCTATTAAGGAGTGCATTGATTATTTGCAGGGAATGATAACACTTAGAGATTATAGCATCTAGGTGTTCAAATTTTCTTTAGCCAAAACAGTGTGTTGTCTTGTTTAAAGAAACAGATGCTGTCTTGATATATTCCATTTGGTTGTAGCACTATACAGATTGCTAGTTTAATCACTTCACTTGGAGTACTATGCCTCGTTTTGTTGTCAGGTTTATTAGAGTTGATAGATTGGCCTAGGGGAAAGTTTTGGAAGAGTGAGGAGGGAATTTCAAGCTTAAAGAACCAATATGTTGATCTCAAAGCAATGCAGAGGCAAAGGAAACTTGATCAGGATGACTGTGGAGGTGGGCGGGCATATACGTAAGGGAATGTTTGTATGCTTTCAGTGAGCATTCTAGCTTGTCTGCCTGGGAAGCACCCAGGTTTTAAATCAAGGTAGGTTGTCTGTAGTAGTGAGTGTCTGAAATATCTTGTTTGCTGCTGACACTGCTTGCTTTCAATGTTGGTCTGTAATAAAGACAGATAATTTTCCAGTTGGTTTATTGCACTTACAGCTTTTAAGGCAAGACTGTACGGCTATGAAGGAAACATATGAGTGCGTATGTGCAGCAAATTTGATCCCTAGCTGGTACAGTTTCCCAGTTTGATATTTTTATATTATCCAGATCAGTGTTAGTTATTTTAGATACTTAGTGTTGCTCAGGTTTCATATTATTCAAATGGAAAGAGAAAAGAAATCCTTGATTTTTGTGGTTAATGATTTGAGTATTTTCAGTATGACTTTAATTCATGTAAATTGGTTATACACTGCAATATAATTTAACATGATTTGGAACCCCAGTACATTCCAGGATCCTGTATCGAATAGTGGCTGGACTTGTATTGTTGCAAAGTTCAGATGTTTCAGTTAATAGTGGGGGCGAATGAGTTTGGGATGTGGTGTTGACAGTGGTGGTGGATCTGGTCAGAGGAGTTTGTTGGTATCTTGGTTCTTAGGGGCGGTGCGTGTGGAGGGATTACGGTCAACAGAGTTGTGTGGAGTTAGGGGGGGCAGAATGGTCCCTCTTCCCCGAAAAAAAAGTGACTATAGGCAGCTTTTATGTTTATTTTCTGCAGCTACCTCCCCCAACAATCCATTTGTGTTCCTGGCTCCTGGATATCGCTGTCAAAGCTCTGTGATCTCCAGTGGAATCTCCATCACCCGTTCTCTCGCCTTGTGCAGCGGCGTAGACTTGGCAGACTCCGTCCTGGCATTCCTGTCCACGTAGCTCCCGCTTTCTGTGTTCAGCGTTTCCAGGGATCTGACCAAGACCCTCTGGTCATCCTCAGGCAGACTGTTCAGATCAGAGGCCAGCAAGGTGCCAGTGCTGCCGTGAACCACGTGAATACCATCGGGACCTTTCAGCTCCACTGGGTGCCGGTGCTTGAACTTCAGAGTTCCACGGCTAGGGGGTTTCTCCTCCTCATCTTCCATGTCACTGGGAACCAGCTGCTGACAGAGATGGGGAAGAGTTGGAGAAAAAAAAACCCAGACCATTAGGCTATATCATATCCTTGCACTCACTCAGTACTCCTCATCACTGGCAATTCATGTTGCATTTTGTTCAGAAGGAGGCGACCACATGTGGTCTGGATTGGAACAAGCCAAATATGATAGAGCTGCATCAGACAGAGCAAACAAGGTGAATTCCTAAAGAATTCAGAAGCTGGGAAATTGTTTCTATTGCATCTGCTCAGTTCGGTTGTGTTACAAAAATATTATCGAGGTATCGAACATCGAAACACCATTGTTGATTACACATGCCAGATGGGTTACATGGAACTAAAGCGAAATTTTCTTCCAGAGGAAAAGTGCTCAGGGAATTACTGAACTGAAGCTCCTACAGGTGTGAAGATTGATGAAGAGTTGGGTGGCCACTGTCTAACAATCAGGTGTGGAACAGAGTAAGAGTGACTGCTCTTCAGAACTGTAGAACTTGAGGTCTGAAGAAGTCATGTCAAACTGGAAACAGTCTCTTTGTCTGTCTCCACATATGCTGCCAGATCTGAATTGGGGCTTAAAAATATGTTGCTGGAAAAACGCAGCAGGTCAGGCAGCATTCTTCAGGATTCCTGAAGAAGGGCTTATGCCTGAAACGTCGATTCTCCTGCTCCTTTGCTGCCTGACCTGCTGCGCTTTTCCAGCAACATATTTTTAAGCTCTGATCTTCAGCATCTGTAGTCCTCACTTTCTCCTAGATCTGAATTGGTTCCCAGTTATTTTTTTCTATTTCAGATTCTCTAGCATCTGTTGGATTTAGTTTTTATGTCATAAAGTAATGACAGTTTTTAAAAAAAAAACTTGCTTTGCCTCTGAAGCAATTTGGGTGTTTTATATCACATTAATTAAAATGAAAGGTTGGCCATTTTTCCTTTAGGAGTGTCAGCCCAGATGGCGTCCCATGCTTTTCCCTTCACAATGGACTTGTTGTTTTAACCATTTTCGCAGCATACTGACGATCTACTGAAGTTGTATGTTATAGTGTTAACATTTGGGAGAGGATGGGACGTGTGGGGTCTATTCTGTTTATGTTTATACAAGAATGGCCACACTTATTCCAAGTGATAAGAAATTTTCTAATGCTGTTGAATAAATGGAATGTAATTTCTATTCCCAACTCACCTCTTCATCTGTTCAAGAAGTGACAATTTGTTTTGTTTCCATGTGGTAACGGATTAATAAGTTCTTTTTATTCACTTGTGGGCCGTGGGTGTCGTTAGCTGGTCAGCATTTATTGTCTGCTCTTAAACTGAGTGGTTAGCTAGGCCATTTCAGAGGGCAATTCAAAGTTGGTGATTGGGTCTAGAGACACATGTAGGTCAGACTCGCTGAGGATGGCAGATTTCCTTGCCTGAAGGGCTGGATGGGTTTTCCTGACAATCGGCAATGGCTTCATGATCATCATTAGATACCTATTGAATTCTAGTCCTTCAGCAACTAAGGCCAGAGCAGCATAACCAATCTTCAGTAGGTGACTTGTGAAGAGGATGTCTTTTTTTTAGCAATCTGAGTCAATTGTCACCTGCCCAGTAACCAAGAATTTCAGACTAATGTTCTGGGACCTGGGTTGGAATTCCAATTACTGTACAGTGAAATTTTGAATTCAATAAAATTTGGAATAGAGAGTGAGCCTTGTGGCAGCCAGGGCAGGGATAGAAACTATGGGCCCTACTGATGTTCCTTGTTTGGGACCTTAGCCCTGGCCCTGATGGTCGGTTATTTAAAATAAAATCAATTTGTTCACTAATGTCCCTTTAGGGAAGAAAGTCTACCATCCTTACGGGGTCTGACCTACGAGTGACTCTAGTTGCCAAACAATGTGGTTGATTCATAACTGCCTTCTAAACAAAAGACTCTGGTTTAGCCAACAACATCACATGAACAAATAAAAATGGCTGACGTTAAAACTAATCAGCTAAGTAATATTTCGAAAGATTCACGTATTGAGATTCAGGTGGGCTGCTCATTAGAGTAGAGAGTGTGGTGCTAGAAAAGCACAGCAGGTAAGGTAGCATCCGAGGAGCAGGACAGTCGATGTTTTGGACATAAGCCCTTCATTAGGATACTGCTGCTCTTCAGATTCTCCTGCTCCTCGGATGCTGCCTGACCTGCTATGCTTTTCCACCACCACACACTCGACTCAGATGTCCAGCATCTGCAGTCCTCACTTTCTCCTTTCTCATTAAAGAGTGCAGTATTGAATGTTGATGCATGATGCAGAGGCACCAATTTCAACCCAACCTCTAAATTATCCAGTTGTTCAGTTTGCAACCCTTCCAATGGTCTCTTTGGATCGCCATTGTGTTATTGACAGATGGGGCTGAAACCTGGACTGGGAACCTCACTGCTTGTTGCAGGTTGGATTCATTTTACATCTGGCAGCCCCAGATGACCTGGACTTTGAAGTGGTCTGTGACTGACTGGAAAAGGAATAGTTCTTCCACTTCAAATTTCCCTTTGAATAGTTCTCCAAGTTCACAGCACAAGCATGCAACAAGTCAATGGTTTGGTTAGCAGAGATGCTCTGGCAGTTCACCTTACATAACCCTCCGCACTGAATCCAAGAATAAACTAGAGAAAGCCACAGTGAGCTACGAGATAGTGATGTGATGTTGAGCAAGAGAATAGATTCACACCCAGGTTCCAAGCTTGGGGAACCTGTTGAGTGGTGGTAGATATAAAGGAGCAGGAGAATCTGAAGAGCAGCAGTATCCTAATGAAGGGCTTATGTCTGAAACATCGACTCTCCTGCTCCTCGGATGCTGCCTTACCTGCTGTGCTTTTCTAGCACCACACACTCTACTCTAATGAGCAGCCCACCTGAATCTCAATACGTGAATCTTTCGAAATATTACTTAGCTGATTAGTTTTAACGTCAGCCATTTTTATTTGTTCATGTGATGTTGTTGGCTAAACCAGAGTCTTTTGTTTAGAAGGCAGTTATGAATCAACCACATTGCTTGGCAACTTTTGAGCTTTTCAATGAGAGTGATGCCTTGCATTTCCTTCCAGCTCCCCCTTCACACATCTAGACCCATGAACTCTCAGCACCCCAGGCAGCACAGCAGAACACCCGGTTTCCATGCTCCGCCAATTAAAGTGACAAGCCGCACTTCACACTGCAAACCCACTGGTTTCACACCAGCTATACCTCCAGCACAGATGAGCGATCCCCACTGCCAGTGGATTTGTGAGCTAGGCGAGCTGCAAACAGTTTCTTCAGCCGCAGATAGTCATCCAGAACCACTTTCAAGAGGGAGCCCTTGAGATAATGCACAGCAAGTAAAACATACACCTCTTCATGACTGCTTGGGAGGCCAGCTGAACTTTTCATTGCTATGTGTTCTCTATCTCGCTGTTGTGTGTTTGCAGAGGACATAGTCACTCCCTAATAGTAATACAGAGACAAAGGGACTTTCTTTCCTTTGGTTAAGATTTTGGAATTTGGGGCAGCATGGTGGCACAATGGTTACCAGTGCTGCCTCTCAGCGCCAGGGACCCAGGTTTAATTCCAGCCTCAGGTGACTGTGTGGAGTTTACACTTTCTCCCCAGGTCTGCGTGGATTTTCACTGGATGCTCTGATTTCCTCCCACAGTGCAGGTTGGGTGGATTGACCATGGGAAATGCAGGGTTACAAGGATAGGGTGATGGGGTCAGATCTGGTTGGGATACTTTTCAGAGGGTTGGAACAGACCCAGTGGGCTGAATGGCCTCTTCCCACACTGTGTGGATTCTATCTGCGAGTTCTCTGCCTTGGGGGTTGAAGTGGGATCCTTGAATATGTTGATAAAACAGAGGTGGGCACATTCTTCGTGAACAGGAGGACAACGTTTTCGGGAGTAGAATGTAGAATTCAGAATGCAAACAGATCGGACATGATCTCATTAACTGGCAGAGCAGTTTTGAAGGGCTGAATGGCTTTCTCCAAATCTCGTCTTTGCGGAATATTAGTCGAATAAGGAGGGTTGTTGAAATGACAAATCTCTCAACCTTTATAAAGAGCTTGGATGAGTACTTGAAAGATCAGTAATATCCAAGGCTAACTGCTGGAAAGTGGGATCAGTTCTTTGGTGCAGACTTGGTAGGTCAAAGCTGTATGGTTCTACGATAACAATGATCAAGCCCAGGAGGACACCCTTTGGCCCCTCATGCCTGTGTTAACCACCAGATGAGTCCCACTTTTAAGACATAAAATCCCCCTGCCAATAGGATGTTTGTTGCGCCCCAACCCGTTGGATCCATCATCTAATTGTATTATCCTCCTTGACACATTGTAAAATGGATGGACTTGGTAATCTCATTCTAACGTACCTTGATTGGACCTTCTCGCATGATCTGTCCAAGTTTTGCAATGCTGTCGTACTCCTGTATGGCTGCACGCAAATATCGATCATCCTCCAGCTTCGATGTGGGTGGGGCACGGCCAAATGTACCCTTTAAAGGAAAGGCAATAGTCGTTGAGGTTGTAGGTGTGTGATGAAGGTTATATAATTTCTATGTACTCTAGTTTGAATTTCAAAGTCAAGGCAGATGGCTGCTGATTGCTTCTCAGAAAGGTTTTCTTTTAAAACAATTTTGAAGGTCAGATAGACCTTCTGGAACAGTGACTAAACCCGATATTTGTCATAACGCAGGTAACTGAAGCAAGCTTTGTATTCAGTTCAGAAGATACTAGGCTTGAATTTGGAAGATTCTCTCCTAGAAGGTGTTTAGAGTAGTTCAGGGGCCAGCTATCTCAACATTTAGTTTATGAAACTTTCCTACGAGGAGAATTTTGTTGAGAAAGCTGCAGGTTATGACATCTGAGAGAATTTAAGACTCTCAGATTTGTGAAGCAGTTCATTTTGGTAGATTTGGCAAGGCTTCACTGAATTCTCTCTACAGTCCATACCACAAACCGTTAGCAGTTAATTAAGTATAACCCTAAAGAACTGAGCTAGGGCTGTAATTTCTCTGCATTTGGGTCTATCTTAAAATTAATTCCTGAGATGTGGGCTTTATTGCTTGGATCAATACTTATTGACCAGCCCTTGTTGCCCCTTGAGAAGGTGGGGATGAGCTGTTGTCTTCAACCACTACATTCCATGTGATGTAGGTATACCCCCAATGCTGTTGAGGGGTTATAGAATATTGTCCTAGCACCACTCAAGAAATGGCAACGTTTTGATGGCGATAAAGGAAATCTCATGGACAGTGTTGAAACTTTGTGTGTTTTTGATTTTGCTAACTTTTGAAATAATATTTCGACAGCTAATATTTCAAAAGCATTTGTATTTTTTAAACAATGGAACAGAAGTTTATTCCACAAGAAAAAATGTGCAGTCTCATCTGGATATGTCTCTGCGACCATGTTAATTATCTAAACAAGAAAGAAAATGATCTATAAAGCCAGGTTTTGTTCTGGGATCTGACAGGCCAGTCCTACTATCTGCTGGCATTATTACAATTGTCACACCAGTCTGAAGAAGTCTGTTGTTATAAACTCTACATTGACTTGGGATGACCGGACATGCAGTACCTTCTGCTATTAACTTCTCCAAAGATGGTCACTGTGGTTCACAAGATTCCCCTAATTATAACATAGACCCACAGAATGATTTCACTGTTCATTGCAATCTGAAACTTCACAATGGCACATACGTGGGGCTTGTTAGTACAACTAAAGAGATGCTAAAAGTTAGAATAGTGGTCTCTGGGGATGAGGCAACGATGCTGGTTTTAAACATCAACTCCAGGATCTTAGATTGTAAGCAACTAGCTAGAATAGAGCTGACACTAATTATTTTGTCAAAAATTCTTATTAAGGAAGTACATCTTCAATAGTGTTGAGATAAAACTCTCATTATTTGCTCTCCTTGGTTCCTGTTAAAATGACACTTCAGGGCTTGTTTACACTTGTGTTTAGAGATGAGGGGGAACTGATTGAGATCTATAAGATTATTAAAGGATTGGACACTCTGGAGGCAGGAAGCATGTTTCCGCTGATGGATGAGTCCAGAACCAGCGGTGAAAATGTGTTGCTGGAAAAGCGCAGCAGGTCAGGCAGCATCCAAGGAGCAGGAAAGTCAACGTTTCGGGCATAAGCCCTTCTTCAGGACCAGAACCAGCGGACACAGTTTAAAAAAAAGGGGTAGGGCCAGTTAGAACAGAGTAGAGGAGAAACTTCTTCACCCAGAGAGTGGTGGGTGTGTGGAATGATCTGCCCCAGGAGCCAGTGGAGGCCCAGTCTCTGGATACTTCCAAGAAAGAGATGGATAGAGCTCTTAAAGATAGCGGTATCCAGGATTATGGGGACAAGGCAGGAACAGGATACTGATTGTGGCTGATCAGCCATGATCATAATGAATGGTGGTGCTGGTTCAAAGGGCCAAATGGCCTACTCCTATGGTCTGTTGAGAAGGTTCCTGTTTTGCAGTCAGCACCAAGGGTCAACAAAACGGTGGCAGGTAAACTTACGTGGGTCCTGGCTGGACTGTTCCAGAGGTCAGTGATGTCACTGAGGTTCTCTGGTAGGTCATCTTCCTGCTCAGCCTGAGCAGCAAGTTCCAAGTTCCTGCAGAAGGGATCAAGCCAGACTGGATTTGCCCTGAAAACAAGACATTAGCACCATGAAGGGAATACTCCTTCAGACAGTATAAAGCATCTGCACACTTCTCAGTGTTGAGTAATTGATCATACTTTGGGATACTTGTTCAGAAATTGCATGTTTTAATCACAGTCATATGAAGTGCACTGTCTTTTACTATAGATCAATGTTTTTTCTGACACTTTCCAGCTCATATCCAAATTTGCAAAAACTCAAATGAATGTCTGTAACAAGTCACCTCTATTAATGTGAGGGCTAAGTTGTTGACGTATTACTCCCCAGTCCCAGGATTGTGGTGATCAAGCTTTTCACCTAACCACCTCTGAATGGGTTTTGAGAGGGAAGACGCAGATAATTCAGACACAAAATGATTATCTGGCATATCTCACTTTTCTCCTGGTGTTCTGGCGCCGATGCATTACGATTACCACACTCCCTAGGCTCTGTGAGCTTTTGGGAGTGGTGAGATATTGGATCAAAAATGGCAAGGAATATTCTACTGCCAATGGCACCCAAAACCTGTTGCCGATTAGCAGATTGTGACTGGAGCCTTCCAGCTATCGTCATAAAATCTGCCCCAGTTCAGTAGTTGCCTCTGCACCCGTAAAGTACAATGGGTTAAATCAATCAATCCTCTGAATCTCAGCCAAATCTTCAGGTCACTTACCCTTCAAACGAATACTTGTTAGTGTTCGGCATGTCCAAGATGTCCATAAACCCTTGGTTACCTAAACAGAATGACACAGATCTTCAACACTTGCTCTGTTTCGAAGATGTTCAACATGTTTTCGAGGTTATCAGCTTGTCATGCTTTTTGTTCCTATACCTTCTCAGGTTACTGAGTACAGAAACCAGCAGGCTGGCATGCACATTGATACAAAGGAGGAGAAAACAGCGTGACTACAAATAGGTTCAATAGACGATGGCAAGGGATTTGACAAAAAAAAACTGATTGCATAGTGCTTTTAACAATGTCACAATTCATTTCTGAGATCAGAGCATCACTGGCCATTTATTGCCCTGTCCTTAATTGCTTGGACCAGGTAAGAACGGCACATTCCCTCCCCAAGGGGATTATTGAACCAGATGCGGTCTTTAAACAATGCACTATAGTATTATGTTAATGCCAGATTTGCAGTAAATTCATATTCTACCATCTGCCATGGTGGGATTTGAATGCAGGTCTCCAGAAAATGCAAAACTTGCGCCCACACCACCTCCCTTACCTCTCTCCAAGCCCCCAAGGGATCCTTCCATATCCGCCACAAATTCACCTGCACCTCCACACACATCATCTATTGCATCCGTTGCACCCGATGTGGCCGCCTCTATATTGGGGAGACGCGCCGCCTACTTGCGGAACATTTCAGAGAACACCTTTGGGACGCCCGGGCCAACCAACCCAACCACCCCGTGGCTCAACACTTTAACTCTCCCTCCCACTCCACCAAGGACATGCAGATCCTTGGACTCCTCCATCGCCAGAACGTAACAACACGACGGTTGGAGGAAGAGTGCCTCATCTTCCACCTGGGAACCCTCCAACCACAAGGGATGAACTCAGATTTCTCCAGTTTCCTCATTTCCCCTCCCCCCACCTTGTCTCAGTCGATTCCCTCGAACTCAGCACCGCCCTCCTAACCTGCAATTTTCTTCCTGACCTCTCTGCCCCCACCCCACTTCGGCCTATCACCCTCACCTTGACCTCCTTCCACCTATCACATCTCCATCGCCCCTCCCCCAAGTCCCTCCTCCTTACCTTTTATCTTAGCTTGCTGGACACACTTTCCTCATTCCTGATGAAGGGCTTGTGCCCGAAACGTCGAATTTCCTGTTCCTTGGATGCTGCCTGACCTGCTGCGCTTTAACCAGTAACACATTTTCAGCTCCAGAAAATGACCTGGGTCTCTGGGTCTATCAAGAATACCACTAGGCGATCACCTCTTCCCCCCCCCCCCCCCCCACCCCATTAGCTCCAATGATTATTACACCAACCAGGTCTATAAACCCAGGACCAGAAACAATCTGTCATCCTATGGTCACGCTCACAACAATTTAAAGAATTCTCTGTTTAATTAAGGACGTCATTTGCCAACTGTGCAACACATGCATGTGTTTTGGTCAGATCAAGCAATATCTCTCTCAGGCCTCAAAGTCTAAATGTTGCGATGTAAGCACAGGATAAGGTCTAATCTAAATCATTTATCTAAATCACTACTGCAACTATTGGGATGCTTTGCAAACGTCTTCAGACAGTTGTTGTGGCACAATGGTAGTTTCCCTGTCTCTAGCCAGGAAATTTAGGTGTAAGTCCCAGTTACTCCAGAGGTATGTAATTGTGTCTTCGAACAGGGGTTGTCAGCCCTTAAGCATCTACCCTCAGGTATTGGGGTGAATTAATTTACATATAAAATATTTTTCATTATTGTAAATATTGCCAACTCTGATTGCAGTTCTTACCAGTGGAACCTGCTACAATAGCCTTCAACTTTCTTTTGTGCCTGTTGGCAATAAACAAAGAGACAGTCAACATTTAGAAAAGTGAGAGAGGTTCTGGTCTTCACGCTTCAAGAGATAGTTATCTAGAGCCGGAGGTTGCTGCAGATATGATCAGTAAGTATAGTGAGCCCATTGTAAAGCAGAGTGTGACATATTATAGCCTTATTTCAAAGGGGATCACATGACAGGCAATGCAAGTACGAAGAAGTGAGAAGAAGCTATATGGTCAATTTTTGTGGCAAGGAGCATCTTGTATAGCGGGGGCGGTTGTAAAATCATTTTGAAACAGATTCAGTAGCTCCCCTCCACTATGGTAGGATTGGAAAAGCTCAGACTGAGGCTAGAGAAGAGAAGGTAGAGAGGAGATTTAACAGAGGTGTTTAAAATCACAAGGGCTTGACACACAGCAGATCGGTGGAGGGGCTGAGATCCAGACGAAACTGCTTTAAGCTGATCAGTGAAAGGAGCAGTGGCAATGTGTGACTAAACATTTTAATGCAGTAAGTGGTTACGATCTAGAATGCACTGCTTGAGGGAGTAGTGGAGAATTTGAGGTCAGATTTTGGAGAATGTCAGAGTCATTTAAATATTCCACAGGTCAGTTACACTTATTTCTTAGATTCCCTACAGTGGGTTCCCTTCAGCCCAACAAGTCCACACCGACCCGTCGAAGAGCAACCCACCCAGACCCACTCCCTTACATTTACCCCTGCACCTAACACAACGGGCAATTTAGCATGGCCAATTCACCTAACCTGCACATCTTTGGATTGTGGGAGGAAACCGGAGCACCCGGAGGAAACTCACGCAGACACGGGGTGAATGCGCAGACACTGGGAGAATGTGCAAACTCTACACAGACAGCTGCCGGAGCTGGGAATTCAACCCGGGTCCCTGGTGCTGTGAGGCAGCAGTGCTAGCCACTGACCAACCACGCCGCCCACTTGATAGGAATAATCTGATAGAACTGAGAGCACAGGAAATGTCTTTGTGTGTGGGAGAAAGAGAGAGAGAGAACCAGTGTGAGAGTGGGGTGGGTTTGTGAAGTTAAGGCTCATTGTCAGAGAGTCTTCTATACTCAGGTGGAATTTGGGGGAACAGCAGAAATTTCAACTGAAGTGAGGCTTAAAATGAGCGAGGACAGATTGGCTGTCTGGTTGTTGGCTACACCCAGTCTTACTTGCTCTGGAAGTTTGTGGGCAGGATTATAATGGGCAAATGATTGTCTGTTCTGTTCCCTATGACCAAGTATAAGTACTGCCCAGGACTTTTTATGTTTGGACCACACATACATGAGTGTATATGGCACATGCAGAGCTGGACTGAGGTTCCGCCTCGGTCACGTGACTAGAGCCCAGCATTTTCACATGGACTTGAACAGAAAGTTAATGCCTCTTGAATGCAGCAGTAATGGTGAAGGTAGGGAATTAATGAGCCAATACGCCTCCTGTTGTGCTGTAACCTTGCAAGAAGCGCAGTCCAGTTAAATGAGACAAATGTTTATGACAATTTGCAAACAAAGAATAGGAGTGGTTGACTTCAAATTGTAGATGCAGTGGATGCTGAGCTTATACAAACTCAATGGCCTTTTTGTGTCTTTGAAATAGTCCCAACTTAAATGCTGAACAGCACCATGCCCCAGATGAAGCTTATTACTCTACAGCGTGCGGTTACAGATGTTTGCTGTCATTTAATGCTTTCAATGGACCAGTTAGCTGTAACTTGTCAGACATACTGAAGCTGCCCTCTGTCCTGGGGCTGGTTCTGCCCAGGGGACATGGGGAATGTGACAAGTTGACTTTGCTTCTGGGAGACTGGATTACCAAGCAGTTATCGACCCGAAGCAATGGCTGTTGACGAAACGAGGCCGATCCACTGGAACGTCCTTATCAGAAGCATGATCCAAAGATCAGCCAAGTTGCAGGTTATGAGGGAAAATGTGTGCTTTAAACTGAAATATTCTGCTATGACATGGGGATGAATTTTAAGTGACGTGGATAAAACAGTTTAACCTTCATCTGCATGACCTTGACTGAAAAATATTGAGAGTAATTATATCAGTGATACTGATCCTGTTGGAAAGAACTGGGTCTGCCCATGTGGCAGAGGCTGAATCTCAGTCCATCTCTGCACAGGCCATATACACTCATGTATGTGTGACCCAGAAATAAGAAGCCTCAGGCAGTACTTTTAACTATTTTGGCAAGGAAATAGATCAGACCCTCAGGGAACCATTTACCCACAGCAATGTGGTTGACTCTTAACTGCCCTCTGGGCAATTAGGGATGGGCAATAAATGCTGGTCCAGCCAGTGACGCCCTCATCCCGCGAATGAATAATAAAAAAAATTATAATCCTCCTTGGGCAAATAAGACTGGGTGGAGCCAATCTGCTACCCTTACTTCAGTTGAAATTTCAGTTCCCAAAATACTGCCCCAAAGTATAGAAGACTGTTTGACAATAACATCACATCCCTGCCCAAGTCTCTCACTTTCTGTGTCTCTCTCTCTCATCCACACACTTTCGCTGTTCTCGCCATTTTGTGTCTGACTGTTCCTATCAGCTGCAATTCCCTGAGCTGTGGGATATTTAAATAGTGACTCAGATGTGCTCTCACTGTCAGCTCAGGTTTCTGATGCTGATTTGCAATCTCCTCATTCCCTGAACCCAGTCTGTTTCTGAGTGAAGGAGGAAGATTCAACATTTATATAACGTGGAGCTGCTGAGCACAATCTGGGTGTGACACAGCACAGTCTTCTCAACAGCTCCTTCTGTTCAACGAATGAAGCTAAGTCTCTATAGTCACATAAGGCTGCCCTCTCATTAGAGCGACACACTGGTGGTGATTTAACCTGGGGGTCATTATCCCTCCGGTGAGGGGAGAGGGTGAGAAGGTGGGAACAGTCGTGGTAACCACAGCCAGTGCAGGAATTGAACCTGTGCTGTTGGTGTCATGTTGTAATGCAAACCAGCCATCCAGCTGACAGGTCTGCTCTGGTTTTAACTCTGACCTGTTGTAAAGTCACAGGGTCGCCCTGGAGAATCAGAAACAGCTCAAAAACAATAACATCATCAAACAGAGAAAGAACGACGCCTGCTGGTGATCTGAAATAAACATGAGCAAAATTCCTAGGACAAACTCAGCAGGTCCTGGCAGCACCAAAGAGAGAGTTAATGTATCTAGTCCACTTCTGAAGAAAGGTCGCAAAAACAAATTGCTGGAAAAGCTCCGTGACGGTCAGAACTGGGCCCAAAATGTTAACTCTGATTTTTCTTCACAACTCCTGCCAGACCTGCTGAACCTTTCCAGCAATTTCTGTTTTTGCAACCATTGTTTCTGATTTACAGCTTCTTTTGTTTTTCTTCTGAAGAAAAGTCACTGGACTCAAAACGTTACCTCTGTGTCTTCACAGCTGCTACCAGACCTGCTGAGTTTCTCCAGCACTTTCTATTTTTGTTTATTACAGCTCAGAGGACAAACCCCTGACACTCTCTCTCTCTCACACACACACACAAGGTACCCAGAAGTTAATTTCATTGTGAATTACATGTTGTGCAACATAAGGGTGAACCAAGACACTTACACTGTCCTGTAATACCAATTCATAAAGATAAACAGCATAGTAGCCAGGAACAGCAAAACTGCCAGAATAATTATTGCCATCTATAAAAAAAGAAGAAAGACTGACTTTGGGATTTATACAGCGCCTTTCATCATTCCAAAACATCTCCAATATCACTGACAATAACATTCCTTACTGAAATGTAATCAGTCTGCAGTGCTGTAAGCAAAGTGAAGGTCAGTGTAGTGGATAACTATTGTAAATGTTTACAGGTTAATTGATTGCTTGTATCCACTCCTAATTCCAGTACTATTGCATCGTGTCACGCCAGGACAGAAACTGGCAAACGTATTTAACCCTCCGCTGTGTAAGATTTACAGAAAAGAGCACTTTATGTCGAAAGTCCAAATGACAATTTGCCAAACCTTTCTAGTTTTTCGGGCTGGATCGAACATTTCTGGGGCTCTGGCCACCAGCAATATTCATAGCATCTTCTCAGGCAACCACCCCCACCCCTCCCCCCCCTCCACCTGCCCTGATACAGTAAACTGAAACAAGGAGTAGGATGTGTGCAGAGTCATGTCTGTGTATTGATTGCACGCTGCCCTAACACAGTTTTATACAGCACCTTAAACCTGATGAAAGGGTCTCGGGAGCATTTTAAGACAAGGTACAACATTGAGTCACACAAGGAGATGACCAAAAACTGGGATAGATTTTTAAACAAACTAGTCATATCACGTAACAGTGTACAACTCAAAGGTCACCAGGGGCAGATGGGAATGTGGGACCGAAGTAGATGAATCATCATCTCACTGAATGATGCAGCAACCTTGAGGGGCCAAAGTGCCTACATCTGCTCAGGAATGTTAACACGTAAACGGGCCATAAATACAACTTGTCCATGGCTGTGTTTACCCTGGACATGCCTAACCCTAACCCTAACCCTGGATGTGACTGTGATTATGCTGGACGTGGCTGTGTTTACCCTGGATGCGCCTGCATTTACCCTGGACGTGGCTGCGTTTACGCTGGATGTGGCTGTGTTTATGCTGGACGTGGCTGCGTTTACCCTGGATGTGCCTGCATTTACCCTGGACGTGGCTGTGTTTATGCTGGACGTGGCTATGTTTATGCTGGACATGGCTGTGTTTACCCTGGATGCGCCTGCATTTACCCTGGTTGTGGCTGCGTTTACCCTGGACTTGGCTGTGTTGGTTCCATATCTGCATTAACTCTTGCCTTCCAAGGTCTTTCGATCTCGGTTCAGGAAATTCAGTTGACTTTTAGCTTCAACCTACTTCAGGAAGATAGTTCCAATTTTTGTCTGCTCCCATCAGACTGGCGAACTTCTCTCTGAAATCACCAGTCAGCAGCATGGCTGGAAGTTTAAGGTTTTGCAGCAGCAACCACCCTTCATCCCATCAACCATTACCACCCGTCCCTCCATCCTCCCCAGTGTCAATGTCTTTCACCTGTGGCCATCATTTCTCTCTGTCTACCCTCTCAAATCCTTGTTACCACCTTAAATGTGGCTTTTGTCAGTGCCTTTACTGACAGTCACTATTATCAAGAAGTGATGGTATGGATAAGGAGGGATTTGGTTATTACAATAAACTAAACAACAGTGCAATAACTAGGGTCTGGGTTCCCATCTCCTATGTGGGGTTTAGAGGCTGTGAGAATCGACTTGATAAGGAAAGCAAAAACAAAACAAGAACTAGGTTATGCACAATGTCAAAAGAAACAATTTTTGTATTGGCTCGTGTTTAAGGTGTACATCATTTTGAGAGTGCAGAGAGTAAGCGATGGTTTAGAAGTTTTGGGTGATCTTGTGTTTGGTGCCACACAGGGTCTGTTGCTTAGAACGTGATGATGTGCAGCTGATGCTGGGCCCTGAGAATTCAGCACACGGACAATCTATTTGAGTTTATACACGTCAGGGTAAGGTCCTGGGGAGTGTTGCTGAACAAAGAGACCTTGGAGTGCACATTCATAGCTCCTTGAAATTGGAGGCCGAGGTAGTCGGGACAGTGAAGAAGGTGTTTTTATACTTGCCTTTATTGGTCAGTGCAGGAGTTGTGAGGTCACGTTGTGGCTGTACAGGACTTTGGTTAGGCAACGTTTGGAATATTGTGTGCAATTCTGATCTCCCTCCCAATAGGAAGGATGTTGTGAAACTTGAAAGGGTTCAGCAAAGATTTACAAGGATATTGCCAGGATTAGAGGGTTTGAGCTACAGTGAGAGGCTGAATAGGCTGGGGCTGTTTTCCCTGGAGCATCGGGGGCTGAAGGGCATAGATAGGGTGAATAGCCAAGATCTTTTTCCTGGGGTGCGGGAGTCTAAAACTGGATGGCAGAGATTTAAGTGAGAGGAGAAAGATTTAAAAAGGACCGAAGGGGCAACTTTTTCATGCAAAGGGTGGTGCGTGTATGGAATGAGCTGCCAGAAGAAATGGTAGAGACTGATACAATTACAGCATCTGTATGGTACATGAATAGGAAGTGTTTAGAAGGATATGGGATAAATGCTTGCAAATGGGACTAGATTAATCTAGGATGTCTGGTCAGCGTGGACGAGATGGACTGAAGGGTCTGTTTCCGTGCTGTACATCTGTATGACTATAATTGACACGTCCAGTGTAGAGCTGAGTCCCTTAGGTAACTACAAACCTGGGGCTGGAGCTGGGGCAAGGTTAGAGAGATTGAGATCAGTTTGGGACACAGTTTTATGCCATTCACTGATGTGGCACTGGACTTGTTTTGTTGAGTGTGTGTCTTGCCCTCTGTGTGGGAGGCTCACTGGAAAACATTTGCCAGGCTGGAGGGTGAATTGCAGCTGGAATGAATGCTGCACAGTTGGAGGCCACTCAGCCTATCTATTCTAGCTCTCCCAGTAAGAGCTATTGAGCTAGCCTCACTCCTTTCTTGCCCTGTTAGCCCTGAAAAATGTTTTCTCTTCAGATGAATCATCCAATTCTCTTTTGGAAGGCCAGACATGCTCATTACAAGGAATGTTTTCCGCAGTCAGAGACGATGTTTGCATTGCAGCCTACAAGTGGGTGGCCTATGATTGTGCCAGCAGAGAATTTGTTTATTTTGGAAGCCTAAACCTCGGCAACACTCGAATGACAGAGACCCAGTGACTTGTGTTAACGGAGAGTTCCAGAATTTAATGTTACCTGTAAAGACGTCATGTCATTAGCTACCCTGACAGTGACAGCTGGCTGGACATCAAGGATGTTGTAATTCCGGAAGAGATTTCTAAGCTGTTCCTTATTTTCATCAATCATTTGGATTACCCTGGAACAGAATCACACAGTGATATGTCGGGTCAATCATGGGCACGCTTTCATCCCAAACTCAACCATCACAGGCCGGCTTGCTCTTTGTGTTATTGGTAGTGATGCTTCTAGTGAAAATGTTTTGAAGTCATTCTGCTTCACATAGCAACGCTTCTCTGTTAAGATTTGTGGACCGTAATCTGCACTAATCAAATACTGTGGCTCCAAGAGCAGGTCAAAGGCTGAAAATGTTGCAGCAAGTAACTCACCATCTACAAGGCACAACGCAGCAGCATGAGGGAATATCCCCATTTCTCTGGGAAGTTTTGTGCAATCAGGGACAAGATAACCCACATGAATGGCACTCCATCCACGTTAAACAGTCATTGCCTCCTCCTGATGCACACTGGCAACATTTGTATTGACATTTGTTGGGTTAAACGAGATTTGGACATGACCAATATATCACCGAACCTTTGAGTAACAGTTGAGTGTGAACCTGTGCTTGGTGCACACCTAAGCACAGATACATGTGAGTGAGAACAACGGATAGCGATTGGGAGCAGGGACCGTAGCTGATCCTGGATATCTGATAAGGTCTGTGCCTCCCCATGTGCTATCTAATATAACATGTCATAAAGACATGGGTGTTGTTGAGACAGATATCTTGAAGCTTATTAACCACTACAATTGTCATTAAGTCTCAGACTTCTACAGGGTCTGGGTTGTGTCTTATTGGCAATTACTGTTACATGACACACTTAACAACTGATTGTTTAATGGAGTCAGCATATTGTGTACAATCAGCGAGTAAATGACTGAAACCAAGATCAATTATACCACTGCTTCACACGTCACGTAGTGAGGATGCAGTCCCTGTCTGGTCAGGCCATAATACCACATGTCCAATGCACACAATGCACTGCAGCAATTCTGACAGCACTTTTCAAACCCGTAGGTCTGGATGGGCTGCTCTTCAGAGGGCTGGTGTGGACTCAATGGACCGAATGGCCTGCTTCCACACTGTAGGGATTCGATGAAAACAGCTCTCTGATATTTTATTATTGTGTTTACATTTTTAAAAGGTGAGTCACTGACAGCTCCTCAGACATTGGTGACCTTTCTATTGAAACCAGGAGAACAGACAATGGTCTCTTTATCCTGAGGAGCTAAAACCACAACCATCCTCTTCCCTCTCCAGTTGAGTAACTTCTAAAACCTCTTCAGGTTGTTGCTGTTGATGGTGATTGCAATCAGATAGGATGTTCTCTCTATCAGAGACGATACCCTCTCTGTCCTGGTCACACTTCTGTTGACACTGAATCCCCAGTGTTTCTGACTCTATCACTCACTGTAGCTGAGTAACAGGGCTGGCAGAATTTTTTCACTGACCCACTGCTACTGATTATTTTCAAGGCGGGGGGGGGGGTAGATTCAGCAACAGAATCAAATGCTACAGGTGGGGATAGGAAATCTGAAATTCAAACAGAGCCAACCATCATCTTATTGAATAGAACAGCAGGCTTGAGGGGCCGAATGGCCTACTCCTGGTCAGACCACATATGTATGTAAAGGGCTTCATTGGGTTTAAAACACTGTGAGATGTTCTGAGGTGGCAAAAGGTCCTCAGGTGGAGGCAGCTCCACTACAGCAGCCATCACACAATTCCAGGGTGACAGATGTCCCTTGGATTTCCCCACACTGTTTCTCCTTCGCCTTTCTCAAACATTACAGGTGCTGGTATAAATGCAACTTGTTGGTTTCAGTCCACCTTTTACTTTCCCTTCTTTCCCTTTACTCTCCAGATTCCCTCAAAATCCACCTCCATGCAATTCTCCATACAAGCCATTGGGTGACCTCATGAAATCCTGGTGCTCTGATGGGATCAGTGAACAGTCCTAACCACAGCCATTAGAACAGCCCCACCCTGGCCAACTCACCTCTCCACATCCAAGATTCGGTTCGTTTCCCTGTTGACCACGTGAATCAGAACGTCAGTCTGAGCAAAATTCACCCGGCCCTTCTGATCAACGTGGAACTGTGAGCAAAGACATAAAACTCTGGTCAGGACAGAAAGCGTTCTGCTGTGCTGGGATTCATCCATCAGTGAGTCGGCCCCCTTGCCAATTGTGCCAAGGGCCCTCATGTAACGCCAGCTGCTGCCATTCCCTGCACTCATTCTCGTCATGTGCTGATTTAACTCTGCTCCGGTACCCACTCTGCCAACTGCTCTAGATGACAGTTGCCAACTCTCTGGTCGGATGTGTTCCTGGAGACGAACAATTTGATTTCTTACCTCTGACTGTCCCAATTACACAGAATCACATGATTGTTACAGTGCTGAAAGAAGCTATTCAACCCTTGTGGCTGCATCCAGAAACAACCTTCTGCTTTATTCCTGTATCTTGTGTATTGTTTCTACTTAAATAATCATCCAATGCCCTCTCAAATCCTAAACTGAACATGCTCCCAACACACTTCCAGGCCATGCATTCCAGACCCTAACTACTCAGAGAATCACTGAGTTTATACAGAAAGGGAACAGACCCTTCAGTCGAACTGATCTGCGCCAAACAGACAACCCAATCTGAATTACTCCCATTTGCCAGCATTTAGCCCATATCCTTGTAAACCGTTCCTATTCGTGTACCCTGCAGATGCCTTTTAAATGATGTCACAGTACCAGCCTCCTCCTGTAGCTCATTTCATACATGCACCACCCTCTACATGTAAAAGTTACCCCCTCAGACCTTCTTCAAATCTTTCCCGTCTCACCTTAAACCCATTCCCTTTAGTCTTGGTCTCCTCCACCCTGGGGAACGGACCTCAATCTCTGAATGAAAACATTTCTTCTCACCTTGCATTTGCTTTTTTTTTGCAAAACACTTCTAAACCGTGTCCCCCACTTCTCAAGCCATTTAGGCGGGTGTTCAGTTTCTCACTATCCACTTTGTCCAGATCCTCAATCTCTGTCAAATCTCCTCTTAGCCTCCTCTTCTCTGAGGCGAACAGTCCCAACATCTTCAATCCTTCCTCATAACAGGACTATCTCACCCCGAAACTATTCTCGCGAACTTCTAATGCACTCTCTCCAACACAGTCACATCCTCCCCTGGTGTGGTGCCCACAGTACTTCAGCTGAAGTCAAGCCAGTGTCTTTCATACAGTTGTCCTAATCTCCCTGCTCTTGTACTCTATACCCTCGGGTTTGGTTTAGCTCAGTTGGATGGACGGTTGGTTTAATACTCACAACATGGATTCAATTCTCATAACTGGCTACGGTCAGCTTGATGGACCCTCCTTCTCGTCTTGCTTGAGGTATGGTGGCCTCAAGTTAAATCACCAGCAGTTGTATCTCTCTCTCTCTCTCTCTAATGAGAGAGCATCCCCATGGCCTGGTGACTTACACACTCACTCAATGCCCCTGAATACTATATGTTTGTTAACAGCTCTCTGTACCAGAGAGAGTATTCTGTTGTTGTCTGGTGAACTGCTCTCTACATTGCAGAGACATTGCATCTGTCCCGTGATCCAGCAAGTGGTTGCCTGATGCCCTTCCTTTTCATTCAGCTGAGTGAAAAACCAAAGATCTTTGCTTTGTCCAATTGGACAACTGGTGATCTTGACAGTTTATTAGGGTTCTTGTGGCGCAGCGGCAGTATCACTCCCTCTGAGGCAGAAGGTGTGAGTTCAAGACCCACCTGCTCCAGAGGGCGGGTAGTAAAATCTCCAGTTTCATTCAAAAATGTCATGCCATCCAGGATGTAATATTTTTCTGGTAAAAAGTAAGGTCTGCAGATGCTGGAGATCAGAGCTGAAAATGTGTTGCTGGTTAAAGCACAGCAGGTTAGGCAGCATCCAAGGAACAGGAGATTCGACGTTTCGGGCCAGAGCCCTTCATCAGGAATATTTTTCTAGCTGGTGAGCAAGAGTTACTTTTCTAAATGCATCATTTTCTTTTTATAGGCCTTTGACTTGTCTTCTCAGGTGCTGGCAGTGATATTGCTGGAGATTCTAGTTTTAACTGGTGGCTAAATGGTTATCACTGCTGCCTCACAGCGTCAGGGACGCGGGTTCTATTCCAACCTCGGGTGAACTGTCTGTGTGGAAACCCCAGTCTCTGCGTGGGTTTCCTCCCACAGTCCAAAGACGTGCAGGCCAGGTGAATTGGCCATGCTAAATTGCCAGTAATGTTAGGTGCAATGTCTGGATGGGTCACTGTTCAGAGGGTCGGTGTGGATTTGTTGGGCCAAAGGGTCTGTTTCCATACTGTAGAAAATCTAATCTCATCTTGGACAATTCTGGGACACTCCAGAAGGTTGATCTTGAGGCCTGTGTATGATGAATTGCTCTCCAATTTCAGCTCTGGTTTCCCTTCTGTCTCCTCATATGCAGTCGCTGAACCCTCAATCTCTCACTGCTTGTTCTGGTCCTCTGGGATTACTTGCCCAATGAAATCATAGCTACACTACCCTCTATAAAACTGGTGCTATATTAAAAAAAACTATCACTTTGCAAGGTGTGAAACTGAGCGGATGGTCCACCCTTCATTCTTGGTCCAGTGAGCTCCCGAGACCTGAATGAGCTGGTGAGGGACATTACCTGCACATCATCTGTGTTGACAATGGCACCAGTGATGTTGGAGAGCAGCTTAATGAACTCCTCTTCAAACTCCCGCACCCTCTCAGGGATCTCATTGATGACGATCTTAACACGCTGGTCATCTCTCAGAATGTAGATTCCTATCACTGATGTGTCATTATGTCCGGCTAGGTCTGAAACCATGATGTCCACCAGGAAATAGCCGGGGTTGTAGGCGGTGAAGAGGTCAAAGGTCCTCACAATGCCATCCTGCTCCCCTGCGAAAGAGGAAATCAAAGATTTTTAACAGTGCAAACCTCCTTGCGGCTGGCTGGGAAGGTCTCTCGCTCCCCGAGTAGGAGGGGGTGCTGGTGGCAGCAAACTCTCCCGCTACCTCCCTGTCACCTCACCATTTTAGGAGTTTGACTGAACAGTGAGGTCCCTACATTGGAGAAACAAAATGCAGACTGGGAGACTGCCTTGCAGAACACCTCCGGTCCCTGTAGCTTCCTGTAGCCGCTCATTTTAACACAGCGTCCTGCTCGCATGCCCATTTGTCGCCTTTGGCACGCTGCAGTGCTCCAGCAAATCACAGTATAAACTGGAGGAACTTCATACTAGATACCTTACAGCCTTCTGGACTTAATGTTGCATTCAAAACCTTCAGATTGTAAGCTCACTCCCATTTGCACGATGGCTCAGTGGTTAGCACTGCTGCCTCACAGCACTAGGGACCCTGGTTCAATCCCTGCCTCAGGCGACCGTCTGTGTGGAGTTTACACATTCTCCCCCTGTCTGTGTGGGTTTCCTCCGGGTGCTCTGGTTTCCTCCCACAGTCCAAAGATGTGCAGGGCGGGTGAATTGGCCATGCTAAATTGTCCATAGTGTTAGGTACATTAGTCAGCGGTAAATATAGAGGGTAGGGGAATGGGTCTGGGTGGGTTATTCTTTGGAGGGTTGGTGTGGACTTGTTGGGTCGAAGGGCCTGTTTCCACACTGTAGGGAATCCAATCTAATCTTTATTTGTTACATTCTCTGTCACCATGTTCTCCCCCCTCTCCCCTCCTTCCAGTGGGGCTGTCTTTTCCCAGTCTGGGAGTTAGACACATGATTGTTCTGCAGTTCCCACATTCCGGTCACTTAATCTACAACCTTTCTCCCCCAGTACACACCCCCGACTATTGCAGGAACGCTGCCCCCTCCACACTTCACATCAGCTCTGATAACAGTCATCCAGACTCAAAATGGGCGGCACGGTGGCACAGTGGTTAGCACTGCTGCCTCACAGCGCCAGAGACCCGTGTTCAATTCCCGCCTCAGGTGACTGTCTGTGTGGAGTGTGCACGTTCTCCCCGTGTCTGTGTGGGTTTCCTCCGGGTGCTCCGGTTTCCTCCCACAGTCCAAAAATGTGCGGGTCAGGTGAATTGGGCATGCTAAAATGCCCGTAGTGTTAGGTGAAGGGGTAAATGTAGGGGAATGGGTCTGGGTGGGTTGTGCTTCGGCGGGTCAGTGTGGACTTGTTGGGCCAAAGGGCCTGTTTCCACACTGTAAGTAATCTAATCTAATCTAAAGAAATGTTAGCTTGCTCTCTCTCCATGGATGCTGCTTGACCCGCTGTGATCGCCAGCACTTTTTGCTTCCAGGAGTGAAATGGGGACTGGGGAAAGGCCTGGTTTGTCAGTCTCCTCACCCAGATTGTTGGTAAGAATTTCTGCAGATTTCTCTTTATAGCCTCAAGTAGCATCACTAAACCAAGCACTGAGGCTTTGTGAAGCATGCCTGGCCTGAGCAACCCAGACATATCCGTTTCTGTGAATACGTGACAACTTATAGTTACATTGCAGCTTTGACAGAAGATATAACTGATTCACAAGGATCAGATTCAGACAACATTTGACACTAAGCTAGTAAATAGACATTATTACAGACTAAATACCTGTGCAGATGTAGGATTTAAGCAGCATCTTAAAGGGTAAAAGTGAGAGTTGGAGACGGAGATTTAAGGAGGGAATTCCAGAACTGGGACCCAGGTGGCCAATGATATTTATTCCTTTAAACCCAGTTTTGACCCAATCATTTTGATCACCCCTTTCAATATTTCCTTCCCAGCACTTGTTCTCACATAATTGTACCTCTCTAAGCAGCCTAGAATGTTGTTTGCACAAGGCTTGATTTTTTTTTGTGTGAAGATCTGGGAACAAAGTTATGCATGTCAACTTGTCAGGTCCTAATATTAACTCCGAGTATTACAAACGATCTTGGTCAAGGTTCCATAGTTGGCATGAGACAGCATAGTGTACAGAAATGCTTGAGATCCTACCAATTATGAAGACATTCCCCACATCTTCAGATTCATTGAACTGGAGCTGGTAGTAGCGGATGTTAACAATTTGATAGAAGACGAGGCTGTTGTTTCCAATATCGGCATCGTAAGCCTCCACTCTGATCAGCTCAGAGCCTACTTTGGCATCAGTAGCAACACCTACAGGTGGCAAAGTGGTCCATCAGTATTAGAGGAATCCACACTGATAAGCACGCACCCATGTATATACACACGTACACACACAGACACATACACACACATGCACACTCTTTCACACACACACTCTCTCTCTCTCTTTCACACACACAGACACAGACACATACACACACATGCTCACTCTCTCAGGCACACACACATTCTCTCTCTCTCTCTCTCGTTCACACACACACACACACACAAACACACACACACATACACACACTCACTCTCTCATAATGCAGAGAATGCAGCATCATCTGGATATTGACAGCCAACACGATAAGGCCGTTTGACCCAAATAAGCTCATCTTTCCTGCCCGCAACAAAAATGTAGGTTAGCTATTCTTTTTTAAAAGGGGTGGAAAGGTGACTCAGTGGTTAGCATTGCCATCTCACAACACCAGGCGACCCGGGTTTGTTCCACCCTCAGGTCTGTGTGGAGTTTGCACTTTCTCCCTATGTCTGCATAGGTTTCCTCTGGGTGCTCTGGTTTCCTCCAAAGATGTGCAGGTTAGGGTGGGTTGGCCATGGGAAATTGCCCGGGGTGTTCAGGGGTGTGATTGCTAGGTGGGTTAGCCATGGGCAATGCAGGGTTACAGGGATAGGGTGGGATGGTCTTCAGAGATTTGGTGCAGATTGATGGGCTGAATGTCCTGCTTCCACACTGTGAGGATTCTTTGAAAATAACAACATGAGTTGCAAATAAAGGAATCAACATAAGGGTTGCCTCATTTAGCTTAGCTTTATCTTATACGTCTGGCACTCACCTACTGTAACAACTTTGGAATGCAAAAACAGTTAATTGCAATATTGATTTGTAAATGAGTACTAGACACTGATCGTGTGGCTTTAATACTTGTATTCTCATGTGAACTGAAACCTTTTTGTGCAGTTGTGGGTAAAAATGATGACTCGTGGAGCACAGTGGGGGAGTGTTTCACTTCCAGATCAGAGGCAGCTGTTTGTTAACCAGATACATGCAAAGTGCATTTACCTGTGCTGCGGGTACAGTGTACAGAAAGTGGTTTTATTATAAACTGAAATTAATGCAGGTAAATGATTTAAAGCCACACACACACCCACACACACAAACACACACACACAGCAAGTCAGCAGTTTCTATCAGCCAACAATGCTTTTGATTTAAAACAGAAATTGCGAGAGGAACTCAGCACATCTGTCAGCATCTGTGGAGAGAAAGCGGAGTTAATATTTTGAGCACAGTGACCCTTCCTCAGAACTGTTCAGAAGAATCATTGGACTAAAAACATGAACTCTGCCTTCTCTCCACAGTTGCTGCCGGACCTGCTGAGTTCCTTTAGCAATTTCCATTCTTGTTTCAGATCTTTGTTTTATTTTAATGCCTTAGATTTAGTTTGGGCCAAAATATTAAGTCACAAATTCGATTTTTTGGGCAGTCAGGAGACTATCAAAGGTAATTGATTGCAGTGTTTTATCAAGCAGTGTATCTCTTGTCATGGAGACAACTCAATGGCTGTGACATTAGGGGTCATCCATTTAATAGGAGACTTTGCAAGCTGCAGTGAATGCTGGGAAAGTATATACACCATTGCCATTGTTCACTTTCTCTGAATACATACTGCTTTCCTATCAAAGTCTGTCAAGAGGCTGGATTTATTCTGTCAGCCGGGGGATAGTCATTTGTGTGAAGTATTGCCAAATCTGTGAGGACAGATACGTTTCTTTCAACAGATGACCTCAAAACCACCAGCACGTTTTGAATTTCAGCTCCTTTATCATGCACAGAAGCTACTGACTTTCTCTCATGAATCTGTGTTTGGTTTGACTGTTGCAACGCCTTCAGTGTAAATATCTAATAAAGGGATTCATTAAAACAGACTCTTGGGAAACAGAGTGACTCGTGCGGGATGTCATGTTGCGACTTTAGTTCGGCCACTTTTGCATTCAATGCTGGTCTCCCTCCTAATAGGAAGGATGTTGTGAAACTTGAAAGGGTTCAGAAAAGATTTACAAGGATGTTGCCAGGGTTGGAGGGTTTGAGCTATAGGGAGAGGCTGGATAGGCTGGGGCTGTTTTCCCTGGAGCGTTGGAGGCTGAGGGGTGATCTTATAGAGGTTTATAAAATCATGAGGGGCTTGGATGGTGTGAATAGCCAAGGAGTCTAAAACTAGATGGCATAGGTTTAAGGTGAGAGGAGAAAGATTTAAAAGGGGCAACATTTTCACACAGAGGATGGTGCGTTTATGGTCCAAGCTACCAGAGGAAGTGGTGGAGGCTGGTCCAAATATAACATTAAAAAGGCATCTGGAAAGAGTACATGAATAGGACGAGTTTAGAGGGATATAGGCCAACAAGTCATACTAGATTAATTTAGGATATCTGATTGGCATGGATGAGTTGGACTGGAGGTCTGTTTTTGTGCTGTATGACTGTCTGACTCTAAAAGATGACATTTACAGAAACAGTAATGGGGATAACCTGCTCAGTGATGGTGGTGATGTCAGCCTCTCCCTGTCAGCAGATTTTTCCATTCTTTTATGTACATGTGTTTATCTAGCTTCCTCATGAATGCTGTTCATCTCTTAATAAATTTTACATTTTCAACCTTCCTCTGGGTAAGGAATCTTCTCTGAGTATTCCCAACAGGAATTATTAGTGATGACTTTATATCAATTGCCTCCAGGTTGAGGACTATCAGCAAACGCAATCACCTTCTCCACACACACACACGTTAAGATGATGGAAGTGTTTGCTGTTGGGTCTCACCCTACTTTCGCTTTACGCAGGAAAAGAACAAGTCCCGACTTGTTCAGCCTCTCCTCCTAGTCTGCTCCCATCCTTTTCATTTAGTGTTGCACCTTCAGTGCTGTTTCTGTACAGCTTTTACAATACGGAGATCACAACTGCTCAAGCAAGGTCTAACCAAGATCTTATATAAGTTTAGTGTGACTTTTCTACTTTAGACATAATAAATCCAGCCTCTTGACAGACTTTGATAAGTAATCAGTATTTATTCACAGAAAATGAACAATGGCAATGGTGGATATACTTTCCCAGTATTCATTGCAGTATGGAAAGTCTTCTATTTAATGGATAACCCCTAATGCCACAGCCACTGAATTCTGTCCATGCAAGAGATATATGCTGCTTTATAAAACACTGCAATTAAACAATGACCAGTTTGGTAAATCCTTTAATCGTCTTTGGCCTATCAAAAATAATTCTCTACTTTTCAATTACATCTCTGTCTCATTGGTTGCCTGCTTGCTTATTTTCCTAAATGATCTTATTAATTTGAGTTGCTGCTTTCTGTGGGTTCTGTCTTTCTATTTGTAGATTCCTCTGCTTCTCTCCCCCATTCAAACATTTGTCGTGCAAACAGTTCACAAATCCTTGTCCTTTCTGCCACCAGAGCCACATCTAGATGGAAATTTGGGAACTCACCCGCTGTGTACTCGGACTTCATGAACCTTGGCGGCTGGTCATCAATATCCTCCAGGAAGATGCGGACTTCCTGGAGGGTGAGGTCAGCGCTGGGGTCAAACAGCTGGGTTTGCCCCCTGGGAGGTGCCCAGTTTGGGTTACTGGAGGCCTTGACAATGATAGCGTAGAACGGGTTGGTTTCTCGGTCCAGATCTTTCAACACCTTCAGCAGCCCATCCCGATTCAGTTGGAAGTTGTGATCGGGATCTCCAGCTGTGTTGACAAACAAAATTAACGAGTTATTTCTGCAGTCGTTGCGTTATTATGGATTGGAAAGGGCCACTGCCATAGGCTCTCAGTACTTCTGCCTTTAGGGTGTGTGCTTGTGATTTTCGGGTTTCCAGTTCTTCCTGTAGGTTTTATCCCTGGTGTCCTACCTCCAAACCTCCTGCCTCTAGCCATTGGCTGCCCACATCCTTGTGATGCCCAGTGACCCAACTGGCTGACCGACTGAGCTGCCCTAACGACCTTTTGTTCACACGTCATTTCTGTTTTATATACAATTAATAAACTGAAGGGTTCAATTTTGTTTTATTTCAGTTGCCATCTGTGATGTTACTCCTGTAGAGGTTATCAGTCTTTAGAATTCCTGTCAACGTCAAGTCTAGCTCTGAAGGTTGGCTCTTCTATTCTGTGACCAAGTCTTAAATCTAACTGGGAAATGTGTTGTGCATGGGATGTGAGTATCACTGGCTGGGCCAGCATTTATTGGCCGTTCCTAGATGTCTTGCAGAAGGTGGGGGTGAGTTGCCTTCATGAACCGTTGGCCCACAATGCCATTCAGGAGGGAATTCCAGGATCTTGACCCAGTGAAAGTGAAGGAACGGGGATATGGGCGGCACGGTGGCACAGTGGTTAGCACTGCTGCCTCACAGCGCCTGTAGACCCGGGTTCAATTCCCGACTCAGGCGACTGACTGTGTGGAGTTTGCACGTTCTGCCCTGTGTCTGCGTGGGTTTCCTCCGGGTGCTCCGGTTTCCTCCCACAGTCACAAAGACGTGCGGGTCAGGTGAATTGGCCATGCTAAATTGCCCGTAGTGTTAGGTAAGGGGTAAATGTAGGGGTATGGGTGGGTTGCGCTTCGGCGGGTCGGTGTGGACTTGTTGGGCCGAAGGGCCTGTTTCCACACTGTAAGTCTAATCTAAAAAAAATATATTTTCAAATCAGGATGGTAAGTAGCTTGGACCTGGGAACTTGCAGGTGGTGGTGTTTTCATGTATCTGCTGCCTTTGTCAGTCTAGGTGACAGAAGTCACTTTGGAAGGTCCTGTTAATGGAAGTGAGTGGTAAAGTGCATCTTACAGATGGTACATACTGCTGCCAGTCTGCACTGGAGGTCAAGACTGTGAATGGTTGCAATGACATTAAACAGATTGAATTTATGCTCATTGATTGTAAGAATCATTGATTAAATTAATCTCAGTGTGGTTCCTAGATACCTTGAATCTACTGTAGGGCCCCGTCGCTAAGCAAGTACCAATGCTGGCAAGGAATTGCAATGTTGCAGTAAGTGGAGAGTAAAAAATGAGGTCTGCAGATGCTGGAGATCACAGCTGCAAATGTGTTGCTGGTCAAAGCACAGCAGGCCAGGCAGCATCTCAGGAATAGGGAATTCGATGTTTCGAGCATAAACCCTTCATCAGGGCTGATGAAGGGCTTATGCTCGAAACGTCGAATTCTCTATTCCTGAGATGCTGCCTGGCCTGCTGTGCTTTGACCAGCAACACATTTGCAGCAGTAAGTGGAGAGTGTAGAGTTACGAATGTAATTGAGAGTTAATAGTAAAAGTGGGGGCAGACCATTGTATCTTTCAGCAACTTTAATTTGTATAGCGCCTTTAAGGTGAGAAACCTGTTGGCGCTTCAAGGATGAACAATACAAACAGTGCGTGTCATAAAGTAGAAAAGAGGAGGGGCATTGAGGAGTTGGATGAAGAGATAGGCTTTTGAGGCTCCAGATGGTTTGTGGTGGGTGAAGCATTTACAAGGGCAGAAGGAACTTTAGAAATTGGCAAACAGAGTTGTGAAATGTGATGGTTGAAATGAGGAGGGTATAGAATTTAAATGCAATCTCTTCAGGAAGAACAGGTGATGGTGATGGAAGAACAGGACAGAGTGCAGGACAGTGGCAGAGTTTTGCAAAGGTTGTATTTTATGGCAATGGGAGATGAGAGGTTGGCAAGGTGACGTTTAGATGGAATCGGTCTGAAATGGTCAGAATGGGCAGCTGAGGGACTGGGAAGGAGTGAGGGTTTTAACAAGCAGTGACGGCTCAGCCAACTGTCCTGGAACCTACCTGCTATGAAATAATAGACAACAGCATTGGATCCTTCATCAGCATCGGTCGCTCCGGTTACATTTCCCACAACGGTGGCAGGGTCTGAATGTTCAGACACAAACAGCAGCTGGTACTGCAAACTTCTCTAATAAAACACATTGGCAGCACGGGGTTAGCAACACACAGTACGGGCTGAGAAACTGAACAAGAACACTTAAAGCTGAACAAACACTTCCAGCCAATGCTCCAACCAGCCTTGGAGCCTTTCTCTACACTTTCCAATTCAGTATATATTTGATATACACATTTCCCTATGAATACAGTAGGAGTAGGCCATTCAGCCCCTCTAGCCTGCACTGCAATTCAATAACATTGTGTCCTCAGCTCAGTTTTTCGGTTTACCCCATATCCTTGTCAATTCTGAATCTATCTAACTCAGCCCCCTGTAACCAATGTGCATGCAGTAAGCTCCCACAGACCGCAATGTGATCATTACCAGGTAATTTGTTCTGATGTTTTATTTATTATTTATTCATGGGATGTGCGCCTCGCCAGCCAAGCATCTCAAAATGCTTCTGATTAGAGATGGGGTTTTACTGCATTAAAGAATGGTTACATGGTCACCATCAGTTAGCTTTTAAATCCTGGATTTTGTTTTACTGAATTTAAATTTCAGGTGGGATTCAAACCCATGTCCTTGGAACACGCGTCTGAGATTCCAGATAACTTGGTCAATGCCATGGCCACGATGCTACAAGGACGCCATGGCTAATGTCTCCTTTGAGATAATGCTATGGCTTTATTTACATCCAGCTGAGCAGGTAGAGAGGACTTTGGGTTAGCATCTCATCTGAAAGGCTGCTCTTCTGACAGTGCAGTACTGCACTGGAATGTCAAGATCACCAAGAGAAACACCAGTTTCTCTTCAGTTAGTGATGTGGAAAAATTAACCTCCTGGTTGGGGTTGGTGGAGTTGGGGGTGGGGGGTGGGGGGATGTTTCTCTGTTTAATATTTCATCTGAAAGACAGTGCCTAAGACAATACAGGACTCTACCATGAATTACAAGTCTAGAATGTACGCTGGGCCTGATGCCCCTTCATTTGGCGTTAAATGACAGTCTGACTGTACAGCAGCTGACAATAGTCATAAACATGTTGTTTCCATCACCAAGGTTTGTGCTGACGACGAGTGGCAAAAACCATTGTGTGTGGTTTTCAAACAGAAATAAAAGTCACTGACTCAGCAGAGCAACGACGTGACTCGTGGATCATAGAGGTGCAGCTTTGTCTGTTATTGACCACAGTTCGTGAATGAAGAATTTCCCTTAAAGGGAGACGGGATAAAATCTGTCCACAGCAATAGTGACATACTAAATAAAAGCGAAATACTGTGGATGCGGAGGATCTGTGTCAGTGGTGGACGGAGTTACGTTTGTGGATGTGATGCCAATCAAGTGGGCTGCTTTGCTTTGGGTAGTGTCAGGAAAAGAGCACAGAAGGTGGTGGTTCAGGCCAGTCGTACCTGCAGTGGTTTTCTAAATGTGTTTCTTCTTAATCCTTGTGTCCACCCCTATAACTTGACATGTATTTCCATTTTATATAGTGGTATTAGCATCACTGAATGCCCCACCTTCAACATCCTTAAGGTCACCATTGACCAGAAATTGAATTGGACTCACTACATAAACATAAGGACTGCAACACCACATTAGGTTTGAGGTCACTCATGTCCTTTACCTGGTCTGGCCTACATGTGACTCCAGACCCACAGCAATGTGGTTGATTAGATTAGATTACTTACAGTATGGAAACAGGCCCTTCCGTCCAACAAGTCCACAACGACCCACCGAAGCGCAACCCACCCATACCCCCACATTTACCCCCTACCTAACACAGACAATTTAGCATGGCCAATTCACCTGACTCCGCACATCTTTGGAATGTGGGAGGAAACCGGAGCACCCGGAGGAAACCAACACGGGGAGAACGTGCAAACTCCACACAGTCAGTCGCCTGAGGCAGGAATTGAACCCGGGTCTCTGTCGCTGTGAGGCAGCAGTGCTAACCACTGTGCCACTGTGCCGCCCACAAACTCTTTGACTCTTAACTGCCCTCTGGGATGGGCAATAAATACTGGCCTGGCCATCAATGCTGAATGAATTAAAGAATAAAAGCTTCTTGAGTGTTGTTGGAGCTGCCACCATCCAGGTGACTTGGGAGTATTCCAACACACTCCTGACTTGTGCCTTGTAGATGGTGGACAGGTTTTGGGGAGTCAGGGGGTGAGTTACTTGCTACAGTATTCCTAGCCCCTAACCTTCCATGGTGAGCACCTTCTGTGCTCTATAGTTCTTTTATACAATTCCCCATCCTTCCTGGAGTCCAACTGGTACTCAGCATATGACCATATGACCACATTCATTGAAATGTTCTTACCGGTGGTTTGAGGAAAAGGGGCTCATTGTCATCAATATCATCCAGAGCAACTTGCAGAAGCTGGGTGGTCTCATAGGGTACGGGCTGCCCAAGGTCATAGGCCAAGAGAATCAGCTGGAAACAAAACCGAATCCATGAGTAGGATACTCACTGATCTCATCCTGTTCCTTCACTACAACACCGCTATAGAACAACTACAACATTCAGGCCAGAAAATGGGGACAGTTGGTTCACTTCTCTCCTCAACCTTGCCCAGAGGGAGGGAGATTGTGCAATGAAACTATTCCCCACTCACAGCATTTTGCTGGGGGAATAACTTTGCTTTAGTTGTGAGGTTTTACTATCGCCTCAGTTGAGAGTTCTGTTTGCCGTCAATTGTAAAGATTTTATTTTAAAATAGACTGTTTACTGTGAGTCCTGCCACATTCCCCACTTGCCCTCCAACTCTCTTGTCAATACGCACTAGGAGAACCAAAGTGGGGATACCTGCATTTCCTCCTCTTCAGAATGACTGATTTTACTGCTGGAGAAGTTCATAACCAGCCATGATTTATGATCCAAATGATCCCACACGCATAGTAAAAGGCTGCGCTATAAGTTCGTCAATGGTAGCAATGAAGCCAAGTACAAAACAAGACCCCAAAAGAGAAAATGCTGGAAAATCTCAGCAGGTCTGGCAGGATTAGATTAGATTAGACTTACAGTGTGGAAACAGGCCCTTCGGCCCAACAAGTCCACACCGACCCGCCGAAGCGCAACCCACCCATACCCCTTACCTAACACTATGGGCAATTTAGCTTGGCCAATTCACCTGACCCGCACATCTTTAGGATCTGTAAGGAGAGAAAAGAGCTGATGTTTCGAGTCTAACTGACCCTTTATCAAAACAAGATCCACTCGCTCTTAGTATCTGCAGGTGAACAGTGGTCAAAGGCCCAGCCAGTCAGTTCATTCAGTGTACTCTCTGACTTCTAAGAATGCAGTTAAATTGATTTTCAGCAGGAGGCACTGGGTACAAGACTGAGGGAATGGAGCTGGTTGATCTTGGTATTGTCACACAGGAGAGAGCTCTGCACAGGTGTTCCACTCTCCTGCTGAGTTCCTGTAGCATCTGGGGGGTGGGGAGGTTGTTTAGCTTTGCCATTAAGTGAAGTGGCTCAGTGGTCAGCACTCAGGGGACCCAGGTTCGATTCCAGCCTCGGGCGACTGTCTGTGTGGAGTTTGCACATGCTCCCTGCGTCTACGTGGATTTCCTCTGGGTGCTCCGGTTTCCTCCCACAGTCCAAAGGTTAGGATGGATTGGCTGTGGGGAATGCAGGGTTAAAGGGATAGGGCAGGGGGGTAGATCTGAATGGGATGCTCTTTGGAGGGTCAGTGCAGACTCAATGGGCCAAATGCCCCCCCTGTTCCACACAAAATGGATTCTAAGTTCGTGCGGGTGTCCCAGGTAGATGGAATGGCCCTGTACACCAGGTGTCACACTGACTCCCAGTAATAGTGTATGCAGCGATAGGTTGAAGCACTGTGAGATGGAGCTCCAAGAAGGAGGTTTATCAAGCCTGTGTTAACTCTGATGGAAGCTTATGAACCTGAAAGGATCTCTCACAGAATCATCACAGATTCCCTACAGTGTGGAAGCAGGCCCTTTGGCCCATCAAGTCCACACTGACCCTCCAAAGAGAATCCTGCACTGACCCATCCCCTCACCCTGCATTCTTCATGGCTAACCCACCTAGCCTACACATCCTTGAACACCACGGGGCAACTTACCAGGGCCAATCTACCCTAACCTGCACATCTTTGGATTGTGGGAGGAAACCCACGCAGACACAGGGAGAATGTGCAAACTCCACACAGACAGTTGCCTGGGGGTGGAATCGAACCCGGGTTCCTGGCGCGGTGAGGCAGCAGTGTGAACCACTGTGCCCCCCCAGTTGCTCTCTCTCCATATCTGACCTGCTGAGTATTTCCAGCATTTTCTGGTTTTGCGCCTGTCATATTATTATGTTTTAATTTTATGTCAACACAGATCTGACTGCTGGATGTCACAACCAATTTAGCTCCAGCTAATCACCTGAAAGCAAGGAACTGGATGCTGCAAAGTATTTTAAACGTTGAGATACCGTTAGCTATTTTTCTTATGTCTTATGGAGAACATACAGGCTGTTAGTCTAAAATGGTTGAAGATACCTTGCTGGTGTGGACAGACCTCAGATATCCTCAGGTGAATCTGGAGTGTAACCTCATCAGTGCACCTCTATCATTCATGCAAAATCCACATGTGCCTTTCTACAGAGTGGTTTGTGTTCAAGGATGGGGATCACACAGGACCTTCCTAATCGATCACTCACATTATAGACAGCCTGTCTCTCCCTGTCCAGCCTCACTGTTGTATTGATGATTCCACTCAGAGGGTCGATGCTGAAATACTCCCAGTCTCTGTTGACCCCTGTCTTCAGAAAGCCATACCTGACCGCTCCATTCAAACCTTCGTCATTGTCAGTGGCCAGCACCTCATACACGTTGAAGCCTGCGTCTCTCTCCTGGGGGGGAAAAAAAAACAACAAAGATTAACGGCACCAATCACTGAAGGTTTCACGGTCTCGGTTCAGTCTGCAGCAACGTCCGCTGGGTTGCCAGAATCTGAACCAGAAAAACCAGATGAATACAGTAAGAGCAGGCCAGAGGCTGGGAATCCTGCAGCAAGTAACTCACCTCCTGACTCCCCAAATCCATTTCACCAACTGCAAGTCATACATCAGGGGTATGACGGAATACTCCCCACGTGCCCCAGATGGGTGTAGCAACATCAACCCTAAAGAAGCTTGGCACCATCCAGGACAAAGCAGCCCACTTGCATGGCAACAAACGGGGCGGCACGGTGGCTCAGTGGTTAGCACTGCTGCCTCACAGCGCCAGGATCCCAGGTTCGATTCCAGCCTCAGGCGACTGTGTGGAGTTTGCACATTGTCTGCGTGGGTTTCCTCTGGGTGCTCCGGTTTCCTCCCACAGTCCAAACCTGTACAGGTCAGGTGAACTGGCCATGCTAAATTGCCCGTAGTGTCAGGTACCTTAGTAGGGGAATGGGTTTGGCTGGGTTACTCTTTGGAGGGTCGGTGTGGACTTGTTGGGCCAAAGGGCCTGTTTCCGCACTGTAGGGAATTTAATCTAAAATCCACTGCCTTCGACACTGATGTATAATGGCAGCATTGTGCACCGTCTACAGGATCACTGCAGAACTCACTGAAGTTCATCCAACAGCACCTTCCAAACCCAGGACTACTTCCACCTAGAAGGACAAGGACAGCAGATACATGGGAACACCACCCACTGCAAATTTCCCTCTAAGCCACTCACCATCTTGACTTGGATATTGCCATTCCTTCAGTGTCACTGGGTCAAAGCTCGGGAACTCCCTCTTGCCCACAGCCGTTACACCTGAAGGACTGTAGCAGTGCAAGAAATCACTCACTTAGGAATGGGAAATAAATGCTGGGTTAGCCAATGGCGCCCACAAATTAACAACAAAAAAATGCAGGCCTTTACGGAGGTGTCGTCAGTGTTAGAAAAAATAAAAGGAAACAAAACACAGTCAGTTCTGCTGTAACGTGGTAGTTCCATTCTCATGCAATCCTGTGTTATAAGAAAATTGTTTAATAGCAGTACCATTTAAACTAATGGGGCCGGAAATGTGTTATAAACAATACATGCCTTAAAACTTTTCACTTTAGAAACAACGTCCAGCTATCCCTAGTAGCCACACACTCAGACAACAAGCAACATGAATTCGACTGGGAAAACACTACTATCATAGGGCAAGCCAGACAGAGAACAGCCAAGGAATTCCTAGAGGCATGGCATTCATTCACAAACTCCATCAACAAACACATCGACCTGGACCCAATATACCAACCACTACAGCGGACAGCTGAAACTGACACCCGGAAGCGGCAAGGACAGACCACTATAAATACCGGAAGAAACATTAAAGAAGCGCTTCGCAGGAGGCTCCAGAGCACTGATGATGTCTCCTAGCCAGGGGACGAAACGTTTGCAACAAAACTTCCAGCTTGGCGAACAGAACCACTACAGAATTTCAAGTGTTACATTTTACATTTTATGGTGAGTCTAGTGAGCAGCAAGCACTTCTTCCAGATTTGTTTATGTCTCTATAGGTACAGACTGGGTGTATGCAACTGTATTGGTCACAGGTTTAAAGATCAGGGGTCACCTGTTTAAAATAGAGATGGGACAAAGTCATTTTCTCAGATGGGCGAGAGACTTTAGAACTCTCCTCTGGAAAAGGTGGTGGGAGCACAGTCCTTGAATGTTTTTAGGACAGAGGTAGGTAGATTCTTGTCAATGGTGGGCGGCACGGTGGCACAGTGGTTAGCACTGCTGCCTCACAGCGCCTGAAGACCCGGGTTCAATTCCCGACTCAGGCGACTGACTGTGTGGAGTTTGCACATTCTCCCCGTGTCTGCGTGGGTTTCCTCCGGGTGCTCCGGTTTCCTCCCACAGTCCAAAGATGTGCGGGTCAGGTGAATTGGCCATGCTAAATTGCCCGTAGTGTTAGGTAAGGGGTAATGTAGGGGTATGGGTGGGTTTCGCTTCGGCGGGTCGGTGTGGACTTGTTGGGCCGAAGGGCCTGTTTCCACACTGTAAGTCTAATCTAATCATGGAGGTGAAAGGCTATCGGGGGAGGGAGACATTCTTTTAAATTAGATTCCCTACGGTGTAGAAACAGGCCCTTCAGCCCAACCAGTCCACACCGACCCTCCGAAGAGCAACCCACCCAGACCCACCTCCCTTTGACTAATTGACCTAACACTATGGGGCAATTTAGCCTGGCCAATTCACCTGACCTGCATGTCTTTGGACTGTGGGAGGAAACCAGAGCAAACCCAAGCAGACATGGGAAGAATGTGCAAACTCCACACAGACAGTCAGCCGAGGCTGGAATTGAACCTGGGACCCTGGTGCTGCGAGGCAGCAGTGCTAACCACTGAGCCACCCCAGATTTTTAAGACAACAAAAAGATCAGCCACAACCCTATTGAATGGTGGAGCGGGTGTGAAGGGCTGAATGGCCTTCTGCTTCTTGTTTGTGAGTGGGTACAGGGTACATGCAACAATACAGGAATTCCACGATCAATGAAACATATTTCTGGCTAGAATGAAATGGGTGGAATGAATGGCCTTTATTGACTCCAGATTGCTATCTTTTTCTAATTATTTCTGTCAAGAAAAAACTGACCTCAGCTTAAAACATAGACAGATTCGAAGTGACCCCCAAAGTGCCTTGTCTAATCTGAGATGTATACATTGATAAAATCTGTAATTATCTCGAGATGAAGACTTGAAAGGAATCTTGATTTTGCATTTTAATCAGCGTCTACCTCCTAACTGATTAAAGCATTTGAATAAGGGCAGCGTTTGAAATTGTTAACTTTTTGCTTGTAGATACTGTGTCTGACACTTCCCTATCATACCATGCCTGATAAAGGAGCAGCGCTCTGAAAGCTTGCAATTTCAAATAAACCTGATGGACTGTAACCTGGTGTTGTTAGATTTTTGACCTTGTCTACCCCAGTCCAACTCTGGTGACCCCACATCATAATTATTTCTAAACTTCCTGCAGCCATACATGCGCAAGACTGAAAACAAAAACTATTGTCCTCTTCCTAAAATAAGAACAGGAAGTGTTGTAGGGACTCAGAAACTCAGTGGAGAGAAACAGAGTTCACTTTTCAAGTCTGATATAACATGTTGGATAACATGGCAGATAAGACAGCTCCAACATTTAGTGTGAATGCTACATGTCTCTATTCTCTTTCCTTTCAGAAACTTTCAACATCGATGAGCGTGCAACTGTCATATTCAACTTGAAATGTCAACTCTATTTCTCTCTCTAAAGATGCTGCTAGACCTGCAGAGATTCTCCAGCTTTTCATTTCACATCTCCAGCATCTGTAATATTTTGCTTTTAATTTTATGGCCAATTCCCAATGCTGACTTTACTTCATAAAAAGGTGTTTTTGAGTTCTTTCTTTATTCAGAAGCTGTTTAAAATGTTCCCCAGTGACTGGGCAAGTGGGTTCTCTACCTCCATGATGTGTAGTATTGTCCCATTGGGAGGCCGAATGAAAATGGGTCGATTGTCGTTCACATCAATCACTTCGATCTTCAATAATGTTGTCCCCCAAAGCGGTGGGCGACCACGGTCCGTGGCAACCACCGTCAAGTTAAACCTCTCGTAGGATTCCAGGAGCCTCATGGTGGTGATTACTGCAGTGTCCTCGTCAATCCGAAAAGCCTCTGAAAGATAAAGAAGGTAAGTAGAATAGAGGGTAACGTTCCTAGTAATTGCTGCAGCTTCCTAACTGATATCATTCAGGGAAGGAAATAGCATAGAATCCCTATAGTGTGGAAGCAGGCTATTCAGCCTATCATATCCACACCGATCTGCCATCCTTATGGCCTACAGCAATGAGGTTGACACTATGGGTGACATGGTGGCTCAGTGGTTAGCACTGCTGCCTCACAGCGCCAGGGTTCAAATCCAGCCTCGGGCGACTGTCTGTGTGGAGTTTGCACATTCTCCCTGTGTCTGCTTGGGTTCCCTGCAATGCTCCAGTTTCCTCCCACAGTCCAAAGATGTACAGATCAGGAGAATTGGCCATGTTAAATTGCTCATTGTGATAAGTGCATTAATTAGTCAGGGGTAAATATAGGGTAGGGGAATGGGTCTGGGTGGGTTACTCTTCAGAGGGTTGGTGTGGCTGAAAGGCCTGTTTCTACACTGTAGGTGATCTAATCATTAACTGCAACAATGGCTATCAGGCTAAACAGTCTATAATTCTATGTTTTCTCTCTATCGCCTTATAAGACCATAAGACATAGGAGCAGAATTAGGCCATTCAGCCCATTGAGTCTGCTCCACCATTCAATCATGGATGATACGTTTCTCAACCCCATTCTCCCATTTTCTCCCCATGACCTTGATACTCAAAAACCTATTTATCTCTGTCTTAAATATACTCAATGATCTATCTCAGTCTGAAATATACTCACTTCATTTAAATTCTGAGTTTATATTAACTAACCCTTAACCACAGGAACTGTTCCAGAGTCTATATGATCTTAAAAGATGACCACCAATGCATTCACTTTTCCTAGGTCCACTTATAGAATCATAGAGATGTACAGCATGGAAATGGACCCATCATTCCAACCCGTCCACGCCGACCAGATATCCCAACCCAATCTAGTCCCATTGACCAGCACTTGGCCCATATCCCTCCAAACCCTTCCTATTCATACACCCATCCAAATGCCTCTTAAATGTTGCAATTATACCAGCCTCCACCACTTCTTCTGATAGCTCAATCCAAACCTGTACCACCCTCTGCTTGAAAAAGTTGCCCCTTAAGTCTCTTTTATATCTTTCCCCTCTCACCCTAAACCTATGCCCTCTAACTCTGGACTCCCCGACCCCAGGGAAAAGACTTTGTCTATTTATCCTATCCATGGCTCTCATAATTTTGTAAACCTCTATAAGATCAACCCTTAGCCTCCGACGCTCCAGAGAAAACAGCCCCAGCCTGTTCAGCCTCTCCCTGTAGTTCAAATACTCCAACCCTGGCAACATTCTCCTTAAATATTCTGGGATGTAATAATAGATGCTGACTTAGTCAACGATGCCCATATCCCATGAGTAAATTAAAAAGAACTGCTGTGAAATCAGGTCCCAGTTAATCTCTAGGATTCCAGGTTTGAGTTAAGAGGTGGAGAGGGTGAGAGGGTGTGCCTGAGATTGGGATAGTGGTCATTGTTCCTGGAACAGTCAACCAGATCCCCTGTCTCACAATCCAGAAATAAGAGTTCAAATCCTGTCTGGGCCGTTTGTGACCCAAGATTGGTGACTGATTTTAATCTGAAATAAAATCCAACCATGAGGCTAACAGATGGTTGCCAAAATCGAAGGGGGAGGAAACTTCCTGTCCTTGCTCAGTCTGGCCTATGACCCACTCCAGGCCCAGTGCAATGTGGTTGGAACCTAACTGTCCTGTGCCAGCCACGCAGTTATATTCCAGAAGGGAGCATCTCCACATCTCCATTGCCTCAAGGGGGTGTGTGTCGTGTGTGTGTGTGTGTGTGTGTGTGTGTGTGTTGTGGGGGGTTTACCTTCCCAATGACATCCACATCCCATAAATGAATAAATAATGAAAACAGGATAGAGAGATGGATTGAGATAAAGAGGCAACAATGGGGTGGGGAAAAGGGACCTACATCCAAATAGCGTAAGGTAATGTGAGTTACAGTGAGAAACAAAAACACAGGGAGAGGCTGAACAGGCTGGGGCTGTTTTCCCTGGAGCACCGGAGGCTGAGGGGTGACCTTATAGAGGTTTACAAAATTATGAGGGGCATGGATAGGATAAATAGACAAAGTCTTTTCTCTGGGGTCGGGGAGTCCAGAACTAGAGGGGATAGGTTTAGGGTGAGAGGGGAAAGATATAAAAGAGACCTAAGGGGCAACCTTTTCACACAGAGGGTGGTACGTGTATGGAATGAGATGCCAGAGGAAGTGGTGGAGGCTGGTACAATTACAGCATTTAAGAGGCATTTGGATGGGTATATGAATAGGAAGGGTTTGGAGGGATATGGGCTGGTTGCTGGCAGATAGGACTAGATTGGGTTGGGATATCTGGTCGTCATAGATGGGTTGGACCAAAGGGTCTGTCTTCATGCTTTACATTCTATGAGTAAAAAGTGAGGTCTGCAGATGCTGGAGATCAGAGCTGAAAATGTGTTGCTGGTTAAAGCGCAGCAGGTCAGGCAGCATCCAAGGAACAGGAAATTCGACGTTTTGGGCAAAAGCCCTTACATCTGTATGACTCTATCAAGTTCCGCTATCTACTAAAACCACACCAACTGACAATGATATCTTCTGGCCTTTAGGATCAATCAATGGCAAATTATTATGACGGTTCCACCTTATATTTACCATTCATTGCGAAGAGTTTTAAAATACAGATTTTGTATTTTGCTTTACTCTAACCCAGCTACTGGTACAGGAAGCTAATTTACTGACCCTTCAGGGCTACCTGAAATCCTGGTGTGATTCATTTATTGCAGAATTAAGATTCTTGCGCCAGGTCTAATGGAGAGGTGCAGCTTTTGTTGGTCAGGAGATGGGTGAGAGGAGTGGTGTACCCATTCCATTCCCTTCCTCACCCCAACCACCAACACAACCGCCATCGCTATCACCATCACTATCACAATCACCATCACTGTCACCATCACTATCACCATCACTACCGTCATTACTATAACATCATTATCACCATTACCATCAGTACCACCAGCTGAGTCCAAATGATGAGTCTCCTGTTCCTAGTCACAGATGTCTTCCCAGCCCGTACTAAGGGTTCCCTAACCAGATACAGTACAGAGGCTAATCCCGCAGTGGAGGTACTAGGTGAAAATGAGCCAATCTCCCTGAAGGAAAGGTAGCAAAAGTGAACAGGAGGATTAACTCTGAGCTGCCGTGGGGAAGGTTTGGGAAGAGATTTGCACTTTGGCTGTGCTTTAGAAAGGCATATGCCATCATCCTATTGAACAGCAGAGTAGGGTCAAGGGGCTGAATGGCCTGTTCCTTTTTTATGGTCTTATGTCACAGGACATCTAGACTCAAGAACTTCAAAGCCAGAAGAGGAAGTGCAACTTTCAAATGCAAAAGGAACATTGCTCCTTAAAGCAGATTAGATAATTGTTTATCTTACCTACACCAGGCCCCTGAATACTATACTGCAAGACCGCATTCTCCCCTTCATCCAGATCTGTTGCTGTCATGGTAGCTACGGAGGCTCCTCCTGGTTCATTCTCATAAACGCTGGTGCTGAAGACATTCTTGGAGAACTGGGGACGATAGTCATTCACATCCAGAACAGTGACCAGGACCTGGAGCAATGAATTGTAAACGCATGAGCAAATGAGACTCAAGCTACAGTTATAGCATCAGCTTGAGAAGGGGATCAGGCTGCAACGTGATGTACGTTCTGAGCTGTGTCTCAGTCTGACCTCTCGCTGAACTCGCTGAACAGACATTCAAAAAAGGAGCAGTATCAGATCATTCACCCCCCTCGAACCTATTCTAACATTAAATAAGTCGCATGACACCAGATTATAGTCCAACAGGTTTATTTGAAATCACGAGCTTTCGAAGTGCTGCCCCTTTGACAGGTGAAGAGACAGGAAGCTCACAGAATCAGAATTTATAATGAGAGAGATTAAAAAAGTCATAAAAAACTGTGAGTGTCAACAGGTTGAACAATAGGTCTCTGCAGGTGATCAAGAATGTCAGATGGTGTCAGTAAAGCATCAACAGCTGAATAGCAAGTGAAGGGATGACCTAGAATCAGATTAATCACAAAATAAGTAAAGATAAGGTGGCGCTGGAGTCAAACCAATTGCCTGGAATAACATTTTGATTACTTGTTACTTTAGTTAGCCTCTCTGCATGTGATCGTTACACCTGTCATATAATTCTAGTCATTCCGTTTGTCTCCTGCACCACCTAATTTTTAATTTTTTGTAATTATCTCTCTGCCTCGATTAATCAGATCAGTTGTTTCCTCCGGGTGCTCCAGTTTCCTCCCACAATCCAAAGATGTGCAGGTTAGGTAAATTGGCTATGCTAAGTTGCCCATAATGTTCAGGGATGTGTAGGTTAGGTCCATTAGTCAGGAGCAAATGTAGAGTAAGAGGGTAGAAAAATGGGTCTGGGTGGGTTACTCTTTGGAGGGTCAGTGTGGACCTGTTGGGCTGAAGGGCCTTGTTTTCGCACTGCAGGGATTCTATGTAATAGGTCACCCATTCACTTATTATTCAGCTGTTGACGATTTATTCACATTGTCTGACACTCTCGATCACCTGCAGAGACTTATTATTCATCCTATTTGTATGAATCATTCACTCTTTGTATGATCTTTTGATCTCTCTCATTATAAATTCTGTGGCTGTGTGCTCCCTTTCTCTCCAACCGACGAAGGAGCAGAGCTCCGAAAGCTCACGATTGCAAATGAACCTGTTGGTGTGTCATGTGACTTCTGACCTTGACCACCCCAGTCCAACACTGGCACCTCCATAACATGAACATTCAATAAGACCATGGCTGGTAAGTTTGTGTATCCCAATCCCCATTTCCTTCTATCTTCGAGAACCCAGGATTTTCCTGCCCACCAAGATTCTGGCTTCTCAATATACAAAGACCCAACCTCTATCTCTGTCTGATCCAAAGAGTTACAAAATCACACAAAATTAAAACTTCCCTCACCTGTGTCCTGAAAGGGAAATGCCTAATGTTAAAACAATGTCCCCTTGTCCAGAACAAAGAGTCATCCTTTCCATATCCACCTAATCAAAACCATTCAGGATCTTAAACATTTCAATCCAGTTACCCTTCATAGCGTCATAGATATACAGCATGGAACAGACCCTTCGGTCCAACCTGTCCATGCCGACCAGATATCCCAACCCAATCTAGTCCCACCTGCCAGCACCCAGACCGTAACCCTCCAAATGAGTCTAATGGAATCACATCCAATATGTCCAACCTTTCCTCATAAGACAACCCACTCATTCCAGCTCTCAATTGAGCAAAATACTGCAGATGCTGGAAATCTGCAACAAACAGGAAATGCTGGTGAAACTCAGCAGCATCTGTGGAGAGAGAAACAGAGATAATGAGTTGAGTCTGGCTCTTCTTCATTTTCCTTAGGTAAGCAGGCCAAACTGTGCTGGTGAATCCCCTGCAACCTCCAGCAGTTTCAGGAGTTTGCACTTTAAATGTCCTAATGTTCAAAGCTATGGGTCAAGTGCTGGGACATGAAACTATTTTAGACCTTAGAATTGCTTTGACAGTAGAGACCTGATGGGTTAAAGATTCTGTATGATTCTATGAGGGGGAGCTGGGAGATGGACTTAGATGGGAGTCCAAGGATCAAAAAGTAAAGGTCAAGTCTACATAGCCCCACTGTCTCATCAGAGAGAGAGAGAGAGAGAGAGGGAGAGGGAGAGACAACTGCTGGTGGTTTAACCTGAGGGTCACCGTGCCTCAGGTGAGAGGAGACGTTGTAAAGGAGAGTCCTTCCTGGTAACCTCAGATCAAAAACAAAGTATTGTGAAATTCAGTTAAAACCTGCAGATGCTGGAATCCAGGGTAGACAAGCAGGTGGCTGGAAGAACACGGCAAGCCAGGCAGCGTCAGGAAGTGGAGAAGTCAACGTTTCAGGTGTGACCCTTCTTCATGTTGTAGAAACTCAACAGTCAATGGCAGCATCAATGAACAGTAACACAGAGTATCTCTCTGCACAAATGCTGCCAGACCTGCTGAGTTTCTTCAGCACTCTGTGTTTCAATTTCCAGCACCCACAGTTCGTTGTTTTATATTAACCCAGCTGATTGGAATTGAACCCACACTGTGAGTATCACTCTATGTTGCAAACCAGTGTCCAGCCAACCAACCAGGAAGGCTCATCAAATGACAAGTCTTTTTTAAGGAAGCTGTAACCATAGCTAGTGCAGAAATTGAGCCCACACTGATGGCGTGACTCTGTATAGCAAACCAGGCATGCAGCCACGTGAGCTAACCCCAGGACCGTGCAAAAGATGGGGCTCAAACACATGGGGTTACTAGTCACCAGCGACATCTCAGGTCAAACGCGCACACTGGGTAACTGGAGCAAGAAGCCAGCTTTAGCTGCACGGCTGAGTTTCAAAACATGTTTATTTCCATTTTGCTGTAAATGTCAGTCAGTCTATGGTGGAACAAAATGACTTTTGCCAACAAGTGCAGATCCTGCTGGTCCTCACAGGCTGGGAGGGAGTGAGCCATCTTTGGCTTTGTAATGGTTAATCCAACACCATTTATGCTGGCAATGCTTGGGGGAGGGGGGAATGGAGCCTTCCAATCAATGTGTTATAAATCGAAAGATGCAAGTTAGTTATTACTCCAGGGGCAAAGTCTCCAGATCGGCTTTGATAAGCTGGGTTAACAAAATACAAAGAACTGTGGGTACTGGAAATTGAAAAACCAAGTGTTGTGAAACTCAGCAGGTCTGGCAGCATCTGTGGAGAGAGATATTCTGCTGTGCTTTTCCAGCTCCACATCTATTGACTCTGACTTCCAGCACCTGCAACCCTTACTGCCCTCGGGTTTGGTGTTTGACATCTAACCATTGAAATGTGTAAAGAACCCAGCATCCATCTGTACGCATTAAGGTTAAAGTTAGTCAATAAAAGCAAGACTACATCCTGCGCTCTCAGGGTGAAAGATCCTGTGACGCTATTCTGAAAGATAGGGACATTCTTTCTGCTGGTCTGGCCTATATTGATCCCTCAACCAACATCCCAAGAAACAGAACACCCGCCCGTTCATTGCTGTGCTGCATGTCAACTGAATGTCACTAATGGTACCTTACAACAGTGACTGTACTTCGAAAGTGACTGGAGCATCCTGAGGAAGTGATAGGTGCTATAGAGATGCACGTCCCTCTTTTGCCTCTCCAGAGAGATTATTGGGTCAGACATGGACTGGGAAAGGTAGATCAACAACTCCCCAGAGGAACTTGACAGAAATTAAAATGCAGAGTTGCGAGTGACGGCCAAAGGTGACTCGACCTCTCCAGTTTTGGTTCTGCCAATCATTTGGAAGAGCACAAAGAAGGCCTTTGTTATTCATCTGCAAAAGATTGACACATTACAGAAATAACCACTTCCTCTTTCACTTCTCAGAAGTGGGTGATGCAATCCTAGAAAAGTTGGTCAATCATTTTATGAGAAAATAGGGGAGGCAAGTCAACTTTTGGCTCCTTCTTTTCCCTTTCATAGCTTGGCTGGTAGTCCATTGAAACACCAAGGATAAAGAGAATGGATTAGAGATTCCTCCCCATTCACTATGCTTCACACAAACAGGTTCTCCATGAGACATTCACAGGCCGCTATCTGCAAAAGACTCAAAGGCCACAATTTCAACAAGAACAGGGAAGCTTTCTCCAATTTCTTGCAGCCACTATTTAACCCATTGTTACTACAGCAAATGAGCTGATCATTAGCTCATCGCTGACTGTGGGAGCTTACTCCATGCAAACTGATGACAAGACTTTACAAAGTGCATCATTGGTTTTAGAGGACTTGAGCATATCCCGAGATTGTGAAGAGTGCTATATCAATGCAAGATTTTCTTTAGTTGTGTGGAGCAGTTAACCGTAGGGACCTGATTGTAGGGTGCAAAGGGTCAATGTTGGGGAGGCAGACTCCATTGGTCGGAGATTGTAGATGAGCATCTGAGCCTCAGAGTAAGGGGTCAGCCACCGAGGACAGTGTGGATCAGAAATGTCTTTACTGGAAGGATTCCATTCATCAGCAGACTGGCTCCAAGTGGTCAGTTGCTGAGTAATTGCAAGGCTGGGATGAATAGAATCCTGGAGTCTAAACTTATCAAGGGATTTGAGGACAGAATGATGGCATGAGTTTGATAGGCCGAAGGGCCTGTCCATTTCTCATGTGCATTTGGTACCATACGCTTGGCTGTTCATGATAGGTGAAAGCGAGGACTGCAGATGCTGGAGATCAGAGTTGAGAGTGTTGCTGGCAAAGCCCAGCAGATCAGGTAACATCTGAGGAGCAGGAGAATCAACATTTTGAGCATAAGCCCTTCATCAGAAATGAGGCGTGTGGGCCAGGGCTGTTTATGGTAGGTACCAATGGCAAACTGGAAGACTTTAGCTGCTGGTCTTTTTCATTGTATGTGCACAAATTAGTAATTTTAGAAACAGGAAGAAGCTATTTAGACTCTCAAGCCTGTTCCACCATCCAATTAATTCAGGTCCATATGAGTATGACAACTCCAAACACCCTGCCTTTTTCTACTGATCTATCTACTTTACAGCTCTATCTCAGTTTCAGAGGCCCCACATTCCACGGTGACCACTGTCATTTGAATCTTCTGTTTGGCCATGAAAGAGACCGCAGGGAAAGATTTTTCAGGATTATGGAGAATTGGGTGTACAGTCCCAATTTCCCCATTTGAAAATGAAAATGAATCTTAGGAGAAGTCAGCAGTGCTGACCCAGAACTGGAGATTCTGACCAACATTAACCATTGAGAGTCCTCAACCATCTTGGATCACCCAATGGAGACCTCTTTCGATACTTCCAAATTCGAGATTATATACAGAAGAAGACTATGCATTTTCAACTGTGATCTCCAGCATCTGCAGACCTCATTTTTTACCCTACGTTAATAGATAGTCTTTATAAATCAGATAGAGAATGTAATGTCCTACGACCAGTGGGGGTATCCTCTGTCAGTACTATTTATCATTTACTACATGATGAAGTATCGGGAGATATGGACAATCTACTTAAAACATGGGATCAAGATTTGGGACTAGAAATCTCTATAGAAATGTGGAATGATATTTGGGAAAATGCTAGAAGAATTACTATTTGTAACAGAACCCAGGCTATCTAGCTGAAGATACTTCATAGGGCCCATATAGCACCGGCTCGACTGGCAAAATTTAAGGCAGGAGCATCTCCAAAGTGTCCCAAATGCAAAATAGAGGTGGGCACTCTTGTACATTGCCTATGGACTTGTCATAAGATCCGTAGATATTGGATTAAAGTAGCAAGTACCCTGACAGAAATTTTAGGAACGGAAATTAGAGTGGACCCTGTATCTCTCCTTTTGGGCTTTTCAAACTTATCCTCCCTGGATATGCATGGGAAGAGACTATTTTCTATTCTCTCTTTCTGTGCAAGGAAAAATATTTTGGTGAACTGGGTGGCTGAGGGCCCCTCCTGGACTTTCAAATTGGCACAGATTAATTATGGAATGTATTCCCCTTGACTTCCTGACAAATATGGTGCACCGAAAGACTGAGTTATTTTATAAAATATGGCAGCCCTTTTTGAATTACATAAATGCAGATATTTCGGCTATCCTAACAAGGGCTTTGATTTAATGAAGATCACAAACCTGGCTGCTCTGGGGCCCCTTGGGAGAGGAATCCCGCACGAATACGGGTTTTATTACATTTGATGTTATTACATTCCAAGCATGTAAGAGACTTATGTATACACTCTGGTTAGTTATAGGTTAGATTAGTAGAAAGTTGAGTTTTTTTTTTATTTTGGTAATTTTTTTTTCCTTTGTTAAATTTTGACTATTGCATATTTGATTTAATTGTACATCAATGTTTGTATTTGAGAGTTTTGTTTATTTTTGTAAACTTGTAAAAATGTTAAATTTCTAATAAAAATATCTTAAAAAAAACCCATCTTGGATCATTCTCAACCTGTTGGTGGAGGCAGGTGGGGGGGAAGGGGAGGCGGGGGAGAGGCAGTCAATGAAGTGAATTGCATGATCAGCAAGATTTCAAAACAAAATTCAATGCATCCTTTCCGGATATTTATGTCTTCCATTGACATCATTGGGACATTATGTTCTTTGCTGTCTGAGGTTTCAGTCCAAAGACAGCTGGCTGGCATGGGAGAATGTTCTAGAACAGGAAAAGAAGTTTTAGAAAAAAAAAGGATAATGATGAAAGAGCTTTCTGTTGCTTCCTGTTCCTCTTACATTTATTTTGAAAGGTTTTAAAATATTAATTGAATTGATGGACCGTGCGTCCTTGCCCGAGTGTCAATGGCAGGGAGTGGGATTGAGGCCAGATTTTCGCTGAAGGCAAAGATGTAGATCATGTTTCGAAGAGGAAAAGCCAAAAGCTAGACTTGTCCTTGCTCCTCGTGTAACCTTTTGCTATGTGTCCTGATTTATCTCTGACACTGTCATTTTGTGCTCGACACTGACGTCAGTCTCAGGATGCTGACAGACTAATTTTAAAATCCTTACTCTTGTCTTTAAATCTCTCATTCTCTCCCTACCACTATGTCATTTTTAGATGTTTGTTGATGGGTTGTGGGCATCGTTCATTGCCCATCCCTAATTACCCTGTGGGCATTCAAGAGTCAGTTGTGTTGCTGTGGGTATGAAGTAACATGAAGGGTGCAGACTTCCTTTCCCAAAGGACATTAGTGAATCAGATAAGTTTTTAATGACAGTAGTGACATAGTCACCATTAAGCTAGTTTTTGTTAATTTTATTGAATTCAAATTTCACCACCTGTCGTGGTGGGATTTGAACTAAAAGACGCTGGGGTTTCAGATTACTGGCCCAGTAACATTACCAGTTCAGTATCATTACCTGTTCACCACTTTCTCCTCAGATGTAAACACACTGCCTAAGAGTATGATGGAGGCAGAGTCAATTGTGGATTTCATTCAGGAATAATAATCTGTTACCATCAGCTGCTGGGTGAGAATCCCCAATTTGTTTTGATTCTGGATGAGATTACCCTCTGTCCCCAAATGACTATGTTTTCAAAGAGGAATGACGAACTACTCCCTTTTGAAAGGAACATGGGCTAATTGTAAGATTCTTGGCAGTATGGATGAGCAGCGAGATCTTGGTGTCCATGTACATAGATCCCTGAAAGTTGCCACCCAGGTTTATAGCGTTGTTAAGAAGGCATACAGTGTGTCAGCTTTTATTGGTAGAGGGATTGAGTTTCGGAGCCATGAGGTCATGTTGCAGCTGTATAAAACTCTGGTGCGGCCGCACTTGGAGTATTGCATGCAGTTCTGGTCATTGCATTATGGAAAGGATATGGAAGCTTTGGAAAGCGTTCAGAGGCGATTTACTCAGATGTTGCCTAGTATGGAAGGAAGGTCTTATGAGGAAAGGCTAAGGGACTTGAGGCCATTTCTGTTGGAGAGAAGAAGGTTGAGAGGTGACTTAATTGAGACATATAAGATAATCAGAGGGTTAGATAGGGTGGACAGGGAGAGCCTTTTTCCTCGGGGATGGTGAAGGCTAACACGGGGGGACATAGCTTTAAATTGAAGGGTGATAGATTTAGAACAGATATCAGGGGTAGTTTCTTCATTCAGCGTGCAGTAGGGGCATGGAATGCCCTGCTTGCAACAGTAGGAGACTCGCTAACTTTAAGGGCATTTAAATGGTCATTGAATAAACATATGGTTGAAAATGGAATAGTGTAGGATAGATAGGCTTCAGATTTGTTCTACAGGGTCGGTGCAACATCGAGGGCTGAAGGGCATCTTATGTGTTGTAATGTTCGATGTTCCATGTTCATCCTTCCCTCCGTTGGTCCCTCAGGTTAACTTGTAAAGAGCCCATTCCCTTTTCCCAATCCAACCGTGTACAGATTTTAAACTGAGCTTTGCCTTCTTGAGTTAATGAAAGGGTGGGTTTACAGGGAAAGGTAACAAAATATGACACACATATACCCAGATTAGAAATGAGAATTTTATGTAAAAAAGAAAGGCAGTTCAAGAGACGTTAGTCTCTGGGTTCCATGACCAGTAGGTGCTGGAGTGTTGTGGCTGTTACATTAGGTTATACCGGACAATACTGACACTGGTAGTGAAGCAATTGGTTTTGAGATTCTTGGATCTGCAACTTTGCCAATAACATTTTATCCTTTTTCCTTTCCAACAGTGATTTCAATGGCTTGCCTGACCTCTGTACTCAAAGTGAACGAAATGCTGTCTTTATCTGCAGAGCAAGAGTGTCTATTGCCTCTCCTTAAGGGGTGGCCTTCACTCTGTCCACACTAGCACATCAGTTCACTAACACAGATAGACCAGGAAGTAGCTGGTTTTTAACCCCTTTTTTTGTATATTCCTCTAAGAGTAAAACACATACATGTCTGCATAATCTGCAGGAGATGCCTTTCTACTGAGAAAGGAGTAGTCGTGCCCTTGTTATCTCTGCAGTGACAGGAGATCACAGTTCAGTTTATTTCGAATTGCTACCCTCCCTTTGAGATGTTGCTTTTGAAGTTTCCTTGGCATATTTTTCAGGTGTGCCATTGAATGCCTCTTCTCAAAGCTTTGCCAGACCATCAGTAAATTTGTATCCACAGGCATCTATTGACTATATGTCTTTTTTTTAAAAAGTTGCAATTAGAAGTTCAGTTAAGTTGTTAGTAAACCGAGGTTATCCTCCATTGTCATAACATATCTGAGGAGCCAACATTTGCAGAGTAGGTGGGCAAAGATAGAGAGGTCAGAAGGGACCAATTCTTTCACAAAGAGCTGGACACAATGTCCTGAATAGCCTCCTTCTTCACGGTAACAATTCAATGATCCAATGTTCCCAGGTCTGTGTTATCCCTCCACTCTTTCAAATCTGGCCTTTTGGGTAACTCAACTTGAACTGTTCCACCATTGGCAGCCGTGTCTTCAGCTTCCCAGGTCCTGATGATCCCTTTGTAAAACTTGCTTCCTCTCTCTCCTTCTGTAAGGCTTGCCTTAAAACCTGTCTTTTCAACTCAAGTTTTGGTCATCTGACCAAATGTCCTCCCTAAGTGGCACAGCACCAAATTTTGTGAGATAATTTTCTTGCAAAACATCTTGAAACATTTTCGTGTCTCAAGAGTGCCATATAAAATTTAAGTAGTTGTTACAATTTAGAAGCGGATATCTAGCATGTTCCCAAAATCATTTACCATCCTGCTGCCTCTTTCATCTTGCTCATGGCCAGTACTATTGACATTTTCATCCAATCAGTGTCAGCTAGATCTGATCAGACATTCAAGGTCAAATTTCAGAAGCAGTGGGTTGGTCGCAAAGTGCCTCATGGTGTTAACACATCCCCTTTTGTCTTGCTCTGTCCCTTCTCTGTTGAGAGAATTAGTGATGAGGTGAAGTCATCACAACTCGCCTAGCTGTGGTTTGGAGTACAATGTTGTATACAAATGTGCTGCATCTGATTAACTCAGATGTGGTGTTGCTCCAGATGAGTCATTACAATGTAGACTTCAACCCCATCTCAAGTTGGGAGATCACTATCTCAGCAATAGTAGTGTAGCACTGCAAGTAAACTACTGATGGAGAAACCATCTCATAAGTTCTTGAGTCATAGAGTCCGATAACACGAAGACAGTCCCTTTGACCCTGGTCCATGCCAACCAAAATATCCATCCACGCTAACCTCATCTCCCTGCACTTGGCCCATACCCTTCTAACCCTTTCCTATCCATGTATTTGTCCAAAAGCCTTTTAAATGTTGTGAATGTACCCACCTCAACCACTTCCACTGGCAGCTCATTCCATATGTGTACCACCCTCTGTGTAAAAATGTTGCCCCTCAGGTTCCCTTTTATTCTTTCCCCTCTAACCTTAAACTGGGAAGAACTCTGGGAAAAAGACTGAGTGCATTTAATCAATCCATGCCTCTCATGATCTTGTACACTTCTTTAATATTGCCCCCTCAGTCTCCTCCACTCTAAAGAAAAAAGTCCTAGCTGTCCAACCTTTCCTTATAATTCAGACTCTTGTAAATGTCTTCTGCACCTTTCCAGTTTAATAACATTCCTCCTATAGCAAGGTGACCAAAACTGAACACAATACTCCAAGTGCAGTCTCACCAATGTCCTGTACTAATGAAGCACAACTTCCCAACTTCTATTCTCAATGCCCTGACTGATGAAGGCCAGTGTGCCAAAAGCCTCCTTCACTGCCCTGTCTACCTGGGACTCCACTTTCAGAGAACCGTGCACCTGAACCCCAAGGTCCTTCTGTTCCACTACACTCCCTAAGGCCCTATCATTCAACATGAAACTCTAACCTTGTATGGACTTTCCAAAATGCAAAACCTTACACTTATCTGTATTAAATTCCATTTTCCATTTCTCGGCCCACTTCCCCAGCTGATCAAGGTCCTGCTACGATTTCTGATAACCTTCCTCATTGTCCACAATACGTCCTATTTTAGTGTCATCTGCAAACTTACTAATTACGCCTTATTCATCCAAATCATTGACATAGATAACAAACAGTAATGGGCCCAGCACTGATCCCTGAGGCACTCCACTAGTCACAGGCCTATACCCTCTGCTCCTTCCATCAAGCTAATTGCGTTTCCAAGTTGTCATCTCTCCCTGGATTCCATGCAATCTAACGTTCCAGAGTACACTACCAGTATGGAACCTTATCAAAGGCCTTACTGAAATCCATATCGACCACACCTTGTCAACCTTCCTGGTTCCTCATCAAAGGACTCTGACAAATTTGCGAGGTATGGTCTCCCACTCACAAAGCCATGCTGACTATTCCTAATCAAACCCTGTCTTTCCAAATGCACGCATATCTTCTCTGACAGAATCTTATCAAGTAACTGACCCACCACAGATGTTAAGCTGACTGGTCAATAGTTCCCAGATTTTTCTTTGCAGCCATTCTTGAATAAGGGCACAACATTCGCTACCCTCCAGTCTTTCAGGATCTCACCTGTGGCTAACAGTGATGCAAAACTATCAGCCAGGGCTCCCACAATTTCTTCTCTCGTCTCTCTCAGTGCTCTTGGATATATCTGGTCAGGATCATCAAATTTATTCACCTTCATACATTCTGATACATCCAACACCTCCTTTATTGTGATATGGATTGTCCCCATGACATGACCACTAACATCCCCAAGTTCCCAAGTTGTTGAACTGAGCTCTTAATATCCCTGTCCCAACGGTTCAAATAGACTGTGATTATTCTGACATCAAGGACACAATTTGCATTTTTATATAAACTCGAAGAACTGCAACTTTAAATTCACCCAGAAGTATTGAGTATTATACTGAAAGCCAACTCAACGACAGGTAAATTTAATACGTCTCACTGTGAAGTGACCTTTTCTGGTATTTAAATTCCACAGTGACATTTGAACATTTTGTCCCTCCTCATTGTAAATGCCAATCGCCTTTGTCCACAGAAAAAAAGATAGAAAGTTCTGGAACCTTAGCGAGGGACTGGAAAGATAACGAAAGTTCACCAAAAATGTGTGGAGTTTCTTCCAAGGTACGGACTGTACTTTGAAATACTTGGCAAGCTTTTTCACTTGGATGTCTCTGACAACATGTTCAATGAATCAAGTGTTTAAATGGTTTGAGAAATAGTCATATTTTTAAATACACATCATGTTAAAGTATTTTAAAACTACCTGATACTTTTCAAGTAGTGTGCCTGTGAGTTATTGCTGCAGATCATGGAGCTGCTGTGCATTGTTGAGAGTGCATGAATTTTCACCTTCTATAAAGCCTGTAACAACAGGAACATAGAAGTGACCTATCAAGGGAGGAATTGGATTGGGTCAGCAGGGTGAATCTTGAGATGGATGCGCAGAGGTAAGTGGCGATAGGAGGGAGTGCCAGATACTGCACTGAAGTGTCAGGATGGAGGGAGCAGAAGCAAGCAGGATGCAAGGGGAGATTGGACGATAGGGGTGACCGTGACGAGAGGGCAGGATGAACATTTGGACTGAGGCCTGAGGATGTTGAGGATGAAAACAGCCATAGCAGGAGGCCGTTCAGCTCCTGCAGCCTGTTCCACCACACACACACACCGTGGCTGTCCTGTCTCTTAGTTCTAATATCCTCGCTCTGTAACCTGCGGCAGACTCAACAAATGAAGCTTTTCGAGGTCTACGATTTTGAATTGAACCTGACCTTAGCAGGTATGGGGAGTGGGGATGCAGGGTGGGGGTGGGGGGGGCGGGGTTGTGCGAAGTACGTTCCATGTTTCCGTTGGTGCACAGACGCGTTTCCTGACACTACCCTGGAGCACGCTGGCTCTCATGTTAAGGTTCTGGTCTCCAGCAGAAATAATTTCTCACTGTCTGCCCTGCCAAATCCTTTAATTGTTTTAAACACCTTAATTAGACCATACCCTAATCCCCTATGCTAGTGGGAATACAAGCTTAATCGTTGTAATTAATCCTCTAGTCTTGGCATCACTTTGTGATTCTGTGCTACACTCCTTCAAAGATGTTATATCCCTCCTGGGTATAGTGTCCAAGGTCCAGTGTACAGAGGATTCAAAGCTAGAGGATTAACATTTTGCTGATGGTGTAACATGCTCTCTCTTGCTGATAACAAATGGAACCACCTGGCAGGAGGTCTGGGAGTTACCTGGACTGCATTCTCTCTGCGATTGCTTGGATTAGCACCTGGGTTGTCCTTGGCAACGGCCGTTAGAGTGTAGTGATCTTTCTTTTCCCGATCAAGTGCAGCCAAAATGTAAATATCCCCCTTTAGGTGAAAAAGGAGCACAAATAATTATTGCAACTGCTACACACGCTCAATAATCTTCACATTCAATCGTCTGCAGGTACAGTGGGTAAGAACGAAGGCAAATGGAACTATGACATTTATTGCCAAAGGAATACAGCGTAAAAGTAGAGAGGTGTTGCTGCAATTGTACAAGGCATGAGTGAAACTGCGTCGGAAGTATTACACACAATTTAGGTTCCCCTTGAGGGGGGATGTATTTGCATTGGAGGCAACTCAGAGGAGGTTCTCTAGACTGATTCCTGAAATACGTGTCTGGCTTAGGAAGAGAGGTTGAGTAGTTTAAGCTGATACTCTCTGGAGATTAGAGGCATGAAAGGAGATCTGACTGAGGTTTATAAGATACTAAAGGAGATTGACAAAGCACAGAGGATCTTTCTGTATGTGGGGTAATCCAGAATGGGAGGTCATAGCTTCAGAAGAAGGGGAGGCAGATTTAAAACTGAGAATGAGGAGAAATTCTGGGTATAGGTTTGCTCGCTGAGCTGGAAGGTTTGTTTTCAGATGTTTCGTCGCCATACTAGGTGACATCATCAGTGAGCCTCCAGATGAAGCCAAGAGGAGAAATTATTTCTCGGAAGGGGTCCTGAATCTGTGGAATTCAGTCCCCCAGAGTGTGATGGATGCTGGGACATTGAGCAAATTTAAGGAGCAGCAAGACAGATTTTTAATGAGAAATGAGTGGAAGGTTTATGGGGAGCGGGCAGGAAAGTGGAGTTGAGGCCAAGATGAGATCAGGCATGAATGGAGGAGCAGAATCAATGGGCCAAATGATCTGCCACTGCTCCGAGCTCTTATGTTCTAATCCATAAATCACTCAGTGCCATCAACACAATGAAATGTAACTCCTTCATACAATATCATCACGAAACGCTCAGGAATATGTAGCTATAGGATTGAAAAGTTCAATATTAAATTAATAACATCTTCCAAATTATTCAAGTCATAAAGTAATTGGTAAAAGTTGCAAAAGGGGTTAGTGAGTAGAACACATTGTCTGAGTGTGTGTGGTGGAGGCATGTTCAATTAAATCTAATTCTCAAAGGAATTAGACTGTTATCTGAAAAGGAAGAATGTTGTTGTGTTCTGTTTGCCGAGTTGGAAGTTTTTGCTGCAAACGTTTCGTTCCCTGGCTAGGGAACATCATCAGTGCTATTGGAGCCTCCTGTGAAGTGCTGCTTTGATGTTTCTTCCGGTATTTATAGTGGTTTGTTCTTGCCGCTTCCGGGTGTCAGTTTCAGCTGTAGTAGTTTGTATGTGGGGTCCAGGTCGATGTGTCTGTTGATGGATGTTCTTGCCGCTTCCGGGTGTCAGTTTCAGCTGTAGTAGTTTGTATGTGGGGTCCAGGTCGATGTGTCTGTTGATGGATGTTCTTGCCGCTTCCGGGTGTCAGTTTCAGCTGTAGTGGTTTGTATATGGGGTCCAGGTCCATGTGTCTGTTAATGGAGTTTGTGGATGAAACTACTACAGCTGAAAATGACACCTGGAAGCGGCAAGAACAAACCACTATAAATACTGGAAGAAACATCAAAGCAGCGCTTCACAGGAGGCTCCAATAGCACTGATGATGTTCCCTAGCCAGGGAACGAAACGTTTGCAGCAAAAACTTCCAGCTCGGCGAACAGAACCACAACAACGGACACCCGAGCTACAAATCTTCAACCAGACTTTAAGGAAGAATGTGCAGGGTTAAAGGGAGAATGACACTAGGTGAACTGCTCCCTCAGATTGCTGGTACAGGCACAGTGGGCCAAATGGCCTCCATTGCCACTGCAACAATTCTGTCATTCTTCTGTAATTTAAATACAAGTGTGGCTCTGTCCACCTCTGAAGAGGTGGGCTCAAAACTGCTTCAGATTTATCGAGAGCGTGGGTTTGTTCTCAATACAAAGGAGGAGGGGAGTGGTCAAAATCATGCAATGTTTTTATTGAGGGAACAATGAGAAACTGTTTCTGACAGGAAGTCAGAACCCAGAGAGAGAGAGAGAGAGAGACAGCACCAGGGAGAGTGGTAAAAGGCCCAGAGGTGAGATGGTATAAAAGATTTTTAAGGTGCAGCTTGATATGATCTGTTGCCTGAAAAATTTGTGGAACTGAAGTAATAGTAATTCTCCAAAGCTTGAAGCAAAGAAACTTTACAGAGTCATGGCACAAGACCTGGGAAATGGGACAAACTGGATGGGTTTGCAGGGTTAGCATAGATACGCCGCGCTGTAATCCTGTACAGATTTAGTGGGAATGAATTGTTGAGACAGAAATGTGAAAAAATGCTTACACAGCAATTCTTGGAAATATGTTTTTTTGGCTATGTATGACACGGCAAATCCATATTCATCATTTAATCTTACCTGCTATGAGAAGATGGCCTTGGTTTTCTGCTTTACAACTGCTTGACAATCCAAAGGTGTGCAGGTTATGGTGGATTGGCCATGTTAAAAATTTTCCGGGAGTGTCCACAGATGTGCAGGTTAGGTGGCTTAGCCAAGGCAAAAACCCCACGTGGGGTTATGGGGATGGGGGTGGGAGGATGCTCTTGATGGGCCGAATGGCCTCTTTCTGCACTGAAGGGATTGTATGATTCAATAATAACAGAATGGACGGCCTGAGAGGGAACAGAGTCAACTCTAGAGAGGAATGTGAATGGCGGGTGGCACCCATAGTTGGCAAGTTCTGTTTCCTGGAGGGCATTAACTAAACAGCTGGGGTATTATGACAATCTGGCAGTTTTCACCAATCATATATTCGGCTTTAGCCCCAAGTGGAATGGAGCATAAATGGAATGGACAGTTTCTGGGGTCTATTATACATTGATTTCTAGAACAGTACTGTGGTCATGTTTGTTCACCACCATCTTCTCAAGGACAATGAAAGGATGTTGGGCAACAAAGACTGAACTCAGCAGTGATGCCCAGGTCCACTGGGTGAATACTTCTCCTTTCAAAGAGATCTTTCAGAGTGCAGCAGAAAGATGCTTGCTTACCGTGGTTGGATTGATTCCAAACCTGCCCTCTCCATCCACAAGGCTGTACTCAATCTGTGAGAAGCTGTCATCATCTGCATCCTCTGCACTAACTTGGAGAATCACTGTGCCCAGGGAGACATCTTCAAACACTGGCTTCTGTATCATCACACAAAGTGGAGAAATCATGATTAGTGGCAATGTCAGCAGCTCCCATTTGCATTAGTTCACCAAGCCTCCTCAGACAGCGCCTTCCAAACCCATAACCGCTTCCATCTAGAAGGACATGGACAATAGATACATGGGAACACCAACCTGCGCAGTTTCCCCTCCAAGCCACTCACAAACCTGACTTGGAAATGTATCACCGTTCCTTCAGTGTCGCTGGGTCAAAATTCTTGACATATCTAAGGGCATTGTGGGTCTATGACAGCTTAAGAAGGCAGCTCACCACCATCACCTGCTCAAGGGCAACTAGGGATGGGTAATAGCTCAGCCAGTGGTACTCACATTCCATGAATGAATAAGAGAAAAACTACATGGAGCATCAAATGCCCACATCGATGTGCCATCACAATTACCGGCTCAGCTTGTGGTAATGTCTAATCCTGAAACTTCATGTGAGGATTCTCAGAATGGCCGACTCACCATGACTACCACAGAATTAAAGATGGCTGCCACTCCACCATTACTGTGCAAAGGCGAACTCTACCCCAGGTGGGTACACTGCGGATGGGAGCCAAGGTGGCCCTGATTGAGATTGGCATCTCATGATGTTGATACTTCACTTACCCTTCCTACATCCTACATCCTACCACTCTGTGCATTTCCACAGTATCCCAGTACAACGTCAACCTTTGCAGGGTCGATGCCGATAGGGCTCTCCTCCAGAACGTCAGGGGTCGCAACCTCAGGAGAATGGGCCGTCTATTTAGGGCAGAGCTGAGCATTTTATTTTCCCTACCCCAGAGAGAGTGTAGATATGAGTTTACTGAAGGTCGACATGGAAAGATCACTGCATGCTGTGGAATAGAGGGTAAAGGGCAGATTGACTGCTCTGAAATGAGGAGAATATTTGAAAGGCCATGAAGCCCATTCCTGCCCCTGTTTCTCATGCTCTGACATATGATGGTTCGTCACGAGTTACAAGCTTAATGCTCACACTAGTGGCATGTACAGTGCATGAGGAGATGTCTCAGTTACCTGGTAGGATGACTGCACAAAGACAGGGTTGTTGTCATTGACGTCCTTAATCTGTAAATACACCGGAACTGCCACAGATCGAGGTGGTGTTCCGTGATCCACTGCCCGCACTGTGAAATTCAGCCACTGAACCTCTTCGTAATCCACTGTCCTGCTTGCAACTATTTTCCCTGGGTTTGGGGGTGGGGGGAATGGGGAGGGGTGGAGGATTAGAGGGTTAGGGTTAGAGTCTGTATTAAAGCTCTGATAACATCACCCCCATAAAGGATCAATCTATCAATCCCCATCAGGGGCTTAAATCAGGATTTTTCAAACACATTGTATGTTATAGATACTGACATTGCCACCCCAACTATTGATGTCCTTCATATCTCTAATTTACAGGGGAGACCAAGCATAATATTGCTGAAACAATCAGACATACTGTTCTTGCACACATCAGGACAGAATGCAAGAATGTCAAATTCCAAAGACCACAGATTAGTCGGCACTGAATAGTGCTGAGAGACCAATAAGTGTAACGGACCATCGATAGATTGCAGTGAGTCAGGTGAACAGTGATAGATAGTGTCCAATGAAGTGAAGGTGATTGTGATATACTCTAGACTAAAGATTGGTGGATGAGAGCCTTTTCAAAACTTCACCTGCTGCAGGATCCTCCAGTCTGATGTAATCTCCAGGAGGGAGATTCAGGAGCTCGTAGTTAATCAGTCCATTGGGTCCTTTATCGGGATCCACGGCCGAGACAGAGAGCAGTGTTGTACCAGCTGTTGCTCCTTCCAGAATCCTCTCAGTGAAAATACTAACCCCAAATGGTCGGAATCGAGGAGGATTGTCATTCACATCTAGGACATTCACTGTCAGCTTTGCTGAAATAAAACAGATGGATAAATAAATGGATTTAAATGAAATTAATAGTTCTCTATTAAGGAGAATCAAGGGATTCAGGGATAGGATGAGAGTGCTGCTGAGAAAGACTAGGGTTTTACTGAAGGATTGGAGCAGTTTCTGAGGAGCAAATCACTTGGCCCTGCTTCTGGTTCTGATGTTCTCCTGTTCCTTTGACTTGATGCTACCACCCTCACCCCCTCCAGTCAAGCTTTATGTGACAAACTTTGCAGACCCTACCTTTTACTTCACACAGTGAATGCACTGGTGTGAATTAAACATGGGGTTTTTCTCTCTGCAATCCTCCTTAAAAGTTCATTTTGGAAGCAAGAATTTTATAGTACAGAAGGAGGCCGTTCGACCCATCCTGTCTATACTGGTTCCTGAAAGGACTCCCCAGTTTATCCCATTCTCCAGCTCTGTAAGTTCATCATTCCCAAATATATATCCAGCTCTCTTTTAAAACCTCTGATGGAATTCACCTCCTAGGCATCACGTTCCAAATCCCAACACCAGTCTGAGGGAAGAAGGTTCTCATCTCACTCCTAGCTCTCTTGCTGACAATCTTGAAATTGTGATACAGATTTCTCTACAGGGGATTAACCCCCTCCCCCCACCCACTTCAGTCAAAAAAGTGTCCTGGAGTTCATTCCCCAAGATGTTAATTCTCCAATTTATCTTATCGAAAGCCTCCACTACGTGAAATACCTCAATAGGGACATTGCCTCTCAAAAGCAAATGTTCCAGTATCTAAGTATTCCTCATAATTCAGAAACTCAACTGCTTGCGATCAACTCTGAGGATGGTCCAGGATCTGAATCCTTTCCGTACGATCTTAAACTTATTAGATAGGGTTTTATGATATTCGAGAGACAGCGTTGTTCCATCATATCTCTGTTAGCTGTGAGCATCATGAAACCATGAGCTAGCACAAAGATGTGGAATTGGAATGGTTATATGGGAATACGACTGGTGGCATACAACCTTACAAACACCCCAGGGTGATCAATCTAGCAGGATGTTATCACCAGCTTTGCTCAAAAATACTCATTGTATCTTGGCGAGCAGGTGCCTGTTCTATTCTGATCTGCAGGATAACACAACACGACCAAGCCTCAATACAATCATCTGCTAAAATAAAACGTAGCAAGATTCCTCCTCAGTTCCTTAAAAATATAGTTGTCAGGCAAGATCCTCTACATAAAATATACATAAAAGAACATCAGAACAGGAGCTGGAGTAGACAATTCAACCCCTTGAGCCTGTTCCACCATTTGATATGATGGTGGCTGATCTTATCTCAACCTCAACTCCACTTTCCTGCCTGCCCCCTAAAACCCTTCAACTCATTACTTGGTAAAAACGTCTCCTACTTAAATTTACTCAATGTCCCAGCATCCAACACATCCTGGGGGAGTGAATTCCATAGATTCACAACCCTTTGAGAGATTATTCCTGTTCTAAATCTGCTACCTCTTATCCTATATCTATAACCTCTCATTCTAGACTTTCCCCAAGTGGAAACACCCTCTATTTTGTCAATCATTTTGTTATGTATGTACAGTATATAGAACATGAAGGGGATAAGTAGGAGTTGTGAGTCCCTTGACCCTCCAAGCTGTGTCTGTCATTCAGTACTATCACAGCTGAATCACCTCCACCTTCACTGCCCCTTCACCAATGCCTCAACTTGCTGAGGGATTAAAAGTCTGTCTGTCTATCTCATCCTTAATTCAATAACTATGCAGCCAAAACCCTCCAGGGTCAGGAATTCTAAACATTCACACCCCTCTGAATGAAGATGTTTCTCAGTCCTCAATGACCTGGAGACCATGTCTCTGTATTTGGGATTTCTCAGCCAGAAGGGAAAGGAACACCTCAGTATCCATCTTGTGAAGTTCCCTCAGAATCTGAAATACTTGTTTGAATGAGATCACCTCTCATTCTTCTGAACACTAGCGATTAGCGACCCAATTTATTTAGTCTCTCATCACAGGTCAACCCTTTCTTTCCCAGGCCCAACCTGTGCTCCAATATTCTCCTTGTTACAAACAGGGAAGCTTCATTTTTAAATTCAAAGCTTTATTCTAAAATAGTAGCTTTTTTCACACACAGAAGTAGCAAGACTGGACACGGTATTGAGCAGAAATCGAGAGGAATCTCATCTGACATTAATTGTGCTGTTCTACAGTGAGTACGCATGGGGTTATCATGATGGACACTCCTTCTCAACCTCTCCTCTCATGTGAGGTGTGGTGACCCTCAGCTTAAACCACCACCAGTCATTTCTCTCAAATGAGAGAGCAGCCTTATGATCCTCTGGGACTGTGGCAACTTTACCTTTACTTGTGTGTGAGAAAATCTTACCATTGGGAACACTGACGGAATGACTGATCACGTCACTGGCATTGTCGTGTACTGAGATGGTAAGTGTGTAGGTAGCTACCAACTCTCTATTCAAAGGCGTTCTTACAAACACAGCACCTGGTCAGAAAGGAGAACAAGCACGTTAGTGGGGTGAATGTTCCCTGAGTTTTGTGTGCAGTTTATAATCCCTGAAAGAAAGTCACTTTCCTTTCTTGTGAGACAGGGTCCTCATTATAACAGGGGATGCTAAATGTCAGAGTAAAATCCTCTTTGTGAATAACTTCAGACTTGGGTTCAAGGAGGGACTAGTGGGACCTGAAGTCATTCTCCCTCTGTCTGGGCAGTTTTGAACTGGCTTCTCTTTCAAGGGATGATATGGAGGTGCCGGTGTTAGACTGGGGTGTACAAAGTTACAAATCACACAACACCAGGCTATCATCCAACAGGGGGTTTAATTGGAAGTACTAGCTTTTGGAGTGTTACTCCTTCCACAACCATCTGATGAAGGAGCAGTGCACTGAAAGCTAGTGCTTCCAAATAAACCTGTTGGACTATAGCCTGGTGTTGTGTGATTTTTAACTTTCAAGGGATGATATATTTAAAATTATAAGGTCCTTGTAAAGGACAGTACAACAAATGGTGAAAATCTAAAATAAAACCAGGGAATACTCAGTTTCTGAGAGAGAAAACAATTACAATGTTTAAACGACATTTGGATGAATAGGAAATGTTTGGAGGAATATGGGCCAGGAGCAGGCAGATGGGATTAATTTAATTTGGGATTATGTTCGGCATGGACTGGTTGGACCGAAGGGTCTGTTTCCACGCTGTATGACTCTATGACAACGAGAAACAGGTCACATTTCTCTTTAGGTTTGCCAGATCTGCCAACTGTTTCCAACCTTCGATGTTTATACTCCTTGCAGTATTTACCTGTTTTAAAATTGATGTCAAAGGCTCTCTGATGCTCCCGTACCTCTTCATCAGTGTCGTCCTTAGCCACAAGCTCGATAATATAATACTCCAGCTGAGGATGGAGGTCCCGATCTGTGGCTGTTATGTTTGCGATAACTGAACCGACATTCACTGACTCGCTGATACTTACAGTCTGGATAGGGTTAATGAATTCAGGGCGGCAATCATTAACATCATCAATCACAATGTTCACCGTGGCACTCGCTGACAACGATGGGGTACCTCGGTCCCTCACAACCACCGTGAGTGTGTAGGATGCCTTTTCCTCTCGGTCCACAGTCACTCCGTTGGCTACTTTGATCACTCCCGAGTCAGGGTCGATGATAAACTTGTCCAGGGCCCCTCCCTCGATCCGGTATCTCAGCTGCTGGTTCACTCCAGTATCCGCATCTGTGGCTGTCACCTGGCTGATACTGAAACCTACAGCACACAGAAACATGGCAATGCATCAGGGGGTCTCCATGCGTCGAGAAAATATCAAAATTTTCTCATCATGAGGTGATTGCCCGTGCTCGGATTTTCACTGGAAAATGCAATTCCTTGATTTCCTCCATCAATTACAGAAGTGCCTTCACCACTTCACATCAGAATGGTGGGGGAGGGGGTGGAATCAGGTGCAGAGACCTCATGGACATGGTGAGAGTGGGTTATTAATCCCATGGTAGTCGATTATTTGCCAGAGTTGTGCTGTGGTGAGGATGGCCTGAGTGACAATTCCCTGGGAAAATGTTGTGGAGAGACTCTGACAATGAGTGGCTGAGTAAATGGGTTGGAGTGGCAGATGGAGTTTAATTTAGATAAATGCGAGGTGTTGCATTTTGGGAAGGCAAATCTTAGCAGGACTTATATACTTAATGGTAAGGTCCTAGGGAGTGTTGCTGAACAAAGAGACCTTGGAGTGCAGGTTCATAAGTGGAGTCGCAGGTGGATAGGATAGTGAAGAAGGCATTTGGTATGCTTTCCTTTATTGGTCAGAGTATTGAGTACAGGAGTTGGGAGGTCATGTTGCAGCTGCACAGGATGTTGTTTAGGCCACTTTTGGAATATTGCGTGCAATTCTGGTCTCCTTCCTATCGGAAGGATGTTGTGAATCTTTAAGGGGTTCAGAAAAAAATTTACATGGACATTGCCAGGGTTGGAGGAGTTGAGCTATAGGGAGAGTTTGAATACGCTGGGACTGTTTTCCCTGGAGCGTCGGAGACTGAGGGGTGACCTCATAGAGGTTTATAAAATCATGAGGGGCATGGATACAATAAACAGAAAAGGTCTTTCCCTGGGGTGGAGAAGTCCAGAACGAGAGGGCATAGGTTTAGGGTGAGAGGGCAAAGTTATAAAAGAGACCTAAGGGGCAACGTTTTCACGCAGAGGGTGGTACGTGAATGGAATGAGCTTACAGGGGACATGATGGAGGCTAGTATAATTGCAACATTTAAAAGGCATTTGGATGGGTATATGAATAGGAAGGGTTTAGAGGGATATGGGCCGGGTGTTGGCAGGTGGGACTAGATTGGGTTGGGATATCTGGTCGGCATGGATGGGTTGGACCAAAGAGTCTGTTTCTGTGCTGTACATCTCTATGTCTCTGTGATATTATCCATAGATGCGTGGAATCCCGACAATGTGGAAACAGGCCCTTCAGCCCAACAAGTCCACACTGACCCTCCGAAGAATGACCTATCCAGACCTATTCCCCTACCCTACATTTACCCCTGACTAATGCACCTAACCTACATATCCGTGAACACAATAGGCAATTTAGCTCAGCCAATCCACTTGACCTGTACATCTTTGAATCATGGGAGGAAACCAGAGCAAACCCATGCAGACATGGGGAGAATGTGTAAACTCTACACAGAGGCTGGAATCGAACCCAGGTCCCTGAAGCGGTGAGGCAGCAGTGCTAACCACTGAGGTACCTTGCCACCCCTCCTGCGCATGTTGTGTCCTTTCCTAATTTTGCTTTCCCCAACAAATGCCCCTGCGACTCCCTGTCTAATTGTCACCTAGCTTTATTCTCTGAGTTTACAATACTGGGGGGTGAGCTCATGGGAATGTGCAGGACTCTGAAAGGGCTTAACAGGGTAGATACTGAGAGGTCATGTCCTTTGACAGAACATGGAGGCATCGTCTTGGGTCAGTCACAGAGCACAGGCTGATCCCTTAGCACTGAGGCAGGGGTGGGCTTCTTTCAACTCAAAGGGCTGTAAATCACTGTAATTCTCTTTTCTTGAGGCCGGTGGATCGAACACATTTTGTTGTCGGCTGTCCCTCGTCATGAGGATGGGGTCTCATCAGGTCGAAGGTCGCTGCAACAGGTGACTGAGCAGACCGATTCAGGATCTACCCCGATGAACATTCCTCAAGGTCGGGATGGACTATTCCTGAGGGAGAGCATACAAGCAGGATGGGAAATGAATGTTGATGTAGTTGTCAATCAGGATTGGGAATTGTGGCCCCCTCTTCCCATCAGTACAGGAATGCTGAAACTCAGCAGGACCTTCCCAATCTGTCTCACTGACAACTCAAACATCAGAAGTGCTGAAAATAATACTCAAGGCTATTTTTTTTTTGTCCGTGTGCGGTTTGTCTGAGTAAGATTATCTTGCAACACCAGGGTAAGAAACTGGATTGCACTTCCACTTTGAAATGTTGAACAACTGCAGATGCAAAGTTTTTTTTAGGATTCAGAGGAAACAACGCTGAACTTAAACCAAGACAAAAAAGAAAATGAGGATTTTACCACGTCAACCCTTTATCTGATGACTCTGAATGAGGATTCTGTTGTAATAAAATTGGAAAATACTGGAGAAACTCAGTAGTCTATGGAGAGAGAAACAGAGTTAACGTTTTGAGTCTGGTATGACTCTTCTCTGGAATTGAATGGGGCTGGAAGAGAAGTGGGTTTTAACACTGTTGGAAAGGGCAAGGGCAGAAGGAGCAAATGGAACAGACAGAAAGTGTGCTCACAGCAGAAGGTGAACGAGTGTTAATAGCAGTAGAGAAGGGATACAGAATCATAGAATCCCAACGGTGTGGAAGGTGGCCACTCAGCCCATCGAAAAGCATCCCACTCAGACCCACCCTATCCCCGCAACCCTGCTCATCCCATGGCCAAAACACCTGACCTGCATGTCTTTGGACTGCGGGAGGAAACCGGAGCACCCGGAGGAAACCCACGCAGACACGAGGAGAACGTGCAAACTCCACACAGACAGTCACCGGAGGGTGGAATTGAACCTGGTCCCTGGTGCTGTGAGGCAGCAGTGCTAACCACTGAGCCACCGTGCCGCCACTCAATGGAGTGCAGGTGTTAATGAAACATGTTGTTAGCAGAAAATGGATCAACTCTGCTGGGAGCAAACCCTTGAAAGCAGGATGCCTGGCAATCGGAGTGGGAGCCATTGTTCTTGGTTGAGTCCCAAGGTCTGTAAAGTACTCAATGAGGTGCTGTTCCTCCAGGCTCTATTGGGCTTTGCTATAACAATGCAGCAGGCCAAGAACTGAAATGGACTCTGTTGCTTTGCTATCCTTCATCCGCTTCCTGGTCACGTTTAGCATCATCAGACATGAACCAATCAGCTCTCAGCTCTGAGTGACACATATCTGACTGTGATTCAGGTGTGGCCCTCAAATTAAAGGCTGCAACACAAAGATTGTCACAGGAAACTGGATTGAGAATTGACAGATTCATTTCCCACTTGGGATCCTTACAGCCAGTAGAGATCCCCTCAGTCTGGCCAGAGATGGATCCAACTCGTAGGCAGCATGAGCCCATTACAACCCAGCAAGGAGACTTTAAGAGAATAATGCTGTCTTATGTTCCAAGGATGGACCATTTCGAAACTGATGGAAAGGGCTAGGACAGAAGGAGCAAATGGAACAGACATGGAATTGCAATTGGTCAGATACAAGTTGTTTTGTAGCTTAAATCCAAGAATACAGGTGGAACTGTGCAAACCAGGGAGCACTGTTAAACACATCAAACTGGAGAACCAAAACAGAGAGCAGCATAGATAAATAGATGCACAGGAGGACAAGGATGTTGGGGAGATTCTCTGACAATCTTCCAATTTTCTCCAAGCACTAATGGAAGAGAGTCCAAATATAATGATGCGGCTTTCTCATTTGTCCAACTGATTATCTGACTTGGTGCACACAACTTCCCTAGTATTACTTCCCAGTGATCTGATGTTTACCAACTAGTCAGCTGGGAATAGTAGTTAACCGGTCATAAACATTCGTGATCCTATTCATCACCTGAGGGGCTGTTTTCCAGAATGTGGACAGTCATTGAAGATGGGGTAAAGACTGGTGTGTTGTCATTTTGATCCAAGACTGTTACTGTGAGTCCAGCCACACTCTTCAGCTGACCAATATCTTCCGCTATTACAGTCAATTCCAGTCTTGCATTAGGCAAGGACTCCCTGTCGATGCTTTTTCCTGGGGCAACAGAGACAATACCTGGAAAATGAATAAGGCATCGAATGCATTAGTTAAAATGATTACACCTGTTGGCATAGTCAGAGGATAACATCTGAACAAATATGAACCAGTCTGACCTCCACATGCAATGACTGTCCTGCTCTAAATTAACTCTAAACTGTTTTATCATATCATACTCTCACTAACACATATGCACAAACAGAATCGATTAAGAGCAGGAATAGGCCACTTGACCCCTCAAGCCTTCTCTGCCCTTTGATAAGATCAAAGCTGATCTGATTGTGGCTTCAATCTACTCTCTTGTGCCCTGATACCCCTTGACTTCATCATTAGTCAAGAATCTCTCTCTCTGCCTTTGAAGTATTCAATAGCCCTGCCTGCACCAATCTCTGGGGAAGAGAGTTCCACAGATTCAGAACCCTCCAGGAGAAAAAATATTTCTGATTCCTTAAAATTACAGATCTCCCACTTAACCCAAGTCTCCTATTTCTACTCTCTCCCTATGGTGTGAAAAAACCCTTTCAGGATCCATTTTGCCAAGTCCCCTCAGGATTTTATGTTTCAATGAGATTACCTCACATTCTTCTAAACTTCAGTGATCACAGGGCCAGCCTGTGTTACCTTTTCTCTTGGGTTAAGCACTCTCATCACCTCTTGAAGAGAGATTTGGCTTCCTTCCCATTCGAGGTATTTCTCAGTATGTGTGAAGATATGATTCCTGGCACCAACCTTCAACTTGTTCTTTAGCAGGTTGTAGCTATCCCTCTTTAACCAGCTGTTAGCAGCTCTTGATTTGCTTGGTATCTTTCAATCAATACTTGTTAGCCTCTGTTCAAGGCTGAGTTTTTTTTTAAACCCTCCCTGACTCTCATCCCTGGCAATTTCCTTCCACTGGAAAAGTCTTGGGATCTTTCCTACTGGAAAGCTAGTCGAATGTACCCATTTCCCTTTCAGATTAGATTAGACTTACAGTGTGGAAACAGGCCCTTCGGCCCAACAAGTCCACACCGACCCGCCGAAGCGCAACCCACCCATACCCCTACATTTACCCCTTACCTAACACTACGGGCAATTTAGCATGGCCAATTCACCTGACCCACACATCTTTGGACTGTGGGAGGAAACCGGAGCACCCGGAGGAAACCCACGCAGACACGGGGAGAACGTGCAAACTCCACACAGTCAGTCGCCTGAGTCGGGAATTGAACCCGGGTCTCAGGCGCTGTGAGGCAGCAGTGCTAACCACTGTGCCACCGTGCCGCCCAATGCAATATGTTTGCTGAATTTCACACATGGGATAGCAGAGTTGGAAGGACCAAACAGTATGTGTCCTGAACTTAATGTCAAGATGGACGTGTACTGAGGTTCAAACCTCTGAAGGTATGAGCTGTGCATTTGAATGATGATTATGTTAGAATCTGCAATACAATTGTGTCCAAGTCTGTGGCACAGAAAACATTTATGAGGTTTCACAACATAGAATTTCTGAATTTAGGTTAATATTGTCCAGCTAAATAACCTCTTGCACGTCTGTGTATCCATTTGATTACAACTCAGATTGAATGTCTCAGTTGAATCAGTTTTCATTCTAAAATGAGAGTGAAACATCTCACAGAATCAGGCCATTCAGCCCTTCCCAGCCCTCCAAAAAGCAACCCACCCAAGCCCTGTAACTCTGCATTCCCCATGGCTAATCTATCTAGCCTGCACAGCCCTGGACAATTTAGCATGGCCAATCCACCTAGCCCACACATCTCTGCACTGTGGGAGGAAACCCACGCAGACATGGGGAGAATGTGCAAACTCCATGCAGGCAGGCGCCCGAGGGATGGAGTAAAACCTGAGTCTGTGATGCTGTGAGACAGTAGTGCTAACCACTGAGCCACCGGGCTGCCTCATCTTGGCTTAAGTGAAAGTAAAGGCATCGATAGTGTGTTCCAACTCTCACTGCTTACTCTCATTTCCATTGGATGCATCACCCTAAACATGAGAAATTACTCCATGGAGCAAATCATCTGGCTGCTCCTATAGCTACCAGAAGAGATGACCTGGCCATTTCTCTCACTGCTGTTTGCAAGCAGATTGACAGCAATGTTAATCTACTTAACAGTCAGTGGGGCTTTCAAATATTTCACTGCCTGTGAAATACCAGAGCATAGCTCTGCAGGATGTGTTAAGCATTATTTTAAAAAGCCTTCCTTTTGTGCTGTATTTAACAGAGGGGCAACAGCTTACCAGTGTTCCGGTCTACTGTGAAGAATTCGGTTATGTTAGTCTGTAACTGGTAACTGATCACAGCATTGGGTCCTTCATCACTGTCAAATGCTAAAATGGGTCCATTTAGCATGGTGATTTGTGTACCTAGAAGTTAAACAATGAAGGAAAGTGTGTGAACTGTGGTCAATGACACATTAACTTTTGACGGTTACTGTAACACCTTTAAAACCAGTTTTTAAGATCATAGTACAGTAGAAATTTGTGACTTAGGCTTGCCTCTGATTATATCCAATCCTATTGAGTTCCTTTCACAAAATAGCTAACTACGCTGATTCCATGTTTAGCTGTGCCTCAGTGGCTGGAACTCCTGCCTGAGTCAGAAGGATATGGGGTCAAGTCCCATGGATACTGTATCTATGCTCATAGCCAGTGCAGTGCTAAAGGACAGCCTATCCCTTTAAATGATGGTTCAGGAGTTGCTATTGGTCAGTACTCTCCTGGGTCTTCCGAAGAACTTTGAGATTGCTGGAATCCTCCCATCTGTCATCGAGTCACACAGCATACCTGTCGACATTCCTGTTGGGAGTTCTGACTTTCAGGTGTGATATTAATTTAAGGTCCTGTGTAGCCAGTCTCAAGATCCCATGGTACAATATGCTTCACAGTGTGCTAGCTAATACCTCCTCATCAACATTACCAAAATCACCTGACCATTACTGTGGGGGCTTGCTGTGTACAAATGTAACTACACTTGAACAAGAACTTTCTTGCCTGGGAGCTTCCTGAGAATGTGAAAAGTGAAATGTGAAAATAATTCAAGTTCTTCAAATAATTCATTGGTAAATATGGCACTGTGGCTGGCAGTTGGGATTATTGCAACAGAAGGAGGCCATTCAACCCCGTAAGTAATTCCTGCCATTCAGAGAGTTTATGGCTGATCTGTATCTGTCTTCACTAATTCCAGCCTTTCCTCCCATTGTCTCCATATTCCTAGCCAGGCCATAACCTACTGGTCTCAGATTTCTGGAATTGATGAAGAACCGTGTGGGAGACTGTTCCAAAATCTTGGCACTTTTTTTTCATGAATAAGCCTTTCAGGTTTCTCCCCTGAATAACCCAGCTCTGACATTAACTCAGTGTCTCCCAGAAAGTGGAGCAAGGTTCTTGCGTATCCAGCCATTCAACTCCTTTTTCAATCCAAAAAGCCTTAATCTCACATTATAACAGTAACAACATTTCAAGAAATGCATCGTTGGCTGCAAAAACACTTTGGAAGACCTACAGAAATGCAAGCTTTCGTGCATGAATTGCAAAAGGTTAGGGTGTAGGTACAGCAAGTAATTAGGAAAGCTAATAGAATGCTACCATGTAATATGAGGGGAATTGAATATAACAGCCAGGAGGTTATCCTTTAATTTTACAGGTCATCACTGTGAAGCCATTGCTGGAGCACTGTGCACTGCGTTAGTCATCTTATTTAAGGGAGGGTGTAAATTCTTTGGAAGCAGTTCAGGGAAGGGTTTTTGCTTTGAGGATTCTGTCCCACAAAATACATGGCCTGTAATAACACACCTACCTGCTTCCAGATTCTCGAGAATTTCAGCTCGATACGACTTCTGAGTAAAGGTGGGTCTGTTATCGTTCTCATCTGAGATGGAGATGGTCAGTAAGTCAGAATCCTGGTAAGACAGAGACAATATTGTGAATTGATCAACATGAAAATGAAAGGAACGATGTCTTCAGATTTTATTGAAAGGAAATACTATTCTATTTGCTCAATCATTGTGGAGATTCTGGTGCACACTAGGTCCCCGCTTCAAGACCAGAAGCTCTGGGTTCGATCCTCACTTGAGCTGATGAGTACAGAAAGAGCACTCGTGATGAGCTCTTTGTATTCGGTTACAGCACCACCCCAATATCTCCAAAGAGCAGGAAGTGTGTAGGATGATACAAAACAAACTTGTTTGTGAGTTGTCAATATGCATCAATGTTTCCTTTGGGTCAGGCGGTCTTGAGCTCATTGATGACTCCTATCTCCATCACCCCCTTTCCCCCACATTCTAACAGTTACACAAAAGGGACAGCTGAGTATAGGAACTGGCTGGAAATAGATTTGAAGCTTGGAGGATACAGGGGAGCAGTTGAAATTGTCAACAATTCACTGAAAAAATACTCATTAATGATCTGCTCATACCCTTTCAGCATGTGTTTCACTGACTCGCTGATGGTCCATTCTGCAGTGGGTTCTAATTCAAACTTAGAAGTGAATTCAAAGCAGCCACTTAAAATAATCCCCAAAACACCAACTGCTCTGGAATGAGGTCAAGACAGTGATGCAACCTTTGGATTCAGGCACCTGATTAAAACAAATTACATTTTGAATGTTGCAGAAACGTTTCATCTTGCATTCATCAGGACAAATGCAAGAATGGCAAATCACAACAATTTATACTCCCAGAGAAAAGGATGTTGATTGGTTGGTAAGTCAATTCTGATTAGACCAAGCTGTTACCACAGACAAAGCAACAGTGCCTGATAGGTTACCCAAGCTCCCGGATAATTCAAAAAAAGTTGCAAGAATGTTTGATGGAAAAGAGTGGGTCTGTCCGTATGACATAGGTCACTTCTCTGTGTACATAAGCAATATCGTTCAAAGACATAATATTCACAGAGCTCTTGCATAGAGAAATTCAACTTTTATCTTGTGATTTGTATTTTTATCAGAATGCCTTGACTGCTGAAACATGGAAGTTTCAGTCCAGGATGAGCGTCTTCATTACACCAGCTTTCAGAGCGCCGCTCCTTCATCAGGTGAAGGAGAACTGCAGTGCCTGTGTATAATATGGACAACAGCTGCCCCTGCATATCGTATAGAGAACAGCTGTCCCTGTGCGTAATACAGAGAACAGCAGTCGCTCTGTATAATATGTATCACAGCAGTCACTGTGTCTATTCTCAGGAACAGCAGTGTATAGTATATAGAACAGCAGTCTCTGTGTACAATACACAGAACAGTTGTCCCTGTGTTTAATACAGAGAACACTATCACCTGATGAAGGAGCGTTGCTCCGAAAGCTAATGCGCTTCCAATTAAACCTGTTGGACTATAACCTGGTGTTGTGTGATTTTTAACTTTGTACACCCCAGTCCAACACCGGCACCTCCAGATCATGTCTTCATCACACCTGGGCTGGTTCCACATCGGATTTATCTGCCTCAGGATCATTTACTTATGTTTGTTCTTCCAGTGAAGTTTTTTCAACATAAGAGTTTATAAGAGTGAGACGGGGAATCCCATTGAATGCGGACTGGTTCTGGACAGACTGGATGCAGGGATGATCTTTCCCCTGGGTGAGGGAGTCATCAGCTCAGAATACATGCTAGCCCATTTCAGACTGAGCTGAGGAGAAGTTTCTTCACTTGGGCCCAGGTGAACCTGCAGGGAATGCTCCGCCAGCAGAAATCATTGCATACATTTATTATAGATCATAGAAATTCAAAAATCATTTAAGAAAGAAAAAGATAGATATCTATCAGCTGAAGGTGTCAAAGGCATGGGGAGAATGCAGGAATATAGCACTAAGATACGGGATCAGCTGAGGGGCATTTCAAGACAGGGGGGCACATTTGGAGAGGAGAGAGATTTTAAAAAAGACATGGGGGCAATTCTTTTACATAGAGGATGGTTCATATGTGGAATGAACTTCCTGAGGAGGTGGTGGATGTGGGCACAGTTGCAATGTTAAAAAGACACTCAGCTATGTACATGAAGAGGAAAGGTTTGGAGGGACATGGGCCAGGAGCAGGCAGATGTGACTAGTTTGTTTTGGGATTATGTTGGGCATCGAATAGTTAGACCAAAGGGTCTGTTTCCATGCTGTATGATTATGACTTTATGATCATATTGAATGGAGGAGGTGGTTTGACGGGCTGAAGGGTCAAGTCCTATTCCTATTTCCTATATTTCTGTGTGATTAGCTTGCCTTTATATTGCAGCAGCATGTGTAGAGGTACAGCCCATTCAGCCCCTAAGGCATGTTAGGAGGAAGTGAGGACTGCAGATGCTGGGGATCAGAGTTGATGAGTGTGGTGCTGGAAAAGCACAGCAGGTCAGACAGCATCTGAGCAGCAGGAGAACTGACGTTCCCCAGCTAACTTTCCCACCCCTCCTCCCACTTATCTCTCAGCTCCCTTGGGCCACAAGTCTCATTCCCGATGAAGGCTTATGCCTGAAACATCGATTCACCTGCTCCTTGGATGCTACCTGACCTGCTGTGCTTTTCCAGCACCACACTCATCAACCCTAAGGCATCTTCTATCACCCAATTAGATTAACACAGTACACTGCTTCACTGAATCATCTTTGGGTTCTGTATCCTTAATAGCCTTACCAAGTTAAAACAATCAATTCTCATAAGGTTCTGAGTCAAACGTTTTATTCTATCTCACCCTGTCTTTTGGTGTACACGAGTTCAAACTGAGGCATTCAAGAGGGGATTGGATGATTATTTGGATAGAACCAGTGGGGAGAAAGCAGGGCATTGGTACTGGGCAATAATACTCATGCAACATACGTGATGGACCCAATGGTGGCATGTTTCTGCACTGTAACAGTTTTGTGATTCTGTAAAAGACTGGTTTATGCACCTTTGTTAACTGATTCACTGCAAAGTGAAATAACCTTTCCCTCTTTAACCTTTAAAGCTTCTGAAATTGGATCAATTAGATTCTACCTTCATATTCTCTGTTCCAGCAAATACAGCCCACACTTGTGCAGCGCTCTCCTTGTAATTGCATTTTCTAATCCCTGGTGCTAATCCTGTGAGCCCACGCTGTCTGAAATGTTAAGGTAATAGCCAAACAGGCACTTTTTTATTGAAAGGAATGAGCTGGAATCTACTGCCTCAAAGGATAATTGAACAGATGAAGAAATAGCTTCCAAACCAGAAGCTGGTAGATGTTTAGCCTTTGCAGAGTTTTGAGAAGATTTGTAGCTCAGGTTGAGGTTCTGGATGTAGGTTTGCTCACTGAACTGGAAGGTTCATTTTTTTTCAGATGTTTCATCACCATACTCGGTAACATCTTCAGTGAGCCTCCGGACGAAGCACTGCTGGTGTTTCCTGCTTTCTATTTATATGTTTGGGTTTCCTTGGGTTGGTGATGTCATTTCCTGTGGTGATGTCATTTTCTGTTCTTTTTCACAGGGGTTGGTAAATGGGGTCCAAGTCAACGTGTTTGTTGATGGAGTTCCGGTTGGAATGCCATGCTTCTAGGAATTCTCGTGCATGTCTCTGTTTGGCTTGTCCTAGGATGGATGTGTTATCCCAGTCAAAGGATACTAGTGAGAGAAGGTCATGTTGTTTTGTGGCTAGTTGACGTTCATGTATCCTGGTGGCTAGTTTTCTGCCTGTGTGTCTAATGTAAAGTCATTGGAATGAGCAGAGATGTGAGATAATTTTCAAATGATTTTTCTAAAATGTGGCAGACGTAGTAACATTTATTAATTAGAATGTACAGGGGAAACTAGGTTAGGGAGACAGCCATCCAAGACCTATAGGACTTAGAGAAATTTCTTCACTCAGAACATTGCAATCCTTTGATTTCTGTCCCCCAGAGAGATGCTAAGTTGCAGAATAACTGACATATATTTTGGAGTCTTCAGTGATTCGAGGAATGGGAGGTATGATGGGACAAGGAAGTAGAGTTGAGGTTTAGGGTCAGACCTGAATTTATTAAATGGTGGAGTTTGCTTGAGAGCTCATGTGGTTGACACCTATTTATCAGTTACATCTAAACTCATGCACCTATCATTTTTTTTATATAACTTAATCAACTGTTTGGACATATAATTTTAAAAGATATTTACTTTTGGGATGAGCGTATCGCTGGCTAGATCAGAATTTATTGCCCACCCCTAATCACCCAGAGGACAGTTATGAGTCATCCACATTGCTGTGGGTCTGGAGTCACATGTAGGCCAGATCAGGAAAGGATGGCAGTTTCCTTCCCTCAAGATGGCCTTTTCTGACAACTGAGTGCATGATCATTATTAGACTCTTAATCCCAGATGTTTATTGAATTCAAATTCCACTATCTGCCACAGTAGGATTCAAGCTCCATCCATCTTTATGACCTCCCTCCATGGTGATCACTACTTTGAGGTGGGACTTGAGCTCAGATTTGCTGAACTAGAGGTAGGGACACTACCACTGTAGCAAAAGACCCTCAACACACAATCTTATGATTTCATTTGCATATGATTAATAAATATGCGCATCACAATGAAACTTTAATCACACATGCAATGTATCTCTAAATGCTAAAGCCGATGATGTAGTTAGGTTTGGCAACACTGTATTTGATAGGGCTGAAAATAATTACTCTTCGAGCGTGTCTCGGGTTTTCTGGGTTGTCCTTGACCGTGATGGTAAGTTGGTATTCGGCAGTCTGCTCTCTATCCAATGGTCTGTTGACATAGATGACTCCAATCTGTAAAGAAAAAGGTGACATTAACATGAGAAAGGGGTCACAATCACTTTGGATCCCCATGCAGGAAGATGTGAAGAAGGAGCAGGGGTAGGTCACTCAGATTCTCAAACCTGTTCGGTCTTTCAATCATGACTGATACAGTTGTGACTCTGGATCATGTGGTGCTGGAAGAGCACAGCAGTTCAGGCAGCATCCAACGAGCAGATATATCGACATTTCAGGCAAAAGCCCTTCATCAGGAACCTCAACTCCACAGACCTGCCAACTTTCAGTGCCCTTAATTAACACGAATCTCCTAAACACCATCAAAAATATTCCAACTGTTTGCTTTCACAGACTCATCCTGAGAGTGGCAGAGTGTCATTCTCATCTGGGAGGGTCTGCCATGATAATGGGGAGGATGTTGATGACAACCACTCTCTGTTTCTTGTTCATCAAAACATTATTTCCCTTTCCCAAAACCATTTACACTCATCCTGATTGTATCATATTATACTACTTTTAAAATATCTATTGAAGATTGGATTTTTAATTCATTTCTTCTAGGACAGAGGCAGAGAAAGAGTGGAGAGATGATTTTAGGGAATGAATTTTCATAGATTTGTAACTTAGGTAATTGCATTCTAAAATAACAATTAGGTTTTGGAGCTTGTAGGGGTGATGCTGGTTACAGATATAGGGAGGAGTTTTGAATTTGAACATGAAGCTAAGATTTAATCTGGTATACCAGGAAACAATGTAGGTTAGTGAACACAAGAGCTACTGTGTAAACGAGACTTGGTTGCTCATGTTTGTTTCAAGCCTTATATTAACCATGTCACATCCATGTACTTAAGCTAATCAATTACTTAACTGTTTCATTGATGAAGAAGGCATTTTCAAAGTTTCCTGCAGTGATACTAAAGGTCAGGAGTGCATTGTGCCCACTGTCAATGTCCGTGGCCAAAATCCTAGTAATGCTTGTGGACACGGCCGTGTTTTCACTGATGGTGCAGTTCCGCGGAATGTTCTGGAGCACAGGATCATTGTCGTTTACATCCAGGACACGAACGCCCACCAGTACCTGCACACAATAGAATCAGAGGATTTTACAGCACGGAGCAGTCCATTCAGCCTGTCACATCCCTGTCAGTTCTGCGATCAGGCTCACTCACCCTGCTCTTTCCCCAATAGCCCAGCAAATGTCTCCACTTCTAGTGACTACCTTTGGAAAGTTTCGCTTCCAGCACATTTTCAGACAGTGTGATCCAGATTGTAACAACTCAATGTGGAAAAACTGTTAAGGTAGTGACCTGAAAAACTGGTGTCCTCTGTTCAATATGTATGAGGAAATCTTCTTTACTTGAACATTCTTGCTTATGAACACCTGCATTATATCGACTCTGAAGATTCCCTGCTCAAAGGAGAACATTCCCAGATCCCTCACATAAACTGACTGGTCTCTGGTACCATTCTAATAAATTCCCAGTTCTGGAATAGGATGTTGTAATCCAAATGAGTCACACCAGAGAGATGGGGCAGGAGCGGTCCTTACGACCAGATTTGATCAATCTTTTCCCAAGAAGTAAACCTCTGCAAAGTCAGATATCTGCTGACCCTTCATCTCAAGCTTTTCCACAACAAAACAGGGCTCAAGGTAGAACACGACGTGTAGGTTCAGGAATTTGTGAATGAAAATCAAGCCTGACCATAAAGCCTGATGTCTAATTGGGTGCACATTGGGTGGACTGGGGAGTTATAGGAGTCGATGATGATGAATTGGAATTCAATTTGCTGCAATTGGTGACTGAGAGTCTTCAGCTGAACTTCTCAAGAAAATCAGCAGATAGGGAAACTTAATGTTCTAAATCTGAATGTGTTTTCTCAAACTCTTGGCCGGTGACTTTACTGGTGGCGGTCAAAGGCAAGGCCTGCGGTAGCAATTGCATAATGCTTCAGCCAAGCTTTTGTCTTTATTAGATTACCTGCAGTGTGGAAACAGGCTCTTCGGCCCAACAAGTCCACACTGACCCGCCGAAGCGCAACCCACCCATACCCCTACATTTACCTCTTACCTAACACTACAGGCAATTTAGCATGGCCAATTCAACTGACCCGCACATCTTTGGACTGTGGGAGGAAACCGGAGCACCCGGAGGAAACCCACGCAGACACGGGGAGAACGTGCAAACTCCACACAGTCAGTCGCCTGAGGCGAGAATTGAACCCGGGTCTCTGGCGCTGTGAGGCAGCAGTGCTAACCACTGTGCCACCGTGCCACCCACATAAGAGTCACATGTTGGCCAGACCTGGTAAGGAAGGCAGTTTCCTTCCCTAAAGGACGTTAGTGAACCAGATACATGGTCATCATTAGACACACAATTCCAGATTTTTTTAAAGTTGAATTTAAATTCCACCATCTGTCCTGGCAGGATTTGAACCAGGGTCCCCAGAACACTACCTGGGTGTCTTGACTAATGGTCCGGTGATAATGCCACTAGGCCATCACCAACCTCTCTCTCTGAAAAGATGTTGAACTGAGCTTCTGCTCCTCTCATATAAAGTCAGGGGCACCACGGCACCAGGTTATAGCCCAAAAGGTTTATTTAAAACCACAAGCTTTCAGAAGTGAGCTGATGAAGGAGCAGCTTGTGATTTTAAATCAACCTGTTCAGACTACAGTCTAGTGCTGTGTGACTTCTGACTTTGTCCACTTCACACATCATGAATGGATGTCAGACTCTTCATTTTACAGAAGGACAGAAGAGATCTCCTCAGTGCCTGGGAAACATGTATCCCTCAACCAACACTGCTCTTTGCAGGAACTTACTCAGCACAACTGGACTTGCAAGGTCCCAATTGAGAATATTGACTGCACTGCAAAAGTACCACCACTGTCAGCAGTGGGTCCCATCTGACACAAATCATAATCCTCAAGACTGAAACTATAGTCTGCGCCAACCTTGTGTGAGAATAACTGAAGGAAAGGAAGGAGAGAGGGAGGGAAGGAAAGAGTAAAGAAATAAGAAGAGAAAAGAAGGAACAAAGGAATGAGAGAGAGTTACAAGTTGAGAAAGAAATACAGGTGGTTGTTTCATGGATGGAGATAATGGGAGAAATGAAGCAAGTGCATCAATGTGCCTATCCTTGCAGACAGGGTAAATTGCCTGCTAAAGATTACTGTCCAAAAGTAACTGGGCAATATGTGAAGCTTGATGCTAGGAATACATGCTGTGCTAATATAAAACAGGGGGTATGAATAAGTTAAGGACTGACCATACTGCTCAGTGCTGGTGTGCCTCTGTCTTTTCCCATAATGGTTAGGTTATAAAATGCAATGCTTTCTCGATCCAACTCGGCGCCTCTTCGTACACGGAGCTCACCTTCCACTGGAGAAATAATGAACTCATCTGAGAATCAAAAGAAAGGGAATGTTGATTGGAAGTTCAGCCCCATTCTGAAGGCACTATAGATTAGATTAGATTAGATTACTTACAGTGTGGAAACAGGCCCTTTGGCCCAACAAGTACACACTGACCCGCCGAAGCGCAACCCACCCATACCCCTACATTTACCCCTTTACCTAACACTACGGGCAATTTAGCACGGCCAATTCACCTGACCCGCACATCTTTGGACTCTGGGAGGAAACCGGAGCACCCGGAGGAAACTCACACAGACACGGGGAGAACGTGCAAACTCCACACAGTCAGTTGCCTGAGGCGGGAATTAAACCTGGGTCTCTGGCGCTGTGAGGCAGCAGTGCTATCTGCAGAATCTGTAAAACCCCTTGGCTAGAACATGCCACTGGGAATGATTACCCAATAGTTACACACACCAGAACATATTCTTCTCCTTTGCTAATGTTTTCATACCTTTATCCTCTGTTTTCTACCATGTTGTAAATGATATAATCTTTGCATACCATGTTTACCAACCCTCCCTTCCTTGAGTTTGTTTTATTCATTCACAGAATGTGGGTGTCACTGACTGGGCCAGCATTTTATTGCCCATTCCCAGTTGCCCTTAAGAAGGTGGTGGTGAGCTGCCTTCTTGAATGTACAGAGTCCATATGCACAATGCTGCAAATGTGTTGCTGGTCAAAGCACAGCAGGTTAGGCAGCATCTCAGGAATAGAGAATTCGACGTTTCGGTGATGAAGGGCTTATGCTCGAAACGTCGAATTCTCTATTCCTGAGATGCTGCCTAACCTGCTGTGCTTTGACCAGCAACACATTTGCAGCTGTGATCTCCAGCATCTGCAGACCTCATTTTTTACCCATATGCACAATGCCATTAAAGGAGGGATCTTCAGAAGTTTGACCCTATTGCAGTTGTGCTGTGTACGAAATCTAAATGATAGAAATTAGGATATGAATATCCTTTGTAGGACTGTGAATATTTTTCCTATTAGCAACACATGCTGAGATATTTATAGTCCAAGAGTGTCGTGCTGGAAAAGCACAGTCAGTCAGGCAGCATCCGAGGAGCTGGAGAATCGGTGTTTCATACATAAGCCCATGTCAGGAGCGAGCTCCCCAGATGCTGCCTGACCGGCTGTGCATTTCAAGAAGCACACTCCTCAACTTTGATCTTCAGCATCTGCAGTCCTCATTTTCTCCCTGAGATATTTGTATCATTGATAGTCACAGGTGAGGTGCCAGGAGACTGGAGGTTGGCTAACATAGTGCCACTGTTTAAGAAGGGTGGTAAGAAAAAGCCAAAGAATTATAGGCCAGTGAGCCTTATGTTGGTGGTGGGCAAGTTGTTGGAGGGAATCCTGAGGGACAGGATGTACATGTATTTGGAAAGGCAAGGACTGATCGGGGTAGTCAACATGGCTTTGTGTGTGGGAAATCATATCTCACAAACTTGATTGAGTTTTTTGAACAAGTAACAAAGAGGATTGATGAGGGCAGAGCGGTAGATGTGATCTATATGAACTTCAGTAAGGCATTCAACAAGGTTCCCCTCTGGAGACTAGTTATCAATGTCAGATCTCATGGAATACAGGGAGAACTAGCCATTTGGATTCAGAACTGGCTTGTAGGTAGAAGACAGAGAGTGGTGGTGAAGGGTTGTTTTTCAGACTGGAGGCCTGTGACCAGTGACCTGTGCCACAAGGATCAGTGCTGGGACCACTAACTTTTGTCATTTACATAAATGATTTAGATGTGAGCATAAGAGGTATAGTTAGTAAGTTTGAAGATGACACCAAAACTGGAGGTTTAATGGACAGTGAAGAAGTGAATGGACCTCAGATTACAACAGGATCTTGATCAGATAGGCCAATGGGCTAAGGAGTGGTAGATGGAGTTTAGTTTAGATAAATGCGAGGTGCTGAATTTTGGGAAAGTAAATCTTAGCAGGACTTATACACTTGGTGGTAAGGTCCTGGGGAGTGTTGCTGAACAAAGAGACCTTGGAGTGCAGGTTCATAGCTCCTTGAAAGTGGAGTCGCAGGTAGATAGGATAGTGAAGAAGGCATTTGCTATGCTTTCCCTTATTGGTCAGAGTACTAAGTAGAGGAGTTGGGAGGTCATGTTGCAGCTACAGGACATTGGTTCGGCCACTTTTGTAATATTGCGTGCAATTCTGGTCTCCTTCCTATCAGAAGGATGTTGTGAAACTTGAAAGGGTTCAGAAAACATTTAGAAGGATGTTGCTACGGTTGAAGGATTTGAGCTACAAGGAGAGGCTGAACAGGCTGGGGCTGTTTTCCCTGGAGCGTCGGAGGCTGAGGGGTGACCTTATAGAGGTTTATAAAATCATGAGAGGCATGGAGAGGATAAATAGACAAAGTATTTTCCCTGGGGTGGGCGAGTCTAGAACTAGAGGGCATAGATTTATGGTGAGAGGGGAAAGATATAAAAGGGACCTAAGGGGCTACTTTTTCACACGGAGGGTGGTACATGTATGGAATGAGCTGCCAGAGGAGGTGGTGGAGGCTGGTACAACTATAGCATTTAAAAGGCATCTGGATGAGTATATGAATAGGAAGGGTTTGGAGGGATATGGGCCGGGTGCTGGCAGGTGGGACTAGATTGGGTTGGGATATCTGGTCAGCGTGGATGGGTTGGACTGAAGGGTCTGTTTCCATGCTGTATATCTCTATGACTCTATGATTTTAGTCTGATTTTTTTTTAAAGCATATACTTTTCTAAATTGCCATGTGTGGATTTTTTGACTATTGCTTTAAGGATCACTTTGTTCATTAGGAACAGCATTTCCTATCTTTAATAGGCCTGAGTTTTTCTGTTATGACCAACTGTGCTCGGTTAACTTGAGTAGCTGCAGAGGACTAAGACATTTGCAAACCTTATGATGCACTCTGTCAGCCAAAGGTTCAGGGAGCAGCACCCACACCTCAGAGTCAGAAAGTTACTGGTTCAAGTCTCCACCAGAGCACTGAATCTCGTCTGGTCCTTCCAGCTCAGTGCTGTGCAGTTGGAGGTTCTGTCTCTCTCTGACAAGATGTTGAACTGAGTTCCCAACTGCCTTCTCACGTGGATGGATGTAAGATGTTCCATTTTAAAGAAGGATATCACCTTTTATGCTCTGGCTAATATTTATCCTTCAATCAACATCTCTCTTTGCAGGAACTTGCTGAGCACAAGTTGACTTCTTCTAATTGAGAATACTGACCACAATTCAAAAGTACATCATTGGCTGCTAATTATTCTGAGATTTCCTTTGGCTGTGAAAGATGCTTTACAAATAATACTATCATCGAATGATTATAGCATGGAACAAGGCCATTCACTCCATTGAGTCTATGCTGGTCCACTGAAGGAGCAAGTCTTTTTCTTATACATTGCTCCAAACTAGCAGCAGTCACTGACTCATAATCTATTTAAACTGAACACAATGAAGTGTTTGCACAATTTCAAAATCCTGGAATCATAGCTGCTTATGCGATCTTATGGAATTCTAATCCCCCTCCCTGTTTTAATGGTCAGTTACTTCATCTGATTCTCTCAGTATTTTTTCATCCATGTGCTAGCTTCCCCTTATCGAAGCTCCAGCTGTTAATGTCAGCTCTTTAGCAAACCAACTCACAAACTAATTGTTTTAAACTGCACCCACATAATTGGGCATCATGTCAAGTGCATCGATCACTGACCGCCTGATGCTTTTGTTGTGCTGCAGGGTGTGTTGGGTCCACTGCTTTACATCAATGACTTGGATGTGAATATCGGAAGAATGGTTAGTAAGTTTGCAGATGACACCAAAATTGGTAGGATAGTGGACAATGAAGAAGATTACCTCAGAGTACAAAGGGACCTTGATCGGATGGGCCAATGGGCCGAGGAGTGGCAGGTGAACTTTAATCTAGATAAATGTGAAGTGTTGCATTTTGATCAGACAAATTAGGGCAGGACATGCACACTTGATGGTAGGGTCCTGGAGAGTGTTGCCAAATAAAAAAGACCATGGGGTGCAGGTTCATAGTTCCTTGAAAGTGGAATCTCAGGTAGATAGGAAAGTCAAGGAGGCGTTTGGTATACTTGCCCTTATTGCTCAGTGCATTGCGTACAGGGATTGGGATGTCATGTTGTGGTTGTATAGGACATTTGTTAGGCCACCTTAGGAAAGATATCATTATACCTGAAGGGTTTCAGAAAAGATTTACAAGGATGTTGCCAGGGTTGGAGGATTTGAGCTCTGGGAGAGGCTGAATAGGCTGGGGCTGTTTTCCCTGGAGCGTCAGAGGCTGAGGGGTGACCTTATCGAGGTTTATAAAATCATGAGGGACATGGATAGGATAAATAGACAAGGTCTTTATCCCAGAGCAGGGGAGCCCAAAACTAGAGGGCATATGTTTAAAGTGAGAGGGGAAAGATCTAAAAGGGAGCTAAAGGGCAACTTTTTCACACAGAGAGTTGGGTGTGTATGGAATGAACTGCCAGACGAAGTGGTGGAGGCTGGTACAATTACAACATTTAAAAGGCATCTGGATGGGTATATGAATAGGAAGGGTTTGGAGGGATATGGGCCAAGTGCTGGTAAATGGGACTAGATTAAATTAGGATATCTGCTCAAAATGGACAAATTAGACTGAAGGCTCTGTTTCCATGCTGTACAGCTCTAAGACTCTTTACAGATTATCTTACTGACATTGCACAGACTTACTAAGGGGATCTCCTGCTATGATGCTATACTCTACTTGCCCATTTGGGCCTGAATCTTCATCATCCGCAAGGAACGTCCATACTCTGGGGCCTGGTTGACCCTCAGTGATGTCAAATGGACCTTCGTAAGGGTGAGGAAACCTTGGCACCACATCATTGATATCGTTCACGTTGACTAGCACCTACAACAGGAGAATGAATAAGCCAGATTTATCATTTAAATTCTAGCCATTTAAACAATTATGCTGTAAACACAAACCCAGTTTCAAGTTTGTCTTGGACACTTAGCGCTGATTAGGTGGAGAGGTGGAAGCAAACATTTTGTTTCCTCTGATTGTGGTTCACGATCAAGTGTGCCTCTGTCTCTCTCGGGTTTTAGTAACCAATTCCAAATACAGACTTGAAAGATTGAATGAACTCTGAATCACTGAATAATCCCGATGTTCAACAAAAAGCCGAAAAACATTGCCCCGTGACCCTGCAGTTTGGCCCATCAAATCTGCACAAACCCTCTGAAGAGCATCCCACCCAGACCCACCCCCTGTCACTACATTTCCCATGGCTAACCCACCTAGTCTGCAGATCCCTGGGCACTGTGGGGCAATTTATCCTGGCCAATCCACCCTAACCGGCACATATTTGGACCGTGGGAGGAAACCCATGCAGACATGGGGAGAGCATGCAAGCTCCAAACAGACAGTCACTCAAGGCTGCAATTGAACCCAGCACCTGCGAGGCAGCAGTGTGAACCACATGGACATTACTATTCCACTGTGCACTTAATAAGCAAGGCTGAACATCAGTTCAAGAAGCTAATTCCTGAAACACAACATTCAGTCATGGGACAGAGATATTCCCCAGAGACCTTGTCTCCCTAACAGTGATGGTTGTGCCTGACTGTCAGCCTTCATTCATTTATCTTCTCCTTTCTGGTTATGCAGCTCCAACTCCCTTCCAGCTTTTCAGTAAATCCATTGACAGATGTTAGCAGAGAAGGAGGGGTGTAACCAATAATCCTGGGGGTTGTCACAGATAGTTTCTGGGATGGATAACAAGTTTCAAAACCTGGGTGCAGGGAGAGTGACTTTTAGATTTTAAGGTTGGAGCATATCTGGGGGAGACCACAGCAAGTTGATACCTCACCGCGATGGGGCAGGATATCCTGAGGGTCTTCGATTCCAGCTCACCTTGGGGATTATTAGCTTCTGGAAATGATGGTCAAAAATGTACAGGCTTGTGAAAGTGAGGACTGCCGATTCTGGAGATCAAAGTCGAGACTGTGGTGCTGGAAAAACATAACAGGTAAGGCTTGTTCATTAACTGGTCAGCAGAGTAATAGTGTCCCTTTCAGTTGCTGGAAAAGCACAGCAGGTTAGGCAGCATCCGAGGAGTGGGAGAATCGATGTTTCAGGCATAAGCTTCGTCAGGAATTCCTGATGAGGGGCTTATGCCCGAAATGTTGGTTTTCTTGCATTATTACTCTGCTGACCAGTTAATGAACAAGCCTTACCTGTTGTGTTTTCCCAGCACCACAGTCTCGACTTTGATTTCCAGAATCCGCAGTCCTCACTTTCTCCACATACAGTGCCTCTCTCATATGTCAGCTCCACATAAACTCAAGTCTGCCGATTTAAATTCATCCTTCATTTATCATGTCTCAATCTGGGGGTCTGATTGTTTAGTGTCACAACACTACCCACACCTGATAAACAGCCAATAGGCTGCCTGCATTCCCCTCCAGCCAATGTCATGTCAGATGATTGGCACAGTGATCTGGATGCTCTGGTTTCTTCCTACAGTCCATAGATGTGTGGGTTAGGTGGGTTAGCCATGCTAAATTGCCCCGTAGCATACAGGGATGTGCAGGTTAGGTGGTTAGCCATGCTAAATTGCCCTGTAGCATACAGGGATGTGCAGGTTCGGTGGGTTAGCCATGCTAAATTGCCCCGTAGCATACAGGGATGTGCAGGTTAGGTGGGTTAGCCATGCTAAATTGCCCTGTAGCATACAGGGATGTGCAGGTTAGGTGGGTTAGCCATGCTAAATTGCCCCGTATCATACAGGGATGTGCGTGTTAGGTGGGTTAGCCATGCTAAATTACCCCGTAGCATACAGGGATGTGCAGGTTAGGTGGGTTAGCCATGCTAAATTACCCCGTAGCATACAGGGATGTGCAGGTTAGGTGGAAATGGGGGGTTACAGGGATAGGATGGGGGAGGTGGGATACTCTTCAGAGGGTTGGTGAGGACTCAATGGGCCGAATGACCTGCTTTTACATTGCAGGGATTCTGTGATATGCAGTACCCCTCTAATATGTCAGCTCTATATAAATTCAAGTCTTTCAATTTCTCTTCAAACTAACATGCGTGGATGGTTTGAACAGCCTTGCTTTGTTGATGTTTGACACTCAGCCTCAATGGATAGTTGGCTCTTTGATGTACTTACTGTGGCTGTGGCTGTCAGGCGGCAGAGTGGCTTCGGACACTGGTCAGTGGCTGTAATGGTGAGAGGGTAGCGGCCATGGCTTCGTTCATAGTCCAGTTCCTTCACTGCTTCGATCTGACCCTAGAACAAGGAACTAATATTTACTCAATGTCTATACTGGCCCTTGGACATCTACAGAATTAAAAACAAAAATGAGTCTTCTCAATGTGAAAGGAGAATTGGCACTGACAGGCGCTCATTAACCACTCACAGGACAGAGATCGGTAAGTGCTCCACATAACCCCCGCACCCAGAGACGTCATGTTTATATGATTCACAACCTGAAATGTTATATGCATCACAATATCAAAGGGGTTCATTTGAAAGGAAAAGATAAATAGGGTAAATTTCAGTTTGGAAAATCTTTGGCAATGCCACATTACAATGTGGGTATGGAACGGCGATGTCCTGAGGGGACTGACCACAACAGCCTCACCACCTTCGCCCGTGCCAGGTCTGTCTCCAGAAAGGGGAGAGCTTTCACCCAAATTCCCATTGATTCCAGCATCACCACGACTCCTTGAAACCACAGTTTGCCTAAATGCAGCCTTGATACCGGGGCAAATGGTTCATATGTGACATGAGCTGCCAGAGGAAGTGGTAAATGAAGGTACAGTTACAACATTTAAAAGGCACCTGGATGGTTTTTGAATAGGAAGGGTTTAGAGGGATATGGGCTGGGTGCTGGCAAATAGGACTCCATTCGGTTAGAGTATCTGGTCAGCATGGACTAGTTGGACCGCAGAGTCCGTTTCTTCGCTGTACATCTCAATGACTCCATGAGGCCTCTGCACTGGACTAGACCTTCACGGTGGGATGAGACTCTCACACCAGAAGACCGTCACCCCGGGAGACTGTCACACCGGGAGACTGTCACACCGGGAGATAGTCACACCGGGAGACTGTCACCCTGGGAGACTGTCACCCCAGGAGACCGTCACACTGGAAGATAGTCACACCGGGAGACTGTCACCCCAGGAGACAGTCACACCGGGAGACCGTCACCCCGGGAGACCGTAACCCCAGGAGACTGTCACACCGGGAGACTGTCACACCGGGAGACTGTCACACCGGGAGAGTGTCACACCGGGAGACAGTCACACCGGGAGACTGTCACACCAGAAGACCGTCACCCCGGGAGACAGTCACACCGGGAGACCGTAACCCCGGGAGACCGTCACACCGGGAGACTGTCACCCCGGGAGACTGTCACACCGGGAGACCGTCACACCGGGAGACCGTCACCCCAGGAGACTGTCACACCGGGAGATTGTCACACCAGGAGACAGTCACCCCAGGAGACAGTCACCCCAGGAGACTGTCACACCGGGAGACCATCACACCGGGAGACCGTCACCCCAGGAGACTGTCACACCGGGAGATTGTCACACCAGGAGACAGTCACCCCAGGAGACAGTCACCCCAGGAGACAGTCACACCGGGAGACAGTCACACCGGGAGATTGTCACACCGGGAGACTGTCACACCGGGAGACTGTCACACCGGGAGACTGGCACACTGGGAGACAGTCACACCGGGAGACTGGCACACCGGGAGACTGGCACACTGGGAGACCGTCAAACCGTCACCCCAGGAGACCGTCACACCGGGAGACCGTCACACCGGAGACCGTCACACCGGGAGACCGTCACACCGGGAGACCGTCACACCGGGAGACTGTCACAGTGGGAGACCGTCACACCGGGAGACCATCACACTGGAAGACCATGACACCGGCAGACCGTCACACCGGGAGACCGTCACACCGGAGACCGTCACACCGGGAGACTGTCACAGTGGGAGACAGTCACACCAGGAGACTGTCACACCGGGAGACTTGGCATGGGAGACCGACACACCGGGAGACTGTCACACCAGGTCTTTGTCCCCACTCCTTGCTGCTGGAACCCAACTCATCGATGGGGCCTGTGCCGAATTCATTAAATGAAGGTAAAGTAGAATAATAAATGGAGCATTAAAAAATAGCATAGAGGCAGAGAAAAGAAAATTAAAGTGAACAGAGTAGACCAGCTCTGGGTTCCTGGACTGAGGAACCCTTACGTGAAGAACTGGAATCTAATGACCAGCTCTCAGCTACAAAAGACGTCAATGTTGGACACTGGACACCACCAGCTCAGGACACAATTCATGAGCAGCGGTCCCATGCTCCCCGTGTTCATGGACATTGGCACCTGATCTGTGCCAGCCTCTATAAAACCTGGATCCATTTATAGGACACACTGTCCATCAGACCGACCTGGCAACAAGGATACTGTGTGGTCGGGGACTGCACCAGGCTGCATCTGCAGGTTCTCAGGGACTACACCAGGCTGTATCTGCGGGGGTCTCAGGGACTACACCAGTCTGTATCTGCGGGCTCTCAGGGACTACACCAGGCTGTATCTGCGGGCTCTCAGGGACTGCACCAGGCTGTATCTGCAGGTTCTCAGGGACTACACCAGGCTGTATCTGCGAGCTCTCAGGGACTTCACCAGGCTGTATCTGTGGGCTCTCAGGGACTACACCAGGCTGTATCTGCGGCTGTGAGGGACTACAGCAGGCTGAATCTCGGGCCCTCAGGGACTACACCAGGCTGTATCTGCGGGCTCTCAGGGACTACACCAGTCTGTATCTGCGGGCTCTCAGGGACTACAACAGGCTGTATCTGCGCTTCCTTGGGGGCTACACCAGGCTGTATCTGCGGGCTCTCAGGGAATACACCAGGCTGTATCTGCGGGCTCTCAGGGACTACACCAAGCTGAATCTGCGGGCTCTCAGGGACTACACCAGTCTGAATCTGCGGGCTCTCAGGGTCTACTCCAGGCTGTATCTGCGGGCTCTCAGGGACTACAACAGGCTGTATCTGCGGACTCTCAGGGACTACTCCAGGCTGTATCTGCGGGCTCTCAGGGACTATACCAGGCTGTATCTGCGGTCTCTCAGGGACTGCACCAGGCTGTATCTGCAGGATCTCAGGGTCTACACCGGGCTGTATCTGCGGGCTCTCAGGGACTACACCAGGCTGTATCTGTGGGCTCTCAGGGACTACACCAGGCCGTATCTGTGGGTACTCAGGGACTACACCAGTCTGTATCTGCGGGCTCTCAGGAACTATAACAGGCTGTATCTGCGGGCTCTGAGGGACTTCACCAGGCTGCATCTGCGGGCTCTGAGGGACTACACCAGGTTGAATCTGCGGGCTCTCAGGGACTACACCAGTCTGAATCTGCGGGCTCTCAGGGTCTACTCCAGGCTGTATCTGCGGGCTCTCAGGGACTACACCAGGCTGTATCTGCGGGCTCTCAGGGTCTACTCCAGGCTGTATTTGCGGGCTCTCAGGGACTACACCAGGCCGTATCTGCGGGCTCTCATGGACTATACCAGGCTGTATCTGCGGTCTCTCAGGGACTACACCAGGCTGTATCTGCGGGCTCTCATGGACTATACCAGGCTGTATCTGCGGTCTCTCAGGGACTGCACCAGATTGTATCTGCAGGATCTCAGGGTCTACACCGGGCTGTATCTGCGGGCTCTCAGGGACTACACCAGGCTGTATCTGCGGGCTCTCAGGGTCTACACCCAGGCTGTATCTGCATGTTCTCGGGGACTACACCAGGCTGTATCTGCAGGCTCTCAGGCACTACACCAAGCTGTATCTGCGGGCTCTCAGGGACTATATCTGGCTGTATCTGCAGGTTCTCGGGGACTACACCAGGCTGTTTCTGCGTGCTCTCAGGTTCTACACCAGTCTGTATCTGCGGGCTCTCAAGGACTACACCAGTCTGTATCTGCGGGTTCTCAGGGACTACACCAGGCTGTATCTGCGGGCTCTCAGTGACTACACCAGGCTGTATCTGCGGGCTCTCAAGGACTACACCAGTCTGTATCTGCGGGCTCTCAGGGACTGCTCCAGTCTGTATCTGCGGGCTCTCAGGGACTACACCAGGCTGTATCTGCGGGCTCTCAGGGACTACTCCAGGCTGTATCTGCGGTCTCTCAGGGACTATACCATGCTGTATCTGCGGTCTCTCAGGGACTGCACCAGGCTGTATCTGCAGGATCTCAGGGTCTACACCGGGCAGTATCTTTGGGCTCTCAGGGACTACACCAGGCTGTATCTGCTGGCTCTCAGGGACTACACCAGGCTGTATCTGCGGGCTCTCAGGGACTACTCCAGGCTGTATCTGCGGTCTCTCAGGGACTGCACCAGGCTGAAATGCAGGATCTCAGGGACTACACCAGGCTGTATCTGCAGGTTCTCAGGGACTACACCAGGCTGTATCTGCGGTCTCTCAGGGACTACATCAGGCTACATTTCCTGAAGAAGGGCTCATGCCCGAAACGTCATTTCTCCTGTTCTTTGGATGCTGCCTGACCTGCTGCGCTTTTCCAGCAACACATTTTCAGCTCTGTATCTGCGGTCTCTCAGGGACTACACCAGGCTGTATCTGCGGGCTCTCAGGGACTACACCAGGCTGTATCTGCGGCTCTCAAGGACTACACCAAGCTGTATCTACGGGCTCTATGGGACAACACCAGCCTATATCTGAGGGCTGTCAGTTACTACACCAGGCTGTATCTGCCCGCCCTCAGGGTGTGCACACCAAGCCTATAGGGATAATCACAGCACACCCCTACTTTGCAAGGCCTTGTTTTGTCCCCCTCAGCCAGAAATTCCAGGTCTTTATTTCTTCTGTATCGCCTTGTCATTGTGCACAGCCCTAACATGGGGGATAGCCGTCACTCAGGGAGTCCTGGTACTGTAAGTCAAGGGCAGATTCTCATTTCAATCCAGGGCTTGGGCGCAGTCAGCCAGCCATTTCGGGGCAGTCCGAACCAGGGTCTTCTCCAGGTGGAGGGTAAGGAGCTGAATCTAATGCAGCCAACCATCCCGCTTGGCTCTGTCTGCTTTAGTGTGGGCTGTTTACCTCCTGGAATGAGACAAAGGCTGGTATCGCAGGAGTTGGAAGTACATGGCACAGCTGCTAGTGTTGGTGTGTGTGGAGAGGTGTCTGGGTGAGTGAGTGGGCAGCACAGAGGGCATGCAGAGTGAGTGGTGTTATAACTGGATTGGGTGAGAGTGGGTGGGGAAGATCTTACAGGCGATAGTCAGAGTGGTAGATCACAGCCCTGGTGGGAGTTGTGTACAGAGGTGGACTGAATGTGAGGTATCGGAAAGAATTAGAAATAAATTAGCTTTATCATCACATGAAATCAAATGAATACAGTGAAACGTTTATATGTTGCCACTTACAGCACCATTTCAGGTACAAACATACCTCGGTAGAGCTTTTTCAGATACAAAATCTTACAGAACAGAGAAACAAAAAGTTCAGTGTTGCAGAAACAAAAGTTCATAACAATGGTCTTCCAACCCAGATTACACCGGCACCTAGCCTCCGTCTGTACCAGGCCTTGTCTCCAGTCTGCATTGGGCCTTGGCTCCAGTCCACACTGGGCATTGGCTCCAATCCACACTGGTCCTTGGCTCCAGTCTGCACAGGTCCTTGGCTTCAGCCCGCACTGGCTCCAGTCTGCACTGGTCCTTGGCTTCAGTCCGCACTGGTCCTTGGCTTTTGTCCGCATTGGGCCTTGGCTCCAGTCCACACTGGGCCTTGGCTCCAATCCGCGCTGGGCCTTGACTCCAGTCCGCACTGGGCATTGGCTCCAGTCTGCACTGGGCCTTGGCTTCAGTCCGTACTGGGCCTTGGCTCCAATCTGCACTGGGCCTTGGCTCCAATCCGCACTGGGCCTTGACTCCAGTCCGCACTGGGCATTGGCTCCAATCCACACTGGTCCTTGGCTTCAGTCCGCACTGGGCCTTGGCTCCAGTCCGCACAGGTCCTTGGCTTCAGCCCGCACTGGGCCTTGGCCAGTGTGTCTCCTATACCCTATGAGAATGCTCCCGGTGATGCTGCCAAGGATGGCCCTACGTAAATTATATGGCTGGTTGGGTTCCTTTATCTGGAATCATAGACGGCCCCTCATTAAGCTGAAGAAGCTACACAGGCAAGGGGAGGATTGGAACTTAACTGATATTCCCTAAAATGCCCACTTATTAACCTTTTATTTTCAGACAAGAGAAAAATCATTACGGATCACTGTAAAAACCCTATAATACTAAACACAATTAAAGCTTGGAATATAATGCAGCAAAATGAGGGCAACTCACATAAAACATCCCCCTATGCGCCGATAGTGGGAGCATGGGGATTTCAACCGGGGTTTACAGATGCCACTTTTAAACTCTGGAGATCCAGGGGTATCTCATTTCTAGGGGACCTATTTGAAGATGGGGTCCTGATGTCTTTTGAACAGCTGCGTCAGAAATTCGGATTACCTAATGGAGACCTCTTCCGATACTGCCAAATTTGAGATTATATACAGAAGAAGACTACGTTATTAGATAGTCTTTATAAATCAGATAGAGAATGTAGAGTACTACGACCAATGGGGGTATCTTCCGTCAGTACTATTTAGCATTTACTACATGATGAAGTATCGGGAGATATAGACAATCTACTTAAAACATGGGATCAGGAATTGGGACTAGAAATCTCTACAGAAATGTGGAATGACATTTGGGAAAACGCCAGAAGAATCACCATCTGTAACAGAACCCAGGCTATCCAGCTGAAGATACTTCATAGGGCCCATATAGCACCGGATCGATTGACAAAATTTAAGGCAGGAGCATCTCCAATGTGTCCCAAATGTAAAACAGAGGTGGGCACTCTTGTACATTACCTATGGACCTGTCATAAGATCCGTAGATACTGGACTAAAGTAGCAAGTACCCTGACAGAAATTTTAGGATCGGAAATTAAAGTGGACCCTGTATCTCTCCTTTTGGGCTTTTCGAACTTATCCTCCCTGGATATGCACGGGAAGAGACTATTTTCTACTCTCTCTTTCTGTGCAAGGAAAAATATTTTGGTGAACTGGGTGGCTGAGGGCCCCCCTGGACTTTCAAATTGGCACAGATTAATTATGGAATGTATTCCCCCTGACTTCCTGACAAATATGGTGCACCGAAAGACCAAATTATTCCATAAAATATGGCAGCCCTTCTTGAATTACACAAATACAGATATTTCAGCTATCCTAACAAGGGCTCTTATTTAATTGAGATTACAAACCTGGCTGGTCCGGGGCCCCTTGGGAGAGGAATCCCGCACGAATACGGGTTTTGTTACATTTGATGTTAACACATTCCGAGCATGTATCTCACTACCCAATTTCTGTGTTATCCGTTCTCTTTCTCTTATTTGAATAATGTAAGAGACTTAAATATACACTTTGGTTAGTTGTAGGTTAGATTGGTAGTTAGTTAAGTTTTGTTTTTTTTCTTTCTTGGTATTTTTCTTTTGTTAAATTTTGGTTATTATATATTTAAGATTTAATTGCATATCAATGTTTGTACTTGAGAGTTTTGTTTATTTTTGTAAACTTGTAAAAATGCTAAATTTCTAATAAAAATATCTATAAAAAAAGGTGACCAATGACTCCCCCACCCCAATACAATAACTACTCCTGATGGCCAACAGAGTAACATTGAACACTCACTGTGATACTGTGGATGGTGAATGTGTCATGGAGATTCCCATCGACAATGGCATAGGTGACCGTTCCGTTGGGACCTTCATCTCGGTCTGTTGCACTCACTGTCAGGTTGAAAGAATGCACGGTGTCTGGCCCTTCATCTAAGGTGATTTCATATTGCTGTTGTTGAAACGCAGGGTGATTGTCGTTCTCGTCCAAAATATTTACAAGCACCGTTGTCATCTCCTGCAAGAAATAAATCTTGAGATTAGTCATAAAACTGTACAACACAGCACGCCAACCAGCACAGAGTGCCCAAGTTAGTTGCGTATACAGCTGCTGTGTGTTGGGGCAGCATGGTGGATAACGGTTAGCACTGCTGTCCCACACCTGGGTTCAATACCATCCTTGGGTGACTGGCTGCATAGAGTTTGCATGTTCTCTCTGTGTCTGCAAGGGCTTCCTCCCACAGTCCTTTGCCATGTGAGCGCCTCACTCCTATGGTCCCTCTCAGGACAAAAAGCTATGCCATGCAGATTTGCAACATTACAAGGTGGCTGAATGTTAAATGAAAAGCCACACTCAGGAAATTTCTTTCAAGGAACTGAAATTAGAGGTCACCTTTTGTTCTCAAACAACTTGATGTTCATCCCATTGGCAAATAATACAACTGTCACTCACGCACTTCCCCTCTCTGGTGTCCAGTCTGGATGAGGAGCACTTATAGATAATAACAGTCTCCCCTCGGCCCCCTTCCAAACACGGATACACTTCAAAGTGGAAGAAGAGTTGCAAAACTCTAAGCCATTCGCCTGAATAATTCCAAGAGGACCTCTAGCAAATCCCAGCCAGAAGTTCCCAGGAAACACTCCAGGATACCATGAAACCACCAGGATAAATCATCGGTGACTGACACCTCCCCTCCTCAAAACCCCAGCATCTGCTCTTCACCCAGTCTGACCCACCCCCCTAGACTCAGGACATTCCTTCTTTGAGCTCTCACCAGACTCTTCCCATCACACTTGATGAAAAACAAAATACTGCAGATACCGGAAATCTGAAACAAATACAGTGAGTGCTGGAGAAACGCAGCAGCTCTGTCAGCATCTGTGGAGAGAGAGAGAGAGAGAAAATTAACATTTCAAGTATGGTTTGACTTTTCCTCAGTTCTGGAAAGAGCAGTCGACCAGATTTGAAACACGAACTCTGTTTCTCTCTCCACAGATGCTGCCAGACCTGCTGAGTTTCTCTGTGTTTGTTTCAGATATCCATTGTCACAGTAGTGAGGGAGGGGGGGGGGTGCTACTGAGGGTACAGTCTTTCTAAGCTGAAAATGTGTTGCTGGAAAAGCGCAGCAGGTCAGGCAGCATCCCAGGAGCAGGAGAATCGACGTTTCGGGCATCAACCCTTCTTCAGGAATGTTCCTTGGATGCTGCCTGACCTGCTGCGCTTTTCCAGCAACACATTTTCAGCTCTGATCTCCAGCATCTGCAGTCCTCACTTTCTCCTAGAGTCTTTCTAAACCAAAGTGTTCTCAGTAAAAGATCCCCCCTACACTATTTTGCGGAAAAACCAGGGAGCTATCCCCAGTGTCCAGGATATTATTTATCCTTGAAGCAATATCTTTTTTTAACATTCATTAACAGGATGAGGGCGTCGCTAGTGAGGCCTATCCCTAAGTGCCTACAGGGCAGTTAAGCATCAACAGTATCATTGTGAGTCTGGAGTTACGTGTAGGCCAGCTCAGGTCATAGAGATGTACAGCATGGAAACAGACCCTTCGGTCCAACCCGTCCATGCTGACCAGATATCCCAGCCCAGTCTAGTCCCATTTACCAGTACTTGGCCCATATCCCTCCAAACCCTTCCTATTCATATATCCATCCAGATGCCTTTTAAATGTTGCAATTGTACCAGCCTCCACTACTTCATCTTGCAGCTCATTCCATACACGTATCACCCTGTGTGAAAATATTGCCCCTTAGGTGTCTTTTATATCAGTTTTCTTCTAGTTCACGTTGTATAGTCATAGAGTCATACTGCATGGAAACAGACCCTTCAGTTCAACCAGTCCACATTAAACTAGTCCCACTTGCCTGTGCTTGACCCATATCCCTCCAAACCTTTTGTATTCATGAACTTATCCAAATGTTTTTAAACTGTTGTAACTTCACCTGCATCCACACTTCCTCTGGCAGTTCATTCCACACATGGACTACCCCCTGTGTCATGCCTTTTCTAAATCTTTCTCCTCTCACCTGTGAAATCTGTCCCCTAATGTTGAACTGCCAATCGCAAGGGGAAAGACCCTTGTCATTCACCTTATCTATGGCACTCATGGTTTTATAAACCTTATAAGGGCACCCCTCAACCTCCTATGCTCCAGCAGGAAATAGCCCAGTGTATCCACACTCTTTCGATATCTCAAATGCCCCAATCCCAGCAACATCCTAGTAAAGCTTTGTTGAACCCTCTCCAATTTAATAACATCCTGCACAGGGTGACCAGAACTGCACGCAGTTCACCAGAAGAGGCCTCACCAATGTCCTGAACAATCTCAACACGATGGCCCATCTCCTACAATGAACCAGATGGGGTTTCCCCAACAACCAATTTGTGGTCATCATCATTATGGGCGGCACGGTGGCACAGTGGTTAGCACTGCTGCCTCACAGCGCCTGTAGACCCGGGTTCAATTCCCGACTCAGGCGACTGACTGTGTGGAGTTTGCACGTTCTCCCCGTGTCTGCGTGGGTTTCCTCCGGGTGCTCTGGTTTCCTCCCACAGTCACAAAGATGTGCGGGTCAGGTGAATTGGCCAAGCTAAATTGCCCGTAGTGTTAGGTAAGGGGTAAATGTAGGGGTATGGGTGGGTTGCGCTTCGGCGGGTCGGTGTGGACTTGTTGGGCCGAAGGGCCTGTTTCCACACTGTAAATCTAATCTAATCTAATCAGACTCTTAGTTCCAGATTTTTTTTTCCCCAGTGAATTCAAATTCCATCATCTTTGTGTGGCAGGATTTGATCCTATAATGCTCCCTAGGTCAACAGCCTAGTGATAATATGACTAGGCCATTGTTCCTCCAGTTTCACACAAACAGATGGTCTGGTCATTATCACACTGCTCTTGGTAGAAACTTGCATTGTGTAAATTGGCTCTCACGTGTCCTTCATTACCAGCTCTGCATTGCCTGTAAAGCATTTCATGATGCACTGATTGTGAAAGGCGCTGTATAAATACAGATCGCTATTTTTCCACAGCAGTGGAATTTCACATCACAAACAGAATGTCACCATGGGTGGAATCTTATCAGGGTCTGAGTGATGTGGTTATGGTGGGATTGGTGGTAGAATCAGATGAAAGGTCCAGGGAGGTCTGTCTCAGCTTTGGGAGCAGTTCACAGTATATTTTATATTTTTGTCGTGTGCTAAGACAAGTCTCTTGCCAGACTGCAGCGAGTTGCCAATCGGTCTGGCCTATGTTGTGACTTGATACCTACAGCAATGTACTGAAAAATGTGTTGCTAGAAAAGCGCAGCAGGTCAGGCCGCATCCAAGGAGCAGGAGAATCGACGTTATGGGCATAAGCCCTTCTTTAGGAATCTACAGCAATGTGTTGGCTTTTAACTGCCCTCTGAAATGGCCTAGGAAACCACTCATTTCCAGGATAAATAGAGATGGGGAACAAGTGATGATTTTGCCAGTGATGTGAAATGATCAAAATGTTCACAACAGATCCCACGTCAATAATCTCCCAAACACACAGCATTCCCTCTTTGTCTGTCATCATAACGGATGAGGTCAGAAGTCACATGACACCAGGTTATAGACCAACAGCTTTATTTGAAATCACAAGCTTCATCAGGTGACACTTCACGCTCCGAAAGCCTGTGATTTCAAATAAACCTGTTGCACTATATCTTAGTGTTGCGTGATTTCTGACCTTGTTCACCCCAGTGCCATTACCATGAAAGTTGTAGTGGTTCTGTTCGCCGAGCTGGAAGTTTTAGTTGCAAACGTTTCGTCCCCTGGCTAGGAGACATCATCAGTGCTGTGGAGCCTCCTTTGATGTTTCTTCCGGTATTTATAAATTTCGCAGGAGGCTCCACAGCACTGATGATGTCTCCTAGCCAGGGGACGAAACGTTTGCAACTAAAACTTCCAGCTCGGCGAACAGAACCACTACAACGAGCACCCGAGCTACAAATCTTCGCACAAACTTTGATTACCATAAAAGGTTGGGCAAGAAATGCTGACCCCCCCCACACCACTTGAATCAATGTTAAAAATATGTTAAATCATGAATGAGCTTTATCGTAACTATATCTATTTCCCTTGGGCTCTGCATTTCTCAATGCTAAACGAAAATTAACGCCAGCATGAGATTTCCTTGTTTGTGTACTTTGTGTTTCTGAAGAAAAAGCTGCAAATGTGTTGCTGGTCAAAGCACAGCAGGTTAGGCAGCATCTCAGGAATAGAGAATTCAACGTTTCGAGCATAAGCCCTTCATCAGGAATAAGAGAGAGAGAGCCAAGCAGGCTGAGATAAAAGGTAGGGAGGAGGGACTAGGGGGAGGGGCGATGGAGGTGGGATAGGTGGAAGGAGGTCAAGGTGAGGGTGATAGGCCGGAGTGGGGTGGGGGCGGAGAGGTCAGGAAGAGGATTGCAGGTTAGGAGGGCGGTACACCGCCCTCCTAACCTGCAATCCTCTTCCTGACCTCTCCGCCCCCACCCCACTCCGGCCTATCACCCTCACCTTGACCTCCTTCCACCTATCCCACCTCCATCGCCCCTCCCCCTAGTCCCTCCTCCCTACCTTTTATCTCAGCCTGCTTGGCTCTCTCTCTCTTATTCCTGATGAAGGGCTTATGCTCGAAACGTTGAATTCTCTATTCCTGAGATGCTGCCTAACCTGCTGTGCTTTGACCAGCAACACATTTGCAGCTGTGATCTCCAGCATCTGCAGACCTCATTTTTTACTTTCTGAAGAAAAAGCCAAGGATTCATCTGCTTTCTTTTGTAAAGAAATAACCTTTGCAACTTGCGCTGCATGGTCCTGAAGATTTTTGTGGGTGAATCTCTGAGTCTCCCTTTTCTTGCTTTCCGGTTTGAAATTGTATGTTTTAAAGTTTATGTTTTCTTTCCTTTTTGACGTGTAACTGGAGATAATATTATATTACAGTCACCGCCAGAGGTGCTGCAGGGGAACTGTGCAATTACTGTATGCCTGGCAATGATAACGTGCAATACTCTCATCTAGACTGCAAAGGAGTGGCCATTAACGGTCAAGATATTGGCAAGGTTCCAGTCTTTTGCCAAGTCTGTGGATTAAGGGTGAGGAAAAGGGCAGTGGGGGGTCTGTGATGCACACCTGAACCCCTGAAGATCACAAAGCAACTCACTGGTTAACACTGTTGCCTCACAGCCCCAGGGGGCTGGGTTCGATTCCACCCTTAGGTGACTGTCTGTGTGGAGTTGGTACGTTCTGTTTGTGCGGGTCCCCTCAGGGTACTGCCACAGTCCGGACATATGTAGGCTAGCTGCAGTAGGCCACATTTAGACTACTCTGGTCACCACAGTACAGGAAGGATGTGGAAGCTTTGGAGACGGTGCAGAAGAGGTTTACCAGGATGCTGCCTTGATTAGAGGGCATGAGCTATAAGGAGAGGCTGGAAAAACTTGGATTGTTTATTTTCTGGAGCGGCGGAGGCTGAGGGGAGACTTGATAGAAGTTTATAAAATTATCAGATACATAGATAGGATTGATGGTCAGAATCTTTTTCCCCAGAGTGAAATGTTTATTACTAGGGGGCGTGCATTTACGGTGAGAGGGGGGAAAGTTCAAGGGAGGTGTGAGGGGCCAAGTATTTTACGCAGAGAGTGGTAGGAGTCTGAAATGCATTACCATGGGTGGTGTAGAGGCAGATACAATAGGCGCATTTAAGGGACCTTTGGATAAGCACATGAATATACAAGGAGTGAAGGCATATGGACAAGGGCAAGCAGAAGGGTTTAGTTTAATTTCACGTCATGTTCGGCACAGCATTGTGGGCTGAAGGGCCCATTCCTGTGGTGTACAGTCCTATGTTCGATTAGCCGTGGGGAATGTGGAGTGACAGGGATTAGGATGGGGGGGGTGCGTCTGGGTGGGATACTCTTCGGAGGGTTGGTGTGGACTCGATGGGCTGAATGGCCTGTTTCCACGCTGAAGGGATTGTACGATTGCCTTACAGGGATAGGCTAGGCCTCAGAAGTGTTGTAGATGACTTAAATGTACCATCTAAGATCCAGTGGGGACTTGACTGGGTGGATTGTTGAAAATGGGTCTCCTCTTGTTCGAGAGTCGAGGACTAGGGATTATATTTCAAAAATAAGGGGGCACCCATTCAAAACAGTGATGAAGAAATATGTTTTTCCCTACAGGTTGTGAGTTTTGCGAATTTCCTTCCACAAAAGGCAGTGGATGTAAAATCTTTAGATATTTTTAAGGCAGAGGGAGCTAGGTTCTTGACAACCGAGGGGACGAAAGATTATCAGGAAGATGCAGGAATGTAGCGTCGAGGTTAAACTCAGATCAATCATGATCATATTGAATGATGGAGCCAGCTGAAAGGGCTGAATGGCCTTGATCCCCATTCACATGTAACCCAAATAGCTCTCCATAGTCCAGAGCTAATTACTGATTGTGTGTGTGCTCCCTGGACGTCTTGCTGCTGGGGATCGTGAAGTGTGGGGATCAGAACACTTGGCTCACTACTTTTCTCTTTATTTTTGTAAAGGATGTGGACGTTGCTACCAAGGCCAGTATTTATTTCCTCTCCCTAACTGCCCTGGAACTGGGTGGCTCTCTGGACCATTTCACAGGGCAGTCAGGAGTCAAGGGCTTGGAGTTTCATGCAGGCCAGTCCAGCTAAGGATGGCAAATTTCCCTCTCTGAAGGATGTCAGTGAACCAGATGGGGTTTTATGACAATTTGGCAACAGTTATGTTGGGTGAGCTTAGTAATTCAAGATTTCACTGAACTTTCGCCGTCTGCCTGAGCGAATTTTGAAACCATGTGACCAAAAAATTCACCTGGTCCTCTGGGTTAGCCAGTTCAGGAGTAAAATCTGAAGTAATGTTGGTGCTTGAAGATAAGGAGTACATATATGGACGCCGATAAAGTAAGTAACCGTGACAGTCAATAAATACCAGTGGCTGACAGATAAACATGCTGACAGGAAGCAGAGTGTGTGTGGTGTGTGCCACAAGAGTGTTAAATAACTAGGGTATAAAGTCAGTTACTGCAGAGGGCATGGAGGTCTGCATTCATGAACTTCACGGTACTCCAACAATCAATACCTGCATTTAAATAGTGCCCTGTGGATTTGGTGTCATCACATTTGAGACTGAGCTACATTGGGACAGCAACAAGATGACTATTCAAGAGCCTCCCCGAATTAATGTGGGTCAAGATTTCAGAGGCTTGTGGGCTAACTCCATAAATGATAGACTAATAAGCACACTGTACTGCTATCCTCTGGGATGTTATTCTCGAGAACTTCCCAGGCCTCCAACTCCAGAGGCCCTTGTCTATCCACCTCACTCTCCTTTGAAGCCAGTACATGGTTCATCAAACCTTTGGTGACCTCTTCAGTACTGTTCGGTGTTAAACTTTATGAATCATGTGAAGCAACCAGGGGGCATTTTATCCGATTACAAATAAACACAAGTCAGTGTTGTTGAGGAGACTTTTAAAATGATAAAGGGTTTTATCGATAAAACCAGGCAGTTTCCAGGGGTTGAACTAAGGATGGGTGGGGCACGTTGTGCATGGTATCAGTATCAAGGCAGCTTGACAGAGCTGGAGGATTATCTTACACACAGTGTGTAACGGGTTGTGAGATACACAACAAGAATTCATGATTGAAGCAGAGATAATGGATACACGTTAAAAGAATGCAAATGAAATCCTGAACACCAACGGTGAAAAAGGGTTGATGGTGTTAGTAAGGAAATGGGAAGAAAAGCCTGGGATGAAGGGGGGTAGGATGTATAGAATTAGGGGAGAAAGTGAGGATTGCAGCTGCTGGAGATCAGAGCTGATAATGTGTTGCTGGAAAAGCGCAGCAGGTCAGGCAGCATCGAAGGAACATTCCTGAAGAAGGGCTGATGCCCGAAACGTCGATTCTCCTGTTCCTTGGATGCTGCCTGACCTGCTGCGCTTTTCCAGCAACACATTTTCAGCTCTTTATAGAATTAGGACTGTGTTTCCTGTTGTTGAAGTGATAACCCATCTGTTTTGTGAATCTACTGCCCAGATTTTGTCGGTTTTTATAACGTTTATTCAGACGCTTGACAGGTCTGAACTATTTCACATGTTGTGTAATCACTAAGGAGATGGTGGTGTAAAGTTTATGTCGCTGGACTAGGAAACCCTGAGGCCACGGTTTCAAATCCCATCAGGGCAGTTGGTGTGATTGAGTTGAATTCAATTAATTAATTTTAAAAGATCTGGAATTGGAAACTAGTCTTGAAAACCCATGAAACTGACATTGATTGCTGCAATTTGCTACTTGTAAGAAGAGAAAGTAGGGAAAGACAGCCGATATCCTTCCTTAAGGAAGGAACCAGATGGGTATTTATGACAGTAACAAACACAAAATACTGCAGATGTTGGAAATCTGAAACAAAAACACAAATTGCTGGAGAAACTCAGCAGGTCTGGCAGCATTTGTAAACAGAGAAACAGAGTCGATGTTTTATCTAAAGAAGAGTCTCTTGAAATTTAGTTGATTTTCTCCTCAAAAGATGTTGCCAGACCAGCTGAATTTCTCCAGCACTTCGTTTTTTGTTGGGTATTTATGACAGTGGTTACTATTAAGCTTTTAATGATGGACTTTTTCATCCAATCAAACCTTAACCATCTGTCACAGTAGGATTTGAACACGGAGTACTGGATACTGTGGATTACTAGCGCAGTGATATTACCACTGGGCCTCCCCTCACCTGACCTTTCTCATCTGGTACCTGTAATAGCTTTACACTCGAAAGAACTGAAATTGAACACAATGCATCTCTGTGAAATACAGGACCAATGACTAATGCTGAAAACCATCAGACTTGTAGAGTCACTGAATCAGACAGCACGTAAACAGAACTCTCAGCCCAACTGGTCCAGGCTGACCATGTTCCCAAACTAAACTAGTCCCACCTGCCTGCGTTTGGTCCATATCTATCCAAACATTTCCTATTTTATGTACTTATGCAAATGACTTGTAAACATTGTACCCACCACTTCCTCTGGCAGTTCATTCGACAAAAGTCCAACTCTCTGCATGAAGAAGTTGCCCTTCATGTCCTTTTTAAAACTGTCTCCTTTCATGTTAGAAATTCACCCCCTAGATTTCAACTCCCCCACCCTAGAGAAAAGACCCTTGCTATTCACCTTATCTATACCCCTTGTGATTTTATAAACCCCAATAAGGTCATCCTTTAACACTCCAGTGAAAAGATTCCCAGCCTAGCCAGCCTTTTTTTCATAACTCAACATCTGAATTCCCAGCAACATCCTAGTAAATTTTTTTCTGAACTCTCTTCATCTTAATAATAGCCTTCCGATAGCAATGCAACTTTGTCTACTCCCAAATAAGTTGTAAGTCTGAATCTGTTTGTCAGTGAATTCATGTAATTTTCTTTGTAAGCTGCTGTTCTCAACTTGTTGGGTTGGATATGAAAGCTGCAATTTGGACAGATCATCACCACAATCATCACTTTCAAATGTGCAAAGTACAGCACAATAATGTCGGGTTAATAATCTAACATCGTCACACCTGTCTACAACGCATTGGAAGCCAGATCACCATCTTCCAGCAACCCAATTAACAAGCAAATGAAACCCAAAACAGAAATTGCTGGAGAAACTCAGCAGGTCTGGCAGCATCTGTGGAAAGAAAGCAGAGTTAACATCTGAGTCCAGTCACCCTTCTGGACTTAAAACATTAACCGTGTTTCGTTCTCCAGACCTACTGAGTTTCTCCAGAACTTTCCATTTTTGCTTACAGCCACAGTTCTTGGTTTTATAACAAGCTACTGAGCTTGTTAAGGAGCCAATTCTATGAAAATTTCCATCAACCATTGCATTTTCTGGGTGATGGATGGGATATGCTTGGGGGGGTATTTGACGCCGGGTGCAAGGGGGTGGCAAAATGTAAGGGGACAAAGGCTGCATCAATTGCAGTCTCACAGCACTAGAGACCCGGGTTTGATTCCAGCCTAGGGCGACTGTCTGTGTGGAGTCCAGTCACTAAGGTAGTTGGCAGTGTCTATGTTTCGTGACCTCCTTTATTCACTTACTTTTGAGAAATAGTCAAAGATTGAAGACAGGCAGCTACTTTGAGTTGGTAGCCATGTCTGACTTTCTAGATATTGTCCTAACCAACCTGATGGGAGATGTTATTACCCATCCTCTAGAGCTGGTGGGACTTAAACAAGGACCTCCTGGCTGCACCACAAAAGCCCCCAAAAGCCAGCCTTTAGCTTCCTTTGACTGTAGTTATAGGAAACTTAGTTACACGCTTCGATGATTGTCCAGATATGTAAGTCAGAAATTCATAGATATCTTCTTATATCAGCAGATGTGCGGCACGGTGGCACAGTGGTTAGCATTGCTGCCTCACAGCGCCTGTAGACCCGGGTTCAATTCCCGACTCAGGCTACTGACTGTGTGGAGTTTGCACGTTCTCCCCGTGTCTGCGTGGGTTTCCTCCGGGTGCTCCGGTTTCCTCCCACAGTCCAAAGATGTGCGGGTCAGGTGAATTGGCCAAGCTAAAAAATTGCCCGTAGTGTTAGGTAAGGGGTAAATGTAGGGGTATGGGTGGGTTGCGCTTCGGCGGGTCGGTGTGGACTTGTTGGGCCGAAGGGCCTGTTTCCACACTGTAAGTCTAATCTAAAACAAATGTCATTACACACCCCCTGGAGCGGATGGGGCTTGACTCCAGGCTAGCTGGCTCAGAAATAGGGGCACTACCACTGCCTGACTTAATATTCACTGTGTAACAACATGTTCCACTTAACACCCCAGACTAGACCCTGAATGGATGTGAAGCCTTCACTTCCACCCCCAACCCATCTCCACCATTCATATTGTTGATTGGCTGAGACCCACTGAGAAGCAGCACATTCACCGTCTGCCTTGAGTTGGTTTCTTCAAACTGAGCAAGGGGGTGGTGGGCCGAGAGCAAACAGACCACTCACTCTCCGTTGCGCCTGCCTCACTGCATGGAAAACTTTCTCCAGGTAAGGGGAACAGATCAACTCCAACAAACAGATGAGACCCAGCCATCGTCCTGTCTAGGTCGATGTTTCTAATCCTGTTGTGTTCTGAGCTCTGCGATAACGTCAATGGCACGCAAATACCTTGCCACAAACTGCAAAAGGAACAGATTTGAAGAATCTCATTGTGAAACTATTTCACTTCCGCTTCCTGCTGCTGCTGCAATGTGTTGCCGTTAGAGTGGGGCTCAGAGTCGGTTGCAGCCCAGTGTCACCTTCAACACGTTCAGTACCGCCGAGTACTGTACAAAGTTCAGCAAAGTCTCAGAACGCCCTGACATTTTCAGCACCACCCATTGATTCATCCCTACAACGGTGGGAGTTTTCACGGTTACCTTTCCATATTATAACTGAAGACCAGTGTTAGGTTGCTGGGACTGTTGCAATCTGTTTTTACAGGGTTTCAATCCCCTCGTGTGCATTACAGAACAAAACATCCTGTGTGTATAAAATATTCTGTCCAGAAAAATTTGCCATGATACACTTTAGGTTTTCTGCTTCTATTATTCATTCAGTAACGTGTGTGTTGCTGGCTGGGCCTGCATTTATTACCCATCCCCAGTTGCCCTTGAGAAGGTGTACTCAGCTGCCTTCTTGAATTGCTGCAGTGCAAGGACACCCACAATGTTGTTGGGGAGGGAAGGTAACACTCCTGGATTTTACATCTGCCACGTCTTCCACATTAAACCTGCTTGCTGGATTACATTTATATCAACCAATGCCAAGTCACTAACTACAAATAAGAAACAACTGTGGCATGGTGACTCAGTGGTTAGCACCGGTGCCTCATGGTGCCATGGATCCGGGTTTGAATCCACCCTCAGGAGACTGTCTGTGTGGAGTCTGCATGTTCTCTCTGTGTCTGTGTGGGTTTCCTCAGGGTGCTCCGGTTTCCTCCCACAATCCAAATATATGCAGATTGGGTGGATTGGCTATGCTAAATTGTCTCGGAATGTACAGGTTAGATGGATTGACCATGCTAAATTGTCTAGGGATGTGCAGGTTAGGTGGATTGACCATGCTAAATTGTCTATGGACGTGCAGGTTAGGTGGATTGACCATACTAAATTGTCTAGGGATGTGCAGGTTAGGTGGATGAGCCATGCTAAATTGTCCAGGTTAGATGGATTAGCCATGCGAAATTGTCTCGGGATGTGCAGGTTAGGTGGATTACTTGTGCTAAATTATCTAGGAATGTACAGGTTAGATGGATTAGCTATGCAAACTGTCCAGTGATGTACAGGTTAGATAGGTTGACCATTCTAAATTGTCTAGGGGTGTGCAGGTTAGGTGGATTAGCCATGCTAATTTTTCAACATTTAATTCCAGTTACATCACACTGTAAATTTTTGCTATAAATTCTGTGTTACGATCGAGCCCTCCATTATCACCTGATGAAGGAGCGTTGCTCCAAAAGCTAGTGTGCTTCCAATTAAACCTGTTGGACTATAACCTGGTGTTGTGTGATTTTTAACTTTGTACACTCCAGTCCAACACTGGCATCTCCAAATCTTGCCTAGGGATGTGCAGGTTAGGTGGATTAGCCATGCTAAATTGCCTAGGGATGTGCAGGTTAGGTGGATTAGCCATGCTAAATTGTGCAGGTTAGGTGGATTAGCCGTACTAAATTGTCTCGGGATGTGCAGGTTAGGTGGATTAGCCATGGGAAATGCAGGTGTATAGGGATAGGGTCGCTGTGGGTTCAGTGGGCCAAACTGTAGGGATTCTATGAACCACAGAGAAAGCTGGAGAAACTCAGCAGATCTGAAGAAGACCACAAGGCATAGGAGCAGAAATTAGGCCATTCAGCCCATTGATTCTGCTCTGCCATTCAATCATGGCTGATAGGTTTTTCAACCCCATTTTCCTGCTTTCTCCCTGTAACCTTTGCTCCCCTTGGCAATCAAGAACTTATCTATCTCTGTCTTAAACATACTCAATGACCTGACCTCCACAGCCTTCTGTGGCAATGAATTCCATGGATTCACTGCTCTCTGGTTGAAGAAGTTTCTCCTTATCTCTGTTCTAAAAGGTCTTCCCTTTACTCTAAGGCTGTGCCCTGGGATCCTTGTCTCTCCTACCAATGTAAACATCTTCCTAACGTCCACTCTGTCCAGGCCATTCAGTATTCTGAAAATTTCAATTAGTTCCCCCTCATCCTTCTAAACTCCATCGTGTATACTGCCAGAGTCCTCAAATGTTCCTCATGTGTTAAGCCTTTCATTTGGAACTGCACCTTCTTTATTTCTACATTCAGGCAAGAGAATATACAGAAGGGCTCATGCCCGAAACGTTGACTCTCCTGCTCCTTGGATGCTGCCTGACCTGCTGCGCTTTTCCAGCAACACAGTTTTCAGCTCTGATCTCCAGCATCTGCAGTCCTCACTTTCTCCTAGAGTATACAGAGTGCCAATTTTCTTTTACCCACTCACGGGAAGTGGGTATTGCTGGCTAGGTCAGCATTTATTGCCCATTCCTAACAGCTGAGAGGGAAGAGCCAACCACATTGGTGTTGCACTGGAGTCAGATGTGGGCCAGGCCGGGTAAACATGGCAGATTTCCTTCTCTAAAGGACATGAGTGATACTGGACTCAAAAAGTTTACTCTGTTTCTCTCTCCAGTCCTGCTAGGTTTCTTCAGCATTCTATGTGTTTGTTCCAAATCTCCAGCAGTTGTAGTATTTTGTTTTTATTTAGGGGACTTCTGACCACATGTTGCTAAAAAAAATGCAGATAACTTCAGAAGCTATGAAAACCGCATTGAGGGGGTGATCAACTTATCTAAAGTGACCGAGCAAATTAATCTTAAAAACAAAAACAGGGCTACTATCAGTTCTGAGGAAGGGTCACTTGACCCAAAACATTAACCCTGATTTCTCTTCACAGATGCTGCCAGAACTGCTGATATTTTCCAACAATTTCTGTTTTTGTTTCTGATTTCCAACATCTGCAGTTTTTTTCAATTAATCTAAGAACTCAGGTAATGTTCTGGGGAATCATTTGGACTCGAAACATTAGTTTGCTCTTTCTCTCTCCATGGATGTTGCCTGAGCCGCTGTAATCCCCAGCATTTCGTTGTTTTCAGTCATGTTCTGGGGACATTCGTTCAAATCCTACCACAGCCAATAGTGGAATTTGCATTTGATAATAATCTGGGTATTAAGAATCTACTGATGACCATAAAAATGTCGTCAATTGTCAGGAAGATTCTCTGGTTCACTCATGCTCTTAAGGAGAGGGAACTGCCATCCTTACCTGATCTTGCCGATCTGTTAGCCACAGCAATGTGGTTAACTCTTAACTTCCCACTGGGCTGTTGGAGACAGGCAATAAATGTTGACCTGGCAATGCCCACATTCTGTGAGTGAATAAAAGAACATTGGCACTCCGTCTACACTCTTGGGTGAATGTAGAAGAAAAAAAAGTGCAGTTCCGAAGAGGAGCTGGTGAGTTCGCTCCAGGGGCCCCACCATCACTTATCCCTTGATTACCATCACAAGAAAAGAGAAATCAATTTGACAATCTGGACATTGCCACTTTGCGGTATGTAGGATTTGCATTGTACAAAGTGTATTTCAACAGTCACCAAACTTCGATCAAAAAGGCCCTCTGGCAATGAGATGTTCCAAGCCACATTGCATTTTCAAAAGGTCACAAGACCATCGTTGTGTCAGAAACACTCAGGGCTGGTTTTTGGCCCCTGCACACTGAGCTGGGCAGAAGCATGGACTTAATCACCTGTCACTCAGGCTCCTGGAGGATGTGAGACCCTAGTGCTTGAGTACATGACATTTTTAAACTTGAAAGAGTTCAGAAAAGATTTACAAGGATGTTGCCAGGGTTGGAGGATTTGAGCTACAGAAAGAGGCTGAACAAGCTGGGGCTGTTTTTCCTGGATTGTCGGAGGCTGACGGGTGTCCTTATAGAGGTTTACAAAGTCATGAGGGGCATGGATAGGGTAAATAGGCAAAGTCTTTTCCCTGGGGTTGGGAGTCCAGGGGATAGGTTTAGGGTGAGAGGGGAAGATTAAAACAGACCTAAGGGGCAACTGTTTCACACAGAGGGTGGTACGTGTATAGAATGAGCTGCCAGAGGAAGTGGTGGAAGCTGGTACAATTGCAACATTTAAAAGGCATTTGGATGGGTATATGAATAGGAAGGGTTTGGTGGTATATGGGCCAGGTGCTGGCAGGTAGCACTAGATTGGGTTGGGATACCTGCTTGGCATGGATGGGTTGGACCGAAGGGTCTGTTTCTCTATGACTCTATGACTCTATCTGGGTCACTGAAAGGGTAGCATGGTGGCTCAGTGGTTAGCACTGCTGCCCCATGGCACCACGGACCTGGGTGTGATTCCAGCCTCAGGTGACAGTCTGTGTGGAGTTTGTACATTCTCCCCAAGTCTGCGTGGGTTTCCTCTGGCTGCTCTGGTTTCCTCTCACAGTCCAATGGTGTGCAGGTCAGGTGGACTGGCCATGGGAAAGTATCCTTAGTGACCATGGCTATATAGATTAGGTGGATTAGCAATGGGAAATGTGGGGTTACAGGGATAGGTTAGTGGGTGGGTCTTGGTGGGATGCTCTTTGGAAAGTTGGAGTGGACTTGATGGGTCAAAGTTGGGAGAGTGAGTCTGTCTGTATCTGATGGACCTGTGAGGTGGTACCTGTGTGATAGGTAATTGCTAACGTTTGAGTTATCCATCATTTGATGCCGTGATGCTTCGGGTTAGATTCCCTAACAAAAGGTGCTCAACACCCAGGACTGAATTCACACTCCAGCGCTGGTCTTCGCAATGATTCCTCCAGACAGAAAAGATTCCAGAGGCAGAAACGCTTTGAAATGTCACTTGAAGAAAACAAGAAAGTCCAGGCAGAGGTGACTGGGGGAGCAGAATCTGACACTCAAGAGATTCACAGCAAAGGAGTTTTTGCAAATTAATCATGTGTCTCAAACATACACTTCCCCTCTTTGGTAAAAGGTACAATCTTTGACTTTCTCTCCACGGTGATAGTAATGCCACGCTCAGCGATCTGAAGCTACCACTGCACTCTGGCTTGGCCAGGTGCTGCCAAATATTTCAGGTTTGACCCAGGAGTCCTCAGTAAGGCCACTTCATCTCTGACCAGCCTCACAGGCAGCACACGTGAGGAGAACCTTCATTGGACCGTGAGTAATGAATTATTCTTCTTTCTCTTTCGATAAAATAAATCCGTGACATTTTGCATTTCCTTGACATTGGGAGTTTGGGGTGGGGGGGCAACAACGTTGTTTGACTGGGAGAGGCACTTGAAACCAGGAGGCCCCCCTTGTGTAAAACTCCAGAGCTATGTTTAATGGAAACAGACAACTGAGGGCTCACTGTAGCAGAGAATACTGGAGAAATTCAGTAGCTTTGGCAGCATCAGTGGAGAGAGAGAAATTGAGAATGTTTCGAGTCCCATATGACTCTTTTTCAGTTCTGAAGTTGCTGTTAGCTCTGTTTCTCTCTCCATTGATGTTGTTGGGACCATCTGAGTTTCTCCAACATTCTCAGAGTTTATTTCAACTTTCCAGTATTCTCAGTATTTTGCCTTTATTTGAGTCTTCTCCTCACTGTCAGTGCCACCCGCTCTCCTTTTGTGAGATAAAGCAGCCTTCAGGCAAAGATTATATGGTGTATAAAATGGTCACAATTCGTTTTTTAAAAAAGTTGATCAATAAAAACAGTGTTTGAGAATGCAAAAAGAACCTGCCTTTTTGGGGAGGGGGGTTGGAGGGTGGGGGAGGTGTTTCTGTCCTGTTTAGGCCTGTCTTTCTTTCCCAGACGGGCATATACAAATACAACAGGGACCCTCTAGTAGGGGCAGAGAATCACTCAGCTGAGAGAGGGGATCAAACCGAACCTCACTCGACTCTGTGACTGTCTCTGAGCAGCCACTGCCACTCACTGAAGTGAGGGCCAATTACAACGGGGATTTTAATTCCGCCTTCCTGGACAAGAATTGCACTCCAGCCCTGAGCACAGTTTCTGCTCAGAGTCACTGGTTAGCAGAGGCAGGCAGGGCTAAACCCGTGCCAAAGAAATAAGCTTCCACACAAACATCACTAAGGATTTTTCTCTGTGATTCTTAACACACACACACACAGGAGGAAGCGAGCAGATGAAAAAACAATGATGCAGTGGCAGCAGAAGCTAAGAATGGACCTTCAGGGCGAGATAAGCTCCCGGCTGCTGGTCTGGACTGTCATCCTCTTTGTCAACACTGTCACACAAGGTAAGACAAAACTAACAACAATTTACTGTAACAATCCCGAGAGACTGTCACAGACGTGCTGTGCCGGAACGGTGCACATTCAGAGAAAGTGACAATTCACATTGGAGGCTTGAAATAGCCGTTTCTGCTGCAGTTTGTGTGTGTGTGTGTGTGCTTCAGAAGTTGTGCTGTTTTTGTTTTGTTTGTCCCACACTGGCGCCCCTGTTAAAACAACGGGTTTATCGCCGTGATTGGCCGGAGAAATGTCCATATCACCGGTTCTCAGAGAGAGAGAGGCACACCCAACTATACAGTCGGAGCTGAAGTTAGGGGAGCACTTTGATAAGATGAAGGGACCGTGAAGTTTCTTTGAAGCGATTGGATCTCAGTGAAATTCACCAGTTCCCGAAATATTTGTTCCTCCGTTTGCCCGACAACTGTAAACGTTTCACAATACATTATCCAACAGTACCGCTAACCTGATTTCTCCTTGTTTAAACAAATATCGGCAAATGTGCAGGCATGTACACAACACTCACACATTTGGATCTCCATTACGAACTCACCTGCTGGATGTATTTGAAAACAACATTTCAGTGGCTTTGTTAATTTGGTTAGTTGTACTCACATGTACCTAAGTACAATGAAAAGTTTGGTTTTGAGAGCAGTACATAGCAAACAGGGACATTGGCTGCTTAGACAGAGTGAGGCATACAGGGTTACACTGCACACAGGAGGTGCACAAAAGCTTCCTCATCACCTTATTGTTTTGAATATGAAACTGACCACAGCAACTAAAAAAAAGTACCACCTTTCCACCTCACAAACAAACAATGTACACACCCATGTTGCCTGTTCTGAAACTAGTGACTAACGGCCACAACTACACTAACTAAAAACTTGACTCAGTTGAACAGGATCAACACCTAACCGGGGATAATGCTAGTAAGTGGAGTTGAAATGCCCATCAGCCATGATTGAATGGCGGAGTGGACTCTATGGGCCAAATGGCCTTACTTCCACTCCTATGTCTTATGGTCTTAGGATAACGTGAATCCTTTCAAACAGACAGAAGAGCAGAGGGCATGGCAGTGAGTCCATGTTTACTTCATTGATGGGTGAATCACTTCTGCCAACTGTGGCTCAGTGAGCAACACTCTTGCCTCTGAAATATGAGGGTGTGGGTTCGGGGACGTGAGGACCAAGATCCAGTGCAGTGTGGAGGGGGTGACCCACTGTCAGAGGGGCTAACTGTTAGATGGCATGTTAACCTGTGGTCCCCTTTAGGTGGGCATGAAGAATCCCACACACTATACTGAGGGGCAACATAAAAAACAGGAGCTGGAGCTGACGGACTGGCCCCTCAAGTTGTTCTGTAAGATCATGGTTGATCGGGCCCAGGTCTCAACTCCTCTTTCACGTCAGCTCCTAATTGAGATCCCAGGGCTGACCCTTGTAGCATTCCTCTAGTTTTGTCTTTCCAACCTGAGAAAGATTTATTAATCCTGTCTTCTGTGTGGTAGCCAATTCTCAATTCATGCTAATACAATACTGTCCGACATCATAAGTACCTATCTAGCGCAAAAACTTTTTTAGGTAGTATCTTATCAAATACCTCCTGGAAATCTAAATTTACTGGGTTCCCTTTAGCAACTCTGCATGTTTTTTTCCTCAAAGAATTCTAGCAACTTTATCAAATTTGATCTCCCTTTCCTGAAACCATGTTGACTCTCTTTAATTGCCTTAAGGTTTTCTAAATGTCCTGCTATTTCTTCCTCCCTAATAGACCTTGGCGCATTCCCCAGTGGGTAAGAGGAGGGGTGTTGTCCCTAATGTTTTGGCCATATCTTATCCTTCAACCAGCTTTGTCTAGAGCAGATTGGCTGGTAATTATCATACTGCTGTTTGTGGAATCTTGCTGTGCACCCTACATTTTAATGACAGCTGGCTGCAATATTGGGATGTGCTGAGGCAATGAAGGTGGGCTTTACTTGGAATTACTGGTCCATTTCAGGGCTCAAACAGAACAGCTCCAGATTTAATTGAGAGCTAACAATGCTGACTGGATTTTGTCATTAAGAAGTAGGTTTTGGGCATTGCCAGTACTATATTGACGTGGAGGTGCTGGTGTTGGACTGGGGTGGACAAGGTCAAAAGTCACATGACACCAGGTTATCGTCCAACAGGTTTATTTGAGATCACAAGCTTTCAGAGTAGCGGATTTCAAATAAACCTGTTGGTATATAACCTGGTGTCATGTGACTTCTAACCAACACAATTTTGATTTAACCCTTCCTTCTCTTCCTAGCCTTGCTGTAATTTTGTTGCGCTGTCCCTGGCAGGCAGACCTTAATTGTGACCGTTTTGATTTGATGTTGGGTTTGCTAAAAAGAAAAGCTGAGATTTTCCCTCAAAGTTTTTACAGACCAGTGGGCACTGGAGTGCATTATTCCCCCCCTCACTCCAACACCATTTGGTTTTAGTTCCCTCCCTCTTGTCTTTTCACCGTTGCTATTGCAATACTGTCTCCTGTGGGCAGGGCTTGTCAATTGCTGATCAGGTTGGGGTTGGGTTTTAAATACAAAAATGGATTGTTTGAATTGGGGATGAGTCTTTTTCACAAAGGAACTGGGTTTCCAGACAAGGAACATAGGGCAAAGGGAAAGGTGGAAACTATTGTTTGCGCTAAACTATAGATTTACAAGAAAATAATCTTAAATCTCTGACAGTTTTTTGCTGACTAGCATGTGGATATTGTTGTATGAAAAAGTAAAAGATACAGGCATCTAAATTACGTCTACTCTCTTGTGTTGCTTGGTACATGTGGAACATTTGTGATATTATTATTGCTATTCAATTTTCCTATTCCCCTTTAAGGCCATTGTTCAACAAGAAAAGCTGCAGTGAGTAATTGCAGAACAGCTTCATTTGCTTGTAAAGTTTGAACTCTGGATCATTAATTGTTTCTCTTTACATTTGCATCCATAATAATGTGACAGAGTGACTTTTGGCTAAATACACCACCCACATGTACCCACCCACACAGGACAGCAAGCATCCTGCTCACAATACACTGAACTGTGTATTCAGTAAAGTTGTTTTCTCTTCTAGTTAACTACAAATCTTATTATCTGGGGGGAAAGAAACACCCCTCTATTTGTACAGCAGAGTTAAAATGGCAGCTGGCCACAGTGACTCTTTAACAGTGATATGCAACAGAAAGGCACAACACAAAAGATTAATTCACCCTCCCAAGAATAATGCTCTTTCAGAAGCTGTCTGTTGAAACCTGCAGAAACACTCCTCCAACGTGTGCCTCTCTTTCTCTAGTTAGATCATGTTTCCGATTTCTTAGCAGGCATTTTTAAGTGTAAGTTTTTGAAATGATTGCAGAGTGATAAATTCAGGGTTTTACATTTATGCACATCTTTTTCTGTGTTGTCTGTGTTCCTGACAAAGTGGGGGGGCGTCAATGCTGCTGTTTGTGAGGTGTACCCTATAAAAGGGACAACATAAGCTCTGCAGCCTTTGAAGATACATTATGCAATCCTGCAGTAACAGTGTGTAATGCTGGTCTTTGTGTGTGACTTCAGACCATCAGCAGGGGCCATACCTGCAACAGCACAGCTCTAGTCTCTGCAATTTCCTCCCTTAAACCTCTCCCACTCTTTAAAAACGACTTTATTGGGCAGGTGTCGTGTCACCTGTCTCAGCATTGGACTGGTGTTAAATTTTCTCTCACAATGCTGTGAAGAGTTTTTTGAGATGTTTTACAGTGGGAAAGGTGCTATATCAATGCACATTGTTTTTGTAGGAGATTCCCTAATTGTGTTTATTTTCGTTAGAAGCATCCTTTTGACAAATGCAGCAGGTTTTGGATGTGGCTTGGTTTAAGCGCACGGAAATATGATGTTTTCTTCCTAGCTTTTGGCATGCCATAGCAACAGTTTAAATAATGACGTGGACACAGTGGTTTTGAAGACTGCTAAACCCATTTCAGTGAAGAGAGAGTCCAAATGTTTGAGTACAGACAAGAGGGGCTAGAACGAAACAGAAAGGCCACCCCTTTCTTCAATCCTATTTCAAAGTGACATTTTCTTTTCAGTGATAAATGAAACATGAGCCACATGACAGTAATATCTTTCCATTTGAGCTCTATACACACGCGGGTGAAAGAGCTGCCCCCATGCACAGCCCCCACCTACAAAGGCTACGACATCGGAACTTTTTAAGTAAAAAACTTAAACCTGAAACTTACAATGCAATATCATCCTTGCCCCCAACTCCTCATGCAAATACTGATTTATCTTTTTCTCCCCTCAAACTTTCCCCGCCCTCCTTTTCTTGTGCACTAGGAAACACTGCGTGGAAAATTACGCTTCGAGGTTAACATGTTAGACTTCTGGCAATCAATCTCATCGGGTACATCTCTTTGCTCATACATTACGTCCAGGTTTTGGAAACACACCAGTGTAACATTTTCCGTTGCTGTCAGGTCTGTTGTCGAGTGTTTCTCAAAACGTTACTGGCAGAAAGACAAATGATGTGTCGAGTGTTACTTCCCTCACCGGGCCGAGTGCTGTTCCTGTCATCTGTCCTTAGCTGACTGGGTGTCACCGTTTGTGGATTGGAACTGGGAAAAGGTCTTGGCTCATTCCATCACAGATCTTGTAGATCATAGAATGCCTGTGGTGTGGAAGCAGACGATTTGGCCCATCGAGTCCACACCAATTATACAAAGAGCATGCCAACCAGACCTTCCCTTCCACCTACCTATAACCCTGTCTTTTCCATGGTTAATCCACTTACCTGCACATCTTTGGACACAATGGGCAAAAGAGCATGATCAATCCACCCAACCTCTGTGGGAGGAGACTGGAGCACCTGGAGGAAACCCACACAGACAAAGGGAGAATGTATAAATTCCACAAAGTCACCTGAGGCTGGAATCAAACCCAGGTCTCTGGCACTGTGAGGCAGCAGTGCTAACCACTGTGCCACCCACGTAGATCATGTAGACAGCTACAAGGGATCTGAGAGTGAGTTGATCCAAGGAGAAAGTGAGGACTGCAGATGCTGGAGATCAGAGCTGAAAAATGTGTTGCTGAAAAGCACAGCAGGTCAGGCAGCATCCAAGGAGCAAGAGAATCAACGTTTCAGACATAGGCCCTTCTTCAGGAATGAGGAAGGTGTGCCAAGCAGGCTAAGATAAAAGTTAGGGAGGAGGGACTTGGGGGAGGGGCGTTGGGAATGCAATAGGTGGAAGGAGGTTAAGGTGAGGGTGATAGGCCAGAGAGGGGTTCGGGCGGAGAGGTCGGGAAGAAGATTGCAGGTCAAGAAGGCGGTGCTGAGTCCGAGGATTGGGACAGAGATAAGGTGAGGGGAGGGGAAATGAGGAAGCTGGAGAAATCTGCATTCACCCCTTGTGGTTGGAGGGTTCCTAGGCGGAAGATGAGGCGCTCTTCCTCCAGGCGTCGTGTTGCCATGGTCTGGCGATGGAGGAGGCCAAGGACCTGCATGTCCTTGGCGGATTGGGAGGGGGATTAAAATGTTCAGCACAGGGTGGTTAGGTTGATTGGTCCGGGTATCCCAGAGGTGTTCTCTGAAACATTCCGCGAGTAGGTGGCCTGTCTCCCCAATATAGAGGAGGCCACATCAGGTGCAGCAGATGCAGTAAATGATGTGTATGGAGGTGCAGGTGAATTTGTGATGGATATGGAAAGATCCCTTGGGGCCTTGGAGGGAAGAGAGGGGGGAGGTGTGGGCGCAAGTTTTGCATTTCTTGCGGTTGCAGGGGAAGGTGCCGGGAGTGGAGGTTGGGTTGGTGGGGGGTGTGGACCTGAAGAGGGAGTCGCGGTGGGAGTGGTCTTTCGGAATGCTGATAGGGGAGGGGAGAGAAATATATCCCTGGTGGTGGGGTCTGTTTGGAGGTGGCAGAAATGACGAAGGATGATACGATGTATCTGAAGGTTGATGGGGTGGTAGGTGAGGACCAGTGGGGTTCTGTCCTGGTGGCGATTGGAGGGGAGGGGCTCAAGGGCGGAGGAGCGAGAAGTGGAGGAGATGCGGTGGAGGGCATCGTCGACCACGTCTGGGGGGGATATTGCAGTCTTTGAAGGAGGAGGCCATCTGTGTTGTTTGATATTGGAATTGATCCTCCTGGGAGCAGATGCGGCGGAGGCGAAGGAATTGGGAATATGGGCTGGCATTTTTACAGGGGGCAGGGTGGGAGGAGGTGTAATCTAGGTGGCTGTGGGAGTTGGTTGGTTTAAAGTAAATGTCTGTATTGAGTCAGTCGTCTGAGATAGAAATGGAGAGGTCTAAGAAGGGGAGGGAGGAGTCTGAGACAGTCCGGGTGAATTTGAGGTCAGGATGGAAGGTTGTTAGTAAAGTGGATGAACTGTTCCACCTCCTCGTGGGAGCACGAGGCAGCGCCGATACAGTCATCGATGTAGCGGAGGAAAAGGTGGGGGGTGGTGCCAGTGTAGCTGCAGAAGATGGACTGTTCCACATATCTGACGAAGAGACAGGCATAGCTGGGGCCCATGCGGGTGCCCATGGCAACTCGTTTGGTTTGGAAGAAGTGGGAGGATTGGAAAGAGAAGTTGTTCAGAAAAAGGACCAGTTCAGTCAGTCGAAGGAGGGTGTCAGTGGAAGGGCACTGGTTGGTGCGGCGGGAAAGGAAGAAGTGGAGGGCTTTGAGTCCTTCGTGATGGGGGATGGAGGTGTACAGGGACTGGATGTCCATCGTGAAGATAAGGCGTTGGGGACCGGGGAAGCGAAAATCATGGAGGAGGTGGAGGGCGTGGGTGGTGTCCCGAATGTAGGTGGGGAGTTCTTGAAATAAGGGGGACAGGACCGTGTCGAGGTACGCGGAGATGAGTTGGGTGGGGCAGGAGCAGGCTGAGACAATGGGTCGGCCGGGGCAGTCAGGTTTGTGGATTTTGGGCAGGAGGTAGTAACGGGCGGTGCGGGGTTGTGGGACTATGGGGTTGCAGCAATGAAGCAATCTACAGATTCTCAAAGCTACTACATATCTCAGGGATTTAAATCTCTCTCCACCCATTCAGAAGTTTTGATAGTTCACACACACTTTGTGAAGGCCTCATCAGGGTAGAGTAGTCTTACTAGAATGGTGGGCATGGATGAGTTGGACCACAGGGCTTGTTTCCATGCTCTATGTCTCGAGAAAGGAAGGCAGTTATTGGGCAGATTGGAGAAGCTGGAGGTTGGTTTATTTGGAGGAAATCTGAAGCAGGTGCTTATTTACTCTCTCTAAACCATTCATGCTTTTAAGGAGAAATTATTTTCAATGTTTGAACAGTCAACAAACAGAGGACACAAAATTACAATGATTGACGAATCAACCATGATCTTATAGAATGGTGGAGCAGGGTTGAGAGACCCAATGGCTGATACACACTTCTACTCCCTAAGGCAAACGAAAAAGCTTGAAGATGAAGCTTTTTGTGCGATAAGCATCGACAATCTGGAACGTTTGGTTGCATGGTTCAATTGTCACCTTCGAAAGTGAATTAGATCACTGCTTCAGGAGCACCAGCCTTTGGGCCACGTTTGGATGCCATGTCAGGATTTGACGGCTGAGGGAGGTGTGCTGATAATGTGGGCAAACCTGGTTAATTTATCCAACACATGACAATGGCAGGTGGTGAGAGCAGGAGACATTCATGGTCAGCAAGAACTGGGTGGCAGCTGCAGTGCACCAACCTCCTGATGATAAAAGACTCGCCCACACACACTCACACACACACTCTCTCATAAACACACACACACACACACACACACACACAGTCTCTCACAAACACACACATACACATTCTCTCTCTCTCTCAAAAACATACTCACTCACAAACACACACATTCACACACTGTCTCTTACACATGCACTCACACACTCTCATAAACACACACCGTCTCTCACAATCACACATATACACTCTCTCCCTCTCAAACACACACTCACTCACAAACACACACACTCCCTCACAAACACACATGCACACACTCTCACACTTACTCACTCACTCTCTGTCTCTCACAAACACACACACAAACACTCAAAAACTCACCCTTTCTCACAAACACACACACACACACATTCTCATTCACACAAACAGACACACTTTCATTCTTGTGACGGACTGCACATCAATGCAAGCATCGCCTCGAGAGACAGACAGAGAGAGAGAGAGAGAGAGAGAGAGGGCCAATAGTTGAAGGAGAAAAAGGGAAGAATTTGAGGAAAGAATGGATCTAACTCAGTTGCTGGTTATAGGCAAAGGGAGATAGGTTCTTGTTTGCAAGGGAATCAGGGGTTTTTGGGGTGTGTAGGTGGGAATGTGGAATTCAAAACATGAACAAATCAGCCATGAACTTATTGAATGATGGAGCAGGCTCAAGGGGTTGAATAATCTACTTAGAGTCACAGAGATTTACAGCACGGAAACAGACCCTTTAGTCCAACTTGTCCATGCTGACCAAGTATCCCAACCCAATCTAGTCCCACTTGCCAGCACTTGGCCCATATCTCTCTAAACACTTCCTATTATATACCCATCCAGGTGCCTTTTAAATGCTTGTAATTGTACCAGCCTCCACCATTTCCTTTGGCAGCTCATTCCATACACGTACCACGCTGTGTGTGAAAACATTGTCCCTTAGGTCTCTTTTATATCTTTCCCCTCTCACCTAAACCTATGCCCTCTAGTTCTGGTCTCCCCCACCCCAGGGAAAAGACTTTGCCTATTTATCCTATCCATGCCCCTCATGATTTTTTAAAACTTCTATAAGGTCACCCCTCAGCCTCCAACACTCCAGGGAAAACAGCTCCAGCCTGTTCAGCCTCTCCCTGTAGCTCAAATCCTCCAACCCTGGCAACACCCTTGTAAATCTTTTCTGAGCCCTTTAAAGTTTCACAACATCCTTCCAATAGGAACGAGACCAGAATTGCATGCAATGTTCTAAAAGTGGCCTGACCAATATCCTGTACAGCCGCAACATGACCTCCCAACTCCTGTACTCAATACTCTGACCAATAAAGGAAAGCATACCAAACCCCTTCTTCACTATCCTATCTACCTGTGACTCCACTTTCAAGGAGCTATGAACCTGCACTCCAAGGTCTCTTTGTTCAGCAACACTCTCTAGGACCTTACCATTAAGTGTATAAGTCCTGCTAAGATTTGCTTTCCCAAAATGCTGCACCTCAAATTTATCTAAATTAAACTCCAACTGTGACTCCTCAGCCTATTGGCCCATCTGGTCAAGATCCTGTTGTAATCTGAGGTAACCTCCACTACACCTCCAATTTTGGTGTCATCTGCAAACTTACTAACTATACCTTATGTTCTCATCCAAATCATTTATATAAATGACAAAAAGCAGTGGACCCAGCACCGATCATTGTGGCACTCCACTGGTCACAGGCCTCCAGTCTGAAAAACAACCCTCCACTACCACCCTTTGAGCCAGTTCTTTATCCAAATGGCTAGTTCACCCTGTATTCCATGATATCTAACCTTGCTAATCAGGCTCTCATGGGGAAACTTGTCAAACCCCTTACTGAAGTCCATATAGATCATAGCTCTGCCTTCATCAATCCTCTTTGTTACTTCTTCAAAAAATTCAATAGAGTTTGTGATTTCCCATGCATAAAGCCATCCTGACTATCCCTAATCGATCCTTGCCTTTCCAAATTATTGTAAATCCTGTCCCTCAGGATTCCCTCCAACAACTTGCCCATCACCAATGTCAGGCTCACCGGTCTATAGTTCCCTGGCCTTTCCTTCCCACCTTTCTTAAACAGTGGCACCACTTCTGTTCCTATTTCTTTAATTTTTACAGTGTGCACATACTTAATGGGTTGAATGGCCCCTTCAGCTATTCTATGATTTCTATGACATGGTAATAACTTGGGCTTCAGGACACATCTCAATTCACAGAGTACTCCAATGTATAGGTTGATACTCATTGTGCAATACTCTGTTCTCAATGTCTCCAATAATCACCTGGTCCCATCTCCATTCTAGAGGAGAGCAAAGGGACCAAAACCTCGTTGTGCCCAATGACAACAATTCTGCATGTCACAGAAACAACGGAAACATTGAGTGAATGTACCAGGACCATGTTGCTGAGGATGTTATACTGAGGCAATCATCTCAGAATAAGACCTTCACATGTACGAGCAGAAGTATGCCATTTGGCCCATCAAATCTGCTCCATCATTGAGTGAGATCATGGCTGCTCTGATAATCCTCAGCTCCAATTTCGTGCTTTCTCTCTGTAATTCTTGACTCCCTTTTTCAGTCTTGAATTTACTTAATGCTCCAGCCTCAACAGCCCTCTGCGTTAAAGAATTCCACAGATTCATTACCCTCTGAGAGAAGGAATTTCTCATCTGTCTAAATTGGGTGACCCCTTCATTCTGAAATTATGCCCCCTGGTTCTAGACTCCCCCTAGGCCCTAGTTTGTTTCAGTAGGGAGACCTCTAAAACTTCTAAATTGATGTAGGCCCGAACTACACAACCTCTCCCCTCAGGAAATGCCCAGGATCAATGTAATGACCATTCTCTGGATAATCTCCAATGCCAATATTTCCTTCCTTAAGTGCCTCTGTGTCAATGGAGAAGGGTTAAATATTACAACAGACCAAACATGGCGGCCAAGGCAAACTCAACGTAACTAATTTCCCACAAAGACATTAGATTTCAATTGGAAACTTTGAGAATATTCTAACTATGGCAGTTATGAGTCAATAATTATTGTGTTCAATTCAATAAAAATTATACATCAATCTTAATCAATAATTCCTCAAAATGCCAGATATTCTTGTCTTATAGTGTTGGTGGAAACCATAGAAGTGTCCCGGCACAATGGGTTAAATATCAAATGGAAATGTAAACACTTCTTAAAATCAACCATTCACACACCCCATTCTGCGGCATGTGGGTCTCGAATGCAAACATTTCACTCTAGAGGTAGGGACATTACCTCAGCACCACCTTTCCCTGGTGATTCACCGCACTCTCTGTCCTAATTAGATGGAAATTTATCAGTTTGCTTTATTTTTGTGCCATGTGAATGCCGCCTGTGAGTTAAAATTATTATTCAGCAATAACTTGATAAGAGAATAGATGTGAGTGAGAAAGGTCATTCCAATCCAGGTATCAATCCACATGGGTCCCCAAAACATTTGAGAACAGCCATTGAAATGTAAGCTTGGAAACACAGTAGTCAATTTGTACACAGCAAGTTCCCACAATTCAGATAAACGTGTTTTTCTGTGTTGTGCAACCGAGGATAAATATTTCACAAGACAATGGGGGAAATCTCCCTTGTTCTTCTTTGGGCTGTGCAGTGTTTAGATCCACTGGAGAGGGCAGACAGAGTTTACACCAAGGTCATGTTCCTTTGACGTTGCCCTGGAAGTTTTAGAAACCACAACATTGTGATTGAAGAGGTGAGAGCACTCCTGCTGAGTCATGGTCAGTAAATAAGTTCATTAATCACACACATCATAGCTCATCAATTTCACTCTCTTCATTGGGTTGATGGGCCTGTTTCGCTTGAGGTTGAAATCAAACCCAGGTGCTGGTGCTGTGAGGCAGCAGTGCTAACCACTGAGCCACCGTGCCATGTTTTGGCGATGGACCTTGTGGAAGTATAGAGAAGGGTGGGAATTGGAAGGTAAAGCGATGAGAGTTTTGAGTTCTGGGCTACAGCAGGTAGCAGAGCAGACATGATCATCAATGTTCTGGAGAAAGAGTTGGAGGAGGGACCCTTCACCCCCTGAGTTGGACTGGAACGAAGAATGTTCTAAACACCACACAGAGAGACTGGTGTGATGGGGACCTAGAGCCACACCTTTTATTTGGTGGAAGTGAAACAAGTTTAAGGAGAAATTATTCAATGAGAATGCAAAATGCGTGCAAACTTCCTTTGTAACTCTACCCTTGGAATGGGTGTGTCATTCTAGTAAATCCTCACTAGTTTCCCTCCAACATTAATACGTCCATCCCAAACTCTGAGGCTCAGAACCATTCGCAGTATTCCAAGTGTGGTCTAAAAAAAGGAAATGATAATTATGAAAAGAACAATGTTTTAAGTCTGACGGGTTTGGATAAAACAAGGAACCGGGGATGTATACCCTCTAGCAAATGGGCTAGAGATCCAAAATTTGAAACTAAAAATTGGCAAAGGAAGCAGTGAGGAAATTAGGTGTTTTTTTTATGTACAGAGGGATAGTAAAGCCTGGAGCACCTGAAACAGTCATGAAACCCAATTCCAAAAGCCCTTTTAAATTGGTGGCTGGCCATGAACCTGAAGAGATATAATTTGGAGATTTGTGGGGAAACCACAAGGAGTGTTGAGAATGGGACTGTTCAACCTCTTTGACAGAACTCGACATAACTGCAGCAGGCTGAACGGCCTCCCTGCTGTACTATTAGATTCTACCCTCAATGTGCCTTCAGTCCATGGGTAAGATTCCTCAGCAAACGCAGAGGGACCAAACAATTTGTTCCGCCATACCCAAGTGTTCCTAATATAAATCTTAAAGCTAACTGGTTAAGAAAGATTAAGGTACACAGAATCACTGCACAAGCAATAGCTAGGCAGGAACGTTAAGCCACTTGAAGCACCAAAAATGATTTCACAGTGCACCACAGCAGGAAATGAGTTAAAAAAAACAATAGAGCTCTAAAGTTTCTGTGTAACCCTGCCCCCTAAACTATTCATCAAAACAGCTACACCCAATGGTCAAATTCTTCAACTAATGCACGTCTGAAATGCTCCAGAAAGCTTTGCATTTCTTTAGCACCTTGTGCAGTTTCTCAGGATGTTCCAAAGCTCAAGGAACGTACTGCTCTTCAACTGAAGCCAGGCGAGTGCGGCAGCCATGCTGCACAGCAAGATCCCATAAGCAGCCATGAGGTTCAATGGGATGCTGGGAGTGTGTTTTGCTCGAATCTGGGCCACATCTTATGAAACACCAACCCAAGGTTTTGCTCTATGAAGCTTTCTCTTTGGAATGTGATTTGGAGACGCCCAGCGTGGGACTGGGGTGTACAAAGTTAAAAATCACACAACGGTAGTTTATAGTCCCACAGGTTTATTCAGAAGCACTAGCTTTCAGAGCGCTGCCCTTCATCAGGTGGTTGGCAATCACCTGATGAAGGAGCAGCACTCTCCGAAAGCTAGTGCTTCCAAATAAACCTGTTGGACCATAACCTGGTGTTGTGTGATTTTTATCTTTGGAGATGAACCACCTACTACTGATGATGACTTTTGATCATTTGCTGTCACAGAGGGGATTCTTGTACAGGAAAAACATTTCTCAGCCATTAGGAAATTGTGTTTTAATGATGCTGTCACTGCTAATTTGTCTGTTGTCCATTTTCCTAGCACTACCCTCTCTGTCTCAGGGCAGAGATTTTACTGCAGATTGTGAACCACACTCCACTGTCCATGGGAATTAACAGGAAACAGGCATTTATTTCCAGATAGGAGGCTCCACCATTCTGAAATCCCGTTGCTCATTACAGTTGCCAACTGAGGCAGGGTCAACACAATCTCAAATTGGACCAATCACTGCGGGACTTTGACGGTTCTGGAAGGGATTAATGAGAGAGATGAAACTGAGGCTGAATTAGCTGAGAATGTGGGAAGGCAGGATGTTGCAAGATGGATATTGTAGGAGGCGCAAAGGGTTCATCGACTGTACCTGCTGGGTAATGTGGGATCTTGCTGTACACAAATTCCCTGCTGTGACTGCATTCCAGAAAATACTCCATTGGCCGCAGAGGTGTTTGGAGGTTGTGGAAATCTCTGTATATTTTTGCAGTTGATGTTTTCTTTGCTGTTGGTCATTATACACAGGAATGTCGGTCTATGAGAATATGAGTTCCCTGATTGGATCAGATTAACAGCCGCAATCAGGGAGCCCTGGCTGACATAGAAAGGTTGAGGCTCACATATACTGACACTCTGGTGCCTGACTCCATTTAAGGCAGTATTATAGTCAAGATGGTTCACATGGAAATAAAGGGTGACTTGGTGACGGGATACCAGCCTCTGTCGACTTATTTCAATAGGGTTTCCATGCATTGGGCAGTTTTGATGTTGGTCTCATCTGCAAGTCCAGGTGGCTCGTAACACAGAAAGGAAAGACCGCACTCAAAACCATTTTTACTGAATCACTTTGAAACTACACGCAATGACATAGCTACTTTCCCAGGTTACCCTGAGGAAAGATGCGACAATTTGTCAACACAGAAACCTCCACTGATGCTGCTCTCGGAGTGATTTCCATTGAGTGTGCAACTGACTCTGGACTGACTCACCCTCATTCTCATTTTCCTGGGGGAGACACTGAAACTGAAACACCAGGGGGTATCACCACTAGGGAAAGCACCTGCCCTCCGATTTGGCATCACTCCATATTGGCGTGGATCACGAGGCCAGTGGCATAGATGAATTGCAGTCATAAGCCCATATCTCACTGCGCTGTCACTGCCCATTGCTATGCTGTACCACACTGATGATAAGTCATGCCAGTTTTCAGCAGACCCCAATTTCTGTTTATTCTGGGTAGCCACACCGCTTGGCATTTTAGGGACTTGATACCTCAGGGACAAAGGACCACCTCCACTGCATTCTTGACATGACCATGCAAGCAAGAAAAAGCAAACACAACCCTTGCACCCTTCTTAATGCAGACAGAATTTAAGGTCCAACAGTGTGGCGCTGGAAAAGCACAGCAGTCAGGCAGCATCCGAGGAGCAGGAGAGTCAATGTTTCGAGCATAAGCTCTTCATTAGGGCTGTACATTCCTGATGAGGAGCTTATGCTCAAAATGTTGATTCTCCTGCCCTCTGTACGCTGCCTGAGCAGCTGTGCTTTTCCAGCGCCACACTTTTTGACTCTGATCCCCAGCATCTGCAGTCCTCACTTTCTTCCAGGAAATAAGGTCCACCAAACAACCATCTTCAACAATGCTTCCCCACCTTCTTCCCACTGTGATCCCATTTTTGTGGCTTGAAAATGTGCAGGATCCCTCCCAGGACAAATGATGAGTGAGGGTCTGTCAGGGTGAGACCTCATCACAGTTCCATGACTATTACAGCCCAGGATCTCGTGACCCCCAGAGTTTTAGCTTGAGATTTCACTTGGGGTCGTGACCTCCACTTTGGGAAGCTCTTTCTGAAAGTTATTGACTCCAATAACAAGTCCAACCAGAGAATTACTTTCAAAGTCCAGCTTCTGTTGTAACATAACAATGGGCGGCACGGTGGCACAGTGGTTAGCACTGCTGCCTAACAGCGCCTGTAGACCCGGGTTCAATTCCCGACTCAGGTGACTGACTGTGTGGAGTTTGCACGTTCTCCCCGTGTCTGCGTGGGTTTCCTCCGGGTGCTCCGGTTTCCTCCCACAGTCACAAAGATGTGCGGGTCAGGTGAATTGGCCTTGCTAAATTGCCCGTAGTGTTAGGTAAGGGACAAATGTAGGGGTATGGGTGGGTGGCGGGTCGGTGTGGACTTGTTGGGCCGAAGGGCCTGTTTCCACACTGTAAGTCTAATCTAATCATAGGCAATCTGAGGAACAATTTGCGCTCTGCATTCTCCAGCCAATGGTAAAGTGCCAGGTCATCTGCGTTTGGGATTTTGGGGGTTGAGATAGCACCCCCCGCTTGATCACTGGAACCACCGTCAGGTTTTTTTTTTAAGATTAGATTCCCTACAGTGTGGAAACAGGCCCTTCGGCCCAACAAGTCCACACCGACCCTCCGAGGAGTAACTCACCCAGACCCATTTCCCTCTGAATGATGCACTACAGGCAACTTAGCATGGCCAATTCACCTGGTCTGCACATCTTTTGGACTGTGGGAGGAAACCTGAGCACCCAGAGGAAACCCGTGCAGACATGGGGAGAATGTGCAAACTCCACACAGATAGCCACCCGAGGCTGGAATCGAAGCTGACACCCTGATGCTGTGAGGCAGCAGTGCTAACCACTGAGCCACCGTGCTGGCTATACTTTTTCCCTGCCAGAAGCAATCTTTTGAAGACGGCTCAGAGATTAGCTGGTCTTTATGATGTCTGGCATTGTACCCGGCTATTCATTTTGGCTCTGCTGACAAGACAGACATTGAAAGAACTGGCTGGTCACACATCAGAAAAATTTCCATCTAACCTCCGATCGGGAACAGACAGGTATTTACGAAGCACCTGATCACGTGGTCCTGGACTGTCTCAAAGTGTTTCATATACAATGGATCTAGTCACTGGTGTGCTGTTTGTAGGTACCTCCAACACACAGTCTGGTCTCAATGAAGATCTCGCAAACAGCAGTGAGATGAAAAGCCCTATTGTTAGTACAGTGCCATCACCTCCCCCCCCCCCCCCCCCCCCCCCAACCCCACCATCCCAAACAGGATAACAGTTTTAACAGGTGAAAGGTGACAAACAGACATTGTTGCTTCAGACCAGAAAGGGTCATGCTTTTTGACAAGTGTCTTATCGATTGACTCCCCCCAGGAAAACAGCTTTCACAAGGCCACTGACGGGTATTTAAAAAATTTTGGAACAGCTTCCCCTCTCTGTCCCTCCGACGTCGCCTTGCATTTTCACAATAATCTCTTCTGAAATGATCTCTCCGATTCTCTTCGACAGCCTTGAACAGCTGCTTCGTGGTGTCTATGTGCAGCCAGCGTTCTGTTTGGAAAACAGTCTCTGAATCTGTTGTAAGAGGGGCCAAGAAGGGGGATTCCCTATTAAAATTCCCAGACTGTTGCCCTTCTTTCTCGCTGGCTGTACCTCTGACCCAGATGAAAGCTCTCAGATTTTTCTTTTCCCCACACTATTTGTCAATTGTGTCATTTATGCCATTCTGGAATGTGAGACAACTTGTGGATTTTAAGTTTGCCAGTACCTTGCCCAGAGCATTCTTTGACAGCAACAACATTCTCAATAATTTATCTGTAAGCAGTATTTATGTTTCATATATTCAAGCTATAATTATGTCTGCGGATGAAATTATCTGTCACATTTTGCAATTGATACAAACCCCTTGGCACCCAGTACAGGACAACCTCACATTGAGCAGTTTGCTGCTTTTCACCACTCACTTTCATTCCTGAAAGGCAACAACAACTTGCATTTATATTGCACCTCCAAGCTCGGATAGCTTCGCAAAATGCTTCACATGAGCATTATCAGACCAAATTTAGCACCAATCCATACTATGGCAAGAGACCACGAACTTGAACAAAAAAGGTTCAGGTTTTAAGGAGCATCCTGAAGAAAGAGTGAGAGGGGAGATGAAGAGGATTCCAGGGTATGGGCATTCCAGGCAGCTGAAGACCAAGCCACCAAGGAAGGAAAGGCTTATGAGGGTGTCCAGGAGGCTGGCATTGAAGGGGTGCAGACAACTTTGAAGGCTGTAGGACTGGAAGAAATATCAGGGGAGTACTGAGGAGATGTAGGGCGGCATGGTGGCTCAGTGGTTAGCACTGCTCTCCTACAGCGCCAGTGCCCTGGGTTCAATTCCCACCTCGGGCAACTGACTGTGTGGAGTTTGCACGTTCTCCCTGTGTCTGTGTGGGTTTCCTCCGAGTGCTCCGGTTTTCTCCCACAGTCCAAAGATGTGGAGATCAGGTGAATTGGCCATAGCGTTAGGTACATCAGTCAGGGGCGAATGTAGGGGAATGGGTCTGGGTGGGTCATCCTTCAGACGGTCGGTGTGGACTTGATGGGTCGAAGGGCCTGTTTCCACACTGTAGGGAATCTAATCTAATGAGGAGGGAAGTGCAAAGAAGGATGGGAATTTTAAAATCAAGGGACCGATGCCAATCAGTGAGAACAAGTGAAGATGGGGGCCTATGGGGGTCTGTGACTTGAGAAGAGTGAGGTTGTGGGCAGAAGAGCTTTGGATGATCTCACTCTCTGCAGAGCATCCGTCTGGGGGTTGGCTGGGGGGGAGTGGGTGTGATTAAAGAGACAGGTCCAGCAGTATTCGAGGCATGAATGAAGATTTCTACAGCCAATGAGTTGAGTACAGACTGAAATTCTGTGTTGAAATTTACACTCATCTCATAATTGAACAGAGCAGAAACAGAACATCGTGGTGTTCCAGCCCTCATTGAGGCCTCAGCCTTGAGTTGATTAAGAATGGCCAAAATAACAAGTAGGAAATATTCAAAGGAAGCAGATTAAGGTTACCCTTTGTCCATGTGCTGGGCTTAGTCTCTGACACAAAGACATATTGAGCTGAGACAAATCCCTGCTTTTAGATGGACGTTTCTGAAATGTTCCTTTGTACAACTGACTCACATGAATTCTTTCAACACTTGCACAAAGACCATACATAACTGACAGCATTGTGAGCACGAAGAGAGACTTTTAAAAATCTGTTTGGGCTTGTTGAGTGAAATGCTTGTACCAATTTAACAACCCAAAGCCTTTTCCTTTAGAATCAGAAATATGAATTCCCCATGAGTGAGTCCTGTGAGAAAACACTACTGCCAATTGGAAGGAGTCTCTGAAATTGTTCGGAGCAGTTTCAACAACTTGCATCCATATAGCGCCTCTAATGTAAAACATCCCAAAAGCACTTTGTTAAACTAGTGTTATAAAACAATATGGTGGGAGAATAACCATCTAAGCACTTTAGGAAAATGAACTATGAGCCAAACCTTGTACTGCATTCAGGCTCATGTCAAGCTTTCTGCTGGGGAACAGATGATACTCGCGATGCAGAGTGATGCGGGTTCAATTCCCGCACCAGCTGAGGTTACCATGACGGACTCTCCTTCTCAACCTCTTCCTCACATGAGGCATGGTGACCCTCAGGTTAAACCACCACCAGTCATCTCTCTCCAATGACAGAGTAGCTCTATGGTCCTCTGGGAGTATAGTGACTTGACCTTTACTTGACCTTGTGCATAGTATGACTGGTCTTGTTGACTGCGTTTCCCACTCTATAGTCTCACCAGAATAAACTTATCAGTATTTTTGTCTGGTCAATGTTTTTGCATCTACCCAGACTCCATATCTTTCTTTTTCTCTGGGTCTTTCTGGGGGTTGGAGCTTCTCAGGAATTGTATAGTCCTGAACTATTTTCGACAAAATGCTGCCCATGAGGTTAATGTTAATACTGAATGGGACTATGAGCTGGTGCTGTGATCTTTCTTATGTGTGTGGATGGGGCTGGAGATCTTATCTCGTAACCAGCGATGATTCAGGCCTGTTGACACCAATACACATAGTCCCCTGCATCTACCTGGGGGATTCATTAGTCACTGAGAAGACTGTGGGTATATGTCTGCTGGAGTACAGCGCTATACTCATGATTTTAGATCAGAGTGGTGCTGGAAAAGCACAGCAGGTCAGGCAGCATCTGAGGAGCAGGAAAATTGACGTTTCAGGCAAAAACACTTCATCAGGAATAGAGGCAGGAAAGATAAAATACTCATGATGCAGAGCGAAGTCGACAGTGTGGGTTCAATTCCCGCACCGGGAGAGGTTACCATGAAGGAGTCTCCTTCTCAGCCTCTCCCCTCACCTGAAGCACAATGATACTCAGTAGTGAGGGACAGCAAGTTAAATCCTTCCATGCCTGTCTGTTCTGGTGGATTTAGATGTTGCGCACTCCTCGGATCAAGCAAAATCAGAAAAGTGCAGGAGAAACTCGGCAAGTCTGGCAGCATCTGTGCAGCGAAAGCAGAGTTAATGTTTCGGGTCCAGTGAACTCCTTCGTCAGAACTTCAGAAACTTTAACTCTGCTTTCCCTCCACAGTGACTGTTAGACCTGCTGAGTCTCTCCAGCACTTTCTGTATTTGTTTCAGATTTCCAGCATCCACAGCGTTTTGCTTGATCCGAGATGAAGAAGAGAACAATATGTGCGTGCCCACATCCTTCCTGAAAATAGGTGAACTGGTCATCCACCACACTGTTGCAAGTCAAGGGCAATTAGGGGTGGGCTGACTGAGCCGGTGATGCCTACGCCCCATCAATTATTGAAAGAAACAAATCACCGCTGGTTAAATAGCCAACAGTTTGTGTTTTTGTTCTTTGCTGTTTCTCTGGCTGCTATCTATCTCCTCAAAGGCTGGTCGTGCCTTGGTGTTTAGCTCAGTCAGCCCATCCTCACTTGCCCCTGAGAAGTTCTGATGAAGGGTTCACTGGACCCGAAACATTAACTCTGCTTTTGCTTCTCAGACACCGCCAGACCTGCCGAGTTTCTCCCTGCTGTGATATATATACCAAACTGTCTGAGCATCAGGGTCTCCCTGCTCACACTTCCCCTGTTGGTTCCAAAGCAATGCAGAGCCCCACGACGGGTATCGGTTTAGGCGCAACTGGTGAGGAACGGGCATTGGTGTAGCTTTGGACTCTACTCCAGTTTGTTGTCACTGTTGACCCCTCTCAGGTGTCCATAGGACATTTTTATTAGCAATAGTGCTAATTTTACTAAAATGTACAGCTTAATCAACACTGAAGACATGTAAATAATCAGGTTAAATTATCTGCCAGGCTATTTAAAATGTTCGGAGGATGTGATGGCATACTGGTGTTCCTCTGGCAGGGTAAACTAAGAACAAGAAGATTTGATCTTTAAATCCCAAGCTGGGTTTCTCCCGAGTGAAGTTCTAGGATTGGGGAAATCTGGAACCCTCTCCTTTAAGAAGTTTTAAGTTAAATGGAGCTCAGCGATTGGTGGAGTTTTACGGGATAAGGGAATCAAGGGGTCATGAACAATGGAGTTGGGGGCCAGTGCAGACATGATTTGAGAGGATGGCAGTACAGGTTTTGAGAGATCACTCAACTCTTGGAGATTTCAAAACAAATTAAGCTGCCAACACTCCTCTTTCCACCAAAGCTGCCAACAAAAACAAGGGAGGAGCTGGGCCTTGCATTACATTCCTGCTTAATAGAGCTCTCCCTGAGCAAAAGAGCTGCATTGTCTGACTGCGCAACCACCACTGCTACTTGTTGCAGTCCAGACACAATGCTTTCTCATCAACCTGTTCACAGCTGTTACGACATACATCTGGAGCAGGTGGGACTTGACCCCGGAACTCCTGGCTCAGAAATAGAGAACACTCCCACTGCTCCACAAGCGCCTGTAGGCTGATGATGACTTTTGGCAGTTTAATTGGATGCAGGTTGTTCTAAGAGGCTCAATCATTTGCCAATTACTTACATGCAGGCATTCTTCATTTCACATTACAAAGGAATGATCTACGTTGAGTATTTTAGCCAATAGAACCAAAGGAAGTTTTGAGAATGTTATGTACAGTTATTTGGAAATCTGAAAAGGTGATGGATCGATCTTAAGTCTCTATGATATCACGTTGGCCCCTTGATGTCTCAGATTTACTGTAAGGGATATACTCAGCCCATTAGTCACCTCTCTAACCATACTGACACAATCCTGTATTCCTTGCTAATGTGACAGTCACAGGCATGTCAGGTAAACCACAAGCAATTATGAGAAAAGTAGACAGCAATAAGACATGGTGTCCATTGCTCCTGGGTTAGAAATATACTTGAAACCTTACGACAAAAGGAGAAGAATTAGAGGAAGTGACCAGAATTTTGGAGAGCTCGTTTGTAGTTTAGAAAGGGATTGGTTACCATCCAAAGCTAATTTGGATACGTAGGCTAGGGCAGAGAGAGAATTCAACTGAGTGATGAATTTGTTGTATATTGTAATTCAATGAATAGTTGCAAACAGGTGTGATATGATCATTATGGAAACATTGCTATGGGATGACTAAGGCTGGAAACTGATAATCAAAGTGCGTTCAATCCGTACGAAGGACATGCAAATGAGAAAAGAGGTGGGTAGTGCTGTTTGTGAAAGATGATACCAGGGCAATAGCAAGAAATGACATTGGCGCAGGAAGTCCAGATGTGGAATCAGCTGGTGGAGCTAAGAAGCAACAAGAGGTAGTGGACATTCGTGGGAGTTGTCCACTGAACTTCAAACAGTAGTGTTGAGGTAGGGGGTGGCATTTAACAGGACATTGGAGATTCATGCTACAAGGGTGCCACAGTAACCATGGGTAACCTTATTGCAAGGTTTGTGAAGGTTTGTAGCTCAGGTTGAGGTTTAGGGTGTAGGTTTGCTCGCTGAGCTGTAGGTTTGATATCCAGATGCTTCATTACCTGGCTAGGTAACATCATCAGTGGCAACCTCCAAGTGAAGCGAAGCTGTTGACTGCCGCTTTCTATTTATATCTTTCTCCTGGATGGGGTTCCTGGGGTTTGTGGTGATGTCATTTCCTGTTCGTTTTCTGAGGGGTTGATAGATGGCATCTAGATCTATGTGCTTGTTTATGGCGTTGTGGTTGGAGTGCCAGGCCTTTAGGAATTCTCTGGCATGTCTTTGCTTAGCCTGTGCTGAAAATGTGTTGCTGGAAAAGCGCAGCAGGTCAGGTAGCATCCAAGGAGCAGGAGAGTCGATGTTTCGGGCATGAGCCCTTCTTTCATACCCAAAATGTCGACTTTCCTGCTCCTTGAATGCTGCTTGACCTGCTGCGCTTTTCCAGCAACACATTTTCAGCTCTGATCTCCACCATCTGCACTCCTCACTTTCTCCTTTGCTTAGCCTGTCCCAGGATAGATGTGTTGTCCCAGTCGAAATGGTGTTTTTTTTCATCTATGTGTAGGGCTATGAGATCCCTCACTCTCCCTCATAGCCCTACACACGGATGAAAAAAAAACACCATTTGGACTGGGACAACACATCTATCCTGGGACAGGCTAAGCAAAGACATGCCAGAGAATTCCTAGAGGCCTGGCAATGCTATAAACAAACACATAGATCTAGATGCCATCTATCAACCCCTCAGAAAACGAACAGGAAATGACATCACCACAAACCCCAGGAACCCCATCCAGGAGAAAGATATAAATAGAAAGCAGGAGACAACAGCTTCCCTTCACTTGGAGGTCGTCACTGATGATGTTACCTAGCCAGGGAATGAAACGTCTGGATATCAAACCTACAGCTCAGCAAGCAAGCCTACACCCTAAAAGGGCAATCTTATTTGACATATAGACTGGGCCAAGCACATTAGCAGTAATAATTTATAGAACAGAATCCCAACAGTGTGGGAACAGGCCCTCTGACCTGTCCACACCGACCCTCCAAAGTGTAACCCACTCAGACCCATTCCCCGAACCTATTGCTCTACATATACCCCTAACAATGCACCTAACCAATACATTCCTGAACACCATGGGCAATTTGCCCTAACCTGCACAGCTCTGGATTGTAGGAGGAAACTGGGACACCCGGAGGAAACCCACGCAGACCTAGGCAGAATGTGCAAACTCCACACAGACAGTCACCCAAGGCGTGGAATCAAACCCAGGTCCCTGGTTCTGTGAGGCAACAGTGCTAACCGCTGAGTCACCGTGCCACTCCACAGTGGGTGAATTCCTGGAGTGTGCATACCATGTTCTTTTTGACCAGTACATTGGGGAACCAGCTTGGACCAGGCTCTCCTCACTTTGGTTTTGTGCAATGGGAAGGGTCAATCCATAATTTAGTTGTGAAAGGACCTTCGGGCAAAAGTCATCACAACATGATCAAATTTTCATGGGGGACTTTGAAGAAATCCAATCAGAAATTAGGATCCCAACTCCAAATAAATGAAACTACATTGCTATGAATTGGTTGCAATAGACTGTGTAATTTCATTAAAAGGTGGATAAGCAATGGGGAATAATTAAAGAACAAATGGAACATAGAAACTAGCTACATGAGTAGGCAATTCAACTCCTTGAACCTGATCCACCATTTGGTACAATCATGGATGGTCGCAGCAATCATTTGGGTATAAAAACAGCACAAGAGAAGTGGCCCACCCATGGCTTGCAAAAGAAATTAAGGATGGTATTAAATCCAAAGGGGAGTCATGAAAAGTAGAAAAAGCAGCAAGTCTGAAGATTGGGAGAAGGTTAGGGTTCAGCGAAGGAGGACCATGAGGTTGATTATGAGGGGGAAAATAGAGTATGAGTGTGAGTACGTTGAACATAACAAATGGACTGTAAAAGCCTTTATTAGTATGTAAAGCAAAAGAAAATTAGAACAGACTGAACTGGGAGAATTGACAATAGAGAACAAACAAATAGTTCAACAACTACTTTAGTCCTGTCTGCATAGAAGAAGGCATGAAAAATCTCCCCCGAAATGCTGGGGAAGCAAAGGTCTATTGTGAACCGGGAATTAAGGGAGATTAACATTAGTAACAAGAAAAAGTGCTCCAGAAATTAATAGGACTGACCTGAGGCCTAGCAATCTACATGGAGGAAGTGAGGACTGGAGGTCCGAGTCGAGAAAGTGGTGCTCGCAAAGCACAGCAGGTCAGGCAGCATCTTAGGAGTTGGAGAATCAGGAATGAAGAGTTTATGCCTGAAACATCGATTTTCCTGCTCCCGGATGCTGCCTGACCTGCTGTGCTTTTCCAGCACCACTCTCTTGACTCTGATAATCTACATCCCAGGGTTTTAAAGGTGGTGATGATAGAAATGGTGGATATATTAGTTATCATCTTCCAAAATTCTGGATCAGTCCTTGTTATTTAGAGTGTGGTGAATGTTGAAGAGAGAAAACCAGAAATTACCGACCAGGTAGCTGAACATCAGTAGCAGAAAAAATGCTGGAGTAAATTTATAGGTAAGGTAAAGTCACATAGTCCCAGAGGACCATAGGGCTGCTCTCTCATTGGTGGTGAGGGGAGAGATTAAGAAGGAGAATTCTTTATGGTGACCTTAATTATAAAGGATGTGATAACAGGACATGTGTAAAATATCAAAAGGATTACACAAAGTGTAGATTTATTGAAGGAAAATCATGTTTGAAAAACCTACTGGAGTATTTTGAGGATGTAACTAGTAGAATAGATAAGGGAGAACCAGTGGATGTGGTGTATTTGGATTTTCAGAAACATTTGCATCAAGTTTCACGTAAGAGATTGGTATGCAAAATCGAAGCATGACACGGAGAATTCTTTTAGATAGGAAACCGAAAGTAGAAAGAAATGGGTCATTTTCCGAATGCGTGAGGGTGTTTCAGCAATGGCTAATATTCCCGGAACAAATGCAACAAATAGAACATAAGAACTAGGAGCGGGGGTAGGCAATTTGGCCTCTCAATCCTTCGGTCCCAACTATGCACAACTTTCATCAACTATTTCGTTGAAAAAATCAAATGCAATATTTACAAGTTTGTTCATGACAAAACACGATGATAGGATTGTGAGGGATGACGTGGATGTGAATAGGCTTCAGAAAAATTTAATTAGGTTGAGTGAGTGGTCAAGTCCTTGGCAGATGCAGTGTAATGTGGATAGGTGTGAAGTTGTCCATTTTGGTAGGATAAATAGAATGGCTGAGTATTGTTTAAATGGTGATAGACTGGGAAACATTGATGTACAAAGAGGTATGGGTATCTTTGTACTGAAAGCAAGCATGCAGGTGAAGTAAACTGTTGGGAAGACAAAAGGCATTTTAGGCTCCGTTGCAAGAGGGACTGAGTACAGGAGCAAGATACTTTATTATAATTGTATAGGGACTTGCTGAAACCACTCTGGAGTACTGTGTGTGATTTTGGTCTCTGTACCTAAGACAGGATATACTCATTGTTGAGGATGTGTAAGTGATCCCTGGCATGGTACATTTGGCTTATGGGGAGAGATCAGGTCATCTGAGTGTGTATTCACTTCAGTTTAGAAGAACAAGAGGGGAATCTCATTGAAACGGTCTGACAGGGCTGGACACACTGGAGGGAGGGATGATCTTTTCCCAGGCCGGGGGTGGGGAGCAACAGAACAAATGATCACAGTCTCCAGGTACAAGGCCGGCCTTTTCAGACTGGGATGAGGAGAAAATCCTTCACTCAGAGTGAACCTGTGACATTCTCTACCACAGAAGTTTACGGAGGAGAAGTGACTGAACATATTTGAGAAAGAAGTAGATCGAGTTCTAGAAGCTGAAGGTGTCAAGAGGCAGGGGATGGGGTGGGGGAGCAGATTGGCACTGACAGAGAGCATCATCCACTGACAGAGAGCATCATCCACTGACAGAGAGGATCATCCATGATCATGTTGAATGGTGGAATGGGCTCAATGGACCAAATGGCTGAAACCTGCTCTTATTTCCCATGATTTAGGGAAATGGGATGAGGCACACAGATCAATTGATGTGGATCAATGGTCTCTTCACTCCTCTCTCTGCTGTTTTCAGGGATTTGTTCATACTATGTTAGAGGGTGGGGAAAAAAAAATCAAAGGGACCAATTCATAAGAGATGCCAGCAATGCCACTCGGGAGGACTGAATTGGAGGCGCAGCTTTGTGAAGGTGATGTGGAACTTTACTCAAGTTTAAGTATGGTGAATTGAGATGACTGTTTCTCAGGGATCACAGAGCGAATGAAAAGATCTTCAGGTTAGATTACATTTCTCTGTGTCCTCAGGAATTTTCCACACACTTCACATTCCAGGAAAGCCCCCAAGTCCAGTGGCTGCAATTTTGTTTGGACAAACGAGGCACGATCACACCGATGGACACCTTTTCAGTGGCGATGGTTAAAGAAGGAATGCCACACTTGGGAGAATACCGCCGTGGGGACTTCACTGTGACCACTCTCATGGGGAGAATAATTTTTCAAACATTCATCTGTGGGAGGTGGGCATTGCTGGAAAGGCCAGCATTTGATGCCTGCCCCTAATCGCCCTTGAACTGAGTGGCTCGAGAGACCATTTGGCAGGGCAGTTAAGATTCACATGTCGGCCAGGTAGGGCAGATTTCCTTCAAGGAGATTAGCAAACCAGCTGGGCTTTCTACCGTCAGTGACAGTCTCCATGACTGAAACCAGCTTTAAATTCCAGATTTCTGTTCATCGATGGAAGCTCACAAGCTGCTACAGTGGGATCTGAACCCATGACTGAGAGCACAGGCCTCTGGATTATTCCCCCAGTGGCATTGTCAGCTGTGCAGAATCACGGAACTGTTATGGAGCAAAAAGTGGCCATTCAGCCCATCATTCCTGCAACACTCCCATTACCTAATGCCAGTCTCCTGTCTTTTCCCCATATTCCTGCTCCCCATTTCTATCCAAATAACCATCCAATTCCCCTCTTGAATTCCTCAATTAACCGAGGCTTTGCATTCCAGACTTGAATGGTGTAGATGCCAGCATCTGCTCCAAAATGCCCTAATAATTGTGCCGGCATGGTGACTCAGTGGTTAGCGCTGCTGTCTCACAGCGCCAGGGGCCCGGGTTCGATTCCTGCCTCAGGTCACTGTCTGTGTAGAGTTTGCATATTGTCCCCATGTCTGCGTGGGTTTGTTCGGGTGCTCCAGTTTCCTCCCATAGCCAAATGATGTGCAGGTTTGGGTGGGTTGGCTGGACTGAATTGCCCATAGTGTAGGTTATTAGTTAGGGGTAAATGTAGGAGAATGGGTCTGGGTGGGTTACTCTTCAGAGGGTCGGTGTGGACTTGTTGGGCCGAATGGCCTGTTTCCACACTGTAGGGAATCTAATCTAATCAATTGCACTGTTGTGCAATACTGCATTACACTCTCTCTCTCTCCCCCAACCCTGGTGTCTTGCAGCAAGGTCTGAAAATGTGAATTTAATAAAATATTGGCAGCAGAAATGTATTGGATGTAGCAATTCAGACCGGCCCTTTACTTCACAAGCTGAGATAAACAGCTTGCAGAAACTGTGACTCTGGGATTAAGTTACATACGACACCATTCTTTGTTTATTTTACTTCTCCCGTTAGCTCCCAAGTGTGAGACGGGCAGGACACATTGAGCATTTACTGAGTGGGAGGACAAACAGGTTCCTTTCACTGTTCTGTTTAGTTGTGGATCTAATGCAGTGTCCATGGGAATCTTAAAAATTAATTGTCATTTGTGAACTAGCTGCTGAAGATTAATGAGCGAGCTCACGAATACAGACAGCCTGGCGATAAAGGAAGGGAAACCTCATAATTGGTCCATTCAGGTTACCATATACCTCTGGCATAGGTGCATATTTAACTCAAACCCCATGGCCCAAAGGCAGGGACAATACAACAAGAACCCTGCCTGGGCCTGAGGTGTTGGTAACCCAGTTGGGAAACAGATGCTTAAGTGGCTGCAAATTGATATTTTTTGGGTCTTAACTGACACTAGGGTAGAATCACAGAATCCTGACAGTGTGAAAGCAGGCCATTCAGTCCATCCAGTCCACAGCAACCCTACAAACAGCATCCCAACCAGACTCACTCTTTCCCTGGAGCCCTTCATTTCCCATGGCCAAGCCATGCCTTGACCTGTCTGACCTGCTGCGCTTTTCCAGCAACACATTTTCAGCCATGGCCAATCCACCTGACCTGCACATCTTCGGACTGTGGGAGGAAACCGGAGCACCCGGAGGAAACCCACGCAGACACCGGGAGAACGTGCAAACTCCACACTGACAGTCGCCCAAAGGTGGAATTGAACATGGGTCCCTGGGGCCACCGTCCTGTCCAGAACACAATTCAGACGGAGTTGGAAGTCAGAGGGCTTCTGGTCCACCACCATTCCAGCTCCAAAGCTCCTTCCTGCCTCAGAGTTGAGCTCACCTCTAAACTGGTCTCGTGTGCCGATGCACTGAGTTTCATAGGTGGAACTTACTGCTGCACACAAAGCTGGGAGTTCCACACAGCTGGAAAGAAAATCAGGAAGCACGTTGCTCAGGGTCCATCCTCTCAGGTGCAAAGATTCCATCCTGGACCAAGGAAGGTGCATTGGGTGTGGCCGATCTACAAATCCTACAGCAGGTGGTAAGAGCAGGACAGCTCAGCCAGCACTGTGCGCTAGGGGCAAGGCAGCAGACCCCTCGCTATTAAAAGACTCCACACACAAGAGAAGAGCTGGAAGCGTCACTATTGGTGTAAGAAAACATCTCGTTCCCTAATGTCCTTTAGAGAAAGAAGTCTACCACCCGTATGCAGTCTCCACATGTGACCCCAGACCCACAGCAATGTGGTTGACTCTTAACTGACCTCTTAGATGGTCCTGAGGAAGGGCTCATGCCCGAAACGTCGATTCTCCTGCTCTTTGGATGCTGCCTGACCTGCTGCGCTTTTCCAGCAACACATTTTCAGCTCTCAGATGGTCCCAGCAAGCTACTCAGGTCTAGGGCCAATTAGGGATGTGAAAGAAATGCTGGTGCAGCCAGCAACACCCACAACCCAGGAATGAGTAAGTTCCCACTTCTAGGGCCTATGAAAGGAAGGTGGGGATATATTTTGAAACCGGTTATGGGAGCAAGCTGTTAGCCAATGATGAATCAGATAGATGGGGGAGTGGTACAGACAGCACACCCCTCCATCAACACTATGTAGTTGATGAGGGAATGAAATGTGGAAATACTGTACCATCATCAGGACAACTGTATTTACTTGACACGAGCCAACTCCAAACAGTGGTAATTATTGCTGGGGTTAGCAAGGTCATTCACCAGAGCTCACAAAGGAATGAGGGCCGATCTCCCAGTGGGCTGGGAGAAGGGTTTCACAGCAGAAATGGTTGAGGAACAACATGGGGGCAGCACAGTGGCCCAGCGGTTAGCATTGCTGCCTCACAGTTCCAGAGACCCGGGTTCGATTCCCAACTTGGGCAACTGTCCGGGTGGAGTTTGCACGTTCTCCCCGCGTCTGCGTGGGTTTCTTCTGGGTGCTCCGGTTTCCTCCCACAGTCCAAAGATGTGCAGATTAGGTGAATTGGCCATGCTAAATTCCCCGTAGTGTTAGGTGAGGGGGTAAATATAGGGGAATGGGTCTGGGAGGGTTGCTCTTCGGAGGGTCGGTGTGGACTTGTTGGGCCAAAGGGCCTGTTTCTACACAGTAAGTAAGTCATCTAATCTAATCTAATGTGCAGGTCAGGTGAATTGTCCATAGTGTTAGGTGAATCAGGCATGGGTAAATGTAAGGGAATGGGTGGGTTGCTGTTCAGAGGGTTGGTGTGGACTTGTTGGGCTGAAGGGCCTGTTTCCACACCGTATGGAATCTAATCTAATCAGATAGAGTCACACAGCACAGGAACAGAGCCTTTGGTCCAATCAGTCCATGCTGACCATAATCCCAAACTAAACCAGCCCCACTTGCCTGCGCTTGCCCCATATCCATCCAAACCTTTCTGTAATAAAGTTACCCTGACGTCTTTTTAAAATCTGTCTCTACTCATGTTAAAAGTATGTCCCCAGTCTTGAAGTCCCCCACCCCAGGAAAAAGACAGCTGTCATTCACCCTATCCATGCCCCTCACGATCTTATAAACATCAACCTACTGTGCTTCAAGGAAAAGAGTCCCAGTCTATCCAGCCTCTCCTTATAACTCAAACCCCCCCCCCCCCAATCCCTGCTACATCCTGATAAATCTTTTCAGAACCCTCACCAGCTTAATAATATCCTCCCTGCCACAGGGTGACCATGTTTAAGAAATTGGTTAAAGTCTCATATCTAAGATATATCGCAGAGAGGAAGAAGGATGCTAGGAAGTGCATAAGCCAATCATGGTTAACCAGGGAAGTTAAAGATAGTATCAAATTGAAAGAAAACAAAAATGTGGCAAAGGTTAGTGGTAAACCGGAGGATTGGGTAAATTTTAAAATGCAACAAAAGAGGGAAAAAAAATAAATGTTGAGGGTAAATTTGCAAGTAATATCGAGACTGAGCTTCTTTAATGGGCGGTACGGTGGCACAGTGGTTAGCACTGCTGCCTCACAGCGCCAGAGACCCGGGTTCAATTCCCGACTCAGGCGACTGACTGTGTGGAGTTTGCACGTTCTCCCCGTGTCTGCGTGGGTTTCCTCCGGGTGCTCCGGTTTCCTCCCACATTCCAAAGATGTGCGGGTCAGGTGAATTGGCCATGCTAAATTGTCCGTAATGTTAGGTAGGGGGTAAATGTAGGGGTATGGGTGGGTTACGCTTCGGCGGGTCGGTGTGGACTTGCGGACTCGCTGTATGTAATCTAGTCTAATCTTAAATACATAATAGGGCACTAATCAGAATAGTAATTGGAACAATGTGAACCCACCGAGAATAATGTCAATCAAATATTCGAAACAGTACAGGTGCGGTCCTTTCGGCCCATCAAGTCTGTGATACCAAAAACACACTGCTACCTAAAACAATCCCACTTTCCCACTGCCACACCCATAACCTGGAATGACATTTTGAGTGTTCATCCAAGTACTTGTTAAATGTGAACAGTCTTGAGCCCCTTATCTAAAGGGAAGATATATACATGTACCGGCACAGGAGATAGCCCAGAGGAGGTACAGTAGGTTGATTTTGGACATGGAGGGATTTTCTGATAAGAGAGGTTGTGTATTGGAAGAATATGAGGTGACCTTATTGAAACATATAGGATTCTTAGGGACAAAAACGGAAATTGCTGGAAAAACTGAGCAGGTTTGGCAGCATCTGTGGAGGGAAATCAGAGTTAACGTTTCGGGTGAAGTGACCCTTCGTCAGAATGATTCAACAACCTAATAATGCTGAGCAATTTCTGTTTTTGTTTCTGATTTATAGCATCCACAGTTCTTTTGATTTTTATTTAATATTCTTGGGGGACTTGACAAGGTAGATAGGGAAAGGTGATTTTCTCCTTGTGGAAGAGTCTAGGAGAAGGAGAGGGGTTAATCTCTGAGTAAGGAGTAACCCATTTCCAGCAGAGATGAAGAGCAATTTTTTTCTCTCAGGGTAATGACGTGGAAATGTTTCTACCATAGAAGGCTATGGAGGTTGTGTTTTTAATTATGTTCAAGGCTGAGGTACATGTTTAATCAGTAGCGGGATCAGGGTTGTGGTGAAAAGACAGGGAAGTGGAGTTGAGGCTTAACAGATCGGCCATGATCTCAATGAATGGCAAAGCAGATGGGCTGAATGGCCTGATTCTGCTCCCGCATTTTTAGATCTTATCACAGATCCAAGATAACTGACTGACAAAAGAGCCAGAGACAGCACTGACCAATTGGGCCGAATGGCCTTTTCCTATGCTATGCATTTTATCATGTCTGTTTTTTTTTAATCTTACACACTGAGCTGTGATCTACAATGTGCTGACTGAAAAGGTGGAGGTACCAGGCTCAATACTAAATTGCAAAAGAGAAGTGGACAGCATGGTGGCTCAGTGGTTAGCATTGCTGCCTCACGGTGTCAGGGACCCAGATTCAATCCCACCCTCGGGCAACTGTCAATGAGGAGTTTGCACATTCTCTCTGTGTATGTTTCCTCCAGGTGCCCCGGCTTCCTCCCACAGTCCAAAATGTGTAGGTTAGGTGGATTGGTCATGCTAAACTGCCCAGAGTATGTGCAGGCTAGGCCGGTTGGCCATGGGAAATGCAGGGTTCCAGGGATAGGGTGGGATACCCATTGGAGGGTCGGTGTGGACTTGATGGGCTGAATAGCCTGCTTCCACCTTATAGGGATACTATGAAAACATTTGAAGAAAATAATGCTTGCACAGGGCTACAAAGAAAGTGCAGGATAGTGGGGTTAACTGGACCATGGAAGGGAATGGCCTATTCCAGTGCTCTATCGTTACTACATGCACTCCAACTTTATATTCGCTTGCTGATCTGTGGTCCCAATAATTAACTGCACCAGAAAGCTTCTTTCCAACCCTGATTTTATCCTGAGATAACAAAGGGCCACATGAAATGATTACCACCATGAGCCAGTCCTCAGGAACTCCCTGTGCAAATAACAATAAAGCTTGGAGTCCATCAGATTTGCGAGGGATGGGGATACAATGTTCAGCGGACCAGTGCCAAGCCAATGTGTGAAATGTATTAACAAGCAAAAGAAGAAAGCAGCCATTTCCTTCTCCTGATCACAAGCCAAGAATTTACGAGCATCTGCCAACCTACAGATGACTCTCCCACCCCCCCACCCCCTCCAACAGCTAATAAATGCAGGTCATGGTCTTTTGAAATCAATTGAAATTTATACCAAACAGTTTCTTGGCTGAACATCACATACACTTCATGCAGCACAATGCCCTGGTTATAAATAGACCATCATCTGTTTGATCATTTAACTTAGCCTCTCGCGGCTCATACTTCCTAAGCAGAACCTCTTTCTTCATCCTCCCTATATCTTTGCATCCCATCCAGACCCACCCCCTATCCTATCCCTGTAACTCTGCATTTCCCACAGCTAATTCACCTAAACTGCATGTTCCTGGACACTATGGGCAGTTTAGCATGACCAATCTACCTAACCCGCGCATCTTTGGACTGTGGGAGGAAACCAACGCAGACACAGGGAGAATGTGCAAACTCCACACAGACAGTTGCCTGAAGGTGGGATTGAATCCGGGTTCCTGATGCTGAGGCGCAGAGCTAACCACTGTGTCGTTTTTAATACTTTAAAAAAATTCCCACTGGTCTTTAGTATTTTTAATCACCTATTTATCTTTAATCTGAAACAATTTAAAATAGGGTTTCAAATCATCAGTTTCTTAGCAGACAGTTGAACTTATGGGTTTTCCTGTGATGTCACACTGTTTCTTCATTCTATTTACGACACGCTCTTTCCCCTCAGCTCCTTCCCCCTGGCTCCCACTGCTAACTGCACTCGATGCTGAAAGTATCGGACCCTTATTAAATACTCTCTGCTTCTGCCTCAGCTGTTTCAGACCTGTTTTGCATGGCAAGTCAGACGCTTAAGATGACGGTCTGACAGCCTGTCTGCTGCGATATAGCCTGAATTGCAATAATAGTGTATTTCACATGAACTTGAACAGGTTGCATAGAGTTCTAGAATATGAAAACAAATCATTCAGTTCAACCAATCCATATTGAACATAATCCCAAACTAAACTAGTCCCACCTGCCTGCTCCTGGCCCATATCCCTCCAAACCCTTGCTATTCATGAACTTATCTAAATGTCTTTTAAATGTCGCAATTGCGCCCACGTCCACCACATCCTCAGGAAATTTATTCCACATGCAAACCATCCTCTGTGTAAATAAAAATTGCCCCTCGGGTCCTTTTTCAATCTCTCTTCTCTCATCTTCAAAATGTGCACCCCAGTCCTGAAATCCTAGGGGAAATACAACTACGATTAACCCTATCAATACCTCCCATGATTTTATAAATGTCTATAAGGTCGCCTCTCAACCTCCTATGCTCCAGTGAAAGAAGTCCCAGCCTAACCAGCCTTTCTTTATAACTCAAACCTTTCACACCCGGCAACATCCTGATAAATCTCTTCTGAACCCTCTCCAATTTAATAACATCCGTCCTATAACAGGGCAACTAGAACTGGACACAGTACTCTAGAAGAGGCCTCACCAATGTCCTGTACAACCTCAGCATGACTTCACAACTCCTATAAGGATTCAGCAATGAAGGCAAGCTTGCTAAACTTGTTAACCACCCTGTCTATAAATGACATGAACTTCAAAGAATTATATACCCGAACCTTTAAATCCCTCTGTCCTACAGCACTACCCAATATTGGGATGTCATGTTGTAGCAGTACAGGGCTGTGGTTAAGATCACTATTAAACACTGTGTACAATTCCAATTGCCCTTCTATAGGAAAGATGTGGTCAAACTTGAAAGAGTGCAGAAAAGATTTACAAGCATACTGGTGGGACTGAAGGGTTTGAGCTATAGGGAGAGGCTGGGGCTGTTTTCCCTGGAGCATCGGAAGCTGAGGGGTGACCTTATAGAGGTTTATAAAATTATGAAGGGCATGGATAGGATAAATAGACAAGATCTTTTCCCTAGTGTGGGAGAATTTCACTGGAACATAGGAGGTCGAGAGGCGACCTTATAGATGTTTATAAAATCACGGGAGGTATCGATAGAGTTAATCGTAGTTGTCTTTTCCCTAGTGTGGGAAAACTAGCGGGCATAGATTCAAAGTGCGAGGGGAAAGATATAAAAGGCACCTAAGGGACAACTCTTTTTCACGCAGAGGGTGGTGCATGTATGGGACAATCTGCCAGAGGAAGTTGTGGAAGATAGTACAATTACAACATTACATCTGGATGGGCACATGAATAACAAGAGTTTAGAGGGATATGGACCAATTCCTAGCAAATGGGATTAGGTCAGATTGGGATGTCGGGTTTGCACGGACAAGCTGGACTGAAGGGTCTGTTTCCATGCTGTATGACTCTATGAGGTAATCGGTAGTTCACAGAGAAACTGGAATGTTTGAATTTCTCCTCTTCTATTGTGTCCCAATGAAATAACAAGGTGAATTCAGCAAAACCAAATGACTCGTTAAATGGGCAAAAGAACTAAGCACTTTGACTGGAATAATATAGAATTTACTATATGGGGAAAATCTTTGGAAATATGAAGCACAAAGGGTCTTGGGACTTCTAGTTCTGGATTTGGGTCTGGAGACAGGTTCAGTTGGCAGTTAGGAAGGCAAATACAATGTTAGCATTCATTTTGAGAAGGCTAGACTACAAGAGCAGAGATGTACTGCTGAGATTGTATCAGGCTCTGGTCAGACTGCATTTGGCATATTGAGCAGTTTTGGGCTCTGCGTCTATGGCATGATGTGCTGGCTTCGAAGGAGGTCCAGAGGAGGTTTATAAGAATGATCCTGGGATTGAAGTGCTTGTCATATGAGGAACAGTTGAGGATTCTGGGTCTGTAATCGATGAAGTTGAGAAGGGTGCCGAGGGGATTTCATTGAAACAGAGAGACCTGAATTGAGTGAATGTGGAGAAGATGTTTCCAACAGTAGGAGAGAGTAGGACTGAAGCACAGCCTCAGAGCGAAGGGACGACCATTTAGAACTGAGATGAGGAGGGTTTTTTTTCGCCAGAGGGTGGTGACTCTGTGGAAGTCATTATCACAGAGGGCTGTGGAAGCCAAATCACTGAATGTATTTAAGACAGAGGTAGATATATTCTTGATTAGCAAGGGGCAGGTGAATGGGCTTGAGAAACATATCAGCTGTGATCGAGTGATGGGCTGAATGGCCTGATCTGCTTCTATATCTTATGGTTTAAGCAAAGACAAGTGAATGCCAACTTGGAGGATTTTCTACAGAAGGACTTCATTTTTCTATTCTCATCAGGACTCAAGAAACTCAATGTGTCACTCTTCCCAGGAAGAGGCTGATTAAAGCAGGTCAGGTGTTTTGAAGATGAAAACATGGACAAGTGAGCTCAGTTTCATTGCTAGGCCTCTCCTGTCAGATGTACTCTGAGAAAGAGCAGGTGAGTTATCTCCAAGATCACGTGCAGTACCTGCCTCTCAGCCTATGTCATGGGATCTTGCTGTGCAGCTGTCAGGTTACCCTCCTCCCAGCAATGGCGAAGAATGGAATTTGCTGTAACGCTTTTGGCACATGCTGAAATTTGGAAAGGGTGGTGTACTGATCACCATTCTATATTTCAAACAAAACCAGGCAAAGCCCCATTTGTGAGGTATTGCAGATGGGAGGACATTTGGAGATGGGGCTAGAGGTTAAAGTCTGATTCTCTCTTCACATGGGAGCCTCACTTCACTGAGAATTCTGTAAGACCTACCTGCCTATAGCATCATAACTCTACAGATAGAAGCTGTTCAATCCATTGAATCTGCATCAACCCTCCAAAGACCATTCCACCCTATCCTATATCTGTAACCCTGCATTTCCCATGGCTAACCCACCCAGCCTACACATCACTGGCAAGTTAGCATGGCCAATCCACCCAACCTGCCTTTCTTTGGCCTGTGAGAAACCCACGCAGACACAGAGAGAATGTGCAAATTCCACACAGACAGTCACCTGAGGCTGGAATCGAACCTAGATCCCTGCTGCCATGAGGCAGCAGTGCTAACCACTGAGCCACCGTGCCACCCAACCTTGGAGGGTGCCGTGAGGACGTGGTGATCAAAGATTGGTTGGAGGCTGCGGTCATAGGCATCACTCTAAGATGGCAAATGAACAGTTGGAGTGACGCAGCGTGCACTGGTCTCTCATCACCTTTGCCTCTGACCTCTGACTCAGTGTGTCTTGGGTTCAATAGCCAGTCCCTGGAGACCTGGGGACAATAACCTCAGTTGACACTTCCCACTCAGCACTGAGGGCTGTACCACCCTGTCAGAGGTGCTATCTTTTAGTTAAGTCAAATCAAACCAGGGCCTGGTCTTCTGCTTTTAAAGGATATACAGCTCCCCCAGCCTGCTTCAAGCACAGGAGTGGAGCTATCGACAATCTCCTGACCAATAATTATCTCTCAATAAATGTCATTACAGCCGTGCAGTTTATGGGAGCTTGCTATGTACAAATTGATACCTGAGTTCCCTTCACTAGATTGGTGACCATGTTTATAAAGTACTTAATTGGCTAACAAGTGCTTTGGGCTGTCCAGAGGTTGTGAAAGGTGCTGTATCAATGCAAGACTTTCCATACCTACTCCTGGTAAGCACATCTGGTATTAACATTTTGACACAAATTGAATCAAGATGGAAATTGCCGGAAAAAAAATATGCCGGAGCCCAAACACACCACAACAACTCCCAATGAAACAGGCTGCACCTCTAATTCTTTCAGGGAATTTGGGCATTGCTGGCTGGGTCAGCATTTATTGCTGGTCTCTACACGCCCTCCAGAAGGTGATAGTAAACTATCTCCTTGTACTGCTGCATTCCGTGTGCTGTAGGTTGACTCACAATGCTTTTAGGGAGGGAATTCCAGATTCTGACCCAGCGACAGTGAGGGAATGGTAATATATTTGAATGGAATTGAATTTATGGTAAGTGGCTTGGAGGGGAACTTGCAGGTGGTGGGTGGGTCTGCTGCACTTGTCCTTCTAGATGGAAGCGGTTATGGGTTTGAAAAGTGCTGTGTACGGAGGTTTGGTGAATAAAGTCTGGTTGAAGATTTGTAGCTCGGGTGTCCGTTGTTGTGGTTCTGTTCGCCGAGCTGGAAGTTTTTGCTGCAAACGTTTCGTTCCCTGGCTAGGGAACATCATCAGTGCTATTGGAGCCTCCTGTGAAGCGCTGCTTTGATGTTTCTTCCGGTATTTATAGTGGTTTGTTCTTGCCGCTTCCGGGTGTCAGTTTCAGCTGTAGTAGTTTGTATGTGGGGTCCAGGTCGATGTGTCTGTTGATGGATGTTCTTGCCGCTTCCGGGTGTCAGTTTCAGCTGTAGTGGTTTGTATATGGGGTCCAGGTCCATGTGTGGTCCTAGCCAGGGAACGAAACGTTTGCAGCAAAAACTTCCAGCTCGGCGAACAGAACCACAACAGGTTTGGTGAACTTCTGCAGTGTGTCTTGTAGATTGTACGCACTGCTGCTACTGAGTGTCCGTGGTGGAGGGAGTGGATGTGGTGCCAATTGAGTGGGGGCTGCTTTATCCTGGATAGTGTCAAGCTTGTTGGGTGTTGTTGGAGCTGCCCCCACCCAGGCAAGTGGGGAGTGTTCCAACACACCCCTGACTTGTGCCTTGCAGATGGTGGACAGGCTTTGGAGAGTCAGGAGGTGAGTTACTCGCTACAAGATTGCTAACCTCTGACCTGCTGTTGTAGCCCCAGTATATAAATGGTGAGTCCAGTTCATCTGGTTGTAACCCCCAGGATGTTGACTTGGGGGTGGGATTCAGGATTACCATTAAATTGGCAGAATTTGATGCATGCCTTTTTCTCTCTGCAGCTCAGGCCACAGTGCTGAAGGTTTCAAGCAATCACATGGTTTACACATGCCCCGAGGGGATGAATGTCACCTTTAAGTGCAGCCTTTCTGGCCATCTAAAGGACCGGCATGATTTCTTGGCCAAACTTTGGTACTACAGCCGCAGCAAGAACGCCCTGTGCAAGGAGAAGATGCACATCCGTAACACCACGGTCACGTGGGAGAACCACAATCCGAGCAAGGGTCACGGGGTCTACATGAGCTCCAATCACCAGGGCGTGTTCTGGGTCAACCTCAGTAACCTGGTTCCAGATGACGAGGGCGTTTACTGCTGTGTGGTGCATGAACTGCACAGATCACAGCCAAACACACACCACCCGAAAATCGAGCTGACTGTGTATGGCACCATGGAGCTCCAGGTCACCCCAGGTAGGTTTCGGAAGAAAACGATTCTGTCCGGGAATGTGCACAGCCGGCTCGATCCCTGTAACCTGACCTTTGACCCAAGTGCGGGAATTTTCTCTAGGCCAATACTTTTACCTCCAGGGTCTCACACCTTTCTTTGAAAGAAGATGGCCTAGTTATTTGTCCCAAGGCTGACAAGTGGGATCATCCTGTGCACAGGTTGCCTGCTTCGCCTTCTGTTTCATAAGTGTGCAAACTGTCTGCGAAATGTATCATTGCATCTTTCAGTGATTTGAACTGAAAGAGAGTCGGGCAACAACAACAAGTTGCATTTACATAGCCTCTTCTTCACTGAATGAAATGTCCTAAATGATTTCGCAGGATGACTGACAATCAAGATGTAACACTGAGCCACTGGATGGGGTTTTAGTGCAAGTACCAACATTGAGGTCAAGGATTTGGGTGTGTGCCATGCTGACAAGTGCAGAGAGTTGAGACAGAGGCTGACTGACATTTCTCTTAATTTCACAAAATGGCACCTTTCTCAAGGTGAGGTGGTCCCCTGAATTGATCAAAATTCTATCCGTGATTAAGGTTTTACTAATTAAACACCACGATAGTACCCATGAACCAGCTAGTTGGAAATGTTTCACTTGGATTGGTGGCACCATGACTCGGTGGTTAGCACTGCTGCCAGGGACCCGGGTTTGATTATACTCTCAGATGTCTGTCTATGTGGAGTTTGCACGTTCTCCCTGTGACTGTGTGCATTCCCTCTAGATGCTCCACTTTCTTCCCACACTCCAAATGTGTGCAGGTTAGGGCGGATTGGCCAAGCTAAATTGCCCGTTGTGTCCAGGGATGTGTGGGTTAGCCATGGGAGATGCAGCGTTTTAGGGATGGGAAGCTCTTAAAAGGGTTGGCGTGGATGTGCCGAATGGCCAGCCTCCACCCTGGACATAAGTGAGGGCAGATGTGACTGCATGGTTAACTGGAGGGAACCGTAGCCTTAATTTTTGTTAATGATCTCAGCACCAGAAAGGATTTCTGTGTCAGCATGATTCAGGGTCTTGCAGTGATTCAGGGTCTTGCAGTGATTCAGGGTCTGGCAGTGATTCAGGGTCTTGCAGTGATTCAGGAAGGCAGCTAACCACCACCTTTTCCATGCCAACTTGAGATGGCACAATGGTACCCACTTGGTGCCTTCCTGTGACTGAACACAAAAGAACGAGATGTAACGGTATCCTCCACAGCAGCCATCAAAGCTGCGCTCCCTCCACTCAAAGCTGCGCTCCCTCCACTCCCACTGTGCCATCGCAGCTCCTGTAGTGTCTTCCCTGATGTAATGCAGGTCGACTCGCAGACAATGCGATGCTGGAATGGCTACAAGGCTGATCCTTGCTTCAACACAAAGTTTCAGCAAAACTTGAGACCCTTTAGCTCTAGTAGATGATGGAGAGAGGACACGGGGAACATAGGGCACAGCAAAATGTCATTTTTAACCACATGATTGCAGGACAGAGCACACAGACCTAACAGTTGCACCCCCACCCCTAATCTCAGCCAATGTCTGTCTCTCAACAAGCTTCACTAGATCTGATTACAGAGTCATACAGCATGGAAACAGACCTGTCCATGCTGAACCTAATCCCAGCTGCCTGCTCCTGGCCCATATCCATTCAAACTGTTCCTATTCATGTATCCATCCAAATGTATTTTAAATGTTGTAATTGTACTCACATCCACCACATCCTCAGGAAGTTCATTCCACACACAAACCACCTGTAAAATGCTTGCCTCTTACTTTTTAAAAAAAATCTCTCCTATCACCTTAAAAATGTGACCCCTCGTCTTTAATCCCCCATCCTAGGGAAAAGACAATGACCGTTAACTCACGAGGAGTATAGATAGAGTTTATAAACCTCGATAATGTCATCTGTCAACCCCAGCGAGAAAAGTCCCAGCCTTTCTTTGTAACTCAAACCTTCCAGACCTGGTCATTTCTCAGATTATTGTTTGTGGGGTTTCACTGTGCAATAATTGGCTGTATTGCATCACTGGGATTACTGCAGAAAATGCTGAAGGTTAGCTGCAAATTGCTTTGGGGCATTGGGACTATCTGAGACACTTTATAAATGCATGTGCTTATTTCCTTTAAACCGGAAAATGGATAAAACCCACGCCTGATATCAAGGGGTGCACCTCATCCACAGTGTCACCAGGAGCTGGATATTCTGCCAGGTAAGGGAAAGGAGACAAAATATTTGAGAAGGAACACTGAGCTCCATCAGTCAGATGGTCTTCCTCCGTGTATGTGTCTGCTGGTACCAACACCAACTTCACACACTGAATTGTGAAGAAATTGCTGAACTGCTCTTTTTTATATCTTACCCATCCACAGGAAATGGAACTCACGTTGCTAATCAGAAATGTACTTTTCGTGACCGTACCGAAGTATCAGATACAGAAGGTAAGATATTTACTCTCTCATCTTATTTCGGGATTAACTATCCCTTCCCCTACGCTTAGGAATGGGGGCAACCATTTTACTCTTTTTGGCAACAACTCATTTCCACTGTCCAGTTTGGTGGGATTGTCTTTGTGTAGCTCTTTCCTACTTCAGCGAAGCCTTACAATGTGCAAGCAGGCCATTCAGCCCATCGAGTTCACCCATATCTCTGTAACCCTGCATTTCCCATGGCCAATCCACCCTAACCTGCACATCTTTGGACTGTGGGAGGAAACCGGAGCACCCAGAAGAAACCCACGCAGACACTGGGAAGAATGTGCCAACTCCACACAGATAGAAGGTGCCCCGAGGCTGGAATTGAACCTGGGTCCCTGGCGCTGTGAAGCAGCAGTGCTAACCACTGAGCCACCGTGCTGCCCGATTCAGTTGGCTTGCGCAACGTTTTCTCCTCCTGCACGTTCAGTGTGGTCCTCCAAAACCCTTCAGTGATTGTCTTCTCTTTGTCACCTCTGTGCTGGGACTATCTGCAGACATAGGAAAGATAGTGGGCCCCACCAAGACTTACCCTTCCATCAGCTCCCGTAAGCCCTCTCCTAAAACTGTGTTGCCAGGTTACAATCACTGAATCAGAACAGAGGACAGCAGAGAAGGAGTCCTTCCAGCCCCTTGCCAAACTGTTAGATTAGATTACTTACAAGATTAGATTATTTACAGTGTGGAAACAGGCCCTTCGGCCCAACTAGTCCACACCGGCCCACCAAAGCGCAACCCACCCAGACCCATTCCCCTACATTTACCCCTTCACCTAACACTGCGGGCAATTTAACATGGCCAATTCACCTAACCTGCACATTTTGGACTGTGGGAGGAAACCGGAGCACCCAGAGGAAACCCACGCAGACACGAGGCGAATGTGCAAACTCCACACAGTCGCCTGTGTTGAAGAGCAATTCATTGAGTTGCACCCTCCTCCTCTTTCTATCCCATGAATTTTAAATTTCTGTTTCATGTACAGAAGAACCTCGATATCCAGCAGTGAAATAATTGAACTTTGGATCTTCTGGACAAGATCACAAGGTCCCGATGCGTGGCTAACTCTGTTATATGGCATTCGGTTAACTGAACAAAATATTCCCCGCCCGTGTCCTTTAGATAATTGAGTTTCCTCTATATTTATCCCTTCTTTTATTTTAATTTAACCTACTTTTCCTAACCAGCTGCTGCAGAGATGTCATTCCACAGAAGTCAGTCCTCCTGGCCATTGTGCCACATCTGTATCCACCACCTGATCGGCTAATTCATTCCCATTCCTAAACATTTGCTGCAAGAGGAAGTGTTCCTTCCTGTCACCTTTGGTTCTTCAACCTGTTTCCTTCACCCATTGAAAACTGTTTCTCGCTATTTACTGAATCAAAAAATGATTTTAAACAGCTCTGTCAAATCTCCCTATAGCCTTCACTGTTAAAAACAACAGTGTAGTCACAATTGCCTCCAGCTGTTGGTATATTTTAAAATTCATTCTCTTATGTGCGACAGTATGAATGTTAATTTTGTATCTATTATTTACTGTGTGTGTGTGCGTGTTCTGAGCTGACAGCTGTAAGAAGTTAACTGGAGAACTGTAACACTCAGAGAACACATGGACAGTCAATCCTGTCTCGGCACAAGGGTGGGAGTTGTTGGCAAGTTTTTACAGCATAACAATATATAAAAATAGGAGCAAGAATAGGACATGCAGCCTTTTGTGACAGCTCCAGCATTCAAACATAGAACAGTACCACACAGGAACTGGCCCTTCGGCCCACCGTGTCTGTGCTGACCATGATGCTATTCTAGGAGAAAGTGAGGTCTGCAGAAGCTGGAGATCAGAGCTGAAAATGTGTTGCTGGAAAAGCGCAGCAGGTCAGGCAGCATCCAAGGAACAGGAAATTCGACGTTTCGGGCATAAGCCTGAATTCCTGAAGAAGGGCCGATGCCTGAAACGTCGAATTTCCTGTTCCTTGGATGCTGCCTGACATGATGCTATTCTAAGCCAGTATGATCATGGCTGACCATCCAGCTCCGTACCCTGCTCCCATTTACTCCCTTTAGCCTCAAGAACGATATCCAACTCCTTGAATGCATCCAACATTTTGTCCTCAACTGCCTTCTGTGGCATAGAATTCCACAGTCCCTTTGAGTGAAGAAATTCCTCCTCATCTCAGTTGTAAATGGCTTATCCTGTATCCTTCACTGTGACCCCCAATTCTGGAATCCCCAGTAGTCAGGAACATTCTCCCTATGTCACTTGGAATAGTTGAAGTGTTACTGAACAGTCAGTTTTAGGAAGTGAGTCAGAGGAAGGCGGGGGAGGATGGGTGGGGGTGGGGGTGGGGGGAAGGTGTGATTGCTATATTTGGGCTGCTAGTCAGTCAATATTTAGGATGGAGACTTTCTCTGGAAAAGGATGTTGCCGTGGCTAAAGGGTTAGGATGCTGAGTAGTGCAGGAAACCAGTAGGTTCTGCTGAGTGTTGGGGTTAAAGATCAGGAAAGGTCCTGCAATTTTGGAATCTCAGAAGAAGGCTCCAAACCATGACTGGTTCAGTGCAATTGAGAGTGGGGCTGAAGGAAGTCCACAAGTAGTATATGCTTGATGCACGGAGCAAGATTGGAGCTTGGTGAAACCCAGAGGCCATGTTAGTTTGGTGAAATTATCTGTTTGCAATGAAGCTGAAATGGAGTACTGTTCCCAGAATTTAGGGGGAAGCACAGTGAGTAACCAGAACATTGAAGCAGTCTGTGGCTGTGTGGCTTTTGAGGGAGTTCATGAGCTAGCTCTTTGAAAGTGAAGAATCTGGAATCCTTAGAGAGGAGACAGGGTTCTTTGTTATGAGAGTCGGGGATCCACGGTGAGGGAAAAATGCAAGTGATAAGCATACAGTAAATGGCATAATTCTTCAGAGCATTGAGGTACACCAGGATCTTGGGGTACAAGTGAATAGCTTCCAGAAAATGGCAGTACAAGTGGATAGGTTGATGAAGAAGGTGTATGGCATGCTTGACTTCATCAGTCGGGGCAAGGACAGAAGTTGGTAAGTCATGTTGCAGCTGTATAACACATTAGTTAGACCACATTTGGAGTATTTCTGTTGCGTAGTTCTGGCTGACACATGATAGGAAGGATGTGGAGGCTTTGGAGATGGTGCAAAGGAGATTTACTAGGATGGTGCCTGGATTGGAGCATATTAGCTCTAAGGAGAGGTTGGACAAAGTTGGATTGTTTTCATCAGAGCCTGAGTGGTGACCTGATAGAAATATGTGAAATTATGAGAGGCTTGGATAGGGTGGATGATTGGAGTCTTTTTCCGAAGTTGGAAGTGTCAAATACTGGGGGCATAGGTTTAAGGTGAGAGGGGGCAAGATGAAAAGATATTTTTGCACAGAGGGTGGTAGGTGCCTGGAATGTACCGCTGGAGTAGGTGCTAGAAACAGATACAATAGCAATGTTTAAGAGGCACTCTGAGAGACACACGGACAGGCAGGGAATAGAGGGGTATGGGCCATGTGCAGGCAGATGGGATTAGAATGGCATCACGCTCAACACTGACACAGTGGGTTGAGGATCCTGTTTTCTGTTTGATGTTAGTGGTTAATACACTGAAATTGAAAAGGTAGTCTCAGTAATAAGAGGGTGGCATGATGACTCAGGTTAGCACTGCTGCCTCACAGCGCCAGGGACCTGGGTTCGGGTAACTGTCTGTGTGGAGTTTGCACATTCTCCCCATGTCTGTGTGGGTTTCCTCCAGGTACTCCCATTTCCTCCCACAGTCCAAAGATGTGTGGGTTAGGTGAATTGGCCAGGCTAAATTGCCTGTAGTGTTAGGTGCATTCATCAAAGGTAAATGGGTCTGGGTGGATTACTCTTTGGAGGGTCGGCGTGGACTTGTTGAGCTGAAGGGCCTGTTTCCACACTGTAGGGAATCTAATCTAATGAAGATCATGACAAAATCCCTGATTATTGTAAAAAAAATCCATCTGGTTTACTAATGTCCGAGAGGGAAGGAAATCTGCTATCCTTCTCTAGTCTGGCCTACATGTGACTCCAGACCCACAGCAATGTGGCTGATAATTTCACTTCCCAGTTAAATGGTTGGGGATGGGTAAAAAATGCTGGTCTTACCAGTGACACCAATATCCCTTGAACGAATATGTTTAAAAAAACTAGCTGATTTCCTTTCTCAACAAGGCCTCATCTTTTAAAGGAAGATTTCATTCATATTAATTTTCAGACTTTGTGACAGAAACATATTTCCTCTTCTGAAGTGCACAGCCAGTTGGCAGGCTGGCTTTGCTTATGGGCAGTCAGGACTACACCCCACCCCCACCCCCCAGCCATGCAATGATCAGAAAATAAACTTCAGAATAACTCAATGAAACTGAAAACCAATCGTTGGAAACAGAAGCAGATGACAGGTTGTCCTTGACTGTTAACATTTACTCAATGGACAGCACATGTACACGTTAGCTCAGCTGGATGGACAGCTGCGCTGTAATACAGAGTGTCGCCAACAGCGTGGGGTCAATTCCTGCACTGGCTGAGGTTACCCTGAAGCACTCTCCTACATAACCTCTCCCCTTGCCTGAGGTGTGGTGACCCTGAGGTTACACCACCACTCATCTTTCTCTAATGGGAGAGCGGCCGTACGGTTGGGTAAGACTCTGGTGACTTTACCTTACACCAACAAAATCTCTTCTCTTTCAAAGTTAAAAATCACACAACAACAGGTTTAATTGAAAGCACACTAGCTTTCGGAGCGATGCTCCATCAGGTGACAGTGGAGGGCTCAATCCTAACACACAGAATTTATAGCAAAAATTTACAGTGTGATGTAACCGAAATTATACATTGAAAAATTGATTGTCTGTTAAGCCTTTCATCTGCTTGAATACCATGATGGTTTCACTTCTTTCATATGTAAATCACAAAACCTTTTTTTAAGAAGTTGCATTCTCGGGTTAGCTGTTAACAATGGTGATAGTTAGACAATATGTTGAAGGTGTTTGCCCCCTGTGTTCTCTCTCTATGCCATGAGGTTTAGATTGATTCTAAACTAAAAAGTGAGATAATGGAGTTTTACAATAATTCATGCAGTTTTTGAGCTCAGAGTTCTACATGAATGCATGCAGTTTTTGAGCAAATTACAATGTAACCCTGCAAGTACAAATTCACACCACAAAATGTATGTGTGCACGTGGATCTTTGTCTGTATGTGTGTGTCTGTCTGGGGTGGGGGTTGTGAGTGTGAGAAAGTGTATGTGTGCGTGTTTCTAGAGTGCAGAGTGTCTTAAGTCTATGAGGGGGTGCGTGTGGGAGTGTATGAGTCTGTAAGGGTGTGTGTGGGTGTCTGTGTGCGCATCTGTATATGTGTGTGTCCGTGTGTATGTGTGTATAGAAGTGCCTGTGTGTGTGTGTGTGAGAGTGTGTGTGTGTGTAGTGCAATGGTGGTCACCTGGAGTGTGACGTGAACCCAAGGTCCCGGTTGAGGCCCTCCCTATGGGTACCGAATTTAGCTATCAGCCTCTGCTCGGCCACTTTTCGGGACAGGCAGCAGCTATCACCATTGTTAACAGCTAACCTGAGAATGCAACTTTTTAAAAAAAGGTTTTGTGATTTACACATGAAAGAAGTGAAATTATCACTGTATTCTAACAGATGAAAGGCTTAACAGACAATTAATTTTTCAATGTATAATTTCAGTTACGTCACACTGCAAATTTTTGCTATAAATTCTGTGTTACGATTGAGCCCTCCACAATCACCTGATGAAGGAGCGTCACTCCGAAAGTTAGTGTGCTTCCAATTAAACATGCTGGACTATAACTTGGTGTTGTGTGATTTTTAACTTTGTACACCCCAGTCCAACACCGGCATCTCCAAATCTTCTCTTTCAGAAATACTGCATTAAGTCCAAAATCTGCTGAATGTGGATTTGATTATCCTTAAATGACCTGTCCTCTGTGGGAGGGAATAATGACACGGTCTCAGAGAAAAAACAAATTCTTCACTGCATCTTAAATGGAATCCTCCTTATTTCTAAATATCCAATTCAGTCTTCCCAAAAATGGAACAAATCCTCATGGGATCCACCCTGCCAAGCTTCCAGATGAGGTCACCATTTGAATGGAAACATTTATACAGGATAGGGTACTGTGGAAGGAGGGGAGTTGGATCAGGTAGCATTGGATAGCTCTACCACAGTCAAGATGGGCCAAATGGTCTCCTTCTGTGCTTTGCCATCCTTCAATGACGGGGTGTGGGTGTGTCTTCCTTTCTGAATGGCTGCACATGCCATGCATATCGATTAATGCTTTGTTTTATATTTGAATCCCCCAGCCACCACAGCTGCTGCTCTTGCCACCATGGGATGTGTCATTGGCATCTTGTCTTTGCCCCTGATTCTGCTCCTTATCTACAAACAGAGGCAGGGTGCAGCCACCAGGAGACGTAAGTGAGAAACCAGCTCGGGGGGGGGGGGGGTGGGGGAGGGGGGGGTTGCTTACAGCAGCTCTGCATGACACTAATGCAAGATGTCTGGATGGATGTTGGCAGTCACACCAAATATTTCACAGCTGCTGGTTACCTGTATTCAGGAACTTCTGCAAACATTTATACACTCACAGCAGATCCCCATAGGTATTACTATACTCTTGGCAAAACCTTGCAATTATTGACACGGTCTCGGTGATCCCCTATAAATACTGACACACCTCCTCTCCAGGGACCCCCAGTAAATACTGACACACTCCCCCCCAGGGACCCCCCTGGAAATACTGACACAATTCCCCGCACCCCTCTGGGGCCCCCCTGTAAACACTGACACACTCGCCCCCCCCCCCCCCAGGGACCCCCCTGGAAATACTGACTCACTCCCCCCTGGGGACCCCCTGTAAATACTGACACACTCCCCCCCCCAGGGACCCCACCTGTAAATACTGACACACTCCCCCCCACCCGGGACCCCCCCTGTAAATGCTGACACATACCCCCAAGGACCCCCCTGTAAATACTGACACACTCCCCTCAGGGATCCCCTGTAAATACTGACACATTCCCCCCAGGGACCTCCCTGTAAATACTGACACGCTCCCCTCCAGGGACTCCCCTGTAAATACTGACACACTCCCCTCCAGGGACCCCCCTGTAAATACTGATACACTCCCCCTGGGACCCCCTGCAATTTCTGTCAAAATTCCCCCTGGACCCCATACTTTTTCAAGACCCATTCCCCCAGGGACCCCCTGTAAATAGTAACACACTTCCTGAGGACCCCCACCTTATACTGACATTCCTGCTGTTGCAATCACTCTCTCAAGCTCCCCCACACCCCTGTATCACTGTCACTCTTTCAGACACACACTGCTATCAATGCCACTCTCTCAGATCTACAGTCAATGTCACATTATCTCTGTTTTTTCCCCTAAAGTTGAGCAGATATTACAGTTCCTGATTATCTGCAGACCAGTCAGTTTTGTCTTGCTCTGCTTTTCCCTGACCAGTTTGTTTTGGTATTTGAACGCCAAAGAAGTGTTCACTTCATAAACAGATACTTCTGAAAATGAGATAGAATGGCATTCTGTATCCAAACAGGCACTCCTATTCACAGCAATGAAGGCCTCCAATTTTCATCAGTGTGAGAGATCTGTTTATAAAATATCCTTATCGTGTGTCTCAGACCTTCTCCTGGAAATGCGTTTCTGTTATGTCGGGAGACAGAGCACCCATTTTAACCGCAATACCATTTCACAGCAGGCAAGCAGTCAGAGCTAATCTGCTGATGCTGGCAGAAGGAAAATAAAACTTTTTTTTCCACTCAATGAGTGTTTTGGGTCTGGAATGTACTGCCTGGAAATGTGGTGGAGGCAGGTTCAACTGAGGCATTCAAGAGGGGCACTGGATGGCTTATTAAAACAGGAACAATGTTGGGGAACAGGAGAAAAGACGGGGGGATTGGTATTGAGTGAAAGTGCACCGACAGCCGGTGCAGAAATCGGTGGCTCAGTGGTTAGCACTGCTGCCTCACAGCACCAGGATCCCAGGTTCAATTCCAGCCTCGGGTGACTGTCTGTGTGGAGTTTGCACATTCTCCTCGTGTCTGCGCGGGTTTCTTCCGGGTGCTCCGGTTTCCTCCCACAGTCCAAAGATGTGCAAGTCAGGTGGATTGTCCAAAGTGTTTGGTGCATTAGTCAGAGGGATATGAGTCTGGATGGGTTACTCTTCGGTGGGTCGGTGTGGACTGGTTGGGCCGAAGGGCCTGTTTCCACACTGTAGGGAATCTAATCTAAAATGACAGGCTAAATAGAGTCATACAGCATGGCAATACACTCTTTGGTCCAACTCATCTGCACCGACCAGGCATCTCAATCTCACCTAGTCCCATTTGCCAGCATTTAGCCCACATCCCTCAACTCTTCCAGTTCATATGACCTCCTTCCGCACCATTAAAAATTCTATGATACTATGAATGGCTTTGTTCACAGGGTTTGATGCCCACCTGGATAACTATAAGAACAAGGCAATGGCCATGGGTTTGAAAATGTATTTGTGGCACAGCAGTCCTTCAGAGCTGCGCTGGAGACTGTGTCAGCCTGATTGAAGCATGGTTGCATTTGTGGTTTGAGTGTCAGAGAATGTCTAACCCAGTCAGCGAAATTTAGCAGGTAATGTCCCCATCAGCGTTTGATAATAGCACTGTAGAAATAGCAGAAGTATTAGCAGCTGATGATTGTAATCAGGCATCCCACAGAACTTTCCTGTTCCACCTCCACACTGTCTCATGACACAACTAAGGTAACGCAAAGCCAACCTGCTGTCAGCAATATTGTGAGGAGTCAGTGTGAAAAGAAACCTTTAACCTGTCATGCAACAGTGCAGATACATTCAAGGAGAAGTCAGGTAAGTATAATCGAGAAATGAACGGACCGTTTTACTGATGGGGTAAGATGACAATTCAAGCAGAATGTCACGGTCTGTATAGGTCGTTTGAGCCAAGGTACACACAATGTAATTGATGCATTAAGTTTTAAACTTTTGAATCATTTGTGGTTTTTCTTCTGCAACTTGTACATGCAATATTTCAATTTTTCACAGTCTCACCTCACTTCTTTCTGATTGCAGGAGCCCATGAGCTTGTCCGAATGGATAGGTACGGTTATTTTTATTGGTCCTCCAATCTTTCTGTTAAACTGAAGGGGATGTCCTCCTTGACTTTGCCCTTTCATACAGGCAATACAGTCAAGGTTTCAGAACGTGAGTCAGCGCCAACCTGCTGGGGCATCGTCATGGGGGAGCAGTGTGAAGGGCAAAGAAATGACTCACTAACAAATCCTTGCTTAAAGTTTATTTCCCTTCAGTTACCATGGGGTGTTCAGCAGAGTGGGCCTGTACCTCACCTTGATGTTATAATGTTGTCTGACAACTGAAATTAACTCTATCCATCCATTCTACGCAGAGTTAATCAAAGTGGGCTCATGCTCCCTCCAAGATGAAGTGGTAGGGGAGGGGAGGTCACCTTGGATTGCTCATGTGACTTTTAAGATCAGAAGAGATGTAGGCCTTTCTGTAGAACAGCTCTTCACTCTCTCACCAATGCATTGTGGATCAAGGTGCAGACCACAGCCTGTGGCTGGGATTAATGTCACAAAGTTTGGCTTGTTCACATAATCTTCATCTATCAGTTGTTTTACTGGGTGTACCTGGTAACACAGAGGTTAGACCATCACCTTGCCTGACTGGTGAGAGTTTCAAAGGGTAAATAACTGTACGTTAGCATGCTCATGGGGTTTGACAGATTGTCTATGGTCCAGAGTGCCCTAGATGTCCAGCAGTCAGGCACAAATCCCCTTAACATAAACGATCATGGTGTCGAAAACTGGAAAATAATCCCGAAACGATCGGAAAATGAAAACAGAAAATGCTGGAGAACCTTAGCAGACCTGGTAGCATCTATGGAGAGAGAAACAGAGTTAGTGTTTAAAGTCTGGCATGATTCTTCTGCTTCATCAGAGGAAGAAGTCATCGGTGAAGAAGGCTACCTCAGAATATAACTGGGCCGGTAGGCTGAGGGATCACAGATGGAGTTTAATTTAGATAAGTGTAAGGTGTTCTGTTTTAGTAAGACAAACTAGAGCAGCACTCACACAATTAATGGTAGGGCCCTGTGAGGGTGTTGTTGAACAGAGAGACCTAGGCACATAGTTCCTTGAATGTGGCATCACAGGGAGATAGGCTGTTGAAGAAGGCATTTGACATGCTTGCCTGACATTCTGACATTGGTCAGAACATGGAGTAGAGGAGTTGGCACACCATTTTACAAGACATTGACAAGGCCACATTTGGGATTCTGCATACAATTCTGGTTGCCCTGCTTTAGGAAGGATGTTATTAAGCTGGAAAGGGTGCAGAAAAGGTTTACAAGAATGTTACTCAGACTGGAAGGTTTGATTTATAAGGAGAGGATTGGCACTTCTTTCCCTGGAGCGTCGGAGGCTGAGGGGTGACCTTATGGTGGTTTACAAAATCATGAGGGGCATGGAGAGAGTGAATTGACAAGGTCTTTTCTTCAGGGTAGTGTAGTCCAAACCTGGAGGGCGTAGGTTTGAGGTGAGAGGGGAAAGGTTTAAAAAGGACCTGAGGGGCAACTTTTTCACACACAGTTTAGTGCATGTATGAAACGAGCTGCCAGAGGAAGTGGTAGAGACTAGCACTATTACTATATTTAAAAGATATTTGGACAGACACGTGAATAGGAAAGGCTTAGAGGAATATAGGACAAATGCAGGTAAATAGAACTAGTTCAGTCTAGGAAACCTGGTCAGCATGGATGAGTTGGGCTGAAGGGCCTGTTTCTGTGCTGTCAGTCTCTATGACTCTGAGTCACTTCTAAAGAAGTATCATACAGGTCTTGAAATGTTAACTCTGTTTCTCTCTCCGCAGATACTGCCAGAACTGCCGAGTTTCTTCAGCACTTTCTACTTTTATTTCAGATTTTCAGCATCTGCAGTATTTTAGTTATAGCTGAAATGATAAAATTTGTTTCTGACTAACCGGTAGAAATGAACAACCTCGGGCCAAAAGTAATGAGTGTGGAATTTGTTTTCCTGATCTACAGTGAGGCGATAGGCGTGGAGAATCCAGTATTTGAGGAGATTCCAGCCCAAAGTTCTGAAGTGAAACCAAGGACACTGGATATTCGTCGCCTCCCATCAGACTCGGACCGCCATCTCCTCTCCGAACCCAACACTCCGCTTTCTCCTGAGGCACTGCCACGGTTCTTCCCAACACTCGGTAAGTTTGCTTTCTTCCATTCATCATTCAGGTCAGCACAAGGAGGGGAGAAACCAATGCAATTCCCCGGAAAAGGCTCACTTGGATAAGCTCTGGATTCTCAGATGTCTGCCGAGGTACACTGGGTAATGCTCTGACCCCCAAGTCTGAAGCCTTTGGGGTTGAGTTGGTTCAAGTCCCGCTCGGGAAGCCTCAGCACAAACATCTACACTGACCTTCCCAGTGCCACTATGGAGCCAGTGCTGTACTGAGTCACACAACATGGAAACAGACCCCCTCAGTCCAATTCGGCCATGTCGATCAAACTAAACTAGTCCCGTTTGCCTGCATTTGGCCAATATCTTTCTAAACCTTTCCTATTCATGTTTCTGTCCGGATGCCTTCTAAGTGTTGTCACTGTACCAGCCTCCACTACTTCCTCTGGCAGCTCATCCCATACACATAGCATTCTCTGTGTGAAAAAGCTACCCCTTTTAAATCTCACTTTAAACCTATGCCCTCTAGTTTTGAACTCCCCTATCCTAGGGAAAATATTCACTTATTGACCTTATCGATGCCCCTCAATGTTTTGTAGACCTCTATAAGGTCACCCATCAGCCTTCTATACTCCAAGGAAAAAAGTTCCAGCCTCTCCTTATAACTCTCACCCTCCAATTCCAACAACATCCTTGTAAATCTTTCCATTCTAATTGAATAATACCCTTCCTATAAACGGGAGACCAGAACTGTACAAAGTAATCCTAAAGTGGTCTCACCAATGTCCTGTACACCTGCGAAATGATGTCCCAATTCCCACAGTCAATGCTCTGACCAATGAAGACAAGTGTGCCACACACCTTCTTTACTATCTGGTCTGCCTGTGATGCTACTTTCAAGGAACAGTGTACTTGAACCCTTAGGTCTATTTCAAGAATGTGGTGCTGGAAAAATCACAGCAGGTCAGGCAGCATCTGAGGATCAGGTTCCTGGTGAAGGGCTTATGCCTGAAATGTTGATTCTCCTGCACCTCAGATGCTGCCTGATCTGCTGTGCTTTACCAGCATTATACTCTCAACTCTGATCTCCAGCATCTGCAGCCCTCACTTTCCCCAAGGCCTCACCATTATCTGTCTAAGTCCTGCCCTGATTTGACTTACTAAAATGCAGCACCTCACATTTATCTATATTAAGTTCCATCTGCCACTGCTGAAAGATTTGTCTTTCAGATAAGACGGTAAACCAAGTCTAATCGCATCCCTTCAGATGGACATCGGCAGGGGAGACTGAGGAAGGGATGAGGGAACAAGACTCGGAGAGAGTGAGGCAGGGAGAAGGAGGAGGAAAGAGGGGTTGGGTTTGAAGAAAGAGGGAGCTGAAGGTGTCTGAGCGTAGCAAGTGGTTGCAAGGAGTGGGAGGGGTGGAAGAGGTTCCAGTAATAGACCAGATCTTCAACAGACGTCTAAGAACAGGAGAAGCCCATTTTGTTTTTAAAAAAAGGTATAATTTGACCCTGAGAAGACTGAGACATGCCAACAGATGAAAGTGGAATTCAGCGGAGAGGGCAAAACAGTGCCCCCAATGAGCGGTACACATTGTGCATACCTGTAATGGTGGAGGTGTTGTGGTTAACACTTAGCTTCTCTTGCAGAGACGGCAAGGCTGTGCACCAGAACTGGTGCATCACCACAAGACAAGATCTACCAAGAATGACTTTTCTTTTACATTCATTTCTAGATTTACTGAGGTGAAGGGACAACAGCGACTTGTACAAAGTGGTAAAAAAGTACCGTAGTGCTTTCACAGGAGTGTCACCAAAAAAAAACTCTCATGTTGAGCCTCACAAGGAGATATCAGGCCAGGTGACCATAAGGGACATGGGTTTTAAACAGTGATTGAAAAGGAGGACAGGGAGGTGAAGGGGTTTAGGGAGATAATTCCAGAGCTACAGGACTGTCAGCGTGACCCCACAGACAAAAGGGGTGTGAAGTCCATAACAGTACAGAATGTGCAGAAGACAAGATTGTAGGTGCATGGGGATTTTGAAGGGCTGTGGAACCGGAAGCATTTAGAGGGAATGCAAGCAGGAGTATTCCAATCCTTCACAGTTTGGAGACCTCACTGGGTACTTTTGACCATATGTGACAGTGTAGAACAGACAGTGGTGAATTGGTCAATGTTTTCACATCCTACTCAGTTCTTTTACTACTTTGAGCAGTGTTCCTCGGTGACTCCAGGAATGCAAAGATCAAAGCCAACCACATTCCTCACTTTGATGGGCTCATGATAACTCAAAACATTCCTTGACATAGAAAATAATCAACACACTTGCAATGTCAATTGTGAACAGAGGCTGTTGCAATAAAGAGGCTGAAAATTCTGCACTGATACAAAGAAAAATATTCACAAACAAATCAGCAGAAAACACAGATATTCCATGCTATGACTAAAACTGCTCCATGTGTAGAAGCTATCTCTCAGATTCATGATGCCACAGTAAACCACTTCCTGTTCTGAAAGTTTCAAGTACAAATTGTCTTCAGCACTGAAATTCTTTACACTGTTTAACGTTTCTGCTCCAACTCCCACAGTAAAAATAAACCTTTTACTGCACTAACCATATTATTACATAATCATAAGCCCTGACCTTTGACAAAGTTCAGTGAAGCGCTTGACTATTTTTCATAAATTGAAAGGATAAATAAATGTGCGGCCACTATGATTCTGCTGCTTTCAGTTTTGAATCTTGCTGAAAAGAGAGATGTATTGTTGAAGATTCCCAAGTTGCAATCGTCAGGACAAATGCAAGAACGCCACATTTCAGACGATTACAATTTACACTGCAGGAGAGAAGGAACAGGATGGGTTAGCAAATCAAACTTTGATTGGGTGGCACATTTCCGTGGCAAAAGCAATGAGAAACAATAGTCTCCCAAAGCTCTGGGCTATTTCATAAAATATGCAAATCCTGCACAGATTCCCTTTATTTACAGAGAATGGATCTCTGTTTAAGAATGTATGAAGTTTCTAGGAAACGTAAATGATCTATGCTATGGACTCAACTGATGGTCTTCATTGGTTGTTAGTGTGGCTATTAAGCAAAAGCGAGGACTGCAAATGCTGGAAATCAGAGTTTGGATTACAGTGGTGCTGGGAAAGCACAAGCGGTCAGGCAACATCCGAGGAGCAGGAAAATTGACACTTCGGGCAAAAGCCTTTCATCAGGACTGACCTCCTGATTGACATTCAGCCCTCAATGAAGAATCTTCCTCTTTCCCCGAAGAGTTAACCAAAATATCTGTGAGGGGTGTGATGAACCCAAATCCAACTGTGCTTTGAACACTTCATAACAACTTCAGGAAATTCTTTTTTCCTTTCTACTGTTGCGGGTACTAAACAAAATGAAAGGTTCATCGAGGGTTCTGAAGAAAGCTTAACTGGACCTGAAAAGTTAGCTGTTTCTCTTTCCACAGGTGCTGCCAGACCTGCTGAGTTTCTCTAGTGCTTTCTGTTATTGTTTGAAATCTTTACATGATCTGAAGAGAGAGAGAGCACTTCTGAAAGGCTTTTGTTTAATGCTGCTCTATATACATTTAATTAGATGTTGAATGGGAGATATTGACTTAAAGCATATTCTGTTGCATTTTGCCAGAACTTGTGCCTGACTCCCCAAAGTGATGCAGCCGTGGAGTGGAACATGCCTTGGTTTAGATAATAACCATAACACCAGATGAACAGAAGATGGTATGGATCATGGAGAACAATGACAAATGGACATACAATGAAATACATTCTAGCAGCTTTATGTGGTCATTATGCCATGCATATTGAGACAAATGTAGGGACAAGTTCAGCACAATCTCTGCTTTAATGGACATTTGGTATCTTTTAAGTATGGCGGATGAGTGAACACAATTGTCAACTGGTCATGCAATAACACGCTTGAGTTTATTGGCGTAAATTAGTTAAACTGTTCACAAAGCTAAGTGATTAGCTAGTATGCTGTCTGTCTACTGATACCCGTACAGGTCTGTCCTCTCTTCTATCCTCCTGACCCACAATAACCAAACATGCGTACAGTCACTCGATCAATCAGACCCTCAAAACCCAGATTCCAAGTTAGACCTGGCCTTTGGCTTTGAGGCATTACTTACAGAAGAACATAAGCAGGATATGACCACACCAAGTCTTTGGCTCGGCCTTGTCATGCTGGACAATGATGACTGATCACTGACCTCAAGCCCAAGGTAAAGAGTTCAGATGGAGATGCCCCAATGGGAGCTGACAAATGTGTGTTCATGTGCAAAGGGCACAGCCCATGCTTTCAAGGAGATGATTTGATTATGTCAAAAATTATTCTTCACAGTCAGTACAAACCTATGCCCTGACAGTATTTTCTTCAATCTACCTCTCCAGGAAATTTTAACCCTTCACTTGGTCTTTGTGTTGTCATGTCAACATGCACGTGGTTTGCACTCAGATGGGGTGGGATGAGAGAAGAGGGAAACGGAAAGAGGTGAATCACTTGATCCAAAACCCAGTGTCCCGTGAATTTCTCTACTTAACACGTCGAATGTTTCAATCCCAAATCTGGCACGAGTGCACAGCATTGCTGAAAATACCAGCTTTAAAATAACTATTTGCCTGACTAATCAAATGAAGTTTAGCAGCACCATGCAGCATCTCTGTTGTGACAAAGTGCGGTTCGGGCAGTCAATATTCTCTGATTAGCAACTGATCACTTTCTAGAACACTGGGTTCTGTGTCATCTAATTATAAACGATTGTCAGTATTATGGTTGACATTAATTGTAACATTAATTTTTATTTTGTATTTAATCAACCAGCAAATTGCAGTCTAAAATTGTGCTCAGAGTGAAACAGTATTACTAAATGATTGAGACAATCAATGCTCAGTTTTAAAACTCAGCACAGTCACTAAAATGGATCACCCTGGGGTTTGAGGCAACATGTCACCAGGCATGTTAATGATTCTGATCCAGTGCTAATACTATCAATACAAACCTCAAACTATAAAGTCTATTCTTTTCAAATGCGCTCTACTTCAAACATGAAAAAAAAGTTTGTATGTGCCTTCAGCTTTGTAAAATTTCCCAAGGTGCTCTGCAACACTGTTTAAAATATGTCATACCACTGCACTGGAGGAGCATCTTAAAGAGAGTGAAGAGGTTAGCAGAGGGATTTCCAGAGGGTAGCACCTGGGCAACTGGAGGTGTGGCTGCCAGAGATGCACACGAAGCAGAGTTAGGGTGCCAGGCCAGAGGTGATCACAGAGATATTGATGGGGTGGGAGAGGGGGTTGACACAAAATATCAGAGGGAGAAGAAAATTGAAAACCTAGTGAAATTTAGGTGTCTGACAGTATGCATTGTAATACACCTTGGTGTATAGAACAATTGTGGATTGTTATTGGAGTGATGTGGCTACACCTTTACCACATAAGGTGTACAAACAAAGACTGTCTCTTCTTGGAGCCACATCTTGTTCAGTTTTAAGGCAGAAGACAGCAATGTGAAATGGGCAAAGTAACAGGTCATTTGGATCTCCGGTGCAGGGATGGGAAGAGGGTTTTCATTGTGTTATTGCACTGGGAGCAACATCTCGATGATGCGCTCCTGGTCAGGAGTCATACCCACTGAAACATGCAGGGAACCATCTGGGGACCAAATGTAATGCATTTAGCTGAAGCTCTTAGTCCAGATTAGTGCAGCTATTTTTCCCTGGACTGCACTGTTCAGCGGAGGCAGTTACCATAGCAACTTTGAAAAGAAAACTTAATAAATGCTTGGAGTGGAAAATCTGCAGGGCCATGGGTTTACGATGTTGAATAGTGTGACTAGCTGTGTAGCACTTTCAAATAGCTCAGACATGACCAATCAGAGAGGCTACTTTGGCATTAATTTTTGATTTCATAATAAAAAGCAAAAGACTGTAGATGCCGGAAATCTGAAACAAACACAAGAGTGCTGGAGAAACTCAGCAGGTCTGGCAGCATCTGTAGAGAGATGAACAGAGTTAACATTTTTGACTCCGGTATGACCCTCCTTTGGAATGCATTTCTGAAAAAACAGTCATACCATTTGAAAGAGTTGCTGCCCGACCTGCTGAATTTCTCCAGCGTTCTCTTTGATGCTGTACATGTTGTAAAGTGTTATATTCATCCTGTTACTATCCCAGCCAATTCTCCTTAAATTACATTCGTTTTCCAATGAATTAATTCAAGGTTTGTCACCATTTTGTTTAGAGGTGGTAGTGATGGTGGCATGGGGCTTGCAGCTGTGGCTCCTCAGTTAGATCCACATAGATCCACAAATAAACAGTTTTATTTGTGGATCTATTTTAGCCTTAAGTCAAGGTAATCAGACTGGATGCAGAAGGTAAATTGGCAAGGTTGGAGCTGAAATGTGATCTTGACACTACTTTCAGTGCTGGGCTCTATTTTAGAAGGATTGCATTTGATAAGGACGTTACATTCTCTAAAGGACCTGGTGGCATAATGGTAATGTCACTGAACTAGTAATCCAGAGACTCCAGGCTAGTGGATTGGGAAAAAGTGAGGACTGCAGATGCTGGAGATCAGAGCTAAAAATGTGTTGCTGGAAAAGTGCAGCAGGTCAGGCAGTATCGGAAGAGCAGGAGAATCGACGTTTCAGGCATGAGCCCTTCTTCATTTCTGAAGAAGGGCTCATGCCCGAAACGTCGATTCTCCTGCTCTTTGGATGCTGCCTGACCTGCTGCGCTTTTCCAGCAACACATTTTCAGTCGTGGATTGGGATGTTGGTTTGATTCCCAGACTGGCTGATGGTTAAGTTTTAATTAACTTGAATTTAGTTTACAGGGAAAATAACCTGAATTAAAAGAGAGTGTAGTGATGGCTATTAAATCATTGTTGATTGTTTGGGGGGGAAGAAAATCTATCCGGTTTATTTATACCCTGTCGAGTAGGCATTCTGCCATCCTTTACCAGTCTGCCTACATGTGATTCTGAAATGACCTGACAATGCCACTAAGCGACAAAAAAAGGACTGGCCAACTCAGCAAATGCCAGCCACATTCCACATCAGAAGTTTAAAAAAAAGTTGTTCCAGCTTTATTTGATGGAAGTTAAACCTAGTTGTTCATACTGGTGGGGGACTTTAAGGGTGTTCAAGTGGGATTCGGAAATAAACGTGTTCTGGTCTTTGTTACGTCTTTAGAAAATTAAGGATCATTGAAACACTCTGAACCTAAAGTCTATATGTGGAAACAGATTGGGGACACCACACAATCAGTTGGTGCTTTTCTTTGGGCATGAGATCGGCTGATGAAATATTGATTAGATATAAGGCAGAAACTTTATCAACTGCAAAGGCTGTCCTTTACCTGTTGTTCTTGCTGTTGAGGTTAAAATTGATTTTGAAACACAATTAAGCTCTCTGCAAGATTACCATCAGGTGACCCATCAATGCTCAACAGTAAACAACCAGAACAGAGAAGCAAATTACTGCAGATGCTCAATCTGTACTGAAAACAACCGATGCTGGAGATCACAGCGGGTCAGGTAGCTCTGATGAAGAGTTATCTAGACTCTAAACGTTAGCTTGCTTTCTCTCCATGGATGTAGCCTGACCTGCTGTGACAAAGAACAAAAGAGAAGCACAGCACACGACCAGACCCTTCGGCCCCTCCAAACCTTTGCTGATCATTATGCCCTAAGTAAACACAAACAGCTTCTGCCCCTATTCGGTCTATATTCCCTCCCTCTTCATGTGACCATCCAAATGCCTCTTAAACATTGCCAATGTGCCTGCTTCCACCACCTCTTCTGACAGTATGTTCCAGACTCCTACCACTCTCTGCGTGAAAAACTTCCCTCACACATCTCCCTTAAACTTTTTCCCCTCACTCCCTCACACCTTAAACCTCTGTCTTCTTGTAATTGAAACTTCAAACCTGGGAAAAACTTTCTGACTATTCACCCGATCCAGAATGGTGTAGGCCTCTATCAGCTTTCCAGTGAAAACAATCCCAGTCTTCTTAACCTTTCCTCACAGCCAATGATCTTCAGCATTTTTTGTTTTCAGTAAATGTTGTTTCACAGGGAGGAACTGTGAGGCCGATGAGGGCTGGTAATTCCACATTGGAGCTGTCATTGAGATCAGTCACCTGTAGTGTGTACCATTTCAGTCGCTTGCCCTCAGACCTTGCCTAACCCTTCACGCCGACCTTGAACAGCAGAGATCAAACAATGCACTTTCAACATGAAGGGAGTGTCTCTAGGCTTCAAAGGGCCGTGTTATCAGACAATATCAGAGGTGTTTGTGTTATCAGTGTGGACTATCTGACAGCAGACTTGGGTGCTATTGGTTGAGTTTTCAGCCCTGCCAGAAACCAGTAACGTGTTGCAGAGAGGGGGGGTGAAGGGCGAGAAGCAAAGGTGTGAGTGAAGAGGTGCACAGGAAGTTGCACAAAGCAAACAGATTGTGCACCGCACTCCCCAAAACCTTCACTCTGCATCTGTCCTCAATGGGTTACAGTCAGAAGAGGAGCTGGAGTGAACACAGCTGTTAGGGTTAAAAAGGCAAAACCTGCAAATGCTGAACCCCCCAAATTAAAAATCACCAACAGACAGTGCACCCACTGGTATGGGCAATGGAACCACTCACTAGGCCTTATTCTTCAGTTTCTGCTGCACCCTGTGTACATCTCCTTTGGCTTTTCAGAACAGACACATCTTGGCGATCCAGGTTGTGCCTCAGACAACTGACTGTGTGGAGTTTGCACGTTCTCCCCGTGCCTGTGTGGGTTTCCTCCGGGTGCTCCGGTTTCCTCCCACAGTCCAAAGATGTGCAGGTTAGGTGAATTGGTCGTGCTAAATTGCCCATAGTGTTAGGTGAGGGGGTAAATGTAGGGGAATGGGTCTGAGTGGGTGCTCTTTGGAGGGTCGGTGTGGACTTGTTGGGCCGAAGGGCCTGTTTCCACACTGTAAGTAATCTAATCTAATCTAAAAGAATTTTCAAGATGGTTAAATTGATATCGTCTTTAGCTCAAAGCTGATCACTTCACTCTTGGTCTCTGCTTAAAATACCATGTTGGCACTGCATTACAAGATTATCCTTGTCACCTGCATTTTACTTCTTTAGAATATGTCTTTGTGATAAAAGGCTCCTCCGAACATCTGCTTCAGAGTGACTGAGCAAGTTGGATCCCACAAAATCCAATGATCTTGACCTTGCTGTGATTGCCCATTTCTCAAATGGTCTTCATATGCATTCAGGCGATGCCCCCTTGATCTTCCCCCTCCCCGTGTTATGTCGAACTACAAATACAATCGGCAACAGGTTTACAGTTTTGCAGGAAAAATCTGTCCTCTCACCATGATTTGCATTAAATCAATGGAGCAAAAGTGTATAAAGCACTTACAATCTTCACTGCTCCGTGTTCAATCTCTTGCCAAAGTTTAAAGATCTTGGCTTTTTGTCACCCCCTTTCAGTTTCCTCTAGTCTTGCCTATCTAAGGAAGCAAACTAATCCATGTTACACAAGATCAATCTGCAATATCATGCTGCTATCCTTTCAAAGAGGTAGCACATGTTGCCTGTGATTTAGTCAGTTGGTGTCTGTGTTGAGGCTTAGCATTGGAAGGCTGTTAGTTTGCATAAGTAAAGTTACCATAGTCTTACCAAACCATAGGGCCACTCTCTCATTAGAGAGAGATAGAGACAACTAGTGGCGGTGTAACCTGAGGGTCACCATGCATCAGGCAAGGGGAGAGTCCTCCATGGTAACCTCAGTCAGTTTAGGAATGGAACCTACGTTGTTGGCATTACTCTGTATCACAAACTAGCCATCCAGCCAACTGAGCTAATACAGCACTCATCTTCAGTCGTGAACCAGATAGATTTTTCCAACAATCAGCAAAAGTTTCATTACCACCATTAGACACTTTATTCCAGATTTGTTATTGAATTCAAATTGCACCATCTGCCAAGGTGGGATTCAAACCCTAGTCCTGGCTTCCTGATAAATAGGCTAGCAAGAACACCATTCTGCCATCAATTGAGTAGATATTTGAATTCAATTGCATTATTAGATGTTCCAGATGATCCTCTTTCTGCAATGGAGGGGGTTAGTGAGGTCACAGGCACTGTAACTGCATGCTGTTGAGTTTACCTTTTGTAGTGGTAATAAATGCTAACAATGGATCAAAAACAAGCCCAATATTCCGCGCTCTCCTGGTACCAAATATTGTTCTGCCTGGTCAAATCAACAAAGAAAACTATTTTGTTTTAAAAAGTCCATCATTCAGATCAATTGTAAATCCGCATTTCTCCATGCAGAGTGCATCACTGACTGTTTTGGATTATAGTGAATGACATATGTTCGTGGTTTTAAGAACAAAACACAACTCCGTATGGCTGAGAATTGTGGGCTTATAATTGGATTTAAATTGTCGGATTTTTATTTTAAGTGAATTTTCTTAATATCACTGGTCTCCCTCTTAAAATGTTTTATTGTAACCCTTCACCCCATGTTGCTATTGTATAATATTCCCATTTTTAAAGTGCTGTTAGAAACATTTCAGACTCTTGGGTATCATGTACGTGTTAGAGGTTACACGGAACAAAAAAAATGTACAATTTGTATTTGTTAAACTTGTCTGTTAATTATTCAAAATATATGTAAATTACTTTGACGTAAAGTCATTTTATACTAAGTTTTTAATTAAATTTAAAGCTGTAAAATTTTTATATCAAAATTAATTTCATAGAGGCTAAAAGAATTTCAGAAATAAAACTTGTTCTACTTTTACAAACACCTACACCTATGTAGACTCTTTTTTTATACTCTACACTAATGAATGAAGATGGGTTCTAAAGTTGGGTTCTATTAATGCTGTTATAAGGGATTGTTAAAGCCTCATATCAAATTAACTCTTGCACAAAATATTAGAATGGTTTTTGCAAACTAGTGATCTCAAACCGTTAGAATGAATGGATCAAACCTATTTTTACCTTGTTTTTAGTTTCAGTCTGAACATTTTTTCTATTTAATTTAAAAATAAATATTCCAATATCCTTCCAAGCATTGACATTAACCCATCTGGCCTTAAGTACATGACAATCGCTGATGAATCTAATATAGAAACCTCTTCACTCAAAGTGGTGAGAAGGTCAAACTCGCTGCTAATATTGTGGTGCATTTAAGAGAAAGCGTATGAGGTGAGTACATGAGAGAGGTAGATATGGAAGGTCATGTCCCACAGGCTTTATGTAAATCAAGATGGGTGGAAGCTTGTGTGGAGTATAAATAGTTGCAGGGATCAAAGTGGGCCAGGTGCCCTACCTCTGTATGCTATGTACAGGTTGAGTTGTGCTCTATGCCTTAATTCTGTTTTTGAGCATTATTTTAGGAGTGTTAACATGTGATGCAAATTTATCTATCATCCACAAAAAATATCCAGAGGAAATCTTGGAAAGAACATTCTAACATTTTCAGAGATTTGACCCTCCCTGCTCACTTTATGTTTAAGGCAACAGTCATCTTTGTCCTAGCTTCGATCTCCTTAACCTCCCACAGCCCCGACAACCTCTCCCGATTTCTGTAACTTCCTACAGCCCCTACTCCCTTTCCTATCTCTGTAGCGTCCTCCAGCCCCTATACCGCCTCCCAATATCTGGAACTCTCTACAGCCCCTCCCTATCTCCGTAACCTCCCACAGCCCCTATATCCCTCCCTAATTCTGTAACCTCCTTCAGCCCCTACATCCCCTTCCTGTCTCTGTAACCTCCTCCAGACGCTACACCCTCTCGCTATCCCTGTAACCCCCTACATCCCCTCTCTATCCCTGTTACCTCCTACATCCCCTCCCTATCCCTGTAACCCCCTACACTGCCTCCCTATCCCTGTAACCCACGACACCCCCTCCTTATCTCTGTAACCTCTTCCAGCCCCTAAACCCATCCCTATCTGTGTAAACTACTCCAGCACCTACACCCCTCCCTATCTCTGTAATTCCTCCAGTCCCTACACCCCCTCCTTATCTCTGTAACCTCCTCCAGCCCCTACACCCCCTCCTTATCTCTGTAACCCCCACAGCCCCAACACCCCCTCCCTATCTCTGTAACCTCCTCCAGGCCCTACACCCTTCCCTATCTCTGTAACCCCCTCCAGACCCTACATCCCTCCCTATCTCTGTAACCCCCTCCAACCCCAAACCCCTCCCTATCTCTGTAACCCCCTCCAGCCCCTACATCCCTCCCTATCTCTGTAACCCCCTCCAGCCCCTACACCCCCTCCCATCTCTGTAACCCCCCACAGCCCCTACACCCCTCCCTATCTGTGTAACCTACTCCAGTCCCTACACCCCTCCCTATCTCTGTAACCCCCCTCCAACCCCAAACCCCTCGCTATCTCTGTAACCCCCTCCAGCCCCTACATCCCTCCCTATCTCTGTAACCCCCTCCAGCCCCTACACCCCCTCCCACCTCTGTAACCCCCCACAGCCCCTACACCCCTCCCTATCTGTGTAACCTACTCCAGTCCCTACACCCCTCCCTATCTCTGTAGCCCCCACAGCCCTTACACCCCCTCCCTATCTCAGTAACCCCTCCAGCCCCGACACCCCCTCCCTATCTCTGTTACTCCTCCAACGCCTACACCCCCTCGCCATCTGTGTAACCTCCTCCAACTCCTACACCCCCTCCCTATCTCTGTAACCCCCTCCAAACCCTACACCTCCGCCCTATCTCTGTAACCCCCACAGCCTCTACCCCCCCTCCCTATCTCTGTAACCCCCTCCAGCCCCTACACAACCTCCCTATCTCTGTAACCCCTCCGGCCCCTACACACCCTCCCTATCTCAGTAACCCCCACAGTCCCTACACCCCCTCCCTATCTCTATTACTTCTCCAACCCTTACACCCCTTCCCCATCTGTGTAACCTCCTCCAGCCCCTACACCCCCTCCCTATATCTGTAACCCCCACAGCCCCTACACCCCCTCCCTATCTCTGTAACCCCCACAGCCCCTACACCCCCTCCCTATCTCTGTAACCCCCTCCAGCCCCTACACCCCCTCCCTATATCTGTAACCCCCACAGCCCCTACACCCCCTCCCTATCTCTGTAACCCCCACAGCCCCTACACCCCCTCCCTATCTCTGTTACTCCTCCAACCCCTACCCGCCTCCCCATCTGTGTAACCTCCTACAACCCCTACACCCCTCCCTATCTCTGTAATCCCCTCCAGCTCATACACCCCCTCCCTCTGTTACTCCTCCAACCCCTACACCCCCTCCCTATCTCTGTAACCCCTCCAGCCCCTACACCCCCTCCCTATCTCTGTAACCCCCACAGCCCCTACACCCCCTCCCTATATCTGTAACTCCTCCAGCCCCTATAACACCTCCCTATATGTGTAACCCCTCCGGCACCTACACTCTTCCCTATCTCTGTAACCCCCACAGCCCCTGCCCCCCCATCTCTGTAATCCCCTCCAGCCCCTACACCCCCTCCCTATCTCTGTAACCCCTCCAGCCCCTACACCCCCTCCCTATCTCTGTAACCCCCACAGCCCCTACACCCCCTCCCTATATCTGTAACTCCTCCAGCCCCTATAACACCTCCCTATATGTGTAACCCCTCCGGCACCTACACTCTTCCCTATCTCTGTAACCCCCACAGCCCCTGCCCCCCCATCTCTGTAATCCCCTCCAGCCCCTACAACCCCTCCCTATCTCTGTAACCCCTCCAGTCCCTACACCCCCTCCCTATCTCTGTAACCCCCTCCAGCCCCTACACCCCCTTTCTATCTCTGTAACCCCTCCAGCCCCTACACCCCCTCCCTATCTCTGTAACCCCCTCCAGCCCCTACACCCCTTCCCTATCTCTGTAACCCCCTCCAGCCCCTACACCCCCTAACTATCTCTGTAACACCCTCCAGCCCCTACACCCCCTCCCTATATCTGTAATCCCCATAGCCCCTATACCCCTCCCTATCTCTGTTACTCCTCCAACCCCTACACCCCCTCCCATCTGTGTAACCTCCTCCAACCCCTACACCCCTCCCTATCTCTGTAACCCCCACAGCCCGTACACCCCTCCCTATCTCTGTAACCCCCACAGCCCTTACACCCCCTCCCTATCTCTGTAACCCCCACAGTCCCTACACCCACTCCCTATCTCTGTAACCCCCACAGCCCTTACACCCCCTCCCTATCTCTGTAACCCCACAGCTCTTACACCCCCTCCCTCTCTCTTAGCTCCTCTGCCTTGGAACACTCCAAGCTGCTTGCAGCCCTCCCACCCTGACATCTGGAGCACGCCCGCTGCTCCATCACCAGCTGCCCATGCTTTGGTTGCTGAGTTCCTCAGCTCTGAATTCCTGCCTCAAACCTTGTCTTTCTGTTTGACTCTCCTTCCTTCACATGCTCCCAAAAACCGAGCTTATTAACCAAGCTTTTGGTCAGTTGCCCTTTTGTGGCTTAGTATCAAATTTTGACTGAGAACAATTGCATTAAATGCCATGAGAACTGACCATGTTAAAGCAGCTATTTAATAACCAGGGATGTGATAGCACTGGTGAGGGTGCAGAGGAGACTGATCAGGACGTTGCCTGGACTGGTGAGTTTCCATTGCAAAGAGGGGATTAGGCAGGCTTGGGTTGTTTTCCTTAGAGATTGAGCGGGTCATGATCGGGATGTATGAAATTACGATGGGCATTGATAGGCTAGACAGGAAGAAACTTTGACCCTTTCTGGAGGGATCATTGACTCGGGGGAGGACATAGACTTCAGATAATGGGCTCGAGGTTTAGAGAAGATGTGAGGAAAAACATTTTCACCCAGAGGGTTTTGGGAAAGAGGAACTCACTGTCTGTAAATGTAATAAAGGCAGAAACACTCATAACATTTAAAGAACTATTTCGATATACACTTTCGATGGCAAAGTATACAAGGTAATGGGCCAGTGCTGGGAAATGGGATTAGAAGAGTTGGTTGTTTTGACTGATGCTGACTTGACAGGTGGACAGGCCCTTTTCTGTGTTGTAGGTCTGTATGTCATGGTGACTATGATCATGACAAGGTGTAGTTGTTGTGGATTGAACGTGTATGCTTGGTTTATGCCAAGTGTGGTGTCCCTTTAAGTGCTGCCACTGAGATTGGCCAGGCTACAATGCCTCTGTGTGTTCCTTTTCGAAACTGCTGAGCAGTCGCAAGTTGATCCGCTGTGTTGACCCCGGTGGAGCAGGGGTGAGGACAGGGAGGGAACTGTCAAAAGCAAGAGTTAGAAATTCACTGGCATTTTCGTAATTGTCAGAAAGCAGAAATGCACCATGAAGTTGTGAACTGGAACACAATGAAAGGAGAAACATTCAGTTTCATATTCATCCCAGTTTCAGCTTAGAGTCATAGAGTTATAGAGATGTACAGCTTCGGTCCAACCCGTCCATGCCGAACAGATATCCCAACCCAATCTAGTCCCACCTGTCAGCACCCGGCCCATATCCCTCCAAACCCTTCCTATTCATATACCCATCCAAATGTCCCTTAAATGTTGCAATTGTACCAGCCTCAACCACTTCCTCTGGCAGCTCATTCTATTCACGTACCACCCTCTGCGTGAAAATGTTACCCCTTATGTCCCTTTTATATCTTACCCATCTCACCCTAAACCTATGCCCTCTAGTTCTGGATTCCCCCACTGCAGGGAAAAGACTTTGTCTATTTATCCTATCTATGCTCCTCATAATTTTGTAAACCTCTATAAGGTCACCCCTCAGCCTCCGACGCTCCAGGGAAAACAGCCCCAGCCTGTTCAGCCTCTCCCTATAGCTCAAATCCTCCAACCCTGGCAACATCTTGTTAAGGGTAAAAAATGAGGTCTGCAGATGCTGGCGATCACAGCTGAAAATGTGTTGCTGGTTAAAGCACAGCAGGTTAGGCAGCATCCAAGGAACAGGAAATTCGACGCTTCTGGCATAAGCCCTTCACCAGGAATGGTGAAGGGCTTATGCCAGAAGCGTCGAATTTCCTATTCCTTGGATGCTGCCTAACCTGTTGTGCTTTAACCAGCAACACATTTTCAACATCTTGTTAAGAACTGTTTTGGAATTCATGCCTCAAAAGGCAAAGGAAGCATAGTTGAATAAAACCATCCAGGTGGATGGTCAGGTAAGAGTGTGTGGGTTCCCATAATTACCTAGTTAGACTCTAACCCTGTGTACCATTGTGACCTGCAGACAAGTATATCAATGTAGATCACCCTCAAACCTGTGACCTCCACCACAAAGAAGGACAAAGGGCAGCAAATGCATGAGAGTGCTGCTACTTCTCAGTTCTCTCCAGTTATACTTCAGCTGTGGCACGGTGTACAGTTCTGAGCACCACATTATAGAAAGAATAAGAACGCAGTGAGAGTACAGACAATGAATTTCTCTATCTCTGGATTTTAAAAGAATTATTCATGGGATGAGGACGTTGCTGACTGGGCCAGCATGTATTGCCCATCCCTAATTGCCCAGAGGGCAGGTAAGAGTCAATCACACTGCTGTGGGTCTGGTGTCACATGTAGGCCAGATCAGTTAAGGATGTGGATTTCCTTCCCGAAAGGACATTAGTGAACCGGGAGGCTTTTTCTGACAATGGATTTATGGTCATCAATAGCCTCTTAATTCCAGTTCTTTTTTCAATTTATTGAATTCAAATTCCACCATTTGCCCTGGGGGTGGCATTCAAACCCGGGTCCCTGGAACAATATCTGGGACTCTGGATTAATAATCCTGCAATAATATCACTGGGCCATTGCCTCCCCTCAAAATTAAAACCTTTGGAGGATATTTGGCAAAACAACATTTCTTCACAAAACACAGAGCTCTTTTCCTCAATAATGTAATTCTTTTTCTTTCAATTCTGGTAAATCCAAATACCAGTGCTCATCACTAATTATTTCCTCCTTCCCATTGTTCGTATGTTTCTGTTTCCAAACCCCGCTGCAGGAATGGGTGACTGGAGATAAGAAACCTCCGTTATGAGATAGATTGAAGAAGTTGGGACTGTTCTCCAGGGAGAGAAGGAAGCTGAGAGGAGATCAGATTAAAATTTCAAGATTATGAGGGGGCTGGATAGAGGCGCAGAGGAGAAACTGTTCCTGCTCACATAACAGTCCAGAACAAAAGAGCACAGATTTGTAGTTTTTTTGTCGAAAAAGTACATGTGATATGAGTAAAAATATTTTCACACTATGAGAGGTTTGGGTCTGGAATGCACTGGCTGGAAGAATTGCGGCATTCAAGATGGTATTGCATTGTTATTTACAGAGAAATGATGTGCAAGGATATGGAGGAGCAGGCAGGAAAAGGTCCACTCAGTCACAATGCTCATTGAAATAACAGTAGTCATGATGGGCTGAATGATCTCTGTCTGCACTGTAATACCCCACGACATGTGAAGCCACACATCATCCTGACTTCCACTGGGGCAGAGAGAAGTTACGGATTTAACCATTTCAAAGCTGTACAGGACATTGGTTAGGCCATTGTTGGAACATTGCGTGCAATTCTGGTCTCCTTCCTCTCGGAAAGATGTTGTGAAACTTGAAAGGGTTCAGAAAAGATTTACAAGGATGTTGCCAGGTTTGGAGGATTTGAGCTACAGGGAAAGGCTGAACAGGCTGGGGCTGTTTTCCCTGGAGCGTCGGAGGCTGAGGGGTGACCTTATAGAGGTTTACAAAATTATGAGGGCAGCATGCATAGGGTAAATAGGCAAAGTCTTTTCCCTGGGGTCGGGGAGTCCAGAACTAGAGGGCATAGGTTTAGGGTGAGAGGGCAAAGATATAAAAGAGGCCTAAGGGGCAACATTTTCACACAGAGGGTGATGTGTGTATGGAATGAACTGCCAGAGGAAGAGGTGGAGGCTGGTACAATTGCAACATTTAAGAGGCATTTGGATGGGTATATGAATAGGAAGGGTTTGGAGGGATATGGACCGGGTGCTGGCAGGTGGGACTAGATTGGGTTGGGATATCTGGTCTGCATGGTTGGGTTGGACCGAAGGGTCTGTTTCCATGTTGTACATCTCTATGACTCTATGACGCAAGGACAGAACCAGAGCGAAGGACAAAAGAAACTTTGATTGTGGTGGACAGGAGGACATTAAACAAGCTTTAGGGATGTTCCTAACACATTCCTGAAGAGGTCAGATGACTCAAGGAAGGCACTGGCTAGTGACTGGCCAAAATGTGGAAGACTGATTTGGGAAAGTACGGAACACATGCAGGAATATGTGGTGGTGAAATTGAAGCCTTGGAGGGAGCATTCAAACCTTCAGCTATCCCACTAACCGACCCTTCACAAGACTCCATAACAATAAGAGAGTAATCAATAAATCCAGTGTGTAAAGTAAGGAGGAACGTCTTCACGTGTGGCAGTGTCTACACACCGTGGTCATGGAGTTTAAAACCAGGGGTTACTGTCTCTGGATATGGAGTAGACCATTTAGGACCAACATGGGGAAAAATTTCTTCACTCAAAGGATAATGAACTTGTGGAATTCTTTGTCATAATACTGTGGAGGCCAAATAACTGAAAATATTCAAGAATGAAATGGATATATTTTTAGATCTTAAAGACATCAAGGGGTAAGGGAGAATTCAGGAATATGGTTTTGAGATTGAGGATCAGCCATGATCATAGTGAATGGCAAAGCAGGCATGAAGGGCCGAATGGCTGACTTCTCTCTTCATTTTTGCGTTTTCATGCCTGCCAGGAAAGTGGGTAATGGGGCCAGTAGTGAGTTCAGGCCCTTCAGTGTTGTTAATTAACCTCTCAATGACTTTAATTGCTGATGAGTTGATAGATCTCTCAATGGACCTTCTCACCAGGTTAATAAGCTGGGGTTTCCAAGATGGCAAGAAGGGGGCAAACACCTCTCCAGGGCCAATCTGCCCCATTATTTGCCCTTCTCACTACCTTCTTTGCATCCTCCAGGGAGGAGAACATTAAATTCATTGGTGAAGTCAGCAAAATCCCACCAGACCTTAAGGGCTGTTCTCTCTTGTTAAAGAGAGATGACTGGTAGTGGTTTAACCTGAGGGTCACCATGCCTCAATGTGAGGGGAGAGTTTGAGAAGGAGAGTCCTTCATGGTAAGCTTGGGCAGTGTGGGAATTGAACCCACGTTGCGTCATCACACTGCATCACAAACCAGCAGTCCAGCAGTCTACCGTCCATAAACAGGCCATTCCAGCCAACCAGGCTTTGTATTGGTTAGACTGTATATGACATGAATCTCCTTCCAGCCCTCTTCATTCAGCCTTATCTGCATATCCTTCTTCCTGTTTCTATCTCATGTGTTTATCCAGCTTCTCCTTAAATGTATCAATAGCATTTGCCCCAACCAGTATATGTGGTAGTGAGTTCCACATTCTCATCACTCTCTGGGGAATAAGGTTTTCTTCTGTTCCCTATTAGAAAAGCGAATGAGTATTTTACATACATGGCTCTAGTCAGGTCTCAACTGCACATGGAGACAGCTTCTCCATGTCTCCCGTTCAAACCTTCTCATAATCTTCAAGACCTTTATCAGGTCACACCCTCTCCTCTTAAAAACAAAGAATTCCAGCATGGTTGACCTTTCCTGGCAAATGTGTGCTCTCATTTCTGATATCACCTTTCTCGATCTTTGCTGTCCCTTCTCCATCTCTTCTATTTTATTCTTCATGATTTGGGGACCTGATGTTTGCTCAGTATGGTAATTGCGGTCTAGTCTAGGTTCAATAAAAGTTAAACGTGACTTCTCTAAATAGTTTCAATATTTGTGGTCACACAGAAAAATAACCTAAGAGCTATGATGTAGCAGTTGCAGGACGAAGGTAGGACGAGGTTCTGTGTGAATTGATGACAGTGATGGCCCCTCTGGTATAAGCTAATGGTTCTGAAGGAGTTAATGCACATGTCACATTGAGTTCCACCCATTCTTATGATGTCACACAATCTGAGGGTGGAGACATTGAGTTCTTTACAAACCCTTGAAAGGTGCAGATGTATTCTGTACAACTCCGGCACGGTGGCTCAGTGGTTAGCACTGCTGCCTCACAGCAGCTGGGACACGAGTTAGACTCCAGCCTCGGGTGACTGTCTGTGTGGAGTTTGCACGTTCTCCCTGTGTGTGCATGGGTTTCCTCCAGGTGCTCTGGTTTCCTCTCACAATCCAAAGATGTGCAGTTTAAATGGATTGACCATGGGAAATTGTCCCGTGGTGTGCAGGCTAGGTGGGAAAGCCATGGACAATATGGGGATTGGGGAGGGGGGAAATGGGTCCATTTGGGATGCTCTTCCGAGACTGGTGCAGAATCATTGGGCCGAACGGCCTTTTTCTGCACTGCAGGGATTCTATGATCCTGTTAGTCTTGGTAATTACATTTGGCTTGTAACATGGTTGTCCTTCGGATATCATGCAATGACCATCTTGTTAACTCAGAACAGAGCCTCCTCTTTGAAGTCTCTACAGTGGAGTACCATCTACCACTGATCATTAGACAGGCCCTGGGTGAGGCACACGCAAAGGGGGATGGGTGGTAATGAGCTACTCAAGCCTTACCCTGAAGTTTATTTTGGCAGAAATATCATAAGGTGCCTGTGCCAGCAATAAGGACCAATCTTGAGCACGTTGCTCTTGAGGACATCGGAATTTTCAAAAGCGTTTTGCCAAGTGAACTGCCTTCCAGGCAAATTCAAACATGTTAAAACTATTGTACCGAGGAGAAAGTGGGGACTACAGATGCTGGAGATCAGAGTTTAAAAATGTGTTGCTGGAAAAGCGCAGCAGGCCAGGCTGCGCTTTTCCAGCAAACTGTTTTTAAAAACTATTGTATCTGCCTATTTTACCTGACTATTGTACCTGACTATTGTACCTGTCTAGCGACCCTGAATAGATACTAATGCAAATCAAGATGGAAAATCCTGATACACGTCTCACATTTAATGCAATGTTGAGAGAGTGTGGTGCTCGAAAAGCACAGCAGATCAGGCAGCATTCGAGAAGCAGGAGAATCGACGTTTCGGGCATAAGCCCTTCATCAGGAATGTGGGACAGGGGGTGCAGGGAGATAAATGGGATGGGGGGGTGGGTCTTGGGGGGGGAGGTAGCTGGGAATGCGATAGGTAGATGAAGGTGGGGTGAGGGTGATGGGTCGGAGGAGAGGGTGGTGTGGATAGTTGGGAAAGATGATGGACAGGTCAAGAGGGCAGTGCTGAGTTGGATAAGGTGGGGGGAGGCCAAACTAGGAAACTGGTGAAATCCACATTAATCCTGTGTGGTTGCAGAGTCCCAAGGTAGAAGATGAGGTGTTCTTTCTCCAGGCATCGGGCGGTTAGGGTTTGGCGATGGAGGAGACCCAGGAACTGCATTTGGAGTGGGAGGGGGAGTTGAAGTGTTCAGCCATGGGACGGTGGGGTTGGTTGGTGAGTGTGTCCCTGAGAGGTTCTCTGAAATAATCTGCAAGTTTGTGTCTTGTCTCCCCTATATAGAGGAGACTACATCTGGTTCAACGGATACAGTAGATGACATTGGTGAAGGTACAGGTAAATCTCTGTCGGATGTGAGGGGAGTGATGTGGGCTCAGGTTTTGCACGTCATGCAGTGTCAGGGGAAGGTGCCAGGAGTGGGGTGAGGGCTAGTGGTGGGCGTGGATCTAACAAAGAAGCCCTGGAGGAAACGGTCTCTCTGGAAGGTGATAGGCGTGGGGAGGGAAATATATCCCTAGTGGTGCAGTCTGTTTGTAGGTGGCAGAAGTGGCGGAGGATGATGCGCTGTATATGGAAGTCGATGGGGTGGAAGGTGAGGACCAGGGGGGTTATGTCTGCCATGGCAAAAGCCTCCAAGCCCTCTGTTGCTTCCTCTCATGCCATCCCAACCAGTACCCTTCCATTGACACCCTCATCGCTTGCCTGAACTGGTCCTCACCCTCGACAACTTCTCCTTCCAATCCTTCCACTTGCTCCAAACCAAAGGGGTACCCACGGGCACCCACACAGGCCGCATGCCTGCCTCTTCGTCAGGTACATGGAACAATCCATCTTCCACAGCTACACCAGCACCATTCCCCTTTTCCTCCACTACATCGATGATTGTATCAGCGCTACCTCGTGCCCCCACAAGGAGGTCAAACAGTTCATCAACTTCACCAACACCTTTCACCCTGACCTCAAATTCACTTGGACCATCTCAGACACCTCCCTCCCCTTCCTGGACCTCTCCATCTCCATCTCCGTGACCAACTAACCATGGATGTCGAATACAAGCCTACTGACTCCCACACCAACCAGACTACACACCTCCTTCCACCCTGCCCAAGATGCCTTCTTCAAAGATTGCAATTTCCCCTCCCACATGGTCAATGATGGCCTCCACTTCCTGCACCTCCGTCCTTGAATCCCACTCCTCCCAACACAACAAAGACAGAATCCCCCTGGTCCTCACCTTCTACCCCACTAACCTCTGTATACATCTCATCATCCTCCACCACTTCTGCTACCTAAAAACAGACCGCACCACCAGAGATATATTTCCCTCCCCTCCCCTATCTGCATTCTGGAGACACCATTCCCTCTGCAGCTCCCTTGTCAGATCCATGTGCCCCCACCAGCCCTCAACCCACTCCTGGCACCTTCCCCTGCCACCGCAGGAATTGCAAAACCTGCATCCACATCTCCCCCCTCACCTCCGTCCAAGGCCCCAAAGGATCCTTCCACATCTGACAGAAATTTACCTGCACCTCCACTAATGTCACCTACTGAATCCGTTGCACCCGATGTGGTCTCCTCCCCTACTTCAGGCCGCCTAATTGCGGATTGTTTCAGAGACCCATCATACCTGTGCTGGCCCTTCGAGAGAGCATCTAACTTTGTCCTCATAAGAGAGATAGTCCTTTTCCAGTTAATGTTCAATTGGAATCGGATCCATTTAGCCTGTACCTTTGCAGATTGTCAGGACCTTTGGTGTGAATAAGTTTCTTCTTATTTCTCTTCTCACTCTATTGTCAATTATTTTGAAACTTCTGGTAAAATCTTTGATTTGCATAACCTATTTGCCAGAAACAGTATTTTTTGCTAACTGATCCATCAATACGTCTCATCCTTTTGATGTTCTGCCCATGGACTGTTGAATCAACATCCCAAAGGCATCCATTCCACCTTGAAGTTAGAGTCCAACAGGTTGAATTGGAAGCACACTAGCTTTCGGAGCGACGCTCCTTTATCAGGTGATTGTCTCCTGATGAAGGAGCGACACTCCGAAAGCTAGTGTGCTTCCAATTAAACCTGTTGGACTATAACCTGTTGTTGTGTGATTTTTAACTTTGTACACCTCAGTCCAACACCGGCACCTCCAAATCATGACCTTGAAGTTAGATTTGCAAAAGGTTCCGAGTGCTTATGGAGTGGAATGCTTTGATAGATTGCATCATCTCGTACTGTTACTGCTTTCTGTGGTCACGTGGATTTGACAAACTATCTGGAACATTCTCAGAGAGGAAATGGAAATGTTGATACACAGGAAATTTGTGCTGAATTTATTACTCAGAACTTGCAATGCAAAAGGTAACAGATTACACTTGTGCACAAACCAATCTACCTTTCTGCTTTGAGGTTTCCTGTTCTTAACTTGCAGTTTGCAAGGCAGGTAATATTATTTTGATTATCACCAATCTAGTCTAGGGCACATCAATCACCAGCGAGTGCAAAAACCGTAAACTCAGTCCCTATTGACTGCACCAAACCAGCACTTGCTAAAATCAATCAGAAGTTTATAAAACTAAAATAACCACGAGCAAAGGGATTGAGGGCAATGTTAACAGATCTGATTGACATACGTCCTTGTTTGTTTGATCTTCTCTGTGCAAAAGAAGGGTCTCTTATGCAGTCACTGCATTAATGTACAGATACAAACTAGTTTTGAGAGGTTTGAGGCAGTTATTGGGGAGGCTGTTAACATAAGTTTATAGACCTCCTTGGCTTTATTAATAGAGAAACAAAGCACATAGGCAAGTGAGTTATACCTTTATAAAACACTGGCTAGGTTTCAACTGGAGTAGTTTCCAATTCTGGGCACCGTACCTTAGGAAGGATGTCAAAGCCTTTAGAAGTCAAGATTAGAGTGGTGCTGGAAAAGCACAGCAGGTCAGGCAGCATCAGAGGAGCAGGAAAATCGATGTTTTGGGCAGGAGCTCTTCATCAGGATTCCTGCCTGAACTGCTGTGCTCTTCCAGCACCACTCTAATCTTGACTCTAATCTCCACCATCTGCAGTCCTCACTTTTGCCCAGCCTTGAGAAATTTCTCAAAAGGCTACCACGGGAAAGGGACTTCAGTTATTAGAAGAGACAAGGTTCCTCAGAGCTGACAAGGTATCAGGAAATTTGATAGAATTGTTCAAAATCAAGAATAGTTTCAACAGACTTCATGAGGAGAAACTGTTTCCAATGACAGAGGGTGAAAAACCAGAGGGCGTGGATTTATGGAGATGGGTAAAACAGCCAGGGTGACACCGGGAATCATTTCTCTACATAGCAAGTTGATGTGGAGTGTATTGCCTGAAAAATTGTTGGAAGTAGATCACACAGCACCTTTCCAAATAGAATTGGATCAACACTTAATGGCAAAGCTCTGAAACCTCTAAGGAGGCTCAGTTTTTAGCACTGCTGCCTCAGAGCGCCAGGGACCTGGATTTGATTCCACCCTCGGGCGACTATCTGTGTGTAGTTTGCACATTCTCCCCGTGTCTGCGTGGATTTCCTCCGTGTGCTCTGATTTCTGCCCATGGTTCAAAGATGTGCAGGTCAGGTGAATTGGCCATGTTAAGCTGCCCATAGTGTCCAGGGAGGTGCAGGGTAGGTGTGTTAGCTGTGTGGAATGCAAGATTATGTGGCTAGGGTTAGGTCTGAGTGGGATGCCTTTTGGAGGGTTGGTGTGGCCTGAATAGTGTGCTTCCATATTGTAGGTATCTATGATAAAGGGTTATGAGGAAAATTTTTTAATCAGTAGAATCATTAAATTATTGCCGTGCACTTTCACCTAGCTCTGTGAAACAAACAAAGGGGCAGAGGGGAAAGGAAATGTCAAAGCTTCAAGCCCAAGTAATGAAATACAAGGCATCTCTTGTTGGGAGGGGGTTGTGTATGAGGCTGCAATAAGAGGAATGCAGAGATATTGGAGGGTCAAAGAAGGTTACAGAGAAGCAGAAACCAAGGCTAAGAATTTCAAAATCTGGCAGAATTTATCCGTGACTTTCTAACAAATCTCAAAGCCTGAACTCAACTTGAAAGTAGGTAATGTGACTATAAACCATAAGAGGAGCTCTGATGAAGGCCGTGGCTGAAACCTTTGAGTGGTTGATTGTTTTAATTTAATTATCCGAGTGCACACAGATTTCCTGTACAACCTGGATGTGAAAATGCAGTAGGCAAATATTAGAGAGCACAAGGGCTTGTGTGTTGCAATGGTGGTATCCCTAGCTCTGGGGCAGGAGGTCTGCGTTCAAGTCCCACATGCTCCAGATGTGTGCAATCATATCTCTGAATGTGTGAATTTTAAAGAAGAGTAAGGTATTTATGTTTTTACAGTTCTTGGGCAATGATTTTGTCTGAAGTGCTCTTAATGTCATCGTGCAGATGAACTCGGGTGTTCTTAGAACCAAGGATGGATAAGCACGATTGATAACAGCTCATAGATCCTTCAAGGGAACATTTTTGAGAAAATACCTCTTTTCAGTGTTTGAAACCTGAACCACATTATGTCCCATCCTGCTGACTTTACGGTCACTATCTACCTGCGTTTTCACACAGGTCTGCGAGACAGGGGTAGAGAAGAGCTGAGTCCTTTGATTTCTGCAATACCGCCAATACTGGCGCAGCGTAAGGATAGGCATCAATTATCTACAATCATGGGGGCACTGGACTTTGGGAAGAAATTGGAGAGGTTTACCAGGGGTAAGGGAGTTCAGTTACTGGAGAAACTGGATTTATTCGCCCTGGAGCTAAGAAGCCGAAAGGGAAATTTAATAGAAATGTTCCAAGTTAGCAGAGGTTTTGATAGGGCAGGAAATTACTTTCTCTGGAAAATGAGTTGGCAATCAGAGATCAAATATTTAAAATAATTGCTTTCTAGAGATGAAATATGACATGGAGTAACTGCCTTAAAGATAGTCTGAATCACATTTCACAGGAACATGCAAGGCTAGGGGGAAGAAAGCGAGAATGCAAGACTAAATTATCTAATTTGTTTTCAAAGGACCACCCTGGGCATGTTGGAATGAATCACCTCTTTCTGTGCTGTGAGATTCTATTACAGTCTCATAAGGACTGCTGACTTGGTCTGGATTTTCAAGATTAACTCCCTCATGCTCTGTCAGATGTACTCTGTAACTGGGCAGTTTCATGAGCAGAGGAGGAGGAAGCATTTGAGGTTCTATCACTGTAGACCTAACAAAGGGGACTGAAATAAAAACGCAAAGTGTTGGAAGACTCGGCAGGTCTAGCAGCATCTGTGCATCTGGAATTGAAAGGGGTTAAAGACTGACCTAAGGCAGCACAGTGGCTCGGGCATTAGCACAACACCAGGAACCTGGGTTCAATTCCACCCTCGGATGACTGTGTGGAGTTTGCACATTCTCCCTGAGTCTGTGTGGGTTTCCTCCGGGTGCTCTGGTTTCCTCCCACAGTCCAGAGATGTGCAGGTTAGAGTGGATTGGCCATACTTAAATTGCCCATAATGTCCAGAGATGTGGGCGGCACGGTGGCACAGTGGTTAGCACTGTTGCCTCACAGCGCCAGAGACCCGGGGTTCAATTCCCACCTCAGGTGACTGACTGTGTGGAGTTTGCACGTTCTCCCCGTGTCTGCGTGGGTTTCCTCCAGGTGCTCCGGTTTCCTCCCACATCACAAAGATGTGTGGGTAAGGTGAATTGACCATGCTAAATTGCCCGTAGTGTTAGGTAAGGGGTCAATGTACGGGTATGGGTGGGTTATGCTTCGGCGGGTCGGTGTGGACTTGTTGGGCTGAAGGGCCTGTTTCCATACTGTAAGTAATCTAATCTAATGTGCAGGTTAGATTGGATTGGCAATGGGAAATGCAGAATTACCGGGATAGGGTAAAGGGGACAGGATGCTCTTTGGAGGGTTAGTGTGGACTTGATGGGCTAAATGACCTGCTTCTACACTGTAGGGATTCCATAATAAAATAATGAAAGGCTTTGACTACAGGGATGCAGAGATGTTTTCTCTTGTGTTGAACAGCATAACTGGAAGCCATTAATGAAAGACAGAAACCAACAAATTCAAAAGAAACGTCTTAACTCTGAAAGTGTTGCGAACATGGAGCTCACTATCACAGGAAGTGAGTGAACCAATTGCGTAGGTATATATGTTAGGAGAACCCAGACAAGCATTTGATGAAAGCTAAATTAAAATAGTTACATTAGTAGGTTTTGACAAAGGAGGTTGAAATGAGGCATACACTTTTAAAATTAAACAAGAATGAGAGGGCATGAATTTAAAGTGTGAATGAAGCAATGGTAATGTTACCTTTTTCACACAGTGAGTAGCTTGGGTATGGAATGTGGTGAAGGCATGATCAATTCAGGCATTCAAGAGGGCAGTGGATTTTTTAATGGTAATGGTGTGCAGGGATATGGGGAAAAGGCAGACAATTGGCACTAGTTAATGGACATCAAGAGTGTGGTGCTGGAAAAACACAGCGGGTCAGGCAGCATCCAAGATAAATCGACATTTCAGGCAAAAGCCCTTTATCAGAAATCTAGATAATGGACCCAGACTAAATAATAGACTTGGTGCAGGCGCAATGGGCTGAATGGTCTCCATCTGCATTGTAATAATTCTGTAAAAAACAACCAGAATGGACTAGTTCGGACAAGTGGCCTATTTGTAAGTTGTTTATCCAATGTAAACCATTCATCCCCTTGTGGTGCTCCTTTCTTCAATCAGATCCTGGGTGTACTGTGGCTGAACCTTACCTGCCATCTGAAATGGCCAAGGAAGCCACTCAGTTTGAGGTCAATTAGTGACGGGCAACAAATGAAAGAATAACGAAAAAAATCTCTGTGCACCCATGATCCTGCCTTTGCTCTGTCTGCCTTGAAACACTGACCTTGTAAAAATAGATTGAAAGTGATGGACCTCGTGTCCATGAGACTTTCAGAGATAATCCTGGATAAAGAAGCCCCTTTGTTATTGGTTCACTGACCAATGAACCTTGAGTGTTGATTGTTTCAGTTGGGTATATGGTTGTTTTGTGATACAGAGTGATCCCAACAGTGTGGATTCAATTTCTGGATAAGCAGCGGGCATCATGAAGATCTCAAACACACCTAACGCATATTGACCCTGAGGTGAAACCCAACTTGATCTGTGTCTCTCTCTAATAAGAACACAGCCTATGGGACAATGGCCAATTTCACTTATCAATGAATCTAATCATCCAATCTAATAATTTTCAGAACTTCTGTCATATATTCCTTAATCTTCTGTTCTCCAGCAAAGTATCAAATGTGAGTTTTGAGAAGATTTGTAGCTCAGGTTGAGGTTCTGGATGTAGGTTTGCTCGCTGAGCTGGGAGGTTCATTTCCAGACGTTTCGTTATCCTATTAGATAACATCTTCAGTGGGCCTCAGGTGAAGCAATGCTTTCTATTTATACACATGAGAATCCCTGGAAGCATAGCATTCCAACCGGAACTCTTTCAACAAACACATCGAGTTAGACCCCATCTACCACCCCATGAGAAAAAGGAGCAGGAAGTGATTTCACCACCGGAAGTAACATCACCACAGGAAATGACATCACCAACCCAAAGAAACCCAAGCATGTAAATAGAAAGCAGGAATTTTCAGCATTGCTTTGCTTGAGGCCCACTGAAGGTGTTACCTAGTAGGGTAACGAGACGTCTGGAAGAGAATCTTGCAGCTCAACGCGCAAACCTATATCCAAAGTATTAAATGTAAAATACTCCTGCCTGGGTGCTTGTGGTGCAATGGTTGTGACCCTACTCTCTGGACCAGGAGGCCCAGGTTCAAGATTGATTAGAAAATAGTAGAATGCTCCTGCAAAGCACCTTGGGTTTGTTACAGTAACAATAATGTCCATGCAGGTGTTTCCGTTTGTCAGTGTTCCAACAGTAGCTAGTTTATATACAAGAACAAAATATAGATTCACTTTTGCAAACTGGATTCAATGATGAGTGTTCTGCTCAATCAAACTTCAGTGCAGAAACATGCCCAATCTATGTTTCAGCTTCTGACTGGTTGTCCTAGTGAACCACTTGACTTTTCATTTCATAGCAACTTCCCATTTTGAGTAATTGTTGTCATATTAACCACTTGGTCCAGAGTGATTAACCACATGGTTATTCATGGCCTTAAGTAGGTGCAACATATACTCGAGGGGACAAATGAGTTGGCTTTTATCAAATAACCACAGTGCAGAGCATGTACAGTCGAAGTGCTGAGCTGTCAATTTGCGTTTCAACCCTCAGGTTTTGTTGAATAAGACCCATGGATCTCATCACTCTGAAAGTATAACTGAACCATCTTGGACGATCAGCCCTGACCAAGATGAGCTGATGTGAAAGATTGAATGTTCTCCTACTGTTCCAACATTCCCTTTCCATTGCTCTTTCTCGAATGAGTCAATGTCCCAACCGTGACCATTCTCTGAGCTGCTTACCACACTCTGGAACGTGTGCGGCTTTCAAACCGCGATGTAGAGAGGAGGTGACTGTAAAGAGCAAGACACTCCTCAGGACCCCTGCGAAACACTAGCAGGCCTCTGTAGATGGCCTGCTAGTGTTGATTACGGAAACAGTGCTGTGCGTGGTTCCATGCTTCTGCTCACAATTGTACAGTGCCCTCATGAGAGTTATCAGCCTCCAGGTTCCACTCTGAAGCCACTTTTTAATCTCTTCAAACTTCTGCAATCCCCAGAGGTAAGATCAGAAAGGTCCTTTTCTCGATGTGGTTGCTTGGTGCCAGCAGTGTGAGCGTATAATCCCCGCTGTCTGTCTATCCAAGGCTTTTGCAGAAGAGGTACACTGTTAGTTATTTTGGGTGTGTGTCAGCACTGTGGCTAGACAGTGACTTCACACTCACATTGAGTTTCCCATTACTGTGACTCATTTAACAAGAGACAACAGATCTGAATTGCTACAAGATATGATTATTCGTATTGTAAATGCTTTCCTTCAAGGAGAGCAAGGCTGTTGTGCGCACTCAAGAAAATTCTCTTCAACATGACCGCTAACACTTGCATGGATGTGTTTCTATTATCATTGATGAACAAAACAAAGGTGCTCTACATGAGCTGGACAAAGGACAAAGAGATAGGATCTTTTAGCATCTTAACGAAGGAGACAGAGGTGGAAAGGTTTAGGGAAAGCATTCCAAAGCTGAGGGATTCTGAAGGCATGTCTACCAGGGACAGGCTGAGGGAAACTGGGACTGTATTGCATGCCTGAATCTGAGGACTGAAGTGAATCTGGAGGAGGCTTCTGACTTAGATGAGATCACAGAGGGATTCAATAACAGGGATGAGAGATCATTCTCAGAGGGTTAAAGCTTACTCAAGAACCAGATATTACATCAGTTGGACCTGTGTGTTGATGATTTAATGCTCTGTGACTCCTCAACAATGAATGCCAGAAGAAGTGGTGGATGTGGGTACAGTTACAAGATTTAAAAGACATTTGGATAAGGAATGGTTTGGAGGGATATGGGCCAAATGCAGGTAGGTGGGACTAGTTTAGTTTGGGAACATAGTTGGACTGAAGGGTCTGTTTCTGTGCTGTATATTAAGATCACTTGCTATAGATCTCTGTGTGGCAATGCTGTTCCTTTAACAATGTTCATGTTGTCCTTGGCATTTTTTCCAGAGGGGTCATAAAGTCATGGGTTCCGAGATATCTAGGTTTATTTATTTGAAGAAGCTTTAAAGTTTTAAGGAAAACATTTGTACAATGGAAGGGGAGTGGCCAGTTCTGCCAGCTCAGCTTTTCTCTGGTTTGGTTTGGTCTTCGCAGTCTGCCTGTTCCAGAGATGCTGGGGAATCCAAACAAACAGCTACAGTGGAAGGAGGTTCGGTGCTAAATCTCTCGGCCATCTCTCTTTCCCGTAAGAACCTGTGTCTGATTTTATCTGTTTGCCAAGAGTGTGTTTGTAGGGACTGCTGCAGGTACTTGGAACAGTAACATTAAGTTGGGATAGTCTGTTGGGTTTTTATATAATTGTGTTGTTCTGCGTTCTGTTCATTTGTTTGTGATTAATTCGGTACTCTGTAAGTAAATTCTGTCTTGTTTGAAACCGAGGAGTTTTGACCGAATGTATCACTCCTTGAATATCCATTTTACACTTGCTCAAAACAACCAGCAAAGCTAGGGCCTGGGTTTCCTGCTTGAAATGTTTTGATGGGGTCTGGCTTGGTCCATATCACCTGCAATTGTCAAATCTACACTTACTTTCTTGTTGCTAATATATAATAGCAAAGAGCATCTGTGACATCTACTAACAACCGGGGTTAAGGAAAAATGATACACGTTGGGAGGGAGGGAGGGAGACAGTAGGTGTATGTGGGATGCGGGTGAATGGGAAGCCCATAGAAAAATAAACGAAATTTATACAGCATGGAAAGATGGAGAGGGAGAGATACGGAAAGAACAGAAGATGGAAGAGATAGAGCGAGTTAGCGGCTAAAAATAGAAATGACATTTGTATTCTCAACCAAGAGGGCTGTGGAAGCTCAGACTTTGAGTCTATTTAGATTAGATTACTTACAGTGTGGAAACAGGCCCTTTGGCCCAACAAGTCCACACCGACCCGCTGAAGCGAAACCCACCCATACCCCTACCCTTACATTTGCCCCTTACCTAACACTACGGGCAATTTAGCATGGCCAATTCACCTGGCCTGTGGTGAATTTAAAGTAGAGTGTTTTGCTTATAAATGGCATGCAGGGTTATGGGGTAAAAGGTATCAAAGGGTTTGATTAGGATCATGGTGGAGCAAGCTAGATGAGCTGAATGGCATATCTCTATGTTCCTATGTCCTAAACTATGACCATCATTCTGAAGAATGAAAGACATACAAAAAATAAATCAGACAGGAAGATGGAAAGATTAAAATGACAAAGAATGAAACAGTAGCAAGGAAATGGAGACATCGTGCTTCAAATTATTGGGACACTGCTTTGTTAGAAATGTGTGTTCATGGCACATGTTAATATTAATCCTTACAAGCACCTGAGCATTTGTGAAGAAGGGAGAATGTCCAGAGTTTAGATTATGCATCAATTACTCAATGGCTTGTGTTTCTGCTATTAGCCGTTATCCATGCAGTGAAATTCTCTAGTGGGTATTGGTTGTCTTGAAATGGCTGGATTTGTGCAAGTTAGGAACAAAACTAGGTCTCTCAGCCCCTTAATCCTGCTCCACCATTCGACAAGATCATGGCTTATCTGATTATTCCTTGATAACCGCCTTGCTTGTAATTTCTGCCTTAAACTACATTTAAGAACCTGGTTTCTCTTGACAAAGAGGAAGAGTGCCCTTTTGAGGGACAGTGTTTTAAAGGTAGGGGACCCTCTGAGAGAGAAAACAAATCCTTATCTCTGTCTTTTAGCTCTTATTCATAAACAATGAACCCGAATTTTAGATTTTCCCACACGAGGAAGCATCCTTTCCAGATTAACTCTGTTAAGACCCTTCCAGATCTCATGTTTCAGTTAAGTCTGTTTTTATTTTTTTGAACTCAAGCAGATGCAAATGTAGCCTTTCCTCATAGGACAATCCAGCCATTCCAGATATCAATCTGGGAAACCTTCCCTGAACTGTTTCCAGCACATTTATGTCCTTCCTTAAATCAATAAACTGATGGAATATTTTTAATATTAGTGTGACTTTCTCTTTCACCACAGTGATGTAGAGATGGGAACTAATATTGTTCATGGCTCTGACAGGGATTCAACGTTGGAGGACTGCAAACGCACCAGTAAAGGTGTGGACTCTCACTCTAACAGGTCATTAATTGTTCTGAGGAACTTTCTTTATTCTTTTCATCTGTCTTGGTAGTATCAGTCTGCTGTCTTGTTATCCACATTTCAATCTGTTGCATACCTCAGAAGGGTGTGAACTCCTTTAAAAAGATCTTGCAAAAATACCATCATTGTGGCAAACAGCAGATGAATCACTTGAGACTTAATGTTTGCTCACTAAGTGCAGCATGCCTGAGAGAAATGGACAACTTTGAACCAATGGATCCTCACTTCTCCAATAATGGTGATCTTCCTCCCATCTAGGGCTTGATGAAGAAGAGATGAGTTAACAAACCCAATTTCTACGTCCCACTGCTGGGGTAGTATGGGATGAACTAGATGCAAGTGAGGACTGCAGATGCTGTTTTCATTCCTAATGAAGGGATTTCGCCTGAAACGTCGATTTCCCTGATCCTCGGATGCTGCCTGACCTGCTGCGCTTTTCCAACACCACTTTAATCTAGACAATGAACTAGATGAATCTTGGTCATAGAGTCATAGAGACGTATAGCACAGAAACAGACCCTTGGGTCCAACTCGCCTATGCTGACCAGATATCCTGAATTAATCTAGTCCCACTTGCCAGCATTTGGCCAATATCCCTCTAAACCCTTCCTATTCATATACCCATGCCTTTTAAATGTTGTTCAAGGTTTGTGCGAAGATTTGTAGCTCGGGTGCTCGTTGTTGTGGTTCTGTTCGCCGAGCTGGAAGTTTTTGTTGCAAACGTTTCGTCCCCTGGCTAGGTGACATCATCAGTGCTTTGGAGCCTCCTGCGAAGCGCTTCTTTGATGTTTCTTCCAGTATTTATAGTGGTATTACAACATTTAAATGTTGTAATTGTACCAGCCTCCACTACTTCCTCTGGCAGTTCATATCAAACATTTACCAAACCCTGCATGAAAAAGTTACCCCTTTAGGTCCCTTTTAAATCCTTCCCATCTCACCTTAAACCTATACCCTCTAATTTTGGACTCCTCTACCCTGGGGAAAAGACCTTAGCTTACAAACTGTTGATTCTCCTTCACCCATCAATGATCAACCTCCCAGGCACCTCATGGAGCAAGAAATCAGTATTCTCTTGCTCCTGGTCACAACAATCAGGTTACTGGGTCGACATTGTTTATCAGGAATGTCTTGCACTCACTAACCTCCCAAGGACAAATACAGCGAGTCCTAAAAGGTAAGCGGGTTATTAGTACTCACTGGTATTAAAGCATTCTCACAGTTCCTTCCTGTCTCCTTTTTGCTGTATTATTGCACAGTTTTTAGCAAGGCAACTTCCAGCACAGCCGGATGTCACCATGCTCTGTGATGCCCTGAACAAAAGATCTTTATCTTATTTTCTGTGCAGTCTCTTATTAAGCAGCCAGCCAGTCTGAAAGTCAGTCAGCCAGGCGACGATGTATATAATGTAATTGTAATCGAAGCATATAACCCAGAATGGATGGAACAGTTTTGGATCTTATATTAGTTAATTGTTACTGATGACCCAGGTATCTGACTCAATACAAAACCAATTCTTTGTGGTATATGATACAAGGACTAACGTGGAGAAAACCAGAAGCATCTCACTTTTGTTTACTTGTAATCCACTTGTTTTTTTCTCTCTTTATTCACTCTAATTCATCCTTCTCCCTTTGCACCTGACTTTTTCCCCATCTTGTCCTCTTGCTCCGGCAGTGCCGAAGCCACTGAGCATGATGTTTCACAAAGTCCCGGATACAATGGTGGCATCATTGCACCCCAAATGTCAGTAATACTCTGCAGTGTCAAAGGTAAACATAAAGAATAGCCAAATAATGTAGTTAGCTGAGAAATCTATCCGCAGGAAATGTCTGGCTGATTTTTGTTTTGTTGATGAACAATGCGTTTCACATAATGATAAAGCTTCATCAGGATAAAGTGGGAATGACTGGATCGCCGAACAAAGAGCCGCCGGCGTCTCACTGGGATGAGTTTTTTCTTTAGTTTATGGGATGGTCAGCATTTATTACCCAGCCCTAATTGGCCAGTAGACAGTTAAAAGTCAACCACATTACCACCTGAAGTTACGTATAGAAACGATCAGGTAAGGACCGCAGATTTCCTTCCATAAATGACATTAATGAACCAGATGGGTTTATTGGACAATCAACAACCATTTCATTGTCATCATTAGACTCTTAATTCCAGGTTTTATTTATATTGAGCTCAATTTCCACCATCCACTGGGGTGGGGTTTGAACCTGGGTCCCCAGAACATTATCAGGATCTCTTGGTTAATAGTCTAGTGATGAAGTCACTTGTACGAGTGAACTCGATTACCTGCTACAACAACCATGGTGCCATTAGGCTTCCATTTCCATTCAATTTTAATTTTGCCGTCTGTTGTGGCGGGATTTGAACCCACGTCCCCAAAACATTACTCTGGAATTCTGGCTGACTAGCCCAATGACAATACCCTCATGGCTTCTTTCTGGGTTGTCAATGACTCCAGGATTCCATTATCTTCTAGCAATCCCCTGACCATAGCTCCTGTGAGTGACTGGCATTTAACGAGAGCTATGGGTTAGCAGATGTGTCGTTATGCAATTATGTTGAGCAATATGAAAAGCACTGAAAACAAAACGTGGAAGTATCTATCTTTTGCCTTCTCTAAAATTGCACCTGCTATTACACAGCTAATAGTATGTCTCAAAGGCACAAATATAGCATCGTGAGTTGTCAGAAATAATAAAGGTTCTAAGTATGTATCACTTCCAAGACATGCTGATGCAAATGTACACTGAGTCATGTCCAGACATAAGCACAATCTGATTGAAAAGTCAAACCCTGCACATGCTGAAAAGCTGAAATTAAAAACCAAAATTGCTGGAGACACTCAGTAGTTCTGGGAACATTGTGGAATGAGAAAGAGAGAGAGAGAGAGAGAGACAGGGGTAAAGGTCCAGTTATTTCGAGGAGTGGCAGTGACTGTCAGAATGCCACTCTGCTCTTATCCTTTATCTTCTGGATGGAATTCCGCATTTCTAGCCGGGAATTCCAATTCAGACTTCTTCAGAAATGTGGAGATGAATTGAAATCAAACAGCTCCCTTAGTGTGGTACAGTCAGAGCAGGCAAAGGTCCAGTGGTGGAGGGTCATAGAGGAAGTGGAGGGGATGGCGAAGGGTGGACGAGTGTGGAGGAAAATGGAGGGGGGAGGAAGGGGAGGAGGGAAAATCTGCAGGGAGGTGGAGGAGGATGGAGGGGGTTTGAGGGGGTGCAGAAAGGTGGGGTGGAAGGGATTGAGGGGGGTGCAGGAGGGTGGAGGGGGAGTAGGAGGGTGGAGGAGGGTGCAGGAGGGTGGAAGGGATGAGGGGAGTGCAGGAGGGTGGAGTGGGGTGCAGGAGAATGGAGGGGGTGCAGGAGGATGGAAGGGGGTGCATGAGGGTGGATGGGAGTGCAGGAGGGTGGAAGAGAATGAGGGGAGTGCAGGAGGGTGGAGGGGGTACAGGTGGGTGGAGGGGCTTACAGGAGGGTGGAGTGGGGTGCAGGAGGAGGAGTGGGGTGCAGGACGGTGGAAGGGATTGAGGGGAGTGCATGAGGGTGGAGGGGGTGCAGGAGTGTGGAGGTGAGTGCAGGAGGGTGGAGTGGGGTGCATGAGGGTGGAAGGGATTGAGGGGAGTGCATGAGGGTGGAGGGGAGTGCAGGAGGGTGGAGTGGGGTGCAGGAGTGTGGAAGGGAGTGCAGGAGGGTGGAGGGGAGTGCAAGAGGGTGGAGTGGGTGCAGGAGGGTGGAGGGGAGTGCAGGAGGGTGGAGGGGAGTGCAGGAGGGAGGAAGGGGAGTGCAGGAGGGTGGAGGGGAGTGCAGGAGGGAGGAAGGGGAATGCAGGAGGGTGGAAGAGGAGTGCAGGAGTGTGGAGTGGAGTGCAGGAGTGTGGAGTGGAGTGCAGGAGTGTGGAGGGGAGTGCAGGAGGGTGGAAGGGGAGTGCAGGAGGGTGGAGTGGAGTGCAGGAGGGTGGAGTGGAGTGCAGGAGGGTGGAGGGGAGTGCAGGAGGGTGAAGGGGAGTGCAGGAGGGTGGAAGGGGAGTGCAGGAGGGTGGAGGGGAGTGCAGGAGTGTAGAAGGGGGTGCAGGAGGGTGGAGTGGAGTGCAGGAGTGTGGAGGGGGGTGCAGGAGGGTGGAGGGGAGTGCAGGAGTGTGGAGGGGGGTGCAGGAGGGTGGAGGGGAGTGCAGGAGGGTGGAGGGGGGTGCAGGAGGGTGGAGGGGAGTGCAGGAGTGTGGAAGGGGATTGCAGGAGGGTGGAGGGGAGTGCAGGAGGGTGGAGGGGAGTGCAGGAGGGTGGAAGGGGAGTGCAGGAGGGTGGAGGGGGGTGCATGAGGGTGGAGGGGGGTGCAGGAGTGTGGAGGGGGGTGCAGGAGTGTGGAAGGGGGTGCAGGAGGGTGGAGGGGGTGCAGGAGGGTGGAAGGGGGTGCAGGAGGGTGGAAGGGGGTGCAGGAGGGTGGAGGGGGTGCAGGAGGGTGTAGTGGGTTGCAGGAGGGTGAAGTGGGGTGCATGAGGGTGGAGGGGGTGCAGGAGTGTGGGAGGGGGTGCAGGAGTGTGGAAGGGGGTGCAGGAGGGTGGAGGGGGGTGCAGGAGGGTGGAAGGGGGTGCAGGAGGGTGGAGGGTGTGCAGGAGGGTGTAGTGGGTTGCAGGAGGGTGAAGTGGGGTGCATGAGGGTGGAGGGGGTGCAGGAGTGTGGGAGGGGGTGCAGGAGTGTGGAAGGGGGTGCAGGAGTGTGGGAGGGGGTGCAGGAGTGTGGAAGGGGGTGCAGGAGGGTGGAGGGGTGTGCAGGAGGATGGAAGGGGGTGCATGAGGGTGGAGGGGGGTGCAGGAGTATGGAGTGGAGTGCAGGAGGGTGGAGGGGGGTGCAGGAGGGTGGAAGGGGGTGCAGGAGGGTGGAGGGGTTGCAGGAGGGTGTAGTGGGTTGCAGGAGGGTGAAGTGGGGTGCATGAGGGTGGAGGGGGTGCAGGAGTGTGGAAGGGGGTGCAGGAGGGTGGAGGGGGGTGCAGGAGGGTGGAAGGGGGTGCAGGAGGGTGTAGTGGGGTGCATGAGGGTGGAGGGGGTTGAGGGGAGTGCAGGAGGATGGAAGGGGGTGCATGAGGGTGGAGGGGGTGCAGGAGTATGGAGTGGAATGCAGGAGGGTGGAGGGGGGTGCAGGAGGGTGGTAGAAGGTGAGGAAGAGGAGGGTGACAGTTCCTGTTGTGTAAATGTGTGTGTGGGGTGGGGGGCGTTGGGGGGCGGTGGTTGGGGTCACTGCTGCAGCATTTTATAAAAAGGGAAATTAAAGCACAGAACCATCTTTACCACCTCAACAATGAGTGGTGACCCCTTCTGTTCTGGGTTTGGGTTTGCGACGTTCAGCGGACACCCACCTCACTCCTGGTCAAATACCTTCCCACCTCACCCCTCAAAAACCCTTGCGTGTGAAACTCACTGCCTGTGGACAAAGGGACTTCCTGTGACAAAATGTTTTATTGTTCACTTGGGAGTAACTCAAGGTGCTTTGTGTACAAAGATGAAAGGGAGGGAGTGGCCTAGTGGTATTAACATTTGACTAACGATTTAGCAGAATCCTGACCTGGGTTCGAATCCCACTAAAAACCAAAAGGACTGTGAACGCTATAAGTCAGGAATAAAAACTGAAATGTTTGACCCTCCCTCTGAGGAATGTTAATTCTGATTTCTCTTCACAGACCTGCTCAGCTTTTCAAGCAACTTCTATTTTTGTTCAAATGCTGCTATGTAAATGGTGGAATATGATTTCAATCTGGAAATAAGAGTTTAACCATGAATCCATTGCCGATTGTCAGAAGGGAGGGAAAACCGTCCTGCAAGAAAATCTGCCATTCTCATCTGGTCTGGCCTACATGTGGCTTGAGACCCAGAGCGATGTGGTTGACACTGGACTTCTCTGTGGGATGGGCAATACCTGCTGGCCTAGCCAGTGACACCCACGTCTCAGAAATGAATTTTATAAAGTCTAAACTTGCTGCTCCTGTAATGCAGTTCCCAAAGATGAGACAGCACAAGTAGATAACCTGGCTGTGGATATTAGTATGAATACAGCACAGGAATAGGCCCTTTGGCCATCAGGCCTGCACTGATACTTAATGCCTGACTAAACTGAAAACCTTTTGCCTCCGGACAGTCTGTATTCCTCAATTTCTTGCCTGTTCATGTATCTGTCAAGATGCATCTTAAACATTGCTGTAGTGTCCACATCCTCTGGCAGCACATGACAGGCACTTACCAACCTCTGTGTAAAAAAACCTGCCTCTCACATCTCCTTTTGTTTTACCTTAAGTCTATGTCCCTGAGTAATTGAATGTTTTACCCTGGGGAAAAGACTCTCAATATCTCTTCTTTCCTTGCCTCACATCATTCTGTAAACTTCTGTCAGGTTGCCCCTCGGCCTCTGACGTTCAAGTGAAAACAAACCACGTTTGTCCAATCTCTCCTCATAGCTAATACTCTCCAAACCCGGGGCAACATCCTGGCAAACTGGTTCTGTATCCTCTCCAAAGCCTCCACATCCTTCCGGTAGTCTGGCAACCAGAGCTGTACACAATATTTCAAATGTGGCCCAATGAATGCTCTGTACAGCTGTAACATGAACTGCCAATTTTTATACGCTGTGCCCCGAATGATGAACGCAAGCATGCCATACGCCTTCTCGATCACCTTATTCACTTGCATTGCCACTTTCAGTACAGTTTGGAGCGTGGAAAGCATACTGAAATAGAGGGGATTGTGTATTTCAATCTCCCTTCATTTCATTTCAAAATGATGCAGAGAACTGATTAAATCATGGACCGGGAGAATTCTCCCAATAGCTAAACAGTCACCAATGCACCTGCTTCCAAGGCTTCTGTGAAGGGATCAATAAAATACCAACACATTAAAAGTTCCTTTATTTTCTGCATATATGAGCGAAAATAGAAACTGTATTCTTTAGTTATTAATTAGCATTATTCATGTGAAAGGTATTCATGCATGAAGTATTCCCCCAGTCCTAAACTACTCATGACATGCATTGAAACCAAGGTGAGTTCCTTTTTACCAGAATGTAACTTTCATTTTGTTTAATACTTGCTTTTATCTGTTTTCACGAGCACACTGCCACTTGCTGTTGCAGTTACAACCGCCTGTTCACTTACCTCAGTTGAAACTCTGTCACTTTTCCAACTCTCATACAATCTTCATGTCCTGAGTCTATCTGTCAGAGTGCATCTGACTCTAGGATGAGGAGCAGGAGCTGTGTTCAAGGGAGGGAGAGGTGGTTTGGCCTTTGTGTGCTCTGGTATGCTGGGAGCTGAGCAACATCTGCTGCCAAATGAGTCTTTTTCATGAAGTTGTTCCAGTTGGAGCCATCATACAAGCCTCCCATTACCAGCTGCTGGCGCTGATGTTCAACCCCACCCTGCCCATGCAAACAGTCTCAGAACACATCGAGTCATAGAGATGTACAGCATGGAAACAGACTCGTCGTTCCAATTCGCCCATGCCGACCAGATATCCTAACCTAATCTAATCCCATTTGCCAGCACCCAGCCCATATCCCTCCAAACCCTTCCTATTCATATACCCATCCAAATGCCTTTTAAATGTTGTAATTGTACCAGCCTCCACCACTTCCTCTGGCAGCTCATTCCATACATGCACCACCCTCTGAGTGAAAAAGTTGCCCCTTAGATCTCTTTTATATTTTTCCCCTCTCACCTTACACCTGTGCTCTCTAGTTTTGGATTTTCCTTACTCTGGGATAAAGACTTTGGCCATCCGACCTATCCACGCCTCTCATGGTTTTACAATCAGGACTGGAAGAGAAGGGGTTTCTTCTCTTTCAGAGCACAGGGAAGTGAAGAGGAGACATTAGAAAACTATACAAAATCATAAAGAGTCTTTAATTAGAGGGGATTGGCGAAGGAACTAGAAGTACACAAGAAAACCTACTTGTCAGGCTTGCACTTACTGACTGTAGCTCCAACTTCAACATTATAATCCCAACCAAACTAATTTCCAAAATCCGAATACTAGGTCTCAGCTCCACCTCTGCAACTGGATCCTCAGCTTCCTGACCCACAGATCGCAATCAGTGAGGATAGACAACAGCACCTCCTCAAAGACAATCTTCAACATTACCACCTCACAAGGCTGTCTATTCAGCCCCTTACTATACTCCCTGGACACTGACGACTGTGTGGCCAAATTTCGTTCAAACTCCATTTACAAGTCCGCTGATGACACCATCGTCATAGTGTTATGAAACAGGGTAAACCCTCCTGCTTAATTTAAAACCACCAACACAGAAAAGATTTACCCCGTGCAGTAATCTGTAAAAATTCAAGTGGCCAAGAACTATGTAAAGTAAAAATTAACAACTTTATTTCTTAAAGTATAACAGAGAATAATTAACTAACCACTATTTACAAATTGTTTCTCTAACTTATCTTTTACCTTCCCTTCTGTAATACTAGTCTGATAAAACTTCCAATTAAGATTTACAAAACAACACTTCTTATCTCAAACCAGGCAGCTGTAGATTCCTGTCTTTGGATATTCCTGTGTCTTCTTTTCTCCTTGTTAGGAATTTCTGCATGATAGGTTACTGATCGAGAAGGTACTCTTCAGAGAGATATTTTTTTCAAGCAGCCTGTTACATGTTAGGACTTGGTAGTTCTCCTCCCAACTGTTCAATTATCCCCCAATCTTATACCCAGAGCATCAGATTATGTGACTGGTTTTTAACATTGTCAATATACGAAATTCAAACTAGATTGGAAATTGATATTTTTCGGGGTATAATTTAAACCGATTGGCTGCATTTGAATTTGTTTTTGTCTCCAGGCAATGAACTAATTGAGTTGTTTGCCCCAGTATTACATACATTGTTTCCTTATTGAGAACACTTTGGTGCTGTGTCTGCTGCTTTTAACTCTCTTAAAGGTACACCCACATCTTCGTAACAATAGGCCAGATTTCAAGCAATGGTGAGACAGAATGCAGGAAATTGATAGAGTGTTCGGTGGTGTGATATAAAGATAACAATCTCATCCTCAACATCAGCAAAACTAAAAAGCTGATCATTGACGTTTTCAGGAAGCAAGGAGGAGGACACCTCCTGTCTGTATCAACGAAGCTGAGGTGGAGGAGGTAGAGAACGTCAAGTGCCTAGGAGTGACGATCACCAACAATCTGTCCTGAACCATTCATGTTGATATGACGGTCAAGAAGACTTCTTTTTTTTCTCCGGAGGTTAAAGAAATTCAGGATCTCCACAAGGACCCTCAACAACGTTTATAGATGCACCAGTGAAAGCATTTTATCCAGATGCATCACAGCTTGGTAAGGCTCAGCCGAGGACCATAAGAAGCAACAGAGAGCTGTGAACACAGCCCAGCCCATCACACAAACCAACGTTCCATCCATCAAATCCATCTATACTTCTTGCTGGCTTGGAAAGGCTGCTAATATCACCAAAGACCCCTTCCATCCCGGTTATAATCTCTTCCAACTTCTTCCTTCAGGCAGAAGATACAAAAGCTTAAACATGCACCAACAGATACAAGAACAGCTTCTTCCCCGCTGTATTTACACGCCTGAATGGACCTCTCAAAGTTCTACTCTAATGCTGATCTTACTTTTTGAGCACCTTCTTTGCAGCCATGACCTTGTATTCCTTGCTCTGTTTAATTACCCTGTGAGCTCTGTATGGTATGACATGACTGTGCTGCATGCAAAACAAAACTTTTCACTGTACTTAGGTACATTTAACAATAATTAATCAAATCAAATTAAATCAAATTGTGTTTTCTTTTACACATAATAAAGTTTTGCGATCTGTGAGGGTTGCCTTGAAAGAGTTGGGAAATTATCATGGTATGATCTCTCCTCGAACAGGCTGTTTTACCTAATGTGGCAATGATTATCTTTTGTAAGATAAGAAACTGGTGTGGTTACAGCGATATTGAAGCATCCAGCAAATGTTGTTCCAAAGAAGGGTCACTGGACTTGAAATGTTAACTCAGTTTCTCTCTCCACGGATGCTGCCAGACCTGCTGAGTTTCTCCAGCAATTTCTGCTTTGATTTCCAATCTCTGTTATTGCGCATTTCCAACACTGTGATTTTATTTGAGAAGTTTGCTACAGTACTGTTTATTGATACGTACAAATGTCACATTCGCAGGCACTGAAGTATCTGAGTTAACACCAGGCCATTAGGTTATACAGACGAGCATGGTTTCAGTCAGGGGTCATGCTTCAAATGACCCTGGGATAAAATTTATACCTTCAGGTCTCATGCTGTGATGCAGTGATTTTATCACAAACATATGACTTAAAGGGAAATCTGTGAGACATAACTCAACCATTCAATTATAACGTTCAAAAGGAACTTGGATATCTAAAAGCAAATGTCAGAATATGCATCAAGAGCCCAGAAACAGTTGAACCAACTGTGAGACATATCAGTGCACTAAAGATATTACTGAAAGGTTGTTCCAGTCGTTCTGATTGGATAACCTGTGACCAAGTCGCTAGCACAAGCATGAAGGACTGAGTGGCCTCCTTCTGTGCTGCTGTCATTCTAGACACGCCCGGGGTACAAGAAGGAAGAACACTTACTGAGAGTGAAGGTGTCCCATCGTCTTCTACTGTTACCGTCAGCTTGTAGAAGGCCTGTCTCTCCCGATCTGGCGGAGACGGGCGTGTGACAATCTCTCCCGACAGCCTGTCAATCCGGAAGGTGAGGTCCTCATTACCGTGGGTGATGTAGTAATAGAGCACGGCATTAAGGCCAGTGTCCGCGTCCGTGGCTCTCACTCTGGTCACTGAGGTACCTCCTCCAACATTCTGGAAAGTGCACAGAAAGTGTTAACAAGAACCCAGAAAAGTGACAGACACATCCCAGCAGCTGCCACACTGTGGTTAGTTTGGGCACTTTCTTAAGAGGGTAGCATGCCTTGAATAATGAGGAGCTGAAAGGATTAAAGTTTGACGATAAATAGAAAAAGTTTGGGTTTTGATGCCCTTCTGTTTAGAAGGTAGAGGGGCAACTTTAATCATACTATTAGAATGATTTCTGGGTTTTCTGGGGTTGGCATGGAGAAGCTATCCTATAATACTGGAACTGACACTATCCTAAAATTTGAGCTCAGCTATCCAGGGGGAGAGGTAGTAGAATCATGTTGAAAAGGCTGTTTATTTGTTTGAGATCAATTGAAGGCCTTAATATGGAGACAGACAGGTTCCTGTTGGTTAAGGGTGTCATAGTATTTGGATGAAAGGTGGCGATATTGACTTGATGGGCTGAATTGCCTCTTATATTTTGTGATTCTCTCTATATTATGATCCTCAGAGGTGGAGTTGAGGTATCGGATAACTGAGGATCTGCCTCATTTTTTTCCTGTTCCTGTCCTTCCCTTCCAGTAAGACAGTGGGGTATTGGTAATGTCTCTGTTCCAGTAATCCAGAGGACTAGGCTAATGCCCTACAGAAATGGGCACAAATCCCACCATGCCTGCTGGTAGAGTTTAAACCCTATCAATAAAGTTTTGTCTTTTTACCAAAGGAGTAGATTTTGAAGGCCCATTGTGTAGGTGGGAGGGCGGGAAAATCTCTCCCAAGGAAGAGAGTGATGAATGAGGAATCATGGAGTCATAGAGATGTACAGCACAGAAACAGACCATTCGGTCAAACCCGTCCATGCCAATCAGATATCCCAGCCCAATCCAATCCCACCTGCCAGCATCTGGCCATATCCCTCCAAACCCTTCCTATGCATATACCCATTCAAATGCCTCTTAAATGTTGCAATTGTACCAGCCTCCACCACATCCTCTGGCAGCTCATTCCATACACGTACCACTCTCTGCGTGAAAAAGTTGCCCCTTAGGTCTCTTTTATATCTTTCCCTTCTCACCCTGAATCTATGTCCTCTAGTTCTGGACTCCTCTACCCCAGGGAATGTCTATTTATCCTATCCATGTCCCTCATGATTTTATAAATCTCTATAAAGTCACCCCTTAGCCTCCGACGCTCCAGGGAAAACAGCCCCAGTCTGTTCAGCCTCTCCTTATAGCTCAGATCCTCCAACCCTGGCAACATCCTTTGTAAATCTTTTCTGAACTCTTTCGAGTTTCATAACATCTTTCTAATAGGAAGGAGACCAGAATTCCATGCAATATTCCAAAAGTGGCCTAACTAATGTCCTATACAGCTGCAACATGACCTCTCAACTCCTGTACTCAATACTCTGAGCAATAAAGGAAAGCATACCAAATGCCTCCTTCACTATCCTATCTACCTGCGACTCCACTTTCAAAGAGCTATCAACCTGCAATCCAAAGTCTCTTTGTTCAACAAAGGTATCGACACTCCCTAGGACCTTACCATTAAGTATAAGTCCTGCTAAGATTTGCTTTCCCAAAATGCAGCACCTCGCATTTATCTGAATTAAACTCATTCTTCACATGGAATGAGAATGGAGCAGAATGGATAGGCTGAAGCTTTCTTTGTTGATGTGGAGGTGCCGGTGTTGAACTGGGGTGGACAAGGTCAGAAATCACATGACACCAGGTCAGATGATCAAAGGGGCAGTACTCTGAAAGCTTGTGATCTCAAATAAACCTGTTGGCCTGTAACCTGGTGTCGTTTGACTTCTGAACTTTTCTTTGTTGACTTCAGAGATCTCCTATGTAGTCAATGTTCAGAATCAGATATGTGTGTGCCCACTGTGTGGGTGTGTGACTGTGTGTATACCAGCGTGTGTGTGTGGGTGGGGAGAAGTGGGGAGAGTTGGATGATACTTCCTGACTTTTACACCATTGGAAAAACTTTGGCTACGTCAATCTGACGTCCCCTGAAATTTCTGCACGTTCTCAGTTTGCAAAATGCCCTGCCAGTAAAAACATAGTAGCACCCAACTGAACACATTAAATATGAACAGTTGGGATGGAATGACTGGCAGGGGGACTCTGTGTGCGTTTTTCACATGCCTACAGCCCCATGTGTTTGGGCATGTCAGGAATTATTCTCGAGGGATTTACAGATTGAAAATTGACCTGTTTTACTGTGTTATATTGGGATGGGACTTGAACCCTGAGTTTCTGGGTCCGTGGTAGAGATGCCATTTAATGCATCATAATGTCTCTATTTTTTAACTTGGAATATATGTATTCACAGAATGAAACATTACAGATATGTATCTCCTAACTCAACTCTGATGTCCACAATTCTGGATATTCCTGATGAAGGGCTTTTGCCCGAAACATCGATTTCGCTGCACTTTGGATGCTGCCTGAACTGCTGTGCTCTTCCAGCACCACTGATCCAGAATCTGGTTTCCAGCATCTGCAGTCATTGTTTTTACCTCTCTAATGTCACAAGGCCTTTTTAGCAATCAGATGTAATTTACACCATATGGATTTCATAAACTAAAGCCTGTTGGATTTGAAAAAATTGTCAATAGCCAAGATTTGAGCATGATTCTAAGATTTCAACCTTCAAGTTAAATGTTACCACCTTCCCTCACTACTTAAAGCATAAAAATCACACAACACCAGGTTATAGTCCAACAGGTTTAATTGGAAGCACTAGCTTTCGGAGTGTCGCTCCTTCATCAGGAGACAATCACCCGATGAAGGAGTGACGTTCCGAAAGCTAGTGTGCTTCCAATTAAACCTGTTTGACTATAACCTGGTGTTGTTTGATTTTTAACTTTGTACACCCCAGTCCAACACCAGCATCTCCAAATCATACTTAAAGCATGAAGTTGATGCAAAGACAGGAAAAACTTCCAATCCTTGGTACATCCCTTTCATCGCTTGATTTATACGAGAATGCAAATCACAATGTTTCTTTTCCGATTTGTATTCTAATTATCGTGGTTCGACAGTAGACTGCATCACAATTCAGTGTGGAAACTTAACAACCTTGAAATAAAGGACAAAGTTTAATGTTTGTTCATCAAAAAATAATCAATTGGAAAAAAATGGTCCTTTTTTGAGCATGCATAATGTTGAACTGCAAACAGGTTTATAATGCAGGCAAGAAGCAATCAGCTGTGACACTCTAATCTGGAGCAGAGGGGTGTGAAATTCTCTCCTCAGGTGTGAAATTAGAGAAAGCAGATGCTGTTTGTGTTCAAGGCATTTCATGTTAAAATGTAAAAAAAAAGCAGTCAATTTTCTGCATAGAAATAACCTGACAAGCAGCGAGCTGAAGTTTGAGGAGCAAAACCCTTCTCAACGTCTTGATGTTTGGCTGCTGTGTTTTGCAAATGTCACTGCTTCACTTGCTACTGCTGGAGAGAGATATCCTTTCCAACAACTTAGCTCTCAACTCTCCCCTGATACTTGTCTTCTCCAACAGCAAATACTGGCCAGACTTGAGCCAGGTATGTTCATGGCATATACACAGATTCACGGGCAAGGGACAGTTATCAGTTAATAACTGGATTGTATGTAAAGTGAAACAACTGGGACACTGACAGGAGGCCGAGGTAAGTTATATTGCATCCTGTAAATAAACCAACTATCAAGCCAGTGATCCAATTAAAAAAAGGAACTGGCAATAGTCCAACTTGTTTTTTTTGGTCCACTGAGATTATAAATCCTTGTGGTGGGGATTTGGGGGTGGGGTGGGGTGGGATGGTGGGATTCACAGTCTTTTGTCCCTCTTGCTGCATGTGTTGAAGAGAAGCAATATCCCTTCAGTCATTATCACTGAAAACAGATCACCCTGGCTACTCATGTCCTCTCTGCGAGACTGTCTTGTGTGTTATTGGGTTGCTGGATTTGCCCGTGAGCAACAGTGAGGTCTTGTGCCTCAAATGTATGTAAATACAGTCTTATATGTGTAAGAGTTGTCTTTGGTTTGTTTGGATCAAGTCAAACTCCAATGTTTGTTTGTTTCGTTGACACACCATTGAACAGAACCAAACTGCTTTCATGACTATGTACATATACAAAACTATTTTTATGAATAAAGTATATTTTTGAAAAGAAAAATAGTGAGCCCTTGTTATAAAAGGCTTCTTTTTATTCATGGATGAGGGCGTCTCTGGCTAGGTAACATTTATTGCCCATCCCATTGGGTAGTTCAGTGACAACCACATTGCTGTGGGTCTGCAGTTCCATGAAGGCCAGACCAGGTAAGGATGGCAGATTTCCTTCTCTAAAGGACACTAGTGAATCAGATGGATCTGTCCCCAATACTCAGCAACAGTTACGTGATCATCAATGGGTTCCTAATTTGAGATTTTTATTGAATTCAAGTCTCACCATCTGCCGTGGCAAGATTTGAACCTGGGTTTCCAGAATAGTATCTGGGTTTCTAGATAATATCACTGGGCTATTGCCTCCCCTTAGGGCTATTCTCAGGATACAATAAAGTGCTAATAAATTTGAGTTTTTAACTTTCTTTCGTTGATGTTTCGGATACAGGCAAATCTTCTCCCAGCTCTTACACTCTGATTGTTGCATTCCTAAGTCCTCCTTCACTGAGCACTGTCAACATCCTATTCCCTCAGATTTCACATGGAACCCCTTTGTCCCTTCCATCACTGACCCTGTCGCCAAATTTTAATTTGCTTTTCAGCTCTTCCCTTTCTCTCCTTCAGCCTTTCACTATCTTTTCCATTACAATGTGTTTTCTCCTCATTTCCTAAGTGATCACCTCAAGTTTACTTTTAAGACATGTGCCTTAATAACACAGTGTGAGATAGTATTACCAAATCAATGTGGGGGCTAACAGAAGCCGGGTATGTTCGGTACAATAATTTCCATTAACCTGTTTAAAATATCCCATAAGGTCTGGATCAACTCACCAGGCAGGATCTAAGTTTGATTAAGTTACGAAGATCATTGTTAGCAATGCAATTTAAACTTATCAATTCATGCATGTACAGAAATGTTTAGTAGATCTTTGCTTCAGTTTGTTCCATTAACACCTAATGTTTACACAGAATCCCGTACAGCAGACTTTACCTCATAAATGCTGATGTTGTAGCTTCCAGCGTTTGCGATAACTGGGGCATTGTCATTGACATCGATGGCTGTGATGGTTAAAACGTGATTTATCCTCCGAGGACGCAATCCATTGTCCAAGGCTTGAATCTGAAAGAAAAGGAAATGTCACATCCTCTAGCCCAGTAGGCATTGTTTGCTGCTGCTGGGACCCCTGATGGGCTGAATGTTCTGGGAGTCAAAACCCACTATTTTGCAAGCTAAGACAATAATGTTTAAATGACCAACTGAATCCGTGGCTAAATTGCCTGACTTTGACTGATATCTAGGGCAAAATAAACTCATACTAAGTTTAAATAATAAACAAAGAAAACTCCAAAACATATGATAAATCAGTGTACTCTTTAACAAGTGGAAAAATAAATTATCAGTTACTACAATGCAAACTTAAGCTATTCCCACTTTAAATCCTAATATGCACCTTCATTTATAAATAGGACAGACAAGACTGATGATCCTGCAGAAATACTATGTGTGGAAACAGACACTTGTGGATCAAGAGTTCAAACCATGAGGTGACTTTCTCATAGGTCCTTTAGATTAGATACCCTACAGTGTGGAAACAGGCCCTTCAACAAGTCCACATCAACCCTCCGAAGAGTAACCCACTCAGACTCATTGCCCTACTCCCTACTAAAGCACCTAACACTATGGGCAATTTAGCCTGGCCAATTCACCTAACCTGCACATCTTTGGACTGCGGTAGGAAACCAGAGTACTTGGTGGAAACCCACACGGACACAGGGAGAATGTGCAAACTCCACACAGACAGTCTGCCCAAGGCTGGATTCAAACCCAGGTTCCTGGCGCTGTGAGGCAGCAGTGCTAACCACTGTGTCACTGTGCTGCCCTGGATGCCCTGTGGTTTTCAACTGCAGAAGATCCTCAATTCTGAAGCTGGTTGGTTGGACCTAGGTCTTTGCTTAAGTTAGACATTCTTCTTTTCAGTGTTTTTGAGTACTGCTTTTCTTCTGCTCACCGAGGATGAGAGAGACAGAGACCTGGTTTTCCAGAGTTCTGAGTGAAACTGCCCACGCTCAGTTCAGTAACAAACCGCAACTTAATTCCAAAAGCTTTTGCCAGGCAGTTTTCCAGCTCAGCAAGGCTCCTGGTGTCTGCTTCTCCCACAAAACTATCAAATCTAGCAATTCCAAATAGTTCATTCTCTGTAACACAGCAATGTTCAAATGTCCATTTTCCCCAGTTTATATTTCCAAAGAAATACATATAGATTGGATTAGATTCCCTACAGTGTGGAAACGGGCCCTTCGGCCCAACAGGTCCATACCGACCTCCGAAGAGTAACCCACCCAGACCCATTTCCCTCTAACTAATGCATCTAACACTATGGGCAATTTAGTATGGCCAACTCACCTGATCTGCAACGGGGAGAATGTGCAAACTCCACACTATCACTCAAGGCTGAGAATCGAACCCAGCTCCCTGGCGCTGTGAGGCAACAGTGCTAACCACTGAGCCACCATGCCACGCCAAATATAACCCTGCAGTGATCTGGTGTTAATCTCTCTACTTGTGTTCATTCAAGAAAATACCATTCTTAAATAATTTCCTCAACAAAGATACTATTATCCTCAGGACTCTTCCCCCATTGGTCACAATAACCTCAGTGGAAGCTGGCAGGTTTATCTGGGTTCCTCTCAATTTCCACCCAAGTTATGCTGCCTGTTTAGAAGAAGGTTCAAGGGAATGAAGACCATAAGACATAGGAGCAGATCATTCAGCCCATCGAGTCTGCTCCGCCATTCAATCATGGCTGATAGGTTTCTCAGTTGTTGTTGAAAAGTGCGATGCTGGAGAAGCACAGCAGGTCAGGCAGCATCTGAACAGCAAGAGAGTCAACCTTCCGGGCATAAGCCCTTCATCAGGAATGAGAAGCTTCTCAACCTCATTCTCCCATTTTCTCCCTGTGGTAACACAGTTTCCATGCTTTGGGAATAGCCATACTGGAAACAAGACTCCAAGGATGGTATTTACATCTCTTTTGCCACGAGGTAATTGGAACAAGGGATTTCATGGGAATCACAGTTTGGAGAACTGTGGAAATGATTGGAGCAGTTAGTTTATAATTAACATCTAAATGCATGCAATGTCTAAATTAATCATCCCAACATGTGACATGAACAAATGTGGGGTGAGAAGGAATGAAAGGCAACAAGTATAACTCATTCACAACTTGATATTCAAGAACCTATCTATCTCAGTCTTAAATATACTCAATGACCTGACCTCCACAACCTTCTGTGGCAATGAATTCCATATATTCACCTCTCTCTGGCTGAAGAAGTTTCTCCTTATCTTGGTTCTAAATGGTTTTCCCCATTACTCCAAGGCTGTGTCTTCAGGTCCTAGTCTCTCCTACCAATGGAAATATCTTCCCAACATTCACTCTGTCCAGGCTATTCAATATTCTGTATGTTTCACTTAGATCCCCCTTCATTCTTCTAAATTCCATCAAGTGTCTAAATCCATGGCTCAAAATCTCAAAACAAAAACAAAATATGAGGATTTCTGAGGTAGTCACTGGACCCGAAACGTTAATTCTGATTTCTCTCCACAGATGCTGCTGGATCTGGTGAACCTTTTCAGCAATTTCTGTTTTTGTTTCTGATTTCCAGCATCTGCAGTTCTTTCGGTCTTTATTTTGCTTAAAAATATCGACTGTTTTTAACATCAGGGCACGTCAAAAGGTGTATCACAACACATGAATATTTTTCTCTGGGCTTCCTCATTGTCCTTTGCATCTCTCTGTCCCACACTCAGGATCAGGGACCATAACTGACTGCCCCTTCCCAACACCCCAATTATGGGTCTTTTACTCTTCCTCAGCCCAGCTGGGGTCATTCTGATACCCAAGGGTCAGCTAATTACTAAATCCATTCGGAGCAGCTTTTGATGAGAATGTTTCCTGCTGAGTTGTGTCTGGTACTATATGAGCCCAACATTAGTGATATTGTTGCTAACGGGTGTAAACTGAGGCAGCTTTCCAGAATCCAGAATGGAGATCATTAAAGGCTGGGGGGAGTGCCCATTAGGGCATGTTGCTAAAAGAGTACTGCTATCAATAGGAGTATTCAGTCCATCAAATCTGCTCCTCCACTCAATGAGATCATGGCTGCTCTGGTAATACTCAACTCCATTTTCCTCATAACCCTTGATTTTCTTACAGATTGAGAACATAATACTAGGAGCAGGAGCAATACAGCCCCTCAAGCCTGTTCCATCAATCCATCCAATCTCAGGGTGGTACAGTGGCTCAGTGGTTAGCACTGCTGCCTCACAGCATCAGGGTCCCAGGTTCGATTCCAGCCTCGGGTGAATGTCTGCGGGCAGCTTGCACATTCTCCCCGTATCTGTGTGGGTTTCCCCCAAGTGCTCCAGTTTCCACCCACAATTCAAAGATGTGCCGGTCTGGTGGATTGACCATGCTAAATTTTCCATAGTGTTAGGTACGTTAGTTAGGGGTAAATATATAGTAGGAGAATGGGTCTGGGTGGGTTGCTCTTCGAAGGGTCAGTATGGACTTGTTGGGCCGAAGGGCCTGTTTCCATACTGTAGAATATCTAACCTAATCATGCCTGATCTCAACTCCACTTCCTGCTGACTTTCCAAAACCCTTACTTCCCTCAATCATTAAACATCTTCTATCTCAGCCTTGAATGTACGTAATGACCCAGCCTCGACAGCTGTCTGCAGTAAACAATTCCACAGATTCACCACCCTCTGAGAGAAGCGATTCCACCTCATCCCTGTCTTCAATGGGTGACCCCTTACTTTGAGATTCCTCTCTGTGGTCCTAGGGTCTGCCACAAGGTGAAACAACCTCACCACAGTTGTCCCGCCAAGATACCCAAGTATATTCCAGTTCTGGACTCGAATCGTTAACTCTGTTTCTCTCTCTACAGATGCTGCCAGACCTGCTGAGTTCCTCCAGCACTTCCTGTGTTTGCCCCTCGTAATCTTGTCTGTCCTGATCCTTCTGAAGGATGTGCATAAGAAAAAGACAGCTCTTGTTGCTTTTGAGCTGTGATGTCACCAGTGAATTGCTGAACATCAGTGAGAAACCTCACTGAATAAACAAGGACCAAATACATGAACTGTCTTCATGAATCTCTGACCTTCACCTTTGATAACTGGCTGCACAGTGACAGCCACTGAACTTACAGTCAAAACATATCGATCATTTTGTTCTCGATCCAAACGTCGAGCGAGGTAGATCTCTCCGCGGCTACCATTAGCCGTGCTAATCCTGAATGTTTTGTTTGTATTTCCAGACAGAATGGTGAAGTTAACCTGCAGTATGTAAAAACACAACATTGTTTTTGCATGATAAAAATGGAAACAGATCATTGACATCTTAGGTTATAAAGTAAACTGAGAGAATGGTATTCAGAGCTCATAGCCTTTGCAGTATCCAGCCATTTCTGAATGGCACGCGGAGTGAATTAAAGTAATTAAAACCTCGGATCTGTGATACTGGGGACCACTGGAAGAGGCCGAGATGGATCCTCCCCTCGGCATTTCTGGCTGAAGGTTGTTGAGAATTTAGCCTGATGTTTCGCACTGATGTGCTGGTCTCCCCCATCATTGCAGATGGGGCTGAATGAGGAGCATTCTTTTACAATGAGTTCTGTAACTTTCTGCACTGTTCATGATGGGTTTCCTGATTGTCCTCTCACTCTCTCTCTATCATCCCCTCCCACCCACCATTGCTCCCAGGTTGATTCACAAGGTTGACACGGGCAATGCTGAAGTCAACTTATTCCTTTACCGTTCATGTCTATATTTCAAATCAACCCGTTATTACTCACATCGAGATGTTATTACACACCCTTGGAAGCATGTGTGTTATTAATCTTAAGCCTGAAGCATGGTTGGAATACTCTCCTGCTAACCTGATCTGGCCTATGGTCCAAAGACTTGCTTTCATGCAGTCATCGAGACGAACAGCATCAAAACAGATCCTTCGGTCCAACTTGTCCATGCCAACCAGATATTCTAAATTGATCTAATTCCATTTGCCAGCACTTGGCCCATATCCCTCTAAACCCTTCCTATTCATATACCCAACCAGATGCCTTTCAATGCTGTAATTGTACCAGCCTTTACCACTTCCTTTGGCAGCTCATTCAATACACTTGCTCCGCTTAAAAAAATTGCCCCTCGGGTCCCTTTTAAATCTTTCTCCTCTCACCCTAAACCTATGCCCTCTAGTTCTGGACTCCTCAACCCCAGGGAAGAGGCTTTGTCTATTTATCCTATGATCTTATAAACCTCTATAAGATCACTCCTTAGCCTCCGACACTCCAGGGAAAATAGCCCTGGCTTCTCCTTATAGCTCAAATCCTCCAGCCATGGCAATATCCCCGTCAATCCTTTCTGAACCCTTTCAAGTTTCACAACATCTTCCCATTAGCAGGATACACAAACTGAATGCATTATTTCAAAGGGGGACAAAACAATGTCCTGTACAGCCACAACATGACCTCCCAACTCCCTTACTCAATGCACTGACCAATAAAGGCAAGCGTACCAAACACAGAAACAATTTTGAGGGATGTAAAGGTCGAGGAGAGCCTATTTGTTATCAGACTTGGAAGATTCCTGAGGTTAACAGCTTTTTGGCCGATATAACAGGTTCCGGATGCAAGCCAGGTAGAAAAATCCTGTTCTGGAATAACATGCTGAGAATGAGGTGGTACTCACCATTGCGTTCCTCCCTGCATCCAGATCATGGGCAAAGACAACAGCCACCCGCTTCCCAACAGCAGCATCCTCTGGAATCTCCACGGAGGAATCGGAAGTGGCATCAAACACTGGGCTGTTGTCATTTTCATCTTCAATGGTAATAATCACCTGTTGGATTATAAATGAAGTAACAAATAAAGGCAGAGCCCATTAGGGGAAATATTCACTTAATTCATTAAACATGCTTTACTGAAAGTGCACGGATGTTTCCCTGTTCCTGTTTATTCCCTACTTGGATGGGAATATGAGAATTTCTTTCCCTCACGTGTGAAAAGCATTGCGAATATCTTCACAAATTTCGATGTGGAGGAGCCGGTGTTGGACCGGGGTGGACAAAATTAAAAAATCACCCAACACCAAGTTACAGTCCAACAGGTTTATTTGGAAGAACTAGCTTTCAGAGCGCTGCTCCTTCATCAAGTGGTTGCGTGAAGGAGCAGCGCTCCGAAAGCTAGTGCTTCCAAATAAACCTGTTGGACTATAACCTGGTGTTGCAGAATTTCAAACTTCACAAATCTCGGTTCACCTTTTTAACCAGACTTCCATACAGTACAGGATTAGTGGTGCTGGAAGAGCACAGCAGTTCAGGCAGCATCCAAAGTGCAGCGAAATCGATGTTTCGGGCAAAAGCCCAGTATAGTTTAAAGGATAATTGTAATCAATTATCTTCACTCCATCTTGTTTTAAGTTCATTCAGAGTTGCATGTATTGCATGCTGGGCCAGCATTTATTGCCCATCCCCACGTGACCTTGAGAAGGTAGTGCTGAACTGCCTTCCTGTACTGCTGCACTCCATGTAATGTTAGAAATGCTGGAAAAAAAGTGACAATAACAGAACGGCAATTTATTTCCAAGTCAGATGATATATGACTTGGAGATTGAGCTTGCAAGGGAGTGGTATTCCTACGTCTCAGCCGCCCTCTAGGTGGTAGAGGTGGTGGATTTGGAAGGTATTGTTCTGAGAAATCTTCGAGTAAAAAGTGAGGTCTGCAGATGCTGGAGATCAGAGCTGAAAATGTGTTGCTGGTTAAAGCACAGCAGGTCAGGCAGCATCCAAGGAACAGGAAATTCGATGTTTCGGGCCAGAGCCCTTCATCAGGAAGTGTCACAGCCCTTCATTTCCTGATGAAGGGCTCTGGCCCGAAACGTCGAATTTCCTGTTCCTTGGATGCTGCCTGACCTGCTGTGCTTTAACCAGCAACACATTTTCAGCATTGTTCTGAGAAACCTTGGTGAGTTGTTACAGTGCATCTTGTAGATGGTACACATTACCTGATGGGCTGGTAATTGTCTGGGTTGGATCTGCCCTGCTTTGTGTAAACAAATTACATCAATATTTGGTCTTGTTGTCACTGCATGACAGCAGCTTGGCTAGGAGAGCAGCAGGCTCTGGAGTTTAAGTTTTGCTGGAATATTGTAGGGGATCATATCAAATACCTACTGCCATTTTCGAATATCACATGAAGTGAATCAAAATAGTTTAATAATTGGCACCTGGGTATTGGAGATCTCAGGAGGAGGCTGAGATGCACCATCCACTCAGTGCTCCTGGTTTAAAACTGTTGCAAATGCTTTACCTTATCTTTTACAGAGTTGTCAGGCACTCCCATCTTTGAGGATTGGGAGATATGCAGATCTTTCTATCACAATGAATTGTTTAATTGTCCACAGCCATTTGTGACATGATGTGACAGGACTGTAGAGTTTAGCTCTGACTGTTGGTGTGGGATTACTAGGCTTAATGTTGCTTGGTCTTGCAGTGAGTTTTGTGTCTGGCAGTTTCACCAGGTTGACACCTTATTTTCAGGTATGCCGGATGGTGTTCCTGGCCTGTCCTCTCCATTGAACTAGAGTTGATTCACTAGCTTGATGGTAATATTCGAGGGGGGGATATGTAGGACCATGAGGTTATAGATTGTGTTGGAAGTATGATTCAGCTGCTGATGATGATCCACAGCACCTCATGGATGCCCAGTCTTGAGATGCCACATACACAGGGTAATGGTCGATGGTTGCTTTTGTGAATAGAACAAATTTTCCAATAGTATTCCCCAGGGTCAGTGTTATGTGCATTGCTGGCTGAAATACATATTTATGATTTAGAATGTGGGAGGCATGAATGAAAAATTTTCAGATGATAAAAAATGAATCATGCGGTTGATAGTTAAGAGGATGGCGGTCGATTGCAAGATGATATCAGTCATTTATTGATTGGGTGAAAGTGGCAAACGAAACTCAATGCAGGAAAATGTAACATTGTGCATTTGGGGAGGACACACATGGCAAGGGAATACACAATAAACAGGTGGGATGGAGGAAGTGAGAGAACTTGGAGTTCATATCCACAGGTTCCTAAACATAGCAGGATAGGCAGAGAAGGCATTAAAGAAGGCCTACAAGATGCTTTCCTGCATTACATATATTTAATACCTGACATAAAAGCAGGAATGTAACATAGAAACACTATATAACACAGACAGACAGACAGACACACACACACACACACACACACACACAGTCATAGACACAAACACACACATAGACACAATAAAACACACAGTCAAAAACACACACTTAATCAATGTAGAAAGGAGGTTTCCTCTCATGGAAGAATTTAGAATTGGGGTAACTATTTTTACAAAATCAAGAGTTACTTATTTCAAACGAAGATAAGGCTAAATCTTTTTTCTCAGATGGTTGAGAGTCTTTGGAACTCTCTTCCTGAAAAAGCAGAGGAAGCAGACTCCTTGAATATTTTAAAGGACGAGGTGGATAGATTCCTGTTCAGTAAGAGGTAGGTGGGAGATCGGCTATGATCTTATTGATTGGTAGAGCAGGCTGAGGGGCTGAATGGCCTATTCCTGCTCCTAGTTTGTATGTTTGCGTGGATAGGAAGGACATAATGGCTCGAGAGAAAGTACAGAGGAGATTTATAAGAAAATTGACAAGGCCTGAAAATTGCAGCTTTGACGGAAGATTAGATAGGCTCAGGTTGTTTTCCCTTGAACAGAGAAAATTGAGGGGTGACTTAATCAGGGCATACAGAACAATAAGGAGGTTGGATACAGTGCTCAGGGAATGATCTCCAAGAGGAGGGATAAATTATCAGGTGGAGCAGATTAGGTGATTACAAGAAGAAACAGTTTTTACCCAGAGGGTGGTGGGGGTTTGTAAGTTACTGTCCAGTTTAGTGGTTAAGACAGAAACCCCCAATTCCTCAAACAGAATCCTGGATCCGACCTTGAAGTCCTGGAACCTGCAAGGCTATGGGACTGGGCTGGAAGGTGGGATTAGAACCGGCTGGCTAGTTTATTTAGTTGGTGCATGCCGACTCAATGGACTTAATAGCCTCTTCCTGTGCTGTCACTTTTCTATAGCTCTGTGGTTTGAAATCAATACTGACCTGTACAGGATCCCTACAGTGTGGGAGCAGGCCATTCAGCCCATTAAGTCCACAGCAACCCTCTGAAGAGCATCCCACCCAGACCCACCCTATAATTCCCACTGCTAATGCAAATGTTTGGACCATGGGAGGAAACCGGAGCACCCAGAGGAAATCCACGCAGATACAGGGAGAATGTGCAAACTCCACACAGACAGTCGCCTGATGCTGGATTTGAACCAGCGTCCCTGGTGTTTCGAGGCAGCACTACTAACCATTGAGCCACTGTGCCACTCTGGGTGTAATGGAGGATGTCCTCAATGTGAAGGAAGTATTTGTTTCTATGAGAGCTGTGTGGCTGTCACTCTGACTTGGACTGTCATGAACATATTTGTCTGGCTGATAGACTGGTGAGTACACTTTCCTCCCCACCACCAGCTGCCACATGCCTGCCCATGTCCTTCAGTTGTAATGACTCACCAGCTGTGGTGCTGCCAAGCCACTCTTCCTTGATGAACATTGAACTTAACATGCGTCCTCTGCCCTGGCCATCCTCAGTACCTCCACCAACTGGTGCTCACCATGGAGGAGCACTGATTCATCAGCAGAGGGATGAGGGAGTGTGCTCGGTACATGGTATTCAGCAGGAGGTTTCCTTGTCCATGTTTGGCCATGAGACGTCACGGGGTTGGAGTCAATGATGAGGATCTGCAGAACAACTCCATTTCCAGCTGCAAACCACTGGGCCAGCATCTCGGGGACAATGAGAGTGATGTCTGTGACATTTTCTGCATCTCACCTCCAGGGAGGAAGTTGGCCAAGTGTGCAGGAGGTTGGGGACGGAGAATGTACTCAGTTTGTCTGTCATGTATGAATTTTCAAAAATGCATTTGTGGGATGTGGCCAGCATTTATTGCCTGTCCCTAGCTGCCCTTGAGAAGATGATGGTGAGCTGCCTTCTTCAACCGCTGCTGCCCACCTACTGTGGGTTGGCACACAATGCCATGAGGAAAGGAATTCCAGGATTTTGACCCAGCGACGGTGAAGGAATGCCGATATATTTCCAAGTCAGGATGGTGAGTAGCTTGGTGGGGAACTTTAAGGTGGGGGTGTTCCCATGTGTTTGCTGCTTGTCATTCTAGATGGAAGTGGTCGTGGGTTTGGAAGGTGCTGTCTGAGGATCTTTGGTGAATTTCTGCAGTGCGTCTTGTAGCTGGTACGCACTGCTCGTAATGAGTGTCGGTGTTGGAGAGAGTGGATGTTTGTGGATGTGGTGCCACTCAAGTGGGCTGCTTTGTCCTGGATGGTGTCAAGCTTCTTGAGTGTTGTTGGAGCTGCCCCCATCCAGGCAAGTGGGAAGTATTCCATCACACCCCTGATCTGTCCAGTCGGTCACAACCACACAGTCCTATTACACGGCCGTGTATCGCATTGTCATTTTCAGTGTCTTGGGTCAATGTCAGTAATCCATCTGAGGGGTTTCATTCCTTTGAAGCAGACTTGGTCATGGGACTGAGAACTTGCTTGGCCATTTAAGAGTAGGGACTGGAGTCACATGTAGGTTAGGCTAGGTGTGGACAGGAGATTTTCGTACCCTGAGGAGCATTAGGATTTTGATAGGAATTTCATGGTCATCACGAGACCAGCTTTTTTGTTCAATTTCCAGGCTGCTACAAACTGAATTCAAATTTCACCATCTGCTGCGGTGGGATGCAAACCCTCAGTCTCTGGATTAATAATCCAGTGACATTATCATAAAGTCACTGCGAATGTTCTCCATGCACAGCAATCAGCATCAACACCACCTGCTCCAGAGGTCACTGCCACTCACGGACTTCAGAGACCCACGTAATTGGAAGGAACATTAGACGGAACACTGGCCACCTCTTTCCCTTACTATCAATGTGAAGCACTGTCGAGTTCTCAGTTCTCAAATTATTGTTTTTAGATGTTCCTCTGTTGCGTTATACAATTTGGAGGCAAGGATAGAAACCTTGGCATGCATCATGCTGTGACAAATGAAGGCTCGTCACGATGCTGGCGTGCTGAGATCGTGCTGAACATGGTCCAGTAAGGCATCTATCACCTGATACCACACCATCTGAGGGCCGAGGGTGAAATTTGAATTCAGTTAATAAGGGAAAGAGGTAGCCAGTCTAATATTCCTTCCAACTACATGGGTCTCTGGAGTCCATGAGTGGCAGTGACCTCTGGAGCAGGTGGTGTTGATGCTGATTGCTGTGCATGGAGAACATTCACAGTGTATTCCAGATGCCACAGCCTGCTGAGTGAAAATACTTTTCCCCACATCCCCTCTGAACCTCCTGTCCCTTCGCCTAAAACTTTCCCCTCTCATGACTGACCTCTCAACCCAAAAAGAACAGATGCTCTCTATTCACCCTGTCCATAGCCCTTATAATCTTGGAGATAGGTTTGCGCGCTGAGCTGGAAGGTTCGTTTTCAGACGTTTCATCACCATACGAGGTAACATCTTCAGTGAATGAACCCCTTATAATCTTAGACACTTCAATCATGTCTCCCCTCAGCCTTCTCTGCTTTAAAGAAAACAATCCTAGACTATCTAATCTCTCAATAGAGCTCAATTTCTCCATCCCAGGCAACATCCCGGTGAAAAATGAGGTCTGCAGATGCTGGAGATCACAGCTGAAAATGTTTTGCTGGTTAAAGCACAGCAGGTTAGGCAGCATCCAAGGAATAGGAAATTCGATGTTTCGGGCATAAACCTCCCCGGGATCCCTTCCAGAGCCTTCCCAAGCCTCCAATCTGACCATATTCAGGACAAATAAGCAAGAACCCTGCGGTCAATGGAATGGAGTTACTTGGACTATGGGAGTGAGATTCAGAGCTCCGAATGCTATGAATGAAGGTAATAATGAAGGAGGTTCCTTCAGCCAGTTGTCGGTGACAGGAAACTTCTGGATGCCACAAGACAGAATGAAAACAGAAAATGCCCCTTTGTACCATGTTGCAGAAGACAGATAAATGGTAACACACACACACACACACACACACACACACACGGAGCAGCTTATTTTGTCACACAGAAACACCTGAAAGTTCACCAAATTCATCCACACATTAGAAATCAATTCTTAAGGTGCAAAATGTCTGTGATGGAATGAGACCACTCAACCCTCCATGTTCCTGCCAGCTCTCCAGAAGATGCTCAGCTGGTGCCACCCCACCCCACCCCACCCCACAGATACGCTCTCTACACAACTGCGACCGAATCTGCCTGCTTTACACTCGGTGCAATCCAAGATCAGTCTATGTTTTGTGATTCTGTAGATGAACTGGAATCCCTTAATAAATGCAGAATGTTTCGGCAATGACGTACAAACATTTTTAGTGCTGCTGTAACATTGCTTCATTCCCGGTTCATAGAATCCCTACAGTGTTGAAGCAGGCCATTCGGCCCTTCAAATCCTAACCACTGCTGCCATTATTTCAGCACCAGCTGTTGGTTTTGATTCTACCATTGCCTCTGACTGTAACTTCCTGACCCATCTTTTGCTTGTCACTCATTCCAGTGCCTCATACCATCGCCTCTGTTGTCTGTTATCATTTCTGCCTTCCTCCTTCTCTCTGACCTTTTCTGCCAGTGGCAATGACCTGAAGGTGGGGGAAATGGGAGATGATCATTGACTTCAAAGCAAAACTGGGGTCAAGGGTGTGGTGCTGGAAAAGCACAGCAGGTCAGGCAGCGTCTGAGGAGAAGGAGAGTCGATGTTTCGAGCATAAGCCCCTCATCAGGAATGAATCAAAGCGAAACTGGATGGCCACTTGAGGGAAAGGAACTTGCAGGGCTGATAGAGCGGGGGGAATGGGACTGACTGGATAGTGAAGCAGAGTGCCAGTATGGACAAATCACCAACCTCTGTGCTGTAATCATCCTATTACAACTTCAGCCCATGTTCCATGCCCCCCCCTCTCCCCCCCACTGCCGTTACACCTCAATAACGTTTTGACCCGAATGAAATGTCAACAGGCCTGAAATGTCAACTCCCATTTCTCTCTCGGCTGTGGCCCATACAGGGGGACACGGGCCAGGGTCAGAAGGCGATGGGTATTTTTTTGCTGTTTCTGGGTGCAAAGATACAGGCTGAACCTCTGGTGCAGGACTGAGGGAGTGCAACATGGCAGCAGGCACGTCTTTTGAGTGAGAAGTTCCCCGGAGGTCCTTTCTGCCCTCACACGTGAATAACAAAAGATACTACGGCGCTACGAAAGGGAAGAGCAGGCTAGGAATCAGCATTGTAAGAGCTAAATATTTCATATATTGGAGAGAGAAACAGACTTATCGTTTTGAGTTCAGTATGACTCGAAGACAGGAAACAAATGGCGGCTGTAAGAGCTGCTTCCTTTTTGAGGTATTTTATGCATTGGAGGTGATTTCCTCAAATTTCAGGAACAGCATTTACTGTCTGATATGCTGCTGCATTGTTTTGGAACTTTGGGGGAAAAAGATCAAAACAACAGCACTGTTAAAAGGAGGAAGACAGACAAAAGGCAGCGACCACATGGTCAGTGAGGGAGAGAAGGAAATAAACTGACACTGCTAACTGTGAATCTGCATAGTCACTGCCTTTGTTGTTTGAATTCATGTATCTCTGGACATTGAAGTGCATCTAGGAAAAACTAACGAACATTGAAATTCACAACTGACCTTGCAGGAACCTGTGTAGGAGAGCTCACAACACGGGAACAGAGAAGTGCACAGTTTTTAAGTGTAACCTTGCTGTAAGTCTCGAGTAGTGAGTAGAGTGGGATGTTTCTTGATTATATGTTTCATTGCAATCTGTCTCTTGATTAAATTTTAAAAATATAGACCCTAAGTACCAAGTTCATCTGGAGCACTGTTTTTTAGAGCAAAAAGGTGGTGCTATTTTCTGGCTCTGTAGATTACGAAACAGCAAAGATGGCCTTTAGCAGAGTGATGTGCTCTTCCTGGTTCAGAGTGGTGCTGGAAAAGCACAGCAGGTCAGGCAGCATCCGAGGAGCAGGAAAATCGACGTTTCGGGCAAAAGCCCTTCATCAGGAATAGAGGGGGTTGCAGTGAGAGACTCACTGAGATTCTTGTAGTGAGAGGAGGAAAACTTCTTCAAGGCAGGCATCCTTGCAAGAGGATTCGCAGTCGGGTTAAAATCCATGAGGTAAAAACAATGACTGCAGATGCTGGAAACCAGAGTCGAGATTAGAGTGGTGCTGGAAAAGCACAGCAGGTCAGGCAGCATCCGAGGAGCAGGAAAATCAACGTTTTGGGCAAAAGCCCTTCATCAGGAATAGAGTGATGTGCTCTTCCCATTGGATGCGGGAGTTTAGGGAGAGTTTCCATGTCACTGAGGATTGTGTCTGCAGGATGTGTGTTTGATTGTGAATTTGATCAGATCGCATGGATTGGTCGGAGCGGCAGTTAGAGGCAATAAGGAACTTACAAGAGCTAGGGGACGTGATGGATGGCAGTTATAGGGAGGGAGAAAAGCCGCAGATACACTCAGGTAGATGGGTTAACTCCAGGAAAGGTAGGAAGGGTAGGCAGATAATGCAGAAGTCTTCTGTGGCTATCCCCATCTCAAACAAGTATGGTGTTTTGGAAAATGGAGGGGTGATGGACTCTCGGGAATGTAGCAGGAGATCATTGTACACATTGGAACTAACGATATGGGGAGGGAAAAGAATGAGATTCTGAAGGGAGAATATAGAGAGTTAGGCAGGAATTTATAAAAGGAGGTCCTCAAGGGTAGTAATATCTGGATTACTCCCAGTGCTACAAGCTAGTGAGGTTAGGAATAGGAGAATAGAGCAGATGAATGTGTGGCTGAGGAGCTGGTGCAGGGGAGAAGGGTTGACATTTTTGGACCATTGGAATCTCTTCTGAGTTTGAAGTGACCTGCACAAGAAAGATGGATTGCACCTGAATTGGAAGGGGACCAATACACTGGCAGGGAGATTTGCTAGAGCCACTCGGGAGGATCTAAACTAGTAAGTGGAGGGGTGGGGTTAAGGGTGGGGGGGTGGGAAGAGCGCTAGTGGTGGGATCTAGGGAGATAGTGAGGAAAGGGATAAAATTGAGACTGCTTCAGTTGGGAAAAGGTCAAACAGTCAGGGACTAAGCAGAGAACAAGGTAGGACTGATAAAGTAAAAACTGTATTTATTTCAATGCAAGAGGCCTAACAGGGAAGGCAGATGAACTCAGGGCCTGGTTAGGAACATGGGACTGGGATATCATAGCAATTACAGAAACTCAGGGAGGGACAGGGCTGACAGCTTAATGTTCCAGGATACAAATGCAGGACAGAAAGGGAGACAAGACAGGAGGGGAAGTGGTGTTTTTGATAAGGGATAGCATTACAGCTGTACTGAGGGAGGATATTCCCAGAAATACATCCAGGGAAGTTATTTGGATGGAACTGAGAAATAAGAAAGGGATGATCACCTTCTTGGGATTGTATCATAGACCCCCTTATAGTCAGAGGGAAATTGAGAAACAAATTTGTAACGAGATGTCTGTTATCTGTAAGAATAATAGGGTGGTTATGGTGGGGGATTTTATCTTTCAAACATAGACTGGGACTGCTACAGTGTTAAGGGTTTAGATGGAAAGGAATTTGTTAAGTGTGTACAAGAAAATTTTCTGATTCAGTACACAAACTGGATTGAGTCTTTTGAAGAAGTAACAAAGGGAATTGATGAGGGCAGAGCGGTGGTCATGATCAAAATGGACTTCAGTAAGGTGTTCGCCAAAGTTCCCCATGGGAGACTGGTTAGCAAAGTTAGATCTCATGGAATACAGGGAGAACTAGCCATTTGGATACAGAACTGGCTCAAAGGTAGAAGACAGAGGGTGGCGGTGGAAGGTTGTTTTTCAGACTGGAGGCCTGTGACCAGTGGAGTGCCACAATGATCGGTGCTGGGTCCTCTACTTTCATTATTTATATAAATGATTTTGATGTGAGCATAAGAGGTACAGTTAGTAAGTTTGCAGATGACACCAAAATTGGAGGTGTAGTGGACAGCGAAGAAGGTCACCTCAGATTACAACAGGATCTTGATCAGATGGGCCAATGGGCTGAGGAGTAGCAGATGGAGTTTAATTTAGATAAATGCGAGGTGCTGCATTTTGGGAAAGCAAACCTTAGCAGGACTTATACACTTAATGGTAAGGTCCTAGGGAGTGTTGCTGAACAAAGAGACCTTGGAGTGCAGGTTCATAGCTCCTTGAAAGTAGAGTCACAGGTAGATAGGATAGTGAAGGCGGCGTTTGGTAGGCTTTCCTTTATTGGTCATAGCTGAAAAATGTGTTGCTGGAAAAGTGCAGCAGGTCAGGCAGCATCCAAGGAGCAGGAGAATCGACATCGACCTGCCTGACCTGCTGCGCTTTTCCAGCAACATGTTCTTCAGCTCTGATCTCCAGCATCTGCAGTCCTCAATTTTTCCCTTTAATGGTCAGAGTATTGAGTACAGGACTTGGGAGGTCATGTTGCGGCTGTACAGGACATTGGTTTTGCCACTGTTGGAATATTGCGTGCAATTCTGGTCTTCTTCCTATCGGAAAGATATTGCAAAACTTGAAAGGGTTCAGAAAAGATTTAGAAGGATGTTGCCAGGGTTGGAGATTTTGAGCTACAGGGAGAGGCTGAATAGGCTGGGGCTGTTTTCCCTGGAGTGTTGGAGGCTGGGGGTTGACCTTATAGAGGTTTATAAAATCATTAGGGGCATAGGTAGGATAAATAGACAAAGTCTTTTGCCTGGGGTGGAGGAGTCTAGAACTAGGTTTAGGGTGAGAGGGGAAAGATATAAGAGACCTAAGGGGCAACTTTTTCACACAGAGGGTGGTGTGTGTATGGAATGAGCTGCCAGAGGAAGTGGTATAATTACATCATTTAAAAGGCATGTAGATGGGTATATGAATAGGAAGGGTTTAGAGGTCTATGTGTCAAATGCTGGCTAATGGGACAAGATTCAGTGAGGATATCTGGTCAGTATGGACGAGTTGGACCGAAGGGTCTGTTTCTGTGCTGTACATTTCTGTGACTCTCTGACTCTTCTTTGGAATAATGGGAACAGAGTACTGAAGGATAGTCATATCACACTCGAAATGTTAACTCTGTTTCTCTCTCTACTGATATGGCTGAGCTTCTCAAATTCCCTGGAGTATTCTGACCAATATTGATCCCACAATCAATGCCACAAAGAAGATGATTCTTTGCTCATTATCAGATTGCTGCTTGTGGGAACTTGCTGTACACAGATTTGCTAATCCCATCTATACTGAAACAGTGACCACACTTCAAGAGCCCTTCATTGATTGTATTGATGGCCTGAAGTTGTGTAAGACAGAAAACACATTCACATTCACAAAAACAAAACAACAGGGTTGCACAGTGGCTCAGTGGTTAGCACTGCTGCCTCACAGTGCCAGGGAGCCAGGTTCGACTCCAGCCTTGGACAAGCGCGTGTGCGTGTGCGTGTGCGTCTGTCTTCTGGATGCTCTGGTTTCCTCCCACAGTCTGAAAAGTTGTGCAGGTTAGATGGATTGGCCATGCTAAATTGCCCATAATGTTCAGGGATGTGCAGCTGTGGGAAATGTTGGGTAGAGGGGTGGGTCTGGGTCAGATATGATTTGGAGGGTCTGTGTGGACTCAATGGGGTGAACATCCTGTTTCTACACTGTAAGGATTCTATGACTCTATGCTAACACAAAGTGTTTAAAGGAATACATTCATTTCTGTGGCCAATGGAATGATCCTGTGTCTCCATACGAAATCCCTCCTGTTTACTGGGGAGAAATTGCAACATCAGAATGCCGGGAATTCAACGCAAACAATTGAAACAAGAGTGAAATAATTTGAGAACATCTGCGAAAGATGCCACATTCCTCTGGCCTGCCAGAGTTTCTGATAATCATTCCTTCGAGTCCTTTATATTTCTAATCACTGTTTCAACTCCCTCAGTGACCATAATCACTAAATGGCATTTAAACTGCTGCCTTTTATTGTTTATCTTTTGACAAGTGGATCGTTTAAACACTGAAGATGGTAAGTGCTATAGTTCCATTCTTCATTTTCTGTTGATTGAAAACAGTTTGCTTCAGTAGTGAAAAGGGCTGAATTGAGTATAGTTTATGAAACGGTAGCTTTAAAACAGCAAAGTATTAATTTCTACAATGTCTATTTCCTTTGATGGTGTACTCACGCAATAAACTCAGAATTGAGTCCTTTTGGTTACTCGCCGAGAAAGATTTAGCATGTCCATCTGATGTTTGTTTGTGGACAGTTTTAATGCAGTTGTCAGCCCTTGAGCTCCCAGAGAAGTTCATGCGTCTTCTCCACAGCTGGAGGGTTGGGTCCAGAGCCCAGTCATAGCCTCAGAAGAAGGGGCTGGCCAATTCAGACAGGGGTGAAGAGACTTTACTTCAGTCCAACAGTTCACAATGTTTGGAATTCTCTGTCCTCAAAAAGTTGTGGATGCTCAATTGTTGAGTTTCAGTTTAATGATTGACAAGAGTTTTGGATACAAAGGTAATTAAGGGATAGTACAGAAGATGGAGCGGTGCTAGAATATCCATCATTCATTAGAACAGATGTCAACGGTCCATCCTATTGTTATTCCTTAGGCTACTTGCAAATTAAAATGGCAGACAGAATTCAACCACACTAATATTAATCTCATCCAGGTCATGATTCCTAAATTATAAGCAAAACATATTTTGGTTTAGGTTGATTCTCAATAACTTCAGTCGCCAGGACTTAGAATTCCTCAGAGTTTCAGAAGGTTAGTGTGAAAGGTGACCATTCAGCAGACTGCACCTGTGCTAGCCCAAGATTAGATTACTTACAGTGTGGAAACAGGCCCTTCAGCCCAACAAGTCCACACCGACCCTCTGAAGAGTAACCCACCCAGACCCATTCCCCTACATTTATCCCTTCACCTAACACTACAGGCAATTTAGCATGGGCAATTCACCTAATCTGCACATTTTTTTAGATTGTGGGAGGAAACCGGAGCATCCAGAGGAAACCCACAAAGTCACGGGGAGAATGTGCAAACTCCACACAGACAGTTGCCTGAGGCGGGAATTGAACCCGCTCTCTGGCGCTGTGAGGCAGCAGTGCTAAGATGGTGGATGGAGCAGCTTGCCCACTATGGCTTTGACCCTCGAATGCTTTAATTATGTTTATGTAAGATTTGTAAACAACAGGAACATGGAACAGAGATTCTTAAGTCTTGTCTTTGATGGACATCCAACTGAAATCGCTGTTGACATCGGCTGTTCTATCACATCCTGATTGGTTCTAATGTCTGAGAGCAGTATGTCTTTTTCCAGAGAAGTACAGTTTCATTTTCTTAAATGACATGTTACTGATACATCCTGACCAGAATTCAATGCTTTTTAAGAACATGATTCTCAATCCAAATCTGCTCATGCAGCGTCCAATCCTGATGGCACAGAGCATTTCACAACAAAAATATCGACAACTTTCTAACTGTCTCAAAATAAAGAAAGTTCTTGCATGTGCACAGTGCCTTTTATAACTTTGAGGTACTACAGAGTACCTTCTAGCCAATGTTTCCACACTGTAAGTAATCTAATCTAATCTAATCTAATCTAATCTAATCAATGTCATACTTCCTTATGTGTAATAACTGCTGCAAAGTTGGAAATGACACAGTCAGTGTGCACATACAAGTTCCAAAGACAACGTTCAGGATAATGACCAGGTCATTGTTCTATTGACTGGGAGTTAAGTACTGGCCAGCTGATGAAGAGCTCTGGCCCGAAACATCGTTTCTCCTGCTCCACGGATGCTATCTCACCTGCTGTGCTTTTCCAGCACCGCACTCTCAACTCTGAACAGAGCAGAGGCCCAGTTCTTCCACACCATGCCCTGAAACTTTGTTTTAAAGCCAGCAATAGTTGCTCTTCCCTGGTGACCCTCCAGAAGGGGTTGACGAGCCATCTTTTCAAACCATTGCAGTCCCCATGCTAAAGTTGCTGTCAGGGCGGGAGGGAGTTTCAGGGTTTTGACTCAGTAACAGTGAGGCAATGGTGATACATTTCAAAGCCGGGATGGTGAGTGACTTGGAGGGGAACTTGCAGGGGGTGGCGTTCCCATGTACCTGCTGCCCTTGCCCTTCTTGTTTGGGGGTTGCAGTCAGACGAACCCTGGCACCTTACACACCGAGCTGAGAGAGCAAATGTGACCCGATAACATGCAACACACAGGGTCCCACTAACACAGAACAGATTACTCCACACAAAACAGCAAATGATACACATAGTTTACCTTCTGCTCATCCATGATAAGAGAGAAATAAAATAAATGATTTATTAGTCAAACATGCCACATCAATCATTTTAAATCAGAAGCACTGAAGAATGTCAAAGATGTAAAATCTCAATCTCTGTGATAACACGACTCAGTTATTTTCCCAAAAGCTTTGCTGACTGCAATGCTGCTTCTGAAAGACTCTGAGGAAAGAGACAACCTTCTACATCAGCAGGTCAGGCAGCATCCGAGGAGCAAGAAAATCATCAGGAAGGCTTTTGCCCAAAACGTCGATTTTCCTGCTCCTTGGATGCTGCCTGACCTGCTGTGCTTTTCCAGCACCACTCTAATCTAGACTCTGGTTTCCAGCATCTGCAGTCCTTGTTTTTACCTAACCCTCTACATCAGCAAACATAGCCCCGCTGAGAAGTTTTAGCAAGAAGGGTCTTTGCCTTCTGCTGGAATAAGGGAGCCAACAACTCCTCCATCATTGAACTCCCACTTTGGATCACTGCAGCTGATGTCATTCTCAGTCAACCTGAAGACCAATGAGAGGATGGACCTCTTTCAATATCACAACAGCTCTCAGGCAAGAAAGGGCTGGGAGGCGTGTGGAGGAGTTGTGAGAGTCGATGAGGAGGATGAAGAGGGAGACTGTGAAAGAGGGCGGAGGGGCGGAGGGGACAGTTGGGAATGGGGTTGGGGGTGACCTGGGAGTGTTTGAAGAGGGAAGTAGGAGCAGGTTTCGGATGGGCCTTGGGAGATGGCGTGGGGCAAGTGGGAACATAGAACATTACAGAGCAGTACAGGGCCTTTGGCCCTCGATGTTGTGCCGACCTGTGAAACCAATTTGAAGCCTATCCAACCTACACTATTCCTTTTTCATCCATATGACTATCCAATGACCATTTAAATGCCCTTCAAATTGGCGAGTCTACTGCTGTTGCAGGCAGTGTGGCTCACGCCCCTACTACTCTCTCAGTAAAGGAACCACCTCTGACATCTGTCCTATATCTGTCACCCCTCGATTTAAAGCAATGCCCCCTTGTGCTAGCCATCACCATCCTAGGAAAAAGGCTCTCATGTCCACCCTATCTAACCCTCTTATTATCTTATATGTCTCAATTTAGTCGTCTCTCAACTTTCTTCTCCCTAACAAAAACAGCCTCAAGTCCCTCAGCCCTTCCTCGCATGACCTTCCCTTCACACCAGGCAACATCCTGGTAAATCTCCTCTGCACCCTTTCGAAAGCTTCCACATACTTTGTATAACGCGGTGAACAGAACTGTACGCAATACTCCAAGTGTGGCCGCACCAGAGTTTTTTACAGCTGCAGCATGGCCTCATGGTTCCAAAACTCAATCCCTCCACCAAATAAAAGCTAACACACTGTATGCCCTTCTTAACACCCTATTTATCTGGGTGGCAACTTCCAAGAATCTATGTACCTGGACACTGAGATCTCTCTGCTTATCTACACTACAAAGCATCTTACCATTAGCATTACCTCTGCATTCCTGTTACTCCTACCAAAGTGAATCACCTCACACTTTTGCAGCATTAAACTCCATTTGCTACCTCTTAGCCCAGCTCTGCAGCTTATCTCCGCCCCTATGTAACCTATAACATTCTTCTGCACTATCCACTACTCTGCTGACCTCAGTGTCATCTGCAAATTTACTAACCCATCCTTCTGCGCCCTCATCCAGATTGTCTATAAAAATGACAACAGTGCACCCAAAACAGATCCTTGCGGCATACCACTAATAACTGAACTCCAGAATGAATATTTCCCATCAACTACCACCCTCTGTCTTCTTTCAGCTCGCCAATTTGTGATCCAAACCACTAGATCATCCTCAATCCCATGCCTCCGTATTTTGTGCAATAGCTTATCAAACACCTTACTGAAATCTATATACACCACATCAACCATTTTACCTTCATCCACCTGTTTGGTCACCTTCTCAAAGAACTCAGTAGGTTTGTGATATTTCTGAGGCACAACCTACCCTTCATAAAACCGTGTTGATTATCCCTAATGAACTTATTCCTTTCCAGATTATAAATTCTATCTCCTATAACCTTTTCCAACACTTTACCCACAACCAAAGTAAGGCTCACAGGTCTATAATTACCAGGTTGTCCCTATTCCCCTTCTTGAACAAGGGAACAACATTTGCCATCCTCCAGTCTTCTGGCACTATTCCTGTAGACAATGACGACATAAAGATCAAAGCCAATCTCCTCCCTGGGTTCCCAGACAATCCTAGGATAAATCCCATGCGACCCAGGGGACTCAGCTATTTTTACACTTTCCAAAATTGCTAACACCTCCTCCTTGTGAACCCCAATCCCATCTAGTCTGGTAGCCTGTATCTCAATAGTCTCCTCGCCAACATTGTCTTTGTCTAGTGTGAATACTAACAAAAAGTATTCATGTAGCGCTTCCCCTATCTTCTCTGACTCCATGTGCAACTTCCCACTACTATCCTTGAATGGTTCTAATCTTACTGTAGTCATTCTTTTACTCCTGATATACCTATTGAGGTGGGGGTTGGGGTTGGTTTGAATGAGGAAGGACAGGAGGATGGAGGTGTTGGGAAGGGGGATGAAGAGGAGGTGGTTTAGGAGTGGAGGGGGGGAGGATGGAGAGTGTTGGAAAGGGAATGGGGTAGATAAGACTAAAGAGGATGTGTGAATATTTAACTTTGGAATCAGGAATAGCACTCTGATCATATGTGTCTACATTATACCTGTCATTTTACAGATTTAATTGATCGCTAAGCACTTACAAAACGATATGCAACACATCCTAATTTCCAGACCCATGAGTCTCTTTAAAATGCTGTTCATCTTCTGAACTCAAGTGTGTGTGGTTAGAACATTAAAGACAACTATTGCTGACATTGTGAGTTTATGAGTAAAATGTGAACTTACTCATACCTATATCATAAAATTACTTACAATGATATTCTCCGCTTAATAAATTTTATATCCTTACCACAGTGGAGTCTTTCTTGGGTCCCCCATCATCTGCAATGACTGTGATCAGGTAATAATCTCCCTTCTCCCGATCTATTTGTCCCCGGACAGTTATCACACCCTGTGAGAGACAATGAGCGGAGGGACAGTCATATACTCTGTTCACAAATCCAAACTCTTCTACAGCCTCATGCAGAACTGGGGAGGGTGGTGCTGCAGTGGCAGTGCCACTGGACTAATAATCCAGAACCCCAGGCTAATGTTCTGGGGGTCACAGGTTCTAATCCCAATAGGGCAGCTAGTGAAATCTGAATATAATAATAATCGGGAATTGTCTTTTTTTAAAAAAACAGCTGGTCTAATAGAGACAATGCAACATGTTGATGGGAACACTGCCTTCAACATTGTGATGAAAACCCATCGGCTTCCCTTTAATGTCCGATAAGGAAGAAAGTGGCAGGTAAGCACAATTATTTGGAGTTTGCAAAACAGAGTAACACCAACAGTGTGGGTTCAATACCCACACCAGCTGAGGTTGCCATGAAGGACTCTCTTTCTCAACCTCGCCCCTGATCAGAGGAGTGGTGACCCTCAGGTTAAACCACCACCAATTGTCTCTTTCAAATGATCTACATACAGGAATGTGAATCTGCAGATCTCCTCCTATACAGTGCAATGTCTCATCAGAGTGTTTTGCTCCTATCATGTGATGTAGGTGTCGCTGGCTGGTTCAGCATTTATTGTCCATCCCTAATTGCCCCTTGAGAAGGTGATGGTGAGCTTCCTTCTTGAACCGCTGCAGACCATGTGCTGTAAGTTGACCCACTTAGGGAGGAAGTTTCAGGAACTTGACCCAACGACACTGAAGCAACAGTGATATAGTTCGAAGGTTAAGAGAAAACAAAACCTCAAGCTCAGGTAGACTGTGTTTGTAGCAGAATCGGTCTGACTCTAACCATAGAAATTCAGTGCTGGAGTAGGCCATTCAGCCCTTTGAGCCCGCACCACCATTCAATATGATCATGCTGACCATGCAATCTCGGTATCCCAGACTGGATGAATATTTTGGAAGAAAAGTTTGCTACTCTTTACAATCTCTCGCCCTCTCTGTAATGGACACCAAGAATGTGGAGGTTTTTACAGCATTTCCAGAGATGTGGGTATCATTTGCTGCACAACATTGAACCATATGGCTCACTTGACCATTTCAGAGGGCAGTTAAGAGTCAGGCACATTGCTGTGGGTCTGGAATCACATATAGGCCAGACCAGATAAGGATGGCAGATTTCTCTCCCTACAGGACATTAAGGAACTAGATGCTTGTTTCATTTTTAGAATCATAGAATTCCTTCAGTGTGGAAGCAGCCCATTGAGTCCCACCGACTTTCCCACCCAGACCTACCCTATCCCTGGAACCCCTGAATTCCCATGGGTTGAAAAATGTGGTGCTGGAAAAGCACAGCAGGTCAGGCAGCATTTCAGGCATAAGCCCTTCATCAAGAATAGACACCATGAGCAACTTCCACGGCCAATCCATCTAACCTGCACATCTTCGGATTGTGGGAGGAAACTTACACGGACACGGGGGAGAATGTGCAAACTCCACACGGTCAGTTGCCTAAGGGTGGAATCGAACCCAAGTCCCTGGGACTGTGAGGTAACACTAACCATCATGCCACCCCTGAACGATAATGGCAATTGACTGTGGTTACATGGCTACTATTTTTTTAGATTACTTACAGTGTGGAAACAGGCCCTTCAGCCCAACAAGTCCACACCGACCCGCCGAAGCGCAACCCACCCATACCCCTACATATACCCCTTACCTAACACTACGGGCAATTTTAGCATGGCCAATTCACCTGACCCGCACATCTTTGGACTGTGGGAGGAAACCGGAGCACCCGGAGGAAACCCACGCAGACACGGGGAGAACGTGCAAACTCCACACAGTCAGTCGCCTGAGTCGGGAATTGAACCCGGGTCCCTGGCGCTGTGAGGCAGCAGTGCTAACCACTGTGCCACCGTGCCACCTATTAGGCTAGCTTAATTCTTATTGAATTCAAATTTCACCATTTGCCCTGCCCATGTTCCCAGAATACTAACCCGGGGTTCTGGGTTACTAGTCCAGTGACACCACCACCATCTCCTTTTAGTTATAAAATATTATTCATTGAAGATCAACTCCCATAACCATATACCCACAAGAAAGAAGCCCAAGACTGAGAGTGAAGCTCTGAATCTAAGGCATCACAAGACAGTACAGGATTACAACGCCATTGCTCCATACTCACAGTAACTCTGTTTATTTGGAACAAGGACAGAGTGTGGGCAGAGGTGTCCGGGTCAAACCGATAGGTGATCAGGTTCATGTTGTCAGCAGACTGAGCTTGGATCTGGACCACTTCAGTCCCAGTTGGGATATTTTCCATAATTGTAGCTTCATATGAGACATTTGTAAATTGTACAGGCTCATCCAGCTCATTGAGCAGGGTGATGTAGACAGTGCAATGACCCCTGTTGTAAGGTGGAGCTTGATCTGTGGCAGATATATTCATGAAATAGCTGGTCTTGGTTTCATAATCAAGGTAGTCCACTGTGGTGATGAGGCCTGTACTCTCATCAATGGCAAACTTCCTCTCTGAGCCAGACAGGATCATATAGGTGACAATGCCTCCATCTCCTGGGGTAGAAATATAAAAACAGTGGGACACTTGCACCAGGAAACATCTCCTCAATATTGTTATTTTTGCACCGCTCAGAAAGCATTGAAAAGCATTGGGACGTTGGATGTTCAAATTGTTGCTGTGGCTGTTAATCCCCCTCCCTCGACCCATCACATCCCGAATTTTGACCCAACTGGTTGAACACATTGGTAAGGATTCTACTCAGCCAGCTAACCCTGTTTCCCAGCTGACTACACCATTCAACGTTAGACTGAGAGAGTGAGTTGATTTACCTGTGTCCCTGTCAGTTGCTCGGACGACAATGACTGATGTGCCAATCCCTGCAGTTTCCCGCAGCCCTAGCCGGTTATACTGTTGCTGGGTAAAAACTGGCTTTTCATCATTCACATCCTCCACATAGATGATCACCTAGACAGAGGAAAGGTCAAATCAAAGAGGTGAGAATTCACAAAGGGACAATGACCAACTTATCAAGACTCTGTTTATTCCTAAAAGGCTGCTTTGTTTAAAATGGTTGAATCAAAACTGTCGGTGATCTACGTCTCTTATGATGAAAATACATTGACCTCAGTTTGGGATTTATATCACTGCCTTTTGGGTAAGTGAGACCGATTTAGCTCACTAAATCTAAGCTTAGGACAATGTATAAACAGCAACTGCATTAGTACAGTAACTCAGGAAGGCTGACAGCATGTTCAAAGATCCCTCCCACCCCAGTTATACTCTGTTCCAACCTCTTCCATCAGGCAGAAGATACAAAAGCAACTTGTAAATACATGTACCAACAGATTCAAGGACAGCTTCTTCCCTGCTGCTTTTAAACTTCTGAATGGACCTCTCAAATTTTAAATTTAATGTTGGTCTCACTCTCTGTGCAGATTCTCGGCAGCCGTAACATTGGATTCCTTGCTCTGTTCTATTACCCTGATGCATTTTGTATGGTATGATCTGCCCGTACTGCACACAGAACAAAACTTTTCACTGTACCTAGGTACATGTGACAATAATAAATCAAATCCAATCACACCAAAAAATGTTGCAGTGCTAGTGTCTGTGCCTATGAAGGTAAGGGCACAAGCCCAGCACACCTCCCGAAGGGTGACAAACATTGATTAAAGTAATGATAAACTGGTCCCATTATCATGGACAGAGATCTCAAGAGACTTAGGGATCTATTGTGAGAATGTCACAGGCAAATACAAACAATAATCAGAAAGAGAATCACCATGGTGAGAATACAAAGGCTTCTAGTCATTCTGTACGTGTGGTCGATTCTTGGCAATGCTGTTTCCAATTTCAAGAGTTAAATTAGATTAGATTCCCTACAGTGTGGAAACAGGCCCTTTGACCCATCAAGTCCACACTGACCCTCCGAAGAGTAACCCACCCCTCTCTGACTAATGCACCTAACACTATGGACAATTTAGCATGCCCAATTCACCTAACATCTTTGGAACAAAACAAAACTTTTCATTGTACCCAGGTACGATGTGACAATAATAAATCAAATCAAATCAAATTTTAAAAATTGTTGCAGTGATAATGTCTGTGTTTATGAAGGTAAGGGCACAAGTCCAACATACCTCCAGAAGGGTGACAAACACATCCAATTAGCTGATTAAATTAATGATAAATTACTCCCATCATCATGGACAGAGATCTCAAATTGTAAAAATGGGTTAGACAAACCAGAGATGCATTCCCTGGAATTGAGAAGGTTATGGGCTTTTTTAAATAATTCATTCATGGGACAGACTTCGTAGGCCAGGCCAGTATATTGTTGCCCATCCCTCATTTGTCCAGAGAGCTGTTGAGAGTCTACCATGTTGCTGTGGGTTTGGAGTCACTTGTAGGCCAGAATGGGTAATGTTGGCAGATTCCCTTCCCTACAAATTCCACTATCTTCTTACTGGGATTGGAACCCAGGTCCCTGGATTAATAGGCCGACGATTATACCACGAGGCCATCACCTCCCTGACACTACCATGAATTGAGATTTGGAACTCTCTTCAGTCAAACACAATTCTTAATTTTAAATCTGAGGTTGATAGATTTTTGTTAACCAAAGGTATTAAGAAATCAAAATAGGGCAAATGGGTATGGTATTATGGAGCCAGGCAATCTTTTTAAGGCAAAGATAGGTAGATTTTTGCACAGTACAGTAATTAAGGATTATGGGGAGCAGGTGGGTAAGTGGGGCTGAGTCCACAAAAAGATCAGCCACAATCTTACTGAATGGCAGAGCAAGCTTGAAGGGCCAAATGGCCTCCTCCTGCTCCTCATTCGTTTGTATTTATGATCTCACTGAATGGTGGAATATGATCCAATGGTTAGCTAAGTGGTCTGCTTCTGTTCCCATGTTTCCAAAAGGAGAGTTAAAATCGTCTTTACCCACTCCTAGGGCTGCATGGATGGAAATGCAGAGAGAAGCCCCACTGCATTGGGGCGGCACAGTGGTTAGCACTGCTGCCTCACAGTGCCAGAGACCCGGGTTCAATTCCTGCCTCAGGCAACTGTCTGTGTGGAGTTTGCACATTCTCTGTGTCTGCGTGGGTTTCCTCTGGGTGCTCCGGTTTCCTCCCACAGTCCAAAAATGTGCAGGTTAGGTAAATTGGCCATGCTAAATTGCCCGTCGTGTTAGGTGAGGGGGTAAATGTAGGGGATGGGTCTGGGTGGGTTGAGCTTCGGCGGGTCGGTGTGGATTTGCTGGGCCGAAGGGCCTGTTTCCACACTGTAAGTAATCTAAAAAAAATCTAAAAGCATTAGTCAAAGAGCATTTGATGACGGCTGATGCCTGTGTGTGAACCGAAGATGTGCCTGTACCCTGACAGTGCTCCTCATCCTGCCAAAGTCATTGTTGTAGGCCTCTACTTGCAACACATGGGTAGTGCTGCTCTCTCTGTCCAAGGGGTGGGAACCTCTGGAGATCAGCCCAGTGTCTTGGTCCATCTTGAAGTTATCATTGGGATTTCCTAGAAACACAAGGAAAATTGGACGGTTAAAAATATATCTCCTTGACCAAGCTTCCTGTGACGACCACAAACGATAACTTCTTTTCTTGCTTGGCTTCCTCCAAAGTGAGATGAAATATAACATTTTGCAGGATGCAGTCTGCATCACCCAACAGTTACTTGAAACCATGGGCAATTCTCGGAAGAGGAGTTTACACACAAGGAAGGCTTTTATATTTTGGCTGTCAGTCGAGCCACTTGAATCTTAACTCTTGCCTATTCCCACAAATTTTTCAAATACTTTACTTCACTCTTTCATTTCAATTGCTTGCAAATTACTCACAAATATGAGGCTCTCTGAGGTACTCTTTCTGAGTTCACAGAGGACGCCTCTTGTGTTATGACACGGAGACAGACAACTGAGTCAAATTAGGCCTACTACCTCTGGATTCAACACAGCAAAATTAGAATACTCAACAACTCTCAAAATTCATCCCAACAGTTAATAACAGACCTTTTAAAATAAAACAGTACCAGACTTTGTGAATAATTGAGTCTAAACATTGGGTTTATAGCTCCAACAGAAAATTTACGATTTTTTTCCCCATGCAGTGACTTTAGCAGAGCGAAGTAAAACAAAGTAATCTAATTAATGGCTAAAATTTAAACCCAATCCTTAATATTCTCACAAAGACAGACAGACAAAACAGACAGAATTAAGGGATAAATCAGAGGAGAAAAATAAATGAGCTGTAACCGGTCAGGTTACTTGAGGAGACTCTACAATCCACTACAAAAACAGAAGTTGCTGGAAACGCTCAGCAGGTCAGGCAGCATCAGTGAAGAGAAAGCAGAGTTAACGTTTTGGGTCCGGTGATCCTTCCTTGGGACTGGGTCACTGGATCTGAAACGTTAACTCTGATTTCTCTTCACAGATGTTGCCTGACTTGCTGAGCTTTTCCAGCAATTTCCGTTCTCGTTTCTGACTTAGAGCACCTGCAGTTCTTTCGATTTTAATACACAATCCATAACAGTGGCCTAGAGAGGGAAGACAGTAGAGCAACAATAGCAGGAGTTTCTGGGTGTAATTGAGGACACAGTACAGAAGTTCATCCCAAAGAAAAGAAAGGTTACCCGGGGAGCAGTTAGACAGTCATGGCTGACAAAGGAAGTCAGGAAATGTATCCAAGAAAAAGTGGCCAAGAGCACTGGGAAATCAGAACATTGGGAAGACTACAAAAACAAACAGAGGATAACAGAGAGAAATAAGGAAGGAACGGATCAAATATGAAAGTGGGCTAGCCTGTAAATTTAGAAATGATAGTAAAAGTTTCTTTCAATACATAAGAAACAAATGAGAGGCAAAGGTCGAAGTTGGGCCGCACCAAATTTATGCTGGAAGCCTAGTGCTGGGAGATAAGGAAATAGCTGAAGAACTTAGTAAGTACTTTGTGTCAGTCTTCACATAGGAAGACATGAAGAATATCCCAACAATTAAGGATAATCAGGGGTCAGATTTGAGTATGTTAGCCATTACAAAAGAGGAAGTGCTAAAAAAGCTAAAAGGTCTAAAAATCAATAAATCTCCTGGACCCAATAGGCTACATCCTAGAGTTCTGAGGGAGGTGGCTGAGGAAATAGCAGAGGCGCTGACTGTGATCTTTCAAAAATCACTGGAGTCAGGGAAAGTCCCAGATGATTGAAATATTGCTGTTGTAACCCCGTGGTTCAAGAAAGGATCAAGACAAAAGATGGAAAATTATAGGCCGATTAGCCTAACCTCAGTTGTAGGTAAAATCCTAGAATCCATCATTAAGGATGAAATTTCTAAATTCTTGGAAGTGCAGGGTCGGATTAGAACAAGTCAGCATGGATTTAGTAAGGGGAGGTCGTGCCTGACAAACCTATTAGAATTGTTTGAAGAGGTAACAAGTAGGTTAGACCAGGGAAACCAAGTGGATGCCATCTATCTAGACTTCCAAAAGACCTGTGATAAGGTGCCTCACGGGAGGCTGCTGAGTAAGGTGAGGGCCCATGGTGTTCGAGGTGAGCTACTGGCATAGATTAATGATTGGCTGTCTGACAGAAGGCAGAGAGTTGGGATAAAAGGTTCTTTTTCGGAATGGCAGCTGGTGACAAGTGGGGTCCCACAGGGTTCAGTGTTGGGGCCACAGCTGTTCACTATATATTAATGATCTGGATGAAGGGACTGGGGACATTCTGGTGAAGTTCACTGATGATATGAAGTTAGGCAGACAGGCAGGCAATACTGAGGAGGTGGGGAGGCTGCAGAAAGATTTAGACAGTTTAGGAGAGTGGTCCAGGAAATGGCTGATGAAATTCAACGTGAGCAAGTCTGAGTCCTTGCACTTTGGAAAAAATAAGACAGGCATGGACTATTTTCTAAACAGTGAGAAAATTTATAAAGCCAAAGTATAAAGGGATCTGGGAGTGCTAGTCCAGGATTCTCTAAAGGTTGATTTGCAGATTGAGTCCGTGATTAAGAAAGCAAATGTAATGCTGTCATTTACCTCAAGAGGAATATAAAAACAGTGACATGCTTCTGAGACTTTATAAAGCTCTAGTTGGGCCCCATTTAGAATACTGTGTCCAATTTTGGGCCCCACACCTCAGGAAGGACACACTGGCACTGAAGCGTGTCCAGCGGAGATTCACACGGATGATCCCTGGAATGGTAGGCCTAACATACGATGAACAGCTGAGGATCCTGGGATTGTATTCATTAGAGTTTAGAAGGTTGAGGGGAGATCTAATAGCAATTTACAAGATAATGCATGACTTAGAAAGGGTGGACGCTTGGAAGTTGTTTCCGTTAGGCGGAGAGACTAGGACCCGTGAGCAGAGCCTTAAAACTAGAGGGGGTCAATTTAGAACAGAAGTGAGGAGACATTTCTTTAGCCAGAGAGTGGTGGGCCTGTGGAATTCATCACCTTCAAGTTGGGTCTGAGACGTTGGGTGCCTTCAAGGCAGAGATTGATAAATTCTTGATCTCGCAAGGAATTAAGGGCTATGGGGAGAGTGCATGTAAGTGGAATTGAAATGCCCATCAGCCATGATTGAATGGCAGAGTGGACTCAATGGGCCGAATGGCCTTGCTTCCACTCATATATCTTATGATCTTATTGTCTAACATATGGGATTATATCTTGCTTGGTTTCTGATGATATTGATGCATGCACATAGCTTCCAGCAGGCAATGCTTATAACTGGGATTCCATTCTCTGAACTTTCATTAAGTTAATTAAGAGAACAAACAGGGTGCAATCAAACCTCTATCCTGTAGCTTTCTAACTTAAACACTGCCGAAAAACCAGCTGAAATCTGGCCACTCCCTGTCAGACTGACTGTCCTCCCATTAGGTCCCAGTTAATATTCAACATCTGCCATCTACTGGTGTATTAGGGCCTTGCAGAATTGAAGCATCTATAGAGCACTTTTAACATAGAGCGCTTTAGGGAACATCTCCGAGACACGCGCACCAATCAACCACACCGCCCTGTGGCCCAACATTTCAACTCCCCCTCCCACTCTGCCGAGGAATGGAGGTCCTGGGCCTCCTTCACCGCCGCTCCCTCACCACGAGATGCCTGGAGGAAGGACGCCTCATCTTCCGCCTCAGAACACTTCAACCCCAGGGCATCAATGTGGACTTCAACAGTTTCCTCATTTCTCCTTCCCCCACCTCATCCTAGTTTCAAACTTCCAGCTCAGCACTGTCACCATGACTTGTCCGGACTTGCCCTACCTGCCTAGCTCCTTTTCCACCTATCCACTCCACCCTTTCCTCCCTGACCTATCACCTTCATCCCCTCCCCCACACACCCATTGTACTCTATGCTACTCTCTCCACCCCCAACCTCATCTCTCCATGCTTCAGTCTGTCTGCCTTTATTCCTGATGAAGGGCTTTTGCCCGAAACGTCGATTTCGCTGCTTGTTGGATGCTGCCTGAACTGCTGTGCTCTTCCATCACCACTAATCCACTTTTAACATGGGTTAATCTGCTATCAACTAACTATCAGGCCTAGTCTCATAAACAAATATCAGTTTATTTGTTCTTTTTTCATTAACACAACCTGCCGCTCACAGTCCAAAGGTTATCTTTCAAGTTTTAGCTCCCTGTTCACAACTCCAAACCAAAAATGATAAAAAGAATAAAATAAAATAATGAAAATTCAGCAAGGGTCCCAACGCTTGTCTGTCTTTGTCAGAGAAACTCGATATTAATCTAAGTTAAAGCTTTCTTTTTATTTATTTATTCAGTCATTTCAACTGACAAAGGAACAGCACTCTGAAATAAACCTATTGGACTATCACCTGGTGTCATGTGACTTCTGACATTGCCATGGAGAAGATAATGGTTCCCTACAAGGGGCCCTGACCTTGTCTGGCTGAAATGTGACTTCAAACCCAGAAGGCATTGAGTCTGCTTTCCTTTACTGATCAGAACATTGAGAATAGGAGTTGGGAGGTTATGCTGCGGCTGAACAGGACATTGGTTAGGACACTTTTGGAATATTGCATGCAATTTGGTCTCTTTCCTATCAGAAGGATGTTGTAAAACTTGAAAGGGTTCAGAAAAAACTTTACAAGGATGTTGCTAGGGATGGAGGGTTTGAGCTATAGGGAGAGGCTGAACAGGCTGGGGCTGTTTTCCCTGGAATGTCGGAGGCTGAGGGGTGACCTTATAGAGGTTTATAAAATCATGAGGGGCATGGATAGGATAAATAGACAAGGTCTTTTCCCTGGGTTAAGGGAATCCAGAACTAGAGGGCATAGGTTTAGGGTGAGAGGGGTAAAGTTTACAAGGGAGCTAAGGGGCAACTTTTTCACATAGAGGGTGGTGTGTGTATGGAATGAGCTGCCAGAAGAAGTGGTGGAGGCTGGTACAATTACAGCATTTAAAAGGCATCTGGATGGGTATATAAATAAGAAGGGTTTAGAGGGATATGGGGTCAAGTGCTTGCAAATGGGACTAGATTGGGTTGGGATATCTGGTCGGCATGGATGAGTTGGACTGAAGGGTCTGCTTCGGTGCTGGACATCTCCTTGATTTATGACTCTTAACTGCCCTCTGGGCAATTAGGGATGGGAAATAAATGCTGACCCAGCCCGTGATGTCCATGTTCCATAAATAAATTTTGAAAAAGCACACAGAATTGGATTTGTATTACTGAGAGAAATCCTTCAGTTGAACACTATCTAAAGTAATTTTTTTGATGAGTTTGGAGTGAGTCTGGACAACCAAGCGCCAATAAAGAATACATCTGTTTCTTACTTAAGCAACTCCTTCAATTAAATTCTGATTCTTTTTGCTAAGTAAAATAAATGGTGCAGATACAAGTCAATGTTACCTGAGAGAATTCTGTACAAAACCTTCCCATTAACTCCTTCATCTGCATCAGTGGCTTGCACCTATTAAAACAGAGAAAAGGCAGATTCAGCAAAAACCAAACCACATGCTGCACCTTCCCACTACATGCTGTGATGCAATTTGAAGCTACATTCCAATACACTATAAGCTCCAGTGAAATCATTGAGTTCAACCCAATTCCTCTGATCAGAAAGCAAAGCGTCCTGCAGTGATTGACTTTCCATCAGAGAGCTTAGAAAGTTTTAATTGATCCAGTCATTCTTGGGATTCTGGCTGGGCCAGCACTTTTCACCCAACCCAAGTTAGTCTTGAGAAGGTGGGGGCGGGTTGCCTTCTTCAATGGCTGCAGCCCCATGTGATGGAGGGACACCCTTGGAGATGTTAGGGAGGGAATTCGAGGATTTTGACCCAGTGATGCGAAGGAACTGGGATGCATTTCCAAGTCGGGCTGGTGAGTGGCTCAGAGGGGATTTTCCAGGCAGTGCTGCTCCCATGTATCTGTTGCCCTTATTCTTCTCAGCAGGAATGTTTGTAGATTCGGCTGTGTTGTCAAGGAACCTTGGCAAATTGGAGCAATGCATCTTTTAGATGATACCCAGTGTAAGTTGTCTTTTCCCGCGGATGGGGGATTTCAAGACTGGGGGGGGGCACATTTTTAAGGTGAGAGGAGAGAGGTTTCAAAAAGACAGAGGCATTAGTTTTTGACACAGAGGGTGGGTGCACATGTGGAATGAAATTCCTGAGGAAGTGGTGGATGTGGGCATAACTTTTAAAAGATACTTAGGTAAATATTTGGATAATTAAATAGATTAGATCTACTCATCTCATCATGTATTTACCTAAGTGTCTTTTAAATGTTATGCCCAAATCAACCACTTTCTCAGGAATTTCATTTCACATGTGTACCCACCCTCTGTGTAAAAAAATTAGCCCCTCACGTCTTTTTAAAAGACGTTTTAAAAAGACTTTAAAAGACATTTGAAAGACACTTCGGTAAATACATGGATAGAAAAGGTTTAGAGGGTTATGGGCCAGGTTCAGGCAAGTGGGATTAGTTCAGTTTGGGATTATGTATGGCATGGACTGGATGCTGTATGATTCTATGTTACTGCATAGTACAGTGATGCTTACACAAGCAAGTGTGACACAGCAATAGTTCAAAGTTTGTGAGAAGATTTGTAGCTCGGATGCTCATTGTGAGGTCTGTTGTGAGGCTACATAGGACAAACTGGAAGACAGGTAACGATCCACATCCATGAACACCAACTAGTCATGAAACGACACAACCAGCTATCCTTACTAGCCACACACGCAGATGACAAGCAACATGAGTTCGACTGGGACAACACCACTATTATAGGACAAGCCAAACAGAGAACAGTCAGGGAATTCCTATAGGCATGGCACTCATCCACAGATTCAATCAATAAGCACAAAAACCCTGGACCCAATATACCGACCACTGCAGCGGACAGCTGGAACTGACAACCGGAAGCGGCAGAGACAAACCACTACAAATGCCGGAGGAAAGATCACAGAAGCGCTTCATAGGAGGCTCCCAAGCACTGAGGATGTCATCTAGACAGGGGACGAAATGTCTGCAACACAAATTCCCAGCTCGGCGAACAGAACCACAACACAGCAATAGTTCACAAGCACGAATGGAATGATTGGTCGGTGATGCTGTTTTGAGTACTGAGGAGAACCATTAATTGGATGACTGACAGAAGGCTTTGCTCTTTCATCTCAAATTGCAGAGTGACACATTATCATCAGCTTAGAGTGAAACGGTTTTCAGTTTTGAACCAGTGAGGAATAAAGACACGACAAATAAACAAAATTCATGACAGCAAAAGCCAAGGATAATAGATCACTCAGAGTTTAAATCAAACTAAACTAAAACAAAACAAAGGTCTATGATGCTGAAGATCTGAAACAAAACATAATTTGCTGGAGAGACTCAAGTTTGGCAGCATCTGCAGAGAGAGAAAAACAGAGTTAACGCTTTGTGTCCAGTGACCCTTCTTCAGTTCTGAAGTTAAAAGTTGATGTGTGTTGAGATGTGTGGCTTGCTACATTATTCAGAATCTTCATGTAAAGTATTTAGAAAAACTTTATAACAGGAACATCCCGTTTCTTGTTCATTACCTTGTGTAAAACCTGTGCAGGGATGCTCACAGCACAGCCAACCTGTTTTTATCCATTTACATTGATCATTCGCAACCTCCTAGCAACGATCTCCCTCTCAGCTTATCATCTGCAATCTGTTTGTTTACCTGTTCCTTTTCTCTCTCTCTCTTTCTCTCTGGGCACCATTGTCATTTACAGAGAATCCCAATGAACAAACATCCAATTTACAAGTGCTTGTGCTTACAAACACGATCCCATACAAGGTATAACTTTAAAGATCTGACATCCACACATTTCCTGTACCAATGAATGAATGCTTTACATTTACTGCATTGTGTTCCGACCTGTGAATGGACTCGGAAATGGAACACATTTGCAACCTAGGGATGACCTGTATTTTATTTAAAAATCACACAACACCAGGTTATAGTCCAACAGGTTTATTTGGAAGCACTAGCTTTCAGAGCACTGCTCCTTCATCAGGCACTCCCAAAACTCGTGCTTCCAAATAAACCTGTTGGACTATAACCTGGTGTTGTGTGATTTTAACTTTGTCCACCCCAGTCCAACACCGGCTCCTCCACATCCTGTATTTTATTCCAACCCTACCCATCAACGTCAACATCAATACCACCCTTCCACGGCTGTATTCAGTTCTGAAGAACGGTCACAGGACTCAAGTAATTAGATTAGATTAGACTTACAGTGTGGAAACAGGCCCTTCGGCCCAACAAGTCCACACCGACCCGCCGAAGCGAAACCCACCCATACCCCTACATTTACCCCTTACCTAACACTACGGGCAATTTAGCATGGCCAATTCACCTGACCCGCACATCTTTGGACTGTGGGAGGAAACCGGAGCACCCGGAGGAAACCCACGCAGACACGGGGAGAACGTGCAAACTCCACACAGTCAGTCGCCTGAGGTGGGAATTGAACCCGGGTCTCAGGCGCTGTGAGGCAGCAGTGCTAACCACTGTGCCACCATGCCGCCCACCGTGCCACCATGCCGGTGCTGCTTCTCTCTCCACAGATGCTGCCAGACTCGCTGCGTTTCTCCAGCAATTTCCATTTGTGATTCAAATTTACAACATCTGCGATTCTTTGGTTTTTTTTTAACAAATTGATAGTTATGTGCAAGGACTGATCAAGGCAGTGAGTGATGTACCTCAAAAACAATGTCCAGTGACCACTTAGTCTAGGAACCTCAGTGTTTCACGGTCCTGGCCAATGTTACAACAGCACCTTGTTGATTATATTGTGAACCTTTCTCAAGTTTCAGTGTCATTGCTGAGCGAGTGCCCTCAAAAAACCATGAAAGGTAAACAGGAACACCCTCTCCTGTTAACAGGCAGTTAAAGATCAGCCTGTAGTGTTTCCAGACTTTGGGATGAAACTAAGTTTAGATCAGGAAGATATCTAAGATCCCAACTATTTTGAATAGTCTTCTAATGTCTAATATTCCTCAGAAGCCCACTCCCCATTTATTGATCCAAAGACCCCCACCCCTTCCTGGGTACAGTTTTTCACTGTGTGAGACTGCAGGTATATCCATCCACTTGTGGGAATACAAACAGAGTTAACATTTTGAGTGAACCGCGCCCCCTACATTGTAAACAGAGTGAGAGACTCAAAGGTCAACCATTTCACTCTCCACAGATGCTGCACATTCTGTGGGGGAGGGGGGTGAGGGGGGGGCGCGGTCAGCATTTATTGCCCATCCCCAACTGCCCTTGAACTGAATGGGTTGCTAGGCCATTTCAGAGGGAAGTTGAGAGTCAGCCACTTTGCTGTGGGTCTCGAATCACGTGTAGGTCCAGACCAGGTAAGGATGGCTTGGAGGCTGTAAGGGCTGCAGATGCTGAAAGTCAGAGTCAATGGATGCAAAGCTAGCAAGACACAGCAAGTCAGACAGCACCTGAGAGGAAGGAAAGTCAAGGTTTCAGGCAAAAACAATGACACTGAAGCGTTTTGGCCCAAAACATTGACTTTCTGCTCCTCGGACACCGACTGACTTGCTGTGCCTTTCTAGCTTTGCATCTATTGAGCTATTGCGGAACGTTTCAGAGAACATCTCTGGGACACCCAGACCAACCAACCCAACCACCCCGTGGCTCAATACTTTAACTCTCCCTCCCACTCCACCAAGGACATGCAGGTCCTTGGACTCCTCCATCGCCAGAACATAACAACACGACGGTTGGAGGAAGAGCGCCTCATCTTCCGCCTAGGAACCCTCCAACCACAAGGAATGAACTCAGATTTCTCCAGTTTCCTCATTTCCCCTCCCCCCACCTTGTCTCAGTCGGTTCCCTCAACTCAGCACGGCCCTCCTAACCTGCAATCTTCTTCCTGACCTCTCTGCCCCCACCCCACTCTGGCCTATCACCCTCACCTTGACCTCCTTCCACCTATCACATCTCCATCGCCCCTCCTCCAAGTCCCTCTTCCCTACATTTTATCTTAGCCTGCTTGGCACACTCTCCTCATTCCTGAAGAAGGGCTTATGCCCGAAACGTCGAATCTCCTGTCCTTGGATGCTGCCTGACCTGCTGCGCTTTTCCAGCAACACATTTTCAGCTCTGATCTCCAGCATCTGCAGTCCTCACTTTCTCCTTGCATCTATTGACTCAAGTAGGGATGGCAGTTTCCTTCCCTAAAGGGTTTTTCCTGACATTCAACAAAGGCTTTATGATCATCATCATTAGGCTCTTAATTCCAGATGTTTTTACTGAATTCAAATTCCAACGGTGGCACAGTGGTTAGCACTGCTGCCTCACAGCGCCTGAGACCCAGGTTCATTTCCCGACTCAGGCGACTGACTGTGTGGAGTTTGCACGTTCTCCCCGTGTCTGCGTGGGTTTCCTCCGGGTGCTCTGGTTTCCTCCCACAGTCCAAAGATGTGCAGGTCAGGTGAATTGGCTATGCTAAATTGCCTGTAGTGTTAGGTAAGGGGTAAATGTAGGGGTATGGGTGGGTTATGCTTCGGCGGGTCGGTGTGGACTTGTTGGGCCGAAGGGCCTGTTTCCACACTGTAATCTAATCTGCTGTGGCAAGATTTGAACTGGGTCCCTGATTCACAGACCAATGATAAATCACCAGGCCATCACCTCACCATGCTTTTATATCCTTATACGTCACTCCATACATATATTTATATTGGCCTGTGTCTACCAAGGCACATGTGCACAGATGATTGCATCAATTTGTATATGTGCTGCCGTGGATATTTTTACCATGTCTCTGCCATGCTGTGCAGTCCATTTTAAATCATTTCCACTTACAGCTACATGACATTGCTTATTTTCAAATGACTTCTCACTGGGAGACAAAGATAGTTTTGGTGAATCATCAAGGATCTTTTTACATGATTTTGGAATGGTTTCTCTGTGACAGCAGTTGCCTGTTGTTTTCCTTCCTAATTACCTTGCTGGGTTAAATGTTGCCCTTGTGAGCAGTTCTCCAAATGGTTGCAGCAATAAAGCGTATCATCGATTTCCAGCACCAATTAAAGAAAGGTACCACTGGGATTAAAAACCACAGAGTCCTGTTTGTAAACCTGGTGCTTAAGTCAGCATGCCATAACTCCCCACACTCATTCGGCACCGTCCTCTCAGGACCCTTGCTCATTTTTCGGTTTCTAACTCTGATGCAACTACATCTGGTAGGAACCGGAGAAAATAAAGGAAGAAAACAAGTCATTTAAGAAGTCGAAAAAGACTGCCTTTTCGAACTGTGAGCCCCCACAGTTCAATCACAGTGCCAGGGACCCGGGTTCGATTCCTGCCTTGGGCAACTGTCTGTGTGGAGTTTGCATGTTCTCCTTGTGTCTGCATGGGTTTCCTCCAGGTGCTCGGGTTTCCTCCCACAATCCAAAGATGTGCAGGTCAGATGAATTGGCCAGGCTAAATTGCCCATAGAGTTATGCGCATGTGTCAGGGGTAAATATAGGGTAGGGGAATGGGTCTGGGAGGATCACTCTTTGGAGAGTTGGTGTGGACTTGTTGGGCTGAAGGGCCTGTCTCCATACTATTGGGAATCTAATCTAATGTAATCTAATCTCATTTACTACATTGGACCCTGCAACCTTCCAGACTCAATATCGAGTTCAATAACTTTAGGGCTTGAGCTGTCCCATGTCTTTATCCCAACCCCTAGAAACCTGGCTTCATTATCACCCCAAGACACCAGGCCTCGTTATCACCCCTAGAAACCTGGCCTCTTTATCACCCCTAGACACTAGGCCTCATTATCACCCCTAGAAACCAGGCCTTGTTATCGTCCCTAGAAACCAGGCCTCGTTATCACCCCTAGAAACCTGGCCTCGTTATCACCCCTAGAAACCAGGCCTTGTATCATGCGGCATTGCCCTCTGAGAAGGCCACTCAGGTGTTTCCTTTCTTCCTGGTGGTAGAATTATAAATAGATAATACAAATAAAGATTAAACTTGTCGTTTAAAAAAAAACAGGAGTGTCAGAGGTTTTGTTAAAAAAAACCTGGCTACGTTATCACACAGAGATGCTGGAAGTAAGAGTTGATCAAATGTAGAGCTGGAAAAGCACAACAGATCAGGCAGCAGAGGAGCAGAAAAGTCAAAGACCCTGTCCCAAAACGTTGACTCTCCTGCTCTTCTGATGCTGTCTGACCTGCTGTGCTTGTTATAATATAGTCTGCTATTACATGCAACCCATCGTTAGCCACTAACAGTCCCCAATTAACAGTTATTCACCCTCCTAGCCAGATTGTTTTCCAACCACTCCTTTGTCTGTCCAACTGCTCTTCTCTCTCTTTGGGCTCTATCCCCATCTATTGTTTGCTTCTTACTCCCTCCTCCCACCCTATCTTCGGCATATAAACCGACATTTTCCCAGCTACCATCGACTCTGAGGAAGGGTCACTTGACCCAAAACATTAACTCTGAGTTCTCGCCGTAGATGCTGCCAGATCTGCTGAGCTTTTCCAGCAATTTCTATTTTTGTTCCTTGTTCAGTACTGTACTGCGCTTTAAAGTTTGAGTTCAAACCTTTTCTGATTTTAAAGTGGGTAGTGTTGTGCTTCTGTATGAGCCTCTCTTGCAAATGACAACAGTCACTGTACCATCAGGATTCATGCATCTCTGGACAAGTAGCTGAAAACAAATCTCAGCCAGTTAGCTGGAGGGCTGGTTTGCAATGCCAATTCTTGCACTGGCTGAGTTACTATGAAGGGCTCTCCTTCTCAACTTCTTCCCTTGTTTGAGGTGCAGTGACCCACCCAGTTTCAACTACCATCAGTCATTTGTATCTCTTTAATGAGAGAGTGGGACTATGGGTACTTCACTCCTCTATCCTCATGTTCAAACTGGAGCACTAACTACCTGGAGGAGAATGCACTATCCATGCAGAAAGGTTTTTCTTCAAGTGAGTGTGTAATGACCAAACAAACCTATAAGAAGCAGATTCGGTCTTCGTTAAAGTCACTAAATGCAATGTTTTCCATCAACCCAATACCCTGAGTCACATTCAACATGAAACATTAACTCTGTAACCTCTCCACAGATGCTGCCAGATGTGCTGAGTTTCTCCAGCTATTTCTGGTTTTGAGATTCCCAATATAGGAATTAAATCTAATTCTGTAATGGAGTACTAAATGATGAGATGAAACTCAGTGGGATGCGGTGAGTTTGCTTAACGTCTCATTATTATGCAATCTCACCTCATTAATATGCAATTTCCATTCTCGTTCTCTTGGACAATGGCTGACCTGAAAGTCTGAGCAGAGAGCTGGTGACTCCAGCTCACTCCTCGGGGCTGCCATCTTGTACACTAATTAACACCCTCTCAGGGCACGCACCATGGACCACCCACACAGCCTTGGCCATGGAAGTTGGTGTTGGATATGTACTGGCCTCACTGCATCAACATGGCACATGCATCAACATGACCCAGTTGAAGCAGCTCTGCAGTTCAGTGCTGCATTTTGGAGCACCATCCACTCCAATGCTGCTGCCACACATCGTGTGACCAGCTCCAGGCATCCATCTCATGGACTGAACTCAGGCACATCTCAGGGTCTCTTTGCTTGCTCCCTTACCACTCACACACTTTGTACTTGCTTTGATATTTGCTGCATGGCCGCCTTGCCCCCTCAGACAGAGCTCAGACAGAGCCATGGTCCTTCTGTCTTACGTTCCCTTTGAGGGCAGGCACAGAGCTTATCTTGGCTTTGAGCGATTGGCAGTCACGAGGTGGAAAAAGTGAGGACTGCATTGTTCTGATGAAGGGATTATGCTCAAAATATAGACTCTCCTGCTCCTCGGATGCTGTCTGACTGACTGTGCTTGTCCATAGTCACCGGGGTGGGCATATTGCAGAACGCACCATGCTATGTCTATCCCACACCCGCACCATGTGTCAGCACCTTGTGTAGCAAACAATCAGAATTGTTTGTATTTATTCATGGATGATGGTATCATTGGCTGGGCCAGCGTTTATTGCCTGTCCTTGACCGCCCTCGAGAAGGAGGTGGTGAGCTGCCGTTTGGTGTAGGCTGGCTTGCTGTTTGGGAGGAAAGTCCAGGAATATGACCCAGCGATGCTGAAGGAATGCTGATAACATTTCCAAGTGGGACTTTTCTTCCTCAGTTGACTGCAGAGTCGTGGCAGTGACGTGCCCACCAGCAGGTGCACCCCAGCTTTAATCCGGCTAAAATACCCACCGAGGGGGCAGTATCTGAGAATGGAGGAGGCAGCCTTGCTGGTGTGTCCCTCTGAGGGAACCTGGGGCTCCTTCCTCACAGGTGGAGGAGGTGTTGGCTTGTGGAGCTGCCCTATTGATGGCAGAGACTGTGGAGATTAGGAGCTGCAGGAGACCATTGAGAGAACACGTTGCAATGTGAGTCTGGGGATGGCAGAAGTACATTCACCGTAGGACAGCAGCACAGCACGTGACAACAAATCTTACTCAGTTACTGGGGCATCACCGCAGGAATGGTCACCGTCTTCACCTGAAAGGGAAACGATCCTCACCTTGGGGTAGGGGGGAGGGGGGGGGGGTGAAGAAATAAATGTTGGGCACCTCACCAGCCACTGTGGCTCTTTGTGCTGGGCTTAGGATGGGCTGCTTTCTCCAAGAAGGAGACAAAGGGAGGTATGGAGTAAGATGGAAGAGTCTGACACGGTTGTTAGTGAAGTCTCCTGAGTGAGTGAACGGGCAGTGGAGAGGGTATGCAGTCTGTGTTGGGGGGATGCTTGGGATGAGTGAGTGCAAGTTAGGCAAGACGTTGCAGGTGGTGGCGAGAGTGATAGAGTGAGAGCCTCAGGGGAAGGTGGGTGCGGTGTACAGAGATAGACTGATTGTGAGGAGGCAGTGGAGAGAAGATGGTGGTACTAATCCTGGTGAGGCAGAGAAGGCCATTGATTGTCCTATGGCACATCTATGGCATTCCTTTGGACCATGGCCACTGCAATGACCCGGGTGCCATGGTCTTCTCTGCTGGTGCTGGGGTAAGAGTGTGGCCCTTACCTCTACTTCGCTGCCCATCACAGCCTTGAGCTCCCCGTTGCCAAAGTGGTGTGGCCAATTTGTCTACCATCCCGAGATATATTCCTGGCACACCAGAACAGTGCAGGGGAGATCCCGACAGACCGGGCTTGAGTTGGTGCACAACTGTTTCATAAAAAAGGCGTTGGCATCAGGACTCCTGGAAGATTCTAGAGGTACTGAGCAATTCTCAGTGGAAGACAACGCAAATGAGGTGCTATAGAGGCTTCATGCATACCAGACAATACCAAACCTCTTTAGAATTCCTACCCTGTGGAAACAGGCCACTCAGCCCATCAAGTCCATGCCAACCCTCCAAAGTGCATTCCACCCAGACTCAATCCCATCACTTCACATTTCCATGAAGGGCTCCTGCCTAAGATGTCAAACTTCCTGCTCCTTGAATGCTGCCTGACCTGCTGTGCTTTTCCAGCATCACTCTGATCTTCCGTTCTCACTTTTACCTCACACTTCCCATGACTAATCCACCTAACCTGCACATCTCTGGACACTTGGGGCAATTGAGCATTTGCCAATCCACCCTAACCTGCACATCTTTGGATTGTGGGAGAAAACCAAAGCAGCTGGACAAAACCCACACAGACACGGGGAGAATGTGCAAACTCCACACAGGCAGTCACCTGAGGCTGGAATTGAACCCAGGTCCCTGGTGCTGTGAGGCAGCAGTGCTAACCATTGAGCTACTGTATCACCATGACACAGAGAGATAGAAAAACCCTCCTTGAAAACTCCCTGAGATTGGTACTTGGCTGATTTTTGGTGAAAATTGTTCATTTTTCAAAAAGTATTATTCAGAAAGGACAATTTGATTGAAACATATTTTGTTTATTTGCGGTAGATTGAGAGGCATTACTGAACCTGTAGATGGAGCTGCAATATCACACGCTCACGTTAAAACACAAACCAGATCCACTTTCTGAAAATGAAACTGAATTTGCACTTGGGAGTGAAATGGATATTTGTGATGGTCAAATGCTGTATTATCATCTCTGTGCACTTAAGAAACTTCTAAGTTCTACTGAGTTTTCAGCACACAAAGGGAATGCTCCAATACCTTCACCTAAAAGCATTGCAACTGGATCTGAAGAATAGACTGAAGTTCACTGTTCCATTAAAAGCCAGGAAATTGAAGCTGGACTGTTGTTTTGTTCCTCTCCCCTTCTCACACACAAATGGCCAATTATGTCCGAGTGTCTGTTTTAATCTACTGTTCTTCCCCAAACCCAAGACAAATTACTGTTGCACATCTCAATCGTGCCCATTCTTCTCTTTCTCTCCTGTGCCTTATCCCCTCCCACCCATCTCCAAATTGCTTTCTGCTTTCAAAGTGGAAATTACAGGGAGCCCTCAAGCTCCTACGCACTCAATCATTTCATGAACAAGTTTTTATCCAATTCAATCCCCAACTTTCATCATTCCCCAAATTGACAATCACCTCCACTTGGAGGTTTGTAGCTGGCTTATTTGCATCTCTTGGCTGATGCTCCATCCCCAACTGAATTATTGGTTGGGGTTCCATAAAATCCCTTTTAATTTTACGAGCTATGATCTATTAGGATTCAGGCCAGATATTTGATTCAATGGTAGCAAACAGCTGGCATACACAAAAGGAAGATGGGAGTCTTGGAATGTTGTGATACAATGATCGAAGCATCATCTCTAGTCATTGTGGCTCTCTCTAAATCACCATGGTTTTTTCTTACTTGTGGATTTTCCAAATGTTAATGCTACAATGTGGAACTCAGGTTTTTCCTGAGGGTTGGCATCTCATCACCAGATTCAAATGGGGATCGGAAACACGCACTGAGCAAGCTCCTCTGAGAATTTTTCTCCCGATTCAGCCAAGAAGTGGGCCATCTAAATCAGGTGCTGGAAGATGGGGTCTCAAATCTGGGAGCCCAACATGAAGCTCCTCAGGCACTAAGGAAACAGAGGCAGTTAATTGAGGGAGAATGTGCTGCCATTTTGTGGTCTGTCCAAAGTCTTAAAGTTCACAACAAACAAAACAAATTGGAGCCAGGCCACCCACTGTGGATGGGGATCCCTCCTCAGGGAATGCTGTAGCTGAAGCCAAGTATCCAGGGAGGGTCTCTGAGTCTGCTTGGAGCACTGCAGGCCAACTCCCTGTCAAAATTAGGCCTTAATAGGCCATTGAGGGGGGAAGTTGGTGGCGTGGTGGTAATGGCACTAGAATTGACAGGCCCAGGTTAACACCCTGGGGGTGCCCAAGTTCAAACTAGGAGATAGTGAGGACCACAGATGCTGGGGAGTCAAGAGTTGGTAAAGTAGGGCTCCGGAAAAAGCACGAGTGGACTCTGCACATGTTCAAATCTCACCACAGCAGCTGCTGAAATGTAACGTCAATGAACGGATAAAAAATAATCTAGAAAATAAAATTGGCTTCCGTAATGGTGTCCATGAAGGTATCATCAATTGTCATTCAAAAAATAACCATTCTTTAGGGAAAGAAATCTGCTGGCCTTAACTACTGTGACCTACATACGATCACAGACCCACAATGGACTAGTTGACTATTGTCTTCTGAAATTGCTCTAGCAATCTACTCTGTTCCAGGGCAATTAGAGATGGGCTACAAATGTTGGCCTTGCCAAAAACACCTATAGCCAGGGAGGAAGGTTATGTTGCACCATAGATTCTGGATCAGACAATCCTGTGCTTTTAAGCAAATTAAATGTGATCATGACAAGCTAAAGGCACTTGCCTCACCTTCAGTCACTTTCGCCAAACAATGGAGTCAGTCTGTTGGGTGATTTGCAGCAACATCACTAAACCTAAAACACAGACTATGTCTCGCACTTTGTGATATAATAATGCTGTAAATAGTTAGTGTTGGAAAGAAACTTCAAGATATTTGTTGTGTAAGGACTTTGGGACCCTGGATCAACCTTGCGATGATGTCACGGAGCAGCTCCCCATTGCACATAAATAGTACAGAGTTAGTGTGAGGTCAGGAGAGAGAAACACCCACAGAGAAGTGAGGAAAGTTGCCCACCGAGAATGAAGTGATAGGCTTTGAGGTTTAGTCTTTCAATAAAGTAATGGGAAGATTAAAGCCTGGCGTGTCTCAGGTTACCACGTGTAGGAATATTCACTCGTAACTGTAAGAAGATATGCTTTAGAGAAGTCTAAGCCTGAAGACAGTTCTTGACCTTGCCTTCTCCTCAACCATTCTGTCTTTAATCCAAACCCATGGAATGTGAGCAGTGACAAATGACAATCTGTCTTCCAGGAACCTGAATCTTTGGGGCATATGTTATACAAGTGAAAAACCACAAATCCACGTCAGGTAAAAACATCAAATATTTACCCACCTTGCTTGTAGGTTGATAGCTCTGCTAACCCCTTGTCCCCCCATTTCACTGTTCTGGGAAAATGGCCCAGCGCTGGGATGGAGCTGGAAACGGGACAGGCCAGCTGGCTGTGCGAGAGATTCATGTCTGTCTGCCTCTGTGTCACCTCTACCAGTACGTTAAAAAAAGAAAATCCTCTTAAAGGTTTTCTCAAGGAACGAGAATTTTTGTTTTGTTACCAAGCTAATCTGAGTCTGCATCAGTGAAAATGTATTTATGATTGCTGTGTAGATTCAGACTATCTCACCTGATAACAAGGCAAGCAAGCAGCCTCAATAAGAGAGGAGAAGGAGCCAACATTATTGTTTCTGCTGAAGAAAAGCTTGTGTGTGCATCAGATAAAGACCAGAGGAGATTTGGGTACAATTTCCCCACAGTCTACCAAAACTGTGCCTGGTATCAAATACAAAAGACCAAAATTGCAGGTTAAGGAACAGTATGGTAACCTGTGCCCATAAACCCAAATCTCAACTGGACTCACTGGGAAGAGAAGAAGACCAAGCAGAGTGAAGAAGAACAAGAAACATGGAATATCTTTAAAGGAAAAGAGAGTAAAGGGAGGCAATGCATGAGTGAAGGATGTTGATAGTTTTTTTTATATATAAACTAGTTTTATGCTTTCACAATTCTGGAACAGAGTTAATGAGGGGTTAAGGTCCTTAACTTGTCTTTTGGGAACATATTGCCAAATGTTCCAGAACCCACGCATGGTTTGAAACAATAATTGGTGATTCTTTCCTCGCTTCAACACTTTTATTTAAAGCTCAATTATCCAAACCTTTTCCTCTCAATTGATTCCTTACTGCGGGAAATCTATTTCAAAAGTCCAACAGTTATTTGAGAAGTTGAACAAAAAAGAAAATCAATTAGTCACGTTTTGAAGCTATCCAAGAACATAGATGTAATTTAAACAATTTTTAATCTCACTTTACATCATCTAATTCAGATTAAATCAGCCATTGAAGTGATTAACTCCAAAAGGTTATGCATGATTCCTCTCTCAGGCAAAGGTTAACAGAAAACATTAAGGATGGAGGCACGGGATTTATGGAGTCAACATAGGCAGCCCTACTGGCTAGGTGTATCCTGTATTAACTGTGCACAAACAACATCCAGACTGGCTTGTGAAAAACTGAAAGAACTGCAGATGCTAGAAACCAGAAACAAAAACAAAAATTGCTGGAAAAGCTCAGCAGGTGTATCAGCATCTGTGGAGAGAAATCAGAGTTAACCTTTTGGGTCCAGTGACCCTTCCTGTTGGTAGTGAGGAAATGTTTGTTTTAATGCAGAAGATTGGTGGCAGAGTGGGGGAGGTAAGGGGTAAACAATAGGTGGAGATAGAGCCCAAAGAGAGAGAGAGAACAGTTGGACAGACAAAGGAGTGGATAACAATCTGCCTGGGAGAATGTACAGCTGTTAATGGGGACTGTTAGCGGCTAACAATGGATCATTTGTAATAGCAGACGGTGTGACAACAAGACCTGTGGTGTGGAGGCTGGTGTAAGCACATGGAAAAAACTCAAACTCTCTATATCCACCTACTGTTTACTCCTTACTCCCTCCCCCCACCCTATCTTCTGCAATGTTTCCTCACTACCATCAGTTCTGAGGAAGGGTGGTGGGGGGGGGGGTTAGCACTCTCACCATTCCTTGAGGACACTGTGTAGTTGACCTTTGCTTGCTCCCGGTTGGGAGCTCATCACAGTGGTTAGGCAAAAAGGACTTCTGACTGAGTCATCACATTGCTTAACTACCCTACAATGCCAGATCCCAATATTTACTCCTGTAACGGCCAGCCTCTAGGCTATCTTCGACAATTATTTATGATTCCAGACAGAGAATTCCAAATTGTTAATCTTCTGCATGAGGAAGGATCAACTGACTCCCTTTCCTTACTCATTTCCCCCATCAGTTGGTTCCAACAAGATTAACTTATGGAATGACTTATGAGATGCCAGTGTTGGACTGGGGTGTACAAAGTTAAAAATCACACAACACCAGGTTATAGTCCAACAGGTTTATTTGGAAGCACTAACTTTTGGAGCGCTGCTCCTTCATCAGACAACCACCTGATGAAGGAGTGTCGCTCTGAAAGCTAGTGCTTCCAACTAAACCTGTAGGACTATAACCAGGTGTTGTGTGATTTTTAATTTATAGAAGATCCCTTCCCTCGTGGACAACTTCCCTCCAGATCAAAGGTTTCAAAAGAAGCAAATTTAATCAGTCTTTCTTTCATTATTGAAAGCTAGAGTTTATTAGTTACTAAATGCAAGAAGAAAAATTAATTCAACACACATCCACACAGGTGGAAAAAGATAAACATTAAAATATATACAGATCAGTTTCTAGTTCAGTCGTGAAGAGTAAGAAACGTAAATATTGATAGCTGAGTAGTTGATTTGGCTGAATTAGTTTTAGAATTAGTTTGGTAATTGGCTTCCAGTACTCGGAATGATGGAGTTAAGTTTTGCAGCTAAGTCTAATGAAAGGATGTGTCTTAGTCTGTGACTTTCACAATATACTAGTGCTCAAATAAGTATATAAGAGTATCTCAGGTTACTAGCACAAATGAGCACTTAGCTGACTAGCAGACAGGAGCACTTTAGCTCACTAACACAACTGAACACCTTAGCTCAGAAGCACCCACAAACATTAACAGACAAGGGCTGAAACTAACTTTTGACCCGTCTCCATGTATTCTTGAAAGGGGAAATACAGTAATGCTTCTCATTCATACAGCTGATCTCTATTCCATCACTTTCACATCCTCAGATCCTCACAGGAGATTACCGTTCAGATTGTAATGTTTTTCACCTTTGAAATTTCTTTGGCACCTTCTGCTGTGACATTCCAGGAGTCCTCTTCAGACAGCTACTGAGTTTACACCAACAGTCATATTTTGGCTGTATTTCTACGTTTAAATAAAAAAGGCATTTTGGAGTTTAAAGCTCAGTATGTCTATTGGTGACCCAGGTTTATGATCTGTGGTCACAGCACACTATTGCTGAGTTATTTGTTCTTTTCAGGAGGTGGACTAGCTTCCCTGTCCAGATCAGTTCTACTTGATCACAGCTTTCTAGAAAATAAGCCAAAGTGGTTCCCAATAACTACCTGCTCTTCCTCCTGAAGATTCTCGGCTCTTTACGGGATACAGATGTCATCCACATTTGAAGCCTTTGAGCTGAGTGGCTTGCTGGTCATTTCAAAATTGTTGGAAATACATGCTTATTTTTTCTTAATATTCATTCACAGGATGAGGGCATTGCTGGCTAGGCCAGCACTCATTGCCCGTCTCTCATTGTCCAATGGGCAACTAAGAGTCAACAATATTGTGTGACTCCAGGTAAGGATGGCATTTTCCTTCCTTAAAGGACATTCATGACTCAGATGAGTTTTTCTGACAATCAACAGTCATTATTAGGTGCTTAATTCCAGATTTTTCATTGAATTCAAATTCTACCATCTACTATGGTGGGATTTGAACCCAGGTCCCTAAACATTACCTGGGTCTTTGGAGTAATAATGCAGCAACAATATCACTAGGCCATCACTTCCCTACCACAAGTTTATATGCCATGTGGAAAAATTAAAATATATTGAACAGTTTGGACATTTTTCAGAATAAACAGGTTTATATTGAGGAATGAGGTCAACAGTTTCAAATGAGCTAGAAGACAGCCACTGTTTTCAGAAAACTCAAGTAGGTTTAGGGGACAAATAAACAAGGTTTACAGCAAGGTAAGAGATGGGGTTTATGGCTTTTAATTACTGCAAAACGTGGTTTTGAAAAGACATTTTGGCCTCTATGCAAATGGTTTCATGGACATAGAATTCCATTTTACAGACCTGAGGGTTTTTCAAGGAGATACTCCAGGAGCTATAAATCTGAAATCTTTCCTGAGTGGAAGTTCCTGACCATATTGTAATGTGTGAAGAGATGGACTACGACCAATTCTCAATGACTTGAAGCCAGGCTGATTGCAACCTGAACTGAAAGTTTGCCATCAGTCAATGGGCATGAAAGATCTTAATTATCACCATTAAATGATGCAAGTTAAAATTCAATACTCCACATTTACCAGAGTTGGAACACAGGGGCAGCACAATCTAAGGGGAGGCCATGGCCTTGTGGTATTCTCGCTCTAGACTAGGAGGAAGTGAAGACTGCATTAAGGACTTGTGCCTGAAACATTGACTCTCCTGCTCTTTGGATGCTTGTTGTGCTGTTCCAGTGCCACACTTTTTGACTGTTAATCCAGAGACCCAGGTAAAGTTCTGGGGACCTGGGTTTGAATCCCACCATAGCAGTTGGTGGAATTTGAATTCAATAAATATCTGGAATTGAGAATTGAGTGATGACCTTGAATCCATTGTTGATTATTGGGGAAAACTCCATTTGGTTCACTTTGATCCTTTAGGATAGGAAGCTGCCATCTTTACCTGGTCTGGCCTTACATGTGACTCCAGACCCTCAGCAATGTGGTTGACTCTTAACTGCCCTCTGGGCAATTAGGGATGAGCAATAAATATTGGCCTAGCCAGTAATGCCCACATCAGTGAATGAATAATGAAAAGAAAGGATGAGTGTTTAATGCATCTTCACTCCCCTCCCCCACCAGCAAGTTGTGAAACTGAAGTTTATTGGTCAGCCAGGTAATAGCCTGCTTTCAGAATCACATTTATTGGTCATTGTCCTAAGCTCCATGCACGTCTCAGACTATGTTTTACCTCACTGGCAGGACACAGTTCTGCAAATATCTAATCACATGCAGTCAACTGGTAATGACCTTTAGAATTCTTTTGATTTCAGATCCCTCAAGGTCTGGAAACCTCTTGTATTCCAACTTGCAATGACGACTCATTATATCTCCCTCCATGTTGAATGACACTGAGTGAGTATTGCCTCTGTAGGAAACATGGCTGTCAATTTACGTACATCAATGTCCCATCAAAAATAGCAAAAGTGGTTTGTTTCAGCAAAAGTTGATGAAGGGATAAACATTAGTCTAGATCAACTCACCAGCCTTTCATTCAGGGCAGCAATCTAACATAGTATTTGAGTGATTAGATTACTTACTGTGTGGAAACAGTCCCTTCAGCCCAAGTCCACACTGACCCTCTGAAGAGCAACACACCCAGACACATCCCCCTACATCCAACATTATGCTGCAATTTAGCATGGCCAGTTCACCTAACCTGCACATTTTTGGTCTGTGGAGGAAACCGGAGACTGGGAGGAAACCCACGCAGACACGGGGAGAATGTGCTAACTCCACACAGATAGTCGCCTGAGGCGGGAATTGAACCTGGGTCTCTGGCGCTGTGAGGCAGCAGTGCTAACCACTGAGCCACCGTGCTGACCTTAGCTAGTGCACCAGCCCCACAGTATTTAATGGAAGTGCCTTTGCCAATATTTTTCTTCTCTAATTTCCAAAGAGTAATTTGAAACCACAAGTATTACTGACACAAAAAGGTTAGTAAGCTACAAATTGAAGCAGCACTAACATCTAAAACGTACGAAACGTTAAAACCAAAAGCTCACTGGACCTTTTTGGACAAACAAAAAGGATTTGCTGACACCTGTTTTAAGAAAACAAAACTGCCTTCTCCCTGACGTCTGGGTCAACATTCATCTCATAGCCAACATCGCTCAGGAAGAGACTCTCTGGTCACCAACACATTACTGTTTGTGGGAGCTTGCTGGGCTCAAATTGGCTTCCATGTTTCACACAAGTGATTACAGTTCAAAATTCGTTATGGCCTGCAAATTGCTTTGGGATGCAGTGAGGTTGATTGTGAAAGGTACTACATGAATGAAAGTCTACATTTCTCTTCAAGTTGGGCTGAGGGCTTATGCCCGAAACGTCGAATCTCCTGTTCCTTGGATGCTGCCTGACCTGCTGCGCTTTTCCAGCAACACATTTTCAGCCCATTTGACACCGACAGACAAAGCTGTTATCTCAAGTTTCCCATGCAGCTGGTCAACACACACTTTCTCTTTGTACACAAGGAATACGAGGTTACTCTAGCACACTGGTTTAGTCAAAACCTGATGCAGGATTATTAAAAACAACAGAAAACACAAAACGTATGATGGACTAATGAGATTCTGAGCGCATGAGTGAAACAGCCAGAATACATCTTAATGATGTGATGTTTCATTTACCATGTGGGTTTATATTCTCCTTCAGCAGTGTAGTACACATAACCGAGTGTCAGTTAAATAGCAATTTAACTTCCATGGAAGTTTATCACTTTTCTGGTTCTTAATGTTTTATTAATGGGTAATCAAAATAGCAATGCAGCCACAAGGAATCTCTGCAGAGAGCTGCAGGTCGATTTGGGGCAGGACTGTTGAATGTTTTTGACTTCCCAGGCTGCACAGGTAAGAGCCAGGCAAACCTGGGTGTGCTGGGGGGGGGGGGGGGGGGGGGGGGGGGGGGGGGGGGGTGCAGAAAGTTAAAATCTGCATTTCTACAAATTTGCATCCATCTTAAGCCGTGGGCGCTCAGCAATTTGGTTGCTCTGATGTTAGGTTTGATCTGCACAAATGAGCAGTTCCTTTTCGGAGCTCTGTTGAGAGTGGGCAAGCAGGACAATTCAGGCATAAATATAGTGAAAGCTGCCTTAACTTAAAGTCTGGTTGAAGATTTGTAGCTCGGGTGTCCGTTGTTGTGGTTCTGTTCGCCGAGCTGGAAGTTTTTGCTGCAAACGTTTCGTTCCCTGGCTAGGGAACATCATCAGTGCTATTGGAGCCTCCTGTGAAGCGCTGCTTTGATGTTTCTTCCGGTATTTATAGTGGTTTGTTCTTGCCGCTTCCGGGTGTCAGTTTCAGCTGTAGTAGTTTGTACGTGGGGTCCAGGTCGATGTGTCTGTTGATGGATCTGTCAGCTGAAACTGACACCCGGAAGCGGCAAGAACAAACCACTATAAATACCGGAAGAAACATCAAAGCAGCGCTTCACAGGAGTCTCCAATAGCACTGATGATGTTCCCTAGCCAGGGAACGAAACGTTTGCAGCAAAAACTTCCAGCTCGGTGAACAGAACCACAACAGCTGCCTTAACTCTTGGGAATAGAAAGGAAACGCAACGAAAAAGGCACGCAATAATTTCATGAAGGAAAATACAAATGAGTGGGCCTTCCTCCTGGATAGAAAGATGCCCATGGATGTGTATCATTTTAATCGAGGTCTGATATACACTGACAAAAGATCAATTAAGATGCAAATTTGCAGAAATGACAACTTCACTGCTTTAGAATAGTTATTTGGATCAATCTGTTTGGACAAGCTATGACACACATGTGGGGCAGGTGGGAATGGAACCAGGATCTCCTAACTTAGAGATAGTGTCACTACTATGCCCCACAAGACCCTCTTTCACAAAGTGCCCACCAGGGACAAAGTGAAGGAATCTGATCCTAATCTGTTTGGACAAACTGTGACACACCCCTGAGGAACGTGGATCTTGAACTGGGATCTTCTGGGATTCACAAGGTACTTGTCTGCAGCCAATCACCACTAGGAGGAGAATTCCCAGATACCTTTAACATGCCCAGGTCAGATTATCAACACCACAGCCTGTTACATTCCGCTTAGCTGTGATTAAGGACACAGCAGGCCAGGCAGCATCAGGAGGTGGAGAAGTCAACGTTTCAGGTGTAACCCCTCTCCAGCCTCCTGCCTGTCTCCTTTGGATTCCAGTATCTGCAATTTTTGTTTGTCTCTAATTGCAATTAAAACCTTTTCCCACAATGGATCAAATAGCCCCATCCGTACACTATAACTCTTTGGTGTTAGTGGTAGCACTAGAGTGCCTCCCTCCATACTACAGGGTTCAAGTCCCAGAGCTCTCTGAACAGGTTGATTTAAATATACTAATTTGTGGCTTTATCCCATTGTTCACTCTCATACACACTCTGCCTCAGTTCCAGTGAAATGCCCAGCAATACAGCGATTTTCAAAAAAGTTTAAGACTATTTTCCTAATCAAACTGTTCAGATACATCATTACACATCCCTGCAGCAGGTGGGACTTGAACCCAGGCCTCCTAGTCCAGGGGTAAGGACACTGCCATGCACCATAAGAGAGCCCCTGACAGGTCAGCTTCCAATTCCTACACAAGCAAGATTGCTCACAGACTCTCTGGCTATAACCTATAGCTGCCTGTAGTCACGCCACCAATGCTGCAAAGGTAGAGACACCAGCCGCACATCCTGGCAGAATGGAATGGACACCACCAGAGGGGAAAAGAAGATGGGGGCTGACCAAAGCTGACCAGGCGATGTACATTTGAGGAGGATGTTCAAGAGCAGGACACCACCTGGGCTGGAGCGAAAGTGACTGTGATCGACCAGGCCAGTGGTGGACTGTGCTGTCCATTGTCCTCTCCAGGTCTAGAGGAACTAGGGCCAAATCACCCATCAATCATTCTTGGAGACCACTGCACTGCTATTGATAGCTGGAATTAAATCAGTAACGTATACTGGATTTAACTATACTTCATTCATGGCATTTTTTACAAGCTGGTTTGAACCGGGAAACATTGTGAACGGTGTGGGTGGACCTTTTCCAGGCACTGAGCGATGTGGGCTGCAGTAGGAACATTGGGAATATTGGGAGGACAGCAGGAAGGAGATTCTCAATGTCAAAAACAAAATATTCTGTCTTCTAACTGGGTGTTTGAATGGCGAGGCGAGATTCTCATGAAGTTAGGTGGCGAGACACTTGTTTGCAGCATTATCATCTCGCCATTACTTAATCTCACCGCATCAATATACATCCCCCGCCCGCCAGATAGAAACGAGACAGTGGTTAGCGCTGCTGCCTCATGCAGCCGGGTGCAATTCCACCCTTGGGAGACCCTCTGTGTTGAGTTTTCACATTCTCCATGTCTGTGTGGGTTTCTTCCCACTGTCCAAAGATGTGCAGGTTTGGGTGGATTGGCTGTGCTAAATTGCCCATTGTATCCGGAGATGGGAAGGTGAGGTGGGTTAGCCATGGGAAATACAGGGTTATTGGGAAATTGGGGGGGGGGGGGTGGGGTGAGTGGATCTAGTTCTTTGGAGTACCAGGTCAGACTCTATGGGCCATATTGTATGGGTTGCTTCAAATTGTTTAATCTAAAATACCAGGGGCTAAAGTGAAGCTGATTAAAATAACTTCACATGCAAGAGGTAGGAGTTGAGGCTTCCTTTAGTAAGTCCTTCACTCTGTTAGACTGTACATGTTCATAAAGGTACAGAATCCATGTAGATTTGATAGTGCAGATTTGCTTTCTGGGTTTGAATAGGAATAGGAATTAGAATAGAGTAGGTCATTTGCCCCTCCAGCCTTCTCCACCACTCAATGAAATCATTGCTGATTGGATACTCCTCATGTTCACTTTCCTGCTCGTTCCTCATTACTCGAGTTCCTAATGATCAACAATCTATCTCAGGCTTAAATATACGTAAGGGTGCTGGGTTTGAAATGACTTGGAATGAATAGATCTGCATCTGACAAGATGCTGGGAACACACATTACTATGAGAAAGTGAGGACTGCAGATGCTGGAGTACCAGAGTTGAAATATGTGGCGCTGGAAAAACACAGCAGGCCAGGCAGCATCCGAGGAGCAGGAGAATCGACGTTTCGGGCATAAACCCTTTTTCAGGAATGAAGGGCCAATGCCCGAAACGTCGATTCTCCTGCTCCTCGGATGCTGTCTGTCCTGCTGTGTTTTTCCAGCACCACATTTTTCAACAAAACATTACTATGATCAATATTTATAATGTGAGATGCCAAACAGTTTAAGCAGACAGAGATATAGAGGTTTTGGAACGGTAGCTAATATAAATCAGTTTGGAACCCAAAATTAGCTTTGGATGCTCGAGACTGGCTGATATTTGACTGGTTTTTAGAATCTCAGGGAATGTTAATGTTTATAATGAGGTGCTTCAGCTTCTCGTAAAAAGTGGCTCCTTTTCAGTGTCAGCACCCAGGGGAACGTCACCTTTGAGAGGGGTGGGGGAGACACAGAGACTGCATGGGGGGGGGGTGTGTGAATAAAATCCAATTTGAGTGGAAATCCCGCACATCTTTATGATCAAAGCTGTCAATGGGAGTACTCAGCCGAGACCCGTATTCCAAACTCAGAGCAATGTTTCATTACAGCGTTCTGTCATCCTCTCAACTGGAGGTATATTATCTCTTTCTGAGTGATCTGAGCTGACAAGGTACGGGCAATGGAACTGAAGCCTTGCCAGCTCGCTTGCACCATGTCTGGCTCTGACACTCCTTAAAGGAACAGGTTTTCCTGTGCAAACGTTAAAGAGGTTTGGAGCAACCTGAGAACTGGAGAGCGGATTCTTGCTCAGTTGTATAAATCTTATGCTGTTGAAAGGAACAAATCCTGGGCGGGGGGTTGCCTGATTAAAAGTGTCAATGATGGCAAAAGGAAGGGTGGGATCTCGTGTCAGCTGTGGCTTGGGCCTGGCCTTAGAGGTCCTCAGGTTCATTTCCCAATCCAGCTGAAGAAATCCAGGTGGGCCAGTCCAGTACATCCCTGCACTGCCAGAGGTATCGTCCTGTAGGTGTGACATTAAAAAGCCAGACCACGTCTACCCTTGCAGTGCAATGTCAACAATTCAGTGGCACATATCAAAATGGGTGGGGAGGGATTCCTTCTTGGTGTATATACTTCCCTCTCAACATCAGGAAAAACAGATTTACCTGTTCGTTGCCACACTGATGTCTGTGGGAGCTGTGTGCTAACTGGATGTTGCATTTGGTCTTATACAGAAATGACCACCCACTTCATTGGCTGTAATGCACATTGGAACAGAATGGAACATTGTACAGTTGCAAAGCTTCCTGTTTTAGTACAGCAGCACACACATCATGATTCTCCAGAGGCAGTGAATGCTGAACTGTGCATTGTTATAATGCAGGAACCCTGGATCTCGAAATGTTCATTCACCATCCAATAACAATCTGAAATTCACTCTCCTAATCTCACAGCCTCAGATGCTGCTTAACACCTGAAACAAATTGCTAGAGAAACGCAGCAGGTCTGGCAATATCTGTGGATCAAAGAACAGTGACCCATTGTCCGAACTGCCTCTTTCCTATTAAAAACTGTAAGAACTACAGATGCTGAAAACTGAGTTCTCAGTAAGCCTCACCAGACCTGGAATGTTAGCTCTGATTTCTCTCCACAGACGCTGTCAGACCTGCTGAGCTTTTCCAGCCATTTAGGTTTTGGTTCCTTTCCTATTGTCTCCACACGTGGATCAGTGTCAAATGTCTGACACTGCTTCGTGAAATACCCTGAGACATGTTACTACCTGAAATGTGCTATATAAATGCAATTTGTTGTAGGCATCTTCACTTGATTGAACTTTCAGCCAATGCTGGATTTTCTGCCCAGTTCAAAAAATAAACAGGCCAACAAATAATCCAGACTTAAATCTTTATAGCCTTTCATCCCTTTAAGGGATGTTTCTTTTGGAAGATTTACTGCAGCTAAATACGTTAAATGATGTTTTCATTCCATGAAAACCTGGCATAATCAGCATTGTTGGGGAGCGGGTAAATTTAGTCCATGATCCACACTGTTTTGAAAGTCAGATGGGAATGGGGCAGTTTTATCTCCAGTGTAGAAAGAAGTTGACATTGCCTCAGAGTTAGGGTTAGGACCAGGGTCTGCTTTTGATTCTTGACCTGCACCTCATACTCTCCAACTCCGTTTCAATCTAGCCCCCACCCCTCTCTGCTTAAGGGCTACGGGGAGAGTGCGGATAAATGGAGTTGAAATACCCATCAGCCATGATTGAATGGTGGAGTGGACTCGATGGGCTAAATGGCCTTACTTCCACTCTTATGTCTTATGGTCCTAAATCAGAGCAAACAGCTTACTCTGATGGAGAACCTCAAAATTCTCTTTCTGCTCGAGTTTCACAGATCTCTTGGGGGTGCATCCCATTCTGATCAACCTGAATAGAATCATTGAGGTCACTTTGCACAACTTTCATTAGAATTGCAAACAATGATAGGGTGATGTTTAAGGTTAGGGTCAGGGTCAGGATTAGGGTGAGGTTTAGGTTCAGGGTTAAGGTCAGGGTGAGGGATAGGATCAGGGTTAGGGATAGATTTAAAGTTATGGATCGGGTTAGTGTCAGAGTTAGGGTTAGGGTGAGGGATAGGGATAGGATCAGGGTTAGGGATAGATTTAAAGTTAGGGATAGGGTTAGGGTCAGAGTTAGGGTTAAGGATAGGGTCAGGGTTAAGGTCAGAGTTAGGGATAGGTAGAGAGTTAGGGATAGGTAGAGAGTTAGGGCTAGAGTTAGGTGTCAGAGTTAGGGTTAGGGATAGGGTCAGAGTTAGGGATAGATTTAAAGTTAGGGATAGGGTTAGTGTCAGAGTTAGGGTTAAAGATAGGGTCAGGGTTAAGGTCAGAGTTAGGGATAGGTTTAGAGTTAGGGATAGAGTTAGGTGTCAGAGTTAGGGTTAGGGATAGGGTCAGAGTTAGGGATAGATTTAAAGTTAGGGATAGGGTTAGGGTCAGAGTTAGGGTTAAGGATAGGGTCAGGGTTAAGGTCAGGGTTAGTGATAGGTTCAGAGTTAGGGATAGGTTTAGAGATAGGGATAGGGTTAGGGTTAGGATCAGCGTCTGCCTTTGATTCTTGACCTGCGCCTCATCCTCTCCCACTCCATTTCAATCTAGCCCCCACCCCTCTCTGCTTACATTTCCTTGACTTTTGATGCCTTTGCACTGTCCTGATGGGCTGTGTTTGTAAATTGTTCTTTTAATTAAAAACATGACTGACTTCTGGAGGAAGTGCCACTTAAATATTTAGTAAATACAGTGAGGGGAAAGGGGAGTGGGGAATGTTTCTGATAGGGTGGCTCAGTGGTTAGCATTGCTGCCTCACAGCGCGAGGGACCTGGGTTCGATTCCAGCCTTCGGTGACTGTCTGTGTGGAGTTTATATATTCTCCTCGTGTCTGCTTGGGATTCCTCTGGGTGCTCCCGTTTCCTCCCACAGTGCAAAGATGTGCAGGTTAGGTAGATCGGCCATGTTAAATTGCCCATAGTGTCCAGGGATGTGCAGGCTTGGTGGTTAGCCAGGGGAAATACAGGGTTACAAGGATAGAGTAGGGAGGTAGGTTGCTGGGTGGGTTGCTGTTTGGTTGGTCAGTGTGGACTCAATGGGCCAAATGGCCTTCTTTCACACTGTCGAGATTCTATGAATGTATTCTATGTATATAATCTCATACGGATGGGAGGGAAGATCAACCTTAATGCCCATCCAGTGTTGCCAAAGAGAAAGTAGTTTCTACATCATATGTCAGTGAAACAGCCTTCTCCCCCAGTGACAGGACGGATGTGAGGGCATTGGAAGTGTACAGATGGGGTTCACCAGGATGTTGCCTGCTATAGTTGAAAAGGCTAAGGGGGGACCAGTGAGAGATTATGAAGGTTATGGACGAGTGAATAGAAACTGGCTTTTCCCCTTAGTTAGAGGGTTAATAACGTGGGTAGACACCTTCAAAGTGAAAGGCAGGAGGTTTAGAGAAGATTTGAGGAAAACACTTTTCACCCAGAGGGTGGTCAGGGTCTGGAATGGACTGCCTAGGAGGTAGTTGAGGTGGGAAACATCACAATCTTTAAAAAAATACTTGGGTGAAGGCATGAAGTGTTATGACATTCAAGGTTATAGGCTTAATGTGGGAAAGTGGGACTGGTGTAAATAGTAGCGCATTTTGGATGGTATGGATTCAATGGGCCAAAGAGCCTTTTCTGTACTATATGATTCTATGAATTTCTAATATTTTCATCATCAGTGTCTGTGAAATCTGGGTGGGGCAGGTGTCGGGAATGATCCATGATTTTAAAAGGAAATTGGATGGAGTGCGTGCATGGCATGACCTTGTGGGAGCATGGGATAGAATGGGGTAATGGGAGTGAATGGACTGTTCTATGAAAAGTGAGCATAGACATGAGGGCTGAAAGGACTGGTGATCTGATCAAGACGTACAAATGTTTTCAAAAGACAAATGGCGTTTTGACTTCCCTCTAGGTTGCTGCTTGGACACTAATCTCTGCTTCTGGAATGTTCCGTGGCCGTCCTGGAGGCTTGGCAATCCTGACACCCAGCTCACCAGCAGCAGCAGCAGCAGCCACCCGGACAGTGGCTGTACAGCTGAGCTACTCTGGAACATTCCATTCCACAAGGCACCAGGGAGGGAAATCGACTCATAATGCTGACACTGAGATTGAGAAAACATCACTCACTGTCAAAGTGTAAAATGTAGACAGCGGTGAAAGAGTTCACAGTCGGGCGAGGAGCTTTCGTTGCATGTGGGCTGGGTAGCAAGTTACAAAGGAGCTGGTGCAACTTTTATTCCAACTCCTCCCCACCAGTCTCCTGACCTACAAAGTGCATTCAAACAGAAGTTGCAGAACTCTGTCTGTTGCTGAGAGAGGTGTTGACAAGTGAGACTGAGAGAGAGAGAGAGAGAGAAGAGCGGCCAGCAACCCGAATGCAGTTCAGGTAAAAGCTACTATTCCGATCTTTTCTCCTTAACTTTTCCATTCTGTGTGGAACCTCACTGTTTGTGTGTACAGCAGAAAGGGACCTCTTTATTGAATTAGTTCCTTTTCATTACTGGCAGCGTAGCAAGTGACTGACTTTGTAAGACCTGTACTGCCCAATTTGTGACCTTGGCTTCTCGATACCTATCGCTCTGCTTCACCTTCTGTGGAGCTGAAAGTTGCACAGCGTCCTTCAGCAGTGCTAGGAAGTTAGCCAATGGGGCAGACTGCAGGTGAAGTTTTGAAGATGGGAGGGAAACAATGAAAAAGGAAGGGAGTGCATTGATTTAGTGACTTTGACAACCCTTATTACATCTATAAGGTACTTTTACAGCTGAGTAAGCACATCTGAAGTATGGGCACTGTTATAACGAGTGAAAGCAGGTCACCAACTTACACACTGTAAATATTCAACAAAGAGGAATCACTATGGTTCAGGGGGAGGCAATTCGGCTCATTGTGCCTGCACCAGCCCTCCAAATGAGCAATGTGACTTAGTACCATTCTCCTGCCTTTCCTCTGTAACCCTTACACATAACTGAAAGAGGAACAGTCATCCAGTGTCCAATAATGAGAATGACTGGACCATGCAGCAGCTGAGGAAGTGGGCCAAGAAACGGCAAATGGAGTTTAATACAGATAAGTTTGAGTTCTCGTGTTTTGGAAAGTCACATCAAGGTAGATGTTTCATGGTGAATCGTAGCACGTTGAGGAATGCAATGGAACAGAGGGACCTTGGAGCTCAGGGGTTCACGGTTCTCTGAAAGTGGAGTCCCAGGTAGACAGGGCAGTGAAGAAGGCTTTTGGCACACTGGCCTTCATCAGTCAGGGCACTGAGTATAGAGGTTGGGAAGTTATGTCACTGCTGCACAGAATGTTGGTGAGGTCATACTTGGAGCATTGTGTACAGTTTTGGTCACCTTGCTATAGGAAAAATGTTGTTAAACTGGAAAGAGTGCAGAAAACACTTACAAGGATGTTGCCAGAACTCAACAGAACCCAACAGGAAAGGCTGGACAAACTAGGATTTTTTTCTTTACAGCATAGAAGACTGAAGGAGGGATCTTATAGAAGTATATAAGATCATGAGAGGCGTGGATAGGGTAAATGCACTCAGTCTTTTTCCCAGGGTTAGGGAATTGAGGACCAGAGGGCATCAGTTTGGGGTGAGAGGGGAAAGAATAAAAGGGAACCTGAGGGGCAACTTTTTATACAGAGGGTGGTGCGCATATGGAATGAGCTGCCAGTGGAAGTGGTTGAGATGGGTACATTAACAACATTTAAAAGGCAGTTGGACAAATACATTGATAGGAAAGGGTTAGAAGGATATGGGCCAAGTGCAGGGAGATGGGGTTAGTGTTAATGGACATTATGGTTGGCATGGAGCAGTTTGGGCCAAACTGCCTCTGTGCTGTAGGGATCTATGATTCTGTGTTTTAGTGACACTCTCAGGGATAATTATCACAGATTTATTATAGTGCAGCAGGAGGCCATGCACCGGTTCTATTCTCTAGTGCTAATCTCCATATCCCTGTACATCTTTATTATCCAGAAAAAAATAAACATCCAATACCTGCAAGTTATTAGTCAGAACGCTGGGGAAAACTCACCCCCTTTTAATTCCACTCGAGGCAGCTGACATGCCCTCTGTTTAACATCAATGAATAGAATCCTTACAGTGTAGAAGCAGGCCATTTGGGCCATACTGACCCTCCAAAGAGCATCTCACTCAGATCCACCCTATCCTCACATTTCCCATGGCCAATCCATCTGACCTACACATCGTTGGATGGTGGCAGGGAGCTGGAACACCTGCAGGAAATCACAGAGAGAATGTGGAGAACGTGCAAACTCCATACAGACAGTCACCTGAGGGCAGAACTGAACCTGGGGCCCCGTTGCTGTGAGGCAGCAGTGCTAACCACTGAGCCACCGTGCTGATCCTGAAGAATGCCACCTTCAGCTGTCCCTCAGTACTGCATGGGTCTGGCAGTAGTCTGATTTTGTGCCCAGGCCTCTCAAGTAGACCTTTAACCTACTAGCATCTGACCTACAATATTACCGAGTCACAGATGACACTTAATGTAATCAGTCAAGCAGACTCAGACGGAGACTTCCCCATGGTAAGGCTGGGATGGTCTTCCGAATCTCCTGCGGGGATTATCATGGGAAGCTGAGAAACCTCCTGCAGAGGTTCCACCTCATTGCCTACAAGATCTTCAGGATAACAGGCCGATGAGGGCAAAGACTATAGTTGAACTAAGGTGAGAATTCAAAATAACACAAGCTTTTAAAAGATTCAAACTTGGATCATTTTGGATATGAAGGTGTGTGCTATCAGTTTAGATCAATGAATGATGACACACCACAGCCTGATAAAACTGCTCAGTGGATATGGACAATCCTTATCCATCAATTCCTCTCTGACAATTGTGCTCTCAACCCCTGACTGTGTCAGCAAATGGCGAATATGGACTCCCCTAAATCTTCTTCCAGCCAAGGAAGATGGTTAAAACAACTGTTTGTGTGAATTCCTATTGAACCTGTCTGTCCTGAAGAAGTTCTGAAATCGTCCCTGACTTGAAATGTTAACTCAGTTTCTCTCGCCACAGATGCGCGCAAGTAGATAGGATAGTGAAGAAAGAGTTTGGTATGCTTTCCGTTATTGGTCAGAGTATTGAGTACAGGAGTCGGGAGGTCATGTTGCGGCTGTACAGTTCACTGGTTAGGTCACTGTTGGAATATTGTGTGCAATTCTGGTCTCTTTCCTATCGGAAAGATGTTGTGAAACTTTAAAGGGTTCAGAAAAGATTTACAAGGATGTTGCCAGGGTTGGAGGGTTTGAACTATAGGGAGAAGCTAAATAGGCTGGGGATGTTTTCCCTGGAGCATCGGAGGCTGAGGGGTGGCCTTATAGATGTTTATAAAATCATGAGGGGCATGGTTAGGATAAATAGACAAAGTCTTTTCCCTGGGGTGGAGGAGTCCAGAACTAGAGGGCATAGGTTTAGAGTGAGAGGGGAAAAATATAAAAGAGACCTAAGGGGCAACGTTTTCACACAGAGGGTGGTACGTGGAGTTGAAATGCCCATCAGCAATGATTGAATAGCGGAGTGAACTCGATGGGCCAAATGGTCTTACTTCCACTCCTATGTCTTATGGTGTATGGAATGAGCTGCCAGAGGAGATGGTGAAGGCTGGTAAATTGCAACATTTGAAAGGCTTCTGGATGGGTGTATGAATAGGAAGGGTTTGGAGGGATATGGGCCGGGTGCTGGCGGGTGGGACTAGATTAAGTTAGGATATCTGATCGGCATGGACGAGTTGGACCGAAGGGTCTGTTTCCGTGCTGTACATCTCTATGACTCTATGCTGCCTGGCCTACTGAGTTTCTCCAGCACTTTCTGTCTTTATTTGCGATTTCCGGCATCTGCATTATTTTGCTTTTAATTGACCCTTATGGCTGTGGAATGGCAAATAGGTACATGAAAGCAGTTGTGGAACAGTTTACAAGACTAAACCATGTGGACAGACAGTGCAAGCAGCACTTAAGCATCTTGTATTCAGTAATTACTTGTCAGGATTTCAACATTAAACACTCTCAATTGAATAGTGTGTTGAAGCTCTATTCTTTTGGCTGTTATTTCCTTCAATGTTCTCTCGCAGTACAGGAAGGTAGGGCTTGAAATCATCATGTGGGATTATATCCAGTGATTAGTTGAATGCATCTGTCTGAAGTTACTTTGGCAGATGCGTTTAACTCGTTTAGAATAAACCAATTCTTCAAGCTGCTGGTGGGGTCTCTCACAATATAAACAAGGAATGGAGGAGGAAAGTGGATCTGAGCAAACTGGGAAAGGGGAAGGGGAACAGAGGTGATGGGGTGGCGATGGGGGGGGGGGGGGGGGGGGGTGATCTGGATGTGGTTGGTAAGAACCTAGTTGACCACAAGAAATATCCCCAGAGTAAAAAGCACACGATGAATTGTCAAAACTCTATAATCGCAGCAGGATACAAGTACCACAGGAGAACAAAACCCCAAACGTTTCCTAAACACTTGCATATTCTGTCCCAGTTTTTTGTGACAGTATTCCTTGTCCTTTCAACTGATATTTTGCCACTTCTGTCTCTGACTACTGACAGCCAGACTACTGCGACCCTTAGGACTCATAACAGCACACAAGCCAACTTCCACACTCAGACAACAACTCACTAGAACAAAGGACCCAATAGCCAGCACGAGCCAAACTAACGTAGTTTACAAAATACCATGCAAGGACTGCACAAAACACTATATAGGACAAACAGGAAGACAGCTAACAATCCGCATCCATGAACATCAGCTAGCCACAAAACGACACGACCAGCTATCCCTAGTAGCCATACACTCAGACAACCAGGAACATGAATTTGACTGGGAAAACACTACCATCATAGGACAAGCCAGACAGAGAACAGCCAGGGAATTCCTAGAGGCATGGCATTCATCCACAAACTCCATTAACAGACACATGGACCTGGACCCCATATACAAACCACTACAGCTGAAACTGACACCCGGAAGCGGCAAGAACATCCATCAACAGACACATCGACCTGGACCCCACATACAAACTACTACAGCTGAAACTGACACCCGGAAGCGGCAAGAACAAACCACTATAAATACCGGAAGAAACATCAAAGCAGCGCTTCACAGGAGGCTCCAATAGCACTGATGATGTTCCCTAGCCAGGGAACGAAACGTTTGCAGCAAAAACTTCCAGCTCGGCGAACAGAACCACAACAACGGACACCCGAGCTACAAATCTTCAACCAGACTTTAATTGTTATCCCTTTCTTTCTGTCTGTCAAATATTTCACCTTCTGGTGCTTTATCCCATTGTGTGACTTATTTCCAGCTCCAATTCTTCACTGCACATATCATGAGATGTTTCTCTTTTGCCTGCCTCACACACATTTTTTTTACTTTTTTCTGAGGTTTTATCAGCCTCAGATGTATTGCCTTTTATAGAAGCTAAGAGCAGGATTAGGCCATTCAGCTCTTTGAGCTTGCTTCCCCCTTCATTATGATCATGGCTGATCATTCAACTCAATAAACTGTTCCCTCTTTACCCTGTACCTTTTAATCTCTTTCGCTCCAAGTGCTAGATCCAACTCCTTCCTGAAGACATGAAGTCTTTGGCCTCAACTGCATCAGTATTCTTCAGGCTCACCACCCTCCGGATGAGGAGATTTCTCCTCATCTCGTTCCACATGGTCAATCCCATATCACCCTTAGAGCTGTGACCCCCTTTCCCTTATCATCACTGTGAGTCTTTCATCTGTCATTGACTCCTCATCTCGTGTCCCTTTCCATTTTGCTAATGTGGCCTTTGGAACATGTTGTGTATATTCTTCCACAGTCTTCCACTTGCTTCCTTCACCTTATTTTGAGATCTCAGTCTGCTCTGATCACTGAGGTAGTCACACACGCTCCTGCCCTTAAGAGTGAAAGCCTCTCTGATATTCTCATCCTTCAGTGAAATCTAAATGGATATATTTTGCTTTCGCTATTTCCAGTTTTGACTTAATTTTTGCCAGAAGGAGATAACAATCAGAAATTATTCCTGCTGTGGGATGCGCACCACGCTCTTGTTTCTAAACCATTGGTCTGCTATGACAATCTGTTTGATTTCTGTGAACATTTTACCGATAAGATGTTTCCTGCTGCAATGACAACCAGCCAAGGGTGAACATCTCCTCTCCGAGCTCAGCCAGCTGTAGAATTTCACCCCTAGCTGAGGCTGAACTTAACAACAAAACAAGGTCAAGAGTGATTTCTAGTGCTCTCCATCTATAAGTGGAAGTTAACAAGACCTTCATTAGATTCAGGGTAACTCCCACTCACAGAACGCAAGTCTAAATGGAGCCTTTCATAGAAATAAAGAAGCTGCAGAAAAAGGCTTTCAACATTGCATCATTTTGGGGGCGATCCCAACTGGACAGTGGAAAAACTCTCTGGGTGGAAAACGCAGCATTCTGTGTGAAACAGGAAAGCCAGTGTGTGCTAATAAAGAGCCTTTGTAGACCAGAAAGGTTGACACACACACTCCAGGCCGTAAACATTCATCTCCTGATCTTTGTTTTTATGGCATCCAAACTTGCCTGTTTCTCTCTCTCTCTCTCTCTCTTTCTCTCTCACACACACACACACACACAGACACACACACTCTCTAACACACACAGACACACAGATACTCTCTCTCATACACACAAACACTCTCTCTCTCACACATACAGACACACACACTCTCACCCACACTCTCTCTCACACACACAGACACACACACAAACACATTCTCTCACACACACACACAGACACACACAAACACACATGCTCTCTCTCTCTCACACACACAGACACACTCACTCTCTCACACATACACAAACACACTCACTCTCTCACACATACACAAACACACTATCTCTTACACACACAGACACACAGACACTCTCTCTCACACATACAGACACACACACTCTCACACACACAGACACACACACTCTCACACACACAGACACACATACAAACACACTCTCTAACACACACACAGACACACACAAACACACACTCTCTCACACACACACAGACACACACACTCTCTCTTTCACACACACACTTTCACACACACTCTCACACACACACACAGACACACACACTCTCTGTCTTCACACACACAGACACACACACTCTCTCTCACACACACACACATACAGACACACACTCTCTCTCTCACATATAGACACACACACAAACACACTCTCTCTCTCTCTCACATATAGACACACACACAAACACACTCTCTCTCTCACACACACACACACTCTCACACACACAGACACACACACACTCTCACACACACAGACACACACAAACACACTCTCTCTCTTTCACACATACAAACACACTCTCTCTCACACACACAAACACACACACTCTCTCAAACACACACAGACACACACACACACAGACACACACACACACACACTCTCTCTCACACACACACAGACACACACACTCTCTCTCTCTCACACACACAGGCACACAGACACTCTCTCTCACTCACATAAAACACAAAAAAAACACTCTCTCTCACACACACAGACACACACACTCTCTCTCTCACACAGGCACACACACAAACACACACTTTCTCACACACACAGGCACACACACAAACATACTCTCTCTCTCACACACACAGACACACACACACACAGACACACACACACACACACTCTCTCTCACACACACACAGACACACACACTCTCTCTCTCTCACACACACAGGCACACAGACACTCTCTCTCACTCACATAAAACACAAAAAAAACACTCTCTCTCACACACACAGACACACACACTCTCTCTCTCACACAGGCACACACACAAACACACACTTTCTCACACACACAGGCACACACACAAACATACTCTCTCTCTCACACACACAGACACACACACAAACACACTCTCTCTCTCTCACACACACAAACACACTCTCTCTCACACACACAGACATACACACAAACAAACTCTCTCTCACACACACAAACACACTCTCTCTCTCACACAGACACACACACACAAACACACTCTCTCTTTCTCACACACACACACAGGCACACACACAAACACACTCTCTCTCTCACACAGACACATACACACAAACACACATTCTCTCTCATACACACAGACACACACACACAAACACACACTCTCTCTCATACACACAAACACACACTCTCTCTCATACACACAGACACACACACAAACACACTCTTTCTCACACACACAGACACACACAGTCTCTCTCTCACACAGACACACACACAAACACTCTCTCTCACACACATACAGACACACACACACAAACACACTCTCTCACACACATACAGACACACACACACAAACACACTCTCTCACACACATACAGACACACACACAAACACTCTCTTTCTCTCACACATAAACTCTCTCTCACACACACAGACAAACATACACACACACACACACTCTCTCTCTCTCTCACACACACACACTCTCTCACTCACACACAGACACTCTCTCACTCACACACATACACACAACCAGACACACACACAATCTCTCTCACACACACATATACACACAGGTACTCACACGCACACACAAAACACACACACGCACGCACACAACCAGACCACACGCCCCCTCTCTCTCACACACACATACTCACATTCACACACACACACAACCAGACACACACCCCATCTCTCTCTCACACACACACACACACACGCACACGCATGCACACACACACGCACACAACCAAATACACACCCCATCTCTCACACACACACACTCACCCAGAGACACACTCACTCTCTCAGACACACACACACCTCGTCACATGCTGCTTCAATGCAAATTACTCCACATCAGTGTACACTGCAGCATTAAAAACCACAAGACTTCCTGCATTTGCACTGTCCCATTAATACAATTTCAAACCATTCCAGGACTGGTTCACAATGTATACGACCAAGCAAACATTGGACACTGATCCACGTTGCTAGAGCTTAGGCAGGTTTCCAAAAGGCTGGTTGAAAGGGATTGACTTAAAGGAAGAGGTGGAGGAAATGTCTCGGGAGGGAATTCCAGAGCTTTACGAAAGTGCAGGCAGCTGAATCTGTGGTGAAGCCAGTCTGACAAAGACTAGCAGTGTTCCTTCAGCACAACAATATTAAGACTTCCTGTGCCTCTCATGTTGAACGTGTCCTCTTGGCTGAGTAACCTCTTATTTCCAAAGTTGGCTGATCACTGGGTTCAGGCATCGCTTAATGCTTGCTGCACTAGATAACAGCCCTCAAGAGAAATGCTTATAACTCCAAAGGGTGCAAATCTCCTCTTGCCCATACATAGGAAACAATGTGCTTCACTGAAAGAGAGAGAGATAAGAGAAAGAGAGAATGTGAAGGAGATGAGAGGGTAAAAAGGGAAAAAAAGATAGATATGGCATCGGAGGTATGGCATTGAGGATACATTAGAGGTTTGGATTAGGAATTGGCTGGCTGGAAGGAGACAGAGGGTAGTAGTTGATGGATTATGTTCATCTTGGAGCGCAGTTACTAGCAGTGTACCACAAGGATCTGTTTTGGGACCATTGCTTTTTGTTATCTTTATAAATGATCTAGAGGAAGGACTTGAAAGCTGGGTAAGCAAGTTTGCGGATGACACAAAAGTCGGTGGAGTTGTGGATAGTGAGGAAGGAAGTGGTAGGTTACAGCGGGATATAGATAAGTTGCAGAGCTGGGCGGAAATGTGGCAAATGGAATTCAATGTAGCTAAGTGCGAAGTCGTTCACTTTGGTAGGAATAACAAGATGATGGATTACTGGGCTAATGGTAGGCTACTTGGTAGTGTGGATGAGCAGAGGGATCTTGGTGTCCATGTACACAGATCTCTGAAAGTTGCCACCCAGGTAAATAGTGCTGTGAGGAAGGCATATGGTGTACTGGGCTTTATTGGCAGAGGAATTGAGTTCCGGAGTCCTGAGGTCATGTTGCAGTTGTATAAGACTCTGGTGCGGCCTCATCTGGAGTATTGTGTGCAGTTTTGGTCGCCATACTATAGGAAGGATGTGGAAGCTTTAGAACGAGTGCAGAGGAGGTTTACCAGGATGTTGCCTGGAATGGTAGGAAAATCTTATGAGGAAAGGCTGAGGCACTTGGGGCTGTTCTCATTGGAGAAGAGAAGGTTTAGGGGAGATCTGATAGAAGTGTATAAGATGATTAGGGGTTTAGATAGGGTAGATACTAAGAACCTTTTACCGCTAATGGAGTCAGGTGTTACTAGGGGACATAGCTTTAAATTAAGGGGTGGTAGGTATAGGACAGATGTTAGGGGTAGATTCTTCACACAGCGGGTTGTGAGTTCATGGAATGCCCTGCCCGTATCAGTGGTGAACTCTCCTTCTTTATGGTCATTTAAGCGGGCATTGGATAGGCATTTGGAAGTTATTGGGCTAGTATAGGTTAGGTAGGATTCGGTCGGCGCAACATCGAGGGCCGAAGGGCCTGTACTGCGCTGTATCCTTCTATGTTCTATGTTCTATGTAAGGTAGACAAGTGAAGGTAAACATACAGGTTGACAAAGTAACAGCAAAAGAGACAGAAAAAGAACAGAATAAGAATAAGTTGGAAAAAAATCCATAACTAGATCCAGAGTGAAGAAGAGTCCTATTGGATTTGAAACATTAACTCTCTGCTGCTCTCTCCACAATGCTGCTGGACGTACTGAGTTTTTCCAGCACTTTCTGTTCTTTGCTTCAAGAAGATTTGTGAGTTGGAGCTGGTGGTTAGTTGGCAAAAGAATGTCAATATGGATAACAGTGGGGTGATGCACCTTGTTACAGAGAACATGGTCAGACAATACCATCTGAAGGGTACTACTCTGTAGGAACAAGAGCAGAGAGGGTGAAAGTGTGCTCAAGTCATTCTGGGTGGCAAGGCTGGTAGATTTTGTTAACAGTATTCTAGGCTTAATCAGGAAAGACAATACAAAAGCAAGGAAGTTATACAGAATCCATATGGAACTATACACACACACATATATATATATATATATATATATATGAAATATCTGGATTAGTGAGGTCAGTTTTTAGATTAGATTAGATTCCCAACAGTATGGAAATAGGCCTTTTGGCCCAACAAGTTCCCACCGACCCTCTGAAGAGTAACCCACCCAGACCCATTCCCCTACATTTACCCTGTCTAATGCACCTAACACTACGGGCAATTTATCCTGACCAATTCACCTGACCCGCACATCTTTGTGATTGTGGGAGGAAACTGGAGCAAATCCGCACAGACCCGGGGAGAACGTGCAAACTCCACACAGACAGTTACCCGAGGCTGGAATCGAACCCGGGTCCCTGGAACTGTGAGGCAGCAGTGCCAACCATTGAGTCACCGTGCTGCCCCAAATGGTGCCACTTTTCAGGAAGGATGAGAATTAATTGAAGAGATTGCAGAAAAGGTTTACTAGAATATTTCCAAGGGCGATCCATGTCAGTTCTGAGGATAGATTGGAGAAATGCAGGTGACAAATCTGATGGAGATGAGTTACCTCACATCCTTTACAAAGGATCTGGATGATGAGTATTTCACATGTCATAACATTCAGGGCTATGGCCAAGTGGGATTAGGTTGAAGGTCAGGTATTTCTCAAGAGACGGTGCAGACTTGACGGGCTAAAGGGCGTCATCTGCACTGTATGAGTCTATGATGTGAAAGACGTTTTCAAAATTATGAGGGATCTGGACACGATATATCTTCCCCTCCGTTATCAGACTTTTGAATGGACCTCTTTAATGTTAAGGTTGATCCCTCTCTGCACCTTCTTGGCAGCTGTAACCCTATGTCCTGCACTCTGGTCGGTTACCCTGATGCACTGGTATAGTACAGTCTGCCTGTAAAGCATGTAATGCAACCCTTTTCACGTCGGTACACGTGACAGTAATAAATCAAATCAAATCAAATCAGACACATTGAGAGAAACTCTTCCCCTTTGGAGAATGATGGAGAACCAGAGGACATTATTCTGAAGTGTTTTCCAAAAGAAGCAAATGAAAGGCAAGATAAAACTTTTTCCATCAAAATGTGTTCAGGCTCTGGAATGTACTGCCTGGAAATGTGAGGGAGGCAGCTTCAATTGAGGAATTCAAGAGGGGCATTGGATGGCCATTCGAATAGAAACAGCATGTAGGGCTACGGGGAAAAGGCAGGAGATTGGTGCAAAGCCAAAATACTCAGAGAGCCAGTCCATGCACGATGGGCTGAGTGGCCTTCCCCCGGACCATAATAATGCTGTTACTTTGTATCTTTCTTCAGAAGTATCATCATAAAAAGGAAAGATGAGCTTTTTTTTTTGAAAATCTGCAATGTTTACAGGACAAGGGTGAAGTGAACACAACTTAGGGGCATCCACAAAACCTACTGTGAAAGGGAGAGGTTTCAAACACTTGATCAATGTGCAGACTGGGCAGTTACAGCTCACAACACGGAGTAAACCCACAAGTAGAAGCAGACATTATGTAAACGACATTGATTGAAATTCTAACCAATGAATGAATGAAGTATGAAGTTACATGACACCAGGTTATTTAGTCCAATGGGTTCATTTGAAATCACAAGCTTTCTTCACTTGATGAAGGAGCTGCGTCCCAAAAGCTTGTGACTTCAAATAAACCTATTGGATTAATAACCTGGTGCCATGTGACTTCTGACTTTGCGCACTCCAGTCCAACACCAGCACCTCCACATCATGAAGGAGTGAGTCTCTATGTGACACACTAAAGTTCTTCATTAAGTAGAGAGGATGAGGATTCTGTCCCATAAAACAAAGAACCATCAATTTGGGACAAATCAAAGAATTGCACTGGGATCTAGTCCCTCTCTACAGTCAGGAGAGTGAAGTTGAACCAACAACCGAATCAGTCTCTCACACAGAGATACATGGGATGCTGATCCTCCCATGTTCTCTCATAACCAGGGGGAGGGGAGCTTTGAATTCAGTGTAATGCAGTTCCCTGTGCTCTCAGCTCTCAGTTGGTAGGTTTGTGGATTCCAGCCTTACTCCAGAGACCTAACCATAAAATATAGGTGGACGCAACTAGATGGTGGCATGGTGATGCAGTGGTTAGCACAGCTGCTTCACAGTGCCTGGGACCCAGGTTTGATTCCAGTCTCGGGTGACTGTCTGTGTGGAGTTTGCACATTCTCCCCGTGTCTGCGCGGGTTTCTTCGGGTGCTCCGGTTTCCTCCCACTGTCCAAAGATGTGCAGGTTAGGGTGAATTGGCCAGGCTAAATTGCCCTGTAATGTCCAGGAATATGCAGGTTAGGTGCATTAGTCAGGAGCAAATGTAGGGGAATAGGTCTGGGTGGGTTACTCTTCAGAGGGTCAGTGTGGATTTGTTGGGCCGAAGGGCCTGTTTCCGCACTGTAGCGATCCTATAATAAAAAGCTAAGTGGTATTGTCAGAGGTGTCACACTGAAGCAAAGCCCTGTGTGCTGTCTGGACTGGGTATAAACAATCCCATTGCACTGAACTGTAGCAGTGCTTTGGCCAATATTTATACCTCAACAAACGTTAAAACAAATTATCTGGCTGTTACCCCGTTGCTGTTTGTGGAGTCTTGCTACATGGAATTTCCTGCATTACAATGATGACTACAGCTCACCGGTTTGTATGTACTTTGGTACCTACTGAGGTCATGAAAGGTACTATATAAATGCAGGTCTTTCTTTTATTGCTCTAATGTCTATTTCTAGCCTCCACCACTTCTGATTATTTTCAAATCAGCATCGTCAACTATGCATCATGTCCAGTACACACTGTTCCAAGCATAGAGAGAGGTCCCTGAGATTAAAGTTAATCTCCTATTACTGTGATACTTGAGCTGAAAATGACAGCCAGGGTTTTCGTTGCTTTTGATTAATTCCCTGAACACTGTGATGAATGGAAATTGATGTCAAGTGGAGCTGCACATCCCCGTAATCATCTTAATCTTTATTAACTGTACTGAGCTCCCTCAACAACATGAATCTGCAGAACTGATGCCTTGGGAGAGGGTACTGCAGCCTTTCCAGTGCAGGTTGTTGTTAAGTCCACTGGGGAAGCCTGTGTCAAGGGTCAAAATGCCTCTGGGGAATGTTCCTTTATCAATGAAGGAGAGTGAGAGATGGAGGTGCAGTGGGCAGTCTCGCTGTCTCTGCGCTAGAACATCTGGGTTCAAGCCCGACCCCAAGAATTAATGGCTCAGGAAGGTGCCGTTCATAATCTGGTCAACTGAGTTGAGTATCAATCTACAAATCCTTGCAGTGCACAACAATGGTAGGTGGTTAAAGTGGGATAGATTCCCGAAACAAGAGCAGAAATTGACAGGAAACTCAGCAAGTCTGGCAGCATCTGTGGGGAGAAAACAAGAGTTAACCTTTCGGATCTGTCATCAGAACTCAACAGGGAGGTACCTAATCCATGAGGTGATGACTGACATGCTAGCTCATGTCATGTGATGGAATGAAAATTGGAGACTCTACCATTGCTGTCCAGAGCCTCAGACTACAACACAGAGTCATAGAGCTGTACAGTACAGAGACAAAGATCCAATTCATCCATGCCCACCAAATATACTAACCTAATCTAATCCCATATCCCTCTAAACCCTTCCTATTCATACACCCATCCAGATGCCTGTTAATTGTTGTAATTCTACCAGCCTCCACCACTTCCTCTGGCAGTTCACTCTATACACATGTAGGTACATTATATGTAATGCATGTCTGTAACATTGTATGTTACCACAGCAACTTTCACTCTCTGGTGCCGGAGTTGCAGGAGAAACTCAGCAGGTCTGGCATCATTTGTGGGGATGTGACAAGTCACCCGAGGCTGGAATCAAACCTGGGTCCCTGGTGCTGTGAGACAGCAATGCTAGCCATTGAGTCATCATGTTGCCCAATAAATGAAATCCACCAAATGAAGCCTTCCATTCCTGATACCATTCCAGTGAATCTCCTTTTAAGTCTCTCCAGAGCTTTAACATCCTTCCTTACGTAAGCTGCCCAAAACAGAACATATTACTCCAAATGCGGTCTGACCAATGATTTATTAAGGTGTAGCATCACTTCCTTGCTCCTATACTTTACATCTCTACTTATAAACCCAATGCTCATTTAAGCCTTCTTAACAACTCTTTCAACTTGCCTGGCCACATTCAGAGAGTTACGTTTGTTCTGTTCGCCGAGCTGGAAGTTTTTGCTGCAAACGTTTCGTTCCCTGGCTAGGGAACATCATCAGTGCTATTGGAGCCTCCTGTGAAGCGCTGCTTTGATGTTTCTTCCGGTATTTATAGTGGTTTGTTCTTGCCGCTTCCGGGTGTCAGTTTCAGCTGTAGTAGTTTGTACGTGGGGTCCAGGTCGATGTGTCTGTTGATGGATGTTCTTGCCGCTTCCGGGTGTCAGTTTCAGCTGTAGTGGTTTGTATATGGGGTCCAGGTCCAGCAGCGCTTCACAGGAGGCTCCAATAGCACTGATGATGTTCCCTAGCCAGGGAACGAAACGTTTGCAGCAAAAACTTCCAGCTCGGCGAACAGAACCACAACAACGGACACCCGAGCTACAAATCTTCAACCAGACTTTAAAGTTACGTTTGTGAATCCTGAGGTCTCTCTGCTCCTGTTTTCGCCTGAAGATTGTACCGTTGAGCCTGTATTGTCTCTTCATGAATGTCTGCTCATTGGGCCAAGTTGTCAATGGTCCTCTGAAGTCTGTCAGCATCAGCATCATCATCCTCACCGATCACTGTTTCCCTAACTTGCATCTGCAAATTCAGATATTTTGCCTTCAACACCCACCTCCAAATCAATTATACAAACCAGAAAAAGCAAGGGTCTCAACACTGATTCCTGGGGAACACCCTTTTCAATTTGTCTCCAAACTGAGCAACGGCCATCTATACCTATCCTCTATTTCCTATCTTTTAGCCAAATTCTAATCCATGTGGCCAAGGACCCATCAATCCCAAACATTTCTGATTTGTTAACCAACCTGTCATGTGGCACCATATTAGATGTTTTCAATTTGCTCAATCCTAAATGTTAATGGTTCCTTTAAAATTTCAAGGCTCCAAGTTGGCATATTTGTCAAAAGCCAACTAGTTCTCAGACACACACCTGATGCACCAAGTTCCATTGGAATCCCATCCACTAGGTTTTGAAATAAAGTGTTTCCAGCCAAACTGAGTAATAGATTATCCTACACAGATGAAACAATTACCTCCTACAACTTTCAGTGACAGAGATAGTTAAAGCCAAGAACTCCAGAACCAGTTGACCATATGCAACAATGCTTTGGAAAGTTAGGAGGAACTACTCGATTATGCACATTAGACACTAAGCACCAATGACCCCAAAGCTTTTACTAAGGTATGAATTTTGGCTTTGAGTAGAAGCGTCCTTTTTTCAACAATGGAACATTTGAGATTGGTAGGAATGACCAATAAGATATTGCAAAATAATGTAAGAATTTCAGATGATGCAATTTATTGTCGAAGCATACCTCCATTAAGGTGTGCCTGATACATTTCCACCTTATCCATTTGCATGGTAACAGTTGTTTAGTTCAGTGCTGGACTAACTTGCTGTACCTTGGGGAGTGCAGTTGTTGCACTGTTCTAATTTTAGGTGAATTTGAAACGTTACTTATACACTTAATGGTAAGGTCTGAGGAAGTGTTGCTGAACAAAGAGACCTTGGAGTGCAGTTCCATTGCTCCTTGAAAGTGGAGTCACGGGTAGCTAGGATAGTGAAGACGGCATTTGGTATGCTTTCCTTTATTGGTCAGAGTATTGAGCACAGGAGTTGGGAGGTTATGTTGCGGCTGTACAGGACATTGGTTTTGCCACGTTGGAATATTGCGTACAATTCTGGTCTCCTTCCTATCGGAAGGATTTTGTGAAACTTGAAAGGGTTCAGAAAAGATTTACAAGGATGTTGCCAGGGTTGGAGGATTTGAACTATCGGGAGAAGTTGAATCAGCTAGGGCTGTTTTCTCTGGAGCGTTGGGGGCTGAGGGGAGACCTTATAGAGGTTTATAAATTCATGAGGGGCATGGATAGGATAACTAGACAAAGCCTTTTCCCCGGGTGGAGGAGTCCAGAACTAGAGGCATAGGTTTAGGGTGAGAGGGGAAAGATATGAGAGAGACCTAAAGGGTAACGTTTTCACGCAGAGGGTGGTGCGTGTATGGAATGAGCTGCCAGAGGATGTGGTGGAGACTGGTACAATTGCAACATTTAAGAGGCATTTGGATGGGTATATGAATAGGAAGGGTTTGGAAAGATATGGGCCGGGTGCTGGCAGGAAGGACTAGCTTGGGTTGGGATATCTGGTCGGCATGGACGAGTTGGACCGAAAGGTCTGTTTCCATGGCTGTACATCTCTATGACTCTATAACTCTATAACGGAAGACTCTCTTACCTGCAGGGTTTTGTTAGGTATTCCAGAGTGACAACTCTCAGTACTGGAAAAACACAACTCTTTCTGTTGTATTTGGCACTTTCTTCCAGGGAGGAAAGCATTTGACCTGGATATTCTGACATTTAGTCACTGACATTAAAAGATTGAACACTAAAGTTAACAGAGTGACAGTGAGATGGGTTCATCCTGACCTTGAGGCCTGAGTCTACATTTCATCACACTTAACTAGATCTGAAGGATCAGCTCATGAACAACTGATTGACTGACTTCACAAAGTTGTGGCATTGGTTAAATGAATGAAAATATATGATGAAAAGCTGCGGGACTTGATTAAAATCTTACTGGGAAACTGAACTGATCATTCACATGAGTTCTGATCAATTCCAGGGGACTGGTTATAAATCATCTCCCATTTTATTATATACTGTACATAAGGCACTCTTTCTTGAGCTTATTCAATTTCTATATGAACTCCCTAGTGCCCAAAGTCTCAGAATGACTGGAGTTTAAAGGACGGAGAGTAGACTTGCTCCCTGTCCTAAGTCACTCAGAGGCTGATTTCACTCCGATTTTCTGTCTAGAGTCCTTGAGTAGCGTCTCGCTCAAAGGCAGTGATTTATATCCCTTCAAACTACACATTCCTGGCTTTTTCATTCATAGCTCACAAAGCAAAAACCTGCAAAGTTAGTGATCATGGAACTTGGTGATTAAGTATGGGCTGGAATGTTTCACAGGCAGATGTCTAGATGTTGAATTAGCAGCAAAAGATTTTCAGAGATTAACAAAGATTTTATTCTGAATCTATAGTTTAGCACAAACACCAGCTTCCACCTTTCCCAGACGGCAACCTCTGATTGGACAGAACTCAGCTTTTTCATCAACTTTCCAATCTAATCTAATTTGCTTTTACACAGCTTTATATATTCAGAAATACTTTTAAGGAACGCTGAAAGTTTATTCCACCACCAAATCACCCACGTTATTTTCTTCCTTGAAGAACTCAGCTCTCTTTATGTTTTGAATTCAGCCTTTTATGTTCCACATATTTACAAATGTCTACATTTTCTTTCCCCTTCTCTCAGCATGTTCAATGGCTATTTTACCATAAAGATTAAGTCATCACAGTCCCAAGAGGACCATAGCGCTGCTCTCTAATGACAGAATACGCGCACACACACACACACACACACTCTCTCCCCCTCTTGCCTCCCCACCCACATACACACCCTCTCCCTCCCTCTCTCACACACACATCAGTGATGGAGTGAGTTTGCATTTGCAGATTTGTATTTGTAGATACATTCTATTTTGTTCATAAAGCACATTATCTGTAGGCAGTCAGTCCATGTGACATTTTATAAAATCCTACTTTGGAAATAGAACCAGTCTGACTCAAGGTTGGGACACAGACAGACTCTGAACTCACACCTTTAATGCATTGTCTAAGCTTTATTTTAAAAAACCTTAAGTTACCTCGGGACTGTGACTTGAAAGAAATTCTGAGATTTACATATTCATCAATTGAAACCTGCATACCTATTCTAAGTGATTGAAGACTTTACAGAAATCTAGCTTTGTTCAACACAGCGCATCAGTTGTTCGACAATTTTACTATAAATTCTGTGTCCTATGATCCTGTTCCACTAACTACCTGAGGAAGAAGCCGCGCTCCAAAAGCTTGTATTTCCAAACAAACCTGTTGAACTATAACTTGGTGTTGTGTAAATTTTAGCCTTGTCCACCCCAGTCCAATACCGGCACCTCCACATCATGGAACAGAGAGAGAGAGCGATGACTGGTGGTGAGTTTAACCTGTGGATCACCATGTCTCAGATGAAGGAAGAAGTTGAGAAGGAGAGTCCTTTATGGTAACCTCAGTCAGTGCAGGAATTGAACCCACTATGTTGGCTTCATTCTACATCACAAACCAACTAACTGAGCTAACCGACCTCTTGCGCTTTGACCCCACCCTTAAATAGAACTTCCTCCTTCTTTTGCTTGTTTCTCCAACTCTTCCACAGAGTAGTGTGCAACATCCTGCAGGTTATGTTGTTCCAATGAGATGTGAAAGAGTCAGACAGAGTTGAGACAGATTTCATGCAAGTCTAAACAATAAACATTGAATGGAACAATGCTGACACTGAGCCACAGTCGGCATTGAGACATGTTGATATGTTGAGGAGGGTTGATGAGAATGGACTGTGCTTATTAAAAGCACAGAATTATATCAATAACTGCTGGTCAGCCTCACTTGCGCTAAGTTCATCTCCTGGCCTCAAGCAGCTACAGAGCAGGACTACAGCTCTCCAGTATAATTTCAGAGACAACCTCTTTCATAAGAGGTGCCCGACTGAGTGAATTCTGGAGGTGAATGATGCTGAGCTCCAAGTATAATGCACATGTTGAGCCATATATTAATAAAACATTACACTCATTGTTCAAGCACTGACAACTGCATTGTCAGAAACAGAAATCTTATATGGCCTAAAAACAAATCCTTGATGACAATTTTGAACCGATTCTGTTCTGAAAATGTGTTTCTAGCTTCATGTAGTGACTTGCGTTCTGAGTTTCTCATAAACAATATCAAAATTGACATTCAAACACCTGATGCCAATCTATATTCATATGGTTAGAGACAAAAAAAACTGCAGTTGCTGGAATCCAAGATAGACAGGCAGGAGGCTGGAAAAACACAGCAAGCCAGGCAGCATCAGGAGGGGGAGATCTAAAAGAGTTCTCCACCTCCTGACGCTGCTTGGCTCGCTGTGTTCTTCCAGCCTCCTGCCTGTCTACCTAATCTATATTCACAGCCTGGAATACCAGTAACAAATGCTGAAAGTCAGAAATATTGCAACATTCTTGGGCAGAATGTAACCAAAACCTCAACTTATCGTAAATGACAAGTTGGAATTCTGAGAAAGCTAGGTTCTCCTTGCTGCAGCGCCAGTTAAGGAATACTGTAACAGAAAATATTGAAACCATCAAGAATAAGTGACAAGGCACTGTCCTGATGGCAGCAGAGTCAGTAACCAGAGGATTGTCTCAGACAATTGGTAAGAAGTCTGCAATGCATCTCAGGACATTATTGGAATAATGTGTTCAGTTCTGGTCTCCCTGCTATAGGAAGGATGTTGTGAAACTTGAAAGGCTTCAAAAAAGATTTACAGGGATAATGCCAGGATTGGAAGGTTTTAGCTACAGGGTGAGGCTGATTAGTCTGGGGCTGTTTTCCCTGGAGTGTCGAAGGCTGAGGAGTGACCTTATAGAGGCTTATAAAATCATGAGGGGCATGGATAGGATAAATAGGCAAGGTCTTTTCCTTGGGGTGGGGTCCACCACTTGAGGGCATAGGTTTAGGGTGAGAGGGGAAAGATATACAAGTTACCTGAAGGGCAACTTTTTATGCTGTATATGGAATGAGCTGCCAGAGGAAGTGTTGGTGGGTGGTACAATTGCAACATTTAAAAGATGAGTATATGAATAGGAAGGGTTTGGAGGGATATGGACCAAATGCTGGCAAATGGGACTAGAGTGATTTAGGATAAATGGTCAGCATGGATGAATTGCCTCTGTGCTGTACAGCTCTATGACTCTTTGACTCAGAGAGTCGTTCAGACAGGAACCTCACAATCTGTAAACAGTGCTTGGATGAGCACTTGAAATGTTGTATCAATCAAGGCTGTGGGACGAGTGCTGGAAAGTGGGACTCGTAGATTTAGAATTGTTTTGTTGGTAAGGACTCAATGAGCCCAAGTGCCTTTTCTGTACTGTGTAATTCCACGGAAAGGACCAGTGGTGGGTTTAGAAGACGTTTTGCACAGCCAGTGACTTGTGCACCCAGTCATTCGAGAGCAACAAGTGGTGGTGATTTAACCTGAAGGTCCCCATGCCTCAGGTGAGGGGAGAGGTTGAGAAAGAAAATCCTTCATGGTAACAGTCACGGAAAACAAGTGGTGGAATCAGGTTTGATGTTAAATTTCACAAAGGAACTGGATATAAAAAAGGGAAGGGTTTCAGAGTATGTTTTGTATAATGAAATGAATTAATCAAAGTTCAATCTCAGCCAACTTTGAGAATGATGAGAGGTAACTGTCTGGAAGGACGGGAATTTTGCAGGAGTCATTGAGTCCTACAGCACAGAAACAGACTCTTCGGTCTAACTCGTCCATGCCGACTAAGTATCTTGAACTGAACTAGTCCCATTTGGCCCAGACCCTTTTAAACCTTTCCTATTCATGTACCTGTCCAATTATCTTTTAAATGTTGCAATTGTACCAGCCTCCACCACTTCTGGTAATTCTTTTTATACATGCACCACCCTCTGTGTGAAGAAGTTGCCCCGCATGTTCCTTTTAAATCTTTTCCTTCTCACCTTAAACCATGCCCTCTCGTTTTGGACTCCCTTATTGTTTAGCCCCTTGAGCCTACTCTGTCTCTCAACAGGATCATGGATTCCCATTCTCCAGACCCCTCCCTCACTAAGGACGAACAGTCAATCCTCACCTTCATTTCATTACGGCCACATGTCAACTAATTTTCCACACACCAAAAGACCTCTGTTGTTGCTAATCTGACACACCTCATGTCCATTTTCTTCCCCTTCCCCCATAAACCTTCAGCCGCCTTACACTACTCCCACTGCCCCACCTATGGCTCTCGTCTGCCTCTCCTCCAGTGGGACTCATGTGTGTCCCAATGCATGCAACCATTTCTGATCCCTTTCCAATCAAGGTCAATTCAATCAAGAAGACATGAAACATGACTTGCATGGCAACTATTAATGATATCCTGGTCTGACCATGCATGATCTCTGGAGATGAGAAGCTCAAGTGCGATGTCGGTTGTGTGCATAGCTGCTTACTCCACAGCTGACCTGAGATCCATCTGGTTCACTCATGTCCATCAGGGAGAGAAATCTGCCATCCTCACTCGGTCTGGCCTACGAGTGACTCCAGATACCAATGTTAAAACAAAATAAATTTTAGCTTGGATACTTAAAAGAAGGATTTCCTGTATAGACGTGGTATCACAAAATTGGATGAGATGAGAAAGCTTGTTCTGCCCACATGATGTTAACCCTGCTAAATTCCCATTGTAGACTTCTTAAAAATTACATATTCACTGGACACAATCTCAGTTGAACATCTCCTGTGTAGGACCTCTGCCAGGAATACTTATCAGTGCTGATCTAGTGCTTGAATCTAGGGATGAGGTTCAAACCTGTGGTGAATCTGAACTGCTCTCTGAATTGGAGCTGAATCAGTTCAAGAGCGACAAGAGATGGCTAACATACAGCAGCCTTGCCAGCAACATCCACATCCCATACAGAAGCAAAAGGATGCTGTCAAAGGTGCTAGGACGAGGGAAGAATATGCTCAAATTTTCAATCCAAAGTAAAATCAACTACTTGCTCAAGATGGAGGTCACAAAGATTTATATGGATGAATAAATGCAAATTGGCTTTTATTTTTTTCCCCTTCCATTACTTAAGCTGCAAGTGCCAAATGGGTCTGAAGCAATTTACCTTCAGGAAGATCTAAAGTGATTGACCATACGTATTAATTGTAAAACATGGACCAATGTCAAGTGGTTTGCAATGTGATAGTCTTTGTGCTTTAATCTGTGAAAAAGGATAACAGGGATTCCTTCAGTTTCATAATTCATGTGCTTACGTTACAAGCTCAAGGTATTAGCTCAAGCCATTAGGTATTAGAGTAAAAGAGTCAACACATTGTGGTAAGGTGAAGATAATCATATTTTCTCTTCCTGCTTTGAGGAGAAAGTGAGGTCTGCAGATGCTGGAGATCAGAGCTGAAAATGTGTTGCTGGAAAAGCGCAGCAGGTCAGGCAGCATCCAAGGAACAGGATTCTGCTTTGAGCTATTTTGTTCAAGTCAGAACACAAGGTATAAATGTCTTGTGCAAAAGAACATTCTTAGGAAGAAGTTCAACTCAAATGTGATGGGAGGAGATGGTGGCAGAGTGGTAAAGTCACCAAGTGCTCTAATCTGGAAGCCCAGTTTTAGGATGTAAGTTCAAATCACATCATTGCGGTTGGTGAAATCTAATTTTAATAAATTAGTCAAAATAATTGAAAGATAAGGCTATATACGAGTCAGCAAACTGAGCCGCGGTTCACGTAATTCGAAACCCAATATCTTGTGCAGGTCATTTTTCCAACAAGATGCACTGATTAAAACAGATCTCACACCATGCATTCCAACCGGGTCATTCTGCCTCAGCTGGTTGGAAATTCACAGGTTTGAACCTCATCCCTAGATTCAAGGGACAGGTCAGCACTGATAAGTATTCCTGGCAGAGGTCCTACACAGGAGATGTTCAACTGAGATTGTGTCCAGTGAATATGTAATTTTTAAGAAGTCTGCAATGGGAATTTAGCAGGGTTAACATCATGTGGGCAGAACAAGCTTTCTCATCTCATCTAATTTTGTGATACCATGTCTATACAGGAAATCCTTCTTTTAAGTATCCAAGCTAAAATTTATTTTGTTTTAACATTGGTCATGATTAAAGTCTGTTGCCTTGGCATTTTCAGTTTAATGCTAACAAAAACAGAGGTTGCTGGAAAAGTTCAGCACATCTGGCAGCATCTGTGAAGAGAAATCAAGGTTAATATTTCACCACTGGACCCAAAACATTAACTCTAAGTTTTCTTCACAGATGTTGCCAGACCTGCTGAGCTTTTCCAGTAAATCGTGTTTTTGTTTCTGATTTACAGCATCAATTTTCATTCAGGTTAATGCTGTTGCTTTTTCTCATGCTCCCCAAGCATTATTGCCTGGAACCCTCCCACCTCCCCCCCCCCCCGCCTTTTCACCTCCCCCTTCCCCTGGGGCTTTGCGTCCCTCTGGCATTGCCCCACTCCATTCTTGGCCTTGGACCACTCCCCCACCACCTGCACCCACCTTACCTGTCTCCTCACCCCCAAACTTGCCAAGTTTTGAATGTCAGCACGTAGGGAAATTCAAATTCACTAACAAATTAGCCAAAGGGAGACTGTGTAACTATTGTCATAACAACCTGCCTGCTTCATTGATTCCATTTAGAGAAGGAAATCTACTCCATTCTCCTGGCCTGGCCTGCATGTGACTCCAGACTCATTACAAACATTAGAACCACACAGTCACATAGATCTACAGCTCAGTACCAGGCAAAAACAACCAACTAATTATTCTAATAACATTTCCCAGACTATTAGATGACGTCTGGGATGGGCACTAACAGGTGAAGCAAGCAACAATGCCCACATCCCATTAGTGAATCTTTAACAGTGACTTTTCCTGGGAATGCACAGGTACAATACCTTATTTCAACTTCTAACGTTTTCTCCACGTTAGAAATCTCCAATGGAACCCAACTCTGACCGTAACATTGATTTCTATGGGAACCTACGATTCACTTAAAGTTAGTTGTCAGGAATGCTACTGCAACCGTAAGTGAGGGCCTACTATATGATCATCTTCTGTTGCTAGGCAAGGATCAACAAGCTGTTCCACCAATTGTCCCACACTCACCACAGCTGAAGCATTATGGGATGCCTGGTTGGCAGAGACGAGTTGGGCCTAAGGGTCTACGTCTGTGCTGGTTGACCCTATGACCCCACACCTTATCGTTGGGTAATGTGAAACAAAAACAGTAACTGCTGGAGAAGCTCAGCAGGTCTGGCAGCATCAATGGAGAAAGAAACAGAGAGTTTGTGTTCTTCATCAGAACCAGGCTGGAAACATTAACTCTGCTTTTTTTCCTCACAGACACTGCCAGACCTGCTGAATTTCTCCAGCAATTTCTGTTTTTATTTAAGATCTCCACCATCTGCAGTTCCTTGTTTATTTTAGTTGGGTGATGTACTCCACTTGGTGAAAAATGAAATTTGATCTTAAATTGGTTGAATCTCAATGAACAAGACAAAAAAAAAGCAAAGTTAACAGATTTTTCTAAGACTTTATAAATGAAAAAGCTGTACCTGGGTACCTTTCGACCTTTGAGGCTTGTGGGTGGCACAGTGGTTAGCACTGCTGCCTCACAGCGCCAGAGACCCAGGTTCAATTCCAGCCTCAGGTGACTGACTGTGCGGAGTTTGCACATTCTCCCCGTGTCTGCATGGGTTTCCTCTGAGTGCTCCAAAATGTGCGGGTCAGGTGAATTGGCCATGCTAAATTGCCCATAGTGTTAGGTAAGGGGTAAATGTAGGGGAATGGGTCAGGGTGGGTTGTGCTTTGGAGGGTCAGGGTGGACTTGTTGGGCCGAAGGGCCTGTTTCCACACTGTAATTAATCTAATCTAATCTAAAGAAGATAATGCTGTGAGTGGCAACTTGTAAACTTCTCACTGTGCGCATTTGAGTACGTGTGACAATAAAGCCAATTCTAATTCTAATTCTTCTTCCTTAAACTCAAATACACACAGGAACAATGAATTCAGAGACGGAGAATAGGACAACTGTAACTCAAAATATTCTTGAATTTCTGCTGACAACCCAAGAGACTTTCCAGAGGACTGATCCCTCAGTTGAAAAGGCAGACCCTCTGCCAATCATCATCGCCTTGATATGCATATTCCTTCTCTTGGCAACATGTGTGAGTTTTGTTGCCTTGTGTCATCCTGCGGGTCTGGACGCTTCCCGCTACGGCCCCTATGAGTGCATGCCCTATCATGTGGAGGACTCCAGTGAGCCCCGATTAAAACTGTGGAAACGTCTGGGCTCCCTGAGGTGCTCCATAAACAGCTTCCGGTGGAATCGACCCTTCCCTCAACCTCCGCAAACCTTCGCAAGTCGTTGTCAGATGGACCACAACGACTCGGACCTCACAGAGTCAACAAAAATGTAATGATTCAGCGAGCATCAAGTTTGCAAATAGACGCATTGAGGCCAGCGAGGACAAGTAATGAAAGGTTAACTACTGCTGCAAACAATGCTCCGGGCACCAGCAAAAAGCAAGATCTCAGTTGTAATGAGGATTCGAGAAACGTACTTCATAATACCGAACAGATTGCAATTTGTATAGTGGCTAGCATCCACAGGGAAAACACATTGTGCTCCAACGACTTAATCCATAGTAACCTTCAGACTGGAAGACAACCATGAGCTAAAGGATACAACAATGTTGTTTGGAAGATTTCAGTTCAAAAAAGATGTTCACTGTTTCACTTTAATATTGAACTATAACATCATTATAGATCTACAACCTCATTACACTTTTATCATCAGTCTGCAAGGCCCCAATTCTCCTTCATCTTTTATGAGACATTCAGACTGACAGCAGCTCCTGTCATCCTCAGTACCAGTTTCATATTTAACCCTGAGCACTGAGATTTGGGATTGAAGGAAACGCAACCACTTTTGAGGGCAAGTGGATGGGAAGCTAATGATACAGTTTGCAATATTGTCCTGGTTGATGCAATCCGAAATTCTCATTTCAGTCTAATAATGTTTCTCAGAGGGAAAATGATATTATTTCAAATGCTCAATAGAAATTACAAATCTCCTGCATCCAACAGGAAGCATGGCAGGGACCTAAAGGTATGAAGGCTAATACGGGGGATGCTGGAAATCTGAAACCAAGCAGAGAAAGTGCCTGGGGAAACTCAGCAGGTCTGACAGTGTTGGTGGAGAAACAGTTAATGTTTCAAGTCTGGTATAACTCTTCCTCAGAACTGACAAAAATGGACATTAAGTAAATGACCTGCCAATGTTACCGGTACAACTGACCTTGTTGAATTTATAACATATGAATTACATAAATAGAGTCCTCAATGACTCTGATTTGTAGCACTGTATATGGTAGTGATAGCTGAAAATGTGTTGCTGGTCAAAGCACAGCAGGCCAGGCAGCATCTCAGGAATAGAGAATTCGACGTTTCGAGCATAAGCCCTTCATCAGGAATGATGGTAGTGATAACCAGTATCAAGAATTCTCAAAGTATCAGTAAAAAGAATAGAATTGATAAACATTTGAAGATACATATTAATTACTGAAGGCAGCTCTCATCAGTGGATGCATGGGGGAGGATGTGGAATGTGATAATATCACAGGACTAGAAATCCAGAGATAACAAGGACCACAGATGCTGGAAAGTCAGAGTCGTTAAAGTGTGGCACTGGAAAGTAGGTCAGGCAGTGTCAGAGGAGCAGGAAAGTCGATGTTTCAAGGTTGGGACCTTTCATCAGTTCTGTTTGATGCTGCTTGACCTGCTGTGCTTTTTCCAGCTCCACACTTTATCAAGTCTAGAAATCCCAGAGACCCAGGAGAATGTTGCAATCTAGGTTCAAATCCCACCATAGCAGATGGTGAAAAATCTGGATTCAATTAATAAAAGCTAGAAATAAAAAAAGGTAGATCAATGGTAACCATGTGACTACCAATAGTTAATAAAACACAGTTAAAAATCACACAACACCAGGTTATGATCCAACAGATTCTACACTAGAGTGGTGCTGGAAAAGCACAGCAGTTCAGGCAGCATCCGAGGAGCAGGAAAATCAACGCTTCATCAACAGGTCTATCAACAGCATTAGCTTTCAGATCGCTGCTGCTCGTTCATCAGCTGGTTGTGAAGCAGGATCATAAGACACAGAATTTATAGCAAATGATTACAGAGTCATGCAGCTGAAATTATATATTGAACAAACTTAGATTAAGTCTATCATCTTTTAGAATGAGTTTGCTTGTTTTGGATCTTTAATATGTAAATCCCAGAACTTCTTTTAAGTCACATTTTCAAGATAACTCCAGGTATTCTAACAAAAGGTGCCATCTCAGTTTAGACAATGTATTAAAGGTGTGAGGTTAAAGTCTGTCTCTGTCCCAATCTTGAGTTAGACTGGTTCTATTTCTGAAGTGGGATTTATAGAATATTACATGGGTTGACTGTAGGTTATGCATTTTTGAGCAAAATGGAATGTATCTGCAAGTACAAATTCATCCGATAAACTTATATGTGTGCACATGCAGGAGAGTCAGAGTGTGTGTGTGCCTGTGAGTGTGTGAGTATGGGTGTGAGTGCATTTGAGAGAGTGTATGTTTGCATGTGTGTAAGCTTGGTAAACTATGTGTGTGAGTGCGATGGGTTAAAGGCACCTGTTGTTAGAAAACCGGGAGTTATCTTGAAAATGTGACTTAGAAGAAGTTCTGGGATTTGAGATTAGATTCCCTACAATGTGGAAACAGGCCCTTCGGCCCAACCAGTCCACACCGACCCTCTGACGAGTAACTCACCCAGACCCTTTTCCCTCTGACTAATGCACCTCTAACTAACACTATGGGCAATTTAGCATGGCCAATTCACTTAACCTGCACAGCTTTGGACTGTGGGAGGAAACCGGTGCACCCGGAGGAAACTCGTGCAGACACATGGGGAGAACGTGCAAACCTTATATTAAAGATCCAAAATGAGCAAACCCATTCTAAAAGATAAATGACTTAATCTAAGTTTGCTCAATATATCATTTCAGCTGCATGACTCTGTAATCTTTTGCTATAAATTCTGTGTCTTATGATCCTGTTTCACAACCAGCTGATGAAGGAGCAGCACTTTGAAAGCTGGTGCCTCCAAATAAACCCGTTGGACTATAACCTCGTGTTGTGTGATTTTTAACCCCAGTCCACCCCAGTCCAACACCAGCTCCTCCAGATCATTAATAAAACATATCTAGTTTACTTATGGATGGATGTTGAAAGGATGTTTCCTCTTGTAGGAAAATCTAGAACTAGGGGTCAGAGTTTAAATATAAGTGTCTGCCCATTTAAAACAGAGATGACAAAATGTTTTTTTTCTTTCAGCGGGTTGGGATTCACAGTGGAAGAGTTTGGGAAGCCCCGGTTTACTCTGCCGAACCACTCAAACTCTCTGATCAAAGAAAGGATCAAAATAAAAACACCACAAGATCATCAAACAGTGATGGAAGGTAGTCAGGGAAAGTCGCTGGACGTTAATACATGGCCCACACTTCCACATGCCTCAAACCACTCAACCATCATCCCAGGAGTAGACAGTGCCAAACAGACCACCTGGTTGTTAATCCATTGGATGTCCGCCTATCACTAAAACAAAACTGGGATTTTGTTACAACTAAACTAAATCATTAGTGGTGAAAGGAGAGGAAACCATTCAGTTAGTCCTTTGAGATGCAGAAGATGGGATGCGGTCATGTTACAATTGGACAAATCCAGCAACAATTTGCATGCCTCCAATGCCCTTAAGGTGTTTCAAGGCACTTCTAAAGCAGAGAATTGAGCTCAGAAGTGTCCAGACTTGAGAGGATGTCCCTGCACTAAATGGACTGCAGAGGTTTAGGAAGGTACCTCACCACTGCCTTCTCCAGAGGCAACTAGGGATGGGCAATAACTGCCAGCCCAGCTAGCAAAGCTCCTGAACAACTGAAGAACAAGGAGGTAGCTGATACCACAGTCAAAGAGATAGGCTTTGCAGAGGATTTGCAGATATATGTACAGGGGAGTGCATTAGTGAGAAAGTTGAAGTGTTTAGATCAGGAATAGCATTCCTGATGAAGGGCTTTTGCCCAAAACGTTGATTTTCCTGCTCCTTGGATGCTGCCTGACCTGCTGTGCCTTTCCAGCACCACTCTGATCTAAACTCTGGTTTCTAGCATCTGCAGTCCTCACTTTTGCCTAGAAAGTTGAAGTGTGCTGGGGTGGGTGTCTGGGATGACAATTAAAGGGTAAGATTTCAGAGATGAATGACAATGAAGAAAAGTATTTAGTGGCTATCTTTCAGGTATGTTCTGCCTTGCAGCTTAAATTGAAATAATTCAGCATCACCGAAAGCCGAACCTGCGGAGGAAATAAAAATGAAAACATATAATCTCAGCCGACAAGACTACAAAAAGGCACCTTGAGCAATTTTAAATGACGGTGCAAATTGTTTTCTCTCACAAAGTTGAAGCAGCAAAGTGAATTTGATCATTGATAAGAGTTACGTGAAACGCAGCCATTAATCCTGTGACCTTCCAAGAGAAGCTGAGTATCAGGAGAATAACAGGGCAGAAGGTTCTAATCATCGACATTTGGAAATGTTACTGACACTTTAAAGCACATTTCTCAGAGCTGCCAGGCTCGGATCATCGGAGAGTTTATATGCATGAGGAGAGAAAAGCAGCAGAGCACTGCTGTCATCATTATGTTGCTTTGAGTCAGAGATCCATAAATCCCATAAAATAGTCTTCTTTCTCAACTCTTTGTTGTTAAATCCCTGCTTCTCCCTCACAAGTCAGCACAGAAATCCTCAGTGTTAGTGCTGGGGTGAAGGAGAGTCAATGTGAATGCACGCACATTCCCAGTAAAGGCCAAAAGGCCGAGCGAGTGAGGTCTGCCAATTAGATTTGAGCTCTGGCTCCCAGTTGAGACTCTCTGCTGGGAATGAGAGATGCCTGATTTTGTCCTTTGGATTAGACCTTTGACACAGTCTGCTTTACATATATTTTTTTTCCCAATTTTATTTCACTGGGTGTCTATGGGAAGAGATGCACAATGAATTGTTTTGCTATCCCCCATTACATAATCACCCAGGGTCAATATCTATCAATATGTTTCTAAACTAATATACCATTGAACAATAAAGCCCTGCAATGGGTGTTCCTTGCCATTGTTGTTATATCTTCCACCATTTGATCAACATCATCTGTGTCATATTTGATGAATTAGTTTATGAAGGGCACAATTGAAACAAAACTGATTTTACTCGGAGGAGAAAGTGAGGACTACAGATGCTGGAGATCAGAGCTGAAAATGTGTTGCTGGAAAAGTGCAGCAGGTCAGGCAGCATCCAAGGAGCAGGAGAATCACGTTTCGGGCATGAACCCTTCTTCAGGAAAGGGCTCATGCCCGAAACGTCGATTCTCCTGCTCCTTGGATGCTGCCTGACCTGCTGCGCTTTTCCAGCAACACATTTTCAGCTCTGATTTTACTCACTTCCCGTCCAGGTAAGCCTGGGCTACAGATATGGCAGACCAGAATGTGAATTAAGTGCTGAATGCTGATCGTTCTCCAGATATTCAAATAATACCTGTCCCTGACACCTGATGCTTGCTTGTTGTCAGATAAACATATTCCAGGTGAAACTCTGCGGGGGAGCAGTCATCTCTCTATTCCATAAACACTCAGCTTCCTCTCTTGAGAACCACTAAGTGAAGCTGTGTTTTGTGCTGTAACATTACGAGGCATGAATGAAACACTTTGATTAATTACAGAAACACTTTCCAATCCACTGAGCAATGTTAAGGTTATGGTACTCACAAACAGAGAAAATCCCAATGAAGCTTGGGACAATTTTGGTCTCATGTAGCTTCTCATAAATAATAATATTTTTCTTCTATGTTAATGTAAGAATAGAAGAATAACATTTTCATGCTAATTGTTTGTTTCATGGTCATTTTGTTTGCCTCCATTTCAAGCCACAATTCACAATAAGCAGGACGCTAATTTCAGTGATTGACAATGGAAGAGAACATTACTTACTCAAATATACCCTTGTTTTGGAGTTAAATCATGAAGACTTTGAGATATTTACAGCACAGAAACAGGCCATTCAGAACCGCCTGCTTTACCCCTAATGTCAGGCTTGTCCTGTAAGCCTCCACCCAACCTTCTCACTCTATCAGCATATCCCTCCATTACTTTCTCCCTCATCTATTTATCCAGTTTCCTCATGAACACATCGCTTCAGTCCAGCTCAGTTATTTCCCATGGCAGTGAAATTCACATGCTCACCACTGAGGGACTTCTGAATTCACATCGGCACAATCATTGTAGTGCTAGTCTCTACACAAGCTGAACATTTTCCCAAGGCCTACCCTGTCAAACCCCTTCATAAATTTAAACTCCAAATTTATCATTTCACAATTTCCTTCCTCTGGAGAGAAGGATTGCAGTCTGTCTGACAGAACCTAAGTGAATTAATTCATGAAGCACACTATACACAACGTAGAGTCCAATAGTATTTGATTGGACAAGTTCATTTCAGGTTTGCAATGACTGACGGGCTGTCCCCTCTTTGCTCTTTACAGACAATGTATCTTTTAAGCACATGAGGCTTTTGTTTAAGATTTCCAGTGATCAGCACAAATAAAAGCACAAAGCTGCCAGGGGAAGTCCATTCTGCTAATGAGTGAGTCCAGCAAGGGTCCATCAGACTGATTCCCAGGATGGCAGGACAGACATATTATAAAAGACTGGATTGACTGGGCTTGTCATAGAGATGTACAGCATGGAAACAGACCCTTCAGTCCAACCTGTCCTTGCTGACCAGATATCCCAACCCAATCTAGTCCCACCTGCCAGCACCTGGCCCATATCCCTCCAAACCCTTCCTATTCATATACCCATCCAAATGCTTCTTAAATGTTGTAATCGTACCAGCCTCCACCACTTCCTTTGGCAGCTCATTCCATACAGGTACCACCCTTTGTGTGAAAAAGTTGCCCCTTAGGTCTCTTTTATATCTTTCCCTTCTCACCCTAAACCTATGACCTCTAGTTCTGGACTCCAGGAACACATATAAAACCCAGATATAAAATGGAAGATTGGACAGGTTAGATGTGGGAAGAATACTCCCGATGTCAGGGAAGTTCAGAGTCTAAGAAGAAGGGGTAGGCTATTCAGGACTGAGATGAGGAAGAATTTCTTCACTCAGAGAACCTGTGAACCTGTGGAATTCTCTCCCACAGTTCATTAGATATATTCACGAGAGAGCTGGATGTGGCTCTTTTGGATAAAGGGAGCAAGGCGGATGAGGAGAGGGCGGGAGTGGGACCCTGAGGTTGCAAGTTCAATTATGATCATATTGACTGATGGTACAGGACCATAGGCAGAATGACCTATTCCTATTTACAATGTTTCTACATTCCTGTATTTATACATTAGTGAAAACAATGATACAGATACACTGGCAACAAAATACTTTCATCAGAAAAATGAGCACAGAAGACAGATTAATGTGTATGCTCTCATAGCATGGATAGGGTATTGGAAAACTAAGGAAAAAGTGAGGACTGCAGATGCTGGAGATCAGAGCTGAAAATGTGTTGCTGGAAAAGCGCAGCAGGTCAGGCAGCATCCAAGGAGCAGGAGAGTCGAAGTTTCAGGCACGAGCCCTTCTTCAGGAATGAGGAAAGTGTGTCCAGCAGGCTAAGATAAAAGGTAGGGAGGAGGGACTTGGGGGAGATAGAGAGTTGAGAATAAAGGGGGCATTTTCAGGATGACAACCTGCAATCAGTAGAGTGCCACACAGATCAGTGCTGGCGTGACAATTATTTACATTATATGTTTATAAATGTGGATCATTAGATGACATATGTGAATGTACTACGGCCATGTTTGTGAATGGCAGAAAAATTGGTGGGAAGTCAAATTGTGAGGACGGCATCAGAAAGTCTACAAAGGAGTATAGACATGATCAATGACTGGGAAAAGAACCTAGCAATGGAATCCAATATGAGGTTATATACCTTGACAGAAAGAATAGAGGAGCTGAATATTATTTATATGGAGAAAGATTGCAGAAAGCTGAAACACAGAGGGATTTGGGATTCTTGTATATAAATCACAAAAAGCTAGCCTACAGGTAATAGGGAAGTCAAATGGAATGTTAGCCTTTTTTCAAAGGAAATGAAGTATAAAAATATTGAAGTCTTGTTAAAACTATAAAAGACACTAGTTAGACCACACCTAGAATACTGTAAATAGGAAGTCACTTTATAAGCAACAAAGAGATCTGTGAGATCAGATGAGTAGGATGTCGTGAACTGGTTTCGTCCCTTATCTAAGGGAAGCCACACCAGCACTGGACAAGGTTCACTTGATTAATTCTGTGCATGGAGGAATTTTCTATGAGAATAGGCTAAGAAGGTTGGACCGGCAATCATTGGAGTTTAAAATAATGAGAGGGTACCTTACTGAAACATGCAAGGTTCTTACGGACTTGACCAAGCAGATATAGAAAAAGTATTTCCCCCTTGTGGGTCAATCCAGGACCAAAGGGTGTAATTTCAGATTAAGGCATCGCCCATTTAACACAGAGATGAGCAGGAATTTCTTCTCTCTGAGAACCTATGGGATTCTTTACCACAGAAGGCTGTTGAGGCTGGGTCATGAAGCATATTCAAGGCTAACTTTAATCAGTGAGGGAAATAAGCATTACAGGGAAAAGGCCACACAATAGAATTGAGGATTATCAGATTAGCTATGATCTCACTGAACTGTGGAAGAGACTTGATGGGCTGAATGGCCTACTTCTGCTCCTATGTATTATTGTTAACAAAGCTAGTGATGGATCAAACTAAACTTTAGATGAACATTTTCAATTTGAGCAGAGTTTTGAATAATCTGATCAAAGTTGCTAGATAATATTTTGAAACATTTTAAAAGCAAAATCCCAACATTGATTATAAATCTTACAAAAAAGCAGTGCAGTAGCATCAGCCAAAAAATTATATAAAATCGATGGTAAAGTTGAAAGCTAACTGCAGTGAAATGAGAGGATTGCAGACAAAAGAATTATTTAGCTGTGTTCAGTTGAACATGAATTTATCCTCGCACAAGTAACATCAAGGATGCATGAATTAATGACACTTGCATAACAAAGGAAGAAGTGAATGAAAGACTTCAATTGTAAATATGTGCAGACAAGATTTAATTAGCTGGAAGAGTCTGCCTTCATATCTTAAAGGATAATTTAACACATGACAAATTGTTGTTAGAAAGTTGGACAGGTTTTGCTGTAACCACGTTGACTGCTTGGTGTTTTAATTACACATCAACTACAAAAACAAACTGACATTTATATCACATCCACAAGCACAGGCCATTCCAGAATTCTGTGCAATCAATCCACCACTTTTAAATTGTAGCCAGTATTGCAACGTGGGAAACACTGTTCCCAATAATAGCACAGATATTATACCATGAGATCTTCCGAAACTTTTTTTTTAAGGTGGGATGTTTTATGTTTTCTTGAGGGAGTTGTTTATTTGAAGAACACCTCCAGTAGTGTAGCACTCTCTCAGTACGACATTGAAGTACTCACTCCCTACACGTCTCTGCCCAATATCTAGATGAGAGGAAAATAAGCAGAGTTTTCTGAGGGGTCAATCCCATGGCACCCCATCTGGTAACATCTCCGAACTAATCTAAGCAAAAGTGAGGACTGCAGATGCTGGAAATCAGAGTCTAGATTAGAGTGGTGCTGGAAAAGCACAGCCGGTCAGGCAGCATCTGAGGAGCAGGAAAATCGACGTTTCAGGCAAAAGTCCTTCATCATGACACTATTAATCTAGTTCCATTTGCCAGCATTTGGCCCCATATCCCTCTAAAACCTTCCTATTCATGTACCCATCCAGATGCCTTTTAAATATTGTAATTGTACCAGCCTCCACAACTTCCTCTGGCAGCTCGTCCCATACATGCACCATCTTCAGTGTATAAAAGTTGTCCATTAGATCCCTTTTAAATATTTCCCCTCTCACCCAAAACCTATGGTCTCCCCCACCCCAGTGAAAAGACCTTGTCTATTTATCCTATCATGCCCCTCATGATTTTATAACCTCTATACGGTCACCCCTCAGCCTCCTTCAAATCACAAGCTCCTCCCAATACTTGTACTTTGCCGAAACTAAGATAGAAAATGCTGGGAATAATGAGAAAATAGTGACCAGGAAAGAGTGTTTCAAACCAGGAAGAAAAACAGAGCAATGATGGATCAAGTCAGAGGGCCTGGCAACATCAGGGCAGAGAACGAAGAAGTTCATGGGATGGTGGGGATGGGAAGGAACATTTCTCAGGAACAGAAGAGTAGACTGGTTGGTGGAGCAGGAGGGCTTGAGAGCAGTTCTAAACCATCTGGTAAATACCAAACAGCCCATCAATCCTCCATTCTGGAAAAGCACAGCAGGTCTGGCAGCATCTGTGGAGAGGAATCAGAGTGAACGCCGAGTGACGCTTCCTCAGACGGACCTGAAATGTTAACTCTGATTTTTCTCACAGATGCTGCCGTGCCTGCTGAGTTTTTCCAGCAATTTCTGGTTTGGTTTCTGATTTACAGCGGCTGCAGTCCTTTTGGCAATTCATCCTCCATCCGATACTTCTGTCAAAGTTGAGTTTTACATCTGATGTTGGAGCAGTTTCGAGAGAAGCTCGATAGCGTTGGTGAGCCAGGCTCAAGACTCCTGACAGCTACAACATTAGTGAGGGTGAAGTGGACATTTTCATTTCCTTTTGTTTCTGATCTTTTAATTTCATTTTTTGTTTTTAATTCAAACTACTGCATTCTAAGATAGTGCTGGAGGGTGGCGACTCGGGGCACTTTTCACTGGACTCGGGTACACACAAAAATGAAATCTCATCCTCCACTAACATATGAAACCACCATTCACAATGAAGGTGGAGGTGAAGGGGATTTATTTCTGTCAGAGGGTCACCAGTTATTGGTAGGGGGGGTGGGAAATTGTGGGGGTGGTGGTGTCACTGAATAGTTTCAAGGCAGACGTAGATGGATTCTTGACTGACAGGGAGTCTATGATTTTTGGGGATGGTCAAGAATGTGGTGCTGAGGTCATATACAAATCGGCCACGATCATATTGAGCTGAAGAGCCTCTTCCTGCTCCTAACTAGTACGTGGTCTGACAGTGTGAACGTGTTCTGTTTCAGCCAAACCAGCACTGACCACTTTCAACTCACTATTTACTCTCCGTTTACCAGGACTGAGAAAAGCAGCTTGGTCATGCTGCATCACTTGCGCATACACATCCGTGAGAGATTATTTAGGGCTGTGCATTTACTCAATAGACTAATCCCAACGGAACAATAAACTGTCTTATAGCAAAGGGTGTTCCATCTCCTCTGCAAACTGTAAAAACAGTTCTATAATTTGATCGTCGCCTTTGTTCCCTTGGTTTCATTCCACAGTACCTTTCTTGACACGTTCCTCATCAAGTTACAAATAATGCTACATTGTCAGAGTCTTCGAGCTCTACAGCATGGAAGCAGACTCTTTGGTCCAACTCGTCCATACTGACCCGATACCCTAACCTAATCTAGTCCCATTTGCCAGCACTTGGCCCATATCCCTGCCCCACCTTCCTATTCATATTCCCATCCAGATGCCTATTAAATGTAATTGTAACTGCCTCCACCACTTAGAGAGTCATAGAGTATGAATGTTTTTGAAGGAACTATACATTTATACACAATCCTAACAGATCAAGTAGTAATGAAATTAATACTTTGCTATTCTCACATTTCCTCTGTGAAAAGGCACAACACACTTCATCTGATGTTACAGTTCATCTATTCTTAGTCATAGAGTCATAGAGATGTACAGCATGGAAACAGACCCTTCAGTCCAACCCGTCCATGCCGACCAGATATCCCAACCCAATCTAGTCCCACCTGCCAGCACCCGGCCCATATCCCTCCAAACCCATCTTATTCATATACCCATCCAAATGCCTCTTAAATGTTGCAATTGTACCAGCCTCCACCACATCCTCTGGCAGCTCATTCCATACACGTACCACCCTCTGTGTGAAAAATTGCCCCTTATGTCTCTTTTATATCTTTCCTCTCTCATCATAAACGTATACCCTCTAGTTCTGGACTCCCCGACCCCAGGGAAAAGATTTTGTCTATTTATCCTATCTATGCCCCTCATAATTTTGTAAACCTCTATAAGGTCAGGCCCTCAGCCTCCAATGCTCCAGGGAAAACAGCCCCATCCTGTTCAACCTCTCCCTGTAGCTCAGATTCTCCAACCCTGGCAACATCCTTGTAAATCTTTTCTGAACCCTTTCAAGTTTCACAACATCTTTCCGATAGGAAGGAGACCAGAATTGTACGCAATATTCCAACAGTGGCCAAACCAATGTCCTGTGCAGCCGCAACATGACCCCCCAACTCCTGTACTCAATACTCTGACCAATAAAGGAAATCATACCAAACGCCTTCTTCACCAGCCTATCTACATGGGACTCCACTTTCAAGGAGCTATGAACCTGCACTCCAAGGTCTCCTTGTTCAGCAACACTCCCTAGGACCTTACCATTAAGTTACAAGTCCTGCTAAGATTTGTTTTCCCAAAATGCAGCACCTCGCATTTATCTGAATTAAACTCCATCTGCCACTTCTCAGCCCATTGGCCTATCTGGTCAAGATCATGTTATAATCTGAGGTAACCCACTTCGCTGTCCACTACACCTCCAATTTTGGTGTCATCTGCAAACTTACTAACTGTACCTCTTGTGCTCGCATCCAAATCATTTATATAAATGACAAAAAGTAGGGGACCCAGCACCGATCCTTGTGGCACTCCACTGGTCACAGGCCTCCAGTCTGAAAAACAACCCTCCACCACCACCCTCTGTCTTCTAATTCTGAGCCTGATCTGTATCCAAATGGCTAGTTCTCCCTGTATTCCATGAGATCTAACCTTGCTAATCAGTCTCCCATGGGGAACCTTGTCGAACGCTTTACTGAAGTCCATATAGATCACATCTACTGCTCTGCCCTCATCAATCCTCTTTGTTACTTCTTCAAAAAACTCAATCAAGTTTATGAGACATGATTTCCCACTCACAAAGCCATGTTGACTATCCCTAATCAGTCCTTGCCTTTCCAAATACATGTACATCCTGTCCCTCAGGATTCCCTCCAACAACTTGCCCACCACTGAGGTCAGGCTCACCGGTCTGTAGTTCCCTGGCTTGTCTTTACTGCCCTTCTTAAACAGTGGTACCATGTTTGCCAACCTCCAGTCTTCCGGCACCTCACCTGTCACTATTGATGATACAAATATCTCAGCAAGAGGCCCAGCAATCATTTATCTAGCTTCCCACAGAGTTCTCGGGTACACCTGATCAAGTCCTGGGGATTTATCCACCTTCAGCCGTTTCAAGACATCCAGCACTTCCTCCTCTGTAATCTGGACATATTGCAAGATGTCACCATCTATTTCGCTACAGTCTGTATCTTCCATATCCTGTTCCACAGTAAATACTAATACAAAATATTCATTTAGTATCTCCCCCTATTTCTGTGGCTCCACACAAAGGCTGCCTTGCTGATCTTTGAGGGGCCCTATTCTCTCCATAGTTACCCTTTTGTCCTTAATATATTTGTCAAAACCCTTTGGATTCGCCTTAATTCTATTTGCCAAAGCTATCTCATGTCCCCTTTTTTGCTCTCCCGATTTCCCTCTTAAGTATACTCCTACTTTTTTTATACTCTTCTAAGGATTCACTCGATCTATCCTGTCTATACCTGACATATTCTTCCTTCTTTTTCTTAACCAACCCCTCAATTTCTTTAGTCATCCAGCATTCCCTATACCTACCAGCCTTTCCTTTCACCCTGACAGGAATATACTTTCTCTGGATTCTTCCTATCTCATTTCTGAAGGCTTCCCATTTTCCAGCCGTCCCTTTACCTGTGACCATCTGCCTCCAATCAGCTTTCGAAAGTTCTTGCCTAATACCTTTCTCAAATTTAGAACTTCAACTTTTAGATCTGGTCTATCCTTTTCCATCACTATTTTAAAACGAATAGAATTATGGTCGCTGGCCCCAAAGTGCTCCCCCACTGACACCTCAGTCACCTGCCCTGCCTTACTTCCGAAGGGTAGGTCAAGTTTTGCACCTTCTCTAGTAGGTTCATCCACATACTGAATCAGAAAATTGTCTTGTACAAACTTAAGAAATTCCTCTCCACCGAAACCTTTAACATTATGGCAGTCCCAGTCGATGTTTGGAAAGTTAAAATCCCCTACCATAACTACCCTATTATTCTTACAGATAGCTGAGATCTCCTTACAAGTTTGTTTCTCAATTTCCCTCTGACTATTGGGGGGTCTATGATACAATGATTCTCATGTGTTGTCAAAGAGCTTCACAAAAGAAAATTACCTGCAGCTAACATTGTTAAGTAAACCAAAGTTATTAAATTAGAATTCCTGCTGTGTGGGAACAGGCCCTTCAGCACAACCAGTCCACACCAACCCTTCGAAGAGTAACCCACGCAGACCCATTTCCCCTAACAATGCACCTAACCTACACATCCCTGAACACTATGGGCAATTTAGCATGGCCAATTCACTTAACCTGCATATCTCCGGTAGCTGCATTCCTGATGAAGGGCTTTTGCCCGAAACGTCGATTTTCCTGCTCCTCGGATGCTGCCTGAACTGCTGTGCTTTTCCAGCACCACTCTAATCTGGACTCTGGTTTCCAGCATCTGCAGTCATTGTTTTTACCTGCATATCTCTGGACTGTGGGAGGAAACTGGAGCAATCCCATGGGGAAAATGCACAATCTCCACACAGAGTCACCCGAGGCTGGAATTGAACCTGGGTCCCTAGTGCTTTGAGGTAGCAGTGTTAACCAGTGAGCCAGCGTGCCACCCATTGGGCAGCTACGTTCCAACTAACAAAGATGAATGGCCAATTAATATGTTTTGGTCGTGTTTGTTCAGTGAAGAAGATTGGGCAGACGGCCAGGAGCTGTCCACTCTTCACATGGTCTTTTATACCTCTCCGGTAGTGACAATCACTCTGGCAGTGCAGCACTCATTCAGTAAAACACTGGAACATCAGCCTCTCTTAAATCCATTGCAGCAGCTTCAACCAACAATGCACTGATCAATAAGAGCGAGAGAGATACAATCACTGAGGTGTAGGGGTAGAGTCAGATTGAGAGACAGACACACTGAAAGACAGTGAAACCTATATGCCCGAGATCTTAGAGTAATGCATCTTTTGTTTGTCTGCAAGTGACTTTCATCCTTGAATCCAAGGGAGTAGGTGCAGGCTACCTTACTTGCATAGTGCTGAGACACACAGGAATTATGGTTAAAAAAATCTCACAACACCAGGTTATAGTCCAACAGGTTTATTTAGAATCATTAGCTTTCAAAGCGCTGCTTCTTCATCAACCACCTAATGAGGGAGCAGCACTCCGAAAGCTAGTGATTTCAAATAAACCTGTTGGACTATAACGTGGTGTTGTGTGATTTTTAACTTTGACCACCCCAGTCCGACACCGGCTCCTCCAAATCGGAATTACGGTGGTGCATTTCCTCGGAGTACAGTGTCTGGGTGGGTGGTGAGGCTCCTGAAGTGCAGTACACTTACGGCCTGACACACTCCGCTCAGGGCCCGTGTGTTTCTTTCCCAGATCCAGCCTCAGCTGCTTCTCTGCACGAGATGAAAGGAATGAAAATCTGAGAGGCATAGCTATTCTCTTCTTCTGCGCCCTTGGCCAAGCACGTACATTTCATTCTGTTTATTTAAACATCTGAACAGCCAGCCACTGAGTCATGGCCACGTTGAGTGTGCGGTGAAGAAATAGCTTCTGAGTTTGGGCTAATTAATGGCAACATACTGACTGAGCTGGCTTTGCTGAAGCATCGATGAGCAATTTGTTCCAAGCTCACTCTCCAGACTATGTGTCTCATGGAAAAGGATCTGCAGTTCAGAAATATAAAAAAGCTGCCTGCTCCAACAGAGATGAAAATGTGTTGCTGGAAAAGTGCAGCAGGTCAGGCAGCATCCAAGGAACAGGAAATTCGACGTTTCGGGCATAAGCCCTCCAACAGAGAGTCATGCAGCAGGGAGATAGACACTTCAGCCCAACTCGTTCATGCAGAACAGGTTTTCCAAAATAAACTAGTCCCATTTGCCTGATTTTGGCCCCTATCTCTCTAAATCTTTCCTATTCATATAGCAGCCCAACTGTCTTTTAAATGCTGTAATTGTCCCCACCTCTACCACTTCCTTTGCTGGTTCATTCCATAGATGCACCACCCTCTGTGTTTTCACATTTAAGCAAACTCTGTGGCACTGAACACAGAACATAGAACGTTACAGTGCAGTACAGGCCCTTCAGCCCTCGATGTTGCTCTGACCTGCCATACTAATCTGATGCCCATCTACCTGCACCGTTCCATTATTATCCATGTGTATGTCCAATGCGCATTTAAATGCCCTTAAGGGTTGCCAAGTCTACTGTTGTTGCAGACAGGCTGCTCCACGCCCTTACTCCTCTCTGAATAAAGAAACTACCCCTGATATCTGTCCTAAATCTATCACCCCTCAATTTAAAGCTATGTCCCCTCGTGTTAGCCTTCAGCATCCGAGGAAAAAGGCTCTCACTGTCCACTCTATCTAACTTCTGATTATCTTATATGTCTCAATCAATTCACCTGTCAATTTTCTTCTCTCCAACAACAACAGCCTCATGTCCCTTAGCCTTTCCTCTTAATACCGTCCCTCTATACCAGGCAAAATCCTGGCAAAACTCCTCTGAACCCTTTCCAAAGCTTCCACGTCCTCACTATAATGCGGTGACCAGAACAGTACGCAATACTCCAGGTGTGGCCTTACCAGTGTCTTGTGGAGCTGAAACATGACCTCATGGCTCCAAAACTCAATCCCCCTACCAATAAACGCCAACACACCATATGCCTTCTTAACAACCCTATCAACCTGGGTGGCAACTTTCAGGGATTTATGCACCTGGACACCAAGATCTCTCCGTTCACCTACACTGCCAAGAATTTTACCATTAGCCCGGTACACTGCATTCCTATTACTTCTTCCAAAGTGAACTACCTCACATTTTTCCGCATTAAATTCCATTTGCCACTTCGCAGCCCAGCTCTGCATCCTATCTATGTCCCTCTGTAACCCACAATATCATTCGGCACAATCCACAACTCTGCCTACCTTAATGTCATCTGTAAATTTGCTAACCCATCCTTCCATGCCCACCTCCAGATCATTTATAAAAATGACAAACAGCAGTGGCCTCAAAACAGATCCTTGCGGCACACCACTGGTAACTGAGCTCCAGGATGAACATTTCCCATCAACCACCACCCTCTGTCTTCTTTCAGTGAGCCAATTTCTGATCCAAACCGTTAAATCACTTTCAAGCCTGAAAGCCCTAAATCTATCACCCTTCAATTTAAAGCTATGTCCCCTGTGTTAGCCTTCACCATGCGAGGAAAAAGGCTCTCACTGTCCACCCTATCTAACCCACTGATTATCTTATATGTGTCAATTAAGTCACCTCTCAACCTTCTTCTCTCCAACGAAAACAGCCTCAGTTCCCTCAGCCTTTCCTTGTTTTGTGCAATAGCCTACCATATGGAACCTTATCAAATGCCTTACTGAAGTCTAAATACACCACATCAACTGCCTTACCTTCATTCACCTGTTTTGTTGCCTTCTTGATGAACTCAGTAAGGTTAGTGAGACATGACCTACCCTTCAAAAAACTGTGTTGACTATCTCGAATCAAAGTATTCCTTTCCAAATGATTATAAAGCCTATCTATCTCTTACAACCTTTTCCAACACCTTACCCACAACTGAAGTAAGGTTCACTGGTCTATAATCACCAGGGTTGTCCTGACTCCTCTTCTTAAACAAGGGAACAACATTTGCTATCCTCCAGTCTTCTGGCACTACTCCTGCCGATAATGATGACATAAAGATCAAAGCCAAAGGCTCTGCAATCTCCTTCCTGGTTTCCCAAGACAATCCGAGGATAAATCCCATCTGGCCCCAGGATCTTATCTATTTTCAGATCTTCCAAAATTGCTAAAACCTCCGCTTTATCAACCTCAATCCCATCTAATCTAGCTGCTTGTATTTCTGTATTCTCACTAACGTTGCCCTTTTCCAATGTGAATACTGATGAAAAATATTCATTAAGCACTTCCTCATGTTCTCAGATTCCACACAGGACTTTCTACTACGGACTTTGATTGGTCCTAATCTTACTCTCATCATTCTTTTATTCCTGATATACCTTAGGGTTTTCCTTGATCCTATCCGTCAACAGCTTCTCATGTCCCCTCCTGGCTCTTCTTATCCCTCTCTTCAGATCTTTTCTTGCTAACTTATAACTCGCAAGTCCCCTCTCTGAGCCTTCATACCGCATCCTCACATAAGCCTTCCTCTTGACAAGAGCTTCAATATCTTTAGAAAACCATGGCTCCCTCTCTCGTCAACCACCTCCCTGCCTGACAGGTATATACTTATCAAGGACCCTCAGTATCTGTTCCTTGAACCAACTCCACATTTCAAGTGTGTACATCCCCCGCAGTTTCCTTGCTCATCTATTCATCCTAACTCTTACCTAATCACATCATAATTGCCTTTCCCCCAGTTATACCTCTTTCCCTGCAGTATATACCTCTCCCTGCCCATTGCTATTGTAAACAAAATCGAATTATGGTCACTATCACCAAAGTGGGTAAAAACAAGGACTGCAGATGCTGGAAACCAGAGTCTAGATTAGAATGGTGCTGGAAAAGCACAGCAGGTCAGGCAGCCGGATGCTGCCTGACCTGCTGTGCTTTTCCAGCACCACTCTAATCTAGACTATCGCCAAAGTGCCCACCTCCCTCCAAATCTAATACCTGTTTGAATTCATTCCCCGGTACCAAATCCAATATGGCATCACCCCTTGTTGGCTTGTCTACATACTGTGTTAGAAAACCCTCCTGCACATAGAACATAGAACAGTACAGCACAGAACAGGCCCTTCAGCCCACGATGCTGTGCCGAGAACCTTTGGCTGTTCTCCCTCCCCCTTAAGAATCCTGTAGACTTGATATGAGACATCCCCGACACTGGCACCTGGGAGGCAACATACCATCCGTAAGTCTTGTTCGCAACAACAGAACCTCCTGTCTGTTCCTGTAATCATTGAATCTCCTGTTGTCCCCCCACTTTCCCGCTGAACCATAGAGATTGACCAAAACTGACCATCTAAACTACTTGAACTATAGCATTCCCTGTCAATGTTGGGGAAGTTAAGGTGCCCCATAACAACTTCCTGTTACTCTTGTTCCAACGGAGAATCATTGTTGCTATCCTTTCCTCTACATCCCTGGAACAATTCAGAGGCCTATAGAAAACTCCCAACAGGGTGGCCTCTCCTTTCCTGTTTCTAACCTCAGCTGAAACTACCTCAGTGGATGAGTCCTCTGCTGTAGCAGCTGCTGTAATACTACCCCTGATTAACAATGCCACACCCCCGCCTCTTTTACCATCTTCCCTGTTCTTGCTGAAACATCTAAATCCCGGAATCTGCAACAACCATATATGTCCCTGCTCTATCAATGTCTCTGAAATGGCCACAACATTGAGATCCCAGGTACCAACCCATGCTGCAGGTTCACCCACCTTATTCCAATGCTCCTGGCATTGAAGCAAACACATTTCAAACCAATATCGTGATTGCTGGTGCCCCCTCGTGACCTTGTAACTCTATCCCTGACCTCACTACCCTCAACCTCCTGTACACTAAAACTACAATTCAGGTTGCCATTCCCCTGCTTAGTTTAAATCCCCCTGAAGTGCAGTAGCAAATTTCCCCACCTGGATATTGGTACCCCTCTGGTTTGGGTGAAGACCATCCTGTTTGTAGAGGTCCCACCTTCCCCAGAAAGAGCTCTAATTATCCAAGAATCCAAACCCCTCCCTCCTGCACCATCCCTGCAGCCACATGTCCAGTTCCACTCTCTCCCTGTTCCTCACTTCACTAGCACGTGGCGCGGGAAACAAACCAGAGATAACAACTCTGATTGTTCTAGCTCTAAGCTTCCACCTTAGCTTCCTGAATTTCTGCCTTCCCAGTTTCCTTCCTACCGATATTGTTGGTGCCTATGTGAACCATGACTTTAGCCTGCTCCCCGTCCCTCTCAAGGATCCCCAAAACGATCCAAGACATCACGAACCCTGGCACCTGGGAGGAACACACCAACCGTGAATGTCTCTTGTTCCCACAGAACCTCCTGTCTGTCCCCCTAATGATGGAGTCCACAATGACTAACGCTCTGCTCCTCTTCCCCCTGCCCCTCTGATCAGCAGGGACAGACTCTGTGCCAGAGACCTGTGCCCTGTGGCTTACTCCTGGTAAGTCGCTCCCCCCCAACAGTATCCAAAACAGTATACTTGTTGTTGAGGGGAACCACCACGAGAGATCCCTGCACTGCCTGCCGGTTCCCTTTCTTACCCCTGACAGTAACCCATCTACCTTCTTCACATGGCTGTGGAGTAACTACCTCCCTGTAACTCCTCTCAATAATCCCCTCTGCCTCCTGAATGATCTGAAGTTCATCCAGCTCCAGCTCCAGTTCCCTAACGCGGTTCTCAAGGAGTTAGAGTTGGGCGCACTTCCCACAAATAGAGTCAGCAGGGACACGAGAGGTGACCCTCAGCTCCCACATACTGAAGGAGGAACATTCAACTGCCCTAGCCTCCATTCCTGCTTTTCTAAATTCCTAAACAGACTGCCGAAAAAAACCATGAAACATGAAAAAAAAGACACTTGCCACCTTACCAATTTATACACAGTATGTTTTTTTTTGGTTAGAGGAGGAGGATGGGTGGGAGTCACTACTCGAGCAATGTTTCGGGTAAAGCAACTGACCAAATGTGACCTCGTGACCCCTCTGAGTGTGTCCAGGAACTGGAGAAAAACTGGAACCAGAAGAAATTTAAACCGTATATTCACGTATCCTGACAGGCTCTGTTGCTCCCTGGAGACCTTGTGGCCTCTCCAAATGCATCCAGGAACTGATCTTGTCATGGAATGAAATCTAATACCTTTTTTTTGGCTTGGGGTTGTCACAAAAGCTTACTAAGATTTTGGTAGCTGTCAGCCATTATTGCGGGACCACGTATGTGGACCCTCGTGGAGGAAGATCTACTCCACTCTCCTTTTCATTGTGACTTATTAGAGGAGAACATAGGTGGGGGGAGGGGGGGGGAGGAACTTTAGGGAGAGAATTATAGAGTTTGGGACCAAGAGTTGGCTGTCCACCAAAGGTTGGCCGTAGGTAAGACCATTAAAGTGCAGTGGGTGGTGGAGTGTACAAGAGATGGGAATTGGAACAGCAGAGACTCCAGAGCACTATGGACAGCAAGGTGTAACTGAGATCCCAGAGTCATAGAGATCTACAGCACAGACCAAAGACAACCACATAACTATTCTAATGTTGAAAAGGAGAAGTTAGCCCGAAGTTATGCTGACTCTCCTGCTCCACAGAGGCTGCCTGACCTGCTGTGCTTTTCCAGCACCTCACTTTTTGACTCTGATCTCCAACATCTGCAGTCCTCACTTTCTCATAATTGTTCTAATCCCATTTTCCAGCACTTAGCCCATAAGTGGTATCACATTGTATACTCTTAAATGTTAGGAGAGGCTTGTGCTTTTCCACTCCTCCAGACACTGAGATCCTCATTCTCACCACCCTCTGGATAAAACCATTTTTCCTCACATCCCTTGAGACCTCCTCACCCTTACCTGAAATCTATGCCCCCGATCTCTCCAACAAGGGGAGCGTTCCTTGCCATTTATCCTATCTATGCCCCTCATAATTTTATACTTCTCAATCATTTTCCACCCCCCCAACCCCCCCAAGTCTCCTCTGCTCCAAAGAAACCAACCTCGGTTTATCTACTCTCTCCTCAGAACTGAAACTGTCCAGCCCAGGCAACTTTCTGGGAAATCTCATCAACCGGGAATCAAGCAGCACCCAACTCAGCTCCAGTGACTTGGGACATTGTCGACAGCGTCCAATGCAACGTACCTTCACCACACTGCCCGATGCTGTGATGTTCTCCAGGACACTTGCCTCAAAGGTGTTCTGCAGGAAGATGGGTCGATTGTCATTCACATCTAACACCGTGATGTACACAGTCGCTGTCCCAGTCTTCCTACTTCCTGCAGGCCCATTATCTGCACAAAGACCACAGCAGATCATTAACTCTCCCAAATGCACTAAAAGGCAGTTCTTTCAGCTTCAGCAAGTATAACTACCGTAAAATTGCAAACCCACTCTTTATAAACGTGTCTACTATTTTTATTCAGGTGGAAGATCCCTCCCTGCTCCTCTCCAGGGATGAGAAACCTCGGGTATAAAGATGGGTCAGAGACATTGGGGCTGTTTAATGGAGAAGAGAAGGCGCAGGGGAGATTTAATAGCTTTCAAAGTCACGAGTGGTTTGGACAGGGCAGACGGGGAGAAATTGTGCCCACTTGTAGGAGGATTGAGAATGAGAGAACACAGGTCTAAGGTAACTTTCAAAAGAAATGCAACATGAGACAAAAACATTTCCACACAACGAGTGGTTAGGGTCTGGAATGCACTGATTGCTTTTTTATTCATTCATGGGACGAGGATGTCACTGGCTAAGCCAACATTGCTTGCCCAGTTAAGGGTCAACCACATTGCTGTAGGTCTGGAGTCACATGTAGGCCAGCAGACTTCCTTCTCTGAAGGACATTAATGAATCAGATGGGTTTTTTCCAACAATGGATTCACTATCATCATTAGACTCTTTATTCCAGATTTTGCTGAGTTCAAACTACACCATCTGCTGTGGTGGGATTTGAAACTGGGATCCCCAGACTATTACATGGGTCTCTGATTAACAGCCGAGCGATAACACCACTTGGCCACTGCCGCCCCCGCCGTGTAGCAGGTGCTATTGAAGCATTCAAGAGGATGATCATTTACAGAAATAATTTGCAGGGTTACGAGAAAAAGGCAAGGGAATGGCACTGAGTCATTCACATAGCTGGGCCAGGAGCATCGCCTGCTGCACTGTAACAAATCTGTAACTCACCAAGACCAACGCACTAAAAATTCATCCATTGCTCCTGATAAGGTCTCAACTTTATTGGGAAGACAAAGTGCAGACTGTGGTGGGATGGGGGGGAGAGAGAGGAGGGGTGGAGTGGTGATAATTTCTCTTGATACTTGTGTTCAGTTTGCAAATGTGACTCTTGTAGCATGAAGTGTGAACAGCTGGTACACAAATGCCAAGAGTGAATCAACGGTGATGTCAGTTCAAATGGGAATGGAATCTGTGGGAAGCACGTTCTCAGGATGGACTCTCCTCTACACTGGGGAGACCAGACGCCTCTTCGCAGAGCGCTTTAGGGAACATCTCCGGGACACCTACACCAATCAACCTCACCGCCCCGTGGCCAACATTTCAACTCCCCCTCCCACTCTGCCGAGGGCATGCAGGTCCTAGGCCTCCTCCACCGCCGCTTCCTCACCACCCAATGAATGGAGGAGAACGCCTCATCTTCTGCCTCGGAACACTTCACTCTAAGGGCCTTAATGTGGACTTCACCAGTTCCCTTATTTCCCCTTCCCCCACCTCACCCCAGCTCAGCACCGCCCTCATGACCTATCCTACCTGCCAATCTCCCTTCCCACCTATCCACTCCACCCTCCTCTCTGACCTATCACCTTCATCCCCATCTCCATCCACCCACTGGGTACTCTTTGCTACCTTACCCTATCCTCCTCTCTGACCTATCACCTTCATCCCAACCCGCATCCACCCATTGTACTCTTTGCTACCTTCCCCCACCCTCCTCTCTGACCTATCACCTCCATCCCCACCCCATTCACCTACTGTACTCTTTGCTACCTTCTACCCGCGCCCCCTCCCCCCACCACCATTGATCTCTCCACTCTGGAGGCTCCCTGCCTTCATTCCTGATGAAGGGCTTTTGCCCAAAAAGTCAATTTTCCTGCTCCTCGGATGCTGCCTGACCTGCTGTGCTTTTCCAGCACCACTCTAATCTAGACTCTGTTACAGTCCAACTCTATAAGCAGTACGGACAATATATCCACATCAGTTGTCACTAACAGAGCTCTCGTTCTTTAAGAATGGCACAGAGTCCAGTTGAGGTATTAGTACAGTGCTTAGCTTTCAGACACAAGCCAGTTTTATTCTCTAAAATACAACAGAAAGTGCTGGAGAAACTCAACAGGTCCTGCCAGTCTTTGTGGAGAAAGAGACAGAGTTAGCGTTTTGAGATCAATACAGCTCTTCGTCGTTCCTGATGGGGAGCGGAAAAGTGAGGGTTTTATCCTGTAGAGGATGGGGAGAAGGAGCAAATAAATTGAACAGATGTCAGAGGCACCCCAGAGTGATAGGCAAGGGGGTGAGAGCTGGGACGAAGGGTTGTTCACGGCAGTAGAGAAGCGATGTAAATGCTAATGGTAGGTGTTAGGAGCAGAAAATAGGTCAACTCCTAATGAGAGAAATAAAGGCAAAGTACTGCAGGTACTGGAAATCTGAAACAAAATGCAAAATAGAGACTCGGCAGCTCTGGCAATGTACCTGCTCACAGGCGCTGCCTGGCTTCGTGACTCTCTCCAGCAGTTTCTTTTAGAGTTATAGAGTCATAGAACTCTACAACACGGAAACAGACCCTTCAGTCCAACTCATCCATGCCAACCAGAAGTCCTCACCTAATCTAGTCCCATTAGCAGGCACTTGGACCATATCCCTCTAACCCTTCCTATACATATACCCATCCAGATGCCTTTTAATTGCTGCAATTGTACCAGCCTCCACCACTTCCACTTCCTCTGGCAGCTCATTCCATACATGTACCACCCTCTGTGTGAAAAAGTTGCCTCTTAGGTCACTTCTACATTTCTACCCTCTCATCCTAAACCTATGCCCACTAGTTCTGGACCTTGCTTATTTATCCTATCCATGCCCCTCATGATTTTATAAACTTCTAAAAGGTCACCCCTCAGCATTCGACACTCCAGGGAAAATAGCCCTATCCAATTCAGCCTCTCCCTATATCTCAAATCCTCCAATCCAGGCAACATCCTTGTAAGTTTTTTCTGAACCCTTTCAGGTTTCACAACATCCTTCCGAAAAGAAGGAGACCAGACTTCCACACAATATTCCAAAAGTGGCCTAACTAATGCCCTGAACAGCTGCAACGTGACCTCCCAACTCCTGTACTCAATACTTGAACCAACAAAGGAAAACATAGCAAATGCCTTCTTCACTATCCTATCATCCTGTGACTCTACTTTCGAGGAACTATAAGTCTGCACACCAAGTCTCTTTGATCAGCAACAATCCCCAGGACCTTACCGTTCAGTGTATATGTCCTGCTCTGATTTGCTTTTCCAAAACATAGCACCTCGCATTTATCTAAATTAAACTCCATCTGCCACTCCTCAGCCCTTTGACCCATCTGATCAAGATCCCGTTGTAACCTTGCTTGCTGTCTACTACACCTCCAATTTTGGTGTCATCTGCAAGCTTACTAACTATACCTCTTATGCTCACACCCAAATCATTTATATAATCAATGAAAAGTATTGGACCCAACACCAACCCTTGTGGCAACTCCACTGGTCAGAGGCCTCCAATCTGAAAATCAACCCTCCACTACAACCCTCTGTCTTCTACCTTCGAGCCAGTTCTATATCCAAATAGCTAGTTCTCCCTGTATTCCATGAGATCTAACTTTGCTTACCAGTCTCCCATGTGGATCTTTGACGAACACCTTACTGAAGTCCATATAGATCACGTCTACCACTCTGCCCTCATCAATCCTCTTTGTTACTTCTTCAAAAGAGTCAATCAGGTTCATAAGACGTGATTTTTTTCTGCTGTGAAAAAACTATGCTGGGGTGGTGAATGTTTGAAACAAATGGATGCTGGACCATTGTTAATTTTAAATCTGAGATAAATAATCCTTGAAAGTCGCCACCCAGGTTTATAGGGTTGTTAAGAAGGCATACAGTGTTCTAGCTTTTACTGGTAGACAGATTGAGTTTTGGAACCATGAGGTCATGCTGCAGCTGTACAAAACTCTGGTGCGGCCGCACTCGGAGTACTGCGTACAGTTCTGCTTACCATGTCATAGGGAGGATGAGGAAACTTTGGAAAGGGTTCAGAGGGATTTACTAGGATATTGCCTGGTCTTCTGTGTGAGAGAAGGTCTTCTGAGGAAAGGCTGAGGGACCTGAGGCTGTTTTCGTTAGAGAGAAGGAGGTTGAGAGGTGACTTAATTGAGACATATAAGTTAATCAGAGGGTTAAAGTGGGTGGACAGTGAGATCCTTTTTCCTTGAATGGCGATGGTTAGCACGAGGGGGCATAGCTTTAAATTGAGGGGTAATAGATATAGGACAGATGTCAGAGGCAATTCCTTTACTCAGAGAGTAGTGAGGGCATGGAACGCACTGCCTACAATAGTAGTAGACTCGTCAACTTGAAGGACATTTAAATGGTCATTGGATAAACATATGGATGATAATGGAATAGTGTAGGTTAGATGGGCTTCAGATTGGTTCCAAAGGTTGGCACAACATTGAGGGCCGAAGGGCCTATACTGCATTGTAATGTTCTATGTTTTTTCTATGTTCTATAAATTCTTACTAAGAAAAGGTATTAAGGGATATGGGCTGAGGGCAGTTATAAGAAGTGAGGCTACAGATCAACCATGATTTCATTGAATGGCAGAACAGACTCGAGGGGCTGAATGGCCTCCTCCTGCTCCAATATTCCTACTTTGACTCTCGATCCTACTCATTTACTGATCCCTCTGTTCTCTTGCAATCTTCTCTCAAAGCTCAATGGAAGCCTTTGGAATCATTGTCCATTTTTTGATGAGGGAACTTTCCAACGTTCTGAACTTGATGATGATTTGAATAATCTTGCATCAGAACGACTGTTCCCATTTGTTCAGACAACTGCAGCTGTGATTCTGCCATTGCCAATCACCCTCCTCCAGAAAATTCTCTTTCTTTTTTATCAAACATTCCCCATCATACTGTCTTGCATCATTGTCTCGTGACATTCACATCTCTCCTTCCCTGCCACTGTATTTGCTTAAAACCTGTCACCTCTCAAACTCCTTCACAGTTCTGATGAGATGTCATTAACCTGAAAGATTAACTCTGTTTTGCTCTCCATAGGTTCTGCCAAGCCAGTACATCAGAGTTCCTGCATCTGCAGTACATGAATCTGGATAAAAGTACAGCACATCATTGAGAGTAAATGTGACCTCTCTACTCTTGAGCTTTGATCATTACATAATCACCTCTTCCATTCTCACTGTCTCACTTTGGCTGCACTCTTGAACAATAACTCCCCACGTGGAATGAAATCCAAGAGATTTAGATGCAGCCCTCATGACGATTCTTACTTTCCAATGAGATTTCGTTAACACCGACCAGGCATTCGGCCAGAAATGGCTGAACTGACATCGCTTCAATGATGTGAATCAGTTAGGCTAAACAGGCCCACAATATATTTCCTTTATTCTCCTGTCGGGTGTGGACATCAATGGCAAGGCCAGTATCAGGCCCATCCCCTGCTGTCCTTGAAAGGGAATGGCTTACCAGCCCATTTCAGAGAGCAGTTTAGGCTCCCAACACACACACACACACACACACACACACACACACACACACACACACATACACATAGACACAGACACAAACACACACCCACAAACAGACACACCTACCCACATACAGACACACACTCACACCCTCACAGACACACACCCACACACAGACACAGACACACGCACACACACTCACAACCACACCCACACACACACACACACACACACACACATACACATAGACACAGACACAAACACACACCCACAAACAGACACACCTACCCACATACAGACACACACTCACACCCTCACAGACACACACCCACACACAGACACAGACACACGCACACACACTCACAACCACACCCACACACACACACACACGGACACACACACACCCACACGGACACACACACACACGGACACACACACACACACACACACACACACACACACACAAAATGGACCTGGAATCATATGTCAGTCAGACCTGGCAAGAATGGCAGATTTCCTTCCCCAATGATTCTGTCACACAAATTCAGGGTGGTCTAATTTGCCTGAGGTTCACTGGCCTTTGTGACAATACTATGGCTTTAAGTGATAAATTTTGTCCTGGTTCTTTTATGGGGAGAGGTTCAGACAGAGTTGCTGAATGACCTGTGTCCAGACCAACAAAGTAAACAGCTTGCAAAGCCTTTGGGTTTTTTTAAAGTTATAACAATAGAGGATACCTGAAAGGGTGGGTCAAACTCCCATGGAACTAGGATTTTAGTTTAACCTTCAGTAGGTGTTGGGGTTTGGAAGCTGCTACACATCTCTCCCTGCTGCAGCAAAATGCTTGAGTTCTTTCTCTGAGTTTTCCCTTGATGCACTTTCCTCTTGGATTGGAGAATTGCATGTGAGACAATCTATTTTATTGAATTTGCCAAGGGTGAATTGCATCTATTGTTCAATAATTCATTATTCTGTAAGGTTTTCCAATAGAGTTACGTTACTCCAATTCTTGCTTTTGTTTCTACCTGAACTATAGTGTGTTTTGCTTCAAGCCTAGTAGTTTACCCAGTTGAATTGCACCCAGAGACAATGCCTTACATCTGCTTTTATAAAGATAAGAAAAGTTGAGGTCTAGGCTATCTTCTTAATATATTTTGAGGGGGTTTAGTCTGGTCCATAAGACCTTTAAATGGGGCCAGCAAGGAGATGGCAGTGACCATGAAATACCTACTGTTCAATCCCAGCTCAAACACAGTGAGTTCTCTGGGTGAAAAGTCTCAGTACTCCATAGCCAGCAGTAGGAATGGTTGCAGAAAGTTCTTGCGAAGGGGTTAGAATCAGTGTTCCGGACACTCATACTCAGAATGAAATTATGAGGGAGGAAAGCAATGGAGTAAATGATTTATTGTGCACAGTTAAAATGTGGAATTATCAATCATAAGCCATGTTGAAACAGAAGAGTGAGGCAGGAATTTTGAAGAGCATGGGGATTGAGCAGGAGATAATGATTAAATCAGGTCGAGATAAACAATGCCACTAATGTACTTCACTAAAATTACTGTTACTGCATTAGAATGACAGAGATGAAGAGGAGCTTTTTCTCTTTGAGAGTGGTGTATCTGTAGTATTTAGGGGTAGGTCAGGGCTGGGTCATTAAGTATATTCAAGGCTGAGTCTGAAACTAAGACATTTCTTTAAAATCAGGAACAGAATCACGGGTCCCTTGTGAAAGGGCAGGAAATTGGAGTCGAGGATTATCAGATCAGCAGGATCTCATTGAATGGCAAAGCAGACTAAAAGGGCTGAATGGTCTATTTCTGCCCCTTTCGGGCTCCAAAACATTTGAAGTACTGGTGGTACTCTCGAGGTAGGTGAAGTAAGGACAGTTCATCAGAAAAATTCAAAAGAAAACCCCAGCCTCCAGCACAAATTGATGAACACTTAACTTTTATTACATCATGCCAAATCACTGTGGGTTGATTCTGGAAGTTGCTCTTCAAAGAATCATCTGAAGAAGTCTTTGTTTTATATTTGTCACAATGCCAAGTACAGGCTGTGAGTTGCTTTCTTCTGTTTCTAGCCCTGCAATCTACTGCCTGACACTGCCCTCAGACCATATCAACCTCAAATAGGATTCGGTCATAGCCTTGTGGTATTGTCACTGTCTAGTCATCTCGAAACCCAGTAATGTTCTGGGGACCCAGGTTCAAAACTCACCAAGACAGAGAGTGGAATGTGAATTCAACGAACATCTGGAATTAAAAGTTGAATGATGAACGTGTCACCATTGTCACTGGTTGTAAACATCTCTGTGGTTCACCCATTCCAGTTAGGAAAGAAATGCACATGAAACTGAACAGCAATGTAGTCAACTGACCTTTCTGAAGAAAGTCCACTGGACCTGAAATGTTAACTCTACTTTTTCTCCACAGATACTGCCAGCCCCGCTTAGTCTCTCCAGCAGTTTCTGTTTGTGCTTCTGATTTCCAGCATCCACAGTTCTTTGATTTTTGCTTGCCATATGAAATGGCCTAGCAGGACACTCAGTTGTATCAACCACGAGAAAGTCTTAAAGTGGGACAGGAACTGGATGGGCCACTTGGCATTGACTAAGTCAAAATGACATCGGCAAACTCAGTCCTGTCAACCCTGCAACCCTATCAACTCCTCCTGACCAATGCCTGGGGAACAGTGCCAAAATTAGGAGAGCTGTTTCACAGTCCTGTCAAGGGGCAGCCTGATACAATCATACTCACAGAATCATACCTTACAGACAATGTCCCCGACAACACTATCACCATCCCTAGATATGACCTGTTCCACTGGCAGGACCGACTCAGCAGAGGTGGCAGAACAGTGGTACACAGTCAGGAGGGAGTTGCCTTGGGAGTCCTTGACATTGGCTGCAGACCAGTAAGGTGGCACGGTGGCTCAGTGGTTAGCACTGCTGCCTCACAGTGCCAGGGACCTGGGTTTGATTCCCGCCTCAGGCAACTACCTTTGTGGAGTTTGTACATTCTCCCAGTGTCTGCGTGGGTTTCCTCTGGGTGCGCTGGTTTCCTCCCATAATTGAAAGATGTTAAGGCTAGGTGAATTGGCTGTGCTAAATTGCCCACAGTGTTAGGTGCATTAGTCAGAGGGAAATGGGTTGGTGTGAACGTGCAGGACCGAATGGCCTATTTCCACGCTGTAGGGGATGTAATCTAATCTAAGTCTAAATCTCACCAAACCCATCAAGTGAATTATCTCCAAATCCCTGGAGGAAATGTATTCTTACATCTAATCCAGTCAGGACTTCTGGGAACTGAACATAAAAGCTATCTAAGCTTTCGGTTTCTCCCTCAAACAAAAGAAATATTAATTCTTGATTCTTCCAACCAAAAGCAAGCTAATGCTCCTCAATGTTTACTCTGTCTGCCTCCTCCATTGCAAACAAATTCTCATTTTCACCCTGGGAACTCTCTCACACATATTAGTTTAAAATAAAAATGGCTCCAGAAATACTGACAAGTTAATCATTTAACCCTCTCATACACAATAGCCATATGCCACTAGTTCAACATCTAAACCCTAAAATAAATGATAATAAATCACACGTTGCAGAACAGTGAACAGGGAAAAAAAAACTTTCTTGCTATAGGAAGGATGTTGTGAAACTGAAAAGGGTTCAGAAAAGATTTACAAGGATATTGTCAGGATTGGAGGGTTTAAGCTACAGGGAGAAGCTGAATAGGCTTGGAGTTATTTTCCCTGGAGTTTTGGAGGCTGAGGGGTGACCTTATAGAAGATCTTTATAAGATAATAAGGGCATGGATAGGGTGAATAGCGAAGCTTTTATCCCCAGGGTACAGGAGGCCAAAACTAGAGGGCACAGGCTCAAGGTGACAGGCAAAGATTTACAAAGGATCTAGGGGGCAATTTTTTCACGCAGAGGGTGGTGTGTGTATGGAATGAGCTGCCAGAGGAAGTGGTGGAGGCTGGTACAATTACAACGTTTAAAAGGCATCTGGATGGGTATATGAATAGGAAGGGTTTGGAGGGATATGAGCCAAATGCTGGCAAATGGGACTAGATCAATTTAGCAAATCTGGTCGGCACAGACAAGTTGGACTGAAGGGTCTGTTTCCATGCTGTACATCTTTATGACATCTATAATACCTCTATAATAGCCAGGAGCTTCATTTAGGAATTCTCAATGACTACCAAGGCTATGTTACTGAATACTGAATACTGACTTAGAAACCTACTTCGAAATCTAATTTGAGGTTATAAGAGGTGCAACCAATTCCTTTCAAAATAATTTGTATTCTGAAAAGATAGTACGACAACAATGATTCTTATTAATAATCAATTTCAAAAATGATAACAGAGAAAAGTTATCTCACAGAATTTGAAAGGATCAAGCCACTTGGCTGAAGCTAATTTACGTCAGATGCTATCAGATATTTATCAGACAACGAGGGCTCTCATCAACTCAAATAACCTTTCTCACTTTGAATTTTTTCTGCATTCAGCAAGTTCCCCAAAGATTTTATTGCACTTTTACACCCAAAAGAAGTTTTCTTTAATTTCTCTCTTTTCAAACTCTTTGGTGCACATATTGATCCCTGGCCAACAGACCAATTCACTATCAATTTCTAACAGAACACGCAGTGGTTAGCATTCTCAACTCCAAGATCGAAGCCAGTGAGTTCGGCTCGCAGCCCAGGAACCCAAACTTAAAAAGGTTGAGGTTCTCACTTCAGTGCAGTAGAGCCATTCAGACAGCACACCTTTAACAATGGAAACAAAAGCTTCCATCTATCTCGCAGTTTTAATGTGGGGAAGCATCCAAAGCTGTTTTACTGGAGTGTAATCAGACAAAAATGGACACCAAACTAACGAAGGAGACATTAGGACCAGTGTTCAAAATGCAAGGGAGAGGCTTAGAGAGAGAATTTCATAGGGATTTATTCAAACATGAAGGCATGGCTGGTGGAATGATCACATTCAGAGATTTGTGAGGAGCACAGATTAAAGAGATTATTTACTTTAGTCTTTTACACAACAGCATTACATCCTATGCACAACAGCATTACATCCTATATACACCAGTATTACATCCTATGCACAACAATATTACATCCTATATACACCAGTATTACATCCTATGCACAACAATATTACATCCTATGATACTTGCGTTCAAAAACCACGTTCCAGCCACTCACCTATTGCTTCCAAAATGAGTGTGTAAGAAACTTGGATTTCTCTGTCCAGGTTCACCACAGTCCTGACTATTCCATCCCTAAAGCCGACGCTGAATTTTCCATCATCGTTGCCGCCTGAAAGATCAAGTTGCTTTACTATGTTAAAGGCTGAGGTACCAACTTCAGGCGAAACAAAGAGCTGAGACATTCAATAAGACAGGTCAGAGATCCCGAAAGGTATCAGAAATCAGATGGACAGTCCATATCATGTGTTTCAGATGCACTGTAACATGTCTTGCTAGCATAGATATGGACAGTTTCACCTTTCTACTGGTAGAGAGTCTAACCTGATGGAGGATATCCTAAGGATTCACCCCTCAGTTATATACTCCTTGCAGCTCAAGCTAAATCCCATGCTATTCTTAAAACACAAAAACAAGGGAAGTTTCTGTACCTGATATCTCTTTTTAATCAGTGATAGTTACGCCCATTTACTCCTGTTGCCATTTGTTGATGTTTGGACATCAAAACCATTCGTAGAGGAATGTCTCAGATTATGTATACATTTACATTGATTCACAGGAAAAGATTATCCACTGCATTTTCAATGACCTCATTCTCTCTTTTAGAAAATGTAATGTTCATAGATCATTCCAACAATTGATCACCCATGGTCGTCCTTTCAAACTGTTTCCCTTTAAATTGCAGGGAAATCTGGGGAATTAGATTTTTGTTTAATCTCTGTTCACAGCAATCCAAGATGGATGCTGAGTCGAACCTACTCTTTGCTAAACTATGAATTTTCAGAACAAAGTTTGAAAGTTTCTCAGGGCTGGTTTGCACCAGCTCCGATGCCGTTGGCCAGAATCGATTCAGCGATCTGGAGTTCACTACCCTGTCATACTGCAATTTTCACAGAAATTGCCAGAAAGCAGCTGTGCTCAAGTCCTGCATGACTAACAAAATCCCAATTGAGAAAACATCAATCATATCTTGCTAATAGCAAATTCACTGCAACATCTGCTGACACATTGTAGTTAACTTGTAAGAATGGAAGAAAAAAGCCTTGTATTTCCTCAGTGTCTTTTACAATGCTCAAAAGTACTTCCTAACTGACAAAGTATTCACTTTTGTAACATAGGAAAACAACAGCCAATCTGCACACAGCAAGCTACCCAAAATAGCAATGTGATGATGACTGAATGATCTATGTTATTGATGATGTGGAAGTGCCAGTGTTGGATGAGGGTGGACAAAGTTAAAAATCACACAACACCAGGTTATAGTCCAACAGGTTTATCTGGAAGCACTAGCTTTCGGAGCGCTGCTCCTTCATCAGGCAGCTGTGGAGCAGAATCATAAGGCACAGAATCTAGAGCAAAAGATCACAGTGTCAGGCAACTGAAATGACATATTGACCAAACCTACATTGTTGTTAAGCTTTTCATCTTTTAGAATGGGTTGCAGGTTTTGGTTCATTAATATTAATGGACTGTAACCTGGTGTGGTGCGATTTTTAATTATGTTATTGATGTTGACTGAAGACATTTGGGAGATCTCTTGCTTGCTCTTGAATACTCCATCACAAACTATTGTTGAGGGACAGTGGGAAATCTAGATACAAAAAGCATTCAAACGTTTCCTGGCAGCACTATGGTTAGCACTGCTGCCTCATAATGCCGGGGGCGTGGGTTCAGTTCCAGCTTTGGGTGACTGCCTGTGTGGAGTTTGCATCTTCTCCCTGTGTCTGCGTGGGTCTCCTCTCGGTGCTCTGCTTTCCTCCCACAGTCCAAAGATGTGCAGGTCAGGTAGGTCAGCCATGGTAGATGCAGGCATATGGGGATAGGGTGGGTCTGGGTGGGATGGTGTTTGGAGGGTCAGTGTAGACTCGATGGGGTGAACGGCCTCCTTCCCCACTCTAGGAATTCTACGAAGAGATGGAAGGATGTGAGAATCGAGCAAGAATGTGAGATGGGATTTGACAGATCATGTGGGTAAGACTTGATGAACCAAATGGCCTTTTTGTTTCCATAACATTCCTGTTTAAAAGCTATCCAAAGTCATGCCAATAATAGTGAGCTGTAACCGAGAATGATACACTGAGTCTGAGATTGGGGCACTCTGGTTTTAGGTTGTTATACTGAGGCTATGATTTGTTGCTGGAAGGTTAGGAGGCTGATTGGAGCACATAAATAAGTTTTGGTAATTTCAATGTCGCAAATTCTGGTGCGCTGACTTCCTGAAACCCCACTCACCCTCAAATACAAATCGGGCTTTAACTTTCAGTACAAGATTCCCAATTCAATTTTCAAATTGCAGAAAGAAACCTGGAGTATGGCTGCAGTAGGAATCAGCTTAATAACTGAAGAATGAAATCAAAGGTCCTCAAGTCAAGCCAGTCCTTAATTTCCTATCATTTTAGCACTTTATCATTGATTCTGCTGAGTAGCATTTCAAAGTGCTGTTCCTGTCCAGTGTGTCCATATAAAATCCCTCTCTGTTCAATGTAGTCACTCAAAATTAGCAAAGAGGAATGCGACATGACAACATCTTACATCAGGACAGTGACAGAATACTTTCCACTGAATAACTGTCACACCTTGGGTCTTTTACAGCTTTTTAAAGATCACTGATCAAAGTGAAATAATTAATTAAAAACAAGATGATGAATAAATAATCACTGTCAATTGCTGGAAAACTTACCTGGTTCGCTGAAGGAATGGAATCTGCCATCCTTACCTGGTCTGGCCTACATGTGACTCCAGACCCACAGCAATGTGGGTGAATCTTACCTGCCCTCTGGGCAATTAGGGATAGGCAATAATGTGGAAAAATGTGAGCTTATCCACTTTGATAGGAGGAAAAGATATGCAGAGTATTTCTTAAATGGTGAGTGGTTGGAAAGTGTAGATGTACAAAGGGACCGAAGTGTCCTGAAAGCTAACATTGTGGGTGCAGCGAGTTGCTAGGAAGCCTCATGAAATAATAACCTTTATTGCAAGAGGATTTGAGTAGAGAAATAGTAAAATCTTGCTTCAGTTGTGTAGGAGCTTGGTTAGACTGCACCTGGAGTACTACACAGCTTTGGTATCCCTACCTCAGGAAAGATATTATTGCTATAGAGAAAGTACAACAAAGGTTCACCAGGTTTCTCTCTGGGATATTGGGAATGTCCTATGAAGGGGAATAGGGCAAACTGGGCTTGTACTATTGACAGTTTCAAGGAATAAGAGATAGTCTCTTTGGGAAACTTACAAAATACAGAAAGGGATAGACAGGGTAGATGCAGGTAAGATATTTCCCCATGAATTGGGAGTCTAGAATCTGGGAGCATAACTTAGGTCTGAGATGAGGAGAAATTTCTTTTACTCAGGATTGTGAACCTTTGTAATTCCCTGCCACAGAGGGCTGTGGAAGCTCAGTCTTTGAGTCTGTTGAAGATAGAGACTAAGATTATCAATGACATACAGGGTTATGGGGATGGGGTGGATAAAAGACACTGGAGTGTTCGATCAGCAGTAATTGTATTGAAGGGTGAGGCAGGTTCCTAAAGCTGAACAGCTGTCTCATTAACCTATATTCCCAGTAAGGGCTGGCTTAGCCAACGATACCCACAAGCTGTGAATGAGAAAGAAAAGGGGGATATCAGCCTGACGAATGTATCAGTCACTGTTCACTTCCCAATGGTTCGAAAAAATAAACTCTGATTGAATGCAAAACACAACATTGTCCTCCTTTTCTCCACAAATACTTGCAAGTTTAGAATCACACAACTTCAGTCCAGTTGGGTGTCAATGGCCAATCAAGACTGCAAAAAAGCAATTCAACTGGCCACCACAGCCTTGCAATAGTTTTCCTTATCAGGTATTTTGCTAATTCCCTTCTGAAAGTTATTATTGACTCTGTTCCCAATGCCTTTTCAGATAGTGAATTGCGGATCATAACAACTCACTTACTGCTCTCTCATGCAGGAAAATATCCACCTTGATTCATTAGTATCTGTAGAATCTCACTTTCAGAAATCTGAAAGCCAATTACTCTCAGTCACCAACACCAATTTCTGATCTCAAGTTTCCTTATAAACTGAATTTGAATTTAAAAAGGATCACTGCAGTACACATGGTCTTAAGCAAAGGTGATACAATCGATGAAAATCCTTCCTTCATGTTGCACGGAAAGATTAAGTCCCTCAGGTCATTAGAGCTAAGCCTCATCATCTGAAGATCCATTAAACATCAACTAAATGGAATCATGTGCCAATGACAAATATGGTACAGATGCTTTTACAGCTCCCTCAAAACAACAAGTTAAGCATACTTTACATTCATGACTGCTAGGTTTTAGTTAGGGATGAATAAATTAAATATATGGCATTGAGAAACATTATTGCCTATAATTCCTGTGTGATACAAGATTTCAAGGGGGAATAAAGGTGACCATGTCGCAGTGATGTAAAAATACAATGGCCATTCTATGCACAGCAAGATAGCACAAAAATGGTACTCTTCTTTCACTTCGTCGCAGGGTATGGGCATTCCTGTCTAGACCAGTTTGCCCATCCCTAGATGCCCAGAAAGCAATTAAGAGTCAAACACATTGCTGTGGGCCTGGAATCAGACGTAGGCTAGACTGGATAAGGGTGGCCCATCGCCTTCCTGAAAGGACGTTCGTAAACTGGACCACTGACGCTGGTTTCATGGTCATAATTAGCTTTTTACTGATGTCAAATGTTACGACTGCACTATGATGGGTTTTGAACCTGTATGCCCAGAACATTAACCCGTAGTTTGACATTTGTAGCTCAGAGTCAATACCACAATGCCTTGCATCCCCTGGGGAAAAGAAAACCTCTCAGGAATACTGGAGAAGCAAGGGTCTAGTAAAGATGAGAAGCTATTCATAAAAAAGCGCAACTGGATAATCAATGGAACTGAAATTTGGTAAAGCCCATTGTGACAATACTACGGCTTTAAGAGGTGTATTTGCTCCGGAGTTTTTTTTATGAAGAAAGGTTGTGACAGAGGTGACTGGTGATCTGCTCCAAAGTCAATAAAATAAATCACTTCTGAGGCCTTGAGACTTTTTAAAAATTAGAACAATAGAAGCAGCCTTAATGGGTGGAGTCAGGCTGCCATAGTACCAAGATTTTTAGTTTTCATTTTTCAGTAGCAGTTGCTGGATCTTGAAGCTGAGTTTGGAAACTGCAGTGCTACTCTCTTCCTCTCTCTCTCTTCCTCTCTCTCTCTCCCTCACACACACACACACACACACACACACACACACACACACACACACACACACACACAGTTTTCTCTTTATGTTTTTCCTCCTGGACCAGAGAATTACACGTGAGACAATCTATTTTACTGAATTTATCTTTGCCAAGTGTGTGTTTATGGAATGTTATTATATTGGAAGTTACTGTTTAGTAGTTAAACAATCCATTGTTCTGTTAAGTTTTCCAGTAGACTTAAGTTTTTCCAATTTCTTCTTTCTTTTGTTGTATTTTAATCATGGTGTCTGAATAAAATTTGTTTTACTTCAAACCTGGTAGTTGGGCCCATCGAATCGCACCTGGAACACAATGCCTGGCACTTGTCTTCAAAGCAAGAAAACATTAGGGTCTAGGCTATCTCCTTAATATATTCTGAGAGTTTGGCTTGGTCCATAACACGGTGGAGTTGAAAATCTGCAGTCTAGAGAGAAATATGTGGCTGTAGATTATAGCTGATACCTTGATGGTCATTCTGCAAAACTAGTATGGTCCTTACAGACTGAGGGGCAGCAGATGTAACATCACTAATTAAGAAATAGGACAGAGTGAGAAAGGGAACTACAGACTGAATAGTCTAATGCCAGAAGCAGGGGAAATGTTAAAATCTATTCTAAAGGTTGTGATAACTGGACATTATAAAAATAAAGATCTGATTTTGTGGAGACAACCCGGCTTTATGAAAGATATGTTTCATACACCTAAAGATTTTGAGTATGTTACAAGCAGAATAGATAAGAAACCAATAGCTGTGGTATATTTGGATTTTCAGAAGCTCTTGATAAAGTCTGACACCAAAGAAATTATGAAACAAAATTGGAGCAGATGGGATTTAGGGTAGTACACTGACATGGATTGAGAACTGGCTAACAGACAGAAAGTAAAAAGTAAGAACAAATGATGCATTATCAGACGAGAGGGCATTGGCCAATGGGATCTAGATGGCCACAATCTACATCACTGTCTTGGATGTGGGCACTAAATGTGTGATTTCTATGTTTGTTGATGACACAAAACTAGATGGAAATGTGTTTTGAGGAGAAGGATGCAAAGAGGTTCCGCTAGGATTTTTGTGTGTGTGTGTGTGTGTGTGTGTGTGTGTGTGTATGTGTTTTAGTGGAGCCCACTGGACCTTTCTGATGTGGAGCTTGATATCAAAATGGTCATCATGACTCCCCAAAATTCAGCTACCATAAACTTCAAATAAAAGGACATGAACAAATATTTGAGTTTCGGAGTACAAGGGCTTGATGGGAGCTTTTCAAAGGGGAGTATGATGTCTCTGAGTTGATTAGATCAACGAAAATTTCCCTCAGTAACCCCCGATGAAAAATAATGCTTTCTGAGCCGATTTCTCCACACTGCATGAGTGATTACAGCGCTGTGTTTGGAACAATGCTGAGTGCAGGGATGGTTTAGGGGAGCAAAAATCAAACAATTTCAAAATTACTGAAGTTCAGAAACCGGGGAAAGGGATGTATCAATTGCTTTTCCTGATTGAGGGCCCTTTTCAATCAACATTTGAAGGAAGTGGAGTGTACATGAAGTCTGCTTCCAGATGGCCAAGGAGTAAGACTAAGAAATTGGAGGAACATCTGTAATAACATCCTGGGACTGTACAGCAGCTCTGCTGGATTAACTTGATCTTCCTGGATAACTGGCCTATACTTCACTGTGGCCAACATGAGACAGCAGTGCTCAGTGGAGCATCACTAGATCCCGATCCTGGTAAATGACTAAGTGATCCCTGACACCTGTTTGGTCAACGGTGCAAAGAGTTGTCATTCAATGTAAAAATAAGCACAACTTGGGTCCAATGGATCAACCAGGCCAACTAGTTTCCTAAACAGTGAGAGATTGGGAAGCATTGATGATCAAAGGGGCCTGAGTATCAGAGAGTCATAGAGATGTGCAACATGGAAACAGAACCTTTGGTCCAACCAGTCCCAAACTAAACTAGTCCCACCTGCCTGTTTTTTGGTCCATATCCCTCCAAACATTTATTATTAATTTACCTAAATGTCTTCCATATGTTGTAATTGTAACTGTTTCCACCACCTTGTCTGGCAGTTCTATCCTGACACGAACTATCCTCTGTGTAAAAAAATTACACTGTATATCTTTTTTAAAATCTTTCTCCTCTCACCTTAAAAATATGTCCTATCGTCTTAAGATTCCCCACCCTAGGGAAAAGGCACCTGCCATTCACCTTACCGAGACCCTCATGATTTCATAAACCTCTTCCAGGTCACCCGTCAACCACCCACTTTCCAGTGAAAACAATCCCAGCCTATCCAGCCTCTCCTTATAACTTTTGTCTTTGTGCACGAGTCACCAAAAATTAACATAAGCAGGCGCCGCGAGCAGTTCAGAAAGTAAATTGACCACTTTTGTGAGAGATTTCAGTACAGAAGTCAAGATGTCTTGCTGTAATTATGTACAGCCTTGGTGAGACTGCACTTGGGTATTGGGCCCAGTTTTGGTCTCTTTAATGATGAAAAGATACACTTGTCATCAACAAGTGCAATGATGGTTCAACAATCTGATCCCTGGGATGGTTCAGCTGTTCTACGAGGAGGGATCATTCTAGGATCTTAAAAGAAGTGACCAGTGAGATAGTGGATGCATTGTTTTGTTGTTCCAAACAATCTTGATTTAGGGAAGATCCCATCTGATTGGACAATAGCAAATGTAACTCCTTTATTCAAAAGAGAAAGGAAACAGAAAGGAGGAGACTTCAGATCAGTTGGCTTATCATCTACCAGAGGGAAAAACCTTCTGAAATTCACTGATGACTCAAAGACGGGTGGCAACATCGCATGTGAGGAGGATGCAAAAGTACAGAATCAGATTAAATGAGTGGACAAAGATCTGGCAAGAGTAGTATTTGTGGAAAAATGAGACATTGCCCATTTGGAAGTCTATGGCTTATGAGAGAATGCTCTAGTGCATGAATTATAAAATGTTAGTATGCAGCTGCAGCAAGTAATTAAGAAATGCAATTGAGTAATATCACTTCTTGCAAGGCAAATTGAATGCAAAAACAGGGAAGTTATGCTTCAGTTAAACAGAATAATGAAGAGACTGTGCACAGATTTGGTTTCCAAGTTGAAGAGGGAGTAGTTGAGAGATGGCTTACCAAACTATTATTTGAGGACTTATGAGGAAAGATTGGACAGACTAAGCTTTTATCATGTGGAGTTTAGAAAACTACATTCTCCAAATAGCAGCTTATGATCGTTGACAGCTGAAAAATGTGTTGCTGGAAAAGTGCAGCAGGTCAGGCAGATTCCAAGGAGCAGGAGAATCAACGTTTCGAGCATAAGCCCTTCTTCAGGGATCACTGACAGGCAGCTTGCTCACCTGTTTCATCACAGAGGCTCCAGAGGCAATCCTTACTCAATGCTGCTCTGTAGTGTTAGCCTGGAGTCTGTGCTCTTGATGGATTTGAATTTCCAAGCCTCTGGTGCAGAGGTAAATGTAACTACAGTTGAGCAAAACCTACCCCCGCAGAACTTAGCTTCTGACAACATGGTGAAACTGTTGCTAAACAGGGTGTAAAGGATAAAGAGCAGTCTAACCAGTCTATACTGGTATTACGTACAGCCTTGGTGAGACTGCACTTGGGTATTGTGCCTACTTTTGGTCTCTTTAATGAAGGAAAGATATACTTGCCATCAACAAGTGCAATGATGGTTCAGCAAACTGATACTTAGGATGGTTCAGTCCAAGGTATAGCAAGAGAGAGAGAGAGAGAGAGAGAGGCAGATAGAGAGGGGGCTGAGAGAGAGAGAGAGAGAGAGAGAGAGAGAATGTTTATGCATGACTCAAGACTCATCCCATCCTTTCTCACTTAAACCTCTGATCATTACTCTTTATTCATGTCCCTGCAGTGTGGATAAAGGCCATTTGGCCCATCAAGTCTGCACCAATCACCAATCCTTAAAGATCATCCCACCTACAGCCAACACTTACCCCCCCATCCCCACCCCACCCCCCCACGCCCTACCCCAGTAACCCTGCACTTACCATCTCTTAATCCACCTGCACATCTTTGGACTGTGGGAGGTAACCGGAGCACCCTGAGGAAACCCACGCTGACATGGGGAAGAATGTGCAAACTCCACACAGACAGTGGCCCGAGGATGGGATCGAACCCCTACTGCTGGAATTGTGAGGTAGCAATACTGAGCACAGAGCTACCTATTCCCCATCTTTCACGTGTGCTTGTCCAGTTTCACCTTAAATGCATGTAGACTATTAATTTCATCAACTTCCCACAATCTCACCATTTTTATGGCTGTCACTGCTCTAGATTAAACTGATGGTGTTGGGATACATGATCCCAAAGGATAATGGAGAAGGTTCAAGGGCCAGCTTCTGTTCCTACTGGAGTGAGCAACATTTTTTAATAAAATGGAGCAGCATTCCAGAAATATAAAAGAAGTACTTTGAATATTCTTCAGGCTCGGTGAATGAGCTGGGTGAAAGCTAAATGGCTGTGCCTGGCTCTTGAGTAGGTGAATGTCAAGCCTTAACACATTACATAAGCTCAGCTCTCTGCTCACCAGCATTTTAATTCAGATTGCTAATTACAAACACCGCAGGTGTGCAGCATACACACAATGCTGACTGCATAAACAGCTGGTAACTATTCATCTCTGCCAGACAGAGCTTGGGCAGCAGAATCTGAATAACAAAAATATACAACAGCTAAGGGTGAAACATGACAAAGATTGGGGTGCAGAGAGGGATGAGAATTTGGTAAACCGTCCTCATCCTGCTGCTCCAAGGGAGGGACCCACCTGTGATGAAGTAGCTGAGCTCGGCGTTCAGGCCATCGTCACTGTCGCTACAGTTGAGATGGACCACCTTGTGATCCCTGGGCACGTCCTCGGAGAGAGAGATATCATATACAGCTGGGTGAAATGTAGGAACCTCGTCATTTATGTCCAGCACTGAAACAAACAACAATTGAAAGGAGGAAGTTGGTGTTAAGAACTAAACAGGAAAGGCAATGGAATAGTTTACTCTCACTAGACTATTAATCTAGAGACCTAGGTATGGCTCTAGCGACCGGGATTCAAATCCCATCAAGGCATGAAATCGGCAGGTTTGGTGCTGGTTAGAATCACAGAAACCTGCAGTGTGAAAACAGGCCCTTTGGCCCATCAAGTTAACACTGACCCTCTGAAGAGCATCCCACCCAGACACACCTCCCACAACACTGCATTTCCCAAGGCTAATTCACACAGCCTGCACATCCCCGGACACTGTGGGCAATTTCTCATGGCCAATCCATCTTTGGATTGTGAGAGGAAACCTGAGCACGCAGAGGAAACCTACTCAGACACAGGGAGAATGTGCAAACTCCAAGGGTGGAATCAAACCCAGGTCCCTGGTACAGGGAGGCAGCAGTGCTAACCACTGAGCCACTGTTAGGTGGACTGGCCAGGCTACATTGTTCTGCACTGTCAGGGATGTGCAGGCTAGGTGGATTAGCTATGGGATTTATGGGGATAGGAGGGGCGGAACTCTTCGGAGAGTTGGTGTAGACTCAATGGGCAAAATTGCACTGTAGGGCATTCTATGATTCTAACAAAACTCTGGAATTAAGAATCCAATGTTGACCATGAAACTGTTGGGAGGAGAAACCCACTTGGGAAGGAAGCTGCCATCTTTTCCAGGCACAGCCTGCGTGTGTCACAGCAATGTGGCTGAATCTGAACTGTCCCTTTGAACAATCCAAGCCAGCAGGGCCCACATCCTGGGAATGAATTTTTAAGGAAATGGGCTTCAATGAAGCCAGTAGAATGGGTCCCTCTAACCTTGCTCGGAGGCAAGCTGCACTCATCAGGACAAAGGCAAGAATACAAATCCTCAGCCAAGGAGCTGTTGTGGTGTCGTGGTAACGTCTCTACCTCTGAGCCAGGAAGCCCGGGTTCAAGTCCGACCAACTCCAGCGGTGTGTCATAACATGTCTGAACAATTTGATTAAAATGACAATAAATGCTCATGCTGAGGGGCTGTTGTGGTGTAATGGTAGTGCCCCTACTCCTGAACCAGGAGGTCTGGGTTCAAGCCCCACCTGTTCCAGAGATGTATCTGAATGGATCAATTAAAATTATCTACACAGCCTGAGCTGATCAGAATCAACTAATCAACACCCAGCCTCCTAAGGTAGAAATTATTATGAGGGCTTGAAGTTTGGCATTCTTGCATTTGTCCTGATGAGAGCAGAACAAATGACCTTCGATTCAGATGAGCCCCCATCATTGAGCTCCAACCTCCTTCTCCTCCAATACAATAAGAGTAGAGGGCAGCTTGGTGGCTCAGTGTTTAGCACTGTGGTCTCGCAGTGCTAGAGACCTAGGTTCAATTCCAGCCTCGGGTGACTGTCTGTCTGGAGTTTGCATGTTCTCCCAGTGTCAGTGTGGGTGTCCTCTGGCTACAATAGCGGTGGTGGACCAGGTAATGGTTCACTTCTTCAAATACCTTCCTCCACTTTCTGCCCTACACTCTCGGGGGATGACACCTCTGTGAGTGAGTGAGTGGGAAGGGGTGCAGCCATAGCAAAAACATAAAGTGCTGGAGAAACTCAAGCTTGGCTCCAAAGCAGATTCATACTGGACTCAGAATGTTAACTCTGTTTCTCTCCCTCTACAGATGGGTCAGGCCTGCTGAGTTTCTCCAGCAATTTCTGTGCTAGGTGCGGATAAACCGATTTAATTCATGAATGCACACAGTCCTTCCTGAAATTTGGAGATCTAATAAAGGCTTGTAAAATATTGTTCTCCTGTCAGTACTATTGATCCAGGACATTTCAAAATTGTTACTGCTTACCCCTGATGGTCAGGGTGCTGGTGGTGCTCCTCGGTACCATCCCTGCATCTCTGGCTATCAACCTCAGGTAATACTCCGCGATCTGCTCTCGGTCCAGCGTCGTGGTCGACATGATTAATCCTGTGCTAGAGTTGAGCACAAAGTCCAACCTGGGCATGCCCACTTGCATAGAGTATGTGACCATCCCATTGGAGCTCTCGTCCGGATCCAGCACTGATACCTGGTGTTGGAGAGAGGGAAGCAGAACTGTACCTGGGAACAGTCTGAAAGGGAGCAAGACAAACCAGGAGGGGGCAGGAGGGGACAGAGAGGGGAAAGGAGGGGAGAGGAGAGGGAGGGGACCAGAGGGGACAAGAGGAGGAAGGGAGGGGACAGGAGAGGAAAAGGAGAGGAGGGAGGGAAAGGAAGGTGTTGAGAGGCGACGGGAAGGCTCTGGAAGGGAATGGGGGGGAGAGGAGGGTGAAAAGAGGGGGGAAGGAGGCAAAACGTGGGGAAAAGAAGGGGAAGAGAGGGGACAGGAGGGGAGAAGATGGGACAGGTGGGGGAGGAGAAGGGAGTGGGAGGAGGGAAAGAGGGGGAAGGGAGTTGAAGGGAGGTGGAGGGATGAGGGAAGGAGGGAATGGGAATGTGAGAGAAATGGGGAAGGGGCAATACTCTTTGCGAGCACAGGAAGGAGGAGGCCAGTCAAGGTGGTCCCCACAGGAGGGGAGGGGCAAAACACCACAGGCCAGAGAGTGAGAGACGGGAGAGAAAGCTGGAGGAGGTCTCAGGAACAGGAGATGGTGATTCAATGAAGGGAGTTGAAGACAAACACAAGGAATAATAGGCCATTGATTACATCATGGCTGGTCTCTATAGTTTATCTCTATCTTGTATTGGTTCTGGAACTATCAAGTTCTTTGGCCAGCAATAATCTATCAAGTGCAGTTTCAAAAACGTTCAATTGAACCCCAGAACCTACAGCCTTTTGTGGAAGAACATTCTGGATTTCAGAAAGAACAGGTGCTGATTTGAGGAGTGCTCAAAGTTCAGGACATTAAATTGCTGCCACAGACAAGAGGGTTTCCCAGCACAAATCCTGCAGTTCTCTCCTGGGTTGACATTGCTAGAACCTTCCATGGTCTGTACTGGATGAGCTGTCCTCGTCATGAGATCAGGGAATTGTCGCTCGTCTGTGACTGTAAGTTGCAGAAACACTTAACGCCTTTGAAGCACTTTGCTGCTGATGTGGAGTGGTCAATCATGATAAGTATTAAATAGGTAAAATAATCTCAAAGGGAACAACAATTTATGCCAAATGAGAGGAAAAAGTGCTGATTAGTCACAGTCACAGAGTCATACAGACCTTTCGGCCCAACCAGTCTGTGCCGACCATAATCCCAAACTAAACTAGTCCCACCTGCCTGCTCCTGGCCCATATCCCTCCAAACATTTCATATTCACGTATTTATGTAAATGCTTTTTAAATGTTGTAACTCTATCCACATCCACCACTTCCCCGGAAGTTCATTCCACACACGAACCACCCTCTGTGTAAAAATGTTGCCCCTCATGTTTTTTTTTTAAATCTTTCTCCTCTCACCTTAAAAATATACAGCCTGGTTTTGAAATCCATCACCTTAGGGAAAGGACACCTGCCATTAATCCTACCTATACCCCTTGTGATTTTAAAAACCTGTATAAGGTCATCCCTCAACCTCCTAATCTCCTGTGAATAAAGTCCCAGCCTAATCAGCCTCTCCCTATATCTCAAACCTCCCACTCTTAGCAACATCCTGGCAAACCTCTTCTGAACCATCTCCAGCTTTATAGTATCCTTTCTATAACAGGATGACCAGAACTGGACACAGTACTCCAGAAGAGGCCTCACCAACATCCTGTACAACCCCAACATGACATCCCAACTCTGTACTCAAAGAACTGAGTAAGGAAGGTAAGCAAGCTAAACACCCTCTTAACTACAGTGTCTACATGGGATGCAGACTTCAAAAGAATTGTCTACCTGAATCCCTCGGTCTTTCTGTTCTAAACAAAGTTGGCAAGTCAACCATGAATCAGCGCTGCTTTCTCATGCAGTATAAATTGTTGTTCCCTTTGAAATTTGGAATTCTTGCATTTGTCCTGATGGATGCAAGATTAAACATTTTGACAGCAATTTTCCCCTTTCAGAAATACCAGTATATTTTCTGGTACTGTTCCACTCCTTACCTTCACTAATTTAAAGTTTCCACATACTTGGGGCTGAGGTAAGTGCATCTGGACCTGGGGCAGAGCTGACAACAGACGGAAGAGTTTCCAGTGGCCAGTGGTCCAATCCTCCTCACTTAGAAGATGGAAGATAGGAGCAGGAGGAGGCCTTTCAGCCATTGGAGCCTGCTCCATGATCCATCACGGTCACGGCCTAGTGTCCAACTCAATAACCTAATCCTGCTTTCTCCCTATAACCTTTGATCTCATTCTCCCCCAGCCACCTCTTGAATACATTGAATGTTTTAGTATCAACTCCTTCCTGTGGTAATGAATTCCACAGGCTCATCACTCTTTGGACGAAGAAATGAGTCCTCATCTCCGTTCTACCCCAAATCCTCAGACTGTTCTGGACACACCCATCATCGGGAAGGCCCTCCCTGCATCTACCCTGTCTAGTCCTGTTAGAATTTTATAAGCCTGTATGAGATCTGCCCTCAGTTGTCTGAACTCCAGAGCAAACAATTTTAACTGAACATCACACATTTGTCCTAGGGGTGCTCTGTGAAGTTATACTATGGTCTTATTTTGAACAAGGAAGAAGTTTGCAATGCCGGAAAAGCGCTAGGAGAAGGTGAGGCCTGCAGATGCTGGAGATCAGAGTCGAGTGTGTGGTGCTAGAAGAGCACAGCAGGTCAGGCAGCATCTGAGGAGCAGGAGAGTCAATGTTTCGGGCATAAGCCCTTCATTGGGAATGAGCGATGTTTCGGGCATACGTGATGAAGGGCTTAAGGCCGAACGTCGATTCTCCTGCTCCTCGGATGCTGCCTGACCTGCTGTGCTTTTCCAGCGCCACACTCTCGACTCTGATCTCCAGCATCTGCAGTCCTCACTTTCTCCTAGACGTTTGCAATGACCTGGAAGCAGTTACCTGAAAAATGGAAGAAGAAACAGGCAGACCCTCTGGGACCTCAGCAGTGAACGGCAGGTTTTGGAAAACTGGGTCATTGTCATTGAGATCCAGCAGGTTTACGGTAACAATGGTGCTACTGGAGGCTTGTAGTGGAGGTTTTCCCCCTGCAACAGAATAATGGGATAAGGCAACAGAGAATACAAGGACATAGAAACATCATAACGCAGAAAACTAGGAACAAGACTCGGCCATTCGGCCCTTCCTGCCTGATCCAACAGGTTAACCAACTGAGTACCCCGTTCCCCCTTTCTCCCCATGCCCTTTGATCCCTTTAGCCTTAAAAGCTATACAGGGTTCCTTCCTGAAAACATTAAATAATTGGAATTCAACCAATTTCTGTGGCAAACAACTCCACAGGCCATACCATTCTCCAGGTGAAGAAATTTCTCCTTATGTCAGTCCGAAATGGCCTACTCTGTATTATTAAACTGTGACCCCTAGTTCTGGATTTCCCTAGCCATTGGGAAAATCCTTCCTGTGTTTACTCTGTCTTCGTCTAGACATCAAGAAATAGGAGACGATGCAGACCACTGGGCTCATCTAGCCGGTCCCACCACTAAACGAGCCTAGGGCTGACCTCCTCCCTCAATTTCACAATCCTGATTCCTCTGCACATTCCTCAATGTCTAAAACCCTCCTGACCTTAGTCTTGAATACATCCAAGGAAAGAGCATCCACACCCATCTGGGATACAGATAATGACTGAATACCTACAGTGGGCAAGCAGACTATTCAGCCCATCAGGTGCACATCGATCCGCCGAAGTCCAACCCACCCAGACCCACCCTATCCCTGGAACCCTACATTTTCACCTGACCTGCACATCTTTGGACTGTGGGAGGAAACCGGAGCGCCCAGAATAAACCCACACAGACACGGGGAGGATGTGCAAACTCCACACAGACAGTCAGCGATGGGTGGGATGTGAACCCAGGTCCCTGGTGCTGAGAGGTAGCAGTGCTAACCACTGTGCAACCCCATATCAGTTGCATTGCTGGGTCTGGAGTCACATGTTGGCCTGACAGGGTAACAGCAGCAGATTTCCTTCCCTGAAGGAATTAGTGAACAAGGTGAGTTTTTACAATATTTAACAATGCTTGGCACAGTCACAGTTAATGAGACTAGCTTTCAATTCTGTACATGAGGAATTATGAAATTTGTTTCCTGAACATGCCAAAGTATCGTCTGCAGAATTGTGACTGCGATGAGTGTAGCTAGGGCACAGCAAGAGCAAAGGCACATGTCGCGTGCTTTCCCAATTATGAATCCAACTGCTGTGAAGACTTGCAGCAAAGAAGGAAAGACCTTCCAAATTACAACACATCACGTTAGCAAGATAAGAAGCTGCTCCATTAGCAGGGTGCCAATCACTCAGTGTACCCAAGAGATAAGCTCCGGAGCACTGCCAATAGAATGACTGACAAGCACAAAGACCAGCGTGAAAATAGAAGAGAAGGAACACGATTTCCCTGATGCAGCAAGGTGTCCCTTATAAAGTGCACTGTCGGCACCGTTCGGGCACTCACATACAGTAAGGGAAGAGAGGCAAAACCACCTTGATCAGCTGTTGGTGTGTAGTAGCAGCAGCACAGCATCATATTATTTATGAATGGGTCCCATACAGAGTGGGGAGAATTTCTCTTGGACATCTCCTCAGTGTCAGTGAGTGTGTTGGATGAAAATGGACTGTCCTGTGGGGACTTAGAAGAATAGAGTGCTGCTAACAATCAAACAAGGATGACTTGATATCTTTTTTAAACTACATCAAAGATGAAGGAATGAATTTATATTTATATTTTGTCTTTTGTGTTGTGAGCATCTCCCAAATGGCTTAACCACCAATGAACTACTTTGGTGAAGAACTCACTGTTAAATTAGCAGCTGTGTTTCCTTATACAGTCTATTCTGACATAACGCAATAGTTCCATTCCCATGTGATCACTCATTATAAGAAAATTGAGTAATAACTGTGCCATTTAAACCAATGAAACTGGAATCGCATTATAGCCAATATAGCTAAAGAAAATCTGCATCCTACAAATAACAATCTAAATTCTTCAATCGCATTATAGCCAATTCGTATTGAAGAAATATATGTTACAGCAGAACCGGCTATAGATGAGTCCAACCATTTTCAATGTTTTAATTTATCTCACATTGATATGTCTTTTTTTCAATGCTCTGCCATCTCAAAGCATTTCTCTGCACCATCTCCTGTATCCACATTTTTGCATTTGCGAATGGTCTCTCCCTACCTTCAAGCTCATCGCTGTCACAATAGTTATGGTCACCAGCACCTGATCCCCTGCCCTGGTGTCTTGAGATTCGTGCTATGTTCTACAAAGAGCACAAGATCAAAGTCTGCGTGGGTTTCCTCCGGGTGCTCCGGTTTCCTCCCACAGTCCAAAGATGTGCGGGTCAGGTGAATTGGCCAAGCTAAATTGCCCGTAGTGTTAGGTAAGGGGTAAATGTAGGGGTATGGGTGGGTTGCGCTTCGGCGGGTCGGTGTGGACTTGTTGGGCCGAAGGGCCTGTTTCCACACTGTAAGTCTAATCTAATCTAAAAAAAAAGTATATGATTGAGGACTGAAGGTTGGACTCTCGTTGGAGGGTTCAATTAACCTTCCAAACCTCCTCACCCTCTTGTTTCCGGGTTGCTCCGAACCCCTTCAGAAAGCCCACAGGTTTGTTCCTGGTTAATGTACCACTCTCAATTTATTAAACAAAATGGGAATGCAATTCCAGGAAAACGTGATATTAGCTTGTGGCATGGTGGCTCAGTGGTTAGATCAGCTGCCCCACAGTGCCAGGGACCCAGGCTCGATTCTGCCCTCGGCTGACTGTCCGTACGGTGTTTGCACATTCCCCCTGTGTCAGTGTGGGTTTCCCCCTACAGTCTGAAGATGTACAGGTTAGGTGGATTGGCCATGCTAAATTGCCTGTAATGTGTAGGCTAGATGGATTAACCATGGGAAATGCAGAGTTATAGGGTAGGGGGATGTTCTTTGATGGGTCAGCGTGGACTTGGTAGGCCGAATGGCCTGCTTCCATACTGCATAGGTTCTATGATCTCTCGATTACTTCACAAGATCACCAATAACTCACGATCTGTGACTGACACAACGATTTTCCTCATCATCTCAGCATCCTTGGCATCTGTATTCTCGCGGTCTAACACCACTCCAGATGTGCGGATTTTCCCTGTGGTCCTGTTGATTCGGTAGAATCGATTGGGAGGGTTGATGGTGTACACTACAGAACCATTCTCACCCCGGTCTGGGTCAAAGGCTGACACCTGTGGAAGACAGGCACGTGACACTGTTGTCCAGCTTTAGTCAATCAGTAAAGGTGTTTAGACACAGTGGGGGAGAATGGATGGAGGGAGAGGAGGAGAGGGGAGGAGGGAGAGAGGGAGGAGGGACACAGGGAAAGACGTAGGGGAGAGAAGGGTGGAGGGGTTGAGGGAGGAGGGGGAAAGGGTGGAGGCAGTGGGGAGAGAATGGGGAAGGAGAGAGGGAGGAGGGATAGACTGAGGAGGTGGAGAGTGGAGGAGGCAGATGGGGAGAGAAGGGGAGGGAGAGAAAGGGGGAGGGGTAGAGCAAGGAAGGGGAAAGGGTGGAGGAAGAGAAGGGAGGAGGTGGAGTGAGGAGGCAGGAGATGGGGAGAGAATGGGGAAGGAGAGAGGGACAAGGCGTAGAGTGAGGAGGTGGAGTGGATGGAAGGAGATGGAGAGAGAAGGGGAGGGAGAGAAGGGAGGAGGGATAGAGCAAGGAGGAGGAGAGGGTGGAGGAAGACAAGGGAGGAGGTGGAGCGGGGAGGTGGGAGATGGGGAGAGAAGTTGATGGAAAAAAGGGGGCGGGAGAGAAGGGAGGAGGGGTAAAGTGAGGAGGGGTAGGGGAGGAGGGTGAGAGGGAGAAGGGGGACGGAGCAAAGAAGGAGAGGAAGAGAAGGGAGAGATATTGGGCAGGGTGGGAAGGAGGAGCTGAAGGAGAGAGGAGAGATGGGGAGGGGGATGAGTAGAGTTTGAAAGAGGGAGGAAGTGAGAAAGTGGGATTTGGGAGAGGGGCGTTTTGCGAGAGAGGATGGGGGTAGGAGGGGAACATGGGACCAGGAAACAAAGATGCAAATGTTAAATATAGATCATAACAATCAAGAAACTAGGAGAACTATACAAAATAGAACCTAGAGCCAAATATAAGGTGATTGAAAAATAAAAGATTAAGAAAAATTCCATACATAGGTAAATGACTGGCTTTTGTAAGCAGACATAAGGAACAAAAACAGAATTACTTTAAGACTCCTGCACATCTCTATGACTCCTTCACCTTGATGACTGATATTAAACGGGTGTTCCATCCATTATGTATAAAGATGGTGAGTGTACTTAAAAAAACAGTAAATGAGACTAAGATAATTGGGATCCAAAGATTCCAAGAGAGGTTTGATGAGGAAACAATGGAACATTTTGAGCATTGGAACAGTAGAAGGTCTCTTAGCCCTGAGTGTTAGCTCTGCAGTTCAGTGGGATCCTTGTTGATCTATGACTGAACTCCATATACTTCTCCTTGGTACATATCCCTTGATGTTATGGGCTGACAGAAACCTATCAATCTCAGAATTAAAATCAACTGATCTAATATAAATTGCAGAAGAAAGTTCCAAATTTTCACCATTCTTCACCTGTATGAGTATTTCTTCACTCCTGTCACAGAGGGTGGCTGAGGGTTTGAATCCTGTTTGTCCAGTGTTAAAATCTGAATTCAGCAAATATCTGGAATACAAAGCTAATCTAATAGTGCCAATATGAATAGTATCGTAAAAACCCATCTGTATTGTATTGTAAAAACTAATCTGGTCTGGCCTACATGTGCCTCCAGACCCACAGTAATGGGGATGGCTCTCACCTGCCCTGTGGGCAATAGATATTGGTCTAGGCAGTGATGTCCATATCCCAGGAATGAATAAAAAAAGTCCCAAAAGCCTTAGTTTTAGCCTACACACCTTGCCTGAAGCTCTTTGCCAAGTGGGAATGATTTTTCCCAATCTCACATCTCTGTTCATTCCCTAGCTAACAATGTTGATTAAACCACCTGTTCATCCTTCTAACTTCCAAGGGACACAATCCACGTTTGCTGATTCCTTCCTTGTAATTAGCAGCAGGCACACATACATTACGCTCTCTCCAAAGTCAATGTGAACATCTTATTCATTCATTGGCCAGACCAGCATTTATTGCCCGTCTCTAATTGCCCAGAGGGCAGTTAAGAGTCAACCCCATTGCTGTGGGTTTGGAGTCACGTGTAGGCACGACCAGATAAGGATGGCACTTTCTTTCATTTAAGGACATCAGTGAACCAGATGGATTTTTCCAACAATCGACAATGGTCATTGTTAGACTCTTAGTTCCAGATCGTGAGCTGCCAGAGGAAGTGATGGAGACTCATATGAATGCAACATTTAAAAGGCATCTGGATGGGTAAATAAATAGGAAGGGTTTGTAGAGATATGGACCGGGTGCTGGCAGGTGTGACTAGATTGGGGTGGAATATCTGGTCGGCATGGATGAGTTGGACTGAAGGGTCTGTTTCCGTGCTGTATATCTCTATGATTCTATTTCTACAGAATTCAAATTCCACCATCGGATGTGGCAGGATTAGAACCTGGGTCCCCAGAAAGTTATCTGGGTCTCTGGATTAACAAGCTAGAAATAATATCATTAGGCCATTACCTCCCCCTTAGGTCTGTTACCCGGAATGGCTTCCTGTAGCCTGAGCCTGGTCATTAGGGTGGGCATTGCGGTGTGGCACCAGGAGAGCTCTGAACTGGCAACTGTGTCAACTTTGAGGTGAAACCTCGAGTTCCTGCTGTTTCACTTGGGACACTCAGAGGGAGACCCCTTGTCGTATCCAACACCTCCCAGCAAAAAGAACGACAAACGATCCTTTTAGCTCAGGTTTAGTGGAATCTTGCTGTGCACTGAATCGTGCATGCACTTATTCATCCAACAATGACAGCATCTCAAAGTAATTAATCATTGAAGATGCTTATGACAGAGAGAGAACAAGGAAACAGGACTCACTGGGACATTGATAACTGCACTACTGACAGCTTGTTTATAAACAGTATGAATAATGCAATATTGATAACACAAGGATCGTTTTTAAGAGATTGAGACCCTGTCAAATTCTGCAGCTACAAGGTTCTCTTTCCTGAGGGGCATCACTGAGGAAATTAGCCGTCATAACTAATTTTCACTTTGTCATAATAACAAACTCACTTTGTGACCATTTGTTTCACAAGTCTAGTCCAACCTTCAATTTAATTGGTCTGCCCTGAGCCTGTGCAGATTCATAGATCAGTCTGCACTAACAATGATGTGAGCACAATCAGAGATACTTTATGATATTTAATTGTTCAATTATCTTTTGTCTAGACAACACAGACTTTGTGGCTGTGTATATATTCACACACCACACTGACACGTAATCAATAATTCAGATACTGAGATTTCTCACCGTAAGCCGAGCAGTGTATTTAAATCACATCTACCTAACGTTCATACAAACACACTGATAGCATTTACAAAGCACTCATCTTGTAACATCCTCTGAATCCTAATAAAAAAATCTGCTGTGCAATAAATCTCGTCAATGTTTCTGCACTAGAGGAAAATTAACAATCCATCAGGAAGTATGTTTACACACAACGAGGTAACACTTTCACTTGTGAAGCACCTTGTCACATTTCTCTGCCATATAACACATGAATAAAGTTGGGTAACTCCAGCTTTATTGAGACATAAAGCACATAGTGGGGACTTGTACCAGCAGCAGGAAGGTGAATGCCTGACCTCTTACTCTATTTCAGATGATTTTGACTGGGGAAGTAAAATTGGACAGGATACTGAGAGCTCTCCCTGCACCTCTTGCTATGTAGAGCTGCAGGACCTTCAATATTAAACCAGCCGGAACAACTGATCTGAAAGGATTACAGCTCGGTCAATGCAGCGCCAACTCAGCGTGGATTGAGAGCTGATGTCTTGAGGATGGGGTTTAAACCAAATCCTTCTGATTGAATGGTGTGGAGGTGCTGGTGTTGGACTGGGATGAACAAGGTCAGAAATCACACAACACCAGGTTATTGTCCAACAGGTTTATTTGAAATCACAAGCTTTCAGGACATTTCACCTGAGGAAGACACAATGCTCTGAAAACTTGTGATTTCAAATAAACCTGTTGGACAATAATCTGGTGTCATGTGATTTCTGACCTTCTGATTAAAGCCTGAGAGATTTTAACATGATCATGGGTGTCAGATGAAGGCAATCAATCTCAGGTTTGATTATAGATGTCCACTCAAACTTACATTCAGTGACATGAAGATGTTACAGTTAGGGGAATTACTTCCTTTTGTTCAAACACTTCTATGGTCTGACTCCTGTCCAGGTCCACAAACTCCTCCAGCCACACAACCCTCTGACACCTCTGTGCTCTTCCAACTCTGGTCTCTTGTACATCTCTAACTGCTTCACAATTGGTGGTCATCCCTTCTGCTAACTGAGCACTAAACTTTGGATTTCCCTTCCTCCTCATTTCTCTCTCTCTGTCTCTTCCTTTAAACGCTCCTTAAAACTGACCTCTTCCACAAAGATTTTTCTCATCTCTTCTAAAGTCTCCTCACGTGACGTGCTGTGAAATGTTGTTTGGTAATACCGCCATGAACAAAAAACAGGAGGAGGCCACTCGGCCCTTCAGGCCTGATGCACTGTACAATAAGATCATGCTGATCTCGGTTTAACCCCGATGTGACATTCCTGCATATCCCCAGTAACAGAATCCCTACAGTGTGGAAAAAGGTCCTTCAAATCCACACTGACCCTCTGAAGAGTAACCCACCCAAACTCATTCCGTATTACTCTACATTTACCCATAACCTACACATCCCTGAACACTATAGGCAATTTAGCACGGTCAGTTTGCCTAACCTGTACATCTTTGGACTGTGAAAGCAAACCAGAGCATCCAGAGGAAATCCACACAGGTATAGGGAGAATGTGCAAACTCCACACAGACAGGCTGGAAATGAACCCAAGTCCCTGACACTGTGAGGCCACAGTGCTAGCCACTGAGCCAGCATGCTACCCTATCTGTAATCTCTCATCCCCTTGCTTGTCAACAATCTATCTCCCTCTGCCTTAAAAATATTTAAAAGTTCTGCAACCACTGCCTTTTCAGGAAGGGAATTCCAAAGACTCTCAACCCACTGAGAGAGACATTTGACACATGTCCCTAGGTGCCTGAAGAAAGGCACATTTTATCAAAGCTTTTATGTTTTGTACTCGTCAGGACAATTCTCAAGAACACCATTGTAAAGGAAAGACATTTTGTATTGTACAAGAAAAACATTCTGATATTAAGCAGGTGGACTCTGATTGGCAGATTTGTTGCCTCAATGGCAACATTCCTCATAGCAATGCCTCTACCAATCATAACCCACTTGCCAAACAATCAGCACTCTCCTCTATACAGCATAAATGTAATTTTTCCTTTAGATTGGCATTCTTGAAAGCCGTCCTGATGAGTGCATGACAAAACACTGACAGAATACGTCAAGTTTCAACAATACCCAAGCTCCCCTAGAAAAAGCAATATTTTGCATAACTGGCTAAATAAATGCAATATTTTGTGATGAGTGACCATGAATGCAGATTATTAATGAAAACGAACTGTGCGTAGCACAGAACAACACAGCTACAAGAACATCTATTTCACATGGCAGGGCCTTAACTCCCATGTATTTAGTACAAATGGTGGCTGTATCAGTGCGCGTAACAGTGCTGGTGGAGGGTGTGAGTGCCCATTTTTGTGTCCATGTATTTTAAGGAGTACAGTTACTACCAACCACAAGGGAACAAGCTGCATTTGGCAATAAGCAAAAGGCAATGTCTTTGTAGTGATTGGAACAAGGTTCCCAGATGGATCTCATTGACTAGGAGATCCCTGACTGGGGCTGTTAACCTGGACCAATCAGGGAGCCCTGGCTGACAGATATAAACATGAATCTTTGCTCTCTTGTGGCACAGAGGTACTGTCTCTACCCCTTGAGCAAGAGACCTGGGTTCAAATCCCAACTGCTCCAGGGATGAGTAATATGATTCCTGAACAGGTCGGTTAGGAAAACAGGTTGTACAAACAGGAGTCTCAGAGAGGCTCCTTATTCTAGGGACTGATCCTGCACAAACTGGTCACTGATGTACGGCACTGATGGTATACTGGACTCTGTGCATTTATTTCAGTACTGTAGGCTGAGGGGATGTGAAACTCAATCCCCCTTGGGACACTCACGCAATGACATTCTTGATCTTCCCTTTGTTGATGTGTATTTATAGCATTCTAAGATGAACAAGGTGACTTCCTGGGATTGACTTCCTGATGAAGGGCTCTGGCCCGAAACGTCGAATTTCCTGTCCCTTGGATGCTGCCTGACCTGCAGTGCTTTAACCAGCAACACATTTTCAGCTCCTGGGATTGACTTCCATCAACACTTTGAAATATTTGGAAGAAACCACTTACAATGTTGTTGGCACAAAGCAGCCAGGAAGCATCTTTACCCCAGAACTTTGGTTACTGCCGTTTAGTTAAATTGCAAGCCATGGGCAGACAGAGGATGGCATGAGATCAGGCAATGGAACAGGCGCACATTAAAGTCATTTATAGCATTGAAAGGTGCTGTGAGTCTCATTCAGTCAACATGCTGAATCTTATGCTGTCATGAATTATAATTTCTGGGTCACTTCAGCCAACCAGCCCAACCTCAGAAATATTTACATTGGGCAAATAGAAAATGAAGACCCTCGGCCATACAGCTGTGCTGGGGTTTCAGGGGTCATGGATGCATTCAGGCTGAAACATAGCAGTGATTTCACTGCACACTTCCCAGAGTGAATTCAAACCCTCACGCACACATTGTGGGAATGGTAAAATACTTACTGTGATAACATCTGTGTCAACGGGTGACATTTCAACCACATTGGCTAAGTATGGTTCATCCTTCCAAATGGGACGATTATCATTTATGTCATGTAGAGTTATATTCACCTGAAACAATTCGCAAAATGTCTTAAATCAGCAAAGTATGTGAAAGAGACAATCCCTCAATTATTCAAGGCCTTGTAAAATCGTTCTCTTCTGAGCTCTTGGTGAGGTGGGATTGGGTTAGGGTTAAGATCAGACATTTTGGAACTTCTCAAATGTTACAGCTAACTTGCAACTGCTGTAAAATCAAGCAGGAACGATTCTTCACTCTCTCCTCCCTGTTTTGTGTTTTGTCACTGCCTGATCGTGTTTCCTTTCCCAAGGTGGTGTTGCCGAACTGCAAGGATGAAGGAGTGTTCTGTCTTTGGAGTTAGCAGATTTTACCCTTTAATACAGCACTAAGCAAGTCCCGAGAGTGTGAAAATGTGGTCTGTGGCTTTCCTTGTCCCAGTCGAGTACCTCATCAAACAGAGCTCCAACCAACCAACAATTCACCAGTAGGGTTGTTTCAGGTTTCACTATGAGTCTGTAACCTGGTGACCCTGACCACTAACGAACATGCCCCCAATTTGTGTTCCATTGGAACGGAAGCTGGGACAGGGCGAAATGCACTCTGCCAGGTTACGCCCCAAGTTGCAAAATTGAAAATGTTCAAGTTGCGGCTCCAGACTGATTTGTGGGACAGGTTTCACATCTCTCTCCCTCTGCAGTGCAGCAGCATCCCTTTATAGGCTTGGGGAGCTGATCTTTGGGTGTACAAACTCAACTAATTAACCGACACTGAATTAGTGATGCCCTAGGGCTATCTTTTGTCTTGCTCAATGTAATGATTGCAGCTGATGGAGATATTGCACTAGTCAAATCCCAGAGTGAAATCTGGCTGATATGTTTCATTTTTGCAGTTGGTTAATATAGTGGTTAGTCACTGAAACACACTCACACAAGGCTGCAGCTGATCAATAACAACAGAAGTTTAGGACATAAAAGAAATAAACAAACAGAATGATATACATAGGACGCTCAGAAAGATCTTGGCACAAACATCAAAACAAGTTTATTTAACCGACCATTACAGAGACATAATCCCAGAGGAATATCGCCCCTATCTTGGCTTAATGTTACTCTACACAACTGATGCTTTCTGGTTTGTTTCTCGTGAACCGTGCAGACAATTTTATGAGCTCAATTTTCTGTTTTTTTTTTGGCTAGGTCTGAATTCCATCACTTTTTTGGAGGGTGTCTGTTCACACTGCTGAGTGTTGTCCTATCAAATTAGCCTCATTAATTACTGACCTCATTCTCATGGTGTCTCTCATGGTGGATTTTTACCCCATCTTACCTTGTGCTGTTCCGCAAACACCTCACCACACTGGGCCCAAAACGCTAACTCTGCTTTCTCTCTCCATGGATGCTGCCAGACCTGCTGAGTTTTCCCAGCAATCTGTTTTTGTTTCTGATTTCCAGTATCCACAATTCTTTATTTTGTTCTGAACAAAATTAGGCCTGTTTACTGTAGAATTTACGAGGCTAAGGAGAGATCTGATGAAAGTCTTCACGACATTAACAGGAAAAGACAAGATAGACAATGATAAACTATTTCCATTGGTTAGGTAAAGACAAGGACTGCAGATGCTGGAAACCAGAGTCTAGATCAGAGTGGTGCTGGAAAAACACAGCAGGTCAGGCAGCATCTGAGGAGCAGGAAAATCGACGTGTTGGGCAATAGACCTGTCTATTCCTGATGAAGGGCTTTTGCCCAAAATGTCAATTTTCCTGCTCCTCAGATGCTTCCTGACCTGTTGTGCTTTTCCAGCACCACTTTGATCTAGCCCCTATTTCCACTGGTTGAAGATTCTTGAACCTGGGGCATAGTCTGGGAATTAGGGCCAGAGCATTCAGGAGAGAATCCACACACAAAGGGAAGGTAAATAGAAACAGAGAGAACAGGTGCAGGAATCGGCCATTCGGCCCTTTGAACCTGCGCCACCATTCAGTATGATCATGGCGGATCGTGCAATTTCAGTATCCCACTCCCATTTTGCAAAACCCCAAATCTCTTTAGTCACAAGGACCACATCCAGCTCTCCCTTGAATCTATCTAATGAACTAACCCCAACAGCTTCCTGTGGGAGAGAATTCCACAGGTTCACAACTGAGTAATAATTTCTTCCTCATCTCAGTCCTGAATGGCTTACCGCTTATTTTTAGACTGTAACCCCTAGTTCTGGACTTACCTAACATGGGGAACATTCTTCCCACATCTAGCCTGTCCAACCTCATCAGGATTTTATATGCTTTTATGAGATACCCCTCCTCATTCTTCTAAGTTCCAGTGAGTACAAGCCCAGTCGATCTAGTCTTTCTTCATTGTTAGTCCTGCCATCCCAGGAATCTGTCTGGTGAACCTTTGCTGGGTTCCCTCAATAGCAAGAATGTCCTTTCACAGACTGGGAGACAAAAACTTCACTCAAAACTGCTCACAATACTCAAGGTGCAGCCTCATCAAGGCCCTGTATAACTGCAGCAAGACATCATTAGTCCTCCACTCCAATCTTCTCACTATGAAGGCTAGTATGCCGTTAGCTTTGCTCACTACCTGCTGCTCCTGCATGCCACCCTTCAGTGACTGTTCCACCATGACACTCGTTGCACCTCACCTTTTCTTAAACTGCCTCTACTCAGATATGATGCGGAGGTGTCGGTGTTGGACTGGGGTGGACAAGGTCAGAAGTCACACGACACCAGGTTATAGTCCCAACAGGTTTATTTGAGATCACGAGCTTTCGAAGCGCTGCCCCTTGGTCAGGCGGAGTGGAAGGAAGCGTACAGGCACAGAATTCTGGTGTTGGGTGACTTCCGACTGTGACCATTCAGATAATAATATTTACAATATGAAGTTTGGAACTCTTGTCCAAAAACGGTAGTGAATGCTGCATCAGTTGTTAATTTTAAATCTGAGAGAGATAAATCTTTGTTAAGCAAAGGTATTAAGGCTCATGGGCCGAAGGTGGGGATATAAAGTTAGGGCACAGACCAGCCATGATCACATTGAATGGTGAACAGATTCGAGGGGATGAATGGTTTACTCCTGTTCCTATGTTCCTATGAAATGCTTCAAGGTGTACCTAGGTGACGTAATAAGATGCACACTTTTCTTCTCTTTAATTATATTAGAAGTAGCAACATGTCTGGTTTCCTTCTCGTTAACTTCTAGTTTCTCAGGAGCATTTGTGTATCAGTCTACATCTGTCCAACTAGACAAAACACCCTTGAAAGGACCTTGTGATTGCTATCTCTTTGAAAGCCAAAAGCCTCCTATAGCCCTTGCAGCAAAGTAATGCCCAGGCTCTGACTGATTGTATCAACCCTGAAGATCTCTCAAGCGGAGCAATCCATGACAGGAGAGAGAAACTGCAGGAGAGTTTCTACAATACAATGACAGAAGCCGATTGGATTCAAATGGTTTATCGCTATCCTCAACAATGGTTCCCGTGACAACAAAGTTTAGTCAATTTCAGTTCAGGTCTTTCTGCTACAGTTGTTGTGAACACGAACAGAATACCCTCGCACATCAGGAAAAAGAAAACTGCTTGCAAACATTTGAGGGCCTTTGATGGAAGGCAGTGGTGTAGCAGCAATGTCACTGATCCAGTAATCTAGCTCAAAGCTTCAAATCCCACAATCACACTGGTAGACTTTGTCCTGTTTTAAGGGCTGGCAGATTTAAAACAAATGAGAGGAATTACTTTGAAAAGGTTATGTACCCCAAGTGTGTAGTGGAGCCTGGATTCTGAATAAATTAAGGAGATAGACAGACAGACTTCTATTGAGTTATGGGTTAAGGGAAGTGGATGGGTAAGTGGAGTTGAGGCCAAGTTGAAATCAGCCATGATAGTACTGAATAGCAAAGCCAGCTTTTCGAGCTGTATGGCCTACTCCTGCCCCCGATTCTCAATCATACAATCCCTACAGTGTGGAAGCAGGCCATTCAGCCCATCGAGTTCACACAGACCCTCTAAAGAGCATCCCACCCAGACCCACTCCTTCCCCGCCTAGTCTACATAACTATGGGTAATTTAGTGTGACCAATCCCCCTGACCAGCACATCTTTGGACTGTGGGAGCAAACCGAAGCACCCGGAGGAAACCCATGCAGATACGGGGAGAATGTGCAAACTCCACACAGACAGATACCCGAGGCTGGAATCAAACCTAGGTCCCTGCCGCAGTGAGGCACCTTATGTTTGGATAAACTTTGAAAATACATATATCGATCCTAGTGGAATGTTTTTCAGTTCCCTTATTATTTCATAGCAGAGGATGCACAATTACAATCCCCTTATCAACAAAAAAAAGTTGGGAAAAGTTTCTTTGTAAAGCAGAGATGAACTCTGAGAAAGGAAGTGATGGAAAGAACTGTTTGACAGCATTTTAGAAGACTCTGAGATGAATAGGTAACGTTGCTCCAAGCTAAGCACTTAATAGGGCCTGAAAGGTTGGGATTATGGACACTTGGATCAAATAAATAAGCTTCCAGCAAGATTTGAGGTTGAAAGCAGAATTTCTCTACCAAGACATGCATGAGTAGTGATGGGTCCAGTTAGAGCAGTCAGCTCTGTTCTGATTTAAATTAAATGGTCAGCTAAGAACTGCTGTAAAATAAGCAATATTAAACAGAGGGAGCAATTCTAAATAGGGTGCAGGAGCTGGGTGACCTGACAGTTTGATGTGTTCAAATTGTTTCGGGCAGCTTAGACTGAGAAAGCAGTTAATAAGGTTAATGGGATCCTGGGCCTTATAAAGAGGGCCACATAGTAGTACAAGAAGGAAGTTATGGTGAACCTTCATAAAGCAGCAGATTGGCCTCAGCTGGAGTATTCTGTGCAATTCTGGCCAAGTGAAGCCTTCAGAAGTGACACAGAGAAAGAGTGGTTCCAGGGATGAGGGACCTCAGTAACATGGATAGTTCAGAGCAGCTGGGGTCACTTACTTGAGAGGGGATTATATTGAGTCAGCGAATCATTACAGTGTGGAAGCAGGTCATTCGGCCCATTGCATGCACACCGGTCCTCCAAAGTGCTGCCACCCAGACCAACCCCCTTTCCCTAACCTGCACATCCCTGGACACTATGAGGAATTTCCCACGGCCAATCCACCCTAACCTGCGCATCCCTGGACACTATGAGGAATTTCCCACGGCCAATTCACCCTAACCTGCACATCCCTGGACACTATGAGGAATTTCCCACGGCCAATCCACCCTAACCTGCACATCCCTGGACACTAAGACCAATTTCCCACGGCCAATCCACCCTAACCTGCACATCCCTGGACACTATGACCAATTCCCCATGGCCAATTCACCCTAACCTGCACATCCCTGGACACTATGAGGGATTTCCCATGGCCAATTCACCCTAACCTGCACATCCCTGGACACTATGACCAATTTCCCACGGCCAATCCACCCTAACCTGCACATCCCTGGACACTATGACCAATTTCCCACGGCCAATCCACCCTAACCTGCACATCCCTGGACACTATGAGGAATTTCCCATGGCCAATTCACCCTAACCTGCACATCCCTGGACACTATGACCAATTTCCCACGGCCAATCCACCCTAACCTGCACATCCCTGGACACTATGAGGAATTTCCCATGGCCAATCCACCCTAACCTGCACATCCCTGGACACTATGACCAATTCCCCATGGCCAATCCACCCTAACCTGCACGTCCCTGGACACTATGACCAATTTCCCACGGCCAATTCACCCTAACCTGCACATCCCTGGACGCTATGACCAATTTCCCACGGCCAATCCACCCTAACCTGCACATCCCTTGGACACTATGACCAATTTCCCACGGCCAATCCACCCTAACCTGCACATCTGTGGACTGTGGGAAGAAACTGGAGTACCTGGAGGAAATCCATGCGGACACAGGGAGAATGTGCAAACTTGAAGTTGAGAGGCGACCTTATAGATGTTTGTAAAATAATGAAGGGTATAGATAGAGTCAATGGTAGGTGTCTTTCCCTAGGATGGAGGATTTCAAGACTAGGGAGGACATTTTTAAGGTGAGAGGAGAGGGATTTATAAAAGACATGAGGGGCAAATAATTTACACAGAGAGTGGTTTGTGTGTGGAATGACCTTCCTGAGGAAGTGGTGGATGTGGGTGCAGTTACAATGTTTAAAAGATATTTGAATAAATACATGAAGAGGAAAGGTTTGGAGGGCTGTGAGCCAAAGGCAAGCAGCCAGGACTAGGTTAGGATTATATTTGGCATGGACTGGTTAGACTGAAGGATCTATTTCCATGCTGCATAACTCCATAACTCCACACAATTACCCACAGGTGGAATCAAACGCAGGTACCTAGCACTGTGAAGCAGCAGTGCTAACTACTGAGCCACAACAATCCTCAAGAGCACTTGCCACAGCAGAGTGGAAGGGATTGTTTTAATGCAGTGAGTGGTTAGAATCTGGAATGTAATATGCTGCCTGAGAGTGTGGTGGATGAACTGTGGTGTGGCCTTTTGCATTCAGCAGGGGATTTGCATAAGAACTTGACATGGTTAATGTGGTTTTTGAAAGATTGAACAGATGTCTATGAAACAGTTCCTCGTGTGTACATAGGTTACAATCACCAGCACATCAGTGTCTGAGCTAACATAACAGTAGCATGCTTTCATTGGCATGTCATGCTTCAAGTGGCTCCAGTTAAGATGGACTCTGAGACTTTTAATAACTTTTAACAAGTCACATGCTATGGTACAGTGATGATATGATGAGCACATCTCTTTAAGGTATATTCCTAGCTGTGAGATAATGGAGGCTGATTTGATCTTGACTTTCAAAAGGGAATTGGATAACAACCTGATGAGTAATTACTTGCAGGGTTACAGTGACAGGATTGTGGGAGTGCAAGGATGTGGTGGTGCAAGTGAAACCATTTTTACAGAGCACTACTGCAGGGGGAACCATTTCATTCTGTGCTGTTAACATTCAGGGTTGACAGGGACTTTGGAGCGAAGTACAGACATATCAAACTAGATTCCTTGTAGAACTGGCCAAGAAATGTTCTTTGAGATAGCTGACAAGACAGTGACAAATCTCGTGCACCTGAAAAACAAATCTTTCTTCACATGTTGACTGTGCTATGGCATTCCAGTATTTTCTACTTCAGATGTACAAAATTTCTGCACTTCCTTTGATATGTAGTTACATTGCCACTTGCTCATTCCAGTGAAGCTGCGGCTAGGGAGCTGTACAAGAGCCAGGCACCTTAAAAGGATTCTGCCAACTGGAAATAGCATATTAGATAAACGATACTGAGGCACTGGTGAAACGTAACAAGGATGGTACCGGGGATATGTCCATCAGGTATGGTTGAACCGGCTGTGCCTCTTGACTTGAGAGAGACTGTAAAATTATGAAGGGTTTTATAAAATCATGAGAGGGTTTTGCAGGATGAATGAAATTAGAAGCGGGTGAAAGTGAGGATTGCAGATGCTAGAGATTAGAGTCGAGAATGTGATGCTGGAAAAGCACAGCAGGTCAGGCAGCAGCCGAGGAGCAGGAAAATCGATGTCTCGGGCAAAAGCTCTTCATCAGGAATCCTGACGAAAGGTTTTTGCCTGAAACATCGATTTTCCTGCTCCTTGGATGCTGCCTGACCTGTTGTGCTTTTCCAGCACCACACTGTTGAATGAAATTAGAAGCTGCCAGTATAAAACAGTCATCACAATGTCCAACATGGAATTCAAGAGAAACCTCTTCACACAGAGAGCAGTGAGAGTGCAAAGTGGGTGAAGACAGTAGTACAGATGTATTGTAGGGCAGGTTAGATAAGGCCTCGAGAGGTAAGGAAATAGAAGATTATGTTGATGGGGGTGTGAGACCGTAAGTAGACCATAAGAAATAGGAACAGGAGTAGAACATTCCACCTCTTGAGCCTGCTCCACAATTCCATAGGATCATGGCTGATCCGACATTCCTCACATCTACTTTCCATTCCTTTCCCTATAACCCTCGATTCCCCAACTGATCAAAAATCCACCTCAACTGTATGTAAGTTCGCTCGCTGAGCTGGAAGGCTCAGTTTTGTCACCATATTAGGTAACATCATCAGTGAGCCTCCAGTGAAGTGCTGGTGGTATGGTCCATTTTCTATTTACGTGTATAAAAAAGCAGGCTATTCCTCCTCACCTCAGTCTGAAATCAGCGCCCCCTTTATAATGAGATTATGTCCTCTGGTCCCGGACACTCCCCTCTGTTTTTAGACAGGAAACATCCTCTCAGCATTTGGGGTGGCATAGTGGCTCAGTGATTAGCACTGCTACCTCATAGCACCAGGGACCTGGATACAACTCCCCACGGGCAATTGTCTGTGTGGAGTTTGCACAATCTCCCCATATCTCCTCTGGGTACTCCAGTTTCATCCCACAGTCCAAAGATATACAGGCTAGGTCAACTGGCCATCCTAAATTACCCATAATGTACAGGCTAGGTGGGTTAATCATGGCAAATTCAGGGTTACAGTGATGGGATAGGTCTGGATGGAATTCTCTTTGGACTTGATGGGCCAAAAGGTCTACTTCCACACTGTAGGGATTCTATGATTTACCCTGTCAAGCCACTTTAGAATCCTGTATATTTCAATGAAATCATCCCTCATTCTTCTAAACTCCTCTGAGCACAGTCCCAGCCTTTTTAGCTCATAAGATAATCCCTCCAAACCAGGGATCATCCCAGTGAATGTTACCTGAACTGCCTCCTAATGAAATGATATCTTTCCTGAAACAAGAGGACTAAAACTGCTCCCAGTGCTCCAGATATGGTCTCTCCAGCACCTTGTACAGCTACAGCAAGACTTCCCTACTCTTTTACTCCAACCGCCTTGAAAAAATAGCCAAAGAAGGTTGTGATGAGGACAAATGGAAGAAAGTTGCGCATAGCATAAACCAAGAGACGGAATCACTTGGTCAAAAGACCTGTGTGCCATATATCTTCTGCACTCTTATGACCACATCTACCAGTGTCTGACAGCAAATAACATGAAATGGTTGAAGAATTGTTTAGTTTAGGGGAGGCAATGGCCTAGTGGCATTATCACTGGACTGTTAACACAGAGACCCTGGGGACCTGGGGACCTGGGTTTGAATCCCGCCAAGGCAGATGGTGGAATTCAATAAAATGTCTGTAATTAAGAGTTTAGTGATGACAATGAGTCCACTGTGGATTGTCAGGGGAAAACACCATCTGGTTTGCTAATGCCCTTTAGGAAGGAAACTGCCATCCTTATCTGGTCCAGACTACATGTGACTCCAGACCCAAGGCAATGTGGTTGACTTTAACTGCCCTCAGAGTAATTAGAGATGGGCAAGAAATTCTGGCCTAGCCAGTGACACACTCACCCTGTGAATGAATAAAAAAAATTGCTAAATCCCCTCCTGAACAGTAAACCCAGCAATAATAACAAAGTGCTGGAATAACTCAGCAGGTCTGGCAGCAGCTGTGGAGAGAGATACAGAGTTAATGGCTCTGAAGGAGAATCATATCAGACAAGATTAAATTAGATTCCTTACATTGTGGAAGTAGGCCCTTCAGCCCAACCAGTCCACACCGACCCTCCGAAGAGTAGCCCACCCGGACCCATTTCCCTCTGACTAATGCACCTAGCACTATGGGCAATTTAGCACGGCCAATTCACCTGACCTGCACGTCTTTGGACTGCAGGAGGAAGCCGCAGCACCTGGAGAAAACCCACGTAGACGCAGGGAGAATGTGCAAACTCCACACAGACAGTTGCCCGAGGCTGGAATCGAACCTGGGACCCTGGTGCTGTGAGGCAGCAGTGCTAACCACTGAGCCACAGTGCTGCCCCTAAGAAACACTAGCTCTGTTTTGCTTTCCACAGATGCTGCCAGACCTACCGAGTTTCTCCAGCACTGTCTGTTTTGATTGTCAGATTAATTGTTCTGCCTTATATCTGACTCCAGACGCGGAGCTATGTGGTTGACCCTTAGCTGTCCTCTGAAATGGCCTAGTGAGCTACCTCAGTTCAAGGACAATTAGGAGGAGCCACACATGCAGCGATACCTACATCTCATGACAGAACAAAGATAAAAAGAATATACTGGCGGAGGATTTGCCTTCTGGAACCTGTTTGCTGCAAGCAAGTAGATATTGCTTTATTACTCACAGTGGCTATTCCAGTTTTCTGATTGTTTGCGACTCCACCATCTACAGCTCGGACAATCAGGATATATTCAAATTTGGTTTCTCTGTCCAGCAGCGAAGTAGTTGTGATTTCTCCTACAGGAAAGTGTACAGAATGTGACAACACTGGAACCAGAAGTAAAACTATCACTACATTAACTCCAAAAGGTATTGAAACTGTTTCCTAGGAAAGGAGTTAAAGAAATAAGGTGGACCGAGAAAACGTCTCAACTTTAACTGATCAAATGTCACAAGACGCTAGAGGGGCTGAGCAAGAAGGAAAACAATAACAATTAAACCTAGAAACGACAATTGTGCTCCAAAGATGTTGAAGTACAGGTCGTTCTGGTGTAATGTGCATTTCGTCAACATGAGTTGGCTGTAATGTGACTGGCGTATTATGGAAGCTGTTTGGATAACGCGAAATTTCGACTGAATGGGTATAGCAATTTTCCACACTGGTTTCCTACAGCACGATTTTCTACAGCGCGAGAACACAGACGAACACAACTATCACATTATAGCGGATCAACCTGTACACAAGACGAGCTCAGACCAGTCCCACCATTCCCAGGTTATGCTGTATTTATCATGGAGCTGTTCCTGGCACCTGGTGATGCAGTACAGAGCGAAGGCATGGCTCTGTCTAACACAACCATTACCTTGATGTTTAATCACTGGAAACAGGCACATGTTGAGGCTGATGCAGCTCCAGCTGTTGATGTTGAAGGTAGCTGGAAAATCCCTAAACTCAGGCCAATTCTTAGACCCTATATCAGAATGAGATGGCCAACCTCCTTTCTTGATCTTTACTTTTAAGCATGTGAGTGTTACTAAGAAAAGCAGCATTTTGTCTGAGCTTTTTTGGTTTGCATTCATCAGGACAATTTGCAAGAAATACCTAATTAAAGGGGAACAATATTGGTACTGTGCAAGAGGACAGAGTTTAGGGAACTCCAGGCAGTCCTTCCTGGTGAGTCACTGCCCAGTGTGTTCTGCCATTCACCAATTCATGGATGAAACGTGTTTTAGCCCCATCTTGGTTCCATTTACTTTGGCTTTTTGAAAATTGTCCTGATGAGTGCAAGCTTTGGCAAAATCTGTCTCAGAAATTTCTTTTTGACAAGGTTGACACCTCATCCCCCCACTACTCAGCCTTCAACACTGCTGGTGTTTCCAAAATGTAGTGAAGCCATTTACACTACAGCCAGAAGTTCATTGGTTAAGCACCAGAGGGTCTCCACTCGTTAATAGGACTACACACTGCATGCTCAGGGGCGAAAGGATCGAAGCATGTCATCACACTTTCAATCAGTTGTTTGTGGAATTGCAGCATTAACACCAGACTGACCAAAATTGTTTTGAGTTGGATAGGAAGTAGACTTTGTGAATTAGAGTTGTAGACCTGTACAGCATAGAAACAGACCCTTCGGTCCAATTCGTTTATGTCAATCAGATATCCTAAATTCATCTAATCCCATTTGTCAGTATTTGGCCTAAACCCTTTTTATTCAAATACCTATCCAGATGCCTTTCAAATGCTGTAATTGTACCAGCCTCTACCGCTTCCTCTGGCAGCTCATTCCACACGCACACCACCCTCTGTGTGAAAAAGTTGCCCCTTACATCCCTTTTAAATCTTTCCTCTCTCACCTTAAACCTCTGCTCTCTCGTTTTGGATTACCCCACCCCGCGGAAAATATATTGTCTCTTTACCCTATCCATGGTCCTCCTGGTTTGAGAAACCTCTATGAGGTCACCCCTCAGCATCCAACACTGCAGAGAAAATTGCCCCAAGCTTATTCCACCTCTGCCCATAGCTCAAACCCTCCAACTCATCCTTGTAAATCTTTTCTGAACCCATGTAAGTTTCACAACATCCTTCCAATAAGAAGGAGACCAGAATTGCACGTGGTATTCCAAAAGTGGCCTAACCAATGTCCTGTACAGCCGTAACATGACCTCCCTAATCCTATATACAATGCTCTTACCAATTTAGAACACCAAATGCCTTCTTCACTATCCTTTCTACCTGTGACTCCACTTTCAATGAACTATGAACCTGCACTCCAAGGTCTCTTTGTTCAGCAACACTCCCTAGGACCTTACGTGTATAAGTCCTGCTAAGATTTGCTTTCCCAAAATGCAGCACCTCGCAGTTATCTGAATTAAACTCCATCTGCCACTCCTCAGCCCATTGGCCCATCTGATCAAGATCCCGTTGTACTCTAAGGTCACCTTCCTCACTGTCCACTACACTTATAATTTTCATGTTCTCTGCAGGCTTACTCACTATACCTCTTAAGTTCACATCTAAATCATTCATAGAAATGACAAATATTAGAGAAGGAATGAGGTATTTACAATGAGAGATTTTCAGATTGCCACTTCTGGTGACCACATTAGTACTTCCACGGTTCAGTTTTCTTGGTCAAGTCAGTATTTTACTGAACGTGACTTTGATTTACTGTTTGGCTAAGGGAGAACAAGTTGGTTATTTCAATGCTGGAAGGTGATCGACTACCTGAACGGGTGTTGATCCGGAACTGGGACGATCCCTCGAGAGAGTAGATGATTGATTCCTGGCCATATTCCCGGGATTGGTCCAAGTCGGATGCAGATACAAACAACACTGTGGCTCCTGAGAAGGACAGAGGGAGAGAGATAGAGGGAGAAGCAGAATGGAATTATACAAACACACGGAAATGACACAAGGAACCAGATGGTCCATCAAGCCTGGCCCACAACATGATGCCTGATCATCACGGTGAGACACTTCGTTTCTGCCCCTCTTCTTAAAATTGGCTCCTTGGCTGTTTATGTGGCAGGGTCACATTTAGATGTCACCAGTCTTCACCCAGCTCTGACCCAGCCCCAATCATGCTGACCAGAAAAACATTCATTTTAAAAAAAATAGATATTCCCCAGGCCTGGCTCTGGGACGAAAAGGCAGAGAATTTAAAGTACAGTGGAACCCGAGTATCTGCGGATTTGGCCTCCGCGATTTCAGTTATCCGCCGTTTACCGTGGCCTGAAAATATTACATGGAACATTCCAGAAATAATTCCAGTGGGGGCTCCTGGGGAGGTAAGTTTCCCATTTAAATGATAGGATTCGCTACTATCTGCGGTAGGTCTTGGGACGTATCACCCACAGATCGGGGTGGGGGGGGAAACACTTATATATCCACTCTGTCATGCTCTGTTATAATTTTATAAGTTTCGATGAGAACATCCCTCCTTCTTCAAAGCGTGAGGGGAGACAGACCCAGTTTCTTCAATTTCTCCCCCAACACCACCCCAGCCTCACCTGCAATTATATTTTCGGGGATTGCGATGATGTAGGAAGACTGGCTAAAAGTGGGTGAGTTATCATTTTCATCCTGAAAGACAGACAGATATAAAAGGAATTACACAAGCTTCACTTGCCATCATATACATAACAAACCCAAGTGGCACGGTGGCTCAGTGGTTAGGACTGCTGCCTTACAGTGCCAGGGTCCCAGGTTCAATTCCAAACTTGGGCGACTGTCTGGAGTTTGCGCATTGTCCCTGCGTCTGTGTGGGTTTCCTCCGGGTGCTCTTGGTTCTTCCACAGTCACAAAAATATGCAGGTTTGGTGATGTGGCCATGCTAAATTGCCCATAGTGTTCAGGGATGTATAGGTCAGGGGGAAATATGGGGTGGATGGGTCTGAGTGGGTTGCTCTCGGGAGGGTTGGTGTGGACTTGCTGGGCCGAAGGGCCTGTTTCCACACTGTAGGGACATGAGCATGTTTAAAGCAAAACAGGAAGAGTAGGTTATTTGGCCTCTCAGGCCTGAATGAGTTGATTTTCTGCATAAACTCCATCTTCCACCATCCTGCCAGTCTCTTCAGTAATTAAGAGGCCATTTCACGGAGCAGTGAAGAATCTGCATTTATTGTCCACTCCTAATTGCCTAGGGGGCAGTTAAGAGTCAACCACATTACTGTGGGATTGGGGTCACAAGTCAGCAGATTCCTTGCCCTGAAGGACATTAGTGAACCAGATGGGTTTCTACAACAATTGATGATAGTTTCATGGACACCATTACTGAGATTAACTTTCAATTCTGGATTTATTACTTGAACATGATATCTACCAGCTGATTTGAACCAATGGCATAGAGTTATATGAAACAGGTCTATGGTCCAACTTGTCCATGCCGACCAGATATCCTAAACTAATCTAGTCCCATTTGCCAGCACTTGGCCCATATCCCCTATCAGCGTTCCGCAAGGACCACTCCCTTCGTGACTCTCTCGTCAGATCCACACCCCCCACCAACCCAACCTCCACCCCCGGCACCTTCCCCTGCAACCGCAGGAAATGTAAAACTTGCGCCCACACCTCCACACTCACTTCCCTCCAAGGCCCCAAGGGATCCTTCCATATCCGCCACAAGTTCACCTGTACCTCCACACACATCATCTATTGCATCCGCTGCACCCGATGTGGCCTCCTCTATATTGGTGAGACAGGCCGCTTACTTGCGGAACGCTTCAGAGGACACCTCCGGGCCGCCCGAACCAACCAACCCAATCACCCCGTGGCTCAACACTTTAACTCTCCCTCCCACTCCACCGAGGACATGCAGGTCCTTGGACTCCTCCACCGGCAGAACACAACTACACGACGGCTGGAGGAGGAGCGCCTCATCTTCCGCCTGGGAACCCTCCAACCACAAGGTATGAATTCAGATTTCTCCAGTTTCCTCATTTCCCCTCCCCCCACCTTGTCTCAGTCGGTTCCCTCAACTCAGCACCGCCCTCCTAACCTGCAATCCTCTTCCTGACCTCTCCGCCCCCACCCCACTCCGGCCTATCACCCTCACCTTGACCTCCTTCCACCTATCCCACCTCCATCGCCCCTCCCCCAGTCCCTCCTCCCTACCTTTTATCTTAGCCTGCTTGGCTCTCTCTCTCTTATTCCTGATGAAGGGCTTATGCTCGAAACGTCGAATTCTCTATTCCTGAGATGCTGCCTGGCCTGCTGTGCTTTGACCAGCAACACATTTGCAGCCATATCCCTCTTACCCTTCTTATTCATATACCCATCCAAATGCCTTTTAAATGTTTTCATTGTACCAGCTTCCACCACTTCCTCTATCACCAAAGTATTAGCCTACTCCCCCAACATATGAAGCTGCAGTAATAATTCACCAGTTTGAGAATCCTGGAAACTTTCTTCAGAAAGAAGGGATTTTTAAAAAAAGAGTAAGTAAATCCCATGTGAAATTGTTCAGCGAGCTATATTTAAGAGTGTGTGGGGGAGGTGGCGGGTGACCGGGGTAAAGTTACAGGGGTAAAGATGAGAGGCAGGCATCTCTGCTGAAAGACTATGCAAATTAAATTTGGGAAAGAGCCTATCACAGCATCACAAATAACACGTTCTGGATTGGGACCTGGGCTATAAACCGCTTCCTTTCCCTTGCATGTAGATGATTTTGTTTATTTCCCTCCCAAACCAAAGTGAAATGAATAAATAATGAAGTAAATAAGTACATGAACAGATAAATAAATAAAATAAAGACTCATGTGTCTCAGATGGCAGGAAGTTTTCATCTTTATAGCCCATCTGTTTAACATGTGGATTTTTATAGTATAGAGCCCTGGAATAAATTAAACTGAAGTAAATACTAAAATAAGTTACATCTGATGAATATATAACAGAAATGGCGCTCCCGAAACAATTAGCATGAAACTCATGATGCTCATTCGGTCCTGTTCGCTAAACGTGAATAATGGTGCACAGAGCCCTCAAGGTGGACCACGCTCTAATAATTGGGTGGCATCTTTAGGGTATCATCTGATTATCCATGATCAGGTAAATGTTAGACATTCAGGCCTGAGAGGCTAGATGGCCTACTCCTCCTCAGGGCTAACCTTTCCCCCCCAACCAACAACCACAGACCAACTGACTGTGCATGCCACTGCCATCTGTGAGATGTTGGAGAAATCGCCGTGAAGATTTGGTGGTGTAACAATGTCGCTGCTCCTTAGTATCACCTTGTTGGTGAAACAGTCTGCTATCTGTGTGCAGCTGCCAAGGGTAAATTCTTTATTTTGACCTTTCAGACTATCCTGAGATCCCGAACTACCTTCAGTATAAAGTTAGAAGTCGAGCAAAATGACGCACAGAATCTGAGACTTGCTCTGAAGTATGGATACAGCAGCAATCTTTCAGGAGATACAATAAAACTAGAAATGGATTTCCAACAGTTCTAAAGAAAGGTCACAAGACTCAAAGTACAAAACTCTGTCTCTCTCGCACTCTACAGGTGCTGCCAGACCTGCCGAGATTCCCCAGCAATTTCTGTTTTTCCTTGGCATGGGTCAGAGAATCCCTACAGTCTGGAAGCAGGCCATTCTGCCCATTGAGTCCATACCAGTCCTCTCCGAAGAGCATCCCACCCAGACACATCCCCTACCCCTAATCCATGTAACCCTGCATTTCCCATGCGCAATCTACCCTAACCTGCACATCTTTGGACTGTGGGAGGAAACCCACACAGACACGGGGAGAATGTGCAAACCTCACACAGACAGATAGTCACCAGAGGTTTGAATTGAACCTAGGTTCCTGGCACTGAGGCAGCAGTACTATGGCACCATACCACCCTGAGCATTTATCCTTTTAGCAACATCTCTCTCTCTCTCTCTCTCTCTGCCATGCTCCATTTGGGAATTGTGCTGCTACATAAGCCCCTGTACTTCTCAAAGGCAACTAGGGAAGGTCAATAAATATTGGCCAAGCTAATGATGCCCACATCCCTGGAACAAATAATAAAATAAAACTCCTGGGTCCTCATAAAAGTTAAAGATTCAATCAAATTACTCAAAGTCCCCAGTTTTCTTGCCTGATGGACTCGGGTTGTCAGAAAACACTGGCTATGTTTCCGTACTTAACATTAAGTACAATTTATTACTGTTACTTCAATTCTAATCACAGACAAACAAAAAAAAGATTTTTTAAAACAATCCAGCTAGATGAAACTCTAACCCTCTTCTTAACCCCCACATACACATGTCCAGACAGAGACAGACAAACAAACAAACTCACATGTTAAGGGTGAAGAAAAACACACTGGGGAACCATAGTTCAATAGGACCAGTCCAAATAATTCAATGCAGTGTTCATTTTGCTTGTTCCGAGACCTTCTGTGCTCTCCCATTCATCTGACCTCCAGATTTTTTAAGTTCTTTGCCAGAGGTTGAAAGGATGGTTGAAACAATATTTTTTCAGTCTATTAGGTACCTGTGAGAGGCAACGGCTTATAGCAAATGGTGGGACAGAAGTACAAGCCTCTTTTGGTTTTTGGCTACTTCACTGTCAATCAGAGAAATAGAGAGGTCTTTTCTCCTTTGCGGTCCAGAGGTTTTTTTGTCCATACACTTCCTGTTTACCTGCCCAGGAGCCAATGAGAGAGCTTTTGTCATGCTGTCAGCTCCTGGCTTCCTCAACTGACCCCAACTGCACAAACCAATCAGCAATCTGTCTCTGGGCAGAGTTCAGTCTGCACACTCCTGGGGCTGAAGTGAGTTAGACAACTTCACCTACTGCTTGAACAAAGCAACAGTATAAACACAACATGCAATGGATTCGAGTGACTTAGAGTCATAGAGATGTACAGTACAGAAACAAACTCTTCGGTCCAACCCGTCCATGCCAACCAGATATCCTAAATTAATCTAGTCTCATTTGCCAGCATTTGGCCCATATCTCTCTAAACCCTTTCTATTCATGTACCCATCATTGTACGAACCTCTGGCAGCTCATTCTATATATGCACCACCCTCTGCGTGACCTTGCTTTTAAAAATGCAGCAACTCCTTGCAGTCCTTGTATTAAAGCAGTAAATATATTAATATATTTAAAGCAGTCCACAGTCCAAAAAATAAAGAATGATAAAAACATGTGGCTTTTATACTTCAATCCTGACATGGGATTTGAACCTGGAGTGCTTCAAATAGGAAAAGCTAGACTGGTTGGTCATCACCTCACTGCTATATGGGGGTGTTTTCTGCTCGTAGATTGACTGCTATGACGTCCACATCACAACAGTGGCTCCACTTCAAAGCTATCTAACTGGCTGTAATGTGCTTTGGTGCATCCCCAAGGTTATGAAAGGCGCTATACAGATGTAGGTCTCCCTCTGGGTTGCACAAACCGGTGCAGCAAGAGCAGTAAAACGAATGGAAATTTATCTGGAGCTTGGCTGGCAGAATTCCTGAAAGACATGGCTTTCAGGCAAGGAACTGCATTGAACATCTCACTTATAAAATCAATCCACAGTCTGCAGCTTCAGACACTAATAGTCCCCTTGCAGAAAAGAAATGTTCCTCTCTTAAATACTCCAGCTGAGGACAAAAAGATTAGTTTAATAGACTGTTAACCTGCATTTATTATAATGCTTCTTTATCAGTGTGAGACACCACAGTCATAAATACACTTTTTGCAAACAAACAGCTCAAGATTTTGATCATCTGGACTGAAACCTGGTGACAATTACAGCTGCACAGTCACAGCACAATCCTTCATTTCATGGACCTCTTTTGAAAGTGAAACTGATGTCTGGAGAAAGATCCATTTTGCCAAATAACGACTATCTGCAGGCAGGAACTGCATTTGTCAGACACCATCTGGGCACTAGGCTAACAATGAAATGCATTCCCAGTTTTCATCTGGTACGGAATAGAATGGCTTTCCTAGAATATGCCCAGGAAACCTCTGGATATTGTGTTGAAGGGATAGACATTGTTAGATGCACTGAATGGCCTTTCTCTTTTCGCATCTTGGATTTAAATGTAAGGGGCGCAAGGAAGAGGTCACAGATGACACATAAAATGGTTGGGACGTAAATAGTGAGGAGGGGTCTACAGGAAGGTATCTGCAGACTGCTCAGGTGAACAGAGCAGTGCCAAATGGAATTCAACCCAGAGAAAATGCACTTGGGAAGGGCATCCAGGGGTAAGGATAATGATTGGGAGGAACCTGGAAAGTACTATTGATCTGAGGTTGCTGTTCATATCCTCAGATCCCTGCACATAGCAGGACAGGTAGATGAAGGCATTTAGCAGGCTTTCCTTCATCGCTCAGTCTTTTCAGTATTTGATGTGGAGGTGCTAGTTTGAATTGGATGGACAAAGTCAAAAATCACACAACAGCAGGTTATAGTCCAACAGGTTTATTTGAAATCACGAGCTTTCAGAGCACTGCTTCTTCGTCAGGTGCAGTGCTTGTGATTTCAGGTCAACCTGTTGGACTATAACCTGGTGTCGTGTGATTTTTGAATCTTCTCAGTATAGGAGTTGGGACGTCATGTTGAAAGTTGTAAAGGACGTTGGTGAGGTCTGTTATGGAATACTCTGCCCAGTTCAGTTCAGCCAGTTGTAGGAAGAATATTATTCAGCTGCAGAGGGTTCTGAAGAGATTTATCAGAATGATACCGGTTATGGAAGGTTTGAGTTATGAAGAAAGGACGGAATCTTTTTCACTGGAGCGTAGGAGGTTGGGGTGGGGGTGGAGGGGGGGTGGTGGGGGGGTGGTGGTGACCTTATAGAGATTTATAGGGGTTAATGGTTGGTGCCTTCTTCCTAGGATGGGAGATTTCAAGACTAGGAAGCACATTTTTAAGTGAGAGGAGAGAGATTTAAAAAGACACGAGGGGCAGCTTTTATTCTTACACAGAGGGTAGTTTGTTTATGGAATGAGCTGCCAGAGGAAGTGGTGGACTGTGAGCACAATTACAACATTTGAAAGACACTTAGTTAGATCAGTACAGAATAGGAAAGGTTTGGAGGAATATGGGCTTGGAGCAAGCAGCTGGGACTAGTTTAATTTGGGATTATGTACGCATGGACTGATTGAACCAAAGGGTCTGTTTCTGTGCTGGATGACTTCAGGTGGTGGTTCAAGAAGATGGAATACTTGCCTTTATTAGCAAAGGCTACAGGAGCAGGGAGATTATGCTTAAACTGTATACAATGTCGGTTAGGCCATAGCTGAAGGAGTGCAGCTCTGGTCACCATCCCTTATTCCTCTGCTGCATCTTTTCCCAGGATGACGAATTCCACCTTAGAAAATCCCACATGGCCTCCTTCTTCCAGGATCACAATTCCTCTTCCCACGTGGTCAATGATGCCCTCCAATGTATCTCCTCCACTTCCCACACCACCACCCTTGAACCCGCCCCCACCCCCACTCCTCACCTTTCACCTCAGCAACCACCACATACAATGCATCATCCTCCGCCACCTACAAATGGAATGCACCACCAGAGATATATTTCCCTCCCGACCCCTACCAGTGTTCCGGAGAGACCATTCCCTTCGTGCCTCCCTTGTCAGGTCCACACCCCGCTCCTGGCACCTTTCCCTGCCACCGCAGGAAGAGCAAAACCTGGGCCACACCACTTCCCTCACCTCCGTCCAAGGCCCCAAGGGATCCTTCCACATCCAACAGAAATTTACCTGCACTTTCACCAATACCATCGACTGTATCTGTTGCACCCTCTATATTGGAGAGACAGGATACCAACTTGCGGATTATTTCAGAGAATATCTCTGGGACACCCGTACCTGCCAACTCCACCGTTCCGTGACTGAACACTTTAACTCCCCCTCCCACTCCATATGGAGATCCTGGGCCTCCTCCATCGCCAAACCATTACCACCTGACGCCTGGAGGAAGAACACCTCATCTTCTGCCTTGGGACCCTCCAACCATATGGGATTAATGTGGATTTCCACAGTTTCCTCATTTCACCTACCCCTGCATTATCCCTGTCCCAAACATCCAACTTGGCACCGCCCTCCTGACCTGTCCATCATTTTCCCATTTATCCGTTCCACCCTCCTCTCCAACCTATCACTTTCTCCACATCTTCAGCCACCCTATCGCATTCCCAGATACCTTCCCCCCCAAGCCTCATACCCTTCCCATTTATCTCTCAGCCCCCTCCCCAGCCCACGTGCCTCATTCCTGATGAAGGGGTTATGCCCGAAACATTGATTCTCCTGCTCCTCCCGACCTGCTGTGCTTTTCCAGCACCACACTCTTGACTATGAAGAACTTTGGGATATTCAGAGGTTGCGAAAAGAGCTAGGTAAATATAAATCATTCAATGGGCAACACTAAGTGACATCTAAACAAACTGCAAGCAACATCTCGCAGCCTCCTCATTAACCAAACAAGTCACTTGTCCAAATGAGAAAGTGAGGACTGCAGATGCTGGAGATCAGAGCTGAAAAATGTGTTGTTGGAAAAGCGCAGCAGGTCAGGCAGCATCCTGCTCCTTAGATGCTGCCTGACCTGCTGCGCTTTTCCAGCAACACACTTGTCCAAATGAATCAGTTTAATCAGGAACAGTTTTCCCAGTTTTGTACGCTTGCTTCTCCAGTACACTGCTCACCACTTCAACCTGCAGCTTTCCAAACAACATTCGAAAGCAAATATTATTTCTGAAGCAGCTTGGTCAATTCCTTTCAGTTTAAATGCCTCAAAGCAAATTAAACTAAACAACAGCTGCCCAGCTTTCTAATCATGGAGACAGATCAGTTGATGGACTGTCTGACCTTGCTACAAGTCAATGCACCATGGCGGAAAAGCATGGGTTTGACAGCTCAGTACGAGTTGGTTGTTTGAGAGGGTAAAGAAGGTTCAGCAGTAGGCTGAAACAGAAGATAGACAGTGATAGAAGAAGGCCATTTAGCCCATTTAAGATGATCCATTCCTTCACCACAACATCCCGTGGTTTCCCAGGTTTGAAGAGAACATTTCCATGTTTTTGTTCCACATGAAGACCACAAGTTTGTAGATCACAGGAACAAGAAGAAGCAGTTCAGTCTTTTGAAGCCCCTAATTCCACATACTCATCCCAGCTGGGAAATAAATCACTCTTTCTTCAGTGTGGCTGGATTAAAAACCTGCAAATCCTTCCTGAACACCATGGTGGGTCACCCTACAGCCCATGAATTGCAGCCATTGGGGTTCAGGAGTAACTAGTTGACCTTGACTGAGTGTCACAGACTGGCACATTGCAAGGTCCAGGATTACATGCTGAGGGACGCAATAAAGCTTGGGGCAGCTGCTGCCAAGGCGCAGTGGGAAGAGACCACGGTCTGAGGTCTTCCTGTTGAAGGTAAATGGGGATCTGTTCAGTTATTGGACCTTCATAGCACCTCCAATGCAAGGAAATATAGTCTGGTTCAAGTATGAGATGCTTTGGGGGGTTTGTTGGATAGAGTCAATTTTTTTTATATATGCTACTGTATAGACCTGAACTGCCTTTATGATTGTGTGTGTATATAAAATACGTACGTAACAAAGATTTTTTTATGTGTAAAGAATATTTTTGAAGTAATTTAATCTCCTGATTAAATTAAAAAAAAACTTTGCCCCATATCCTTTGATATATTTGGTTAACAAAACAAAGTACATCAACCTTTGATCTAAAGTTCACAATTAGTCAAACACCAGTTGCTGTTCTCTGAAGAGAGTTCCAAACCCCTCTCAGGTTGTGTGTCCGGTGATTCATCCCCAACACTACTGACAGCAGAACTACTGGTTAATATTCCAAACAACAGCGTTTCTCCATTATTATTTTCTGTAGGGTTCTTGTCATCAGACAGAAAACAGCAGCAAACAGAAATTGCTGGAAAAGCTCAGCAGGTCTGGTAGCATCTGAGGAGAGAAATCAATAGTTAACGTTTCAGGTCATGTGATCCTTCCTCAGACTCTTGCTTCACAACAGTTTTGGGGAGGAGTCACTTTGCCTGAAACATTAACTCTGATTTCTCTCCAGGGATATTGCTCGACCTGCTGAGCTTTTATAGCAATATCTGCTTCTGTTTCTGATCTACATCATCTGCTGTTCTTTCAGTTTTTATTCAGCAAACAGAACTTTCCGGGCTTACCCATGGGTTTGTTCTAGCTGAAAGCTGGCAGGGAAAGCCATGAACTGATTAACGATCTGTGGAAGGTGCAGCAACAAAGCATTATTTTTGACAAGGTTTGGCTTGAGTCTTCGGACACAGAGTTTTAAGGATTTGATTCTTATTTTGTGCACTGTTGCATAACGAGTTGGGAACTGGAGACAGTGAAGACCTGAGCAGATGAGACCCACTCCAGGTGCTGAACATATAGAACTATTGAGGTCTACAGAATAGAAGGAGGTTCTTTGGTGCATCAAGTATGTGCTGGTCAAAACTCCCCACCTATTTATTCATATCCCATTTTCCAAAACTTTCCATAGCTTTATGTATCTTGGCATCGCAACTGCACATCTAATACTTGTTAAATGTTATGAGAGCTATTGCTTCTACCACCCTCACAAGCAGTGAGTTCCAAATTCCCATCACCCTCTGCTCGACAAATCTTTTTCCTCACAACCCCTCAAATATTTCTGCCCCTTACTGCAAATTGAACCACCTCCCCCTCACCCCCCCAACCCCCCCCCCCAGTCATTCATCTCTCCTTCAAGGGGCAATGTTTCTTCTTATCTCCCCTATCTGCACCCCTCATGAGCTTACACGTCCCAATCATATCCCCCCCCCCCTGGTTGCCTCTGCTCCAAGGAAAACAACCCCAGTCTGACCAATCTCTCCTCAAATCTGAAGCTCTCCAGACCAGGCAACATCCTGGTAAATCACCTCTGTACCCTCTCCAGTGCAACCGCAGTATGCCTATAACTTTATCTGATTAATGGGAAATAAGTTGTGCATAAATCAACAAATGTGTAACTTATATTTAAATATGTGCCTGTAACAAAGAAACATCCAAAGGCACTCAACAGATGTATAATATGAGAACCAATTGGTGATGAGTTAAAAAGAGGTCCACCTTGGAATTGGGGCAGGAGCTGGGGAACTACAGGTTTGGTGACAAGACTTGATTTTGAAGCACCATCTTGAACAGGAAGTGGGAGTTTGAAAGAACAGGATCAGGCAAGGAATCCCAATCCCAATTGGATTTGGATTTAGGTTTTATTGTCCCTTGTACTCAGGCATGAAGTACAAGAGTACAGTGAGAAGTGTACAATGATGCCACACACGTCGCCATCTTAGGTCCAAAGAACCCAGGTACAAAATCTTAGTTACAGAAATAGAGAAATAATGAAATCATTTAAGTAGTTCAGCACTACAATATTCTTAGCATAAAAGCAGAAAAACAATGAAATAAAGTTAATGTTGGAATGTTGTAAATGATGGTCCCTTTAAGAAAGAACGAGGACATGGTCCAGAGGTTATTGAGAGTGACTAATGCTTGCTGGTGCATACCTTTAAGGGCTGTCTTTCTGGGGTCTTATGGTGCAGCGGTAGTGCCCTACCTCTGAATCAGGACACTGGTGTTCAAATCCTACCTGCTCCTGAGGTGTCTCGCAACATTTCCAAACACATTGATTAGAAAATATAAAGGGCTGGCTTTCTGTTTGTGAATTTAATTAGAATCATGGTGATTTGGTTGTGTTAAAAACATTCAGAGCTTTTGGAGGTAGGTTTGCTCGCTGAGCTGGAAAGTTCGTTTTCAGACGTTTCATCACCATACTAGGTAACATCATCAGTGAGCCTCCAGTGAAGCACTGGCGGTATGGCCCGCTTTTTATTTATATGTTCAGGTTTCCTTGGGTTAGTAATGTCATTTTCTTTTCTTTTTCTCAGGTGGTGGTAAATCAATGTGTTTGTTGTTAGAGTTCCAGTTGGAGTGCCATGCTTCTAGGAATTCTCGCCTGTGTCTCAGTTTGGCTTGTCCAACCTGAAATCTATCAACAAATACATTGACTTGGATCCTATTTACCACCCACTGAGAAAAAGAACAGGAAATGACATAACCACAGGAAATGACATCACCAACCCAAGGAAACCTAAACACATCAATAAAAAGTGGGCCATACCGCCAGTGCTTCACTGGAGGCTCACTGGTGATGTTACCTAGTATGGTGACAAAACGTCTGAAAATGAACCTTCCAGCTTAGTGAGCAAACCTCCATTGAGAACCTCAACCTGAGCTACAAATCTTCTCAAAACTCACTAACACCTATGGATGCAATATGCTAAAACTTGCCCAAAAATGTGAAACCAATGCCATCTGTCAGAGCGCTACATATTTCCTGCATGAATGCCTAAGGAAACAGGTCCTACCTAAATGTCTTAAATACAAACCTTCCCTTAACACCCCACTTGCCAAAAGAATAGCAGAGCAAAATGGCCTCAACATACTCCATAAATACAACCATAAAATTTCACGCCAAAAAACTTTACCCACTAATATAACACACCATTAATGGACAGATAAAGTCCAACAAGCCATAGACAATAGACAGCAACAAACACAGAAAATGAAAAAACTAGACCTGCAGAAAAAAACTAGACAAATTTATACAAAATAACAACACCGACAAGCATGTATAAAAAAGTATCTGACTGACCCTTAACAGACACCGAAAAAGTCGTCTTAGTAAGAGGATTAAATTGCAACTGCCAGGCTGCGGACAAGAAAGATTTCGTAGCAGCATTAGAAGCAACACTGAAGGCCATGAGTTCACAGAAGAAACCCAGCAAACCATCGCCAATGTAAAGCAGGAAAATGGAAAGAGACACACTCAAAACACAAGAAAGGAAATCATGAAAAAGACTAAAAAAAGGATAAAAACATTGTTATCCTACCTGCTGATAAAGGATGCTTGACAGTCATTTAAATCAAGGAGAGTACACTGAGAAAGTGAATGCACTACTTGCTGAGACCAACATTTACCAATAAATGACGATAGACCCGATCCCACAACTGGAGAACCTAATCACAGCCCTACTCAAAAAACTTCAGAAATCTGCAGAAATAAATAAGACAACTGCGAAAAAATTAAATCAGATGGATCCAACACACCATGCTTCTATGGATTACCCAAAATTCACCCTAAGACCCATAGTCTCGCTACCTGGAACATCAACTTACAGAGTGGCCAGGGAACTATACCAAAGACTAAAACACTTAATAGAAGACTCACACCACTCCATCCACTCCACCCGAGAATCTCTGAAGACCATCAAAGACACCAAGGTGGAAGAGGATGGAATAATGGTCTCCTTTGATGTAACAGCCCTATTCATATCCACTAACATCAACCTGGCCAAGGAAACACTGACGACACTATTAGATAAACCAAAGACACATACATCAAACATATCAACTTCATCAGCAAGGGCAATATCATCAAACTAGTGGACCTATGCCTTACCACACATTTCACCTTCAACAACAAAACCTACAGACAAACCAACAGAACATCCACTGGATCTCCGATATCAGGGCTCTCATCAGAGGCAGTAATGCAGAGACTCGAAGAAACAGCTCTGCCAACCATCCAACCCAAACTTTGGGTCTGTTATGTGGATGACACCTCTGCCATCATTAAACAAAACAAATTAGAGAAAACCTTCAGGGCCATCAATAATACCCTTATTGGCATAAAATTCATGAAAGAGGAGGAAAGCAACAACAAACTGCCATTCCTAGATGTCACAGTAGTGCAAACAGCCAATGGGGAACTTCAAACCAGTGTCTACAGGAAAACAACAAATACTGACCAAATACTGAACTACAGAAACAAATCATCCCAACATCCACAAACAAAGCTGTATCAGAACATTATTTCAATGAGCCAACTCACACTGCAGCACAGAGGAACTACGAAGAGTGGAGGAAAATCACCTGAAGTGAGTTCAATAAAGAACGCATACCCAATGAACACAGTCCACCGATATCTCAGCAACAAACCCAAACAAGCAGACAAACACACCCAGAAACCCTGCCCACTCTCCCCTACATCAAAGACATCGTGGAAATGACTGCCAGACTTCTCAGACCTCTTGCCATCATGGTAGCTCACAAACCCACCAACACACTAAAACAGCAGCTAATGAACTTGAAAGACCCTACACAGACAACAAGCCAAACTAATGTCATTTACAAAATACTTTGCAAGAAATGTAACAAACATGACTTTGGACAAACAGGCGGAAAACTAACCACTAGGATACATGTACATCAACTAGCCACAAAAAGACATGACCCACTCTCATTAGTATCCTTACATACAGATGAGGAAGGACACCACTTCGACTGGGATCACATCCATCCTGGGACAAGCCAAACAGAGACATGCACAAGAATTCCAAAAGTATGGTATTCCAACCAGAAATCTATCAATAAACACATTGTCTTGGATCCCATTTACCACCCCCTGAGAAAAAGAACAGGAAATTACTTCACCACAGGAAATGACATCACCAATCCAAGAAAACCTAAACACATAAATAAAAAGCAGGCCATGCCACCAGTGCTTCACCGGAGACTCACTGATGATGTTACCTAGAATGGTGACGAAACGTCTGAAAATGAACCCTCCAGCTCAGCAAGCAAGCCTACATCCAGAACCTCAATCTGAGCAACAAGTCTTCTGAAAACTCACTAATTCAGAGGTGTCTAACAGTATCTCTGGACTGCGTTTATTTCATCTGGGTGATTCAGGCTCCACTGTATCTCTGAGCCAGGAAACCGGGATTCAATCCCCAACAGCTCCAGAGGTGTGCAATAACATCTCTGAAGAAATGAAAATGGCCTGTCTTTCCAATTCAAAGCTGGTGGTATGGTGATGGCATCCGTTAGTGTTGTGAGACCATGAATCTGTGCGTGGGAAGTCCTGTTTCATTCTTTGTTGGTAGAGCAGCATTTGTTGTGGCTATCGAGGCCCACATGGCAGTGGCAGTCTCTGCTGCAGCGACTGCACGTGAAGGTGCTGTCCTCTGGTGTTGTCTTGGTGTTGTTTAATCAGCGGGAGGGCTTTTCTTCAGCAGCAAACCTCAGCTTCTCTTCTCCTCTTGTTAGGCCTCTGTCTAATTCCTGCCTCCAGCCAGAGCGATCGCTTATAATGTCCTCCCACCTCTCGACGTTCATGTTCAGTGACTTCATGTCCCTCAAAATGAAGATAGGGCCGTCTTATGCTCTCTTGCTGAAGGCCAGTTCCCCCACAGCAGGTCTTTCGGGATCCTCCTGTCTGACATGCAGTGTTCATGGCCCAGCCAGTGGAGATAGCGTTGTTGGAGCAGGGTGAAGAGACTGGGTATCTGGGCGTAGGCCAGGGCCTCATTGTTGGTGACTCAGTCAGTCCACTTGATGTCCAGGATGTGACTTAAGGCTGTGCAAGTGGAAGGGATTGAGATGCTGCTCTTGTGAGTAGAGGCTCCAGGACTCGCTGCCGTAATGCAGTGTGCTGAGGGCGCAGGTCCTGTAGATGGCAACCTTGGCTTGCGTCATCAGCTTTCTGCTCTTCCAGGCTTTCTGTCAGCCTGACACATGTTGATGCTGAGCATGCGGTGTGTCTGTCAATCTCAGAGTCTCGGGAGAGACTGTCTGTGACGGTGGAGCCGACGTTTGTAAACTCGTGGTCTACCCCCACATTGTAGTTGTTGATAGTAATGTCAGGAGTGGGGTGGGGAAGGTGTGCTCAACACCTTGACCCAACACATTGGTCTTCTTCAGGCTGCGTGTCAAGCTGGGGTCCAGGAAGGCTCTTGAGCAACTGTCCATGAGGCGTTGTAGTTGATCTTCCGAGTGTGTTGCTAGTGCCGCGTCATCTGCAAACAACATGTCCCTGATGAGTACTTCGCGAACCTTGGTTTTTGCCCTCAGCCAGGACAGACTGAACAGCCTCCCGTCCGGTCTGGTGGGGTCGTAGACACCATCAGTTGATGTTCCAAAAGGGCGCTTCAGCGGGACTACAAAGATACCGAACAGGGTGGGGGGCAAGCACACAGCCCTGCTTCACACTGCTGCAAATGTTGAAGGCCTCCTTGGAAGAGTGGTCAAACTGAACATCGCCCTTCATGTCTGCGTGGAATGACTGAACTATCCTGAGGAGCCTCCAGGGACAAGCGATCCCGGTGAGGATTTTGAACATGCTGTTTCTGATCACAAGGTGGAAAGCCTTTGTGAGATCAATGACGGTGACGTGGAGTGGCTGTCTTCACTCTCTGCAGTTCTCTTGTAGCTGTCGAAGGGAGAAGGTCATGTTGACTGTGGAGTATTCTGACCTGAAGCCACACTGAGACTTGGGATATACTCTTTCGGCAGTTTTCTGCAGTCTCTTCAGGACCACGTGGGTGAAGACCTTCCCATTAATGGTCAGTAAAGAGATTCCTTTGTAGTTGTTACAGTCACTTCTGTCCCCTTTATTCTTGTAAAGGGTGACAGTGTTGCAGTCTCTCATGTCTCCCTCTTTCCAGTACTGGCACAGTAGCTGTGCAGGTGGTTTAGCCCTTTGTGTACTTGATGGCCTCTGGTGGAATGCCATCCAATCCTGATGCCTTCCCAATCGATTGCTTTACTTGGCTCTTTGACAGTTGGAAACAGATCCAGTTCCTCCATGACAGGCAGGCATTCCACGGCATCTAGCGCGCTGTCCATGATACTGTTTTCTCTGGAGTAAAGTTCAGAGTAATGCCCCACCCATCTCTCCATCTGCTTTCCTTTGATCTTTGATGGTCTCACCTGTTCGTGACAGTGGGGTTGTCTTGCTGTAAGTTAGACCAATGATTTTCTTGGTCCTCTCATACACTCCACAGATGTTGCCTGTGTCAAATGATGACTGAACGCTTTCACATAGTTGTCTCCAGTAATCCTTTGCGCAGCGTCTGGCTGTTTTCTGGGCCTTGCCTCTTACTGTCCTTAGTGCTCGCAGTGTGGTAGCCTTTGTGCTCTAGCAATGCAACACGCTCTGCCTCGATGACAGCGGTGAGCTAACTTGAGCTCGCTTCAAACCAGTCCTGTGTCTTGCCCTGTTTCTTCCTGAGGGCGTTGCGTGTAATGCTGTGGATAGTGTCACTGAGGGAGTCCCGTCTCTGCAGAACATCTCCTTCCGATGAGTCTGCAACGATCACATCTTCCAGTGACTTTACAAACTCCACCACTTCATCAGGGTGTTGAGTCTTATTGTCATCGATGCATCGCTTGCCTGGAGGCTTGGTGTAGTGCATTTCCTTTGGCCAGCGTCTGATCTTGCAGCAAACCAGAGAGTGATCTGAAAGGAGCGAGCCATGAGCACACTTCTCGGATGGCAGTGTCTGGTGATAATCAGGTCTATCTGGTGCCAGGATTTGGAGCAGGGTTGTCACCGAGACGCTTTGTGCTGAGATTTGGTCTGGAAGTAGGTGTTGTTGACACACAATCCACAGAGCGTGCAAAACTCAAGAAGTCGTGGTCCATTGTCATTCATTCTGCCAATCCCAGGGCAGCTTGGCCAGGAATCGTGGTCAGCGCCCACTCGAGCGTTGAAGTCACCAAGTAGCAGCAACTGTTCCTGACCTGGGATCCTCTGTATTATCATGGAAAGCTGATCCTACAACTCGTCCTTTGCATCTTGTGTAGAGTAGAGGGTTGGGGCATAGATGCTGACAAGTCTACTTTGAATGTCTACTTTCTCTCGGCGGATGCTGAATTTCACCAGCTGCTTCTGATCCTGATTTCCAGCATCCACAGTTCTTTGTTTTTTTTAAACAATACGTTTGCGGGTAACAGGCTGCTTCCTGCTTCAATAAAAGGATGACCAGTAGGACAACACCCGGGGCTTCAGTGGCTCAAGTGTGGCTAATTGTGGGCCTTTTTTTAAATAAAAAATCAGTGACTGGTTCTGCTTTTACTGTGCAAATAGGATTTGGAGATGCCGGTGTTGGACTGGGGTGTACAAAACTTAAAAATCACACAACACCAGGTTATAGTTCAATAGGTTTAATTGGAAGCACTAGCTTTCAGAGCGCTGCTCCTTCATCAGGTGACAACCACCTAATGAAGGAGCGTCGCTCCAAAAGCTAGTGCTTCCAGTTAAACCTGTTGGACTATAACCTGGTGTTTTGTGATTTTTAATTTTGCAAATAAACTGTTTCAGTCCACCTTTCATCAATCTTTTAGCTCAATGTATAACTTGCTAGTTGTGTTGCATGATTTAGATCTGTTTACATATGTCCTAAAGTTCCTGAGATGTGACCAAGGAGAAGGCTGGTTGCAGTTCAATCTCAACTCTGTGCTAAGCTGCACTGACGGGTAACAATGTAAAGTAGGTACAGGCCATTCTGCTATAATGAGACAGTTATGTTCCTCTGTGACCATGCACTACAGAAAATCACGCTGTAGAAGATCACTAATAGAAAATCGTTATGCCCATTCAACAGAAAGTTCATGTTGTTCAAACAATGTCCACATTCGTCAATCGTGTTATAGCCAATTCAAGCTGATGAAATGTGCGTTCCAGCAAAACTACCTGTATGGCAATTCAGCCATATCTTCCACAGCTGAAACCCAATCATTTAGCATCAGTTCCCCAATACTAGGACATAGTAAAGAACGTGCCCTATCTCAATGCAAATGGGTGCCATGTGATCAGTGAGATCATCCATTGATGCCTGTACAGAAATGTTGGGAACATACGCCGAGTTTTTGGAAAATCCTGGTTCATCTCAGGAACTTCATAACATATAGAAACACGCCTAAATCTGATACAAGGCAAATTTTCCCTGGGGTGAGGGAGTCCAGACCGACAGGGCATAGGTTTGGGGCGAGAGCGGAAAGCTTTAAAAGGGACCTACGGGGCAACCTTTTCACACAGAGGGTGGTGCGTGTATGGAATGAGCTGCCAGAGGAAGTGGTGGAAGCTGGTACAATTGCAACATTTAAAAGGCACCTGGATGGGTGCATGAGTAGGAAACGCTTAGAGGGATATGGGACATTTGCTGGCAAATGTGACTAAATTAATTCAGGATGTCTGGTTGGCTTGAACGAGTTGGACTGAAGGGTCTGTTCTGTGCTGTACATCTCTAAGACTCCATTTCGCAAACTGTGCAAGTTGTACACCGAGCTAAAAGATTGATCAAAGGCAGATTGAAACAGTTTACTTGCACAGTAGAAGCAGAACCACTTATTGTTTAAAAACAGGGCCATAATTAACAAGAAATTCATTCAGAACACACTGTCTAAAACTGAGAGCAGACCATTCGTTGGAGTAGTCCCCATTATCTGGCTTGATCGCAGGCACTCAGCACGGTACAGACACAGCCTTTTTCTTCCAATACAGACTTTCAAATTAAGAATCAATAAGGCGTTAAGTCACAATGACAGTAATTATGCAAAGCAGGTCTGGTAACCCATCTGGGAGAAAGTGAGGACTGCAGATGCTGGAGATCAGAGCTGAAAAATGTGTTGCTGGAAAAGCGCAGCATCCAAGGAACAGGAGAATCGACGTTTCAGGCATAAGCCCTTCTTCAGGAATGAGGAGGGTGTGCCAAGCAGGCTAAGATAAAAGGTAGGGAGGGGGGACTTGGGGGAGGGGCATTGGGAATGCGATAGGTGGAAGGAGGTTAAGGTGAGGGTGATAGGCCAGAGAGGGGGTGAGGGTGGAGAGGTTGGGAAGAAGATTACAGGTCAAGAAGGCGATGCTGAGTCCGAGGGTTGGGACTGAGATAAGGTGGGGGGAGGGGAAATGAGGAAGCTGGAGAAATCTGCATTCATCCCTTGTGGTTGGAGGGTTCCTAGGCGGGAGATGAGGCGCTCTTCCTCCAGGCGTCGTGTTGCCATGGTCTGGTGATGGAGGAGGCCAAGGACCTGCATGTCCTTGGCCAAGTGGAAGGGAAGTTAAAGTGTTCAACCGCCCTGTGGCAGATTTCTCCAGCTTCCTCATTTCCCCTCCCCCCACCTTATCTCAGTCCCAACCCTCAGACTCAGCACCGCCTTCTTGACCTGCAATCTTCTTCCCGACCTCTCCGCCCCCACCCCCTCTCCGGCCTAACACCCTCACCTTAACCTTAACCTCCTTCCACCTATCGCATTCCCAACGCCCCTCTCCCAAGTCCCTCCTCCCTATCTTAGCCTGCTTGGCACACCTTCCTCATTCCTGAAGAAGGGCTTATGCCCGAAATGTCGATTCTCCTGCTCCTTGGATGCTGCCTGACCTGCTGTGCTTTTCCAGCAACACAATTTTCAGTTCTGGTAACCCATCTGTGTCATCCTCAACGAAACCAGATACCTCAGCATCAGCTCCCCAGAACTGGAGCACAACAAAGATGATTGTGGAATAAAGATACAGAGACAGGAATGAAAAATAATTTATAAATTGCAGCTATGATTGCAGTTATCATTTCACTTTGGCAAGCTGCCATGCTCCTAATCAAAAGGCAGACATGTTGAAGTTACCCCATTGCATCTCAGTTATTGGATGAACAGTATCTTCCACTCTGGATTCCAAATTGAGGTGAGCCCATTGAGAGTTGAGTTTCCAGGTTTAATTCATAACAAAATCCACCATCTCGACCCTCTAAAGAGTGACAACGCTTCACGAAACCTTCATGAGAAGCTGACAAACGTACTCCAAAAGATTACTACTCATCACCACTTAACAGGATGTGAGCATCACTGGCTAGGGTCAACATTTATTGCCCAAGTAAGAGTCAACCACATTGCTGTGGGTCTGGAGTCACATGTGGGCCAGACCAGGTAAGGATGGCAGATTTCCTTCCCTCAAGGACATTAGTGAACCAGTTGGGATGTTTCCTGACAATAGGCAGTGATTTCATGGTCATCATTAGAACCTTATTTCCAGATTATTTCTGAATTCCAACATCTTCCCATGGCAGGATTCAAATCCCCATCCCCCGAAGGTTCCTGGGTCTCTGGATTAACAGTCCAGCGATAATACCATGAGGCCATCACCTCCCGTGCACCCTTAAGTAACACTAGGCCAGCAGATGTCAACTCAGTGAGAATTCCATTCAATTCCTGACTTGCTCAGGGTTCCTGAATGAGCAGCTTAGCATGAGATCACTTGAAACTTTGCTCATTTGCTGACAGTCTCACCTTGACTTTAAGAGAATTCAAATCCGAAACTAATATTTGAGAGTTGTAAGCCTAGAACTGTCATTCCTGAGAGGTATGCCAATGCCCAAACTCCTGGTGGTGGGGGGGGGGGGCGGGTTTGCTGTCAGTGGGAGGTGGAGTTGCTGACTGAAGAGCTACAGTCAGTGCTCTTCCAGTTTGTCGACGATGATAAAGATTAAAACAAAAAGAGCCTCCCTACCACCACCGTCACCACCACCATCACCATCACCATCACCACACTCATAACTGGCTCTTTTAAAAATTCATTTGTGGGATGTGGGTGTCTCTGGCTGGGTCCAGCATTTATTTCTCGTCCCTAGTTGCCCTTGAGAAGGTGGTGATGAGCTGCCTTCTTGAACCACTGCAGTTCACTTGCTGTGGGTTCACTCATAATGCCATGTGGGAGGGAGTTTCAGGACTTTGACCCAATGACAATGAAGGAACGGTGATACATTTCCAAGTCAGGATGGTGAGTGGCTCAGAGGGGTGCTTACAGGGGTTGGTGTTCCCATGTATCTGCTGCCCTCGTCCTTCTAGATGGAAATGGTCGTGGGTTGGAAAGGTGCTGTCAGAGGATCTTTGGTGAACTTCTGCAGTGCATCTTGTAGATAGTACACACTGCCGCTACTGAGTGTTGGTGGTGGAAGGAGTGGATGTGTTGCCAATCAGGCAAGTCCCTTTGTCCTGGATGGTGGCAAGTTTCTTAAGTTTTTGGAGCTGCACCCATCAGGCAAATTGGGAACATTCCATCACACTGCTAACTTGTGCCTTGTAGATAGTGGACAGGCTTTGGGGTGCCAGGAGGTGAGTGACTCACTGAAGTGTTGCTAGTCTCTGACCTGCTCTTGTAGTCACTGTGTTTATGTGGTGAGTCTAGTTGGAATTCAATGCTAACCCCCAGGATGTTGACAGTAGGGGATTCAGTGACTGTAACACCAATGAATGTCAAGAGGCAATGGTTAGATTGTCTCTTATTGATAGAAGACATATTCTGGCATTTGTGTGGCGTAAGTGTTACTTGTCAGCTCTCTCGTGCAATAGCAAGAGAGTTACTGGTGGTTTAACCTGTAAGTCACCACACCTCAGGTGAGGGGATAGGTTGAGAAGGAGAGTCCTTCCTGGTAACCTCAGCTGGAATTGAACCGAGACTGTTGGTAACACACTGCATTACAAACCAGCTGTCCAGTCCACTGAGCTAAACAACCCCCAGTTACCTAGGAGATAACACTTCAAAATCAAATAATTACCTTGCAAGGCCGCATGGTTGTGACAGATCCTATATGATTACAAGCGTTTCTTTTCTTTCTGTTTGTGTGGCACATGGACATTGCTGGAAAGGTCAATATTTGTTGTGAAACCTGAATTGCCATTGGCCTGATTAGTTTTCAGAGGGCAGTTAAGGCATTGCTCCAGGTCTGGAGTCACGTGTAGGCTACACCAAGTAAGGACAGCAGATGGTAGGCATCGATAGAGCAGGTGGTCTTTCCCAACAATCGACATTGGCAATGTGATCACCATTAATCCAGTTTTTATTTCATTCAGATCTAGCAGTCTACCACGGTGGGATTTGAACTCATGCCACCAAGATTCTTAACCTGGAGTTCTAGGTTTGTAGCCCACTATATCACAACCTCCCCACTTTTGTTTACCAGTAGCATAACATTTATCCCTGTAGAAGTATTGATTACGATCCAACAGCTGCCTTGCGGGAGATAAGAGGGCCTTGACTAATCTCAAACAGTGGCCCTGAATGAACCAGGCTTGCTACAGTTAATGGAAAAGCTGACAACATAGATTAATAAGTACTTACAAAAACTTCCACAGTCACAGGGACTGTACTGTATAGAGGAGGGGTCCCAGCATCTTTTGCCATGATGGTCAAATAGATAAACCCTCCTGGAACCTGCTCGAAGTCAATAGGCCTTGTGACGGTAATAACTGGAACAGACACAGACATTGGGGAAGATTATTGCTGATCAATACTTCATAAAAGTCACCAGCCATGGAAGTTAACACAACAGTATATTACCTTTTCACATTTTACTTTTGCATCCCCAGTAACTGTGAGCAGTTTAATTTCTTCACGCGATGTAAAAATCAATAGTCTTTTTAATTAATAAACTTGCAGAGACATGAACTTATACCAGGGAATACTTTTAATTAATTTAAAACATGAGTTCAGAATTTACAGAGGTTCAACATATGAGTATTTAAAATATTCGCATCAATGATAATTTCAAGGCTATCGGTAAAAGTGTCAATTTGTAGATTAAGGGCTTTAAAAAAAGACAATCAGCTGTGATTTGTTGTGGATCTGTGAATACAAAGCTTTCAATCTCTGAAGTAGTTGATGTGATGCAGGAGCCTTGACAGACATGAAAAGTACATCAGTTATATATATATATATATATATATATATATATATAGAGAGGAAGATAGACTTTTCCCTGCTTATCCAGATCTTCCTGTACTTTCTGTTAGTTACTGTCAAGAGGATAGATGCAGCAGCTAGTTGAGGGCTAAATTCGACCGTAACAGCTCAAAGTTTGAAGAATAGGGATATACAAGACTTAAGACGACTTTTTATAAACCACCTGATTCCAATAAAAACATTGATGTGCATGCGATTTAGAAAAATGCCTTGAGTATTTCTAAAGATGATGGATTGATTTATTTCACTGATGAGACCGTCTTGGACCTACTAGCCTAGCTTATTTTAATTTTGGATCTTTTTAAGAAGAAAACACTTCTTTCAGAGATGCTACCTTCTACACACAAAACTTCCAAGCTATAAAACACACGAAATTGAAGGCAGGGACAGACCCTTTGGCCCCAGAAACCTGATCTGCTGTTTAATGAATAAGATCATTGCCAACTCACTATCTCAACTACTTTTTCCTGCCTGCCCCCATAATCCTGCATTTCCTTAAATCGATTGGTCTCTGTCTCAAATGTCCGCAATGATTGAGACTGCAGTGTCTTTACAGTAGAGAACTCCCAAAGACACAAGTCCCAAACGATCAAACTCCCTCGTTCTTGGAACGTGAACCCCCACCCTATCTTGAGATTCCTGAGCCAGGGGAAATGACAGTGCAGCACCTCACCCTGTCAGGCTCCTTTAACACGTGAAGCTGGCTCCCTGTTATGAAGGGCCTGACCGGGTCCTCAGTACTCAACATCTGGCACAGTGGCTCAATAGTTAGCACTGCTGCCTCACAGCGCCAGGGACCCAGGTTCAATTCCAGCCTTGGGCAATTGTCTATGTGGAGTTTGCACATTCACCCCATGTCTGCATGGGTTTCCTCTGGGTGCTCCGGTTTCCTCCCACAGTCCAAAGATGTACAGGTCAGGTGAATTGGCCATGCTAAATTGCCCATAGTGTTAGGTGCATCAGACAGAGGGAAATAAGTCTGGGTGGGTTACTCTTCAGAGGGTTGGTGTGGACTTGTTGGGCCGAAGGGCCTGTTTCCACGCTGTAGGGAACCTAATCTGGTCTCCTGCTCGGTTTCAGAGTAGATTAGATTGGTGGAGAATTGGGAGCAGTAGACAAAGCTTTATTTGTTGGTTCTCAATCACTGATCTTACTTGAAATCAGGAGATTGAACAAGCTGGGAAGCACAGAAAAGGACTGCAGAGACATTTCCACAATTGGGTGTCCACACACATGAGCAATAAGAGAGTATTCACAGAAGGTGCAGGATTAGACTCGATCCTGTCCATTGAGTTTCACTCTAAAAGTGAGGTGAATACTTCAACAGCACTCAGTCCAAACCAGGCTTACACTATTAGCACACACTCTCTGGCTTGAACAACACAACAGGGATCTATTTTTAATCACAGTGTGTAATTACACTGCACTGAAAACCTGAGCATAATGATCCTTCAGTTGCAATGTGACTGTATTTATGATAATACTTGAGCAAACCTTTCAAAGAGAATATTCTCCTTTTCTTTGGGCCATTTTACGTGATAGACGCACAGCTGGAAACAGACATCTGCTCCCTCCTTCACCAGCTGAAGTCAGCAGTGAGAAAGAGTGCAGCTTTTGGGAACTGACACCAGTTAGGGGCTCAGAAAGAGCATATTTACCAAAGCTCTGGATGATTAACATTCGAGGTGTTGGCAGGATTCCCTTTGCATTTCACTCTAGAAAGCTCAGCACAAAAAAACTGATGTCCACACTTACAGTGCAGTGGGTGCCACATAGTTTGAGATGCTTCCTATGAGATGATGGACTGTGGCCCTGTTTGCTCTCTGTGTTAAATACTATTATGAGAAAGAAAAAGACAATTCTTCCCCATGTCCCATTCAACATTTATCTCCTGACTAACATCATCTAAAGCTGGTTGCCTGGACATAAAACATGGTTCTGGGAGCTGGCTGTGTGTAAGTTGGCTGCTGGGTTTTTATATGACAACACTTTTTCTTGTACTGCAATAGTTGTGAAGCACTACAGTTGCAAAAAGTGGTTACCTACACAAATGAAGGCTGTTCATCTGACGATGCTGGTTTCTTAGAAGTGATGCCACATTTATACTCCTGAATACTTGCATTAGACAACAGAGCCACGGGCTCTGGTTTCTGACAGGCAGTCTTAAATTTGGAGAGTGATCACAAACATCAATTGCCAACTACATGCGTAAACACCCATTGCCCAAATGCACATAGGTATTGGTCCAAAGGCAGAAGCAAAGGTCTTACCCCCATAACCCTCTGATACCCTGATATCAAAGTAGTTGCTCAGAAGTGAAGTGTTGAAAATGCTGTAGGTGATCTGGTTGTTTGGTGGTGAGTCATCATCGATGGCCTGCATTAAAAGGAACACAAAGATGGTGTTTCAGAGGCTGCCAAACACACTAGGAACAAAACCATTGCTGCAGGAGTCGAAAAGCATTCAAATTTCTAAGCACTCAAATTTCAAATAGGTACAGGAACTGGAGTAGGCCATTCAGCCTGTCTCACTATATCATACGATCACAACTGATTGAACACTTCAATCCCTCTCATTGCACTATCCCTATTACCCTTTACAAAGTAACATTTCAAGACTATAGTGAAGAGTCACACCAAACTTGAAATATTAACTTTGCTTTCTCTCTCCACAGACACTACCAGACCTGCTGAGTTTCTCCGGCAATTTCAGATTTTCCGTGTCTGCAGCATTTTGGCTTTTATTTGACCCTTTACAAATTGTTCATCAGAAATCCATCAGTCTTGACATGAGATATCCCGAGAGAGTGAGTTTCCACAGCTCTCTGAAGTAGGGAATTCTAAAGGTTTGGAATTCTCTGAATCAAAATAAAATCACCTCATCTCAATCCTAAATGGCATGCTCCTTAATTGTAAACAGCATCCCTGGTTTAAGACTCCCCGTTCAGGGAATGAGTTTTATCTGTGTCTACCCTGTCTATCCTTTTAAGCATGTTGCAAGTTTCAATGAGGTTCTTTCTCATTCTTTCTAGCTATGTCATAACTGCTGTCTGTATAATTTCTTCGGCCAGAGAGTGGTGGGCCTGTGGAATTCATTGCCATGGAGTGCAGTGGAGGCTGGGTTGTTAAACGTTTTCAAGGCAGAGATTGATAAATTCTTAATCTCGCAAGGAATTAAGGGATATGGGGAGGGTGCAGGTAAGTGGCGTTGAAATGCCCACCAGCTATGATTGAATGGCAGAGTGGACTCGATGGGCCAAATGGCCTTATTTCCACTCCCATTTGTTATGGTCTTGTGGTATCCCTGAGCCATGTGCAGGTACCAGCTTTGGCAGCAGTTCTCACCCTGGAAAATCCCACAGCAGCTCGTGTTTGTAAAGGTAGCACTCACTGAACCTGAGGTCAAGGGCAATGATTGTCTCATTCTGTTGCTGAACAGTAGGCCCAGTGGGGCAGAAAGTTGCCGGCCTATCTCAGAGCTGGAAACGCAGGGCTCGAGTCACAGCCCATGACTTGTTGTCCAGGGAAGGTGCCCACAATGTAACAGGAGCAAAAACCCAAAAAGAGCAGGAAGCAAGAGAGGGTCAAAATGCAAATTAGTATTGGTGGGGGAAAGATCTTTTGTTTTTGATATGCAGGAAGAGGTTGAGTGAAGTGGGACTCCTCAAGCCACGGCTTCTGGGTGCTGACCTATTCCAAGGAATACTAGCTACCGAAACAAATATAAACATCTGCTTTGTCTGGCTCATTATGCTATAGAAATCCTTTCCAGATCCAAGGGTGTTGCTAAAGGCAAATAAAAAGAGTTTGGTTTATCTTTCAGCTAAGTCTTTCCATGATAAAACATTAATGAGTCATACTGCCTATGCATTTAGTTCTTGGAACACCCATCGCATTTCAAAGTGCCAAAATTATAGAAGACAGAATAGAGTGATTTCAAACTGCGGTCAATTATAAGTTAATTGATTTTACTGGAATGCTCTAACCTTGAGTCTGAAATTTATAAGTAGCTGACTTCTTGCAACTTTTTTACATCTACAAAAGTTAATCTGTAATCGACCCCAGGGTACTTACAGCAATTAGACTCTGTGACCTTTGAGGACCAGATCCTCTTAAACACAGTTCCAACTCACAGAATTATACAGTGAACAGAGTAGACTTTCACACACATCCTAGAAACAATACCTTGGGAATTCTGAGGGATACCAAATTACAGCATAACCCTGAGATGGGGAAACTAGGAGGCAAACTCTTGCTTTTCCAAGTTAGCTGGGCTATGTTTTGTCACTCTTTCCAACACATAAATCAATCTCTTGTGGCATTCCTCATGGTGAGTTATGGGAAATTATGTTTAATTGCTTTGCCAAAGCTTTGCATCTTGCAATCATCAGGACAAACACAAGAATGCCAAAAATCAAAATGAATCCAAAGCCTTAGCAGCCTGGGAGCCAATAGTTCCCTGTTGCTTTCCTCATGGTAACATCTCAGCCAATCAGGGTTGACATGCCAAACAATCAACAGCCTTTTTTTCAACGGTGGTCACCTTTTTGAAATTTGGCATTTTTGTAACTTCCTGAGGATTGAAAGGTGAGATTTCAGAACCATGTTTCACTCCTCAGCAAGATTCAAGTTGAGTATGTCTAAGTGAATATTGTATTTTACAACAATGAGACAATGCCAACAAAGAATGTTGGGAAATATACTACAGGAAACACTTGTAATTCAAAAAAACTACTTCAGTTACCTGCTGCACATATACAATCAGCACTTGCTCAGGAACCTGGGGAAGTGAAATTCTGCTTTTATACAGAGGATACATGTGGATTTCACTGACACTTTAGGCATTGATTAGATTACTTACAGTGTGGAAACAGGCCCTTTGGTCCAACAAGTCTACACCGACCCGCCGAAGCGCAACCCACCCCTACCCCTACATTTACCCCTTACCTAACACTACGGGCAATTTAGCATGGCCAATTCACCTGACCCGCACATCTTTGGACTGTGGGAGGAAACCGGAGCACCCGGAGGAAACCCACGCAGACACGGGGAGAACGTGCAAACTCCACACAGTCAGGAATTGAACCCGGGTCTCTGGCGCTGTGAGGCAGCAGTGCTAACCACTGTGCCACCGTGCCGCCCGAATTCTACCTGTTTTGTGTCCACAACACAGAATAATACATACTTCACCATCATTTAAAAATAATTATGTCTTTGGTTGACATGTGGCAATGATCAAATACCTTGTTTCTGTGGGCTCGATTGAGGGATAGATGTAATGCAGGACATGAGAGAATAACATCTCAACGCTTCTTTGACATAGTGACCAGAGGGTCCTTTATGATTCTTGGAGAACAGTTCAACATCACATCTGAAAGACAGCTCCTCTGGCAGTACAGTACTCCCTTGGTGCTGCACCAGAGTTCCAGCCTTGACTTTTTTATAACATTGTGGACCCTAGGGTGGGAGTTGAACCCAGAACCTAGCCATTACAGAGGTGAGAGTGCCACTCACTGAGCCACAGCTGACACTGGACTGGTCGATTCCATTCACCTTTCCATGTGTGACTTTGATGATCGCAAGCCTCACATTCGCTATAAGGAAGGAGAATTCAATTTCTTATAGACCAAAAATGTCACGGAATGATTAAAGGGCTAAAGTGCTTGTGTCAGCTCTTTTCATGAAGTGGAACACAAGCCTTTGGAACAGGAGGTCAGTACTTGGTACTATTTCTACTATTTGATAAGATCATGGCTGATCTGCAAGTGGTCTCTTTTTTTTTGTTTACATCTCCCTTTCCTTAACAGACATGTTTATGAAGAAATCCATTGAACTCAGCCTTGTACAGATTCAGTGCATGACAGCATGGTGGCTCAGTGGTTAGCATTGCTGCCTCACAGCAACTTGGGTTCGATTCCACCCTCGGGTGACTGTCTGCGTGGAGCTTACACATCCCCCCTGTGTGTGTGTGGGTTTCTTCTGGGTGCTCTGGCTTCCTCCAATAGTCCAAAGGTGTGCGGCTGAGGTGGATTGGCCATGGTAAATTGCTCTGTAGTGTCCAGAGGTGTGCAGGCTAGGTGGATTAGCAGGTGGGAAATGCAGGGTGACAGGGAGAGGGTGGGGCATGGTAGATATAAAGGATCCATTGGTCACTATTTCAAGGGAGAGTTTAGATATTATCTCTCGTGTCCTGGCTTATATCGATCCCTCAATCAAGAAACAGGTTATTTGTACTTTGTGACATGCCAGCCAATTTTAAAAAAATGATGGCGAATGTTTTATATTTTTCCATGATGTGTACACAAAACAAGCAGAATTCAATTTCTGCCAGATCAAATTAGTCATCACCTGCATTCCTCACAGGTTAAGGAAGGAGACAAAGGGCAAAAACACATTGTGCTTGTTTATATCTGCTCGAGGGTCAGTGTGGGCTTAATGAGCTGAATGGCCTCTTTCCGCACTGCAGCGATTTAATAACCCAGCTCCCACTGTTGTCTGTGTCAGAGAATTTCACAGATTAACAATCCTCTGATGGAAATAAATTCTCCTTGTTTCTATCTTGCAGGAAAACCACTTATTTTTAAACCATGGCTCTTGTTAGATTTTCTCTTCGACAACGAGAAACATGTGCCTGAGATCCACCTTATAAAATCCCCTTGAGATCCCAGGATGTAGGATACCTGGACCTGAGGATCTGTCAGGCTTTCGGGCTAACAACTTCTCCAGCAGCTTTTCCCTTGGTGATGTGGAATGTTTTAAGTCCCCTGCTCCCTATTCACCTCTTGATTTTCAATAACCTTTAGGAAGTTTTCCAAGTTTCCCTCCAGGAAGACAGACAAACAAATGCCAGTTCAAAGTCTCTGCCATGTCCTTGATGGACAGTCATCCAGGTCTACAGCACAGAAAAAGCCTTTTGGCCCATCCAGTCTGTGCTGGGCACAAAGCAAGCACTTAACTATTTGTGATTACGAATAAACCCGTTGGACTATAACCTGGTGTTGTGTGATTTTTGACCTCGTCTAACCCAGTCCAACTCCGGCACCTCTACATCATAACTATTTGTTATCCATTACCAATTCTCCAGACTCAATCTGTAGAAGACAAAAACTAATTTAGCTCCTTTTCTTCTATTTAAACTCTGGTAGAAATTCTTGCTATCTCTTTTCCTGTTTTTGAGCTTTCTCTTGTATTCTACTTTCTCTCAATTATTTTTCAAGTTTTTTTGCTGTTTCTTAAAATCTCTCATCTCGACTGCAGTTTGGTGTCCCTAGTGCCCAGGAATTGTAATGATTTAAGAATGCTATTCACTGCCACTCGCTCAAGCACAATTAGGAATGGGCAATTTAAAACAAAAAAAAAAGGAACCTATGTTTCTAATTAATCTATCAGAGATGTTATCACATGCTTCTGGAGCAGCTAGGTCTTGAACCTGGTGAAGTCTGGTAGGGACAGTACCACTGCACTACAAGAGCCCTAGGGATGGGCAATAAATACTGTTTTAGACAGCATCACTCACATCCCATAACTGAATGGAAAGACAGAAACAGTACGCTTGACGGGCTGAATTACCTCCTCCTGTTCCTATGATGGTGAGCATGATTAATTTCTCTTGCTGCAAGAACACTTGGCTCTTCTCTGTTTGGGATTAACATTTGGCAACCAGAAATCAGACTTTTGCCAAGTAATGTTCCTGAAAAGACAATGCTCCTTTTCAGATGAAATTTCCTCTCTTAAACCTCCCATCAGTTTCACTGGTTACATCGTAGATTTAAAAAGTGATTTTGAACCAACACATAATGGTTCCACCTGCTCCCCCTTTACCTTTAATAAATTAAACTGCCATGCAATGGAACACATTGTCAATTACATTAACATCACAATCACGTTTTAATCAGATACAATAGCCAAAATGACAGTGGATTTGGAGAACTTGACAGCACAGTAAATAGCTTTCTTTAAAAAAAAACAAGTAATTAAGTATCAGTCAGTCTCGTTTTATCTGGGAGAAATCGCAGATAACGGTGGGGGTTTGTAATTAAAGAACTCTCTGGCTCTGTCTCGATGCCCATGGATGTACAGCCACATAATACCGTTCACTCTTTCACTCAGCAACGTGGCCGGGATAATTTAAAATGCAGTGACGGGAAGATAAACAGAATTTGGGCAGCAAACTAGGCACAGCAGCTGTGGAGAGTGCTAGCATGCTAACATTTCCAACACCACCCGCCAACTCAAGACAAAAGGGAGTGCAATCTTCAAAAGAGAAGTCACCTAGAAAGGTGATTCTAGCCAAGCACATTCCCACACAGAGGGTAAAGGAAACAGGAAATTCCCAGCCTGTAATTCACTCCCCTACTTTCCCTATTTTGAGGCTTTAACCAATCATGACCCTCTCAGTGACCACACAACACCAGGTTATAGTCCAGGAGGTTTATTTGAAATCACAAGCTTTCAGAACACTGCTCCTTTGTCAGGTGAAGTGATACTTAATTTCGAATAAACCTGTCCGACTGTAACCTGGTGTTGTGTGGTTTCTGACTTTGTCCACGCCAGTCCAACACTGGCACCCCCACCTCACAGAGACAACCATGAGAGGAGCAGTGAGACCTGTGTGACTGAGCTGGGGAGATGGTAGGGACAGGGGAGCCTGGGAAGGGGGTGGCCTGCCTGTTGAAGCCGGAATACACCTTTTACAATTCAGTCAGAGATCTCTGGAGGTTACTGCAGCCTCAAAGCTGGTGACCCCCACTTTGGGAAGTCCCACAAGCTGTAGACGCTGGGGATGAAATGAAATTGTCAGTTTTTTAAGGATATGGACACAGATGGGTAAATGGATTGGGGCTGCAGACCTGCTGTTATCTGATGGATTGGTGGAACAGACTTGTGGGTCCATTTTCCAGCAATTTCATCTATTGCTACCAGGATTGAGTTGATTTCTCCAGATTTAAATGAAAACTCTGGACTAATAACAGAGGACTGGCTTCACGAATGTATACAAAAGCAGCCAAACAGAACCCGCAAAACAAATTTTACCCCCAACTTGTTTAGTCTGCTCCCCCTCCCAACCAAGTATTTAGCTGCCTGTTACTCCAAATATCTCCCTCAGCCAACTCTACTCGGAAATACAAAAGCTGCAAAATCCTGCTGAGAGTTTCAAGAATGTCTGTTTTTGTTCCAAATTAAAGCTCATCAGTGAATCCACAAAAGCTTATGTTAACATTCACCTGGTTGAACAGAATTCAAGTGCTGCTGGAAAGAGAGGGGTGTTGCTGAAGCTTTTCATCTGGCACTCATCAGGACTAATGCAAGAATGTCAAATGTATACTCGAGTGTTCCTGTGCTTTGTGCTGAATTGTTGAAGTATCTTTTGTGGTGATACATTAAACATCTCTTGGCACTGACTCAAAGAGGTTGAAGGAACTCCTCCCCCATATCCTGGTCAATATTTATCCCTCAATTAACATTGTCCCGTGTTTTCAATAAGTGACTCCATAAAGTAATTCATTTGTTTTACAGGGAGCTTTGTCATGGATGTCATGGAAGTTACTGCATAAAATTTCAGTTTTTTTAAAGTTAAGTGCTACTAAAGCTTTGCTTGTTGTTGACAGAGATAATACACTGCACACAGAGTATAATGTCATCTTTGGTCATTGCAGAGTTTAACTTTACGTGAGAACAGAGTCAGGAATGAGGCTCAACCCAAGCGAACAGAAGGCCAATAGAGGAAAAGGGATGAATAGAATCGCTCACAGTAAATGTGATGGCTTTGAAAATTACTAACGTGCTTCTTCAGGGACAAGGCTGATACAATGAGACCCCCGTAAGGCACAGCAGTTATAATTATACTGCACTTCAGTGATGAAACTGTTTCATTTGTTCAAAGATGTATCTTCACAAAACATGACTGGCCCTAGGATAACCTAACATCTCCAAAATACACCTGATTTTTCAAATAAATGTTAATTTTACAAGAGATTTGCTGTGAAGTTTACAACCTATCGAACACTCCTTTGAAAAAGAATCTGAGAAATATTGTCCACTGACAGTGGCAGACACATTCTCAGGGATTTGAAGATTTTTTTATTTTAAGAGAGGTATCAAGCAGTTCAGTACAACACAGATTAAGACAATAAATGCCAACATGTGACATTTTTGACCACTAATTACTGGGAACAGTCACCAATAAGCTGCAAGGCTTTTTTATTCATCCACAGGATGAGGTCATCACTGGCTGGGCAGCATTAATTGCCCATCCCTAATTGCCCAGAGGGCAGTGAAGACTCAGTCACGTTGTTGTGGGTCTGGAGTCACATGTAATCTAGACCAGGTAAGGATGGCAGTTTCCTTCCCTTAAGGAGATCACTGACAAACAATTTGTGGTCATCATTAGATTCTTAATTCCAGATATTTTATTGAATTCAAATTCCACGATCTGCTGTAGTGAGATTCAAACCTGGGTCCCCAGAACATTATCTGGGTCTCTGGATTAACAGTCCTGCGATAATACCACAAGACCATCACTCTTGTGTTGCTCTTCTGATTTCAATAGGTAGATGCTGTGTTGAAAGTTAGATGGGTTTTTACTGAACTGATTGATTATAGGACTTTCTCCTGCAAAAGCAAGTTGTCCATTACATTAAGCATTGTGTAAGTGTTGAAATACATTAGAACACTTCCCTCATTTACAAAAACACCATTATGCATTTAAAACTAAAGATAAAACTGTTGGGATCTCGGTTATAATGATCGGAAAACATTCAAATGTCCAGAATCCTTTTAAAATGGAAAAAAAATCTTTTAGCAGCTTTCACTTAGAGAGTGCAATGTCATCTTTGTTCATTACACAGTTTAACTTCTGTACAATAATAGAACCAGGAATCAATCTGAGTGAACGCACCCAATCAAACTGAAAGACTATCTGAAAAAGGTGATAAATAAGATGAGGATTATAGAAACCCCAGCTCTTGCAATTAGAATCATACAATCGCTGAAAGCAGGCCAGTAAGCCCATTGAGTCCACACCGACCCTCCGAAGAGCATCCCATCCAGACCTACCCCCGACCCTATACCTATAATCCTGTATTTCCCATAGCCAACACACCTAGCCTGTACAACTCTAGACACTACGGGCAATTTAGCATTGCCAAACCACCTAACTTGCACATAGCGTCATACGGCACGGAAACAGATCCTTCAGTCCAACCAGTCCATGCTGAACATAATCCCAAACTAAACGAGTCCCAACTGCCTGCTCCTGGCCCATATCCCTCCAAACCTTTCCTATTCATGTTCAAATGTCTTTTAAACATTGCGATTGCTCCCATATCCACACTTGTTCAGGAGTGAAGTTTATTCCACAACAAACCATCCTCTGTGTAAAACAATTGGCCCTCATGTCTTTCTAAAATCTCTCTCCTCTCATCTTAAAGTTGTGCCTCTTACTGTTGAAATCCCCCATCCTAGGGAAAAGGCAACTAACCTTAACTCTATCTATACCCCTCATGATTATATAAACTTCTAAGAGGTCGCCTCTCAACCTCCTATGACCCAGTGAAAAAGGTCTGAGCCTCTCCAGCCTTTCTTTTTAAGTCAAACCTTCCCTACCTGGTAAATCCCTTCTGAACCCTCTCCAACTTGATATCCTTCCCATAACTGGGCAACCAGAACTGGACAGAGTATTCCAGAAAAGGCCTCACCAATGTAATGTAGCCCTCAACATAACATCTTTGGACTGTGGGAGGAAACCAGAGCACCCGGAGGGAACCCATGCAGACACAGGCAGAACATGCATGCTCCACACAGACAGGCACCCGAAGGTGGAATCGATGTCTGCGCTGCTAGACACAGTGCTGTCCCAATTGCCTGACAGGATTGAGATTCTTACAGCCAGTATGCAGGAGAGCAGAGGCTGCAGGGTGGATAAGCAGACTGACTGTGGCACTGCGATAAAGGAAGCCATTGAAGCGGATGGGCTTGGTAAGAATATATTTGGAGCAGATGATCGCACAGTTGATGATAGACACAGATCTCTGCAGCTGAGAGGAAGAGTCCAGGGAGCTGTGATGCCTGCCAGGTGCTACGGACTGGGACATCTGCTCAGGGCCAGAGAGGTACTTGCAATGGGAGGGGTAAGATCTGATTGTGGACCATGAAGTACCAATAACACGGAGTACCAGGAAAGAGGCTCTTCCTCGGGAATCTGAGAAGCTCAATGTCAAATTAGATTCATTTTCCTATTTATTCATTCACAGGACACAGGTGGCTGATCATCATTTATTGCCTCATCTCTAATTGCCCTTTGAAAGGTGGCCTTCTGGAGGTCTTTGGAATGTAGGAACGCTCACAGTGCTCTTAGGAAGAACATTCCAGGAATTTGACCCCATGACATTGAAGAAATGACAATATAATCCAAGGCAGGACGGTGAGTGGCTTTTTAAGGGAATTTGCATGGTGGTGGTCCTATATATCTGCTGCTTTTGTCCTTCTATATGTCAGTGGCTACAGACTTGGAAGATGCTGTCAATGGGGTCTCTGTCAGTTCACACTTTGTAGATGGTACACATTCCTGTCACTGTGCTGACGGAAGTGCATGTTTGAGGAATTGGGGCAAATAAATAGGTGGCTTTGTCCTGGATGGTTTAGATTAGACTTACAGTGTGGAAACAGGCCCTTCGGCCCAACAAGTCCACACCGACCCGCCGAAGCGCAACCCACCCATACCCCTACATTTACCCCTTACCTAACACTACGGGCAATTTAGCACAGCCAATTCACCTGACCCGCACATCTTTGGACTGTGGGAGGAAACCGGAGCACCCGGAGGAAACCCACGCAGACACGGGGAGAACGTGCAAACTCCACACAGTCAGTCGCCTGAGTCGGGAATTGAACCCGGGTCTCAGGCGCTGTGAGGCAGCAGTGCTAACCACTGTGCCACTGTGCCGCCGTGCCATGAGTTTCTTGAATGTTGTTGAAGTTCCACTCATCCAGACAAGTGGGAATATTCCATTACACTCTTGACTCATGACTGTAGATGGCAAACAGGCTTTGAGAGTCAGGAAGTGAGTTACTAACCATAAAGTTTCTAGCCTCTGACTTGTTCACACAGCCATAGTAACTTTGTATGGTGAGTCCAGTGCAGGTTCGGTTCAATAGTAATGCCCAAGATGTTGTTACCGTAGCATTCAGCAATGGTAATGCCACTGAAAGACATGGTGTAAAGTGGCCAAGACTGACACCTGATCAGGTTATTGACATTTTGGATCCAGGTAAAAGTAATCGGGCAGCTTTGTTCATTATAGATGACATATTGTGAATACTGTGAAGTAACTTCAGTGTAAAACAGTAAGATATAGAATCAGTTTGGGGAAAGTTAAAATATTCCAGAGGGAAGAGATCACTTGTGGCAGTAGTTATACGACTGCTAACAATAGTCACCTTGAAGAACAGATTATACAGGAATAGATAACTGCTTCATGTAAGAATGGTGCTGCCATAATCATAGGTGACTTCCTCATGTCGATTGGGTGAATCAGATAAGACCAGAAGAGACCATAAGACCATAGTAGCAGAAATTAGGCCATTCAGCCCATCAAGTCTGGTCCGCCATTCAATCATGACAGAGTTTCACAATGCCATTCTCCCGCTTTCTCCCCATAACCCTATATCAAGAACCTCTCTATCTCCATCTTAAATGTACTCAAAGACCTCCACAGGATTGTGTGGCAATGGATCCTATCGATTCACCACCCTCTGGCTGAAGCTTGGCAAAGGCAACCTGGAAAAGAGATTCACAGGATACATTCAGGATAATTCTTCAGAGCAGTATGTTTGACAGCCAACTAGGGAGCAGGCTATTCCACAGTTGGTCATGTACAAGAGATTCAAGATGGTGCCAAAACCAGGAGCTCTTTGCAAGCTCTGTACAGCAGACCTTATTCTCACATTTCTTATAACCATCTTGCACTTTTAAATCTAAATTCTAAATATGCCACTCTGTCTAAGCACCTTGTGATCTGCATGTCCTTTTTGCTATGATCTGCCCATACTGCTCGCAAAACAAAGCTTTTCACTGTATTTAGGTTCATGGGCTTACAATAAATCAAATCAAAGAGAAATTGATAATGCTGATGTTATCTCTCAAGACATAGGATCCACAGGTGGGTGAACTGATACTGAAAGATCCAGAGTTTTTTACATTCACAAGTACATCTGTGCCTGGGCTAAAATTCCAGCTATTTGTTCATAAACAGTAGCACACCCCTATTGGCATGGCATGCTTCCAGTGGCCCAAGTTAAGATGGAGTCTAAGACCGTTACAGCCTCAGGTCACATGAGATGATACAGTGACGTAATCATGAGCATGTTTTTGAAAGGTTTGTTGATATACTGACTGTCAGGCAAAACACAATGGCAAGCTAAGGGGTTTTAGTATAAATAAAGACTAAAGGTCATGGAGGATCATAATGTGTTAGGTTTTAGCTGAGCGCCAGTGGGTGAGGCAACTCAAGGCTTGGTCATGTGGTCACTAAGCTTAGCAACTGTAACACTTGACTTCTTGCAATCTAAGTGAAAGAGATGGACACTGGGCTACAGATTCACCATCTTACCCCATGGCACACCCTCCTGTCTGTGTTTGGCTGGAGAGAATATTTCACTGTCCACTGCACCTCAGCACAAACCCAGTGTGTCAGTGCCCAGCAAATGGCACCCAAATTGAGACAAGATGGAACAGCAGAAGTGGGCCATTCAGCCCATTGAGTCAGGAGAGAGTGAGGACTGCAGATGCTGGAGATCAGAGCCAAAAAGTGTGGTGCTGGGAAAGTACAGCAAGTCAGGGAGCATCCGAGGAGCAGGAGAATCGGCATCTCGAGCATAAGCTTTTCATCAGGAAGATGAAGATCCCTGGTGAAGAGCATATGCTTGAAATGTTGACTGTCCTGCTCCTTGGATACTGCCTGACCAGCTGTGCTTTTCCAACACTATAAGTTTTGAGCTCATTGAGTCAGCTCTACCATTCAATGATCACGATCTGATAATCCTCATATTTACTCTTCTGACTTTTCCCAACAACCCTTAATTCCCCTGATTAAAAATCTAAGTCAGCTTCGACAGCCCTCTGCAGTCAAGACTTCGACAGATTCCCTCCTCTCTGAGAGAAGAAATTCCTCCTTGTCTCTGTCTTAAATACATGACCTCTTACTCTGAGACCATGCTTTTTGCTCTTAGACTCTCTCACAAGCAGAAATAAACTTTCCATATTTATCCTGCAAGTCTCCAATGTTTCAATAAGGCCACCTTTCATTGTTGTAAACTCCAGTGAGTACAGGCCCAACCTACACAACCTCTCCTTATAAGACAGTCCCTCCAAACCTGGGATCAGCCGCAGGAACCTTCTCTGAACTGCCTGCAAGTGAAATGCTTTTGCAAACAGTGACACAAGGTGGTGACCTATTGAATCAAAATGCTTTATCTTTGCACCTTGACCTTCCCTTTCTCTTGTTGCTTTTGGTGAGGAGAAGGGGAGGGTGAATAGATTCCCAAAACCTCACCAATGAAATCTCTTGCCAATACAACAGCCTTGGAAAGGCAGATTCAGACTTCTCCCGCTTGTTGTATGTGGCAGCTTAGGTTTGGAGGTGGTGGGGTACGTGTGTTTGACTGTGTGCGTGCAGATATGGAGCAGTGTGGTCAGCACGGTGTGGCTGATGCCCAATCTCTAATTGTTCAGCACAAAACCGTTTCACTTACTCGAACTCTGACCACCTGCACTGGAGAGGCCTCATTCTCACGAATTGTACCCAGGTAGGTCTCCTTCTGAAAGGTGGGCACGTTGTCATTAATGTCCAAAATATTGATTCGCAAACGTCCTGTGGTCTCTTCACCACCTCCATCCTTTGCTATAACGGTTAAAGTGTATCGCCGTGTTGCCTCGAAGTCTAACCTCTGGATGAGAGTCACTATGCCGGTATCCTTGTCAATTGTAAACCTGCCAGACAACAAAGAGAAGGGTTAATGGAACAAAGTGCATACTATATAACAAAATAACAGGGGAGGTCGTGCCCTAGTGGTAATCTCACTGCAGTAGTAATCCAGAGCCCAAGGTTCACATCCTGGGGTCATGGGTTCAAATCCACTCAACCAAATAATGAAATTGGAATTCAATAGAAAATCTGGCGTTAGATCCATCTGCCTCACTGAAATCCGTTATGGAAATGAATCTACCTTCCTTACCTAGTCTGGCCTCCACATGACTCCTGAACCCCAGCAAGTGGTTGACCCCTGACTGCCTTCTAATGGCTCCAGTAAGCCACTCAGTGTAAGGACAATAAATGCTGGACCACAGTGATACCCAGATCTCATGAGTGAAGCTTAAAAAGTTCCCACATGAGAGACTTCGCCTATAACCATTTCAGAGTTAAGATCCATTTGTTTCACTCCCATATGTTCATCAATTGAAATGTGTCAATAGAATCATAGAGATGTGAAGTACAGAATGGAAAAAACCCTTCGGTCCAACTTGTCCATGCCGACCAGATATCCTAACCGAATCTAGTCCTATTTTCCAGCACTTGGCCCATTTCCCTCTGAATCCTTCCTATTCATATACCCATCCAGGTGCCTTTTAAATGTTGTAATTGTACCAGTCTCTACCACATCCTCTGGCAGACCATTCCATACACGTACCACCCTCTGTGTGAAAAAGCTGCCCCTTAGGTCCCTTTTATATCTTTCCCCTCTCACCCTAAATCTATGCCCTCTAGTTCTGGTCTCCCCCACCCCAGGGAAAAGACTTTGCCTATTTATCCTATCCATGCCCCCCGTGGATTTTATAAACCTCTATAAGGTCACCCCTCAGCCTCCGACACTCCAAGGAAAACAGCCCCAGCCTGTTCAGCCTCTCCCTATAGCTCAAATCCTCCAACCTTGACAACATCCTTGTAAATCTTTTCTGAACCCTTTCAAGTTTCACAACATCTTTCTGATGAGAAAGAGACAAGAATTCACGCAATATTCCAAAAATGGCCTAACCAACATTCAGTACAGCCGCAACATGACCTCCCAACTCCTGTACTCAATACTCTAACCAATAAAGGAAAGCATACCAAACGCCTTCTTCATTATCCTATCTACCTGCGACTCTACTTTCAAGGGGCTATGAATCTGCACTCCAAGGTCTCTTTGTTCAGCAACACTCCCCGGGACCTTACCATTAAGTGTATAAGTCCTGCTCTGATTAGCTTTTCCAAAAGGCAGCACCTCACATTTATTTAAATTAAACTCCATCTGTCACTTCTCAGCCCATTGGTCCATCTGGTCAAGATCCTGTTGTAATCTGAGGTAACCCTCTTCACTGTCCACTACACCTCCAATTTTAGTGTCATCTGCAAACTTACTAACTATACCTCCTATGTTCACATCCAAATCATTTATGTAAATGACAAAAAGTAGTGGACCCAGCACTAATCCTTGTGGCACTCCACTGGTCACAGGCCTCCAGTCTGAAAAACAACCCTCCACCACCACTCTCTGTCTTCTACCTTTGAGCCAGTTCTGTATCCAAATGGCCAGTTCTCCCTGTATTCCATGAGATCTAACCTTGCTAATCAGTCTCCCATGATACAAAGTCCTCTTTGTCACTTCTTAAAAAAACTCAATAAAGTTTGTGAAACATGATTTCTCATGCACAAAGCCATGCTGACTATCCCTAATCTGTCCTTGCCTTTTCAAATATATGTACATCCTGTCCCTCAGGATTCCCTCCAACAACTTGCCTACCGCCAATGTCAGGCTCACCGGTCTATAGTTCCCTGGCTTGTCCTTGCCACCTTTATTAAATGGTGGCACCATGTTAGCCAACCTTCAGTCTTCTGGCACCTCGCCTGTGGCTATCGATGATACAAATATCTCTGGAAGGGGCCCAGCAGTCACTTCCCCAGCTTCCCACAGAGTCCTAGGGTACACCTGATCGGGTCCTGGGGAGTTCTCCACTTTTACATGTTTCAAGACCGTTCAGCTCTTGCACCCTCAAGTTGCAAGTTCCACATTCTCACTACTGTTTAGGTAGAGAGGTTTCTCATTAATTTCTTATTTGATTTATGAGTGACCATCTTAAATTTATGGTTGGTTAGTTCAGTTGATTGGATGGCTGGTTTGTGGTGCAGAGTGATGCCAACAGCGTGGATTCAATTCCCACATTGGCTGAAGTTACCATGAAGGACTCTCCATGTCAAACTCTCCCCTCACCTAAGGTGTGGTGACTCTCTGATTAAACTACCACCAGTCGATGACAGAGCAGCTCTATTGTCTGGTCAGACAATGGCAACGTTAGCTTTTATCTCTGGCTATTGATTTCAGTCCACTGCACGTGTGGAAATATTTGCCAAAGTTTATCCTATAGAGCACCTGCAGAATTTTGAAGTCCTCTTTTCTAATGGAAGACAGTGCCCCAGCCTCTTGAGTCTTTCTCGATAAACTAGAACCTCTGCATTTTGGTGGCATCCTCACAAATCCTAAATCTCCAGTTTGTCTTTGAAAAGATGGAAGTTTGGTCTAACCAAGGCTTGATTTAGGTTTGCAATATAACTTCTGCTGTTTTTCTACTCTAGGCCCTCTGGAAAGACAACACATGCGCACACCTTTATGTGCTTTTGTTACAGTCCATTAACCTCACTGTGCCTTGCCAAACAGCTGAAACAGTTTCTGAAGGGGATTCACAGAGCAGGCATTAGCTACATTTTGGTGTGAATCACAGAGAAACTGTTGGATCTTACCACATTCTTAACCTTAGAAACTAAACCTTAGCAGATTAAAGGTAAATGTGCTTGTTAGGCAGTGAAATCCACACCAGGGTGGCAAACCACATATTATTGCTACAATTTTCTACGGCTGAATATCAAAAGAACATTTAGTCAGGATTGCATCAAATGCCAAGGGTTTAACTGATTTTTCCATCTAACCAATTCCCTTTGGACCTGGGGACATGCTTTGTAAACCTCTGGACTATGAAATCAAGGTGAAAAAGCAATTATTTTCTTGTGATTCCCATCCCTTAAGAAAAATTAATATTCTGGACCTTGTAACAAGGATGTGGTGGTAGTTAGTTTATCAAAGTGGATTTATGGACTACATTTCTATGCTTGAAAAAAGGCAGCCAATCACTAACAGCTGATTAATGTTTCATGGTATTAAAATTCAATTTACATATTTACACTATGCAAATTGAAAGAGGGGAAAATTCGACGACAAAGGCAACATGTGGGATATTCTTGAGACTGTCCAGTGGGAAATGGGCAGGTTATTTTCTTTAAATATTAATGGGTCCACAGCCAACACCAACTGAATCTAAAGCAGAAATTATAAAACTTGAAATGATGATCGTATTAACTAAACCATGTAAAACAGTGAGTTTCCCTCTCTCTGAACTGTTTTTTAAAAAAAAACAGTTAATCTTTTAGGCTCTTCCATTGAGAGGTCTGAAATGTGGTTATTGTAGGATATTCTTAACTGTGGAACAACAAGAGAAAAATAGGGAGCTGGTGACAGTTACAAGGCAATAACTCTATCGAGCTGTTTGCAAGCAGTCATAAAAACACAGCTTGGATAGTTTACGACCAACAGAGACCCCAACGATGAATTATTTCCGAAAATTGACTGCTTGGTTTCCATTGTCATTGGTTTAAAACACTTCTCCGAATCTCAATTGTTAGCCAGAAGCGTACTGCTTGTGATGGCATACATGTAGCTGACACGACAGTAAAAGGGGAGTGATGGAGGGAATTCAGGCATTTAAAAACTTCGGAAAAGATTCAGATAATTTTTGACTTATTAAAGCAAAACCAATAGCACTAGCACATACAGTCAACATTTCGCCATCACATTTTTAATCACCAAACACTATGCGCCAAAATCTACAGAGAACCGCAATTATTTTCAACCTAAAGATAGGTTGAAAAGGAGAGGTTGAGTTATTTCACAGAATCATAGAGTCCCTTTAGTGTGGAAACAGGCCATTCGCCCCATCGTGTCCAAACCGACCCTCTGATTTGCATCCTACCCAGACCCACCACCCCCAATTTACCCCTGTAACCCTGCATTCCCCATGGAACCTAGCCTACATATCCCTGCACAGTATGAGCAATTTAGCATTGCTATTCCAACCAATCTGTACATCAATGGACTGTGGGAGGAAACCAGAGCACCCAGAGGAAACCCACAATTTTTACTCATTGGAGTTTAGAGGCATTAGAGGCAACCTTATTGAAACATCTGAGATTCTTATGGAACTTAACAGGGTTGATATTTCCCTTGTGGGAGAGTCGAGGATTGTTATGTAGTTGGGGATGCTGCCCCTTTGAGAGAGCTGGTCAGGTGACATGAAAACGGGCAGGGCTTATGTCCAGTCTAGAACCAGCAGTGGAGGTGTGAGCATTCCTGTTCAGATTTACCATTTGTCTACCTGGTACATAACTCCAAAGCAAGCACCAACATAATGAGGAGCAGAGGACACATCTCAGAGTAAGGAGTCACAAGAGGAAGAGGTTCTTCTGTCAAAGGGCAGTGAGTCTGTGGTGGCTGGGTCATTAAGTATAGTCAGTGATGAGATACATTTTGAATCAGTAAGGAGAATCAAAGGTAATGGGGAAAACTTAGAAAAGCGGGGTTGAAGATTATCCGATTAGTGGAGCATACCTGATGGTTTGAATACCCTACTTACAAAGAACAAAGAACATTACAGCTCAGGAACAGGCCCTTATGGCCCTCCAAGCCTGTTCCCAATCCATAACCTCTACCTAAATCAATTTTTGAAGAGTCATAGAGATGTACAGCATGGAAACAGACCCGTCGGTCCAACCCGTCCATGCCGACCAAATATCCCAACCCAATCTAGTCCCACCTGCCAGCACCTCTAAACCTTTTCTATTCATATACCCATCCAGATGCCTTTTAAATGCTGCAATTGTATCAGCCTCCACCACTTCCTCTGGCAGCTCGTTCCATACATGCACCACCCTTTACGTGAAAATGTTGCCCCTTAGGTCTCTTTTATATCTTTCCCCTCTCACCCTAAATCTATGTCCTCTAGTCCTGGACTCCCCGACTTTGCCTATTTATCCTATCCATGCCCCTCATGGATTTTATAAACCTCTATAAGGTCACCCCTCAGCCTCCGATGCTCCAGGGAAAACAGACCCAGCCTGTTCAGCCTCTCCCTGTAGCTCAAATCCTCCGACCCTGGCAACATCCTTGTAAATCTTTTCTGAACTCTTTCAAGTTTCACAACATCTTTCTGATAGGAAGGAGACCAGAATTGCACACTATATTCCAACAGTGGCCTAACCAACGTCCTGTACAGCTGCAACATGGCCTCCCAACTCCTATACTTAATAATAGGATCTGAAATAACAAAGGACTTCTGCTCCGATGTCTTATACTTTTTGACTTGTTAATTGCTTTAGAAACAATATGTCACATCTGTGGCCACAGTGAAATCTTGTGAAAAACAGACACAAACTGGCGATGAGAATCCTGCATTTGTATTGTACCTCTGACAACCTCAGCATATCCCAAAGAATTAGGCAACAATTTGAAGCATTTTTTGTTCAGGGTTGGCATCGTTGCAGTGTAGGAAATAAGGCAATTAACATGCACAGCAAGATCACACAATAAAGTTGCTTTCGGGTAGTTTTTGTCGGGATGACTATTGGCCAGGACAAGGGGGAGTACTCCCCTTTGAATTGAGCCACGCAATCTTTTACCTGAGAAGTCAAGTCGCCTCATCCAACGAGTGGCACTTCAGGCAATGCAGCACTCACTCGGTACTGCACCGTAACACCGGCCTTCAGAGTGGGACTGAAACTCACCAACACTCAGGCTCACTACCCACTGAGCAACAAGACACACCGACAATGTAAGCACAGTCCATCAAAACTTTGTTGCCAGAACTGTTTGTGCTGGAAGACACACGTCCAAGTGATAACAAATCACTTGCCCCATTGATAAATAACAGTAATCAATAGGTTCATCATGGGCTGCTTTGAAAAATTTGTACAAAAGGCAAGGGCAAAACTGTGGGGGAAAAAAACCCAATGACATTATTTTACTGTGAGCTATATTTAAATATTTTGGCAGTAGAGTAATGAAAAGTTATGCCTTTGCAATATCCTTGCAGCAAAATAAATTAACTTTACATTTTGCAATGTAGTCTGGCAAATGTGGATTTGAATAGAATTGTTTTTTTCATTATTTGCACATTATACAGTAATTGACGTGTTTTATCACATTACTGGCACCTATTTAATATGAAGTGCTGAGGAAATTTGGAACTACTGCTACACAATGCTAGAAATGTATAAATGATTACATATTATAGAATTTGCCGTACAGGAGTTCATCCAGACCTTATGGAACAGTCAATTTGGATTCTACTTTCCATAAAGTTTGTTGCATTTATTTTTCACGTACTTATGTAATCCCAAGTGAACATATCTTTTCTTGAAATGGAAATGAAAAGCTGGACATCCCTAGGATTTGGGAGTGGCTCCTGTTTCTATTCTTCACTCAGTTTCACTCTAAAGTTACAGGCAGCCGGTAGGATTCAGACTCAATGAATTGTAACTGCCTCCCAGGCCTACCTGAGTGCAGGTGATTTACACACAGGGTTCAAGAGTGATAAGAGAGTCCTGGAGTATGGAGAGGCCTGCTCCCAGTCACACCATTGTTTGCTACGCAGAATGATGCCAAGATTGTGGGTTCAATTCTGAAAGCAGCTGAGGTTACCAGAAAGGACTCTTCTTCTCAATATCTCCCCATGCCTGAGGCATGGTGACCCTCAGGTTAAACCACCACCAGTCATTTCTCTCTAGTGAGAGAACAGCCTCTATGATCCTCTGGGACCAGGGTGACTTTATCTTACCATATTATCCATGTAATAGGACAGACAACAGCCCACTGTTTACTGACTAAGAAATGATCAGTGCAAACAGTGGGGAGTGCTGGGTGAAGTTAGGGGGACAGAATGTGTAAGTGTGCAAGGAATCCCTTTTCAAAATATCTGGAGTGGGATTTATATTCCTCACACCCTGCTGCATGTACAGTGATTTTTTTTTGAGGGGCACTGGGGGAATCTGTGAAGCCGAGAAACATGAAGTAACCTTGGGACCCCTTCAGCCCCAGGGCGCATACCCAAAGCAATTGCAATTTGTACAAAGCTATTGTGGTTACATTTCCATAATCAAGATTGCTAGTACAAGGATATACTTGTGAGCTATAAGTGGAGAAACTCAGCAGGTCTGAACGCATCTACGGACAGAAAGCAGAAATAATGTTTCAGATCCAATCTGACTCTTTCTCAGAACTTGTGGCGAGACTTTTGAATATTGGAAACAAAAACAGAAATTGCTGGAAAATCTCAGCAGGTCTGGCAGAATCTGTGGAGAGAAATCAGAGTTAATGTTTCGGATCCAGTGACCCTTCCTCAGACCTGGATCCCAGTGGAGTTTCGGATTTCCAACATCCTCAGTTCTTTCATTCTTTTGAATGTTGGGTTTGGCTCAGCTGACTCATATCTGCTTCTGAATCACACTTTTCCAGTTTTAAGTCCCAATCCAGAACTTGACAAGAAAAATCCAGTCTGATATTTTAGTGCAGTACTGAGGGAATGCTACACTGTCAGAGGGTGAATACTGAGGGAGTGTTGCACTGTCAATAGGTCGTAGTAACTTCACTGTACTGCCCTATTAATTGATTAGTAAAGTTACTGGATAAAAACATAATTGTCAATGTACAGGGTGTGAGCTCTGGCTCTCTGGGTGGCACTCTCGTCTCTAAGTCAAAGAAAGTGGTGCTGGAAAAGCACAGCAGTCAGGCAGCATCTGAGGAGCAAGAGAGTCAACATTTTGGGCATAAGCCCTTCTTCAGGAATGTTGGGGGGGGGGAGGTTGGTGCTGAGAGATACATAGGAGGGTTGTTGTTAGGGGGAAGGTACATGGGGAACATGATGGGTAGATGCAGGTGAGGGCTGATGGTGATAGGTTGGTGGGGAAGGTGGAGTGGACAGGTGGGAAGGAAAATGAACAGGTCAAGAGGGAGGTACAGAGTTGGAGGCTTGGATCTGGGATGAGTTGGTGGGAGGGGAGATGAGGAAATTGGTAAAGTTGACATTGATGCCATGTGGTTGGAGGGTCCCAAGGTAGAAGACGAAGCGTTCTTTCTCCAGGCATTGGGTGGCTAGGATTTAGTGTTGGAGCAGGCCCAGGTCTTGCATGTGCTTGGTGGAGTGGGGGTGGGGGTGGGGGGGGGGAGGGGAGAGAGTTGGAGTTGAAGTGGTCGATCACGGGGCAGTGGGGTTGTTTGGTGTGTGTATCCCAGAGATGTTCCCTGAAAAATTCCCAAGATGGCATCCTGTCTCCCCAATGTACAGGAGACCACACTGAGAGCAATGGACACAGTAGATGAGGTGTTTGGATATGCAGGAACATTTCTGTTGGATGTGGAAGGATCCTTTCGGGCTTTGGATAGAGATGGGGGGGGGGGGGGGTGGTTTGGGTGCAGGCTTTACACTCTTGCGGTGGCAGGAGAAGGTGTGGGAGTGGAGGATAGGGTAGTGTGGACCTAAAGAGGGAGTCATGGAAGGAATGGTCTCTGGAATGCCGATGGGGTGGGGAGAGAAATATATCTCTGGTGGGGTCTGCTTGTAACAATGGAAAGGCAGAGATGGTGGAGAATGATGCGTTGTATCTGGAGGTTGGTGGGGTAGAAGGTGAGGACTGAGAGTTTTATCCTTGTTGTGGTTGGAGGGGTGAGGTTCAAGAGCGGAGGTGCGGATGTGGAGGAGATGTGCTTGAGGGCATTGTTGATCACGTGGGAGGGGAAATTGTGGTCCTTAAAATAGGATGTCCTGGAGTGGAATTGCTCCCTCCTGGGAGCGGGTATGGCAACGGTGAAGGAATTGGGAGTAAAGGATTGCATTTTTACAGGAGGCAGGGTGGGAGGAGGTGTAGTCCAGATAGTCCACATTCCTGATGAAAGTCTTATCCCCAAAATGTCAACTTTCCTGCTCCTCAGATACTGCCTGACCTGCTGTCTTTTCCTACGCCATACTTTTCGACTCTGATCACTTTCTCCACCCTCGCCTCTAAGTCATAGGAGTCTTCAGTGCAAACTCTGGGCTGACTCCCAAGCATGATACTGAGGAAAGGCTTCATCATTACAAAGGCCATCCTCTGATGACAGTTCTCAGCTTGACAGAAAAGATCCCAATGCACAACTTCACAGAACATCTGGGGATATCTCCCTGGTTTCTTGACCAACGTCCATTCTCTAGCAATATTAACATCATGACCAATGTATTCCAACTCAAGAAACAGCATCTCATCTTCACATTGGGCACTTGATAGCCTTCTGGGCTCAACACTTGAGTTCAACAATTCAAGATCATGACTTACAGTCATAGAGACCTTGAGTACAGAAGAAGGTCATTTAGCCCATTGAGTATGCACCTGTCAAAAACAACACCCTAACCATTCTAATCTCATTTTCCATCACTTGGCCCATAACCTTGAGTGCCTTGGCATTGCAAGGGCAAACCTCAATACTTCTTCAATGTGCTGAGGGTTTCTGCCTCTCCCACCCTTACATGCAGTGAGTTCCAGAATCCCACCACCCACTGGGTGAAAACCTTCCCATCTCCTCAAAGCCTTCTGCTCTTCCCTTAAGTTAATGCACCCTGGTGACAGATCACTCTAGCAAGGGGAAAAGTTTCTTTCAGTCTACCCTGTCTATGCCCGTCATAATGTCTATTAAGTCCTCCCCTCAGCATCCTCTGCTCAAAGGAAACCAATCTCTCTTCATAACATCATGGTTCTGCCCATATGTTGATTTTGATTGTTTTGTGCCATGTACCAATTCACAACGTTTTCATGTTTTCACTTTCTGACAGAGCTCTGTTATTCACACTCTCACAGTAAATCTGCCTCTGTCTCTTTACTGCAGCTACTGTTGTTCTCTTTGCTTTATCTTCTGTGACATCTTTGTCATCTAATCTCTCCCACCCTCTACCCTATCTCAGACCTCTCCATTTATTGCTCTCCTCCTGCCCTCTTTTTGACAGAATAAAACTGTTCAAATTTCCACTTCTTTCCATCCTGAATGGCCACATTCAATTCAGAACAATAGCACCGTTTCTCTCTTCACAGATACTGTCAGACTTGCTGAGCATTTCCAGGATGTTTTGTTTTCAGATCAGTGAACCATTCGGTTCTTGTGGTGCTGTGGCAGTGTCCCTACCTCTGAACCATGAGGACCCACAACCAAGTCCCACCTGCTCCCAAGGTGTACCGTAATATCTCTGGACTTGTTGATTAGAAAAATATATCCGTAAACCCAATTATTTGATCACTGTCATCTTTCTATTTGTGAAATACTGGAAATCTATTTTCTATATTTATTCACAAGTGGGTGTCACTGGCTGGGCCCAGCATTTATTGCCCATCCATAGTTGCCCCTTGAGAAGGTGGGAGTGAGCTGCCTTCTTGAATCGCTGCAGTCCATCTGCTGTGGGTAGACGCACAATGCCCTTAGGGTGGGAATTCCAGGATTGTGAGCCAGCGACGCTGAAGGAATGACGGTATATTTTCAAATCAGAATAGTGAGGGGCTCGGAGGGGAACTTGCAGGTGATGGTGTTCCCATGTATCTGCTGCCTTTATCCTTCTAGATGGAAGTGATCATGGGTTTGGAAGGTGCTGTCTAAGTACCTTTGGTGAATTTCTGCAGTGCATCTTGTAGACGATACGGACTGCTGCCACTGAGCATCAGCTGTGGAGGGAGGAGATGTTTGTGGATGTGGTGCTGATCAAGTGAGCTGCTTTGTCTTGGATGGCAACAAGCTTCTTGAATGTTGTTGGAGCTGCACTCATCCACAAGTGGGCAGTATTCCATCACACTCCTGTCTTGTGCCTTGTAGACAATGGGTAGGCTTTGGGGAGTCAGGAAGTGAGTTATTCGCCTCTGACCTGCTCTTGTAGCCATTGTGTTTTGTGGCGAGTGCAGTTTGAGTTGTACCTCTCCTAGGATGCTGGAGATAGTGAGGACTGGCAAGTCAGAGTAGATAAAATGTGGAGCTGGAAAAAGCACAACAAGTCAGGTCGCATCCAGGGAGGAGGATCGTCGATGTTTTGGACAGGACCTTTCTCAGTCCTGATGAAGCCAGTGATGGTAGCACCACTGAGTGTCAAAAGGCAGGGGTCAAATTGACTCTTACTGGAGAAGGTCGTTGCCTGGCATTTGTGTGTCGAGAATGTGACTTGCCACTTGTCACTCTAAGTTTAGATATTGTCCAACTCTTGGTGCATTTGAACATAAATGGATTCAGTATACAAGGAGTTACAAATCATCAGCAAATATTCACACTTCTGTCCTAGTAATGAAGGGAAGGTTACTGATGAAGCAGCTGTAGATGATTGGGCCAAGGACATAGTGGATATGTAGAGGACATTTCAGTACAAGGAGAGAGTAGGACCTGAGGGCACATACTCAGAGTGAAGGGACGGCACTTCTGAACTGAAATGAGGAGGAACTTCTTCAGCCAGAGGGTGGTAAATCTATGGAACTCAATGCTGAAGAAGGTTATAGAGATCAAGGCATTGAATGTCTTTGAGACAGAGCTAGATAGGTTCTTGATTAGTAAAGGGATGAAGGGTTATGGAGAGCAGGCAGAAGATTGGGGTTGAGAAACATTTTAGCCATGATTGAATGGCAGAGCAGACTCGATGGGCCAAATGGCCTAATTCTGCTCCTTTAGCGTATGGAATTTAGCTCTGTAGGAAAATGCCTGTTGCAGTTCTTACCCTTCATCGCATGCCAGAAATGGCTCATAAATTCTTTGACATATCCCACAATCACACATGTGGGTGTACAATTCCTGATTTTCCCTTCTATTTTTCTGCACATTTGGCATAAGTAATGTAAAGTGGCTACTGTCTTACCAGACCATAGGGCTTCTCTTTCATTGGAAAGAGATGACTAGTGGGGGTTTAACTTGAGGGCCACCATGCCTCAGGCATGGGGAGAGGTTGAGAAGGACAGTCCTTCATGGTAACTTCAGCCAAGAATTGAACCCCCGCTGCTGGCAACCCTGCACTGTATAAACTGGCCGTTTGACCAACTGAACTAACTGACCTCGGATATTATATATGTCTCCTGTTGCAAAAATTAAACTAATTGTTCAAGCTAAAGTTTCAGAGGCACGTGCGGTGTGTTGGCAATGATACAGCTGGCATTGCTGAGGGTTAGTCTTATAGCTGGCTTACTCTTCAGAATTTTTGTTGCAAGTGCGCCAGCTGTCATGTGAACAGTGAGATCATTGAATTAACAGAAATATATTGCAGCTAAGGTCAGGGATTTGCGGTGAGTGAATGAATCCAGTTTGAGTTGTACATCATTCTGTACAGTTTCTGAAAACGTCAATGGTATGGGCCGATTTGCATCAAACTGATGCACGGGGACATTAAAAAGGAACGCATGCTTTTCCGAAACAGCGTCACAGGAATTTGAACGCCTTTTGAACTCTTCAGGGGTTGTTTGGGCTTCAGGTGACAATTTCAAACAAAGCAATATAGATTCTGCCACCAGCTTTAAACAAAACTCTCTGCAGTTGGTGTTGATTTCACTGGCATTCAAAACAGGAGGAGTGTGTAATGGACAGCAGAATCAATATGACCCATTTTTACGTGTCACCAAAGGCTGAATTACATCTCTACTCACCTGTCGTATCTCGAAGGACAACAAAGAAATAAATGTTCACGTGCTGTTCCCTTTCTCAAGTAAAATCGGCCACTTACCTCAAAGTGGAATCAATGGGGACCTCTTGCATTTTAGCTAGTGGTACATGCTGATATTTCCTGCCTGTTGTAAAGTCTTCCAGGTTCATTTTAGAGTCACACACACACACACACACACACACACACACACACACACACAACAAAACATCGAGACAAAGTGGAAATGGGACACAAAACTGATGCAGAGAAAAGCACCCTCGAGATTAAATTATCAGTAGCTCTCCATTCATTAGAAACAAGACATGCATTTATACTGTGCCTTTCAAAAGCCTTAAGACATTTTAAAACACTTCACACAGGCAATGAATTACTTTTGAAGTGTAATCACTGTTGTTTTTGCAGGCAAACCTGACAGCCAATTTGCGCAGAGCAAGAGCTCAGCGATGGCTAATCTATTCTGACAGTGCTGTTTGAGAGATCACTGTTGGTGAGGACAATGAGAGAATTCCCTGATCACCTTCACACAAAGCACAGCAGGATCTATCATATTCACCTGGAAAGGCGGCACATTTGTGCAAAGCAACATTCAAAGAGCCCCCCAAAGGACACGCAGAAACTGAGAAAATAATAATCAGGGAAAGGCCATTCAGCCCTTCAAGCCTGCTCTCCCATTCCCATAGAATCATGACTGATCATCAACTCAGTGCCCTGTTCCCACTTTCTCTCCTCCCCCATCCCAATATCTGATTCTTTTACTCCTAAGAACTATATGTAACTCCCTCTAAAGAACATGTTTTGTCCTCAAATAACGTCTGTAGCAGAGAATCCACAGATGCATCACTCTCTCGATGAAGAAATTTCTCCTCATCTCAATGGCCTACTCTGTATTAATAGAACACGACCCCTGGTTCTGGACTCCTTCATCATTGAGAACATTCTTCTTGCATTTACTCCATCTCACTCTGTCAGAATTTGCTAGGTTTTTCTATGGGATCTCCCTCTTCATTCTTTCGAACTGCAGTCAATATGATCCTAACCAATCCATTCTCTCTTCACCTGTCCATCCTGCCAACCCCAACCCTGCATGGACAGAAACAGCAGCTGAGATGAGAAGGTGCTGAGTGAGGGTTGGAGTCACATCTTGTTTCTTCGAGGTAAGAGTGGGAATGCTGAAGCCTCACTGGTAGCAAGACCAGGAGATTTTACCAGCGGAGGGAGAAAAGCTATGTGTGCAGGAAGATCAGGGACAGTTTTTGTTATTGTTTATAATGGCTATGGATACTGGAAACTGGAGTGGAGGCCATAACACACATCAGCCATTATCCTACAGTACAGTGCAGCAGGCTTGAGGGGCTGAATGGCCTGCTCCTATTTTATACTTTCTTACTAATGCAGGAGACGTTGCAAATCAGGTTGTTTGATGACTGGGGAAGGCCAGCCTGAGAGATAGGAAAGCCACCAGCTGCTAGCAGTGAGTTAAGTACGGAATAAAACAACAACTGTGGATGCTGGAAGTCAGAATCAGAAATGGGAAGTGTTAGAGAAACTCAGCAGGTCTGGCAGCTCCACAGGTGCTGAGTTTCTCCAGCATTTTCTGTCTTTGTTTTAAATCCATACACTTCCTCTCTTTAGCAGTGTGTTGATGGAAGAGAACTGGTGGGGCAACATGTCACATCACTTGGCAGTTTGTCGATCATTGATTGTATGACATTATTAATTGTATAGTTTGTAAAACTGACACGCACAGACCACACTGTTACAGATGCTGAAACTCTATTGTTCAGAGCAAGTTCCTACCTGTCAGATTCGTCACTGAAAAAATAATTGACATTTCCGTAGCTTCCAGTGTCATTATCTGTAGCCTGGAGGAAACAACAATGGAATAGCACATTAGTGAGAGGAGAACAAGCGAGTACAATTACACCATCCCTGTACTTTTAGCTCACATCTCCAACTCACTGAAACAGCTTGTGAGTCACACACAGAGAAGATAAAGGTAAATATGGAACTTACAATGAACAGTACTAGCAAGTTCAAATTAAGCAAACATTGCGAAAGATCTGAGACATCAGGACAAGTTTCATGAGCATCAAGCAAAGTTAGATAAAAAAATCTCTGCGCTTCCTCTCCCCAAACGACCTCATGGACTGACAGTACAGACTCATGGGTGGTTCATGGAACAGCTAAAGTGCAATATGAGGCTACTCCGCCCATTCAGCTGGCTCCCCACGGAACAATTCACTCCTGGTCACTCCCCTCTTTTCCAGAGCCTTCACACTGACTGAACACAAACTCCAGACACAGCAAGTTTTTCCCCTTTTCCAGTCTTTAATCGTGAACTCAATTACTTGTCCTCAGTTTCCTTCCCAATACCCATCGTGCAGCCCTTCAAAAGGCTGTGATGGTCTAGATGGAGTGAATGGCCCCCTTCTCTGCCTTAATGCCTCTGAAGTCTTTGCTTGGCCACTCAGTCTACTTAGTGAGGTGTTGTACTCTTGGAACAGTGACAGTAGTGAAATGGAACTGACCACTGTCACCTGGAAGCTGAATTTTCATGTTCATTTAAAGGGTCATTGTAGGACCAGTTTTTAAATTACATAATTCCTCTTTGCGCTCCCAGTTACAAGTGAAATATCCTAAAGTCTGGTAAAACTTCATGAATTGGATGCAAAACTCAAAGACTTTGGAAATTCTTTCACACTAAGACGGTATCCTAACCCCAAAATTCAGTCGAGCTTTTCATATTAAAGCAATGTGACACCTCCATTTCCTTATGGCAGATTTGTCTGATTGAAACTATTGAATTAATTCCAATTATTGCAGAATTTTGGACAGGCTTGAGCTGTTGACATTATTTCTCCAGAGTGGAGGAGACTGATCAAATGCATTTCACTTAAGACTTTCAAAGTCGATGGAGAGATAAACCTCTTATCTTGTCAGTTTAATAGAAGTTCAGTTTAATTTGCAAAGGTGTAGATTTGACAGCATGTCTGTAAAATTTCAAATCAAAGAAAGCAACCAGGGTTAATAGCAACGGCTGCTGCCAACAAGGTAAGACCATCCATCTCTCTATGCACAGTCCATTACTGCATTCACACTGACCACTGCCCCCAATGTCTGTCCTTTGCTCTCTATGACAGCTAGAATTTCCGAGACAGAAAGTTATTTCTAATTTACAGGTACACACAGCTGTGGTGAGAAATTCACCGAATATCATAAGTATTTTGTCAGCTGCTAGATTTGAGGGAGTTGGAATATTTAACAAATGACCAGCCCGAGGAATCACCATGTAAAAGGAAGGATTCTCAATTATTTATTGATGCACTTTAATTTTACTGTAAAATGTAGGAAAGTTTACTGCATTGGATTCAAAGTTCCCTCACTCTTTTCGGCACAAACAAATGGTAGCTCTCTCCATTCTGGTTTCTGTCTCTGAAATACATTGATACTTCAGTGCAGTCCTGAGGGAGTGCTGCACTGCCAGAGGTACTGTCTTTCCAATGAAACAGTGTTCCCATCTGCTTTCTCAGATGGATGTGTAAAAAACCCATGGTGTATTGTGAAGGAGAGTAGTATTGGCCAATCTTTATGCCTCACTGGAGCAGATTACCTCATCACTTGCTGCATATTTGCCACGTTTTCTGACACAAAGGGTCTTGATTGGCTGGCAGATGCTGTGACTGCTGACATCATCAAAAGTGTTATAAAAGGGCAAGTTCTCCTTTTCTGTTCACACCCATCATGCATCACAAGCTCCTGCAGCGGCAAGAGCTGATTGAGAACAATGATCCACTCGGGTATGCACTCTGATGCCAACTGGGGTCTGGGGGTTGAGAGAGATGACATGGACCTGCTCATCACACAGGAAGGGCTTCAGTAATTACAGATGGATATCCACCAAGCCCCAGCACACAGATAAGAAAAACAGTCTGCTCTTTTTTAATGGTTTCTAACTAGAAAGATTTCATTTCAAATTCTTTTAAAAACACAGCATTGGTTTATCACAATGGTTGTCAGATGTTCCTGTACGGGAGACTTTCGCTGAGATTTCTACGTTCTGTCAAATTCTGGCAAATCTCATTCCATTCCTGGGGTTCCCTGCAAATCCCGATATATTCCTGGGGTTCCTTGTAAATTGTGCTGCATTCCTGGGAGGTTCCCACAAGCTGTGCTTCACTCCCCTTACACATACCCTATCTTAGCTTTCAGAAATCTACGCTAACTGCCCAATCAACTGTAAAACATGCTCATTAGAATTCAACAAATAATTTCTGCTACATCTACAAATATTGTGGCAGGGTGGGGACAGGTGTAGTATCGAATACAGAGGTTCCTGGCTGTTACCAGACTTTGGGCGTCACAGCGGCTCAGCAGTTCACACTGCTGCCTCACAGTGCTAGCGACCTGGGTTTGATTCCAGCCTTGGGCGACTGTTGGGTGTGGAGTTTGCACTTTCTCCCTGTGTCTGCGTGGGTTTCCTCCAGGTGCTCCAGTTTCCTCCCACAATCCGAACATGAGCAGGCTTGATGGATTGGCCATGCTAAATTGCCCATAGGGATGTGCAGGTTAGGTGAGTGAGCCATGGGAAACACAGGATTACAGGGATGGGGTAAGGGATGCTCTTCAGAGGGTTGGTGTGGAATCAATGGTACGAATCGCCTGCTTCCACACTGTACAATTCTAAATCTGGTGGTCTGTATGGGGTAATCTAGTCCAATTAGAAACTCTGCCTTATGTGACAAAAGCATAAGTCTCTTCCTGTAAATGATTTCCATTAACATTTGAGTGGTTTACTGTTACAAAAGACGCTTTCTTCATGTGCGACATCTGTGATAGGGTTAGGGTTACACCTGATTTGGAGGCCATGTTCAGTGTACAGAAGCTTTATTCTTCATGGAGAAAGTGAACCATTCCTAATGTGTGATAGTACACATGTAAATTATGCCTCAACACTCTAACCATGAACACAGGCCAAACTCAAGGGATCATTTACTCTTGAAGATAAGAACTCAACAGCATTGAAACATCTTCACTCAGAGAATGGGGAGCCTGAGGAATTCTCTGCCATAGAAAGTTGTTGAAGCCAAAGCATTGAAACATTTCAAGAAGGAGATAGATATAGTACGTAAGACTTCAGAGATCAAAGAGTATAGGGAGACAGGGTATAGGGAGTTGGATGATCAGCCACCACTGAATGCTGGAGCAGGCTCTAAGGGCAGAATGGCCGACTGAATAGCTTCTGTTTTTCAAGTTTCTACGTCTCACGTTTTGCAGCAGCCAATTCAAAACAGTCTCTGTAATGGTCTCATTCGTCTAGACACTCCTTGGTCCAGGTAAAAACAATGACTGCAGATGCTGGAAACCAGATTCTGGATCAGTGGTGCTGGAAGAGCACAGCAGTTCAGGCAGCATCCAAATCCTTGGTCCACATTCGACATGGTATTGTCAGGCAACTGTTAACACTGTACTGGAGAAGCAACTTCATTGAAGCTGCTGAAACGGGATATCAGGAGGCTGAGACTGTTTAAGATTAATGATGAAGGACTTTTGCCCGAAATGTCAATTTTCCTGCTCCTCGGATGCTGCCTGATCTGCTGTGCTTTTTCAGCACCACTCTAATCTTGTTCAAGATTAATGTCTATCCCATTGCATCATTGTGTTTAATGGTGACAACATATAAGGGGTACTTTACTTGAATGTAGATCAGCCCTGAAGCAAACTAAAGCTAAATCTGAAACGAGCTCTGACCCAGAACTGAGGCTCGTTCGTCTCTCGCCACTCCATCCTCTTTGTTCCACTAGCTGGAATATTCCCCAGCATCGAAAGTGCCAGCTCATGTGTAATTACCTCCAGCCACCCTCAGCAATTGAAGACTTGGCTGTGAACCTGTCACTTTGGACAAGTCTCTGATAAAATTACGCCTTGTTCGAAGAGCCGCTAGCAGCTCATGCATGCGTCTTCTTCCCCTCTCACACAAACAGCATCTAACATGACTTCTGGATCACTGAAAACACAGAAACCTATTCATTATCACACATTCTTGTAAGGCTACAGCGGTATAACAAATATAATAAAAGCTGACAGAATGCTTTTAGATAAAGAGGTTCTGCTTTTATTTAAACTATGAATAAAATTGATGGAAAGCAAATTGCTTTTGCCAGAAGCTCTTCTTTAAAAGAGTCATAAAAGGATCCAATTATTAAATGTCAGAAAGTTGTCAGAAGCGGTGATGACCTGCAGCCATCATACACAACTGAATTCTGTTACTGCCTGTACCATTTCAAACTGAAGATGTGCAGAATGCAGTTGAAGGGTAGACATCTGTGGTCAGCTTGTCCAAGAGAATCAGACGAAAGGCCGGCTACACCTCTAGGTTGTCAGATACATTACACTTCACGGCTCCTTGCCTGGTGTATCTTCAATGCACAATGTGCAATTAATTTGTCTCAAAAAAAAATTCAAGTACTTCATATGTAATTAATTATTCTAAAGTGCGATGATTGCTTTAGATCAAACACAATTGCTGCTGGACCAGAGTAAAGAACTTCAAGCGTTGACGAGATGGGTGGTCCAGTTCAGCAGCTTTTAGCCACGTTGGGTCAAAATGTAGGAAGAGGTACTTGTGAGAAATGAAACTTCTTCCTAACACCTCTCTTCCCACAGAATCCAGTAAGCCTACACTCTCTATCTCTGCTTTCTTTAAAATAAAATTTCATTCATGGGATGGCTATGCCGGAATTTACCAGCTCGAGTCAGCCACATTGTTGTGGTTTCAGAGGCACATGTCTATTTCCTTCCCTAAGGATCTAAAGAAACATGAGTGACCCAGATGGGTTTTCACCACAATTGGGAGCGGTTAGGCTATCAGACCTTGCACCCACTCTGTGAGCACATGAACCTTTTTGCATTACTTACTATCAAGAGGACGTGTGGACTGCAGATGCTGGAGGTCAGAGTAAAAACGTGTGGCGCTGGAAAAGCAGAGCCGCTCAGGCAGCATCCGAGGAGCAGAAGAATCAATGTTTCGGGCATAAGCCCTTCATCAGGATTATGGGGCGGTGTGCTGAGAGATAAATAAGAGGGGGGTGACTGGGGGGGAAGGTGGTTGGGAAGGCGATAGGTTGACGAAGGTGGGTGTGATGTTGATATGTCGGGGGGGGGGAGGGTGGAGAGGATAGGTGGGAAAGAAGATGGACAGGTAGGACAGTTCAAGAGGGTGGTGATCAGTTGGAGGGTTGGATCTGGGATAAGGTGGGGGGAGGGGAGATGAGGAAACTAGTGAAATTGACATTGATCCCGTGTGGTTGGAGCATCCCAAGGCAGAAGGTGAGGCGTTCTTCCTTCAGGTGTCAGGTGACTAGAGTTCGGCGGTGGAGGAGGCCCAGGACTTGCATGTCCTTGGCGAAGTGGGAGGGAGAGTTAAAGTGGTTGGCCACAGGGTGGTGGGTTGCTCAGTGTTGTTCCAGAGATGTTCTCTGAAATGGTCCATAACTTGGCATCCTGTCTGCCCAATGTAGAGGAGACCACATTAAGAGCAACGGATACAGTCAATGAGGTGTTTGGATGCGCAGGAAAATCTCTGCTGGATGTGGAAGGATCCTTTGAAGGGGGAGGTGTGGGTGCAGGCTTTAAACCTCTTGCAGTGGCAGAGGAAGGTGCCACGAGTGGAGGGTTTCTTGGTGGGGGGCATGGACCTTACAAGGGAGTCATGGAGGGAACGTTGATAAGGGTGGGCATTGCGAGGGTGAGAGGTTGGAGTGGGTGAGGAGGTTGGACTTGTTGAGGCTGTCAATGTCACAGTGGCAGTTGGCAATAAAGAGATTGAGGGCGGGTAACAGACCAGCATGGGGTGTTCAGATGGATGGAGGGTGTTGGAGGCGGGAAAAGGGATCCTCAGAGGGTGGGTGGCAGTCCCAATGGAAAAAGCAAGCATGATGACAGAGGAAGAAAAATTCATTGTGTGGAATTCGTTGACTCATCCCTAAATGTCCTGGAGAAGATGAGCTGCCTTGTTGAATAGCTGCAGGCATACTCATGATGCTGTTAGGAAGGGAATTCCAGGATATTGACCTAGCGACAGTGAAGAAATAACAACTTATTTCAAAGTCAGGATGGTGAGTGGATTGGAGGGGAATCTGTGGCTGGTCATTTTCCCATGTGTTTGCTGCCCTTGTCCTTTTAGATGGCGGAGGTCAGGTTTGGAAGCTGAGGGAAGGTCGGTGAATTGCCGTGGTGCATCTCCCACACTGTGTGATTGGTGGTGAGAGGAATTGATACTGAAGATGGCAGATGTGGTGCCAATCAATGTGCTGCTTTTACCTGGCTGGTGTCAAGCTTTTTGAGTGTCGTTGAAATATTGAATAACAATTGGGCAAATTAGCAAAGCTTCGTTGGTGTTTTGGATGCTGCATGTTGTGACTTATTGCCACAGAAGAAAACATCATTTTTGCTTGACTGAGGGTGGTAATTTTACTCAGAAAATGGAAGATGACAGGACTTTGTATCTGCCATTGCTCATATGAATATTCAGGGAAGTGTGGAGTGTTCCATCATGCTCCTGACGTGTACCTTAGAGATGATGGACAGGCTTTGTGTAGTCGAAAGGTGCTTTATTTGCTGTAGGATTTCTATCTGAATTTCTGATTCAGAGGTTGTTAGTTCTGCCTGATTCAACCAATAATGACAGCAATGTACATTCACATAGCACCTTTATGCATAAAACTGCTCTATAGTGCATCAGAGACTTGATGGTCATTAATAATTGTGAACTTTTAACTCCACACAATGCATGAATGTCAAGAACTACACAAACCTCTGTATCACCAAACTCATGGGAACTATGAGGATATTCTTATAAGACCATAAGAAATAGGAAATAGTAGGCCATTCAGCCCCTCAAACCTGTTCTGCCATTCAAAGGAATCACAGCTGATCTGACACTCCTCATGTCCACTTTCCTGCCCTGTCCACATACCCTTGATTCCCTGACTGATCAATAATCTATTTATTCCAGCCTTCAATAGACACAAGGACTTTGTCCCCAGAGCTGTCTGTGGCAAGGAGTTCCAAAGACTCACAACCCTCCGAGAGAAGAAATTCCTCTTCGGCTCCATCTTAAATTTATTCTAAGACTACACCCTCTGGTCATTATGAGAGATGGTAGCTACGAACTGCTGCAGACTACATTTCCTCGAAAATAAAATCCTCTGGCATGCAAAAATGTTCTCTTCTGTAAAAATAAATCACAACATGCAACATCTAAGAAGAAAAACATTGCAAGCACAAGCTAATGTGCCTGATTATTATTCAATATTTCTACTTTGAACAGACCATCAGTAAACAAAGGTACTAATCTTACGGACACATTATCTGTTCCTTTGATTTACCAAAACAGCAATTTCCTCCTCAGTATCCTGCAACTCTCAACATTCCCAGTAAATTCAGTCAATTCAACGTCTAAGCTGATCTTTACTTGCCTCCACCCTCTCCACAGATTGAACACAAATTCTTGATCAAAATCTCAGTCTATTGCGGTGAAATAAAAACAAAGTTCTGCAGGTGCTAGAGAATCTGGAGTAAAAACAGAAAGTGCTGGAGAAACTCAGCATGGTCTGTGGAGGCAGAAAGCCACAGGTGGTGGAGGTCAGTTAGCTCGGTTGGCTGGATGGCTGCTTTATGATGCAGAGTGACACCCACAGTGTGGGTTCAATTCGTGCACCGACTGAGTTTACCCTGAAGATACTATCTTCTCAACCTCTCCCCTCACCTGACCCTCAGGTTAAACTCACTGCTGGTTGTGTCTCTCTTGAATGAGAGAGCAGCCCTATTGTTCTCTGGGACTAGGGTGGCTTTACTCAGCAGAAAAGACCCAGAACAGGTATTGTCTCGAACACAGGCAAATTACATAGCATCTCCCCGAAGCTAAATTATTAGAAATTAAGAGCTACTGATTCTTTAACAAGAACATTTGTAATGACACCAAACAAGCCAGATCTGAATTGCCACACCCTGATGGGCTCTAGGACTGAGTGAAGGCAAGAAGGGAGAAAAATAAGAATCGACTCAAGAAGGTGAAGGGTGTATACATTTTCAAATTCATTCATAAGATGACTTTTAGCTGGTATTACCCATCCCTTGCTGTCCCTTGAGCAAGTGGTGGTGAGCTGCCCTCTTGAACTGCAGCAGTCCATGTAGAACCACAATAAGCAGGCAGTTCCAGGAACTGACCCAGGAGCTTGGAGCTGGATGACACCTTTCTCTTTTCGCTTTCTAAATGCTTTTTTAAATGCTTCCATCTATTCTGGTACCTCACTTCCTCTTAATGACATCAGCGGAAGGCGCCTTCTCTCAGCCCAGGTCCAGTGACGAGGTGGTTTCCAGATGCCCGGTACAGGCCCTGGGATCGGCCTGGTATCAGCCCGGTGGGGCATTATCTTGGTATGGTGGCCTTATCGAAGAAGGGTGTTCTTATCCTGGTATGGAGGTCTTCTTTGGTGGCTTTAGATATTCCAGCAACCTGGTGTGAAGGTCTAATCCCGGTGCGGAAGTCTTGTCTCAGCCTGGCTGAGTTTCTGAGCATACCCTGAACCCAAAAGTCATTAATTGAACTGTGATGAATTTTTGCTTTTTTCCTTCTTATTTATGACCTCTGTCATTAATTTTAGTGTGGTGGTATAGCGACTTATAAAACCTTTCACTGTATTTTCTTTTGTAAAAATATACGTGACAATAAATTGCTAATCTTTCCTGTATATTTCCAATTCAGGATTGTATGTGGCTTGACGGGGAACCTGCTGGGGGTGATGGTCCTATTTATTTGCTGCCTTTGTCCTCCTTCATTGTACAGGTTGTGGACTTGGAAGGTACTGTTAAGGGAGCACTGGTGAGTTGCTGTTGTGCATCTTGTGGACAGTACACAATGCTGCTGCTGTGCATCGCTAGTGGCATCCCTACAGTGTGGAAGCAGGCCATTTGCCCCATCGAGTCCATGCCGACCCTCCAAAGAGTGTCCCAACCACACCCACTCCTCCACCCTATTCCTGTATTTCCCAAAGCTCGCCCACTCTTCCCTGGACACTCTGGGCAATTCCCCACGGCCATTCCATCTTAACCTGCACATCTTTGGACTGTGGGAGGAAACTGGATCACCCGGAGGAAACTTGTGTTGACACGGGGAGATTGTGCAAACTCCACACAGATGGTTGTGCGAGGGTGGAACCAAACCCGGGTCCCTGACACTGTGAGGCAGCAGTGCTAACCACTGAGCCACCACGTCACCCCTGCAGGGAGTGAACAGGTGAGACTGTATCATTGTTTGATGAGGGTCCGTGCAATGGATTGATCTTTTGAAAAGGGTCAACGTGAGTTTGTTAATCTTTGTAAGGAGATTGCGTGAGAGGGTCAATATTTGTAGGAGATACACCTACCCCCACATATCAACACTTGAAAGAGACAGACTTACAAGGCAGAAGTCAAAATATCGAGGCTGGCTCTCAGAATGCAGAATTCTTATCACACAACACACATGCACAGAACAGGGTGATAATCTGATTGGAGTTGTAGACTTTAGCCTCCTAGATAAATAAGGATCTTAAATAACTAAGTCAAAGTGATATTGAAAATCCCACAAACATTGTGCTCTACACTAGATTATGAAAGCTAAGAATGAATAAACCCTAGAATTATGAGTACTGATCACTTGCTCACAAAGAATAGAATGTCCTCCATACCTTATAGGAGTAGCAATGCATCTTAAATTACTGTCACATTGGGAGGGGAACGGTCACAAAATTATCACTTTTCTTCACACACAGATGAGTAAAATGAGCTAATTGAGTCAATATTCCTTAATGAAAAGAAAATTAGTGCAAAATGAAAATGAAATTACTACAAAATGAAAGGGAGCTCCAACAATTAAACGTAATCAGTCTTTGCAGAAAGTACAAAAGGTTTCACCAACATTGAAGAAACGAGGTAATGTAGAGCATGAAGCTCATCGAAGGCAACAAGAGAAAATAAAACAGCCAACACTGTAAATTGCTGATGTTGATATCAGTGAGCAGTTTCATTCCTCTGTCCATTTTCATGAGTTAACCCTCAGTAAGTATGTTAAAATCTACTAAACAGGAGCTGGGTAATGTCACTTGCATTTGTTCAGCGGACAGTATAAAATAATCTAAAATGATAACTCTGGAAAACAAAAACAAGGAGACACGTCAATTTGCGCAATAACCTCTGCTCCCCCATCTGTTTCGATCGGCTTCAGTCTAGACAAAATATAAAAGCAGAATATTTTTTAAAAACATAGAAATGCTGCTGAATGCTGACATACAGAAGATGTCATCAAGGCTCCTCAGACAGCACCTTCCAAAACTCATGACCTTTACCATCTAGAAGGACAAAGGCAGCAGATACATGGGAACACCACCAATTACCCCTCCAAGCCACTCACCATCCTCTCTTGGAAATATCGCGCTGTTCGTTCATTGTCACTGGGTTAAAATCCTGAACACCTTCGCTAACAGCATGATAGGACTACCTGCAGCACATGGTCATCAGCAGTTCAAAAAGGCACCTCGCCATCTCAGGAGCAACTAGGGATGGGCAATAAATGCTGGCCCAGCCAGCGGCACCAGCATCCTGAGGGTGGGTGTTTAAAAAATTCTGCAAATGGCACAAACTTTGACAATCTTTGAGATTATAGGACTTTTCTCCCAAGTTTCAATTTCAGGTCGAAGTCAACCAAGTTACGCTTACCTATGAAATGCCCAGTGAATGTGACAGATCAGCCTCTACCCAAAGTGTGAATGTTACAACAGAACAGGAAAAGAGAATTACAAAAATTTCTACATCATGACAAAAACAAACCTTGTTACTGAAATTAAGCCAGAGAGTGCTTTTCAAACAAAGGTAGGGCAAGGTCCAAAAAGAGGAAGGGTAGTAATAGAATCATCGAATTGGACAGAATGGAAACAGACCCTTCAGTCCAACTCGTTCATGCTGACTAGATATCCTAAGTTAATCACATTTGCCAGCATTTGGCCCATATCCCTCTAAATCCTTCCTATTCATTATCCATTCAGATGCCTTTTAGAACATAGAACATCGCAGCGCAGTACAGGCCCTTTGACCTTTGATGTTGCGTCAACCTGTGGAACTAATGTGAAGCCCATCTAACCTACAGTATTCCATTTTCATCTATATGTCTATCCAATGACCATTTAAATGCCTTTAAAGTTGGCGAGTCTAGTACTGTTGCAGGCAGTGTGGTTCACACCCCTACTACTCTCTGTCCTACATCTATCACCCCTAAATTTATAGGTACGTCCCCTCACGCTAGCCATCACCATCCTAGGAAAAAGGCTCTCACTGTCCACTCAATCTAACCCTTTGATTATCTTATATGCCTCAATTAAGTCACTTCTCAAATTTCTTCTCTCTAACGAAAACAGCCTCAAGTATTGCACCAGCCTCCCCCACTTCCTCTGGCAGCTCATTCCGTACGTGCATCACCCTCTGCCTGGAAAGGTTTCTCCTTAGGTCCCTTTTAAATCTTTCCCCTCTCACCTTAAACCTTTGCCCTGTAGTTCTGGATTCCCCCACCCAGGGAAAAGACCTTGACTATTCACCCTATCCACACCACTCAAGATTTTATAAATCTCTGAAAAGTCTACGCTCAGCCTCCAACACTCCAGGGAATATAGCTCCAGCTTTATTTTTCATAACTGGAGACCGCAAATTAAGCAAGTGCCTTAATGGGGAATAAGGAAATAAAGCGATTGTAGTAGAGGTGGGGGAGTTGGGGAGCACAAACTAGTGCAGTGTCCTGAAAGTCCATGTGTGCTGAATGCCATTGGAGAGAGTTAAAGCAGTTATGGATTATTTCAGTTCACTGGAGTGAATTAGAATCCATTTGGCACATGTACAAAACATCACATATGCACGGCTTTGTTGTACACGTGAGTCACACATGTGGATTCTACACAAAATTACCGCACGACGTATCAACTAACACATGACCAAGAAAGCCCATTCTAACATGTGTTATGTCTGGGACCACAATAAAGGAAGATTCCCTCCGTGCTGTGCGAAGTGAAATTATAAACCATTGTTATAATAGCAATTCACAGCATAAAGTGCATCAAGGCAATCTGTGCCTGATACTAATACTCAACTCTCCAATGATTATTTCCAATTAGTTTAAAGACAGGGGTTAAATGAAGAAAGCTGAAATTGTAATCAGCACTCTTCTCTTCTCTCCTGAGAGTACGTGTTAAAACAACATTAATTGGAATGTTTGAATTAAAGAATTTTGATGTCATGCACCACCATAGAGTTCACATAACACACGATTAAACATATATTAAAAGATATTGCCCAAAAACACTTTGGGGAGCAGGAAAGACTTCAGAGTATGGTGAACGAGGAGCAGTATATCAGAAAACAAAGAATCCACCACTCTGCTTTATTAATGACTTCTTAGCTAGCTGCTAAATGAGCTTTTATACCACAGTCAACTGAAAACCTGTCAAAAATGTACAATAGCTTGTGTGACTACTGCACTTGCTAATATAACTGTGCAATCAAAAAGCAATCCAGAGTGTAAAGCATGCTGACAATGCTATACAGTATTATGATTAATGCATGTTGTTTCTTTACTTTTTAGAAAGCATTGACAATAAGGGATTAATGAGGAAGAATAACAAAATCGTCTGAAACACAGAATATTTACATTTTATACAGAGCTCAGCACTGCGGACTTTATTTTGTCTCTTCAATGTCTCGAAGACAGACAATCAATTGTTTTGAAGCACAGTGATTGAGCAAAATGCTGCTACCATTATGTGCACAGAAAGGTCCCACAAATAGTAATGATGTTACAATGTTTAGTGGAAGGTAGTGGATTCAGCTTCCATGTGCATTGTTCACTATGATCTGCTGACGTTTAATGCTCATCGATCAACGTGATCCAGAACATTCAATGCAGTATTGAATGTAACATACAAAATATTATTCTGCTGCTGAAGGGGTATAATTCAACAGCTTTTTTTGAAATCATAAGCTTTCAGAGCATTTCACCTGATGAAGGGGCAGCGTTCCGAAAGCTTGCGATTTCAAATAAACCTGTTGGGCTATAACCTGGTCAAAGATTGCAGTGCTGGAAAAGCACAGCAGGTCAGGCAGTGTCTGAGGAACAGAAGAATCAATGTTTTGAGGATAAGCCCTACATCAGGAATGAAGATTGTGGCCCAAGTTATTTACTCTGTCTATTGCTCCCGATGTGGTCTCCTCTATATTAGGTCAACAGGACGCCAACTTGCAGAACGTTTCAGAGAACATCTTTAGGACTCATACACCAAACAACCCACTGGCCTGTGGCCAAACATTTTAACACCCCCTCCCACTCTGCCAAGGACAGGCAAGTCCCAGACTTCCTCCACCACCAAATCCTAACCACCCGATGCCTGGGGGATGAACGTCTCAAATTCCACCTTGGGACCCTCCAACCACATGGAATCAATGTGGATTTCACCAGTTTCTTCATTTCCCCTCCCTCCACCTTATCCCAGTTCCAACCTCCCAACTCGGCACCACCCTCTTGACCTGCCCTATCTGTCCATCTTCCTTCCTATTTATCCACTCCACCCTCCTCTCTGACCTATCATCTTCTCCCCCACCTCAATCCACCTATCGCACTCCCAGCTACTTTCACCCCAGTCCTCACCCCTCCCATTTATCTCTCAGCCCCCTTGGGCCACAAGCCTCATTCCTGATGAAGGGCTTTTGCTTGAACCGCCAACTCTCCTGCTCCTAGGATGCTGCCTGACCTGCTGTACTTCTCCAACACCAAATTCTCGACTCTGATCTCCTGCATTTGCAGTCCTCACTTTCTACGAGTTACAATAACCTGGTGTCTTGTGACTTCTGACTTAGTCCATACCAGTCCAACACCGGCACCTGCCCATCAAGAGGTGTAATATATAACCAGTTTGTTTCTTTCTGAAAGACTGTTGGTCTGATTTCCTGTATGCAGACCCCATTCTTGTGGGGACAATAGGCTTCTCTGCCTAGCTGGAGATTTTCCTCCCCAGATTGGAAGCCACTATTTAGTGACCTCCTCCCCAAGGGTGAAAGAAACGAGCAGGATTTATTTTTGCATTAAGTAATTCACAGGAAGCAGCCATCACTGGTGAGGCGACGGGTTTACGGCCCATTCCGAAAGAGCCTTACAAAGGTGGTGGTGAGTCGCCTCCTTCAGCCATTTCAGAGAGCAGTTAAACATTAACTAGATTTCTGTGGGATCAATAACCAGGTAAGGTCAGGCCAGGTGATGACAGCGGATTTCTTTTATTGCAGAGTACTAATGAATCAGACTGTTTTTTATGTAAAAGTCAATAGTAATTTCCCAGTCACGATTACTGAAGTTAGCTTTTGATTCCGGATTTTATTAAATGAGTTTGAATTTCACCATCTCATACGGCAGGGATTCAAACCCATGCTTGGAATCTGTGTCCCCAGAACATCAAATGTGTTACAATAGCCTCCTAGCCTACTGGTTAAGAATTGGAGAACATGGCTAGTGTTGACAGATCTTTGGCTCTGGCACAGATCTGATGGGCCGAACAGCCTCCTATATTGCTGCAAATACCTTTGAGTCTATGAGCATTTGTCTGCGCCTTTGAGTTGCCACAATCTCTCCCTGTGCTTCACATTTGTTAACCCATATCCTGTGGGATTACAAACTGAACCAGAGCTTTCAGTCAGTAACCCATTCACCGCTCAGGTTTTTGTGTCTTATCTTTCTTTTATGCACTTTTCCCCTTCATTCAATCTCCTTCTTTTTCAGTCTTTTCCTTCTTTATTTTTATTTATGTTTTGGCACTGTAAGGAGTCACCAATGAGCTGACAGCATTTGGTTGGGAATAATGAAGGAAATTCAGCCCTCAGCGGTTCTCAACCAATTCCCCCTCCTCCAGCATACTGCCTACTCTCCTCCTTTTTCAACAATTTCAGCCTTTACCCCATCATCTCTGAACTCGATTGCAGGTAACCACCCCTTGCTGTGTTCCCTTGAGGGAGGATAGGTGCCAGGCTTCATCGACAACACACTCCTTAGAGTCATATAGATGTACAGTACAGAAACAGACCCTTCGGTCCAACTCATCCCTGCCAACCAGATATCCAAAATTAATCCCATTTGCCAGCATTTGGCCCTTATCCCTCTTTAACCCCTTCCTATTCATACACCCATCCAGATGCCTAATAAATGTTGTAATTGTACCAGCCTCCACCACTTCCTCTGGCAGCTCATTCCATACACGTATCACCCTCTGTGTGAAAAAGTTGCCCCTTTGGTCCTTTTTAAATCTTTCCTTTCTCCTCATCACCTTCAAAAAATGTTTTCAAAATTTGCATTCAAAATTTAACTTTGCTTCGCTACGAAGAATGAGCACGGAAACGATCTTTCTCTTAGTCTGTCCTGCTCGCTCCTCATCCCCCGCCGTCTCTCTCTCTCTCTCTCTCTCTCTCTGTCTCAATCTTAGAACCATTACTTCACATGTGAAAGCAATTAGCATTGACCTTAAACTGTCAACACAACACCGGGAAGATAATGAGTTGGCTGAAAGTCAGCTGGTGTTTTCTTTAAACTATCCTCATATAAAATGAAGAGCTGGTGTGGCACAGTGGTAGAGTCCATACCTCTAGAATAGGAGATCTGGGTTCAAGTCCCACCTGATCCAGAGTTGTAAAGCAATATCTGTGAACGGGTTGTTCAGAACAAAAATAAAGGACAAAAGAGTACAATGAAGGGCTGCTGTGGTAGTGTCCCTACCTGTGAGTAAGGAGGCCCAGGTTTTAAGTCCCACCCTCCAGATGTGTGTAATAACATTGCTGAACAGTTGGATTAAAAAAAAAATCTAAAATACATTCTTTCACTCTCAAATCATCTTTATGACTTAACATGCTTTCCAAAACATACTGTGCATGGAAGATGAACTACTGTGTAATCACAATATAAAGACTCAATAGACTCTCACAGCCAAAATCTCTCTCAATCTGTGTTAACTAGTGTCTTCTCCTGGTTTTCCGATTTGAAGGAAACCCGCAAAGTGTTTCAAGTGAAGCATTTTATCAATACAGCTGACTCCTGCATCTTGCCAGGCACTCTGGTTATGACCAGACTCTTGGATGGGTTCCCCAATTCGTTACTGTACCAGACAGGCTACGCCTAACTGCTAAGGGGTGGCAGAGTGGCTCAGTGGTTAGCCCTGCTGTCTCACAGTGCCAGGGACCCAGGTTCAACATGATCTGCTCTTGACAAAGCTATGTTGACTGCCTAGTATTAACATAATTTTCTCTCAGTGTGTATTTATCTTGTCCTATATGATGGTCTCCATCAGTTCTCCCATTGTTGATGTCAAGCTGATAGGTCTGGAGTTTTCTGGTTTATCCTTTTCCCCTTTCTTAAACAATAATCCCACATTTGCAATCCTCCTTTTGTCGAGGACTAATCCTGTATCTAGAGAGGTCTGCAAAGTTTCTATCAACGGCTCCGGGACTTGCTCCCTGACCTCTCTCACCAATCTAGAATGCTTTCTGTTCAGTCCTGGTGACTTCTCTTGCTGGGGTGCAGCCAGTTTTCTGAAAGTGGAACGTTTTTTAAATTCATTCACAGGGTGAGGGTGTGGGTGGCTAGGTCATCATTTATTGCTCATCCCTAATCACCCAGAGGGCATTTAGGAGTCAACTATTTTGCCATGTTTCTGGAGTCACATGTAGGCCAGACCAGGTAAGGAGGCAGATTTCTATCCCTGAAGGGCATTTAATAATCATCATTAAACTCGTGATTCCAGACCTTTTAAAAAAATTAAATTCAAATTCCACCATCAGCCGTGGCAGGATTCAAGCCTGGGTCCTCAGAGTGTTACCTGAGTCCCTGGATTAACAATCCAGTGATAATACCACTACACCATCACCTTCCCTCTACTGTGCTGTGGATAAAGGGGAGTCTGCAGATAATCTGTACTTTGATTTCCAGTAGACATTCATAAGACGAATGATGAAAAGGTGACAATGGAAAATAAAAGCTCATGGTTCAAGGGGAAGCATTCTGGCAGGGATAGAGGATTGGATAAACAGAGTATGCATAAATGGATCTTTGTATGATTGACAGAATGTGACACAGAGTCACTTCAATGACTAAGATGAGAGCAGTGAAGGCATGGATGCTAAATTCACAGACAATATGAAGATAATTAGGTTAATATAGTGTGAAGATGATGTAAGGAAGTTGCTGGAGATATAGATTGGTTCAGTAAATGGGTAAAAGACTCTGGAAAATGGGGTGAAACATAGGAAATAGTGGAGTTGTCCATCTTACCAGGAAAAATACAAAGTTAGCATTTTACTTATATGGAGAACAACGGCAGAATTCAGAGGTATGGAGGGATTTAGTCACCAGTAGTTAGCATACAGGTAATACAAAGAATTAAGATAACTAATGGTAAGCTATCCTTTATTAAGAGAGAAATGTAACATTAAAAGTAAGGATATTATGTTTTGATTACAAATGGGACTGGTGAGAATACAACTTAGATACTGTGTGCTGTTTGGTTTCTGTAATAACTCAGGAAGCCTGACTGGAAAGGAACATTGTTTATCCTTGATTATCAAAATAGAGCCACTACTCATGGTGTGCATAGGCAAGTCCCAGCCTGGAACAAACATTTCTGAAGAGTCATCCCTGCCAGAATGTTTCCCCTTGAACCATGAGCTTTTATTTTCCAGTTTCACCTTTTCATCATTCATCTTATGAATGTCTACTGGAAATCAAAGCACAGATTATCTGCAGACTCCCCTTTATCCACAGCGCAGTAGAGGGAAGGTGATTGCATAGTGGTATTATCACTGGATTATTAATCCAGGGACTCAGGTAACACTCTGAGGACCCAGGCTTGAATGCTGCCACGGCTGATGGTGGAATTTGAATTTAACTTTTTTAAAATGTCTGGAATCACGTGTTTAATGATGATTATTAAATGCCCTTCAGGGATAGAAATCTGCCTCCTTACCTGGTCTGGCCTACATGTGACTCCAGAAACATGGCAAAATAGTTGACGCCTAAATGCCCTCTGGGTGATTAGGGATGGGCAATAAATGCTGACCTAGCCACCCATATCCTCATCCAGTGAATGTATTTTATTTTGGCTCAGGCGGTGAGCTCCTATTGGACAGGCCACTACCTGTCACCTCATCTCACACACAACCAATTCCACAAGAAAATTAATTAGTATTGACAGCCACCTGATGAAGGAGCGGCACTCTGAAAGCTAGTGCTTCCAAATAAAACTGTTGGACTAAAGCTGGTGTTGTGTGATTTTTAACTTTGTCCATCACTGGCACCACAATGCCATAGTATTTCCCTGTGAGCCTTGTGTAGGAGTTACCACAGTCTGCTTATTTAGGGAAGAATGCAAAGTTATTGGAGGCAGATTAGTGGAAGCTTACTGGGTAGAAACTTGGAATTACTGGGTTGTTTTGATAAGGATATTTTAGAATATACTGGGTCGTTGTCATGGGGTTTAGAAGTGTGAGGGAGAGGTGTATCTTGATTGAAGTGTATAATTGCTGAATGGTCTGGACAAGGTCCATGTGGAAAGGATGTTTCCTCTTGTGACTCAGTCCAGAATTAAAATCAATCAAGCACTGTTTTAAAATTTAGCGTCACTCTTTTAGGAGAGAGACAGAAATATTCTCCTTATCTCGCAGACAGTTGAGGGACTCTGTCCCAGAAAGCTGTGGCTCATTAAATACTGTGGCTCATTAAATTAGGGCGGCACGGTGGCACAGTGGTTAGCACTGCTGCCTCACAGCGCCGGAGACCTGGTTTCAATTCCCGACTCAGGCGACTGACTGTGTGGAGTTTGCACATTCTCCCTGTGTCTGCGTGGGTTTCCTCCCACAGTCCAAAGATGTGCAGGTCAGGTGAATTGGCCATTCCAAATTGCCCATAGTGTTAGGTAAAGGGGCAATGTAGGGGTATGGGTGGGTTGCGCTTCGGCGGGTTGGTGTGGACTTGTTGGGCCGAAGGGCCTGTTTCCACACTGTAAGTAATCTAACTGGTAAGGCTGAGAGAGATAGATTCCTATATAAAATAAGAACTTTGAATGCAGGGGATAGGTTCTTATTAGGCAGGTGAATAGAGGGTATCAGTGGGGGTGGGGACAGGAAAAAGGAATATTAAATTCAAAACATACACGGATCAGCATGATCTTACTGCATGGCACAGCAGGCTTTCTGGGCTAAATGGCCTCCTTCTGCTCCCAATTCACATGTTTCATGATCATAGGTAAACAACGTCTCTTCTGACGTACGCATTTTTCTTCTCTGACTTAAACTCTTGGTTTGTTCATTGAAATTTTCAGTGAATGAGATGAAATGGAGATGAAACTATTTAGAAATAGCTTTAAGTTCAGTTCTGGTCTCCGTGCTATAGGGAAGATGTTGCAAAACTTGAAAGGGTTCAGAAAAGATTTACAAGGGTGTTGCTAGCAATGGGGGGTTTGAGCTAGAGGGAGAGGCTAAATAGGCTGGGGCTGTTTTCTGTAAAACATCGGCAACTGAAGGGGGACTTGATAGAGGTTTGTAAATTCATGAGGTGCATTGATAGGATGAATAGCCAAGGTGTTCTCCCCAGGTTAGGAGAGTCCATAACTAGAGGGCATAGGTTTAAGGGTGATGGCGAAAGATTTAAAAGGGATTTAAGGAACAATGCAGAGGGAGGTGTGTGTATGGAATGAGCTGCCAGAGGAAGTGGTGAAGACTGGTACAATTACAACATTTAAAAGGCATCTGGATGCGTTAATGAATAGGAAGGGTTTGGAGGGATATTGCCAATGGGACTAGATTAATTTAGGATACTGGGTTGGCATGGCTGACTTGGACCGAAGGGTCTGTTTCTGTGCTGTACATCTTTATGACTCTATGACTATAAATGATGGTGCATACCAGATGCAATTACAAAGCAAAACTCACCACGGCTGAGAATGTAGTTGGATGCAATTGATGTAAAACATGTGATGGTAACAAGGTAAAAGGTTCTTTCAAGAGGAAACTTGCACATTAGCAAAATCTTCTAATTTTCTAATCCATGTTGTTCTTTGGATATTTTTTCAGCTTTTAATTCATAAAATGATCTTCTGAAAGTCATTCTTCCTTTGTCGTTTCAATCCCTGGATATCTGTGCAGCTAATGTTGTGTTGAATTATGCAGATTCAGGTTTCTCCTGCACCTGAACTGCTCAAGAGAGTGATAACATTCAGATAACTTTCTCACAAGGATTTGAAAAGAGTTCGCAAGGGCTCTGCAGAACACTCTTTCTGAGAGGCTTATGCAGCGAAAATGTGCGCTCCGTCATGAGAATTTCCGATTCAATTTGGTAGATCTGTCCTGTCCTCTGGGCAAGTCATCTCTCTGTATATTTTTTAAGCATTCATTACTTAGTTACTCAGACAAAATTCACATCAGAACTGAAAAATCAATCCACAACTGATTTCCACTGAGTTCCGGCTGCTAAACTACATAGAGGTAATAATGTAGCTGTCCCTCACAGGGACTGGGACATCAAACATCAATAAATAGCCATTTAAAATGCAAAATGGCAAGCATTTCCAGCTGTCAATCTTCTGAAAGCACTCAGCAAACACTCAACCAATTTTTTGTGATTCATTAATTAGAGCATCAGCACATTGCTAGCTTACTAGAAAACCATAATAAATTGTTCCAATCTCATTCCATTATTTTATATTTTACAAATATGTCAGTGTTTTATTTGTCCCCTAGTCTCTTTAACTCACTTTCTTCAAGAATCTAATTCCATTATTTACTGTTTGGAACAGGTCACGATCCTCAGTCACAGCTATACAACCGGAGACAGCCTTTGTTTCAGGCTGGCCGCTTGGAAAAATGTCTTGCTTTATTACACAGTGGCTGCCAATATTCAAATTGCTAATCCATTTCCCTCCCCAGATTGGATTCCCATTTAGACGAGATGAGATAAATACACTGGTGGCTGTACTTAGCAAGTCTGATTGTAACTAAATAGGTAAACTGCCAACGAGCAGGGGAAAGGTAATCATTTTTGTGAAGACCCAAAGTACTCAAGTAAACAGCATTTCTGCATGCGGGCTGTGCTGAAGGTCAGATTGATGAAGGGCTTGGAAGGGGTTTCCACTGATCCTTCCATCTAACTCTCCCAGACAGCAAAGCTGCTGACCAATGCCACTCTGACCCTATAAGTGACTCCTGACCAATGCCACTCTGACCCTATATGTGACTCCTGACCAATGCAATTGGCTCTGACCTGCTCATGGAAGAATCCCTGAATTGAGGTACCTGAGAATGGGGAGCAATGCCCACCACTGCTACATCCCTGCAAGGAATTCAGGTAGAATTCCATTTTGCATGGACTTGAAATTCTCCAACAACGTGAGGAACAGAATAAGGTGTTAAAATCCTTACCCCTGCCCTGCACACACATGTCCTAATGAAGGGCTTTTGCCCAAAACGTCAATGTTGCTGCTCCTCAGATGCTGCCTGACCTGCTGTGCTTTCCCAGCACCACTCTAATCTAAAATCTGGTTTCCAACATCTGCAGTCCTCACTTTTGCCTCGTTATTGATCTGTTATGGTCTGTTATTGCACACCACCTACTGTTATCTACTAACAATCCACATTAGTAGCTAATCATTCTCCCAGGCTGATTATTACCCACTCCTTTGTCTGTCCAACTGCTCTTCTCTCTCTTTGGGCTCTACCTCCACCTATTGTTTACTCCTTACCCCCTCCCCCACCTCATCTTGTATATCAAGGTAAACAACTTTTTCCTAGCTACATCAGTTCTGAGGGAGGGTCACTGAATGTTAACACTGGTTTCTCTTCACAGATCTGCTGAGCTTTTCCATCAACGTCTGGTTTTGTTATCGAAGGTGTATTGAAGTCAGTGCTTCAAATCAAGTTGCTGCTCATGTTATTGGAAATTGAGATTCCTCATCACATCCAGATACCTGGAATTATTGGGAAGTGTCATGGTTGCGATTATGCAGCTGCTGTTTCCAGACATGACCATTGAACGTATGATGAGATTAATCACCAGGTCAGGTGTTGTGATGGGACAGACATTACAACAATTCCACACTGTGCTTTTTTCAAGATTGCACAGTGTCCTGTTGAATCATGAGGTTATTCACACAAGACTTCATCTGGGGAAAGGCAGAGACCTGAAGCATTACATGAGGTCATTCTTCTTTCTTCATTCTCAGAATGTGTGCATCAATGGCAAGGCTGACATTGATTGCATTATCCCCAGTGGTCCCCAATGTCTAGAGATCACCTGCTCCCACAGAGCTATGGACTAGGGGGTTCTGAGATCTTGACGTAGTGATAGTGAAGGAAGGAATAGGAAGGTGATACGTGGATCTGGAGGGAGACTTGGAGCTGGTAGCATTCTGCTGGCCTCATTGATGGACATGGGGTGGTTGGTTGCTGATTAAAGGGACCATTATCACCCTCAAGGAGTTGCCACAATGCATCCCTTACCAATACACACTGCAGCAAATGAGTGCCAGTGTTGGAACGAATGAACATTCATGACGTGGTGGATGAGGTGCTACTCAAATGGGGGCTGCTATGTACAGGATAATATGCTCCATTCCTGGAGCGGACCTTGAGACCTCTCTGTAACATAGACCGGAAATACTGCTAACTGAGCTCAGATAACAACTCACAAAGTATGGCGGAACACATAGACATAATGAGTCTGACCAAAACAAAACCTGCACCAGAAAAACAAAAAGTCACTTCAGCCTTAACAAGAGGAAACTTGAAACTGCCTGAGATAGCCTTGAAAGAAAAAAAATGATTCTTCCTAAAGACTGTTGCCAATTTTCATGTCTGATGAAACTTGCTGGATAGTTATTGGACTATTGTAGATTAACTGATTTAGTGAATAGCTTTTTTTAAAGGACCCAACAGAGCCCAATGGGCTGAATGGTCTCCTTATATGCAGAACACGCTCTCCTACCCATTTATATACTCAGTACAAGTGGTAAATAACTGCTGCTGTTCACCAGCATGGGGACTCACCCGTCAGACTATGATGGGTAGGATTTGTACTTGGATCTTCTGGCCCAGAGGTAGGGACTCACTCGGCAGATGGGATATCTGATAGTTCTCACTCTGTTTTGCACTCAGAGCCTCTCTGGAATGGGACCTTAGACCACAACCTTCTGACTCAGAGGCAAATACATCAGCCACTGAAACTTTTTTAAATGTCGGGATAAAATCCAAACTATTTTGGAGTTGAAAACAAAGACCAAACTGCCAATTTACCCGCAATATGTAATCTGTAACTTCGTATGGGTCATGCTTTAGAATCTATAGGATTAAGAACAGAATCGTATAATGTATCACACAATTTAACACTTCTAGTCTTGGAAAACACTGCACTGCACCGTCTAACAAGACATGCATTTCATGGAAATAACTGAGTTAACGTCGAAAGTCCCATGTCTCTAATGGGAATAAGCAACAAAGACAGGGCACTGCAGTCTGACATTAACCTTGCTTCTTTTGTCTCCAGCAGAAATGCCAGAATGATTGGAGTTTTGAAGGTGAATCTGTCATTGGCAGTCACTTCTGTAGATTGCAAAGTAAAATTCATACAAAAACGCAGCCATATTATCTGAAGCAAACCAACTTGTACTAGGGGCTCAGTTAACATCCTCTCATTCTGCTGCAAGGTCACACATCTGAAATGTTAACTCTATTTTCCTCTCTCCATATATGCTTCCAGACTTGCTACGTTTCTCTACCACTTGTGGTATTTAACTCAAGCATCACCCTTTGTTGACCACATTCTGTGTATTGCCAATTGGGACAAAATTGAATTTTGTCTGTAATTCTAGCGTCAGCTGCAAGGAACATCAGTAACAGGATCGAATCCCGATAAAAGTGGAATTGGGGCAGCACGGTGGCTCAGTGGTTAGCGTTGTAGCCTCAAAGCACCAGGGTACCAGGTTCGATTCCAGCCTCGGGCGACTGTCTGTGTGGAGTTTGCACATTCTCCCCGTGTCTGCGTGGGTTTCCTCTGGGTGCTCCACTTTCCTCCCACAGTCCAAACATGTGCAGGTTGGGTGAATTGGCCATGCTAAATTGCCCCGTAGTGTCCAGGGATGAGCAGGATAGTGTCAGGTGACAGGTCTGGGTGGGATGTGCTTTGGAGGGTTGGAGCAGGCTGAATGGCCTGCTTCCACTCTGTTGTGATTCTATGATTCTGTTTAGTTGCTAAATAACGTGAACTAATAGAAAATAGTTCTCTTCAACTTGCTTCGACATGTCACTGAGGGAAGGAATGTTCGCGAGGAGCTGGAGGAGGTGCCACTCAAGTGAGTGCTGCTGTGTCCGAAATAGCATGCTCCATTCCTGGAGCGGACCTTGAGACCTCTCTGTAACATAGACAGGAAATGCTGCTAACTGAGCTCAGATAACAACTCACAAAGTATGGTGGAACATATAGACATAATGAGTCTGACCAAAACAAAACCTGCATCTGAAAAACAAAAAGCCACTTCTACCTCGACAGAGAAAGAAGAAACTTGAAATTGCCTGAGATAGCCTTGAAAGAAAGGCTAAAGACTGTTGTCAATATTCATGTCAATCGAAACTTGCTGGATAGTTATTGGACTATTGTAGAGTAACTGATTTAGTGAATTGCTTTCTATTTAAGGATGTAACATTCCAACAGAGCCCAATAGGCTGAATGGTCTTCCTATGTGCAGAATACGCTCTCCTACCCATTCATATCTCGGTGCAAATGGTAAATAACTGCTGCTGTTCACCAGCATGAGGACTCATCCGGCAGACTATGATGGGTAGGATTTGTACCTGGACCTTCTGGCCCAGAGATAGGGACACTACATCTCTGACTGTGCCACACACAGGGCCAAATAATTGATCTTGCAGGGCACTCCGTGGCCAAGTGCAGATTTCCCTCTTGATCTAGGATCTGACTGTTTTTATGCATTCAGGGAATGTAGATGTCCAGAATTTTCTGCCATTTTCAGTTGACTGTTAGAAGTTAGTGGTGAGCTACCTTCTCAAACTGCTGTAGTCCACATGTCCTTAGAGAGGGATCTCCAGGATTTTGTCCCGACGACATGAAGAAATAGAGATTTCCAACTCAGGATGGTAAGTGACTTGGAGGGAAACTTGGAGATGGTAGTATTCCCATGTATCTGCTGCCCTTGTCCTTTGAAATGATACTGGCTGTTGCTTTGGAAAGTGCTGTCTAATAGGCCTTAGTGAATTTCTGTAGTACACCTTGTCAATGGTGCACACTGCTGCTACTAAGCATCAGTGGTGGACAGAGAGAATGTTGGTGGATGAGATGCTGGATGGTGTTAAGCTTCTTGAGTTTTACTGGAGCTGCACCAATCCAAGCAAGTGTGCAGTATTCTCTCACACTCCTGACTTGAAGATGCTTCGGGGGAGTCAGGAGGTGAGTTACTCACTGCACGATTCCCAGCCTCTGACCTGTTGCTGTAGCCACTGTGTTTATGTGATGAGTCGAGTTCAGTTTTTGAGAAGCGCTAACATTAACAGGCTTGAACATGCTGCTGAAACTGTGTCACCTCATCTAATGGTATAGAGCAAAATAATTAAATATTTAAAACACTCAGCAGCTCAGAAATTTGCCCCCATTGGAAATATAAAGTAGTTTTTGCAAATAAACTCACAGGCTTTCACTGCAACTAATACATTACCTTCGCAGTAACAAAATACAGCTGAGTGAATAATAAGACTTTAATTTACTCCACTGACTCGCAGAAGGATATAAGCCATAAGAACAAATCCCAAGTGATTTATGAATTTCATCTTAACTGGCAGATTAAATTACCATCTTATTTCCCTGATTTTTTTTTAAACATTTCTCTTAACAATATCTTTTACAGTCTTCATAACATGGAAATTTTAATCACAGTTAAACACGGTTCTGAAATTATATCAATTGAAGACTGAAGATATCATTGTGAAGCCATCACTGAGGAATAATACTTCCACCTGATTCACAAGAGGCTATAATGAGGCAATTATCTGACAAAGTTGGTTCAGAATTAGAGGAATTGAGATTCTAATGTAGATTATATCTGCATATTTTGCAAGCTATCACATAAACCTGCTGACTCGCGATTCCTCTCTATCATTTGCAATTGATCAAGGTATTAAAAATCATGGAACCAAAGTGGGTCAATGGATCCAAGGTCATCTTATTGAATGATAGAACTGGCCACGATGAGCTGACAGCCCTACACCATCTCAAACACAACTACAAAAATAAATTGCTGGAAAAGTTCAGCAGGTCTGGCAACATCTGTGGAGAGAATCAGAGTTAACATTTCAGGTTGAGTGATCCTTCCTCAGGCTCCAGTTCTGAGCTGCGGAGTTTTTCCAGCAGTTTGTATTTGTGTCTCTGACTTACAACATCCGTAGTTCTTTCATTTTTCAATGAATGTGGCCATGAATTCAAATTTACAAAGGATTGGGGTTGTAGTACACAACATAGATGGGAACAAAAAGAAATATTGAGACAGATGATCTGCAAAAATGGGACAGATAGGTCAGTTTATCCATTTTCAATCAAAGGAAAGGATATCATAGAATTCCTACAGTGTGGAAATAGGTCATTTGGCCCAACAAGTCCACACTGACCCTCTGATGAGTAACCCACCCCTCTTCTACTCTATATTAACCCCTGTCCAATGCACCTAACCCACACATCCCTGAACACTATGAGCAATTTAGCATGGCCAATCCACTCTAATCCTTGGATTGTGGGATGAAACCCACACAGACACAGGGAGAATGTACAAACTCCACTCAGACAGTCATCTGAGGCTAGAATTGAACCCAGGTCTCTGGCACTGAGCCACCATGCTGCCTCTAATTTTGGACACCCCTATTCTAGGGAAAAGACCTTGACTATTCACTGTATCCACACCTCTCATGATTTTATAAACCTCTATCGTCGCTCCTCATCCTCAAATGCTCCAGGGAAAGTAGTCCCAGCCTATTCGGCCTCTCCCTATAGCTCAAACCCTCCAACCCTGGCAACACCCTTGTAAATCCTTTCTGAACCCTTTCAAGTTTCACAACATTTTTCCAATAGGAGGGAGATGAGAATTCAATGCGATTTTTCAAAACAGCATTCACATTTCACAGATGCCCAGGAAATAAACCAAGTTGATCCAATGGAAAAGCACAAACTATCCAGTGAAATACTGGTGTCATTTCAATGAGAATAGAAATTTCACTAAATCTGCATTACAGGCCAAAACACTATGGGTACCTTCAATGTTCTTCGAAGTCAAACATGTATTAGAGCAAAAGAAAGCCCAAGTAGTGAGAATCCAATTTGGTAACAGTAATATACAAAAGCTCCATAATTCACAAAATGAAAGATGCAACTGCCATGCTGACCTGGTATCTGTTATCGCTTAAGAACTGGAGGACAGATTTGATATGACTTGGTAGTCTAGAAATACTTATGAATCAAAGTATATAATTTTAAGAGGCTTACTTTATTTACTGAAGGGAATAATAAGCACAGATTGGGGACAGCTATTTAACAGCACCTCAGAAGGGTACAAGTAGAGGACATAATATATCCAAGCATTATTCAAATGATGAATTGCTCAGAAGATGGGAGCTCCAAAGAGATGATGTGCACTTTTATAAACGGATTATAAAAGTCCAGTAGTTTGTTGCAAACAATTCATCAAAAAGGCTCATGAATACTAGCTTTTTATAAGTACGGGACTAAGATTAGATTCCCTACATTGTGGAAATAGGTCCTTCGGTCCAACCAGTCCATACCAGCCCTCCGAAGAGTAACCCACCCAGACCCATTTCCCTCTGACTAATGCACTTAACACTATGGGCAATTTAGCACGGTCAATTCACCTGACTTGCACATCTTTGGACTGTGGGAGGAAACCGGAGCAAACCCAAGGAGAATGTACAAACTTCACACAGATAGTCCCCCAGGGCTAGGATCGAACCCAGGGACCCTGATGCTGTGAGGCAGCAGTGCTAACCACTGAGCCACCATGCCGCCCCAAGTCATTAGGAGAAAGAGATTAGGAGAAAGTTTTGCTGTAGCTGGGCAAAGTCCTGTTTAGATTACATCTTCAACGCTGAGGACAGTTCTGAGCACTGAAGCTTAGAAATGGCCTTAGAGGGAGAGCAGAGCCAAAGTGTTAGCTTATGAAGAGATGTTACATCAACAAAGGAAGTATTATCTAGCAGAAGGAATATTTTGATTAAGGTTTTCATGATTTTTGAAAAGTGCTAATAGAATGGATACAGAGATATGGTGCAAAAAACAGCAGCTGGAAAAGCTCAGCAGGTCTGGCAACACTTGTGGAGAGAAATCAGAGTTAATGTCTCACATAAGGAAGAACATATCAAACACATTTTCACTCAAAGGATGTCAGATACATTAGGGACATTTAAGCAACTCTTTGATAGGCACATGAATGATAGTACAATGAAGGGTGTGTGGGTTAGTCTGATCTTAGAGTCAGAAAGAAGGCTGACACAACATCGAGGCCAAAGGGCCTGTACTGTTCTATGTTCTATGATGGTAGAATTATGAGAAAGGCTGTTGCAAAAAGCACTTATATAGTCATAGAGATGTACAGCATGGAAACAGACCCTTTGGTCCAACCCGTCCATGCCGACCAGATATCCCAACCCAATCTAGCCCCACCTGCCAGCAACCAGCCCATATCCTTCCAAACCCTTCCTATTCATATACCCATCCAAATGCCTCTTAAATGCTGTAATTGTACCAGCCCCCACCACTTCCTCTGGCAGCTCATTCCACACATGTACCACACTCTGTGTGAAAAAGTTGCCCCGTAGGTCTCTTTTATATCGTTTCATTGTTGTAGCTCAATCAGTTTACGTCTGATATCAATAGATTTTTGCCGGTGAGTGGACTTCAGAGATAAAGCAGATGGATCGACTTAATATGTAAATCAGCTACAATCTCATCGACTGGTAAAATAGGCTTCAGCAGCTCAATAGAGTCTTCCTTGTTCCTAAGTGGGCCTCTCCTCATTCCTGAGTGGGCTGTCCCATCCCTCTCTATTCCTGAATGGTCTATCCCAACACCCCATGTTCCTGAATAGGCATAATCCAACATCCCCAATCTGCCATTTCTGAATGGCCTACCCCAGGCTCCCCTGCCCATTCATGAATGGGAACTTGGGAAAGGTGTATAAGATTATGAGGGGCATGGGTAGAGTTGGGGAGAAAGGCATAATTTACCATTACTGGGATGGTCAATAACTAGGGGACATAGTGTCCTACCTTTTACCGCAAAGCTAAGAGGAGAGTTGAGGGGCAACATTTTTACTCAGAATGTGATTGGAGTCTGGAGCTCACTGTCTGAAAGGGTGACTGAGTCAGAAACTCTAGTAACATTTAGCAGTATTTAGATATTCACTCACATTGCCATAGCTTCCTGGGCTACCAAGAGCTAGAAAATGGGATTATTGTCCTCAGATCTTTGTTGACTGGCACAGATATAATGGGCCAAATGGTGTCCTTCGCTGTTGTAAATGTCTATGGGTCTATGAGTGATCTCGGAACGTTAACACTGTTTCTCTCTCTGCTCAGAATACAGAGCATGCTTCTCAAACATGATCGAGATGTTCGCTACACTGAACCCCTCTATTTGCATAATTAATTGCTTTCATTAAAAACATTGCATAATTAGTCACTTGGCATTGGTAACAAGACCACATCAAAAGCAAGTTTATTGAGGCATTTCCTTTTGAGGGCACAGCTGCTGAGATTATGCCGTGTTCTCATATGGAATGTTTCTTTTCAATTAGTTTTCTCAGCTTCGGTGTTGATGGTAACATCAACACTGATTGACCATGTCCAGTTGTAAAGGTGGTGGTGAGGTGTCTTCATGAGGGATGGCGGTTTGCTCGGTGAATGTGAGATAAAGTGGAGTGGACATTGGTTGGACACTTCAGCGGGATGTTGAAGATCCAACCACATTGGGAAGGGACTGGAGTCACACAGCCCCAAAGTGATCAGAACGTCAGCATTCTTTTTCTAAAAGAGACTTCCTAAAATTGGTGCAAGTTCATAGCGATGCCGTTTTATCCTTGTCCAGGAGGTGAAGTACTTTTCTTTTGTCACAACAGACTCAGAGAGTTGTAAAGCATGGAAACAGACCCTTCAGCCCAATTTGTCCATGCTGACCAGATATCCTAAATTAATCTAGTCCCATTTACCTGCATTAGGCCTATAATCCCGCTAAACCCTGAATAAAAACTGAAAGAAATGTGGACACTAAATCAGAGACAGAAATTGAAATTGCTGGAAAAACTCAAGAGTTAACATTTCGGATCACGTGATCATTCCTCAGAACTATTCTTTGATAAGGTGTCACTCGACCTGAAACGTTAACTTTGATTTCTCTCCACCAATGCTGCCAGACCTGTTGAGCTTTTCTAGCAATTTCTATTTTTGTCCCTCTAAACCCTTCCCATTCAGTTGCCCTTTAAATGTTACAATTGTACCAGCCTCTATCACTTCCTCTGGCAGCTCATTCCATACACGTACCACCCTCTGTTTGAAAAAGTTGCCCTTTAGGTACCTTTTCAATCTTGCCCCTCTCACTTTAAACCTCTGCCAAATAGTTTTGGACTCCCCTACCCTGGAAGATTACAAACATTTTTACAGACTTAACATCTGTTAGAGACTATTATAAAGCATGTAACAGCAGTGGACCAATAATAGCACAGTCAGCATGGCTTCAGGAAGGGGAAGTGATGCTTATAAATATTATTTTTGTGCAGGTAAGAAGCAGGGTGGATAAAGGAAGAGCTATAGATGTGACATATTTGGATTTTCAGAAGATGTTTGATAAGGTACCAAATATTCGTCTACATAATAAGATTACAGCACAAAGCATTAGGTATATATTAGCAGGGATGGAAGTGTAGCTAACAAATCAAGAACATAGCTGGGGAAAAAGACAATCTGTAACTTGTGGAGCATTTTCAGGATGACAAAGGATGGAGTGGTGCCAGTTTTGGAACTAGGGCCTCAGTTATTTACAATATATATGAATGACATGGATGAGAAAGTGAATGTACTATAATAGGTGAGAATGCAAGTGGCTAAAAAGACACAGAATCTGCAGAGGGTCACGGACAGGTCAGGTGCGTGGGCAAAACGCTTGGCAGCTGAAGTATAAGACGGGAATATGCGAGGTTATACGCTTTGGCAGAGAAAATAGAGGAGCTGAATGTTATTTAAATGGGGAAAACTGCAGCACAGAGGGATTTGAGAGTCACAAACTCAGTGGGTAATAGGGAAGGAGGTGGCCTTTATCTCAAAGGAAAGAGAGTACAATAAATAGGGATATAATTAAAATTATATAAGTCAGTAATCAGACCACAGCTGGAATACTGTAAAGAGTTTTGGGCCCCTTATCTGAGGAAAGACATACTATCATTGGAAGCAAACCAGAGAAAACTTCATCCAACTGATCCTGGGTATGGAGGTATTGTCTTTTATAGAGAGGTTAAGTAAGTTTGTCCTGTATTCATTGGAGCTTAGAAGAATGATAGTCAACCTGATTAAAATAAACAAAATTCCTAGGGGACTCATTAGGGTAGTTGGTGAAAGGTTATTTCCCCTTTTGGGAGAGTCTAGGACTAGAGGGCACCATCTCAGAGTAAGGGGTCATCTATTTAAGCCAGAGATGAGGAGGAATTTCTTCTCTCAGAGGGAATCTGTAGAATTCTTTACCTCAGAGGGCTGTCGAGGCTGGGTCATTAAGTATAGTCAAGGCTGAGATAGATGGATTTTTTAATCAGTAAGGGAAGCAAGGGTTAGGGGGAAAAGACAGGAAAATGGAGTTGAGAATTATCAGATTAGCCATGATCTCAGTGAATGGTGGAGCAGGTTTGATGGGCTTATCAGTGGAAAGCAGGAGATGAGGGAGAAAGGTGATGGTCATATATAATAGACAGGGCAGAAGTAGGTGCTGCAGATGCTGGAGATTAGAGTCTAGATTAGAGTGGTGCTGGAAAAGCACAGCAGGTCAGGCAGCATCTGAAGAGCAGGAAAATCAACATTTCAGGCAAAAGTCAATTTTCCTGCTCCTTGGATGCTGCCTGACCTGCTGTGCTTTTCCAACACCACTCTAATCTTGTATGTATTGGACAGTTGGAGGAAACATTGATGGCACCTTGGAGGAGACCAGTGACCTTTTCACCCACAGTGATCACGGAGCAAGGTGCCCAGATCAAAAAAAAGACTCCCAAGGTCTTTACATCAGAAGTTGACGTGAAGCCACACTTTCATCTTTTATTCAGCAACATCCCGCTGTCACCATACAGCAGGGAGTGATACAATGTAGAGAACGGTCCACTTTAACGTGCCAAAGACCCACCATCTGCTGTGCTAGTGTGGAAATGAAAGATAATACAATGCCAATTGTCAACATGGCATCTGTGCGGGTGAACAAGGGCTCACTCATTCACTCAGTGAGGTTCAACATCTCATCCAGTGAATCGGGTGATCCTTTAAAATCACAGCATCCAACAGAGCTTGGGGCATTGAGCAGGCTGGGACTCTAATCTTCCAATCACTGGCTTCCAGGACTGCCCAGCCCATTCATGCTGAATGACTGGGCAGTTGAGAAAGATACACTGTGGCACCTGGCCCCGCCAGACCGCTAGGTTTCTGGCGCACTTGGACTGGGCTATGATTATTTACATCAGACAATCCTCAAGAATTGCAGTGATGGGTGTCTGGGAGCATCGTGATGCTGCAGTTAAATCAGGATTTTCCTTGCATCAATTTTTGCACAAAAATGATGCAGTTTATTACTGGATTAACAAGCTTTTGAACATTTATGCTCATTAAGGGGCTCGTTAGCTGCTTGAGAAGTGCTGAAGATTCATTATCACGGAAGGACCATGACTGGCTGAATATTTCTCTGTCCCTCCAGGGACATAATGTACTCACGAATCATTCACTTCAAAACAGCAATTTCATTAGCAGGTTGAAACAATAAAGAAAAGCAGACTTTTCTCCCATCTTTTAAACCAAATGGGAGAATTATAGCCCAGATCTGGTTTCATATTCTTTCCTCTGCGTTGCTATTTATGAATCATTGCATATTAACTTCCCCTGCTCCACAGCAGAGAAGGTTTGTGATAATAGATAAGCAGAGCGTGTCCAGTCAAACCAACACAGCCCTGTTTCTAAGCAGGGTGACTTTATCCAGGAAATGTGGGAATTTGCTATAAAATTAAATCACAGCAAAAACTTATCTCTCCTCCAGGGGAAATGATGCAGCTTCTCAAAGCATTCCATTTGTGCAAAGTTACAGAACTCAAAAATAATATATTTTAAAAGAGATATTCATTGCGGGAAAAGCAATTTACCTTCCCTGAATAATTCTGAATACACTGATTTACATTGTTGGTGGACGTAATGGAGAGTCATTGCGATATTCATGGGGACCAGCCAATGGGAGTAAGTATACCACAGTGTTTATAGACATCCAACCTCTTTATATTCCTTCGCTGACTGGGCCAGCACTTACTGCCCATCCCTAATTGCCCTCAATACAGTGGTGTGCTAGCCTGTTTCAGAGGGCACTCACATGGTGGAGTGTCTGGAGTCACCTGGAGGTCAGGCAACATTGGCAAAAATCTTTTGAGACATACAAGAGAATCAGAGGGTTAGATTGGGTGGACAGTGAGAATCTTTTTCCTCAGATGGGGAAGGCAAGCACAAGGGGACATAGCTTGAAATTGAGGGGTGATATATATAGTACAGAGGTGTTTCCTTTACTCAGAGTAGTAGGGGTGTGGAAGGCCCTGCCTGCAATATAGAGTCATAGAGATGTACAGCATGGAAACAGACCCCTCGGTCCAACCCGTACATGCCGACCAGATATCCCAACCCAATCTAGTCCCACCTGCCAGCACCTGGCCCATATCCCTCCAAACCCTTCCTGTTCATATACCCATCCAAATGCCTCTTAAATGTTGCAATTGTACCAGCCTCCAGCACATCCTCTGGCAGCTCATTCCATACATGTACCACCCTCTGTGTGAAAAAATTGTCCCTTAGGTCTCTTTTACATCTTTCCCCTCTCACCTTAAACCTATGCCCTCTAGTTCTGGACTCCCCCACCCCAGGGAAAAGACTTTGCCTATTTATCCTATCCATGCCCGTCATGGATTTTATAAACCTCTATAAGGTCACCCCTCAACCTCCGATGCTTCAGGGAAAACAGCCCCAGCCTGTTCAGCCTCTCCCTATAGCTCAGATCCTCCAACCCTGGCAACATCCTTGTAAACCTTTTCTGAACCTTTTCAAGTTTCACAACATCTTTCCGATAGGAAGGAGACCACAATTGCATGCAATATTCCAACAGTGGTCTAACCAATGTCCTGTACAGCCACAACATGATCTCCCAACTCAATACTCTGACCAATAAAGGAAAGCATACCAAATGCCTTCTTCACTATCCTATCTACCTGCGACTCCACTTTCAAGGAGCTATGAACCTGTACTTCAAGGTCTCTTTGTTCAGCAACACTCCCTAGGGCCTTACCATTAAGGTGTATAGATTAGAGTGGTGCTGGAAAAGCACAGGAGTTCAGGCAGCATCCGAGGAGTGTATAAGTCCTGCTAAGATTTGCTTTCCCAAAATGTAGCACCTTGCATTTATCTGAATTAAACTCCATCTGCCACTTCTCAGCCCATTGGCATAACATGTCCAGATCCTGTAGTAATCTGAGGTAACCCTCTTCGCTGTCCACTACACCTCCAATTTTGGTGTCATCTGCAAACTTACTAACTGTACCTCTCATGCTCGCTTCCAAATTATTTATGTAAATGACAAAAAGTAGAGGACCCAGCACCGATCCTTGTGGCAGTCCACTGGTCACAGGCCTCCAGTCTGAAAAACAATCCTCCACCACCACCCTCTATCTTCTACCTTTGAGCCAGTTCTGTATCCAAATGGCTAGTTCTCCCTGTATTTCATGAGATCTATCCTTGCTAATCAGTGTCCCATGGGGAACCTTGTCGAATGCCTTACTGATCACTTCTACTGCTCTGCCCTCAGACATATGGGTGAAAATGGAATAACTAGGATAGGTGGGCTTCAGATTGGTTCCATAAGTCAGTGCAACATTGAAGGTCGAAGGGCCTGTACCGCGCTGTAATGTTCTATGGTCTATGTTCCCGAAGGATGTTAGCAAACTGGACAGATTTTTTTGACTGTCACTATTTTTAATTCTAGATTTTTATTGAAGTCAAATTTCACTATTGTCCATGGTGGGAGGGGAATCCATGTCCTCAGAATATTTACCTGAGACTCTGGCTTCCTAGGCCACTGATACTACCGTGATGCCCCCACTTCCTTGCCACTAAATGGCCCTAAAGGAGTATATTCTTGCTCCCATTTCTCCTGTGATATGACAGGTTGGTCAGGGTTACAGATTTTTAATGATGATTCAGTCGAAAGCACAATACTGAGATCATTATCATAAAGTGTGCCATTTGGCCCATTGTGTCCACACTGACCCTCTGAAGAGCATTCACCCAAACACACCCAATCTCTGTAACCCTGCATTTACCCACCTAGCCCACACATCCCTAGACACTATAGGCAACTTTCCATGGCTAACCCACCTAACCTGCACATCCTTGGACTGTGGGTGGAAACCAGAACACCCAGAGGGGAACATGCAAACGCCACACAGACAGTCACCTGAGGCTGGAATCGAACCCAGGTCCCTGGCGCTGTGAGGCAGCAGTGCTGCCAATGAGTCACCATGATGATGTGTTCATTGACTGAAGGGAGTTCAAAGCCCCCTGCTAACCCACCGCGACTATATAGGAAAATTATTTCCACCCTCTTATCATTTTTAGTTAAGAATATCACAGAAATGTGGACAAGGCAAGTTAGAAGCCAATATTTTGCAGGAAGTAAATCCAGAAGCAACAGCTTGCTGCTCTGTTGAGCAGCCAATCACAGTGGGTTATTCTATGTTAGCCACTGGTCCTTGATGTCCGATCTGTTTGTACAGACACTTGGAGATTAAGAATGTTTCTAGGCAGTCTGCCGAATTTTATTTCTTTATATTACTTGGTATTTTGCCAATGTTGGACAGATTTGCTGAAACACCAAACAAGATAGGGAGAGTGAGGGAGTAAACACAGAAAATAGCTTAAACCATGAAGTAAAAGATAATTAAGTGACACTTTATAATAAACGGAAGCAGGCAGCTTACAGAAAATGAATCTTTCATTTGCCAATTTCTTGTCTCCACTGGGCGCACAGGACAGAATCTGTCCATTCAGCCCAACCTTTTCCTACTGGTATTAATGTTCCACATGAATTTCCATTGCACTTCCTTCTGCTAGCAAATGTTTCAGTTCCCTTCTTTCTCATGGCTCTACCCAGCTTCCCATTAGATGCACAAATGCCATTTGCCTCAACTACTGCGCGTGTTCGCACAGTGTCACCATGCTCTGGGAAAACAAGTTTTTGTCGAATGTCTGATTGGATTTAATTGATAGCATCTATTTTATTTCCATGGCTTCTACTTGTGGATTACCCCTCCAAAGTGGGAACGTTTCCCATTTGTTGACACTACCAGACCCTCTCAGAAGTTGGATGACTTTGATTAGCTCACTCCCCTCTCCCCCAACCTGGCTTTCCACCTTACACTTCTCAGTGAGAAGAATCGAGTCTTGATGACAAGCGAATGGTTCTGAAGGAGTTAATGTTCATGTTACATTGAGCTCCATCCAATCTGTCACTGCCTCCCTCAGTCTGTGGTTGGAGACAATAAGTTCTGCATTTTCCTTCAGAGGGAGCAGCTGTATTCTGTACAGAGCCCAAAAATCCTCAAAGTTATGCTACCACTAGGAATGGAATTATCCTTATTACTGTGATGCAATCATCAACAATGCCTCTTCTGTAAACTGTGTGTATCCTCAACCATTGCTTATCAGTCACAGGAGAGATAATGGAGGACTGTGGCAGAACCACCTCAAGCAACGTGAGCCACAGACCGGCAGAAGTGGCAGATACCATATGGTGTCCATGATGGCAATCAGAATCATAGCACAAGACTTTCCTGGGAGGTATACCTCTCCTTAATATATCACACTGCTCACATCCACAGAGCACTTCACATGAGCTCAGAACTACAGAGTGTTCCACTGGTTAATGACAATGTTTGACAGTACAGTCAATGTTGTAATAAACACAACAGCTCACCTGTGAACAGTGAAGATCCCACAGCCATCGAGTACATTGACCTGCTCAGAGAGTTTATGAGCGTGATTGCCTACAGAAGCTGACTATACTTTCGAAAATTATTAACTGCACAGAATATTTCTGTTAGATAAGCAGCATTGCAGAAGAGTAGTATAGTGAGGATTTGGAGCTGCTAAGGAGGCCTGTGTCATAAATATTGATTAAGCAAATCTAATTACACCAATCTCACTCACCTAGTAGCTGAGATCAATTTGGGATTGCTACGCTGCTGGTAAATTTCAGATTCTAGCTCAAGAGAACCAAGGATTAAACATTTGGCTTTCTTTGTTTTGTTGGACTGTAATGAAGCTGCAAATTAATTACTACAGGTAGGCATACACATCACTAGAGCTGTATCTCACTGGAAGGCCCGGTCACCAATGCTGCAGATGATTTTGAGGTTTTTGTGAAGTTCTCTCATTTTAAAACAGCACATGACTTTAAGAGTTCTTCAGAATTTCCGACTCAGGGCAGCATCTTGCCCCACATGGGTTCCACTTCATTACGCCTGCTGCTTCTCACTCAATGTATTGGCCTCCAGAGCCAGCACCAAGTGCCATTGAGGTTGGGAAGGTGTGGAGCTGGTCATCTGGCCCCCTCAAGCTTTCTCTGCCAATCAACCAGATCATTTTGATCTTTTTCTGGCCTTAGCTCTCACAGTAACTCTTAATCCATCTACTATTCAAAAAAAAATCTACCTTAGCTTTAAAAACGTTTACTGAAGTTGCATCAACTGCTTCACTGGGCAGGAAATTCCACAGATTCACAACCCTCTGGATGAAGATGCTCCTCCTCAACTCAGTCCTACAACAGTCCTTCAACATAGGGAATCCTCCACTGCCATCACCCTTTGCCTCACCCACACGTAACAGGTCCCCTCACTGAGGCTCCGCCCACCACCACTTCCCAAAAAGAAAAGCAATGGAAATGAAACCATCAATCCATGGGCTGCATAGGTTGAACCTTGACAGAGTTTGTGACCTTCTACTGGAATGAATAAGAACTTGGAAGCCAGTATGTTTCCTAGTTTTGAAGGGTTTGATTCCTATGGATGTGTTATAAACTGGGATCTTCCACAAGGCAGAGAAAGCCAACAAATTCAAGAGTGGGCAGTAGGGATCATCGACTAACAAATTAATGGATAAGTGGTTAAAATTCTTTGTCCAAAGATGACTGTGGAACCTTATGCAACAAGTGATGGTTGAGGTGAGTAAGATTGATCCCGTTACGAGTGAGATAGATACATTGGTGTGGGAGGAAGGAATAGTGATTTTGGTAAGATGGAGGAAGGTGAGAGGTAGCTCCTAAGGAGCAGTAATTTTGGCACACACCAGTTCAACAAATGGTCTATTTTGCTGCTGCAGACTCAATATAACGTAAACCTTTCTTCTTTACTCTTTCACTGGACGTGAATGTCATTGTCAAAGCCAGCATTTATTGCTGATCAGTGGTATGTCAGGCCTTACCACAGGGCAAAGAAGAGTCAACAACATTGCTGTGCATCCTGGAATCGCATGTAGGCCAGACCAGGTGGGGACAGTAGATTTCCTTTCCCAAAGGACATTAATGAACCAGATGGGTTTTTTACAACAATTTCCATGATCACCATCAGTAGTTTTATAATTGATTAACAGCCAACCACATTGCCGCGGTGTGGAGTCACTTGTAGGCCAGACCAGATTTTCCTCCTATTATGGATCAGATCAAACCCACTCAATATGTTCAGAAGAAAGCCGAAACCTTAATCTTGTTTTATTTTAAAGGTAAATGTAAGGTATTGCTTTCCAGATGCAATTTGAATTGTCAAACTACCGGATTTAAAGCAAATCATACTTTATTCATTCACCATAGTTACAGGAAAGAATTTGAATATTTTAACTCAATTGGAAAACTTAACAGAACAATACACACAGTGGCTATTATTAATTAACTGTTCCAACAGAGTAACATCCCATTAACACACTCTTTGCAAAAGGCAACTTCAGAAAATAGACTGCCGCCCAGGAGGAAGAAACAGCAAAACAAAATTCTGAGAGAGTGTAGCAATCGGGAGAGATTTACTGAAGCTTCCAACCCTGCTGAGACCTGAGAAACAACCGCTGAAAGCCAAAACTAAAAGCCCTGATTAATCGAGTGTTTGGCCACACCCATTCAGGCTACTTCTATAGTTCCAACTTTAAAAAAAAACTCAAGGCCTCACAAGCAGTTTACTCTAGTAACTCAGGCAGACTGCTTGAGTTAAAACCTTGCTTTGAAAGAAAACAGGATAAAATGTATTTGTTAAAGCTGCAGTATTAACACACTCCCTAAAGTTCATTAGTGAACCAGCTGGGTCTTCACAATCGTTACACAGTTATCATTAGACCAGGATTTTGATTCCAATTTTTAGTGAATTCAAATTTCCACAGTCTGCCCAGCTGGGATTCAAACTCATGTCTCCAAAACATTGGCCTGGGTATTCTAGACTAGCAGTCACTAACTTTACCACTTTGCTAGTTCTGTCTGCTCTATAAAGTGACCATCGCAGATCTGTACAGTAGGCTTGACATCTGTAACTTGTGTCAACATAGGTCCAAAAACAACATGTTTATTGTGGTTTTTTCCAAGTACAGTCCATCCTTTCCTGTCTTGTATTACAATCCATATCATATTGTCCTCCAATACAATATCCTTAAAAGGGATGTCATGTCTGGATCACAAAACAAAGGCTTTGTGAAACAGTCATGATTCACAAATAAATATCTGCAGAAACTAAAATATACAAGTTAACAGTTTACTTTAATTTATATACTGGTACTAAATTAAATTAAACTGGAGTCCTGCCAAATATATCATGAACTAAATGAATCCTTCGTCTGTAATGACTTGTTTAATAATTGACAATACAAATGACTGTGGAATAAATGGTCCTTGGTGTAATCAGATCCATTTCATTTGTTAGCTCATTGGTTAAAGGCCAGCTGTTGTTTTGGAGCAATGTGCACCAAGATGTTAAAAAAAATCTGGGCTCCAGTTTTCAGAGGATGTCAAAGGGGGAAAGGTTGTGTAAGTTAGACCCATGAGCGTTGGAGATGAGAAGAATGAGCTGCGATCTTAATGAAACATAAAAGATTTGGGATGGGGGTGCAGAGAAGGGGTTATATTCTTCTTGTAGAGAAACGAGAATGAGGGGGCAGAGTTTCAAATTAAGACAGAGATGAGTGATAATTTCTCCTTTACGAGGATCATTAATCTTTGGAATGCACTGCATCAGACAACAGCGGAGACCGGGTCACTAAATACTTTCAAGGCTGAGATTGACAAGACTTTGGAGTTCAACGGGATGGGGAACAGGCAGAAAACTGGAGTAAAGTCAAAATCAGATCAGACATTACTGAACAGTAAAGCAAACTTGATAGACTGAGTGGCCTATTCCTGCCTTTGCTTCTTATGATCTTATGTTTATCAGGCACAGACGTTCCAGCAAAACAACATCTTTCAGAATCATCAAGTTTCATCAGATTAGTGCACCGAAGGTTTTGCCATGTTCTTTCCAGTTAGTAAAGGTTTCAGTCTCATGGATTCACGCCTCTTTTGAAGTACAGCACTAATACAATACCAGACTGTAGTATCAGTCTAGAATAGTCACTCAGAGTGTAACCTGAGCCAAACTTTTCTGAATTACCAGCAAGTTTGTTACAATCCGAGCTGAGCTGATATCTTCACTCTGTGGGGCAAGGCCAATGTATTAAAATGCACAAAGTCACTTCAGTCGTTAGAGCAAGATTTACCTTCAATTGCATCCCGTTCACTTAATGAACATTTTAAAAGAATTTGACAGGCACAGAAATCCTCTCTGGATCATTAATGGCGTCCACTGAACAAACAGCTCATAAATCATAATATAACCGTAATGTGGCCACAAATAGGGGAGCATTGAACAATTATTGTACACAAAAGGGAGCAAATCCACGAAGGAACTACTTAGATTGCTCAGTTTAAAGGACAACTTAATCTTCCTGGCCCAAGGTACAATAAATCTGCTTTGAATACTTCTAGCCCTTTGAAAAGCAGAGTTAAATGGACAATTTAATCAAAACAAATTGCTTCTGTATAGACTGCAGATAATAATTACACAGAGTGCATTATAATCATCTAAACTGGTATTTTATACACCACTTGAATGCTGATCATAATCTGGTGAGATATATCAATCATATTATTCATAATCAACTGATTTTGATTAACCCCAAGCATCCATTAAATACTTGCTGCTAAAATGAATGACAGTAGATTGCCAAGTTAGCTTGCCAAACTCGAGCCCAATTACACATTAAAATGATATTAAATATTTCCCATGAACTGCTCAGTGTCTCTGATTATTCAGTTGGGGAGCAAATCCAATATTCAGAAATGAAGCAAACGACAAAAAGGAATGCTCGGTTCCTGAAATAATATCACTATTTCTCAAGACTGGGAATCTTAGACATACCGCTGCTAAGATAAAGCTGATCATGGAAGGAGCTACCTGTTTCAGGATTAACCTGGGGACCAGTAGTTTCTTTCTTGGGGCCTGTGGCCCCAGCTATGTGTTGATGAAGCCTCCTCATCTACACTGCTGTGATTATCCTCCTTTTTCTTTTATTCATCCACAGGATGAGGATGTTACTGACTAGGCCAGCATTTATTGTCCATCCCTAATTGCCCAGAGAGCAGTTAAGAGTCAACCATATTCCTGTGGGACTGGAGTCACATGTAGGCCAGACCATAATGGAAGACATTAGTGAACCAGATGTGGTTTTCTAGCCATCGATAATGGATCCCTGGTCACCATTAGACTCTTACCTCCAGATTTTACTGAGTTCAAATTCCACCACCTGCCACAGCAGGACTTGAACCCAGGTTCCCAGAGCATGACCTGGGTCACTGGATTGACAGGCTACCGAGAATACCACTTGGCCATTGCCTCCCCTTCCTACAGTCAAACACCCCCACCGATTGAGAAGTTAAGATGACTGGTTTGGTTCAGTTGGCTAGAGTGATGCCAACAGTGTGGGTTCCATTCCTGCACTGGCTGAGGATCCCATGAAAGACTCTCTTTCTCAACCTCTCCCCTTGCCTGATGCACGGCGACCTTAAGGTTAAATCACTACTGGTCGCTTCTCAAATGGGAAATCAGCCTTATGATATGGTAAGACTAAGTAGTGAATTTATATTTGTTTAATATAACCTGGAACGAGTGGATTGCCTTATAAGGAATGGCTAGACCGGCTCAGCCTGTATCCTCCAGAATCAGAGACAACTTCACTGAAACAGATACATTCCTGAGGAGGCTTGACTGAGTGGATGGGGAAAGGATGTTTCTTCATCATCTTCATCATTTAAAAATGATGGTTGTCTACCTAAGACAGAGAGAGGAAAACAAATGCTCAGAGGTTGAGTGTCTTTGGAATTTCCTTCCTCAAAAGTGAGTGGTACACCATCATTAAAATATGTTTAAGGCAAAGGGAGCTAAACGCTTGATGACCAAGGGGGTGAAAGATTATTGGGGCATGCAGGAATGGGATTTAAATCAGATCTGCCATGATCTTACTGAACAGTGGGACAGGCTCAAAGGGGCCGAGTGGCCTACTCCTGTTCCTATTGATCCGTATGCATCCCCCAAACTGCAGTGCCATACTGCAAATGCACAAGTAATACTCCTGATGCACACGCTCGATTCATAAAGCCTCCTCTCCCAATGTGGTAAGAACAGGATACACTCTGTTTCACCACCAGTCCTGGGTAAGAGCTCCACCCTTACAACAGCGTGACAGCATTGTAGGAGGAGGTGGGGGGCGTGGGGGGAGGAAACTGGCCATCATTTCTATAAGCTAATTAACATGATATGAAGGTGGAGCAGACTGGAGGGGTAAACCGTCTCCCTTTCTAACCCCCTTCCCCCCTCCAGCCCAAGTTAGTTGCAACAAGGTTAACTTAATAAAAACATCCATTTCCTTGTGGATGTCTTTCTCTGGAACCAAATACAGTTGCATTTTTAAAAAGGAGCCAATTTTACCAGGCTTTCTTGAGTTAATGACAGAATGAGTTCATTAAGATATATTGTCACTTGCACATCCACTCAAAGCACTGAAGCACAATATATTGGAACATTATCAGAGGTAATCTGCCACTTTACTGAGGAGGTGACATTAGAGCAGGTGCTTTGTTAAAATGGTTGGTTTTAAGGACCATCTTAGAAGACAAGTGAGGTGGAGAGCCAGTGGGTTCAGCAAGGAACATGCAGAGCTGAGGGGCTGGGCAGCTGAATGCAAGGGAGGGCAGTTGTAATGCCACCGAGTCATGTCAATGATAATATCAATGAACTAACAATCTAGAACTCAAGCTGATGTTCTGACATGATGGGTTTAAATCCCAAGACGGCAGATGGTGAAATTTAACATCGACCACTATCAACTGTTGTGAACACCCATCTGGTTCACTCATGCCTTTCAAAGAAGGAAATCTGCCATCCTTACCTGGTCTGGCCAACATGTGACTCCATGTTGGGGCCATAAAAATCATGGTCATACGAGCTGTCAGCAGTGCAGGATCACCAAGGGTTGTAGGGAGACAAGGAGGAAGCATGTCAGGGAGGAAACTTATTACAGGACAAGAATGAGTTAGTTTCAGGAACCAGGGAGGGCTGCAGAATTGGAGAGGCTGTTAATGATTATCCAGCCACACAGATTCAACAGAGTGAGAGCAGTGTCTGAAATTTCTTCCCATTTGACTTCAGGTAACCTTGCAAGCTAAATTCAATCCGCATTACTGCATGCAAACCAACATTGTGCTGCCCTAGCTTTGCTACTCAATTTAGTTAGTGAAATTCCACCAACCGTTCAGCACACACTGAGTGTTACTCCAACCTTAACTCTTACCAACGTGTGCTCTCAGGACATAGATAGAATGGACACATCACTGAATGTGCACTAAATGAAGCAATACCTTGCAATGTGAAGTAAATGCAAATTCAATCATTCCATCAGAAAGAAAACACAACAGTGGAATTATCAGAGGTTCTGTTGTCCAGACATCAATCACAATAATGATTTGGCAACATCTGAGATTTTCCCTGTCCAACAGATCAATTTTCCATAATTAGTTAAATTGTTTGATTAAACCTTCGCTCATTTATAACAACAGTTTATGAACAATAATTTTCCTTTAGATTACAGGGAAAAAATGCAGCCCTTTGACAGTTTGATCTCAGTAATGAAACAAAACATCAGTATCACTCTCTTCAAATTGTTTAAAAACATCGATTGGGTTTTACAGACAAAGGCTTATCAAAGGCACTGTTGAGAACAATAGTGAAGCAGTTCTGTCTTTGGACTGTTAATCCATAATCTAGGACAAATGATCCTGTGACAGGAATTCAAACTTCACCACAGCAGATGGGAATTCAAATTTAAACAATTAAAGAAACTTGGCACAAAATAAACTCTAATAGTCACCGTGAAATTATTAGATTGTCAGGAAAAGCCTGACTGGAACATGAATGTCCGTCAGGGAAGGAACTCTGTCATCTGCACCTGGTCTGGCCTTCATGTGACTCCAGACGCACAGCCTATAACTTTCCTCTGAAATGGTCTGACAAGCTACTGCGTTGTCTGCCCAAACATTTCAAAAGCAATTTTTATTTGTTTCCTTTCATTCATTCATGGGAAGTCACTGGCACTTTTTATCGTCAAACTGAGTAGCTTGCTCGGCTCTCATTGAGGATAGTTAAGAGGTAATCCCAATGCTGTGAATCTGGAGTCACATGCAGACCACACCCAGAAAGGTCAGCAAACATCCTTCCCTAAAAGTGAACCAGATGGGGTTTTTACAACAATTAACAGTGGCTACATAGTCACCACTAGGTTAGACTTTAATTCCAGATTTCACCATCTGTCATGAGGGATTCAAACTCAGGTGCTCAGAAAATAAGAACTTCAGGCAATTGATTAGTAGATCATAGAATCCATACCGTTCAAGTTGTAAGTTTGCTCACTGAGCTGGTGGGTTTGTTCTCAGACATTTCGTCACCATACCAGGTAGCATCATCAGTGAGCCCCCGGTGAAGCCCTGGTGTACTGTACCACTTTCTGTTTATGTGTCTTGGTCTGTTAAGGTGGGTGATATCATTTCTGGTTCTTTATCTCACAGGTTGGTAAATGGGGTCCAAGTCGATGTGCTTATTGATGGAGTGCCGTTTTGAATGCCAGGCTTTTAGGAATTCCTGTTCTTCTTCATCTGCATGGACTCCACTTCAACTGGGACAACACATCCACCCCAGGATGGACTAAACAGAGACATGCACGGGAGTTCTTAAAGGCCTGGCTTTCAAACCGGAACTCCATCAATAAACACATAAATTTGGGCCCCATTTACCAACCTCTGAGAAAAAGATTTGGAAATTATATTACCCACCTTAACAGACCAAGACACATAAACAGAAAGCGGGACATAACACAACTCTTCATGGAGGCTCACTGACTATGCTACCTAGCATGGTGATGAAACATCTGAGGACAAACCTTCCAGCTCAGCGAGCAAACCCACAACCTGAACCTCAACCTGAGTTATAAATCTTATCAAAAATCGCAAATCCCTGCAATGTGAAAAGAAGCCATTCAACCACTGAGTTTTCACCAATCCTCTAAAGAGCATCCCACCCAGACATCTACCGTACCTTCATATTTCCTATGGTTAGCCCAATCAACCTATACATTCCTGAACACTATAAGCAATTTAACACAGCCAATTCACCCTAACCTGCACATCTTTGGACTGTGGGAGGAAACTGTAACACACAGACGAAATCCCCGCAGGAAAATAAATCACGTAGCCCAGTGACAATAACTACTATGGCAACCTCATCTCAATGCTTATTTAGAGGCAATTAATACGGGCTCTCCCAACCCTTCCTGAAGAAGGGCTCATGCCCGAAACGTCGACTCTCCTGCTCCTTGGATGCTGCCTGACCTGCTGCACTTTTCCAGCAACACACTTTAAGCTCTGATCTCCAGCATCTGCAGTCCTCACTTTCGCCCAGCAACACCCATGTCATATGAATGAATAAGATTTTATAAATTCTGACTTTAATAAGAAGGTCATAAGATTTGCTTTGCTTTGCTTCCATCTGCTTTCGTTACTTACACATCTGGGAACACATCTGGTTCACTAATGTCCTTCAGGGAAGGAAACTGTCATCCTTATCTGGTCTGGCCTATACGTGACTCCTGACCCACAGCAATGTTGGTGACTCTTAGCTGCCCTCTGGGTAATTAGGGATAGGCAATAAATGCTGGCCCACTCAGCAACGCCCTCATGCATGAATAAATAAACAACAATCCACCCTTGTCAGGTGGAGTGAGGACATTTCGAGGAAGGTCTTTCAAACTGGTCCACTTGCTTGTTTTATTAACACATCACAGCTGAACATGAGCAAAAGGAAAGAGTAATTTGACAATAAAAGGAGGATTCACTGCATTTTTCAGCGTTAGCTCATTCAGCAGTGATAGGACCAGCAGGAATACAGTGCTTTGCAGCGTTAGTGTCCCCAGCAGCAAGTTTGGAAACACAAACAGAATTAAAACTCCGCTGCGAGAACAGAAGAACCATTCACTCTGCACCAGCTGAACTCGGATGCACTTCGAATACATTTTTAATGGCTGTAGCAATTTTATCAGCCGACTCCATCATTTCATTTAACTTTACAAATATTGGTCCCTCAGTGCTGATATCCTTTTGCCTTGCTATTTGCTTGCACCAAAATTGAAATGACTCTCAGGAAACCTCTGGATCTCACAGCCACGAGTGGAAGGGAACGAGCAAGGAAATGGGAAGCTGGTGCGCGGCTGTCTGCAGAGCTCTCCTTCCTGCGGCTCATCTCCCTCTGACTCCATGTTAATTAAGGCCAATTGTCAGTCTCCTGTTCGGTGACTGCTTGTGGGTCAGAGCTATTTCCAACAGGAATGCAGAACTTGAGGGGCAACTTTTTTCACACAGAGGGTGGTACACATATGGAATGACCTGCCAATGGAAGTGGTTGAGGCGGGTACGTTAACAACATTTAAAAGGCATTTGGACAAATACGTGGACAGGAAAGGTTCAGAAGGGTATAGGCCAAGTGCAGGGAAATGGGGTTAGCGTTGATGGACATTATGGTCTGCATGGACCAGTTTGGGCCAAAGGGCCTGTCTCTATGACAACCCTATCCTAGGCATTCCATATCAGCCATTTTGTTTCAAAACTTGGTAGCGACATAAGGATGTAATTTAAGGTGAAGCTTTGTGACAGACTGCAGCCAAGAGAAAGACAATCAACAATGGATTCACAGTTATCAGTAAACTCTTAATTCCAGATTTGTTTTCGTTTTGAATTCACAATCAACCATCTGCCACAGATGGCAGAATTCAAACCTGGGTCGCTCGATTGTTACCTGGGTCTCAGGATTAACAGTCCAATGATAATACCACTCAGCTGTTGCCTCCACTGGTTTTGTACACAGTAAGGTCTCATGGACAGCAATGGGATAAGGAACCTCTTACTCTGATATGTTCTAGTGGCATGGTACATAATTCTTTGTGGTTTGTGTCACATACAGACAGGGTGGTTAAAACGACATTTAGCACACTTGCCTTCATTGCTCAGTCCTGTGCATTTAAGGAATTGAGAAGTCATGCTGATGTTGTACAGGACATTGGTGAGGCCTCTTCTGGAATGCTGTGTCCAGTTCTGGTCACCCAGTTATAGCAAGGTTATTATTAAGCTGGAGAGGGTTCAGGAGAGATGTGCCAGGATGTTGCTGGGTGTGGAAGATTTGAGTTATAAAGAAAGGCTGAATAGGCTGGGACTTCTTTCACTGGAACGTAGGAGGATGAGAGACGACCTGATGGAAGTTTATAAAATAATGAGGGGTACAGACAGAGTTAACGGTAGTTGTTTTTCCTGAGGATGGGGGATTTCAAGACTAGGGGGCATGGTTTTAAGGTGGGAGGAGAGAGATTTTAAAAAGGACATTGAGGGTGGTTCATGTGTGGAATGAACTTCCTGAGCAAGTGGTGGACGTGGGCACAATTACGACATTTAAAAGATATTTAGATAAGTTCATGAATAGCAAGGGTTTGGAGGGATATGGGCCAGGAGCAGGCAGGTGGGACTAGTTTAGTTTGGGATTATGTTCAACATGGACCAAAGGGTCTGTTTCTGTGCTGTATGACTATGACTGAAGGACAAATGATGCTGTGGAATACTTAATACATACTGCACAAAAGGCAGATGACAGCTTGGCTTAAACCTTCTTCTGACATCTTGCAAACATGTTGAGGCAAATAATTCAGCAACCTGTCTGAAGTAACTGCCAGCTGAGGAAATAGATATTGGTCAGGACACCAGTGAGCACTCGACTGTTTATCTTTAGGGCAGAGCTGTGGAATCCATTATATCCACCCTAACGCGAGGCAGGGTCTCGCTTAGCCTATCTAAAGCTGAAACCAACACAAGTAATGCTTCAAAGTCCATATGACTCTTCTTCAGAAATTCTGTTTATCTCTCTCTCTCTCACAAATGCAGCCAGACCTGCTGAGTTTATCCAGCATTCTCCGTGCTCATTTCAAGTTTCCAGCATCTGCAAGATTTTGCCTTTAACTAGAAACAGTTAACACCCTGCCCAAAATGGTACAAACGCAGAGTGTTGGAGAAACTCAACAGGTCTGGCTGCATCTCTGGACAGAGGGGGAGAGAAAGAGAGAGAGAGAGAGAGGGAGTCAGAGAGGGAGAGAGAGAGGGAGACAGAGACGGAGAGAGAGAGAGATAAACAGAATTTCTGAAGAAGAGTTATACAGGACTGGAAATATTAGCTCTGTTTCTCACTGCACAGATGGTTACATACACAGAATGTCACATATTTCTGAATCCCACGATTAAATCTCACATCTTCCTGCGTTAAGGAGAATCAGCCCAGCTTCATTGTTCTGCAATTAGCTCAGAGTCTGAGTCTGCTCCAACCATACCATGAGCTATTGAGCAGATCGTGAACCCATGACCTTGCTGAACAGTCTCTAACATCCACATCCTTAACCTCGAATGACACTCTGGATAAACAAGTGTGGCTCACCAACATCTTGAACAAGCAACATTAAAGATGTTCGGGGGCCCTAATTAAACACAAGGTCTGGTGTTTCACTTGTGCGTGCTCCAGTAAGGGGGTTTATTACAGAATCAGTCCACTCATGCAATGACAAAACACTGCACTGGGGTGGCAAGATTGTTTGGTGGTTTCATTTGACCGAAGGTCAGAACTGAGATCAGGCGAGGCTGCAGGTGGTGGCCGGATCACCCACATCATCTCTCTGTCGGAAAGGAACACTGACGACCTCAGTTCAACAGAACAGCTGCCTGTCACCTGAAGCTACACACTCAGGGGATGTCAATTTTCATCCCTTTATTGGAGCAAATGGCAGGAGTTCAAAACGACAAACCCCTGGAGGGCTCTTCAAGCTAGACAGAGTGATTAGGACTAATAATGAAAATATAAGCAGCTGGCTATTGATCCATTGACTGGCTCATTAGCGTCTGCTTATACCACGTGCCAATCTCCTGACTTGCACCATGCGGGGCAACAGGCAAAGTCGGGTTAGATCTGAGGGCTATGAGGACTGAGGCATCAAAGTGTACCTGCTATCATGCACTAAGGGTATGACTAACTTTGACTGCTGTTATGAAACAAGTTACAATCAATCAACTGCCCATTATACATCTCTCCCTAATTTTAGAGTCATTCAGCTTGGAAATTGACTCTTTGGTCCAACCAGTCCACACATAATAGGTGGCGGCACGGTGGCACAGTGGTTAGCACTGCTGCCTCACAGCACCTGAGACCCGGGTTCAATTCCCGACTTAGGCGACTGACTGTGTGGAGTTTGCACGTTGTCTGCGTGGGTTTCCTCCGGGTGCTCCGGTTTCCTCCCACAGTCCAAAGATGTGCGGGTCAGGTGAATTGGCCATGCTAAATTGCCCGTAGTGTTAGGTAAGGAGTAAATGTAGGGGTATGGGTGGGTTGCGCTTCGGCGGGTCGGTGTGGACTTGTTGGGCCGAAGGGCCTGTTTCCACACTGTAAGTAATCTAAACATAATTCCAAACCAAACTAGTCCCACCTGCTGGTGCTTGGCCCACATCCCACCAAACATTTCTTATTCATGTATTTCTGAGAGTACCTTTTACATGTTGTAAGTATACACCCATCCACACTTCCTCTGATAGTTCATTCCACACATGAGCCACTTATGTTAAAAAAAATTGCCCTTTTTTTATATAATCTATCTCCTCTCACTTTAAAAATATGCCTCCTAGTCTTCAAATACCCCACTCCAGGTAAATTTCCTCTGAACCTTCTCCAGCTTAATAATATCCTTCCTATACTATATAGGACAAACAGGAAGACAGCTAACAATCCGCATCCACGAACATCAGCTAGCCACAAAACGACACGACCAGCTATCTCTAGTAGCCATACACTCAGACAACCAGGAACATGAATTTGACTGGGAAAACACCACTACCATAGGACAAGCCAGACAGAGAACAGCCAGAGAATTCCTAGAAGCACGGCATTCATCCCCAAACTCCATCAATAGACACATTGACCTGGACACCATATACAAACCACTACAGCTGAAACTGACACCCGGAAACGGCAAGAACATCCATCAACAGACACATCGACCTGGACCCCAGATACAAATCACTGCAGCTGAAACTGACACCCGGAAGCGGCAAGAACAAACCAATATAAATACCGGAAGAAACATCAAAGCAGCGCTTCACACGAGGCTCCCACCGCACTGATGATGTTCCCTAGCCAGGGAACGAAACGTTTGCAGCAAAAACTTCCAGCTCGGCGAGCAGAACCACAACAACGGATACCCGAGCTACAAATCTTCAATCAGATTTTAAACACTTACGGGCGAGAAACGCTGAAACAAGCCAGGAGATGGGAATCCTGCGCTAACCGCCTCAGCGCAACATATGAACAACTCCGGTTCCTCCACGAATGCCGAAAAAATCAAATCCTTCCACAATGTGTCAAGTACAGACCTCCAGTAAATAACCCACAAGCCAGGGAAACAGCCAAGAAGAACGGATTCAGGATGGTCCAGGTAATGATCACAGACGCTCACAACCGACTGCACAGATACAAGCAAGAAATTGCGCGCCAAAAGTTGTTAATTTCAAAAACCACTAATCAGGAATGGACCCGGACCATAGAACAGGCTATCACTATAGGACAGAACAGGACAACACTCCGCAAAAAAAAGCACTAAGAGAAAAAATGGACAAACTAACACACAAAAAGGAGGACACTACAACACACACCTGGGTTAAAAACCTCTCCCACAGACCGCTCACAGACATGGAAAGAACTATACTGGCCAAGGGACTCAAATACAACCACAGGGAGGCCAAGACAGCAGACTTCCTAGCAGCACTAGAAAGCACACTCAGGAACAATGGACTGACAGAAGAGACACAACAAACAGTGAGACAAACGGTAGTACCCATGATGATAAGAAAACGACAAACACATAACCTCAACACCAAGGAGAGGGAAGCACTGAAAGCACTGAAAAATGACAAAAACATAATCATACTACCGGCAGATAAAGGCAGAATGACGGTCATCCTAGATAAATCAGACTACATCAGTAAAGCACAACAACTACTCGCAGACACCAACACCTACCAAATGAAGGATTCCGACCCCACACCACAACTCACCAATAGAATAATCAACACACTAAGGAATCTACAAAAAAACGGACAGATAACCAAAGCGGACCAGCAAAGAATGAAACCTGAAAGCAACAACACCCCCAGATTCTATGGACTACCCAAAGTACACAAACCAGACATCCCACTCAGACCCATAGTATCACTACCAGGGACACCAGCATACAAACTGGCCAAAGAACTACAACAAAAACTGAAACACCTAGTCAGCGGATCCAAACACTCCATTCAATCAACACAGGAATTCTTGGACGTCATCAGGAAGACACACATAGACAAAGAAGAAACCATGGTATCATTCGACGTGACGGCACTGTTCACTTCAATTGACAAAACCCTAGCCAGAGAAACAATAGCCAACCTACTGGACATACATAACAGAACACAGGAGGCCGAACCTATCAACAAGGACGGCATACTTAAACTACTGGACCTGTGCCTCACCACACACTTTACATTCAACAATCAGATATACGAACAAATCAACGGAACACCCATGGGATCACCAATCTCGGGACTCATAGCAGAGGCAGTTATGCAAAGATTAGAACATACAGCCATACCACAAATCCAACCCAAACTCTGGATCAGATATGTTGATGACACCTTTATAATCATCAAAAACACAGATATAGAAAAAACACACCGAATCATCAACGCCACACTCACAGGAATCCGATTCACACGAGAAGAAGAAAAGGATAGCCAACTCCCATTCCTAGACGTGTTAGTAGAGAGAACACCCAACGGAGAATTCACCACAAGGATACACAGGAAACCAACACACACAGACCAAGTCTTAAACTATGAAAGTAACCACCCCAACACACACAAACGAAGCTGCATCAGGACACTATTCAAAAGGGCCACAACACACTGCAGTACACCAGAACTGCGAAAAGAGGAAGAGGAACATCTATACAAGGTATTCGCCAAAAACGGATACCCACGCAACTTTATCACCAGATGCCTAAGAGATAGACCACGGAACGAGGACATGCCACAACCAAAAGGACTAGCCACTCTACCATACGTCAGGAGTGTCTCAGAACTGACAGCCAGACTACTGCGACCCTTAGGACTCATAACAGCACACAAGCCAACATCCACGCTCAGACAACAACTCACTAGAACAAAGGACCCAATACCCAGCATGAGCTAAACTAACGTAGTTTACAAAATACCATGCAAGGACTGCACAAAACACTATATAGGACAAACAGGAAGACAGCTAACAATCCGCATCCACGAACATCAGCTAGCCACAAAATGACACGACCAGCTATCTCTAGTAGCCATACACTCCGACAACCAGGAACATGAATTTGACTGGGAAAACACCACTATCATAGGACAAGCCAGACAGAGAACAGCCAGAGAATTCCTAGAAGCATGGCATTCATCCCCAAACTCCATCAATAGACACATTGACCTGGACACCATATACAAACCACTACAGCTGAAACTGACACCCGGAAACGGCAAGAACATCCATCAACAGACACATCGACCTGGACCCCAGATACAAATCACTGCAGCTGAAACTGACACCCGGAAGCAGCAAGAACAAACCAATATAAATACCGGAAGAAACATCAAAGCAGCGCTTCACACGAGGCTCCCACCGCACTGATGATGTTCCTTAGCCAGGGAACGAAACGTTTGCAGCAAAAACTTCCAGCTCGGCGAGCAGAACCACAGCAATATCCTTCCTCAACAGAAATGGACACCATACTCCAGAAGAGGCCTCAATAATGTCCTGCACAATCTCAGCATAATGTCCCAACTCCTATACTCAAAGGCACACTTATTTAAATTTATATTTATTAAAATCACTTAAATAATGCTTACAGTAGTCTAGAAATTAAAGTTTTTTTTTGTCTCGGGCTCAGCAGAACTAGGATATGAGAAATAGACTATGCAAGACCGAAAAGTGTGGCACAGAAGAGTATAGCAGGTCAGGCAGCATCCGAGGAAGGGTTGACTCTCTGCTGTGCTTTTCTGGTGCCACACTTTTTGGTCTTGCATAGTCTAGGAGAAAGTGAGGACTGCATTTGCTGGAGATCAGAGTCAAACAGTGTGGCACCAGAAAAGCACAGCAGGTCAGGCCGCATCCAAGGAGCACGAGAGTCAACATTTCCTTGGATGCTGCCTGACCTGCTGTGCTTTTCTGGCACCCTACTTTTTGATTCTGATCTCCAGCAAATGCAGTCCTCACTTTCTCCTAGACTATGCAAGGCACAAACTGTGCTACCAACTTACGCTGGAAAGCAGGTTAAGATCATCAACTGGGCTTACAGTATGGGGCATTTGCCAATGCTACATCCATAATTACTCAAAATCTGTTTTACAGGAACAATACAAATTTGTGTATGTGTATTACACCATTTTTTCAAGAAAAGCTTAATGGAGACAGCCAACACATCTCATGGCAATCCCCTGACCAATCAGAACCTACCTAAGATTTAAGATCGACAGTTAACTATACTTGCTGCACCACCAATCAGCACCCTCTTCTCATTCTGTATAAAATGGTGTTTCTTTTCTCACACTTGCCCCTTGTGTCCTAGTTCTGATGAATGCAAGATTAAAAGCTTCAATCCGTAGTTTCCTTTCGACAATTCTTAAGTTCTATGCTGCTAAGCATTCACCCGATACTGCGACAATCCAACTGGTGTTATTACTGGACACATCAGACCCCAGAATGAAACCTGGTTTGATAGATCATGTTTTATTTCTTAACTTAAAGTGGCAGTCTCTCACTGAAACACAAGCACACACAGCTGCAAATTTGCTTTTAACAACAAAAACAAAGTTTATTCCTCAAATTCCGAAAGGAACCATTTGGAAAACTCTTCATTTTAGTTTGCATAAGCCCTGATTGTAGTTTGATGTAAAGGCATAGCTTCTCCTGAAATAAGGAGAAAATTCAAAACTAGTGGAAAACAGGTTACCTCAGGGCAAGGATTTTGTTTTGAAGATCCAGATCAGAAGTGTTTGGTTAGAATTCTGCAGGAATTATTTGAGGCAGAGAAAATCTCAGTCTAAGTTCAGTTGTGTGACTAACCAAGGAAAAGGCTACAAAACTCTCAATAATGCAAATTAAAAGAAGCAGTAAAATCAGACTCAAAAATGGGAAAGAGAAGGGCAGCTTTTGGTGTTTCAGCATAATGAAATGAGGGTGTTGGCAAAGATGAAATTGTACTTTACGGTCATTTCAAAATATTTTAAATTGTGTTGCACTGAGGTAGCATGGTTCATTCTGGTTTTTTCTACTCCTTCTGCATCATAAATTTTTGTTCTTTTGTTAAAACAAAATCTGTAGCCTTGATGTTTGTGTTTCAGTGAAAAACCACATTGTGAGATATAAACAAAACAAACTGTAATCCATGATGCCAGCTTTCAGTCTGGGATCTGACTTGTGAACATCAGCTGGGAGTGCAACAATGGAAACATCAATTCCAAAACACAGCGTGTATTAATGTAGGCAACTTATGACATTCAAACCTTCCTGACCTGATAGTACTACCTGTGAGCTAAAGCTTTAAGGAGTCTGAACTTTATAATCATGCATTTCAACTAGTTTTTGCATAATTTGCTGACTATTCTGGATACAGAATTAATCATAGAGTCATCGAGGTCTACACCACAGAAGGAGGCCCTTTGGCCCATTGTGTCTCTGCTAGCCGAAAACAACCACTTAATGATGTAAATTCCATTTTCTAGCACTTGGCATATAGCCTTGAGTGCTTTGGCATTGCAAGGGCACACCTCAATGCTTCTTCAATGTGCTGAGGGTTTCTGCCTCTCCCACCCTTACATGCAGTGAGTTCCAGGCTCCCACCCTCTGGGGGAAAATGTTTTCCTCACATCTCTACTAAACCTATGGTAGAAAGTCCATTTACTCCTTCTTCATACAAAGGAACTATTTTGGTTTAAAAAAAATAATTCAGGAAAAAAAAAGTCCCCCCATTTATCTCTCCACCCTGGAGGCTCCCTGCCTCTATTCCTGATGAAGGGCTTTTGCCCAAAACGTCGATTTTCCTGCTCCTCGGATGCTGCCTGACCTGCTGTGCTTTTCCAGCACCACTTTGATCTAAACTCTGGTTTCCAGCATCTGCAGTCCTCACTTTTGCTTTTTACTTTTATTGTACCATGAGAGAGCAGAACGGAGAGAGAATACCCACACAAACCTAGCAATGGATCCATTTTGATGGCAACAATTAACTGCAGATTGCATTATTGTCACATTGTGCTGTAATTCACATCAGTGCTTCATGACAATGATAAGTTTTTGATCTTGCTGCTCGTGGTTTTCTTTAAGTGGGTATTAGGTTTTAGAGTCATCATGCTGTACAACATGGAAACAGACCCTTCCATCCAACTCGTCCATGCTGACCGGATATCCTAAATTAATCTAGTCCCATTTGCCAGCATTTGGCCCATATCCCTCTAAATCCTTCCTATTCATTCAGATGCATTTAAAATGATGTAACTGTACCAGCCTCCACCATTTCCTCTGGCAGCTCATTCCATACACACACCACCCTCTGTGTGAAAACATTGCCCCTTAGGTCCCTTTTATATCTTTCCCCCTCACTCTAAACCTATGCCCTCTAGTTCTGGACTCCCCACCACAGGAAAAAAGATCTTGACTATTTACCCTACTCATGCATGATTTTATAAACCTCTGGAAAGTCACCCCTCAGCCAAAAAACATTGGCAGATACACACAACCCAACCTGAACAAATCCACTGGAAATATTAAAGGATAATCTCGACTGCCCCATGTATGCTCATGCCTGCTATCCAGCAAAACAAGAGAGTTCTGAAGAAATAACATCACCCAGAGAGTGCTTAGAGTGTGGGATTTGATGCCTCAAAGAGTTGTTGTTGTAATTGGCATTGATGAGTTGAATGGGAAACTCGAGAGATACATGACAAAGAAATACAAGGATATGTTGATAAGGTGAGCTGAAGAGGGTGGGCATGAGGAACATGAGCTCTGTTGTAGAACTGGAATCAGTAATAATTAACCTGAAGCCATGGGATGCCTGTAAAAAGCCATGAAAAGCATCTGGATGCCCTTCAGGGAAGGAAATCCACCACCTTTACTTGGTCTGGCCAATGTGCGAGACCAGGCTAACAGCACTATGGCTGACTCTTCACCACCATCTGAAATGGTGCCTCAACCCGATTATCATTGTGACCTTCTCAGGGGTCGTTTGGATGGTCAATAGACAACATGATGAAAACATAAAGTTGGGCCAAATGGCTTGTTTCTCAGCTTTGACCACCTTTGGGTTGACTTCAATGCTCTTTAATCTTGTCACTCCTCTCACCAGCCATCTCCCCCTGACTGGCCAATGCCCATTTTTCACACACAGAAATAACGAGCTAGAACAAAAATGTCTGGCATTTATTGCGCAGAACAGACAGATGGTCAGAGAGCAACTGCCGAGTGTGGTGACTCAGCTATGTACTGGCCCCACACCAAACTGGGACTGCAAACTGGTGTATGACTTCACCTCCACCATCTGCTCTTCCACAAAAAGCAACTGGAAACAGAAACCAAAACAAACTGAATAGTGCATTTGATACAATTCAAAAACCCACAGCCTAATGCTAGACAGTGGATTCACCACTACACCATCATGTGCCCCATCCCACCCCCGATGGGCTAGTTATATGGAGTAGGTAGAGGTTGAATTGTCAGAAGCAAGTGTTCATGAAAGGGAAAAAGGCTGATTGGCTCACTAAATTGCTTCCTTCTAGTAACTTAGTTGATCCAGCCTATCATTAAAACAGATGATTCGACAATGTATCGCACTGCTATGTGTGGGAGGTCGGTGTGTACAAATTAGCTGCTGCATTTCCTATACGACTCCTCTCTACAAAGTATTCAATTGGCCACAAAGTGCTTTGGGACTTTCAGAGGTCATGAAAAGTTCAAAATGAATGCCCATGTTTTGGATCACTCACTTGTAACCTGAACAGTCAAAACCTTAGTCTCCATTCTTCACAGGCATGGGGCAGTGTTGTTATGGACCAGGCCAGACTCCCTCAAAATATTTCAAATAAAAGGTAGCCCAACCATAACTTTACTGGTTTTCCAAGCAGGTGTGAAGTGGATATTCCAGGAGTGATGCAGCACTTAGTTTTAAACAAAACAATTTATTTGCAAGATTACCGAATGAAACACAAACAAAAGCGAACAGTATATGGAATAACTTAACATCTCTAAAGACCCAACAGATTATTCCAACTTAATGGTGCTGTTCCAAATTCCTGCAACAATCCCCACAAACACCCCATGGCAAAAAAGGTAAAATCAAACCTAGGTTCTTACATGAGAGAGAGAGAGAGAGAGAGAGCGATGACACAGAGATTCAGCATAGAGCTCCCTCCTCCATGGAGCTGTTTCATGAACCAGCAGCCTCCAAACTGACTGACTGCTTACGCTGGACAGGCAGACTGCTAAAACCCAAACCAAACCAGAGAAAAGCTGAGCTGAGAGAACTGGCCACTCCCCTTTCATTGCACAAGCGTTGTTTTTAAACTTAAAGCTTCTTCAAGTAGATCAAGCTTGACAATCAGGAACCTGTGTCTTGTAAGACATTTTTGAAAGAAACCAAAGACAAGACAACCTTGTTAAAGAAGCATCATCATCACACTGTTGTTTTATGAATCATGCTGCAAGATATGCCCCTCTGCTGATAGCTGCCCATGGTCTGCATTTCAACAGGATGCTCATACATTTGAAACGGTGGATGAGGTTAGCATTGCTAACATCCTTAAAACATTTGCCCATGGGATGTAGACATCACTGGCAGGGCCAGCATTTATTACCCATTCTTCATTTTCATGGTTTAAGAGTCAACCACATTGCTGTGGCTCTGTAGTCATATCTGAAAATGTGTTGCTGGAAAAGCGCAGCAGGTCAGGCAGTATCCAAGGAACAGGAGATTCGACATTTTGGGCATAAGCCTGCTGCGCTTTTCCAGCAACACATTTTCAGCTCTGATCTCCAGCATCTGCAGACCTCACTTTCTCCTCTGTAGTCATATGTCAGCCAGACTAGGTAAGGTGTGGCAGATTTCCTTCCTGAAAGCACATCAGAGAACCAAATGTGTTTTATAATAAACAACACAATACCACTGTTAGACAAACTTCTTCAATTCAGATTTCTTCTGAATTCAAATTTGAACCATCTGCCATAGTGGGATTCCAATCCACACCCCCACTGGGGTTTCCGATTATGAGCTGAGTGACATTACCACAATGCCACTTCCTCCACACTCGAGGTGGGCGTATGGCTGGGAGTGCTTTATTGCAAACGCTCCTCCCCCAACCTCCCAGCTCCATCAGCCTCAGGTCTCTATCTCCAAATCTTATTATAACTCACTTACATTTTTGGAGGAGAGAAGAGAGAGAGAGAGAGTTGATGGTAATTCATGGCGATTTTTAAAAGCATTCAATCAGGGTAAACTAATAGATAAACATAATGCAAATTTAAGAAACTGCTGAATCAAGGGGAAAAAAAATGACAACAGTGTGTTCACTTGCTTCGAGACTATATTGTGGAAATGTAGGGCAACTATTCCAAGTCAGTATTTAACAGGCATGCAACAAATTCTAGGAGATTAGATTAGATTAGATTCCCTACAGTATGGAACAGGCCCTTCGGCCCAACAAATCCACACCAACCCTCCAAAGAGTAACCCACCCCCCTCTGACTAATGCACCTAACACAATGGACAATTTAGCATGGTCAATTCACCTGACCTGCACATTTTTGGACTGTGGGAGGAAACCAGAGCACATGGAGGAAACCCAAGCAGACACGGGGAGAATGTGTAAACTCCACACAGTCAGTCACCCGAGGCTGGAATCGAACCTGGGACCCTGGCGCTGTGAGATGATGAAAACACAGATTCTGCAAATAGTTGGCAAATACAGATCTTATGAAGAAGCTGTCAACTAAGATAGTCATCAAGAAATCCAATATAACATTCAAAAAAATCTTCTTGACTCAGAGAGAGGTGAGAATGTGGAAGTTGCTATCACAAGTAATGGCTGAAGCGAAAAAGTGGGAGAATGCCTGAGTGGACCAGACACACTGACATGAAGCGGTGGGATTGGCTGGTCTGTTTCTGCACCATTTATCTGATGTAATACTAAACAATGAAGAAAACTACATGGAATTATAGAACATTGGAGCAGAGGTAGGCCATTCAGCCCTTCGAGTCTGCTTTGCCATTCCATATGATCACCCAACTCAATAGTCTATTCCTGCTTCATCCCCATATCCTTTGATCCTTTTAGCCCGAAGTGCTATAACCAAACTCTTTCATGAAATCGGGCAATGTTTTGTGGTAGTGAATTCCACAGGCTCATCATTCTCTAGGTGAAGATATTTCTCCTCATTTCAGTCCTAAATAGTTTATTCAGTGTCCTTAGATTGTGATCTCTGGTTCTGGACTCTCTCATCGCTGGGAACATAAAAGAAATTATTTTCTAATTTATCTTCAGTGCCTTGTTAATTTTTCTGCATTGTTGTTTGGGGTTTCTCGTGCCGAGCTGACTAGTGTCCAATTGATTGGCGGGTCCAGAACACCTTCAGCTTAGTTGCTTGTCAGAAGCAGGTGAGACTATCATTGTAGCACTGAAATTGGGATCTCGTCCAGTCATCAGGACCCAAAGATTATTTTGGTCAAAATGGTCAAAGTTAGCAGTAGCATTTGGCAGGATTTGGGCTAATTATACATCTGACAGACAGAAAAAAGAACAGTATTGGTGCCGTTAAGTGTTTATACAGGCAGTCGCCAGGTTGCAAACTGTTTCTGTTCGAAGCTGTCACAAGTCAATTTGTATTCAAGTCAAAACGCAATTTAAGAGAATACAAAGCAGCCATGTGTAAATATAAGGAAACGAACTACTGCGGATCTTTAAGTTACACCCCTTTATGGGATTGTGTTCATAAGTGTGACATTTGTAAACTGGGGACCCTTTGTAACAAAACATGCAAAAGGAACTTTTAATTGTCGCAGTCTTCCCCCCCTGCTGCCAATTCAATGCAAGTTATTCCCCTTATCAAAATGATCGAGCTGTAAAAATCAATTTCACAATCATAGAAAACAGTAGCAGAGTGAGGTCAATGTGATCATGTTACAATGCAATTACTAACCATTTATCAGGGAGTGCGTTATAGATGCATGGCTGTGAGCTTTCGATTTGATCTTTTACAGTGCATATAAAACTTCTAATCATGGGAGTATAGCAGTGAAGTGATGTCAGAAAGATTTTAACTCCATTGAGGAAACAGTGCTATCCTTGGAGAGGTGGTGGCCGAGTGATACTCTGATGGGACCAGAAATCCAGAACATCCAGGCTAATACTTTGGAAATATAGGTTCGAATTTCACCACAGCAGATGATGGAATTTGTATTCAATAAAAATCTGGAGTTAGTTACTACCCTAACAGCGATCATGTAATCATTGGGTTGATTGCTGTAAAAACCCATTTAGTCCTTTGGAGCAGGAAACTGGCCATCCTTACCAATTGGCCTGGCTTAACTTTGACTCCAGACCCACAGTAATGTCGACCCAGTATACTGGCCACTGCAATGAACAACAAGCAACTGGAAGCAGTGGGAATGAAATCAAATAAATTCCAAAAGACACCGTACAGCAGTGAGTCACAGGAGGCTCCACAGCACTGAGGATGCCAGCAAGAAAGGTTGCCTGCAAACAAACGTCCCACCTTGTCAAACATACCCACAACCGGCATCTGATCTACAAACCTTTATGTAAACCTTCAACAGCAATGTGACGAGGTCAAATGTCCTCTGAAATGTCTCTTAGCCAACACACAAAATTCCAACTTTCTCATTGAAGTTGGATGTTTTCATTGCTGCGGTTAGCTTAGTCTATAACCTAAATCTAAACTGATTGTTTATAACAGAAGAAACCTCTCTCTTTATTTATGTGGAGCATTACTTAAAATCTATTGATTTCCCTCGTTGGCAACTAGGTCAGTCACTGGAAACCAGGAGCTTTATGATAAATCCCTTTTTAAAGAAACATAGTTCCTCGCAAAATCAAGATAAAAGATAATGGTTTTCTCTCCACATGTACAGGGGCCATCGTGTTGATAATTCCAGATCTTGGTCCACAGTGGGCCAAGGGTGACCCTATATTAACCAGAGCGTGATTGCTCTCTGGCTGGACTGGTGTTGAGTACAATCCCATTGTTGTGTGAAGAAACTTGAAATTTTCCCATGAGAGACAGAAGTTCCCTTAAAGGTTCCATGAGCAGCTCTCAGTAAATTATGCACTTAGCACCTCGGACTAATGTAGAGCTCTAATGTCTCTGCAAGAGCAATATTTAGCAAAAGCAGCTGGAAGTCAGTCTTATTCCAACCTTGCATTTCTGGACAATATTTGGTTGCAGTCAGAACTACAACCCTACTTTCACCCCCTCTGCGCACCATCCACCCCCAGGGATCCACTCAGCCTTGTATCTCCTGACTAGATTTTGTTTTGTCATTGAGTAACTTGAGAAGGGAGCGTGGAACTGCAGTGACATTTTGAAAACATAATGTGCCACAGAACAGAATGCCTGAAGGCTGACTGAACATAATTAAGTAATGCTTCATTACCCATGCTAGGCTGCAAACCTAACCCATTGCACATTCACAGACATGGGTCCAACAAGTGGGAGTCGAAGAGAACTAAACAAAATGTTTATCAACAACAACTTGAACCTGCATAGCACCTTTAAGATCATATAGTGTCATGAGTGGTTTCACAGGAATGGCACTGTCAAACATTGATATTTAACATTCAAAGCAGGTGATACAAGAACAGGTAATCTTGGAATCCGAGCACTGCTGCCTCACAGCGCCAGGGATGCAGGTTCAATTCCAGCCTCAGGCAGGAGTTTGCACGTTCTCCCTGTGTCTGTGTGGATTTCCTCCGGGTGCTCCAGTTTCCTCCCACTGTGATTGCGTTAACTTGCTCCATAGTGTCCAAGGATGTGTGGGCTAGCCTTGGGAAACGCAGGGTTATGGGGATAGGACATGGGGTGGGTGTGGGTGGTTTGTTCTTCAGAGGGTTGGTGTGGACTCTATGGGCTGAATGGCTTGCTTCCCCACTGTAGGGATTCTATGAATAGAATAACAATTTACTGTCTCTTGTATTTGTGAAAAATTTAGCGAGGTGTTATGAGTCACCACAATTAGGTATCATTTTAATTACATAAATTATAAAAAGAAATAATTGAGACAAAGTTAGAACAAAGTTCACCTTTTGATTCCACCAAGGTTTCTGGGTTTATGGAGGGACTATGGAACACTGCCACTGAAGCTGCTCCTGAGGGGGCCTAAGCATCGTTCACAATGCCACTGCCGAAGCTGACATAGCAGGGAGGGACACACTGGACCCACCAAGTCTCCGATACTGAAGCTGTTGCCCAAGCCATTGCTGGTGCATTCAGTGGTTTAGGAAGGCAGCTCACCACCACCTTCTCCAGGGTAACTAAGGACGGGTAATAAATGTTGGCCCAATCAGAAATTCCCACACCCCACTATTGCATTAAAAAAAAGGTTGATCCCAAAGCCAGGTTTTACACCGGGTCTCAGAGAAGGGAGAAGGAACAACTGCAAAACGTAGGCCCTGATTGGCTGAAGGCACGGCCATCAATGAAGACTGGGGATAAGGGCCAGAACTGTGGAGGGCCAAAGTTCAGACAGGGTTCGAAGGTTTGAAGAACTTATGGTCAGAGACAGTTGAGGTGATGGAGGGACTTCGACACTAGGATTAGAAATTTTCAACTTGGGAGCTTGCCGGATCAGGAATTAACATGGGTCAGCAAGCACATGGGTGACAAGTAAATGGGATTTAGTGCAAATTGGGGTTTGCAAGGCAAAGATTTGGAAGCGCTGAAGTTAATGGAGATAAGCCTGAACTTTTTAAGCTCGTGCTCTTTTCTCTTCCTTGTTGCACCTTAAACCTGTGATGAAGAGGATGCTGGTCCTGACGAAGAGAATGCAATGGGTGCAATGGAAGCAGAATGATACTTTCCTTAAAACTTCAGCAACCTGAAAGGTTAACCGAATTCCTCTGTTCACAAACGCTGAAAGGCTTGCTGAATATTGCCTGCATTTCCTCAATCATTCTTTCACATTTTCCCAACTACAAAGCCCACCTTAAAAAAAACATAATACTTTATTGAGGAGGAAGAGGCAGATGAATGCGCAATTTAAAATATGATGCAGGAAGGAGCATTTTAGATTCCTGGGACAATGGAATTGGCTCTCAGGAAGATAATAAACAGACAATCTGATGGGACTGAGTGGCAAGTGTTTTGCTAGTGCTTGTGGGAGGGTTTTTAACTAATTTGGCAGGAAGTATGGGAAGCAAGAGAGAATGTTAGAGGGCAATATCAGAATGCACAAAATATTTGGAGACAAAAAGCACTAGCATAGAGGATAGGTAAAGTTGCAATGAGAGAGAAAGTAATGAAGTCTAAATCAAGGTTTATTCCGCATGTATGTGAACACACAGAGTATAATAAATAAGCCTGGGGAGTTATAGGCATCAATTGCCACGTGGAAATACGATGCTGAGAGGTTTTAACAGAGGCCTGACTCAAGGAAGGGCAGGACTGGATGTTAAATATTCCCAGGATCAAAGTTTTCAGAAAAGATAGGAATAGAAGGAAAGGAAGAAGGTGGCAGGTTAAGGACAGCAGTACAGAGTGGGAGAAAGATGAGTTTTCAATGGGTTGAACGACTGACTGAAGTTACAGTACAAAAAGGATGAATTTTCCTCCTTCATGGAGTCTATGTGACACCAGTTGGAAGGATGCAGGGGTACAAATCTGCAGGGAAACTACAGAGCCAACATTACAAAGAGGCTATAATTGAGGACTTTAACTACTTGAATATAGATGATGAGAATGGCAACATAATGTGTGGAGAGAGGCAAATGCTCCCAGATGAGTTCAGCTTTTTAATCCATTTCATTACAAATTTGGATTTTCACTTCACTGTGAAACAGAGACCTGACAATTTAGAAAGTCATTGCTTTAACTCCCAATAAAACTCAATGGAACAGGTTATGAGGAAGGAAGCACCATCAGCAACCATTTCATTAGAAATTAGAATTAACAGTACTACTGGTACAACAGGAGCCATTACAGGCAGCTTGTGTGAAAAGAAAACTGTTTAAATGACTTTAATGTGTCCATGGAGAAGCATAAATATTTCATTACATGTTATTTCACAGTTGTAATAAATTTGCTTATCTTTTGTGGCCATAAGCACAAGTGATAGAATACCCTTATCTTAAAAGGCATGTAATTTAAAGAAAACATTGCTATTAGCTGAAAGAGGATTGCTTGCCAGCGAGAGGACTTTGCTCATACACAGTGGAATCAGCTCCTCAACATTGACATGCACCCAAATGCAGTTCAACCCTTCAACTAAGGACCGTGTTCGAAAACTCAACAGTCCCTCATTCCTGCACTAGACATTCAGCCTGGGTTACATAGTCAAGTACTACATAGGGACTTAAACTCATTTACTACAGCATTTCAGTTTCAGTTCAATAGAAATTACAGCTTTCTTGGGCCAGTTCAGCCTCACGCCTGGTTTCCTTCTAAAGTTTAGCAATGCTCCCAATGTTGGTGAGTGGGTAAATTTTATCATTAAAGTCACTATTTGGTTTCTTGTAGTAAAGCTGGTTTGTATGCTTTGATCAACTACACCTACTTAGATGCAGAGAAAATGTTTCTTCAAGTGGGGCAATCTGGATGAAGGGGGGTCATAGTTTTAGGGTAAGGGTCAGCAAATTTAAAACAGGGATGAGGTGAAAAATAATTTTCTCTGCAAGGGTTGTGATTCTGTGGAATTCACTCTCCCAAAGTGTGATTGGTGCTGGGATATTAAGTAAATTTAAGGAGGAGATAGACAGATTTTTATTGAGTAATGGGCTGAGGGGATTTGGTCAGATGGCGGGAATTTGGAGTTGAGGCTGAGATGAGATCAGCCATAATTGTACTGAGTAGCACAGCAGGCTCAAGGGGCTGAATGGCCTGCTCCTGTTCCTAATTCTTATGTTCTTCTCAAATGTTAGCTGTGAACTTTGCTCAGTGTAAGACATCACAGCATTCTTAATAACAAGGAGCACAGATTTTATAAACAGCGGAGTAAGGTATTTGAGTGCACATTCCTGATGAAGGGTTTATGCCAGAAACATCAGCTCTCCTGTTCCTCAGATGCTGCCTGACCGGCTGTGCTTTTCCACTCTTGCACTTCTTGACTCTGACACTCCTTCTCCTATTTGAGTGAAGATCCAGATAGGAGCACGATTTCATACAATTAGTTCCAAATTACAAACATCATTTCCCTGTATTTTATGAGCTCTGTGTATGCTTTAAAACCAATGAAACTTTTGCGCCCTGAGCTACAGTTCTCTGTCCTGGTCAGAAATGAAGCAGTCATCGCTTAAAATATATCAACTTTGGTGCAGTCAGTAACTTTAAAAGGGGAATTGGACACTTGAATGTTGGTGATGCTGAAATCTACATTTTAAAATTAAACAGCAATATTGAACCATGTAAAACACAATGTACCCAAAACGCTGTTGACCCTATCCCCGACTTGCATGGGTTGTGCATACTAACCTACTCACTCTCCTGCGCTCACTGAAATACATGGCACCTGGTGCAGCACTGCCTCGATTTTAAACTAAAAGCTTTCAAAACCTCTCAGGCCTTGCCCCTCCCTATCTCTGAAACCTCTGGAATCTCGGCCAAACCTGGGCAATATACAATTCATATGTTTCACTGTTAGTGGCCATGCCTTCAGCTAAGTCCGAAACCTCTGGAATTCCTTCCCTTTACCTCCCACTCCTCTTCCCTGCTATCTCTCCCCCTCTTTTCAGATGTTCCTTGAAATGTAGCCGTGGTTCCCATGAAGGACTCTCTTTTCCAAGCTCTCCCCTCACCTGATCCTCAGGTTACACCACTACCAGTTGTCTATCTCTCTTTCTCTCTGATTCATGAGAATGTACCCCGAAGGTCCAGTGGGACTACGACAGCTTTACCTGTTACAACATGTTTTCTATTTTTTCAGGGGGCACCTTATATAGTTTTTGTATTTTTGTGACGGTCCCTGAGACGCTTTGCTACATGAAAAGATGCTATTAGGATGCAAGTTGCTCTTGCTATTGAAGAATTTCTTTAAGACTTCAGTGTTAAACTCTGTGAGAATCAGACTCTGGGTCGTTGGGTTAAAATCTAGAAATTCCTTCCCAAAAGACATTGTGGGTAAACCTACAGTACACGGACCACAGCGGTTCAAGAAGGAAGCTCATCACCACCTTTCTCTGGGGCAACTAGGGACAGGCAATAAATACTGTCCAGCCAGTGACACCCTCATCCCAAGAGCGATTAAAAAAGAAGACTGCCATGTGAAATAACTCCACAGAGACTGGTATCCCGTCACCAAACCACCCTTTATTTACATGTGCATAACACAACACACTGACCTAGCTCCCTCAGCACCAACTCCCAGAGAGAGCAGAACCCCTAACACTCCTGTTTATATCTGTCAGCCAGGGCTCCCTGATTGGACCAGGTTAACAGACCCAGTCAGGGAACTCCTATTCTATGAGTTCCATCTGCCTGATATTGTTCCGACCGCTGCACCTGCCAAACCAAGCATCTGGGAGACAGGCTGCTACTTTTAAATCTTGAAGATAATAAGAGGTTGGACAAACTTATTCTTTTTAACTTATTAAACTACAATAAGTTCTGCAGTGAGACAAATGTTTCACAAAAATAAAGACAAGCAAATGACACAATAGCCAGTTGATGATGACATCTTAGTCTTACCCTCTGACTGTCAAACCAAGCCTCAGTTTGTCAGTACACCTCAAGAGCGACAGCCAATTGGCATTGAACTTTTCTGATAATGATCTTCATTTTGCAGATGCGCAAACAGGATACAGAATGCAGCATACAATCTGTCACCCCAGCTGAAGCAGATAGATGCCTGCCTTGGATTACACTGACCATATTCTGTCCATATAAACACCTGCTCCCTGTATCAATTTCCTTCATGCTTTGTTGTAATGAGCAACAGATGGCTATTGCACAAAGTGCCATCAAAAGCCCTTTGAAAAGATCTGTTCTATAAATTATTCCAATCTAATCTTTTGTATCTGTAATTCCTTCAGTGAGTGTACCGCAATGATGGAGGAGTGTGGGACTAGTGTGTCTTTTTTGCGACTTATACCTTCCAGGTTCAGCAGCCTCCCCCCGAGGAGATATATGATACAATCTCTGTCTGCTATGCTGCAATATCTATGAATTGTATAGAGCCCAGGTTTGGCCGAGATTCCAGAGGTTTCAGAGATAGGGAGGGGCAAGGCCTGGAAGGTTTTGAAAGCTTCAGATCTATTCCTGGTTTGACTGGGGGCATTACCATTCCCCGTGCTCCCTGATCCCCAGCGGGCAAGGCGGTACTTTCAGAAAACCATTGACAAACAATCCAAGGGTGCTTTTTTTTTCTCTGAGCAGCCGAAAAGAACAGGCAACCAGGTAAACTGAATGACTGGCCTTATGTGTAACATGTGGCCTTTTTAATATTGACCAACAAGTCAGAGTCTGGCACTTGCTACATAGAAGGAGGCCTTTTTCCCAGGAGCAGAACCAGCCCATTCAGACCTCAAAATTTTAATGAAATCATGGCCGACCTGATAACCCTCAACCCCACTTTCCTGCCTTTCCCCATAATCCTTGATTCCATCTTTGATTAAATATCTCGCTGTCTCAGCCTTGTACAAATATAACACTGCAGCTTCAACAACCCTCAGCAGTAAGAAATTCCATTAGCTTCAGAGAATAGGACAGAACAGTGGCTCAGCGGTTAGCACTGCTGCCTCACAGCACCGGGGACTCCGGTTTGATTCCAGCCTCTGGCGCTTGACTGCGTGGAGTCTGCATGTTCTCCTCGTATCTGCGTGGGTTTCCTCTGAGTGCTCCTGTTTCCTCCCATAGTCCAATGATATGCAGGTTAGATGGATTGGCCATGCTCTCCAGGAATGTGCAGGCTAGGTGGATGAGCCATGGTATTACAGGGTGGGGGTGGGTCTGGGTGGGATGCTCTTTGGGGGGTTGGTATGACTCAATGGACCAAATGGCCTGTTTCCATATTGAAGGGATTCTACAATGTATTCACAGAAGGAAATCTGCCATCCTTACTGGTCTGGCCTACATGCACGAGAATTTAGTGCATGTTTCAATGCAGACAGGGGAGGGAGGGTTAAAGGGACATCTGATGGAAATATAGAAAGCTTGAGGGGTTTGAACAAAGGAGATGAAAACAAAATGATTGAGAACCAGAGAATGGAAGGAAATAGCTTTGAGATACATGTTAGAACAGAAGTTTGTAATCCAGAGGTTTGGGAAGTGTTGGAATGCATGACTTGAATTAGCGACCAGACACTATGCCCCATATCTCTCAATACCTTCACTGACCAAAAACTATCCATCTCAGATTTAAAATGTTTTTTTTAAGCTTCATGAGCCATTTACTGAAGACAATTCCAAGCCTCTCCTAGCGTACGTGTGAAGAAATGTTTCCTAATTCCATGCCTAAATGGTTTAAGACAATGATCCCTCATCTTTGACTCCACCTGCCCCAATCAGCAGAAACAGCTTTCCAAATTTATTTCACTTTAAATGTTACCACTTCACAATTACTGACATGGAATCTTATCTCCCATAATACTCCCTGTAATCTCCTGGTTTTTGGGAGTACTTTTTTGCTGCACTATATTTGTATTGTTTGTCAATTCTGTGATCATCCTCAGCTGAAGAATGAGTGAGGGCGAAGTGAATAAAGGAAAGGGGTAATAAAACTTGTCAGGAATGCACCAATACTGTTTGCGTGGTGGATAAGCATCAACATTGATTCACTGGACCCAACCTGCCCCTTGACCTTTCTGTGGCAATTTGTCATTTCTGAGGTAATTCTAGACAGACACTGACTGCAAAGGATGGAAATTCTATCTCAGTAGTTTTAGTCAATGCCTCAAGAATTAAGTAATTGTTTGTTGGTAGCGTACTGTTTTTTTTCTTCTTCTGTTGGCCTGTTGGTTTTAAAATCTGAAGAAACAACATTATTGCTGTTAACGGCTGAGCAATTAGATTTTCGAGCATCTGTTTCAAGTAATTATACCTGCCAAATGTAGCCATCTTGTGTGCAATTTCTAATTTAAAACCATCTGTTCATAAAATAATCACAACTGAAAATAATTCTATGTATTGCTCCTATCCACAAAAGAAAACAAACAAAACTGCGCAGTTATGAGGACTTTGTGAGAGCTCTTTTAAAATGCAAAATTTACAGAACACTTTTGCACCAATAAATAGACAGTAATGGATACCTGGGAGTGAAATTAGATAATTGCATGCTCTAACAAGATCTCAACTCAAGAATAAAACTGGAATGGTCTGGAGTTATCATTTAAAAGGCACATGAAGGATTACAGTTTAAAAAAAGAGTCTCTGGTATATATTCTAAATAACAAGAAGCATTATTTCCAATTAATGAGTTGTGTTTCATTGATAGAAGCGAATAGGCCAACTGTTAGTGCACGTAATATCATCGAAACATGCTGTTACCAATAAACCAGTTGCACCTGGAGAACATGAATTAAAGAAATGAAACAAGTCTATGTTCACATTCTCTAAAAGGAAAAAAGAGATACATTGATATCACACATTTTCTAGCCTCAGAATACCCCAAATAGCCAATGAGTTGCATTCAAAGTGTAGTCATTGTTGGAATGTCACTAAGATTGCAATGGAAACCAAATGTAACACCAGGTTTTCCTGCAGTGTTTGGGCCATCAGCCAATCAAGGCCAAGAATGTTCTACCAACAGAGATTCAGATGGACTACTCTTGAATCAGTGACAACACTGAAAGGCACTGATAGGGAGACCATAAAGTAAATTTCCTGTTGCATTTGACCTAACTTTTGCAATTTTTGCTACTTATGTGTCCACACCCGCTGTGTTATCCAGAGAGAGTTGGTGGTGGGGTGGGGGGGATGAAGTCAGCCATAGTCGTGCTTACTGGGAGATAGTGAGGACTGCAGGTGCTGGAAAGTTGGTGGTGATAAAGTGTGGCACTGATGAAAGGACCCAACCTGAAACATCAACTCTCTTGCTCCTCTGATGCAGCTTGATCTGCTGTGCTTTTTCCAGCTCCGCACTTTATCGACTTTAGTTGTGTTTACACACTGCAGTCAACACTGAAGTGGCAAATCACTATGGACTATTGCCTGAGCTGGATTGCAGCCATTTATTCTGGGGTTTACAGCATTGCCAGGATGCACATGCCAACCAGCACTACAGAAATGGAGGGTTTGAGCTATAGGCTGGAAAGGCTGGGACTTCTTTCATTGGAGCAGAGGAGGTTGAAGTGTGATGTTATAAAGCTTTCTAAAATCATGAGGGGCACTGATAAGATCAATGACAAAGGTATTTTCCCTAAGTAGGGAAGTTCAAAACTAGGGGGCATATTTTTAAAGTGAGGGGAGAAAGACTTAGACAGGATCTGAGGGACAATCCTTTTTTACACAGAGGGTGGTTAGTGTGTGGAATGAACTGCCAGAGGAAGTGGTGGATGCAAGTAAAGTTACAATGTTTAAAAGACATTTGGATAAGGACATGAGTACAAAAGACTTGGAGGGATGTGGGCCAAACGCAGGCATGTGGGACTAGTTTAGTTTGGGAAAATGGTCAACATGGACGGGTTGGACCGAAGGGTCTGTTTCCGTGCTGTATGACTCTTTGACTCTCTGCCATTCTGAGGCTTTAGTCTTGTTGAATTGGTCACGTGAGCTGTACGCTGCCAAGCAACCACCTCAATTGGCTGATTTGGTACGGACTAAGAGCAAATCACAGGACAAGGTGCGGCAACAGTAACCCAAATGATCTTTTGTGGGCTTTCCTTAAACATCGATGCTAGTCCTGGTCCCATTGAAACAGTTCAAGACTCGGTTTTAGAGAGTTTTTTTTTCCTTCCCATCACTGGTGGGGCTGGTCAAAGCCAGTACTGCACAGATTCTGATCAGTTCTGACCTATTAGGGTCACCACTCTCACGATCTGCTGCAAATGAGCCCAAGGTTTTTATATTATTCGATCTGGAAAAGGACTCAACACTTTAATAAGGAAGGTGCTGTGAACACCTTCTGTTAAGCTCATTTCAAAGCATAACCTGTTGCAAAATCTCTGTAAGAGAATAATAACGGTAGAATTTGATTTCTCCGTTCAACTGTACATGCAGAGTTGCCAAAAGTTGTTATCCACGTTATCCCTTTATAACAGTGAGCATAGAGCTAGAACTAAATCTGGGCCAATATATCCTCATTAATATGGCACACTGCAGGCAAGGGACTTGCAATGATAAAACAACATATCAGATCTCTCTGAAGTGATTGAAACATCTTCAAATTCAATGTGTCACCACCTAATACAATAATTTACAACCATATCATTTTTGTTTTATTGAATCAGGAGGTGGGTATCACCAAATGGGCTAACATTTATTGCCTGTCCCTAGTTGCCCCCCCCCCCTTGAGAAGGTGGGAGTGAGCTGCCTTCTTGAACCGCTGCAGTCCGTGTGCTATGGTTTGACCCATAATGTCCTGAGAAGGGCGTTCCAGGATTTTGAGCCAGTGACACTGAAGGAACAGTGAGATATTTCCAAGTCAGGATGGTGAGTGGCTTGGAGGGGAACTTGCAATCATTACTGGCTGGACAAATGGTTTAGCATGCACAATGATGCAAACAGCGTGGGTTCAATTCCCACACTGGCTGGGGTTACCATGAAGGACTCAGTCTTAATGCTGCTCCTCACTTGAGGCTTGGTGACCGTCAGGTTAAACCACCACCAGTTATCTCTCTTTCTAATGAGAGAGCAGCCCTATGGTACACTACGAGTGTGGCAACTTCACTTTTACTCAGGCAAAAAGCAGCAGGTAGCAGTAAATCACAGTGGGAGGGATGATCAACTTGCGTTCCTTTGCTGTCTTGCAGTACTGGGGAAATCCTATGGCTGTCTCAATACAGTGGCATGGAATCTGCGATCACCAACAGAGGCACTGAAACAGTACAGTGGGACAAGCATTAAATTTCCCATGTGAGAAAGTGCAGCACACTCTGCCCAATGACGTGGTCCAATCCTGGAGTGGTCTCAAACCCTCACTAATTATCAAAAACCTTCAATTACTTTTAGTCAATCTGCTAGGACATTTATGACACACCTTGGGGCATGTGGGACATGGACCCAGACCAGAGGAATAGATACTATCACATGTTTAACACAGATAACTTCTAATACAAACACAGGCATCTCCAAATATTTTGTATTTGTTACATTTGTCTCATCCCTTCAAGATGAGAGTTAAAAATCACACAACACCAGGTTATAGTCCAACAGTTTTATTTGGAAGCACTAGATTAGATTACTTACAGTGCGGAAACAGGCCCTTTGGCTCAACAAGTCCACACCAACCCACTGAAGCACAACCCACCCAGACCCATTCCCCTACATTTACCCCTTCACCTAATACTACAGGTAATTTAGCGTGGCCAATTCACCTAACCTGCACATCTTTGGATTGTGGGAGGAAACCCATGCAGAGTGTCACACTGATTGGAATTGAACCTGGGTCTCTGGCGCTGTGAGGCAGCAGTGCTAACCACTGTGCCACCGTGTCGCCCACTACCTTTCAGTGGTTGAACAACCATTTGATAAAGGAGCAGCACTCCAAAAGCTAGTGCTTCCAAATAAACCTGTTGGACTATAACCTGGTGTTGTGTGATTTTTAACTCTGTACACCCTAGTGCAACACCAGCATCTCCAGTTCAAGATGAGAGACCTCCAGAGATGGATCACAATTAGCACAACAATGTGGCATAAACTAGGTTAAGTTGCAAAAATAAAAAACCTCACAGGATAGGTACAATCACTGCAAATTGCTCTAAAAAGCCATCTGTAGCGCCAATCAGAACATATTGTTGGAAGACTTCCTCACCTTAATGCATCAGGTTCTTAGGAAGTATAAGAATTACATTTGCCCCCCATTTCCATGTTGAAACATGACATATTAATGAAGGTTCATATAACACTGTTATCATTATCTTAAACTGGGGTTCCAACGTGGAACGGAGTCATGTCTAGCTATTGGTTCACGTTGACAGTGTTAAGGTGAGGCAGGAAAATTGTTCTTCCGGGTGAGATTGACGGTGCCATCCCCCACAGCTCACAGTTCGCTCTTTATCTCATATTCCTACCTCGTGGAATCACACAGCACAGTTTTTAAAATTTATTCTCAAGACGAGGGTATCACCCGCCAGGCCAGCATTTATTCCCCATCCCTAATTGTTCAGAGGGCAGTTCAGAGTCAACCACGTTGCTGTGGCTCTGGTGTCACCAGGTAAAGATGGTGGCACGGTGGCTCAGTGGTTAGCACTGCTGCCTCACAGCACCAGGATCCCAGGTTCAATTCCAGCCTCGGGTGACTGCCTGTGTGGAGTTCTCCCTGTGTCTGTGTGGGTCACCTCTGGGTGCTCCAGTTTCCTCCCAGAGTCTAAAGATGTGCAGGTCAGGTGAATTGGCCATGCTAAATTGCCCATAGTGCATTAATCGGAGGGAAATGGGTCTGGGTGGGTTACTCTTCGGATGGTTGGTGTGGAGTGGTTGTGCTGAAGGGCCTGTTTCCACACTGTAGGGAATCTAATCTAAAGGACATTAATGATCTAGATGGGGTTTTCCAGCAATCGACAATGGGTCATTATTAGACTCCTAATTCCAGATTTTTATTACAATTCTACCACTTACTATGGCAGGATTTGAACCCAAGTCCCCAGAATATTACTGGGTCTCTGGATTAACAGCCCAGTGATGATACCACTAGGCTACCACCTCCCCTAGGGTGAGGTGAAGTGTTCCCCATTGCCGGCATCTTCAATTGTTCTCATGGTGGATGCCATGTCTGTAGCCCAGTTGCACATCACTTCAGATATTGCTGGCCAGGAATTACCTCTCACCCTGTGGGCCCAGGAAAGGAGGCTAGCTCCTCAGTTCAGTGCCTGGGACCTGGAGATACAGATGGAAAGGACACCATGTGCCACGTGACTGCATCATTTTGGACTGACCCAGTAGCCTAGGTTAGTGCACGGTCCTCCACAATGCAGTGTGGTGTGGAGAGAAGGTGGGTGGCACGGTGGCACAGTGGTTAGCACTGCTGCCTCACAGCGCCGGAGACCCGGGTTCAATTCCCGACTCAGGCGACTGACTGTGTGGAGTTTGCACATTCTTCCCGTGTCTGCGTGGGTTTTCTCAGGGTGCTCTGGTTTCCTCCCACAGTCCAAAGATGTGCAGGTCAGATGAATTGGCCAGGATAAATTGCCCATAGTGTTAAGTGAAGAGGTAAATGTAGGGGTATGGGTGGGTTGTGCTTCGGCGGGTTGGTGTGGACTTGTTGGGCCGAAGGGCCCGTTTCCACAATGTAAGCAATCTAAAAAGGTCAGTAAGCTGCTGCTGTCCCCACACACTCCCCCAATGCTGCCCACACACACACACACACGCGCGCGCGGGGGAAGTGTTAGCATCTTCTCGTTCTAACTGGGCCAATGTAAACACGTGTCATCGTGGCTCATATAACTCTCACCATCGCATTCGTCACATCCACTCAAGGGCTCTCCCACACCTTATCTTCCAAACTATGTACCCTACCCTCCAAGCTTCCAACTCACTCACTGGGGACCCCACACCATCTCACTGAACGCTGCAACACCGCTAACTCCTCTTGCGTCCCCTCTGTCAGTCTTAAACCTTACGCTTCTCTCAATACAGGAAGGATTGTCTCTCAGCCAGGTCAAGGAGGGTTATGACTGCCCAGTGGAAAAGGTGGCGGGTGTGGGGCAGATTGTCGTGCCATGAGGGAACAATCTTTGACTTGACTGGAGAACGGTGTAACCAGAGGGAGCTCTGAAGTGCTTCGTTCAGTGTTGGCTCCAGAAAGTGCTTCAGAAATGCTGAGGCCAAGTGATGCTGTTACGTTAGCGCGTCTGAATACACTTGTTTCGCTCACATGATAAGGAGGCAATTAGTGTCAACAATGTAACGGTCATGACCACTGGAAGCCAGAATCATTCTTGGACAATGGGTGCTGATGCTGTAGACCCAATGGGCTGAATGGTCTCCTTCTGCATCGTAACCATTCTGTGATTCTGTGACAAAATGCAATTTGCTCTTGGTGCGGTGTCATTGCTGGAGCAGTGGATACGAGATGAATACAATTACCCTTAGTGGTTCAAACAAGTTTTATTGGCTGCTGAAGAAATAGACAATAACTAAGCCTGCCCACTCTGCATACAATGGCAGTCACTTTGCCTTGTCATTGCGCAGCAGACACTGCGTGGAAGTTGGTGAGCTAATGAGGTCCCGTGAGTGACCTCCAGGTTGGTTCTGAGTCACACAATCACACACTATTCCCTTGGTGCTGCTGCTGTCCCTGTGTTTCTCATTTAACCGATTTATAAAACCATCAACTTTCTCAACTTATCACCTCCCCCGCCCCTTCACCTGGAGCCCATGGCTTTGCAAAGTATCATGGACTTGATCATACAGAGGCTAGAGTGATAATGACTGGTAAAACTCCTTCCTTCTACTCCCAGTCACCTCCTTCGATCCAAGAGACCTTATTTTCTATCCTGAATAGCCTCCATTCACTGTAATCATTTCCTCAATGACTCATTTCAATTAATCAGTTCTTCTTCCTCAGGAAGCTTAGGCAGTTCAGCATGTCTATAAGGATCCACACCAACTGTTACAGATGCACCACTGGAAGCATTCTATCGGGTGCATAACGGTCTGGTATGGCAACTGCTCTGCCCAGGACTGAACGAAGCTAGAGAACATGGTCTGAGCTGTGCACACAATCACGGAAGCCAACCTCCCAGCCATGGACTCCATCTAGTTTTCTCCTTGCTATGGAAAGAAGACCCCTCTCCCAGATAATGCTCTCTTCCAATCTCTTCCATCAGACAGAAGGTATAGAAGCTTGAACACATGCATCAACAGGTTCAGGGATAGCTTCTTCCCTGCTGTTATTACACTACTGAATGGACCTCTCTAACTTTAAATAATGTTGACCTTGATCTGTGGATCTCCTGTGCAGCTGTATCCTAGTATGCCTCATTCTGTCTAAACGCCCCAACGCCCCTTGGTGGGCGGCACGGTGGCACAGTGGTTAGCACTGCTGCCTCACAGCGCCTGAGATCCGGGTTCAGTTCCCGACTCAGACGACTGACTGTGTGGAGTTTGCACGTTTTTCCCGTGTCAGCGTGGGTTTCCTCCGGGTGCTCCGGTTTCCTCCCACAGTCCAAAGATGTGCGGGTCAGGTGAATTGGCCATGCTAAATTGCCCGTAGTGTTAGGTAAGGGGTAAATGTAGGGGTATGGGTGGGTTTCGCTTCGGCGGGTCGGTGTGGACTTGTTGGGCCGAAGGGCCTGTTTCCACACTGTAAGTCTAATCTAATCTAATCTATATGTCCACGTATGTTATGATCTGCCAGTACTGCTCACAAAACAAAACTTTTCACTGTACTTAGATACATGTGACAACAATAAATCAAATCAAATCAAAGCCCAGCTCCAGACCTGGGATTTACACTTTTCCCCGAATTGACGGCAATCCTGGGAATGGGCCAATGAGAACAGCTCCAGCTACTCACCGAGTTACCTGTAACCCCTGCCCTTGTAAAAGTGTAAAATAGATTTATTTTCTTTTAATGTTAATAAACTTTGACATTATTTTGTTAAAAATAATTGTCAGCCTCTTGTGAATGTGTTCAGTGACTGGCCGCCACAGAAGTCAAATTGCAAAGGGAAAACTTATGATCTATCAAGTCAGGTTTCTCTCTGGGATTGGACTTGTCAATTATTACCATCCACTGGGATCACAACAATTGATTCTGTTATAATGTGCAGCATAGGAGATAATCATTAACATCTCTCATGGGAAAAACAATGACTGCAGATGCTGGAAACCAGATTCTGGATTAGAGGTGCTGGAAGAGCACAGCAGTTCAGGCAGCATCTAAGGAGCAGTAAAATTGACGTTTCAGGCAAAAGCTTTTACTGCTCCTCGGATGCTGCCTGAACTGCTGTACTCTTCCAGCACTACTAATCCAGAATCTCTCAGGGGAATTCAGTCACGAAACTTTCAGCACACAGATGTACCCTGACATTTTTGTTTAGTTAAAAATCACTCAACACCTGGTTACAGTCCAACAGGTTTATTTGGAAGTACTAGGTTTCGAAGCGCTGCTCCTTCATCGAGTGGCTGTCCAACAGATTTATTTGGAAGTGCAAAAGCCAGTGCTTCCAAATAAACCTATTGGACTATAACCTAGTATTGAGTGATTTTTAACTTTGTCCACCCCAGTCCAACACCGGCTCCTCCACATCATGGTTTTTTATTTGTTCATTTGTGGGACCTGAACATCGCTGGCTTGGCCAGCATTGATAGCCCATCCCTATTTGCCCTTGAGAAGGTGGTGGTGAGCTGCCCTCTTGAATCGCTGCAGTCCACAATGCCGGTAGGGAGGGAATTTCAGGATTATGACCCAATGACTGCAAAGGAACGGCAGTATATTTCCAAGTCAGGATGGTGAGTGGCTTGGAGGGGAACTTGCAGGGGGTGATGTTCCCAAGTACCTGTTGCCCTTGTCCTTCTAGGTGAAAGTGATTGTGGGTTTGGAAGGTGCTGTGGTGAATTTCTGCAGTGCATCTTGTAGATAATACACACTGTGTTTCTGAGCATTGGTGGTGCAGGGATTGAATGTTTGTAGATATGGTGCCAATCAAGTGGGTGGCTTTGTCCTGGATGGTGTCAAGCTTCTTGAATGTTCTTGGAGCTGGACCCATCCAGACAAGTGGGGAGTATTCCATCACACTCCTGACTTGTGCCTTGAAGATAGTGGATAGATTTTGGGGTGTCAGGAAGTGAGTTACTCGCTGCAGTATCCCTTGTCTCTGACCTGCTCTTGTAGCCATTGTGTTTATGTGGTGAGTCCAGTTGAGTTTCTGGTCAATGGTAACCCCTAGGTTGTTGACAGTAAGGATTCAGTGACAGTAATGTCAAGGGGCGGGAGTTAGAGTGTCTCTTATTGGTGATGGTCATTGTCTGACATTTGTGGGGCGCGAATGTTACTTGTCACTTGTCGGCCCAAGCCTGGATATTTTCCAGATCTTGTCGCATTTGAGCACGGACTGCTTCAGTATCTGAGGAGTCGCGAATGGTGCTGAACACTGTGCAATTATCCGTAAACATTCCCACTTCTGACCTTATGAGGGAAGGTCATTGATGAAGCAGCTGAAGATTGTTGGCATAGGACACTACCTGATGAACTCCTTTAGAGATGTCCTGCAGCTGAGATGACTGACCTTCCACAACCACAACCATCTTCCTTTGTGCCAGGTATGACTCTAACCAGCAACTTGTTTGCCCCCTGATACCCATTGATTCCAGTTTTGCCAGGGTTCCTTGATACCACACTCGGTCAAATGCAGCCCTGATCCTAGTAAGTGACTGGGTGTCACTGAGCAGATTGGTGCCGAACAGGTGCTGCCTGTTCCATCACTTTAGATTAGATTAGATTCCCTACAGTGTGGAAACAGGCCCTTTGGCCCAACCAGTCCACACCGAACCTCTGAAGATTAACCCACTCAGACCCATTTCTCCTCTGACCAATGTGCCTAGCATGGTCAATTCACCTGGCCTGTGGGAGGAAACTGGAGCACCTGGAGAAAACCCATGCAGACACGGGGAGAATGTGCAAACTCCACACAGTCGCCCAAGGCTGGAATTGAACCTGGGACGCAGTGCTGTGAGGCAGCAGTGCTAACCACTGAGCCACCGTGCCGCCATGATGATGGAGAGTAGACCGATGGGACAGTAATTGGCCGAGTTGGATTTGTCCTGCTTTTTGTGTCCAGGACATAGCTGGGCAATGTCCCACATTGTTGGGTAGATGCCAGCATTATAACTGTACTGGAACAGCTTGGCTAGGGGAGCGGCAATTTCTGGAGCACAGGTCTTCAGTGCTATTGCTGGAATGTTCTCAGGGCCCATTGCCTTTGCAGTATCCAGTGCCTCCAGCCATTTATTCATGTCACGGGGAGTGAATCGATTTGGCTAGAGACTGGTATCTGTGATGCTGGGGACCATTGGAGGAGCCCGAGATGGATCATCCACTCGGCACTTCTGACTGAAGATTGTTGCAAATGCATCAGCTTTATCCTTTGCTCTGAAATGCTGGGCTCCTCCATCATTAGGGATGGGGATATTTGCGGAGTCTCTTCCTCTAGTGAGTTGTTTACTTGTCCACCGCCATTCATGACTGGGTGTGGAAGGACTGCAGAGCTTAGATCTGATCCGTTAGTTGTGAGATTGCTTAGCTCTGTCTATCACACGCAAGTAGTCCTGTTTGGTAGCTTCACCAGATTGACACCTCATTTTTAGGTATGCCTGATCCTGCTCCTGGCATGTCCTCCTGCACTCTCCATTGAACCAGGGTTGATCCCCTGGCTTGATGGCAATGGCTGAGTGGGGGATATGCCAGGCCATGAGGTTGCAGATTGTGCTGGAGTACAGTTCTGCTGCTGTTGATGACCCACATGCTTCACGGATGACCAGTCTTGAGTTGCTAGATCGGTTCAAAGTCTGTCCCATTTAGCACGGTGATATTGCCACACAACACAATGAAGGTTATTCTCAAATGTGAAGGTGGGACTTTGTCTCCACAAGGACAGTGCGGTGGTCACTTTTACCGACACTGTCATGGTCTGAAGCTTCTGCAGCCGGCTGATTAGTAAGGATGAGGTCAAGGATGTTTTTCTCCTCTTGTTGGTTCCTTCACCACCTGCTGCAGACAAAGTCTAATAGTTATATCTTTTAGGATCCAACCAGTTCAATCACTAATGCTGTTGTTGAGCCACTCCTGGTGGTGGTGGTGGTACCCACCCAGAGTATGTTTTGTACCCTTGCCACCCTCAGCGCTTCCTCCAAGTATTGTTCAACATGGAGGAGTACTGATTCATCAGCCAAAGGAGGATGGTACATGTTAGCCATGAAGAGATTTCCTGGCTCGTATGTAACTGAAGCCATGAGATTTCACTGGGTCCAGAGTTGATGCCAAAGACTCCCAGGGCAACTCCCTCCCAACTGTACCCTACTGTACCACCACCTCTGCTGGGTCTGTCCTGCTGAAGGGACTGGATGTATCCGGGGATGATAATGGTGGTGTCTGGGGCATTATCTGTAAGGTATGATTCCGTAAGGGTGACTATGTCAGACTGCTGCTTGACTAGTCCATGAGACACCTCTCCCAATTTCAGCACTAGACCCCAGATGCTGGTATGGAGGACTATGCATGGTCGACAGGGTTGTTTGTGTTTTTGCCGTTGTCTTTTCCGGGTCCAAGGTCGATGCCAGGTGGCCCGTCCAGTTTCATTTCTTTGCTGTGACTTTCTAGTGATTGATACAACTGAGAGGTTTGCCAGGCCATTTCAGAGTGAGAGTCAACCACATTACTGTGGCTCTGGAGCCACATGTAGGCCAGACCAGGTACGGATGGCAGATTTCCTTCCCTAAAGGATGTTAGTGAACCAGATGGATTTCTCCAACAATTGACAATAGTGGGATTTGAACTCAGGTCCCCAGAACATTATTCTGGGTCTCTAGATTAATAGTTGAGCGACAACACCACGAGGCCATCGCCTCCCCTCCACATGAAAATAATTGTCCAGACACATATTAAAGGTCAATCCCAAACCATCAACTAAAGTGGAACAATTCAGACACGGATCTTTCCCTTTCAGCTTACTCACAGCACCCATCATTAGGAACATAAGGGCTAGGAGCAGGAGTAGGCCATTCAGCCCCTCAAGCCTGCGCTGCCATTTAATACAATCATGGCTGACCTCATCTCAGCCTCAACTCCACTTTCCAGCCCGCGTTCTATAACACTTTAACCCATTACTCGTTAAAAATCGGTCTATCTCCTCCTTAAACTTACTCAGCATCCATTGCACTCTGGGATAGTGAATTGCATAGATTCAAGACTTGAGAGAAGTAATTTCTCCCTATCTGTTTTAAATCTGCTACCCCTTATGCTAAAACTACAACCTCTCATTCTAGATTTCCTCATGAGAAAACATCCTCCCTACGTCTCCTTTGTCAATCCCTTTTCGTAACTTATCGACCTTAATTAGGTCACCTCCCATTCTTCTAAACCCCAGGAGTATCCATCGAAACTGCTCAATTGCTCTTCCCATAATAAACCCCTTATCTCTGGATCAATCTGTGAACCTCCACTGAACAACCTCCAATGCAACTACATCCCTCCTGAAGTAAGGGGGATCAAAACTCTATGCAATACTCCAGGTGCAGTTTTGCTAATGCCTTGTACAATAAAAGCAACACTTCCCTATCTTGATACTCTATCCTATTAACAATAAATGCCACAGTTCCACTTACCTTCCTTATTACCCACTGTACCTGCGTATTGGTTTCTGCCGTTCATGCACAAGAACACCACGATGTCTCTGCACCAAAACACTCTGAAGTTTCTCTTCATTTAGACAATAATTTGTCTTTGCATTCCTCTGACTAAAATGGTTAACTTCACATTTACTTAGTAAATGATTATCAAAAGTACCATTCCTTATTCATTTTCAGACTAACAAACATGATTACATGGATCAAACCAAGATATATTACCAGTAAATTTATATTCATGGGATGCTGCATTCAACATTCCTTAATCTTTCTGACATGTGTCACAAGAACGATCATTGATCACTTGGAGGAAGATGACACACAAGCAACACGAATGTCACATTTTGTTGACTGATCTAATATTATTTCTCAGCTGCCGACGGGAAAGGTTTAGACCAGTAGGTCAGGAAGAAATGCACAATTTTCAAAAGGTACTTACAACAATACCAACGACGGCGAGTCCAACAGATGCATCCTCAAACAAGCTCACATTGTATAACGATCGGCTGAATACCGGCCTGTTGTCGTTTTCGTTGATTAGGTTAATCTTGACCCGAGCAAAACCAACGTGATCAGAGGCCGTCTCGTTTGCAAAAAGCTGTTTCCAAAACGAGAGTTAAAAAAAAGAGTTTGGGTGGGCTTGGAGAGAACATAGTTACATCGTACAATGTACAAACGTCAAAATAAATAGCATTTCGTATTCAAAACCAGAGATTGCTCCACCTTCAAGAAGTTTACAGTCATTCAACATACATGGGCTAATTTTCCATAATCTACTTCACAGGTAAGAACAAAATAAAATTCTCTCTCATCCTGTCACCATCTTATTCATTTCTTTTCTCTATTAGTTCTTTCTATCTGTTTATGCTACAATATATCTTTGTGCTTAACCGACTCTCCCCATTCTTTCTGTAAAGGCATCCTGCCATCTCCCTTTTCTGCACATTGCCCATTTTGGTTGTTATCATGTTATGGTTTATCAATTACTAACTATGGTATTATTGAAGATTTTGGAGACAGTAAGGAACAACATGGGGGCGTACATGAAACCCAACCCTCCACCTCAATGGGCAGGAGAGAAATGGCTGGGGTTGGACAGGGAGACAAAGAATATACCATCAGGTTGCACCTACTGCTTTACGACCATAAGAAATAGGAACAGGAGAAGGCCATACGGCCCCTCGAACCTGCTTCACCATTCAGTAGGATCATGGCTGGCCCAACATTCCTCATGCCCACTTTCCCAACCTTTCCCTGTAACTATTGATTGTCTGTCCAATGTGATGGTAAATCTGGTATCGAATGAGCTTCCTGCTAGAGAGAGGTAGGATATTTCATGAAAATATTTAAAACTGGTTCTAATTAAAAGCCTGATATAAAATTCACTAGCTCCCCCATAGGACATAATAAAAATCTCACAGCAGCTGGAACCACATTTTATAACAAAAAAATTCAAAGTTTATTCAACTGGTTTCTTCTCATTAAAAGTACAGTATATAATTCGAGCGCTCACAAAGATAATGGAGGCTCTTTTTATCTTTTATATTTAAAAAAAGCAGCATTCCACCCTATCCAAAATCCCAACTCTTGTTGAATGGCAGAATGGACTCAAGGAGTTGAATCTTTTTCTGACCTTGATTTCACTTGAACCCAGGGATTACCACACCTCAGATGTTGTACCTGGGTCACTGTGGTTTGTGTAATACACTGAATGATGCATACGTGCAATATGCAATGAAGAAAACCTAGCATTTATCGAAATTTCAGGTCAAGTTAAGTTCCAGGTGAAGCCTAGATAATGGTTAACCTGCTCCATCTGATACAGGAGGATTTGTTTTATATTCATTCACAGGATGAGGGCATCAGTGAGGGGTTATTTCCCGAATAAGAGTCAACCACATTGCCATAAATCTGGAGTCATATATAAGCCAGACCAGGTAAAGATGGCCACTTCCTCCAGATGAATTTTTCCCAGAATCCCTACAGTATAGAAACAGCACATCAAATCCACAGCGACCCTCTGAAGATTAGCTCACCTAAACCCACTCTCCCTATCCTATCCCTGTAACCCTGCATTTCTAATGGCTAACCCACCCAGCTTACACATCCCTGGGCACTGTGGTCAATGTAGCATGGCAATCCACCTAACCTGCACATCTTTGAACTGTGGGAAGAAACAGTAGCACCTGGAGGACACGGAGAGAATGTGCAAACTCCACACAGACAGACGCCTGAGGCTAGAATTAAACCTGGTCCCAGGTGCTGTGAGGCACCAGAGCTAATCACTGAGCTGCTCCCTTTCCTGACAATGGTTTTTGTTGTCATCATTAGACAACTTTATAGCAGATTTTTATTGAATTCAAATTCCGCCATGTGCTGTGGTGGGATTTGAACCATGGTCCTCCAGACATTACCTGGGTCTCTGGATTAACAGTCCAGCAATAATACCACTAGCCTGTTGCTTCCCTAAAAAGCAACTAGAAACAGTGCTGAACTGCAGCCCCATAAATTGCTCAAAGGAACCAGGGCAGAAAATGTGGTCTTCCCTTTAATCTTCAGAAGGACACAAGTGGAGTATTTATTCAAATGCTGAAAATGTGTTGCTGGAAAAGCGCAACAGGTCAGGCAGCATCCAAGGAACAGGAGAATCGATGTTTCGGGCATAAGCCCTTCATCAGGAACCTGAAGAAGGGCTTATGCCCAAAACGTCGATTCTCCTGTTCCTTGGATACTGCCTGACCTGCTGCTCTTTTCCAGCAACACATTTTCAGCTCTGATCGCCAGCATCTGCAGTCCTCACTTTCTCCCCTAATTATTCAAATGTACATTTGCGAGTTCCACATGTACTGTCAGCATTACCACACCCAGAAACATTGGGAACTGGAAGGAAACATTTGTTTACAGAATATATCATTGGATGCATTTTAACTTCCAATTACTTTCCTTGATCTACGAGTCGAAGTGATTTGAATGTTCTGCAAGTTTCCATTAACTTGGTAACTAGATTTGACGACATACATTATTTTTTTCTTAATTAAGACCCAAAGGCATGAATGTTTATGCTTGAGTGTGTGAAAAAGAAACATTAACAATCTCTGTACAAATTATTAAAATGCACATAAAGCTAATTTAGCTCAAGGCCATAAAACTTCGGAAAATAGCCCAAAATATAGGAACTCTGAAAACACACTAGTGATGGAAATAAAAACGGAAAGTGCTGGAGCAACTCAGCAGGTCAGGCAGCATCAGTGGAGAGAGAAACAGACGTTTCAGGTCAAAGACCTTTCATCAGAACAAAGGAAAGATAAAAAGAAATAGTGGTTTTATGCAGGTTATGGGGAACAGGATTATATAACTGAAAGGGAAGGCCTGTGATAGGAAGAGACAAGGAGGTGTGAAATAATGAAAGAGTTGGAATGGATGTTGAAAAGAAATCAAAGTGTTCAGAGCAGCGTTTAATCATCTGAAAGAAACAACAGAACAACAAGGTTCAAACTTTCTACTTGTTCATTCATAGGATGTGGTTGATGCTGGCTGGGCAAATTTTCTTGACAAATCCCATGTTACCCTTGAGAAGGTGGTGGTGAGCTGCCTTCTTTAACCACTGCAGACCCTGAGGTCTACAGGTAAGGCAGGGAGTTCCAGGATTTTGACCCAGTGACACTGAAGGAAAGGTGGTATATTTCCAAGTCAGGATGGTGAGTGATTTGGAGGGGAACTTGCAGGAGGTGAGGTTCCCATGTATCTGCTGCCCGTGTCCTTCTAGATGGTAGAGGCCGTGGGATTGGAAAGGGCTGTCTGAGGAACCTTGCTGAACTTCTCTAGAGCACCTTGTGGATGGTACACACTGCTGCTAAGAAATTGAAATAAAATAGATGCAGGGAGTCAGGTATGAAACTATTGAACTCAAAGTTGGGTCTCGAATAATTCCTAACTTTGTACAAATTCTCTGTACTTAAATTCCAAATAAAAACAGTCCTTTTTTATAGAATGAATAATGAACTACGCCTTTCTCAGAGCCTAACTGGAACAGAGGTTCAAATTGAACGGTGGGGACAGATTCACAAACTATTGATAAACAGCTGAATAAAGCTGTCAGAGGTACAAAACATAGGACTTAATTTCTAGAGGTACAGAATTAAAAAGCAAGCAGGTTATAAGTTGAACTTATATAATGCTGAATGCTCTTTCTCTGCACATTCTCTGCCGCTGTAACACTGCTTTCTATGCTCTATTTTCCGGATGTATTTTTATGGTATGATTTGCCGGTATAGCACGCAAAACAAAACTTTTCACTGTATCTCAATTCATGTGACAATAGTAAGACTAATAATTAATAATAAAGCGTTGAGTAGTGAGAACCTTACAAGTACTGTGTATAGCTCTGGTCTCTATATTACAAAGCAAACAGGAAAGCACAATTGATGAGGAGAAATGGTTTGCATTGGTGACACCTGAACCAAGGAGTTCTAGTGTCATTAAAGACTTAACAGACTTGAATTCAGGTTTTTTTTTCACTGGCAATGAGGAAGACTGAGTGATTATCTGAAAAAGGTTTTAAACTACAAGGCATTCAATACAGATGATGTAACAAAAAAAAGTTACCACTTATGAGTGTGACCAGAATCAAAGGGGCCATCAATATCAGGTAGTCAGCCGTGTGTACTATCTACAAGATGTACTGCAAAAATTCACCAAAGATCCTGAGACAGCACCTTCCAAACCTTCACCCACTTCCATCTAGAAGGACAAGGACAGCAGGTACTTGGGAACACCATCACCTTCAGGTTCCCCTCCAAGCCACTCACCATCCTGACTTGGAAATACACCACCGTTCCTTCGCAGTCGTTGGATCAAAATCCTGGAATTGCCTCCCTATCAGCATTGTGGGTCAACCCACAGCAGGTGGACTGTAGCCATTCAATAAGGCAGCTCACCCCCACCTTCTCAAGGGCAAATAGGGAAGGGCTATCAATACTGGCCCAGCCAGTGACACCCAAGTCCTACAAATTCCAGCAGAGAATTCGGGAGAAACATCTTTACTTAGGGTGGTGAGAATTTCAAACTCACTACCAGGAAGTTACTTGAGATCATTTAATATATTTTTTGGGTAAGCTAAATAAATACATCAAGGAGAAGCAAAATCTCCATTGTTACAGTGCAGGAGGAGGAGTCCATACAGCTCATTGTATCTGTACTAGCTCTGATAACTGAGAATTCATCTATTGCCATTTCCCCTGCCTTCTCTCCATGACCCCGCACATTCTTAATGGAATAAAATTGGAATAAAATACTGCTGGAGAAACTCAGCAGGTCTGGCAGCATCTGTGGAGAGAGAATGCACAGTTAATGTTTCAAGTTCAATCCTCCTCTCCTCCAGAAGAGATATGCAGATGGAGAAGGGCGGATGGAGGATGGTGTAGATGACAAGCTCCAGTGTTGAACAGACGGGCTGCATAGCCTGTTTCTGTGCTGAAGGTTCCCAGTTGATCAGACTCCTTGCTATTCAGTCCCCAGAATGCACAGCGCACAACCCTAATAACTGCACCACAATTACAATCCGATCAAAGGATTGTTCAGTTATCAATACTCCGAGTTAACTCCTTCTCACAGCTCCATCGGAAAAATCTACCTCTATCCACATCATTACACTAGTTGACGAGGTAATTATAAACACATGCAAACAAGCATACTGTGCACATATGGGCTCATAATATCGGTTAATGAAGGATCCCTGCTCTATTAGCAATAAGAATCTGCCTTAGATTTGTTTGCTTTATAAATAAGAATAATTAAGCTGTTCTATGTCTTAAACAGCGATGTGCCATAAAGACACTAAGCTGTTAAAGAATGAAGGAACATTTGAGAAACTCAAAGCAAAACAAGCCACCGCTGAAGGAAGTATCAATGCAAGAGTAAATGTGCACACAGCAGCGAGTATTCCTGAAGCAAGTGCAGTAGACACAGCAAGATCCAAAAGCAATGGAATAAATGAGGAGAAAGTGAGGTCTGCAGATGCTGGAGTAGCTGAAAATGTGTTGCTGGAAAAGCGCAGCAGGTCGGGCAGCATCCAAGGACCAGGAAATTCGACATTTCGGGCATAAGCCCTTCATCAGGAATGAGGAAAGTGTGTCCAGCAAGCTAAGATAAAAGGTCAATGGAATAAATGGTCAAGTGATGTGTTTCTGGTGGTGTTGGATATGAGGTGACACAGGGCACCTGGAAAACACCCTCCTCCCCTTTGATTATTGCAAAGGAATCATAAACTTCTTTTTACTGTTGGCATTGGAAGGGAACAGTGCAATTTTTAACATTCCAGCTGCCACACATTCATCATCAGGTGATTCCGTGTCACAATACATTACAGTCACAAATAATGCATCAAGTGTCCTGACTGAATGACATCCAAGTGTGGGGTTGGTGTTGAAAACTCTCTGCCCCAGATTCCAAGCTATGTCCTCACTTTCCATCAGGTGCTGTGGTGCCACAAGAAGTTGACAAGCTGGAGCAGCAGATCAGAGCTGGTACCCACTCCAGCAGAACGTAAATTGCTTTCTAATGAGATTTTGCACTGTGCACACACTTCATACCGCTGGCATTTTGTTTAGTAGCTGTGCTGGTGGAAAAGGGACATCCTGTACAATTACTTTGTACCAAGGTGACATGATAGCTCACAGCAATTCACAGTACAAACAAAATCACTGCGATTGGCGTCAGAAACAGGCATTGTATTATCTCCAGGGGCCTGAATTAAGATTCAACTCTGATTGTTAAATTTCTCCCGGTTTGTTTTCCCTGTTATTTTACACCTTGCAGTTATGTTTGCCTGATGTAATTGTCTTAGTAAACAGGTAAGCTTTCTTTTTATTAACAGAAACACGCTCTGCACAGTCTGAATTTCCTCACCTTCTTGGCTCCCATTTGGGTTGTGAGGATTGAGGAATCTCATTTACTGTGCTCAGTTAAGCTGCTGCTTTCTGGAGGCAGCAAAATTCCTCACATAAGCACCTCCAGCTCCCACGGATTCAGAGGCCAATGGAGTGGTATCACAGGGGACTGATTGTACATTCAATCACTGCCTGGCACGTGTTGATCTTGGCGTGATGTCGCTGATGATCCAAGGTTCGAGTCTGAGTAAAAGGAAGGTGATACATGGAGAGAGCTAATTCTCATTGTTTGTGCTCTCAGTAGGGTGACCTTTTGACTAGAGGTCACCTCAGTAAACGGTCTGTTTGCTGGGCAGGAAGCCAGAGCACTGCTTGAATGCCTGCAGAAATACACTTCAGTACGAAGCGAAGGGCTTCACGAGACGACAGACATGCAAAAAATATGCCCATTCAAAATGCAAAGGTGCCATGAACGAGACTCCAAACAATTCCAGCGTACATGCCGACTCCATTTTCTCTTTGCTTGTGTACACACAGTCCTGCCACTCGACTCATTTCTGGTCTGAGGATGTTTAATCCAAGTACACCTGCAAATTTCCACTGGGACAGCTGGCTTCCTCTCACCTCCATTCTTCAGCAACCTCCACTCACCCTCCTCAGTCCAGCCATATTCACCTAACCCTGCTCATTCGTCCTAAGTGGAGATGTAAACTCCGTGGGAGGAAGCCAAAGCACTCCAGAACTCGAGGGCATAGGGGTTTAGGGTGAGAGGGGAAAGATGTAAAAGAGACCTAACGGGCAACTTTTTTACACAGAGGGTGGTGCGTGTATGGGACAAGCTGCCAAAGGAAGTGGTGGGGGCCGGTACAATTACAGCATTTAAAAGGCATCTGGATGGGTATATAAACAACCAGCTGTCCCCACCAAAGTATTCGTACTGAATCATAGAGTCACACAGAACGGAAACAGACCCTTTGGTCCAACCAGTCCTCGGGGTCAATTCCACCCTTGGGTGACCGTCCGGATAGAGTTTGCATGTTCCCCCTGTGTCTGTGTAGCCTTCCTCCAGGTTATAGAGTCATAGAGATGTACAGCATGGAAACAGACCCTTCGGACCAACCCGTCCATGCCGACCAGATATCCCAACCCAATCTACTCCCACCTGCCAGCACCTGGCCCATATCCTTCCAAACCCTTCCTATTCATATACCCATCCAAATGCCTCTTAAATGTTGCAAATGTACCAGCCTCCATCACTTCCTCTGGCAGCTCATTCCATACACGTATCACCCTCTGTGTGAAAAAGCTGTCCCTTAGGTCTCTTTTATATCTTTCCCCTCTCACCCTAAATCTATGCCCTCTAGTTCTCCGGTATTTTGTGGTTTCTTCCCACAGTCCAAAGATGTGCAGCTTAGGGTGGATTGGCCATGAGAAATTGTCCCTCGTGTCCAGAGACGTGCAGGCTATGGGGTCAAGGCATGGGAAATGTAGGGTTATGGGGATAGGGTAGAGGGGATGAGGCTGCGTCTGGTTGGGATTCTGTTCAGAAGGTTGGTGCAGACATGATGGGCTGAATGGCCTCTTTTCACATTGTAGGGATTCAATGATTGAGGTGTATAAGATTATCCTGGACATGGTGACTAGAATGTCACTGCTCCCCTTAATTGAAAGTTCAAAATAACAAGAGGGCATCATTTTCAAGTGAAAAGCAGGAGGTTTTGAAGGGATTTGAAGAAAAACCTTTTCACCCAGAAGGTGCTGGGGGTCTGGAATGCATTGCCTGAGAGGGTATTTGAGAAAATAAATCTTACAACCTTTAAAAAAATACTTGGATGAGCACTTGAAGTGTCATGATATTCAAGGCTTTGGGCCAAGTGTGGGAAAGTGGGACTGCTGTAGGTAATGGTCTATTTTTCATGGTATAACGTGATAGGCCAAAAGGTTTCTTCTGTACTGTAAGCCTCTGTGAATCACAAATAGGTTGGAGGTGCTTTATTTAGTTTCAGATTTCCAGCAGCCTTCTATATTGCATTAACCTTGAGAACACCGTGTGGGCGGCACGGTGGCACAATGGTTAGCACTGCTGCCTCACAGTGCCTGAGACCCGGGTTCAATTCCCGACTCAGGCGACTGACTGCGTGGAGTTTGCACGTTCTCCCCGTGTCTGCGTGGGTTTCCTCCGGGTGCTCCGGTTTCCTCCCGCAGTCCAAAGATGTGCGGGTCAGGTGAATTGGCCATGCTAAATTGCCCGTAGTGTTAGGTAAGGGGTAAATGTAGGGGTATGGGTGGGTTGCGCTTCGGTGGGTCGGTGTGGACTTGTTGGGCCGAAGGGCCTGTTTCCACACTGTAAGTAATCTAATCTAATCTAACATTCACCAAACCACCTTTCAATCCCCACCCCCTCTCCAATATCTTTACTGACCAATAAATAAAACGCATTTAAAGAAAATGAAGCAAAGAAGGTCCAGTTTTCTTCAGCACCCAGTGGATTTCTTTCCTCCCTGGCGGAAAAACAAATGCGATGCTCTGGAGATAAATGCACGATTCCTGGAGAGTGGATAACTCTCGAGGAGAAAGTGAGGTCTGCAGATGCTGGAGATCAGGGCTGAAAATGTGTTGCTGGAAAAGCGCAGCAGGTCAGGCAGCATCCAAGGAACAGGAAATTCGACGTTTCGGGCATTCCTGATGAAGGGCTTATGCCCAAAACGTCGAATTTCCTGTTCCCAGAGTGGATAATTCTACCAACTAATAAAACAATCTCCTACCAGGAGATTAAAAGCAAAATACTGCTGATGCTGGAGATCTGAAACAAAATCCTTCAATCCTGTTCTGCAAAAAAGTCATACCACAGTTAAAACATTAACAAAAACAAAAATTGCTGGAGAAACTCAGCAGGTCTGGCAGCATCTGTGAACAGAGAAAGTAGGGCTAATGTTCAACTCCTGTCAGGGAACATTGATTTTCGAGGAGAGGCAATGGCTTAGTGGTATTATTGCTGGTTATTAATACAGAAACTTGGCTAATGTTCAAGGATCCTGGGCTCAAATCCCACCACAGCAGATGGGACAATTTGAATTCAATAAAGAATTCGGAATTAAGGGTCTAATAATGACCACAAACTCATTGTCGACTGTTGAAAAAAATCCATCTAATTCACTGACGCCCTTTAGAGAAGGGAAATGCCATCCTTACCTGACCTGGCCTACATGTGACTCCAGACCCACAGCAATGCGGTTGACTCTCAACTGCCCTCTGGGCAATTAGGGATGGGCAATAAATGCTGGACAAGCCACATTCTATGAGTGAATTAAATAATAATGTGTTGGGTCCAGTGACACTTGAGAATTGGACATGTTTCTTCCTGAACGGATACAGCTGAACCTGTTGAGATTCTCCAGTGTCCTTGGAGCTTCATGGGGTTTTAATGGAGTTCATCAAATTGCAGAGCAAGGCTGTAAGGGTTACACCAACCTTCCCCTTATGTTGCAATAAGAGAGAACAAAATATCACACCTTGAGTAGGGTCTTATCAAAGCAACTTACAGAGAACTCATAGTGAGAAATGCGTTCAAAATCCAAAGGCAGTGCCACTCGTACTCGGATGTCGACCTTCCCCTGGCCTGACGTTGGGGAAATGGTAAAATGTTCAGAGTTGTTCCCCATGAGTTGGATGTCAAACATGCTGTTGGGTGCCTGGAAAGGGAAAGGGAAAAGAAATGAAAATTATATATTTCTCTTTGAACAACTTGAAATTGCAGAAAGTTAGCATCGAGTCAGAGAGGCATACAGCACGGAAACAGACCCTTCGGTCCAACTCATCCATGCCGACCAGATATCCCAATTTGACCTATAGTCCCATTAGCTAGCACTTGGCCCATATAATCTATTCATATACCCATCCAGATATCTTTTAAATTTTGTAATTGTACCAGCTTCCACCACTTCCTCATTCCACACACGCACCTCTGTGTGAAAAAGTTACCCCTACACCAATGTAGGTGGGGTAGTGGACAATGCAGAGGATTATCTCAGAGTACAATGAGATCTTGAACAGATGGGCCAATGGACCGAGGAATGGCAGACACAGTTTTACTTAGATAAATATGATCTTTTGCATTTTGCTAAGGCAAACCAGGGCAGGACTTATATAGTTAATGGCAGGACCTTGGGGAACGTTGCTGAACAAAAAGACCTTGGACTGCAGGTGCACAGCTCCATGAAAGTGGAGTTGTAGGTAGCTAGGATAGAGAAGAAGGCATTTGACACACATGCCTTCATTGGTCAATTAAATCTTTCTTCTTTCACCTTAAATCTATGCCCTCTAGTTTTAGACTCCCCCAACCCTGGGGAAAAAGAGCTTGTCTATTTACCGTATCCATACCCCTCATGATTTTGTAAACCTCTATAAGGTCACCCTTCAGCCTCTGACGCTCCAGCCTATTCAGCCTCTCCCAATAGCTCAAACCCTCCAACCATGGCAACATCCTTGTAAATCTTTTCTGAACCCTTTCAAGTTTAACAGCATCCTTCTGATAGAAGGGTGACCAGAAATGAATGCAGTATTCCAAACGTAACCTCACTAATCTCCTGTACAGCTGCAACATGATCTCCCAACTCCTATACTCAATGAATTGACCAATGAAGGCATGTGTGTCAAATGCCTTCTTCTCTATCCTAGCTACCTACAACTCCACTTTCATGGAGTCCACTGCACCTGCAGTCCAAGGTCTCTTTGTTCAACAACGTTCCCCAAGGTCCTCCCATTAACTATATAAGTCCTGCCCTGGTTTGCCTTAGCAAAATGCAAAAGCTCACATTTATCTAAGTAAAACTGCGTCTGCCACTCCTCGGTCCATTGGCCCATCTGTTCAAGATCCCATTGTACTCTGTGATAATCGCTGAAAATGTGTTGCTGGTCAAAGCACAGCAGGCCAGGCAGCATCTCAGGAATAGGGAATTCGACGTTGATAATCCTCTGCATTGTCCACTACCCCACCTATATTGGTGTCATCTGTAAACTTAATAACCGTTCCTCCCATATTCACACCTAAATCATTTACATAAACAACAAAAAGCAATGTCTCAACATGGACCTAGCTTGAACACAAATCAAAAGTCTGTCTGACAGCCAGAGAGATATGGTGGTGGTGGTGGGGGGAGGTGACAGAGGAGGAGTGAACCAAAATGATTTCAGAGATACGCAACATAATGGCACAGCTTAACAGCATATAATCAGAATTCTTCAGAATCTAGTAAAAAAAAGCCATCATGAAAAGGTGTACAATTTCATGCATGGAGTGCTGCTAATGGCTAAACACTCTGACTATGTTTGCAATGCAGTGACTGGGCCCTTTGCCCTGGGTAGCTCAGGCTATCAGACTCTAACTCCAGCATCAATAGGAACTTCCACTTCATCAACAGCAGTGAGCAAGTGAGCTAGCTGTCAGGATAGAAACAGTAAATCACCGACACACACACACACACACACACACACACACACACACACTCACTCACACATACACTCTCACTCACACACACACCCTCATTCACACACACACTCTCACTCACACACTCTCACTCTCTCACTCTCACACATACCCTTCTGCATTCACATCTGGTCACACTCTCACTCACACACACACACACTCACTCACACACACACACACACACACTCACACACACTCTCACTCACACACACACAGACTAACTCACATATGCCCACCCTCTGATATACACAAACACACACTGCTACATACACATGCACACCCTCTGATATATACACACACACCAACCCTCTCACACACACACCCACACACACACATACATACACACACCCACACACATACACACACATCCCCTATTATCTCTCTCTTACACACACACTCACACACACACCATTTCTCTCTTTCTCTCTCACACATGCATGCACTCACATCCCATCTCTCTCTCTCTCATACGCACACCCTCTCTCTCCCTCACTCTCTCTCTCACACACATACAAATACACACCATCTCTCTCTCTCACACATACACACACACAATCTCTCTCTCTCTCTCTCTCACACACACACACACACACACACACACAAAAACACACACACACAATCTCTCTCTCTCACACACACCAAATCTCACACACACAAACACACACCATCTCTCTCTCTCACTCTCTCTCTCTCTCTCACACACACACACACGCACACACACACATACACACACACACCCTGCCCCACTCCCATCACACATGTAGAGAATGTCAGCCACAGTTATCTTCACTGGCCCCACCCATACTCACTAAACCCAAGCACCCACCAGCTCCATTACCCCATACTCATCTCCACCTCCATCCAGTCCCTGTTCCTCCACACAACCCACTGCTCATACACTCCCCAAACCTCACCTTACAGAAAACCGAGAGAACTGAGGAGGCTGGAAAACAGAAACAAAAACATAAGTTGCTGGAAGAGCTCAGCAGGTCTTCATTTGTGTCACTGGAAAACAAAACGTTAACTCTAGTTTCTCTCCACAGATACTGTGAGACCTGCTGAACTTTTCTATCCATTTCTGTTTGGACCTTACAGAGGCCTTGCTGTATCTAAATCTGTTCTCACCTTCACTCAAATGCAGCAGCGCCTACATGCTAAAAAAATTACACTAACTATAAAGCAATTCGGTGGTGGGGGTGTCCTGCGACTGTGAAAATCCTATGTCAATTTAAATTTTGTTACTCAATTTCTGGTGACATTATACTTTTCTCAACTCACTGGGTTGGGGACCACTATAACATTTTATAAAGATCCATCGAGAGTAGATATACCCCTGAGGAAATATGATAAAGGCAAAGTTACCGTAGTCCCACTCTCCCATTAGGGGGATATGACTAACCTGAGGGCCACAACATCTCAGGTGAGGGAGAAGGTCAAGAAGTAGAGGCCTTCACGGTAAGCTCAGCCAGCGCAGGAATTGAACCCACACTGTTGGTGTCACATCCAGCCAACTGAGCTAACTGGAGGAAGGCACAGGCTGATGCGTGAAACTCCCCACATGATGAGTTCATAAACCCAGGATTCCCATTGGGGGGAGGTGCTTCCAAGAATCAGAAGTGAAAGACACTGGAGACTGTGCAGCGACAGGCTGGCAGTATGTCGCCTCGGCTCTCCATTTCAATCAAAACAAAGTATGCCACAGTGGGCAGGAGAAATCCATGAAATAATTTGGGAGAACTGGAGGAATATACTTTGAACAGGAAAATAAATTTAAACATAAACATGCTTTTTTTGTGAGTGTAAAAATTTAACATGTCCCCCCCACTTCTGGTCTGGGTTGCATATTTTTTTGCCAAGCTAAATACATGACAGATGATGATCCCAGCAAGTTCTCTGTCCCTCCTGTTACCTGCTCCAAGTAAAGTGACTGAATTGTTGGAAGTTTTGCTATTTCTGTTGCTGGTGCCTGGCATTGAATTATTGCTTATATTTCAAACACTGGAATGATCAATTGGATTTAACAAGCTTATGGCTTATCACTGTTTGATGGGAGAAGCTATTGATTTTGTTTTCTTTCCTCCTTTCAATCTACTTCTCAGTGCAACGTCATCCATTCTGCAGCAAATTAATTTTTACTTGAAGCAATCCACAACTGCATACCTGCACAGCTGCCTGGAAAAGTTGAAATCAAATTTCCAAATGGTCACTGCAAACACAGAGACTTCTCTCTGGGGCAGAAGTGAGCACAACTCTCTGTTTCAAAATTAACATCTGAATGATTTGAACCTTCATAGGCTGTGCCTGACCTAATTACATCCCATCATCGCAGACAATGATGACTCCCTCCCACTCTCAGGGTGGGTCTGCAGGTGGTTGTACAGACTGATGGGGCTACCACAGGCTCTGTTACACTGGGGGGCAGGTGGTGGTCGTGGGAAGGGGGTGGGTAGGGCGTTGGTATGGCAGTGCACTCCTTTCCCTGTTTCTCCCAGCTTCTGCTTTTTCCCAACGGCAAGTCTCCAGGGGCTTGCTGCCTTCCCACATGCTCCTCCTCCAGTTTGGCCGGTCCCGGAACAGTGATTCCCTGGTGTCTGTGGGAATGCTGCACTTCCCCAGTGAGGCCTTGGGGGTAAACCAGAAGCACTTCCACTGTCCTCCTGGGGTTGGAATTTCGGAGCTGGTTGGGGAGTTCACCTGCTTGGGGAATCTCGTGCCAGTCATAGGGACGACGCCCAACTAATCGCATCTAATTCAGACTCAGAGCAGCAACACGTGAAAATGTAATTTAGTTGGCATCTAAATCGCTTAAAAAAAACATTCTGAGGAAGACTAACTGGACCAGAAATGTTAACCCTGCTTTCTCTCTCCACAGATACTACCTGGCCTGCTAAGTTTCTCTGGCATTCTCTGTGCTTGTTGCATTTATATAGCCCCTTTCATGACTACCACAGGCAAGTTACTTTGTTTTCAAATGCAGTCATTGATGTAATCGAGGTGGTATGGTGGCTCAGTGGTTAGCACTGCTGCCTCACAGCACCAGGGACCTGGGTTTGATTCCAGCCTCAGGCGACTGCCTGTGGAGAGTTTGCACATTCTTCCTGTGTCTGCGTGGGTTTCCTCCCACAGTCCAAAGGTGAATTGGCCATGCTAAATTGCCCATTGTGCTCATGGATGTGTAGGTTAGGTGCATTAGTCAGGGGTAAAAATAGAGTAATAGGGTAGGGGAATGGGTCTGGGTGAGAATCTCTTTGGAAGGTTGGTGTGCACTTGTTGGGACAAATGGCCTGTTTCCACACTGGAGGGATTCTATGATTCTAATATATAATAAAACTCAAAAGATCTGCAGATGCTGTAAATCAAAGACAGAAATTGCTGGAAACGCTCAGCAGGTCTGGCAGCATCTGTAGAGAGAAATCAGAGTTATTGTTCTGAGGGAAGGGTCACTTGACCTGAAATGTTAACTCTGATTTCTCTCTCCACAAATGCTGCCAGACCCGCTGTGTTTCTCCAGCAATTTCTGATTTTGTTTCTAAATAGTTTCAAATAAGAGTGATTCCTTTCCTTGAACCACTTTTTCATGAGGGTCCACCATTATTATTGATGATGATGATGTTAATGATGATGATGGGATGTAATTAGCTGAAAAATGTGTTGCTGGAAAATCACAGCAGGTCAGGCAGCATCCAAGGAGCAGGAGAATCGACGTTTCGGGCATAAGCCCTTCTTCAGGAATGAGGAGGGTGTGCCAAGCAGGCTAAGATAAAAGGTAGGGAAGAGGGACTTGGGGGAGGGGTGTTGGGAATGTGATAGGTGGCTGGAGGTTAAGGTGAGGGTGATAGGCAGAGAGGGGGTGGGGGGGGGAGAGGTCGGGAAGAAGATTGCAGGTCAAGAATGCGGTGCTGAGTCTGAGGGTTGGGACTGAGACCTCTCCTCCCCCACCCCCTCTCTGGCCTATCACTCTCTCCTTAACCTCCTTCCACTATCACATTCCCAATGCCCTCCCCCAAGTCCCTCCTCTCTACCTTTTATCTTAGCCTGCTTGGCGCACCCTCCTCATTCCTGAAGAAGGGCTTATGCCCGAAACGTCGATTCTCCTGCTCCTTGGATGCTGCCTGACCTGCTGCGCTTTTCCAGCAACACATTGTCAGCTCTGATCTCCAGCATCTGCAGTCCTCATTTTCTCCTCGATTCCTAATGAAGGGCTCATGCCCGAAACGTCGATTCTCCTGCTCCTTGACGGAGCCTGACCTGCTGCGCTTTTCCAGCAACACATTGTCAGCTAGTATGAAGCTGGAGAGGGTTCAGAAAGGATTTTCGAGTAAAAAATGAGGTCTGCAGATGCTGGAGATCACAGCTGAAAATGTGTTGCTGGTCAAAGCACAGCAGGCTAGGCAGCATCTCAGGAATAGAGAATTCGACGTTTCGAGGTGTTGCTGGGAATGGAACGTTTGAGATATTAAGAAAAGCTGGATAGGCTGGGACTTTTTTCACTGGGGCACAGAAGTTATAAAATAATGTGAGAGACAGATAGAGTTACTGATAGTTGTCTTTTCCCTTGCGGGAGAATGTCAAGACTAGGGGGCACATTAAGAGGAAAGAATTTGAAAAAAGACACAAGAGGCAAAGGTTTTACACAGAGGCTGGTTCGCTTGTTAAACAATTGTCCTGAGGAAGTGGTGAATGCCTGTATAGTTACAACATTTTAAAGATGTTTGGATAAGGACATGAATAGGAAAGGTTGGAAGGGGCATGGGTCAGGAGCAGGCAGGTGGGACTAGTTTAGTTTGAGATCATGTTCAGCATGGGCTGGTTGGACCGAAGGGTCTGTTTCTGTGCAGTATGACTCTATGTGAACTCTCTCTCTGAAAGTGCTGTACACTCATTTTCTCTACATGGTTTCACATGGAATACAGTTTAAATTATGCGTTCGACCAAATTATAGCTTTTCTGACTGAGTGCTCATTTCTCCTTATATTTCAGTGAGAAGTCTCATTTCCCAGAGGGGCTGGATAAATTGTGGTGCTGTAGTATATTGGGTACCACACTGGCCTACGGTCCAGAGTGAAATCCCACCTCAGCATTTGGGGAATTTTAATTCAATTAGTTAATAAATCTGAAATAAAAGCTACCATCTGTAATGATGACCAAGAAAATACCATACAAAACAGGAACAGCAGTAGCCTATTCAGCCCCTCGGGCCTGTTCTGCCATTCAATAGGATCATGGCTGATTGGACATTTCTCATGTCCACCTTCCTGTCCCTTTCCCCATAACTTTTTCCCTCTTCAAATGATCGAGAATCTAGTCCATCTGATTTACCTGATTATTGTGAAAACCCATTTGATTCACCGATTTCCTTCGGGGAAGGAAATCAATCATCCTTACCGGGTCTGATCTATGTGCAACCTCCACTATGCTCTGCAGCTTGCTTCCTGCACCTGATCAACTTTACCCTTCTACACACGCGCATAAACACACACACACACACACACGCGCACACACACACACAGTTCTCATCCACTTTACTCTGTAACCTGCTCAACTAGATGTCAAAAGGTGTGTGCATCCGAGGAGCAAGAGAGTTGATGTTTCGAGCATAAGCTCTTTATCAGGATGCTGCCTGACCTTCTGTGCTTTTCCAGCACCACACGTTTTGACTCTGATCTCCAGCGATCCTCACTTTCGCCCCACCAGGTGCGTCACTTTCACAATTTGGAATTTTATTCACAAACTGCTTCGGTCTTATATAATCTCTCATCAGCCACCTCCCAAGTATATTGGTGATCACCCTCACGCACTACCTTCTAATGGTTTGTTAACATTTATCGATTCACCCTTCACTCTATCCAGCACTGCTCAGGTCCATCTCCTCAATGTCAGGCTTCAATAAACTCCTTCCCTGGATCAGCAAACACGCGTGAGGACAGGTTATCAGCAGCTTTGAACAGACATGAGCCATCACTTCGACAAGACTCTCCAAACACTTTGACCCTTACAAATTCAAAGATAAAAAAACATGCAGAATCACACACAAATAAAATTGGCTACGATTTGTGAGCTTCACGTCAACTTGGTCAATTTGGGGTCAATAGTGAAGCTTTAATCTTTAAACTGAAAAATGGTTCCACCATTCAATTGTGACGATTTGCAGAAGCATAGAGACAATTTTACGACTTAAATTTAGAAAAGGTATGGTGAAGGGTGAATGATATTTTTGCAGAAAGTGATGCATGGATGGAATGGACTCTGCCTGGGAAGGGAAGCAACAGAGACTGACTGCATTCACACAGTTGTAATGCTACCTGGTAAGTGGGATAGTATGACAGAGTATGTTCCAAGGAACTCAGTGAAGGTAATCAGACAAAATAAACTTAGCACCATTCTACCCAAGTTAATATTACACAGATGGCCTATCACTTGGCCAAAGAGGTATGTCTAAGGAGAATCTTAAAGGAAGGGAAAGAGATGGAGAGGTTTAACAGAGCAGAAGGGTTGGCTGCTAACAATGGAACGATAAAATCAAGGACGTGTAAGAAGCCAGAACTCGAGGAGTAGAGAAATCCTGGGATGGTGTAGGGCTCAATGCAGTTACAAAGCTGGGAAAGAGCACAGCAGGTTGGATTTGAAAGAAAGATTTGACACAAAAATACTGCAGATGCTGGAATCCAAAGTAGACAGGCAGGAGGCTGGAAGAACACAGCAAGCCAGGCAGCATCAGGAGGGGTAAATCAATGTTTCAGGTATAACTGTTCTTTAGGGCTGGGGGGGTAGGGGTAACGGGAGGTCTCCCTAACCCCACATCTAGTCCTGAAGAAAGGTTATACCTGAAATATTGACCTCTCCACCTTCTGATGCTGCCTGGCTTGCTGTGCTTTCTCTCAGCCTCAGATTTGAAAATAAAGCGAGAATTTTGAGACACATCTGTTGGTGTACCCAGCAACAAGAAGTCAGCCAACAGACAGTACACAAAACAGCCCGATGTATAACATCCACAACACATCTATGTAAACTGTCCATCCATTCTCCCAATTAGTGATCCAGCTTGTCCATGGATATTGATTTCTCCGTTATGATGGATGCAGTACTGCCATGGGTTTACTAGACACAGGGCCAGAAGTTGACTGAGGACCACAAAACAGCTCCGTGACTGGGAGTAGCTGTCAGCTTTTAATCAGGTTGTGTTTGCAAAGCTCTATTTTGATACTTACATCATCTTTATCCTGTACTTGGATGAAGAGAGGGAGTGCAAAGCCCACTTGTGCCAATTCGGTGATGCTGACAAAGTATTCAGACCGGTTAAATTCTGGCGGATTGTCATTCACATCAATGACCAAGATATTAAATGTTGTGGAAACTGTGGCATTTGATGGCGTCCGGTCCTCGTTTAGTTCAGTACCCTAACCAGAAAGGCAAAAAATAGACAGCATTACAAAAAAAAGCATTTATACACCATTCTGTAAAACATATGAAAGTGTTTACATTAAGTGCAACAACTGTTGTGGTGCTGGTAAATGTGGCAGAAAACAATATCCCACAAATAGCAGAGAATTGAATTTCTGTTCCCTTTAATATTATTGACTACTCAGAGCAGACAGAGAGAAACTGTTGCTGTTAGTCTGAGAGCCAAGGACTAAAGGGCATCCGAAAAGATTACAGTCAAACTTTTCAGGAGTGAAATTAGGAAACACTCCTTCATGCAAAAGGTGACAGAAATTTAGAACTTTCTGTCCATTTGCTGCTGGATAAATGGTTAATCTTAAATTGGAGATTGACAACATTTTGTCACTTGATGAATATTAAGCCAGGAACAAAATGCTCAGCAGTAACTGCACGTTTAGAGTGATACGATGTTTTCACGTGGAATATGACAGACAGCTATAAGTAATTAGAGCATGGATCAGTCATGATGGCATGGAATGTTGGGGCAGAATCGAGGGGCCTCCACCTATATGTCCACTGTTTTCTGGAGGGATGCTTGCAAGGACAATGCCAGGGTCTTTCTTGGAATAATGCTTGGAGATCCTCAACACCAACTTGAACAGACAGATGAGGGAGCTGTGTTAATAAGGATGTTTGGAAGGATGAGGGGGGACCTGATTGAAAGTTACAGGATGCTGAGAAGTCTGGATAGAGTGAACGTAGAGATGTTTCCAGTCTTAGGAGACACAAGGACCTGAGGACACAGCCTCAGGGTGAAGGGACGATCCTTTAGAATGGAATTGAGGATGAATGTCTTTAGCCAGAGGGTGGTGAATCTGAGGAACGCATTGCTGCAGAGGGCTATGGAGGCCAAGTCATTGAGTATCTTTAAGACAGAGATATATGGGTTCTTGATTAGTGAGGGGATTAAGGGTTACTGGGAGAAGGCAAGAAAATGGGGTTGAGGAACATATCAGCCATGATGGAATAGAGGAGCAGACTCCATTGGCCGAATAGCTTAATTCTTCTCCCATAACTTATAGTCTTCTGCTCTGATGTCCTATGCAATGGGCAGCGACTCCACAATTTTAATAACTAAGGAGCTAGCTCTACAAGTATTCTGGCAAAACCCTTGCAAAATCAACTACGATGGACAAGGGCTGAAAAGTGTCTCCCCTCATCAGATCCTAGTTTGTCAATTCTCAAAACAGCCAGCATTCTGGGAGGAACACTGAAAATGCTGCAAAGACTGGGGATCTCTCCTTGAAACAGGGAGACACTTGCAATCAATTGGTGACAATGCCAATGAGCTGCCTTCCGGATTACACCACATCTTGAAACTGAGCACCTGATGGATGAGGCAGAGATAGAAAGAACAGAAAGCCAATTCTGCTCTCACTCCTGCCCCGACATTCCCAAAGATTGGCAAGTCAACAATTGGCCCGTTCAGTCACATGAGGACCCAGGGCAGACACCCTGGGAGCCTGAATAGACATCACCCTTGAGTTGGGGGAAGGAGAATACTGAGGCAAAAGGGAGGATTACAGATTTTGTAAATCAGAGTCTAAATTAGAGTGGTGCTGGAAAAGCACAGCGGGTCAGGCAGCATCTGAGGAGCAGGAAAATCGACGTTTCGGGCAAAAGCCCGTCATCAGGGAATGATGAGCCCACCAGGAATACATGACATTGACAACCTGCATTACAATACATCACACGGTGACAAAAATTAACATCAGAATCAAGCCATGACATTAATCAGTAGAATCTGGGGATCCAAGATGGTGGCGACCCAGCAACTCTGAGTCTATAGTGCTCCTCCCAAGACCTAGGCAAAGTGGGCCACCCTCCTCCACCACGCTCACCAAATCAGTTAAAAATAGTTTTTACTTAATGTAATTAGTGGTTTAGTACTAAATTTATACAGTTCAGTCTCCTGTAAAAATGACTAGGGAGAAAGGAACCCACAGTCCTCAGCAGGCAGGAACCTGTCCCCCACCCTCCCCAGCTGCTGTATAGGCGTCCGCAGCCACCCCAGGGGGGACTTACCTACAGTGGCGAGCCTCGTGGAAATAATCTCCAAACTCGACGCGAAGATTGATGCTTTCCTGGAAGAGTCCTGAAGCCGGTGGAATTCACTCTCGGCCGCGCTACAAAAGCACGGCTGAGACATCGAAGAAATTGAATGCCGAGTCGGAGGGGTGGAGCTAAAGGCCGCGACCTCTGAGGCCATTGCAGAATCGGCCGTGGATCAGGTCCAAACTCTCGAGCAGCAAGTCCAGACCTTAGAGAACCACAATGACAACCTCGACAATTGAGGTCGTCGAAAAATATTCGTTTGCTGGGCCTTCCCGAATGGGAAGAGGAAGGCCAGCTTACAAGGTTCCTTGAACAGTGGCTTCCACAGCTGTTAAATCTGGAGGCTGGATCAGGCCAGGTAAGGGTAGAATGGGCCTACCGGGTCACAATATGCAGGCCCGGCTGGAACCAGCGCTCCCACCTGGTCCTGTTCCGGCTGCAGAGCTGTAAGGTGAGGCAGATGCTTTTGGAAGCCTCCAGAAATCTTGGGAAAGATCCACAAGCCATGACTCATAAAGGATCCAAGATTATGTTATTTCATGACTCTTCCCCAGCTTTGGTCCGAAAGAGGAAGGCGTTTGATGAAGCAAAGATGTGTTTAAGGGATTTAAACATTCAGTACTCCTTGTGCTACCCAGCTATACTGTGCTTTAGCCATGAAGGGTCCGTGTATAACTTCGGATCACCAGAGAAGGCCAAGGAACTTTTGGACTCTCTTAGACAAACTATAAGAGTTAATTGATGTTGTTTTGCCCTCCCCCCCCACCTTTTTTTCCTTTCATTATCTGTTTAATATTATCTCCGGGGAATGGGAAGAAGGGTTTATTTATTTATCCTTTACTTAGTGATTTCCTTTCCCCTTATAGGCCAGGGGGTCTAGTTAATGTAGATAGGGCTACCTTATCTTATTTTATCTTTGTCCTTGGGAGCGGGGTTGTTTTCCTCTGTTATTTTGTATTAATATATTTAATTATTATTTGCTGAGACTGTAATTTTATAGTCATATATGTTCATATATGGTATTAACATTACCAAATATATCCAGGTGTTGGTGTGGGTGGTGGGTGGGGGATAGGGTACTCACTGTTAGTTCTAGTTCAGTAGTATACTTGAATTTTCTTTATCCTATCGTGGGGCACTGGTTGGGAGAGGTTATGATGGGTTTTTTGGAAAGGAAGTGATGCTCCCTGGGAATAAGGAGGAAGATCTCCATTTAAATATGTTTTATACATTTTTTTAACTATTTAAAAATAGTTTTTTTTATGATTTTGATCTGAATGTACTAAAGAGCTTTTATTTTTGTGAATTTTATATGCTCTTTGCTCGGGATGTTTTGGATAAATACGGGTTTTGTTGTGATCTGATGTTAACACATTCTGAGCATGTATATCACTGCTTAATTAATGTGTTATCCGTTGGATTTTTTTTCTCTCTTGAATCATGTAAGAATTTTAATGATACACTCTGGTTAGTTGTAAGTTAGACGAGTAGTTAGTTGAGTTTTGTGTTTTTTTCCTTGGTATTTCTGTTTTCTTGTTTGATAGATTTTGGTGATCATTTATTTAAGATTTAACTGTATATCAATGTTTATACTTGGGTCTTTTTTTTAAGTTTTCTTTTGCAAACTTCAATAAAATTTTCAATAAAAATATCTAAAAACAAAAAAGAATCAGTCGAATCTGAAAAGCCGGCTTGTAGCAATTATACTCCCGGTCTGAGCAAGTAACATTCGTTGAAGTGCAAAGTATATATTTTCTTAAAGACTTATCCAACTGTTATGCTGCTACAATCAATGAGAACTGAAGTCCAAGCCGTAAATCCATATTTAACAAATATGTATTCAGCAGACCACCAGTTCTCTTATTGATTTTAATTAAAAAAAAGAATTCCTGGGAGTTGAACATAAATCCAAAAAGGTAAGTCAGCACTTCTCAAGGTGTGAATATGCTTCAATGCACATTTTATTATAACTTTCAGGTTTAATTTAGTGATTCAATGCAGTGACAAAAATAGAGACAAACAACCCTAGGTGTGTAGGAGGAGAGACAACAATTATTGGCATTGTGGCACTTTGGGGTAGCGTGCTCCACCATTTTGTGTAAACATGCAAGGTTAATTACGCATCCACTTTATGACGAGTCACTAACTGAACTTCTCAAGGAGGGTAAAAAATGAGGTCTGCAGATGCTGGAGATCACAGCTGCAAATGTGTTGCTGGTCAAAGCACAGCAGGTTAGGCAGCATCTCAGGAATAGAGAATTCGACGTTTCGAGCATAAGCCCTTTCCTGATGAAGGGCTTATGCTCGAAACGTCGAATTCTCTATTCCTGAGATGCTGCCTAACCTGCTGTGCTTTGACCAGCAACACATTCTCAAGGAGGGTCACAGGATTTGAAGCTTTAACTCTGTTTCTCTCTCCGACTGAGTTTTTCCGGGAATCTCGGTTTTTTTTTCAGATTTCCGGCATCCGGAGTTCTTTGTTCACTCTCTCCCCGGTGTTTTGGGGAACTCACTTCTGCACCTCCACCCTTTGGTTTTCCAGCAACACTGAACTTCACTGGCCTTTGACATTCACAGTGTTTTGGGATTTCTCCGTTCTTAAAGGCAGCAACACTCAGTGGGGAGCACGCTCGCATCAGAGTCAGCTTTTGCAGCACCACTCTAATTTAGACTCTGATCTCCAGCATCTGCAATCCTCACTTTTGCCTCATTATTCTCCGTCCCCCAAGTTCTGGGTTTAAGGATCCAATCCTGAGATTACAGTCGGAGTATCAGAGGAGGGCCACACCCAGAGAAGGGCTGAAGCAGTGCTGTACTGTGAGGTGTGGTGACCTTCAGGTAAAACCATTACCAATCATCTCTCTGCAATGATACAGCAGCCCAATGGCACACTCTCAACTATGACAATGTTAACTTTACCTTTAACACAATGAAGCAGAGAAGTGCCTAAGCAATTACAGGAACAATATCCTGAAGGTGAACGTTTCTCTCAATTTGAGTCAGTGGCGAGGCAAACAAAGGTAAACTCTGACTCAGGAAGGTCTGCCTCAAAATTACCATTTCCTTGAGGCTCCTTAGACAGCCCCTTCCAAAACCACAAAACCACAACCAGCTAGACAGGCAAGAGCATCAGATACATGGCAACACCACCTCGTGAGTTCCCCTCCAAGTCAGGAACAATCCTGACTTGGAACTACGTTGCTGCTCCTTCAGTGTCACTGCGATTCTCTCCTCAGTAGCTCAGGCAGATGTAATTAACCTTGCATGTGCCCTTTGTACCCCAGGACTGCAGCAGTTCAGGAAGACTGCTCAGCCGCCCCCTTCCCCCTGGGATGGGTAAGGTATTCTGGCCACCCTGTCACACCCACAGCCCATAATGAATAATACCAGCTTCCTCATTAATGAATGCACAAACAGTTAAGAAACCTGCAAAACATCCCTACACAATATGCTTAACCAATTTTAAAAATGAGTAAATTTAAATAAAGGGTTTATTCCTCAGGTAAAGAACAAACGAATCTCAGACTAACAGGCTAAGAGTTGAAAAGTCTAATAGGCCTAAAATAAATTCCAATGTCTAAAACTGCCACTTCTGATTGAGGTTTTTAAAGACCCTGGATCAATTGTTTGATATTCAGCTATATCATCAAGACAACTGATTTAAAAATATAACTGTTTTGGTAGGAACTGCAAACAAATATATTGTTGTTAGCCAAGAAAGATAATAATTCCAGTTGACAGCAGTATGAAAGCAGGATGATAGTTTTGGTCACCTTGTTATAGGAAGGATATTATTAAACTGGAAAGAGTGCAGAAAAAATTTACAAGGATGTTGCCTGGACTCAAGGGTGTGAGTTATAGGGAGAGGTCGGACAAGCTAGGACTTTTATCTTGAGAGTGTAGGAGGCTGAAGAGGGACCTTACAGAAGTGTATAAGATCATGAGAGGCATGGATAGGGTTAATGCACTCAGTCTTGTTCCCGGAGTTGGAGGATTGAGGACTAGAGGGCATCAGTTTAAGGTTAGAGGGGAAAGAATAGAAGGGAACCTGAGGGGCAACATTTTTACACAGAGGGTGGTGCGCATATGGAATGAGCTGCCAGCAGAAATGGTTGCAGCAGGTACATTACCAACATTTAAAAGGCATTTGGACAATTACATGGATAGGAAAGGTTTAGAAGGATATGGGCCAAGTGCAGGGAAATGGGGTTAGTGTGGATGGACATTTTGGTCGGCATGGACCAGTTTGGGTCAAAGGGCCTGTCTCCGTGCTGTAGGACTTGATGACTCTATGGCATGGTTGTGATGTATGAAGTGATGATGGACATACACTGGGTAGACAGGAAGAAACATTGCCCCAAGATGAAGTGATCAATGACCAGGGTTGGGGAGGGGTGGGGAACAGATTTTAGTGGAAGGGGCAGAGGATGTTGCAGTGGTACTGTCCCTAGCACTGAGGCAGGAGGTCTGTGTTCATGCCCCACTTGCTCCAGAGGGTTTGTAATAGCTTCTCTGCTATGGGATGGAGCAGACAGACAGCTCTAGTAGCACAGTGGTAGTATCCCTATCTCTGAGCCAGGAGGCCCAGGTTCAGGTCCAATCTGCTTCAGAGGGTGTGTAATAACATTTCTGAACAGATGGAATAAATTAAACATAAAGCAGAGCCAGGGTTAGACCTGTAGAATGGTCTGCCGCGGGCTGGGTGTGGCCTGTGGACCCCATGAATAGTTGCTCTAATTTGGTGTTCAACAATAAACATTATTCTTTTCCAGTCTGGTTTCTGGAGTTTTCACTCCCCCCACCAACAAAGAAATCCACAGCGATGTGTATTATAAAATGGCCAGACTGAACAATCAAATCCCCTTTAAGCAGGAGAAAGACTCTCCCAATATCATTACCTACAGGGGACGCCTCTCACCTCATCTCACCTTCATAAACACAGAGTGAAAAACAACTGCAGCTGCAACCATTCATGACAGAGATGGCTGTGGAGTAAATTAGCTTGTGCATGCACTCAGTCTGGTGTTCTCTCAAGTTTTATTACTCTGGACTGCACAGTGTCATGTTGGATAACAGGAATAGGAAGAGCGCAATACGCGTTTACCAGCCTGCTGATTCATTGGGAGAAGTCGTTAGTATCCCCAACTCCCTTAACCCACCTCTGTCTGCACTCCCACTGAATAAAAACCTGTCAATCATTAGCATTGAAAGCCCTAATCTCCCAGCCTCATGAGGGAAGAGATCTGGATTTTCGTTACCCCCATGTCCAGTGTACTCCCAGATAGCAGCGGTGTAATTTGAAGATGAAGCTATCTTGTTCTAGATTCCTCACAACTGGAAATGAACAGAGTGCCTATTGAATTCTTTGTGATATGTGACGGCACATTGATCCTTTCAAACAGAATACTGAAGCAATTCTCACTCACCAATACATATTACAGCTCTAGCCTGCTAAGACCCAGTTCTCCGGAATGTTCCAAATGATTGACCGAAGGGTTACATAACCAGCTCAAATTCTATCAGGTTTGACAGCTTGGAATTCTGTTATGCCATTACATATTGACTGCAGTTTACTTAGGCATATATTTGAAAATAATTTTTTGCAGGGGGTAGGGGAGGGGAACGAAAATAATTCTGTAACTTATACATACAACAGCTACAAGGTTATCAATGTGTGTGAATATGAGAGAATGTGTTATCAACATATGAGAAATGAAAAGAACTGCTGGAAGTCAGAAAAAGTATCTAAAACTGCTGGAAAATCTCAGCAGGTCTGGCAGCATCTGTGGAGAGAAATCAGAGCAAACATTCTGGTCTACTGACCCTTCTTCAGAACTGTGTTCTGATGGACCTGAAATGTTAACTCCGATTTCTCACCACATACACGCTGCCAAACCTGCTGAGAGTTTCCAGCAAGTTCTGCTTTTGTTACCAATGTGTGAAGTTTGGGAAGGTGATGGCCTAGTGTTATAACCTCTGGACTGTTAATCCAGAGGTGCAGATAATGCCCAGGGGACCAGAGTTCAAATCCAACTCTGGCAGATGGTGGAATTTGAATTTGTTTTGGGTGACACGGTGGCTCAATCGCTATTCTCAGTGCCAAGGACCTGGGTTCAGTCCCAGCCTCGGGCAAATTGTCTGGGTGGAGTTTTCATATTCTCCCGTTTCTGTGTGGTTTCCTCTGGGTGCTCCGGTTTCCTCCCACAGTCCACTCTCAAGCTGGGGATGAACTGACCACTTCCTTCTCTCTGCAACTTAAGAGTCATAGAGCTGTACAGCACAGAAACAGACCCTTTGGTCCAACTCGTCTCTGCCGACCAGATATCCTAACCTAATCTAGTCCCATTAGCCAGCACTTGGCTCGTATCCCTCTAAATCCTTCCTATTCATATACCCATCCAGGTGCCTGTTAAATACTGTAATTGTACCAGCCTCCTCCAGTGCCTCTGTGGACAACCAGGAGGCTGGAAGAACACAGCAAGCCGGGCAGCATCAGGAGGTGGAGAAGTCATTGTCCTGTAGAAAGGTTATCCCCGAAACGTTGACTTCTCCACTTCCTGATGCTGCCTAGCGTGCTGTGCTCTTCCAGCCTCCTGCTTTTCTACCTTGGATTCTGGCATCTGCAGGTGTTTTGTCTCTACCACTTCCTCTGGCAGCCCATATCATGAGTGCTGTGCTGCCACCCCTTCTCCACCAGCTCACTGCCGCCAGCTCTGGACACATCAATGTAGGAGGCACCATCTCCTTGCCACAGAGTGGATATCACCGCTGCCAATGCCAGTGTCAAACCCACACTCGCCCCACGACCAGGAGTCCCTTGCTCTGCTGTCCCCTTGATGACGCTAGTGTGGTCTTTCTACACTCATCTTCTCTGATAGCAGTGACTACCACAAGAGGTTGACCATGAATAACAAGAGTCTGGCCAAAAATGCTGTGGCTCAGTGAGCTCCCTCAATACTGCCTCCTCCCCTGCCCGCTTCCTCTCTCTCTCTCTCCAGGTCATGGGTCAAGGAGGACTAAAGGCTGACGGCCTCAGCTGTACCATTCCCCACCTCATCAAGGTGTAGGTACAACATACTCAAAGAATATCAACGATAATGCCAATACACAGGATAAAGTCACGCTCATGAAGGTGAGCATGGCTGAGATAGCAGTTTGAGAGCGGCAATGACCAAAAGGACTCTCACACCATTGTCCCCCGAGGCTGGGTGTGAGATCGTGACCTTGGCGGGGTAGGTTGCCTCTGATGAGGGTGATGTGACGGAACTGTCCAATGAAGACCTAACGCAGCTCGAGGGTCACCCTGCCTTCTCGAGTTTTTTCAACAGGACAGCTGTCACGAGCTTTCCAACTGGCGGAAGATATGGTGGATATTCTCATGGAGAATGATGCAAACAAAGAGCACAATATCGCGGTAAACAGGAGTAATGATGACGCTATGTCCTGTCTGACTGCTATGTGCCAACCAAAGCAAAACAGAACTATCCAACAGCCCTCGGGTAATTTTCATGGGCATTAGTCCACGAATTCCACGAGTGCATACCATTGTCAACTGAAAACCACAGATACTTTTCTGCGGTTTGCTTTTTAATACAATGCGTACTTTGTTTCAATTTGGAGGAGCTGGTGTGGGCCAGAGGTTGACAAAGTTAAAAATCACACTGTCCAACAGGTTTATTTGGAGGCATTTGGACTATAACCTTGTGTTGTCTGATTGTTTACTTTGTTTTGTTTTCACTGAGGTGAGAACTGAGAGGTGGTCATTCTGTTCAATTCTGGCTTCTAATTTTAATATCAAGCCCACACATTTCATATGTAACGTGGTCATAAAATTCAAGTTCCACTTCCCGGCACTGCAATTTGTTTTAATGTTAGCCTCTGAAGGCACAGCTATGCAATCTGGGTGAGTTGCTGCTCAAAATTGCCTCCTTCACCGATGAAAGCTATACTTATGTCTAAACAAACTGCTACCTGCTCAACATTTGCAGGATGGTTCTCCGCACCTCCGTCATTGGCATTACAAAGACCAGAATGGAGGCCAGCCAGTGCATCCAGAGCCGTTTCACTGATATACATCTATCACTTTGATCACTGCTCTCTAAACATTGGCACATTGGCACAGTGGACTTCTGAATTGGGGGCAGGAATGGATACATTGGCCATGACTGCTCTCTGGATGTCTACACCAGTAGACGGGGACTGGGGATATCGACAGCCAATTTCACCCAAAGCACGAGATCAGTCATTTTGAGATAAGAGAGTAGCATCGGGAAGATTGTTGGGGAAGAAAGACCGTGGATCAGAAAGTGGGCATTCAGAAACCTCCACTCATCACAAAGCTACCGAGTAACAATGCCGTGGGTGTACCAAGGTAAAGAGCAGGATGCCAACATTTGAAGTTGCTAAACCTGACGGCTCTACTCAAGGAGGTAATGGAAGCAAGGCCCTTTGTGATAATGGAGATCTTCAGTGCTTTGAAGAAGAGCACATGGGCCCTGTGATTGGAGGTGCCATAGAAGGCCAATGCCACTTCCCATGAGTTAGATTTAGAATTCTTGTCACATGTACACAAATGAGTACAGTGAAACGCGTGTAAGTCACTACTTGCACCATCTTAGGTATAAAGGTACCCAGGTACAATCTTTAATTACAGAATAGAGAAACGAAGAAAGGAAGTTATATTCAGCTCTACACAGTATAACCATAGGTCAGAAATGCAAGAAGAAGCAAAGTTAAAAAGACAGACATCGCAGTCTCTCTCTCTCTGAGGGCTCTCCGCAGCAGACCAGTCACATGGTCTGACTGCTGGCTGCCTCCAAGCTCCAGACCAGGCCGCTGGCTTCCCCACTCTGATCGCGCTTCAGGGGCCAGGACTGAGAGTCCGAGAAGACAGTTGTGAAGTTAAACAAGTGATCTGCTCTCACTGGGATCGGTATTTCAGACAGATCCAGGTAACCGTCACAACAAGGTCACCTCCGAAAGTTGTGATTTCAAGTAAACCTGTTGGACTCTAACCTGGTGTCGTGTGACTTCTGACTGACGAAAATGATCATTTATTTCTGAACAAGATTTATTGGATTTTTGTACATAGGTTTAGGGCAATACAATGCCACTGATTCTGCGAGATGTTGCAGCTTTAAGCAACCTGAGCTTTCAGATTAATTGCTTGCTGCTCGATCATCGTTCTGATGCTCCCATCCGTTCTGGCATTCCTAACTCAGAAAGCAGTCAGGGATCATGCAGCATCTTACAATCTCACTCCAGCAGTGAAGGGAGTGATAGCCAAAGGTTCAAAAGCGATGCACTGGGTTTTCAACTGGGTTTTTCAGAGAACAATCCCGGCTCTGGCTAATTGGTCTCATGCTGATGGGAACGCAATGAGAGTTCCACTGAGCCTCAGGAGTTTCACATTCCTCCCAGAACAAAGTAAAAGCTGCCTGTCAGCACCTGTATAGATATTGCTTATGTGCAATGAATATATACAAGTTGCATATGTACATATACCACATGTACATTCAAATACAGCTACGGACATAGAATGGCTTAGATAACCCCAAACAGCTCAACATAAATAACATACAGATAAATGACACCTACAGACACTAAGATACACACTATGGAAAACACTGTTTTGTGTCTGCAAAATCTTCCTTACTGTCCCATTACTTTGATAAATTTTGTTATGATCTCTCCACCTTAATTCGTTTGTACAGTTTTGGATTATCTATTACTTTGAGTAGAACCTCAGCATGTGACTCTTATACCAGCCACATTATTCCGGTCATTTAGTTTGTCTCCGGCACCACCTCATTTATAATTTTTTGTAATTATCTCTCTGCCTCACTTAATCAGATTACAGGTCATCCCTTTGCTGGTTATTCAGCTATTGACACTTCACTCACCATCTTGTCACCCTTGATCACCTGCAGAGACTTAATACCTGACACTCCACTCATAGCAGTTGGATGATATTTTGATATCTCAGCCCCGTAATCTCTCTCCCTGCAAACTCTGTGTCTGTGTGCCCTTCTCCCACACTGCACCTGCCAAAGGGGTGGCGCTCCAAAAGCCTGTGATTTCAAATAAACCTGTTGGACTATAACCTCGTGTCATGTGACTTCTGACTTTGGAAACATCGAAACAGAGATACAGACAGATTAAAGCACAGATACTCTCCTGGATAACTCGATACATACTAACATAAACGAGTTTTGAGAAGATTTGTAGTTCAGGTTGAGGTTCTGGATGTAGGTTTGCTCACTGAGCCGGAAGGTTTGTTTTCAGACGTTTCGTCACCGTACTAGGTAACATTATCAGTGAGCCTCCAGATGAAGCACTGTTGGTATGGCTTCAAGCAGGCCATGCCACCAGTGCTTTATCTGGAGCCTCACTGATGATATTACCTGGTATGGCGACGAAACGTCTGAAAACAAACCTTCCAGCTCAGCGAGCAAACCTACATTCACTAACATAAACATGAGATATATGCAGCAAACCCAGCTAAATACTACACATACATATAAACAGCAATGCAGGTAGATAGTATAGTTATATTGAGGTACAGAAACGTGCACACATGAATCTCTGTAAGAGAAATGCTGGCAGCCATAAACAAGCAAATAAGAGTCAGAAAAATGTAGATAGATGCAGTGTCAATAAAAAAAACAAAAGATGTGAATGTTTTTGTGGTTATAAAAACCATCAAACTGCATAAATCTTTTTGAAGCCACTGCCAGATTAAACACCCTTGAGGGAACAGGGGTGTTAACAATTAAAATCCTTTTTTACCAGATTAATGTGCTGACAGCTTTAACCGTGACATCAAAAACAGCAATTTGGGAAAGGGAAACAAATACACAAACGTGGCTTGTGGCAATTGTAATAAGATACTTTACATTTAATCTTACTTGGAGGATTTAACTTTTGAAAGATTGTAGAAAAAAAGATTTATTACAGGGTTTCGTGGAAAGGTCTGAAGGTTTCTTTGGGAGCAGTAACCGTGGACATTGGAGATTCTTTGAAAACAATGACTGGGATTTTCCTGGGGTCAAACAGCTGTTATTCCAGTGAAGATTGGAGGTGCACATGGAGACCCTGCGGGTTCCGCAACACTCAAAACTCGGAAGGAATGCTGTGGGAAATTGAATTTTCCACTGTGCAATTTTACTCTGTCTCGAGGTCTCTGAAAGTTGCCTGGGGCTTGGGGTGGGGATGGGTGTGGAGATGGTAGGGCTGGGCCTGGGGGTGGGTGTGGGAATGGTAGGTGTGGGAGTGGGATGGTGGGAATGGGGTGGGGACAGGGGTCGGGATGGTAAGGCTGGGGGTGGGAACAGTGGGTGTGGAGGTGGGGTTGGGGGTGGGACAGTGGGGATGAAGACAGTTGGGGTGGGGGTGGGGTTGGGGGTGGGGCTGTGGGTGAGGATGGTGTGTGTGGGAATGAAGACAGTTGGGGTGGGGACGGGGTAGGGTGGTAGAGCTGGGGTAGGGATGGTAGGGGGGTACATTTCGCTGGTTCTGATGATGACATTAAGGAAAAGTTAGACTGTTAAACACATAGTCTAACCACTGACTAATTATTCAACACAGCCCATACTTAACTTACTCACCCCCAACTACATCCCGTCCCCCTCCGAGGCCATTTACACTCTCAGACCCTGACCTGAGATTCGCAACCCACCTTCAACCTCCCTTACCTCCTGACTGGAGTTGACCCAACCCTCCCTCCCCTGTTAGCCAGGCACCCAACCAGTCCCATGCTCCACTCCCTTGCCCCCACACTCCCCCCCAGCATCCCTGTGCCAAACCCTATCCAACACTCCCCCTAAACCCTGACCCAACACAATACCCCCTTCCTCTGATCTGATCCCCCCTCCCTCCTGATTGACTTAATGCAATTACCCCTCGTCCCCATGCCACTTCTCCATCTCCTGCCAGGTTTGATTTCTACCACCCATCTTGACCTAACCTAAACACTACATCACGTATCTTGCCACCTTGTAATCTACCCACTTGGCATCTTTCTTTCTTGGTAATTTACCCAGCTGGTAACCTACCCAGATGCCCCACATAAACGATGCCATGTTAACCTAGCTCTCTACTCATGTGTCATGCCAGCCCTGGCACCATGCAGCGTCACCATTGGCACACTTCCTAACTGGCATCCCACTCACCTGGCACACTGTTACCCAACCTAACTTGTACCTTATTTACCCAGCTCCCTAAAGTCCCATTTATCTCATGTGTTTAGTTTGACAGCAGCTGTCAAAGTGGCTGCTGTGAAAGAAAGAACTGTCAAAATGCAGGTATGGCTCACCATTTCTGAGGGAGCCATGGGCTGCATCTTCTCTCAAAAATAAAGAGCTCCCATCTCTCCTGAAATAATGGAAAGCTGAAGTGGAAATCTGGGTGAGATTGCCACTCCTTCGAAAGACTGGCCCCACATGACTGGTGATAACTTCTTGTCTAGTTGTGGACCACTTCATGGGGCTGTTTTGAACAGTGACTGGCTTGGAGAGAGTTGGATAGAAGCACGTGAAGAAAAAGCTGAGTTGGAGGAAAACCTGCCAAGAACAAGCTGCCTAGCCCGTCTCCCGTTTCTGAAAGGAAAACCCTCCTGTTGAGTTCAGGGTGAAACCTATCTGTTTGAAATCTCAACCTATCTCAAGATTGTATTTCCTAAGCAAGTAATATCTGCAAGACATTGAGGCAACAGTGTATGTGTGTGTAGTGACTTGACCACACCAGTTAGAACATAAAAGCAACACATTGAGGAACAGCCAACTCTTTGACCTTCTGCCTTCAAGATTAACCCATTGGCTGACATCCTTTAATTCTTCCAGAAAATCAAGCTTTTGCAGAAATCTGCTTTCTTTTTCTCTCTCTTCCTGAAGTATGTGTTTGCCTCCACTTTAAGGATAGGATATCACTTTAGGGATATTCAGAAAGATGAGCTTTACTTTAATTTACAGGCTATGTTAATTAATTATTGCATAGTTATTGATTAATCTGTTTAATATTAGAAATCCATAACTGAGTCTGTTAAAATAACATCTAGTTGATAGATTTTCTTATTTACAACACAGTATAGACAAGATTATCTTAATTGGTCATCTCGATAACTGGAAAGTATTTTTGTTTTACATTATGACAGCCGGAGCGTTGGATTAGAAAGATGGCATGCTTCTTCAGCTGAAACCATTACAGCATCAAGAAACAGAAGCCATTGTTACCCTCCCAACATTGTTGGCATTACATTTTGATGCTTTGGATTTTTGTTCTTTTCCATTTTAAAGAGATGCATCACTGTTTCCACACTGACATGTGTTAATGTGCTTTGCAATCCCTTCTGAAAATATAAGCACATTAACGCTTGGACTTCAGTAATTACAGCTCCCAATAAACTGCTTATAGAGTTGCACATCCCTCAGCAGTACATTAAAGACTTCCATCAATAAAGAAGAATGCACTTAATGCCAGAACAAAACAATCTAACGTGAGGAAACATTTGGCGCAATTCCCAGTCATGAAACGTTGCTCCCTGACTCAGAAGCTGCATTGACACTGCTGGATTGACTTATCATTAATATCAGCATTGTTTAGTGACACTTAATAAAGAGGGGATTTTCATCAGGACAGAGAGCACATTTATTGCTGAAATGCCACAGAAAGCAGCTGAAACCAAAACATTGAGTTTTTTCAAGAAGGAAACAGACATTGTCCTTCAGGCTGAAGGGATCTAAGAATACGGGGAGGAAGTAGGAACAGGGTTCTGAGCTGGATGACCTGCCATGATCATTTTTACTGGTGCAACAGGCTCGAGGAACCGAGTGGCCTACTTCTGCTCCTATTCTCTGTTTTTATGCTAATAGACCTGCTCACAATCACAGAGAAAGGTGCAAAATGAACTGACTTCTACCTTTTTATGAAAATGTATTCATTGAAGGGATGTGGACGTCGCTTGGTAGGTCTGCATTTGAGCCCCTTGAGGAAGTGGCAGGGAGCTGTGTTCTTGAATTGCTGCAGTTCATTTGATGTAGGTATCCTCACAATGCCAATCGGCAGGGAGCTAGAATATTGACCTAGCAACATGGAAGGAAAAGGGATATATTTCTGAGCCACAAGGTGGGCCTGGACAGGTGGTGGTGATGTTCCCATGTATCTGCTGTCTTTGTTCTTCTAAGAGGCAGAGGCCCCTGGTTTGGAAGGTGCTGTCTGAGGAGTCTTGCTGCAGTGCACCTTGTAGATAGTACACAGTCATGCATCAGTGGTGAAGGGATTGAACTTTGAAGATGGTGGACGCGGTGCGTATGTATGTGGCTGTTTTGTCCTGGATGGTGTCAAACTTCTTGAGTGTTGTTGGAGCTTCACCCATCCAGGCAAGTGGGGAGTATTCCATCACACGCCTGACTTGTACTGCGTAGATGAGTCAAGGAGTGAGCTACTCACTTGCAGGATTCCTAATCTCTGTCCTGCTAAATGAGCAGTGGCGCACAACATTAAAGCAGTGAAAAAGATCAGAATGTGACATAATCCGCAGGGTAAACCTCAAGCACAGCAGGAACTAAACCTTGGGTCAGTTGTCACAACCACAAAACAACATTGTTTATTCCAGTTACAACGCCAGATTTGAATCTCACCCCTCCCCACACCCCGCGCATGCATGCACGCACACACACACTTACACACACACCTATTTTTGTCACCCAAACAGAATCATGACCTTTGGAAACAGGATGAGGACTAAGTCATTTGGCTCAATGTACCTGCTCCACCATGCTTTAGCGACCTATGGGGTAAATGGTCTATTGACTCTGTTGCTAGTCAGTATATTTTGACCATGCAATGTTTGTATGGCCTTATCAAGATATATAAGATAAGGGGACTTGGCAGGGAACATGCTGAAATAACACAGAGAAAAGAATGAGGGAGCACAATTTAAAAATAAGTGATCTCCCATTTAAGGCAAAGCTAAGCAAGTGCATCTTCTCTCAGAGGGACATGAGTGTGTAGATCACCCTTCCAAAAAAACAGTGGAGAAATGGTCCATAAGACCATAAGACATAGGAGTGGAAGTAAGGCCATTCGGCCCATTCAATCATGGCTGATGGGCATTTCAACTCTACTTACTCCCCGTAGCCCTTAATTTCTTGTGACATCAAGAATTTATCAATCTCTGCCTTGAAGACATTTAGCATCCCGGCCTCCACTGCACTCTGCGGCAATGAATTCCACAGGCCCACTACTCTCTGGCTGAAGAAATGTCTCCGCATCTCTGTTCTGAATTTACCCCCTCTAATTCTAAGGCTGTGTCCACGGGTCCTAATCTCCTCGCCTAACGGAGACAATTTCCTAGTGTCCACCCTTTCCAAGCCATGTACTATCTTGTAAGTTTCTATTAAGTCTCCCCTTAATCTTCTAAACTCCAATGAGTACAATCCCAGGATCCTCAGTCGTTCCTCATATGTTAGACCTACCAGTCCAGGGATCATCCATGTGAATCTCCACTGGACACGTTCCAGTGCCAGTATGACCTTCCTGAGGTGTAGAGACCAAAACTGGACAGAGTACTCCAAATGGGGCCTAACCAGAGCTTTATAAAGTCTCAGTAGCACAACGGTGCTTTTATATTCCAACCCTCTTGAGATAAATGACTACATTGCATTCGCTTTCTTAATCACGGACTCAACCTGCATGTTTACCTTTAGAGAATCCTCGACTAGCACTCCCAGATCCCCTTGTACTTTGGCTTTATGAATTTTCCTCACCGTTTAGAAAGTAGTCCATGCTTGTATTCTTTTTTCCAATATTGAATGTTGTTACGGCAGAGGGAGATAGTGTCTTACCTAAAAGGGGAGTGAAAGTTTTATCAGGGGTTGGCGGGAATGTGGGGGTGATGCCACAATCAGATCTTCCATGGTCCTGTTGAACAGTTGAGGTTCCATAAGGGGGGGGGGGGGGGGGGGGGGTGGGCCGGGTGGGGTGAGGGGCAGTGGGGATGGGCTGAGGGTCTATGCACACAACATCCCCCAATCAAATTGTTTGAATGTTAAAAAGGTTCTTTGTTAAGGCCTTTGAAACATTGTTTTGAGATAGTTTAACTGATGTACGGTGTCACTTTCCTAGTTACTTTAACCAGGGTTGCTGAATAAAGCAGTCATCACACTTGTTAAAATATTAGCTTTAACTAAAATAAAATTAAGCATTTGTACAACTTTTGAAAACCCTGGCTTTGAATCCGTTCATGTATCAGTGAGCCCAGAACCACAACATTGGGGTTGGAGGGTCTGAGCTACAGAGAGAGGCTAAATAGGCTGGGACTGTTTTCTCTGGAGTGCCGGAGGCTGAGGGGTGACCTTATAGAGGTTTGTAAAATCATGAGGGATATAGATAGGGCAAATAGTCAAAGGAATTTATCCCAGTGTAGGGGAGTCCAGAATTAGAGAATACAGGTTTAAGGTGAGAGGAGAAAGATTTAAATGGTATCTGAGGGGCAACTTTAATATACAGAGGGTGGTGCGTGTATGGGATGAGCTGCCAGAGGAAGTGGTAGAGTCAGATACAATTACAATATTTAAAAGGCATTTATATGGTTATATGAATAGGAAGTGTTTAGAGGGATATGGGCCAAATCCTGTCAAATGGGAATAGATTAGATTAGGATGTCTGGTCGGCGTTAATGAGTTGGACTGAAGGATCTGATTCCGTGTTGTACATCTCTGTGACTCTGTGACTCTAAAGATAAGGCCTGGGAGAAAAGCTAGGTTTGAGGGCAAGGGGTGAGTTTGAGAGGAACAGGATAATATCATTTACTTCGTAAACCAGAGACATCTAGCAACATTCCCTCTTATCACTTTCCAAAGTGCAGAACAAGCAAGGGTAAGGTGGGAAAAAAAAACATTTCCACTCACTGGGCAGCTGGGGTCTGGAAAGCACTGCCTGGAAATGTGGTGGGAGGTAGGTTCAGCTGAGGTACTCAGGAGGGGCAGTGGATAGAAATAGTGTTGGGAATATGGGGAAAGGCAGGAAATTGGCACCAGGGAGGATAGCTGATAAAGGCACGATGGGCCAAACAGCCTCTTGCTGCACCATAATTATTCTGTGATGACATTTCTTTACGTGGGTGTCCCCTTTAAATGTTTCTGCTCGGTCAAGTCTAAAAGGTTCAAGCCTTTGCATCCCCCAGTTGATCTTGTCAAAATATTGCACAATCTCCCTGAAGGTCCAGCAGGACTTAAGCAATTTTCCAAATTCATTTGCACCAAATCTCATTTGCTTTTTTTGCTGATGAAAGGGTCTCTATGTTAGAATCACTCACCCTTACAGTCAATATAAACCCTGAGCTGTACAGGGGATTTTCTCGATCCAGAGGCCCGTTCAGAGTTAGAGCTCCACTGATGTAATCTAAGGCAAAGATGCTGTTGGTGTTACCTGTGGAAACAAAATCAGTCTGGTCTGTTATTCACCCAGAGCAGAATGACAGCAAATAAACAACAACAAAAAAATCTCTAAACAGCCTTTTGTCATCCATTGGAGATAGGCTGGATTGACTGTAACAGCCTTTACTGTATGACAGATAAAGTGGGCGGCACGGTGGCACAGTGGTTAGCACTGCTGCCTCACAGCGCCAGAGATCCAGATTCAATTCCCACCTCAGGCGACTGACTGTGTGGAGTTTGCACGTTCTCCCTGTGTCTGTGTGGGTTTCCTCCGGGTGCTCTGGTTTCCTCCCACAGTCCAAAGATGTGCAGGTCAGGTGAATTGGCTATGCTAAATTGCCCATAGTGTTAGAGGCAACAGCAATTTTCTGAGATCTGGGGCCAGATCATTCAGGAGAGATTTTAGGAAGCATTTCTACACACAAAGGGGAGTAAATGTTTGGAACTTTCTTCCACAAACAGCAATGGATGGAGAATCAGTTGTTACTTTTAAATTTGAGATCGATAATCTTTTGGCTGCACAGGTGTTCAGGAATATGGACCAACAGCAGGTATATGAGGTAACAGCATAAGACCATAAGATACAGGAACAGAATTAATCCAATCAGGCTATCAGGTCTGTACTGCCACTTGACCTGATATGTTTGTACATTTTAGACCTTTAGTGAAGCCACATTTGGAATATTGTGCACAGTTCTGGTCAGCACGCGATCAGAAGGATGTGAAGGCTTTGGAGACAGTCCAGCAAAGGTTTACCAGGATGTTGCCTGGTTTGGAGACTCTTAGATACTGGACAGACTAGAGACTGGACAAAGTTAGTATTCACTTGAATGTCGAAGGATGAGGGGCAACCTGACTGAAGATAAAATAAAATTATGAAAGGCACGGACAGAATGGATAGTTGGAGTCCTTGTCCCAGGAGAGAAATGTCAATTGCGAGGAGATCCAGCTCTAACCCCTCTTAAAGAGCTCTGTCAGAAGGATGCTTCCTCTTGCGAAGAGTCTTTTACGAGGGGTCACAGTCGAAAAACAAGGGGTTGCCCAGTTAAAACTGGGATGAAGAAATATTTTTCCCTCTCTGAGGGTTGAGTGTTTTTGAAATTTTCTCCCTCAAGATAGAGAGATAGAAATTTATTGTTACTTGTATTTGAGATAACACAGTAAAATGTGTATAAGTCACCACAAAATAGCACCATTTAATTCCATAAATTATAAACAAAAAGATACAAAGTTAAGATAAATATTATTTTTTGATAATTCCATGGCTTCATGCTTTCACAAACCAGCTACTGCTGAGGACTAGGGGTTTCTTGAAACTGCTGAGGACTGGGGGTCTCTTGAAACTGCTGAGGACTGGGGGCCTCTCGAAACTTCCAACAACTGAGGCCTGTTGAAACTGACGAGGACCAGTGATGCAAAATCTTTGAATATTTTGAAGGCAGAGGTCGACGGTTTCTTGATGACCGTAGGGATGAAAGAGTAAAGAGGAAATGCTGGAACGTAGAGTTGAGATTAAAATCAGATCAATCAAGATCTCGCTTAATAGTGGAGCAGGCTCAAAGGGTCAATCTTTTTGCCCTTGCCCCAAGGTTCTGCAATTCTTTCCTTTTATTTTTGTAAATCCAATTCTCTCTGAAAAACCGTCCTTTCAGGCAACATAGTCTCCAACTAAGTGCTGATCCAGCTGTAACCTGAATCAGAGCTTGCAGAAGTACTGTCGTGTAGACGCTTGCTTTATTTTTTTCCCTCCCCCACACATCATTTTGAATTTTCTCAATATTTTGATTAATTTTTCTGGGACCTCACACCTCTAGAGAAGATAAACAATTTAACCCACAGGACCTGAACCGATGAACAAAAGAGACTCTGCATTTCAACCCTGCTCCGGCATTCAATGAGATCATGGCTGAGCAGATTTTCACCTCAGTTCGACATTCCTGCATATTCCCAATAATTCTTCATCCCCTTGGCCATCAAATATCTCTGCTTCCTTATAAAAGGTTCAATCTCTAGCTACAGAAGCATGGAAACCATGAGCAGGAATAAGCCACTTGGACCATCAAGCCCAATCTGCCATTCAAAAGGATCATGGCTGACCTTCTACCTCAACACCATTCTGCCACACTCTCCCTATATCCCTTTGACACCTTTTACTTCTAGATATCTATCCATCTCTTTCTTGAATATATTCATTGACTGTCTCCGTAGACTTCTGTGGTCAAGATTCCCACAAATTCACCATGCTTTGAGTGAAGAAATTTCTCCCAATCTCAGTTCAAAATGGTCACATATTCTGAGCTGGTGACCCCTTGTCAAGGGGAACATCATCCCTGCGTCCAGTCTGTCCAGTCCTGTCAGAATTTTACACATTTCATTGAGATCCCTTTTCATTTTCTAAATTCTAGTGAACACCTTTAGTTTCCTTTAAAGTGATTGAGTTGCACAGCACGGAAACAGGTTCTTAGTCCAACTCGGCTCTGCCGATCAGATATCCAAACTTAATCTTGTCCTTTTTGCCAGCATTTTGCCCAAATCCCTCTAAACCCTTCCTATTCATCTACTCATCCAGATCCCTTTTAAATGCTTTAACTGTACCAGCCTCCACCACTTCCTCTGGCAGCTCATTTCATACACGTACCACCCTCTGTGTTAAAAAGCTGCCCCTGAGGTCCCTTTTATATCTTTCCCCTCTCACCCTAAACCTATGCCCTCTAGTTCTGGACTCCCCTATTCTGGGGAAAAAGATCTTGGCTATTCACCCTATCAATGCCTGGAATTGGTGTTGGAGAGACTGTTAGGTCTGAAGGTTGATAAGTCCCCGGGGCCTGATGGTCTACATCCCAGGGTACTGAAGGAGGTGGATCGAGAAATCGTGGATGCGTTGGTGATTATTTTCCAGAGTTCGATAGATTCGAGATCAGTTCCTGCAGATTGGAGGGTGGCTAATGTTGTACCACTTTTTAAGAAAGGTGGGAGAGAGAAAGCAGGAAATTATTGACCAGTTAGTCTGACCTCAGTGGTGGGAAAGATGCTGGAGTCGATTATAAAGGATGTAATTATGACACATCTGGATAGTAGTAACAGGATAGGTCAGAGTCAGCATGGATTTATGAAGGGGAAATCATGTTTGACTAATCTTCTGGAATGTTTTGAGGATGTAACTCTGAAGATGGACGAGGGAGATCCAGTAAATGTAGTGTACCTGGACTTTCGGAAAGCTTTTGATAAAGTCCCACATAGGAGGTTAATTAGCAAAATTAAGGTGCATGGTATTGGGGGCAAAGTACTAATTTTCATTGAAAGTTGGTTCGCTGACAGGAAACAAAGAGTAGTGATAAATGGCTTCATTTCGGAATGGCAGGCAGTGACCAGTGGGGTACCGCAGGGGTCAGTGCTGGGACCGCAGCTTTTTAGAATATACGTTAATGATATAGAAGATGGTATTAGTAATAACATTAGCAAATTTGCTTATGATACAAAGCTGGGTGGCAGGGTAAAATTGGGGAGGATGTTAGGAGATTACAGGGTGATCTGGACAGGTTAGGTGAGTGGTCAGATGCATGGCAGATGCAGTTTAAGGTGCATAAATGTATGGTTATCCACTTTGGTGGCAAGAACAGGAAGGCAGATTACTGCCTAAATGGAATCAATTTAGGTAAAGGGGCAGTACAAATAGATCTGGGTGTTCTTGTACACCAGTCAATGAAGGTAAGCATGCAAGTACAGCAGGTAGTGAAGAAGGCTAATAGCATGCTGGCCTTCATAACAAGAGGGATTGAGTATAGAAGCAAACAGGTTCTTCTGCAGCTGTACAGGGCCCTGGTGAGACCACATCTGGAGTACTGTGTGCAGTTCTGGTCTCCAAATTTGAGGAAAGACATTCTGGCTATTGGGGGAGTGCAGCGTAAGTTCACAAGGTCAATTCCTGGAATGGCGGGATTACCTTACGCTGAAAGACTGGAGTGACTGGGCTTGTATACCCTTGAATTTAGAAGACTGAGAGGGGATCTGATTGAGACATATAAGATTATTAAAGGATTGGACATTCTGGAGGCAGGAAACATGTTTCCGCTGATGGGTGAGTCCTGAACCAGAGGACACAGCTTAAAAATAAGGGGTAGTCCATTTAGGACAGAGATGAGGGGAAACTTCTTCACCCAGAGAGTGGTGGCTGTGTGAAATGCTCTGCCCCAGAGGCCAAGTCTCTGGATTCATTTAAGAAAGAGTTGGATAGAGCTCTCAAGGATAGTGGAATCAAGGGTTATGGAGGAACAGGATACTGATTAAGGATGATCAGCCATGATAATATTGAATGGTGGTGCAGGCTCAAAGAGCAGAATGGCCTACTCCTGCACCTATTGTCTATTGCCCCTCATGATTTTATAAGTCTTTGTAAGATCACCCCTCAACTTCCGATGCTTCAGGGCAAACAGCCGCAGCCTATTCAACCTCTTCCTATAGCTCAAACCCTTCAATCGCAGCAACATCCTTGTCAATGGTTTCTGCACCCTTTCAGGTTTCACAGCATGTCTTGTTCTGATGAAACCTCATTAGCTCAAAATGCTATCTCTGTTCTCTCTCCACAGACATACACCTGACTCAGTAAGCAGCACTGGAATTTTCTGTTTTTGTTCGAAACTGAATGCAAGACATTAAACTCATAAAGCAATCAAATCAGGAACTCCCTTGGTGCTATGCTATTTGCAAACTTTTCAAGTGCCTTGGAAGATTCTTAATGAAACACAATGCTCCTTTCAAAACTGTTGCCCTTTTATTATTTATACGTTGCTGCAGAGTGCAATTGCAGCGAGGAGATAGAAAGCAAATTCTCCAACAATATGAACAAAGATATGAAAGTTTTATTACTGCAAATGTTCACATTTTGGAAGCAGTCTTATTCTATTTGACCAGAGCTTGATAAAGTCCCTCGCTGCCAACATCAAAACCTAGACAAATTGAACACTGGCTGAATGCTAAAGTGTCAGTGAAGAAGATATGCTTATCGCTTCAAAACACAGTCTGATTCTGAGCCGACACAAATCTGCTTTCCACTGAAATTTTGCCCCAAGTGCTGTAGCTGCTGCTCCAACAAAGCAGCAAGCTGGGGCTCCTGCTATTAAACGGGTCTGAATGGTAACATATCCATCAACATCCTGTGGGTGGGGATTGCACAGCATTGGCCAGTACCTTAACCTGAGGAACTTGCACGTTCTCCCCATGTCTGTGTGGGTTTCCTCCGGGTGCTCTGGTTTCCTCCCACAGTCCGATGTACAGGTAAGGTGGATTGGCCATGCTAAATTGCCCATAGGACCCAAGCAAGCTCAGGTTTGGTGGATTAGCCATGGGAAGTGCAGGATTACACGGATAGGATAGATAGTGGAGGTGGGTCTGGGTGTGATGCTCTTGGGAGGGTCAGTGTGAAATCAATGGGCCAAATGGCCTGCTTCCACACTCCAGGAATTGTATGGTTCTAGACAAGCTAGGGCAAGTATCTCATCTCTTGACTGTCCCAAAGTTTGTCCACAATCTACAAGGCACAAGTAAGAAGTGTGATGGAATACTCCCCACTTCCCTTCATCAGTGCACCACTGTGTGCCTTTGCTTTCAAGTTGAAACTATTATTAACTTCCCTTTTTAGCTATGAACTCTGCAAGTCTCACTTTCTTTCACAATAGAATATCTCTTGGCTGGTTTGAAGGAGTGTTTTGAAGGTGGTGAGGACGGAGGGAGGGAGATAAAGGTGCTCAGTCTGCCATTTCAGACTGTGAAAGCAGCACTGACGATGGTGAGGAAAGCTAGGGGAAATGCAGAAGATGCTGTTGTCAGGAATGCCGCAGCCAATGTGGGGAGGATGGAAATTCCTCCGAGAGATCAGCCGGAGACAGAGGAAGGAGACAGAGCGGCTTTGAGGTGCCGATGACAGCAGATGGTAACTACACCTCAGCTATGCTAGTTCCCAGCAACATTGTTTTGAGCATGTCAGAGAAAGCCTGTTTTTAACCTCTCCTGCTCACAATAGGGTTGTCAAATAGTGGTACCATCTCTCACGAGGGTGCCAATACGCACAATATATTGTCACTCCCCTTCCTGTGGGCTTGCATTAAACTTTTATACCACCAGATGTTACCAAACCAGCAAGGTGATGGACAATATCAGTGCCTGATGCAGTAAGAAAATGGCAACTATGTCTGAAATTTTCATGTGCTTCAAGCATTATTTGATGGTACTCCTGTGTAAATCCCGGGATCATTTCATTATGCTAACGAATCAGTATAAATGTGAGTTATTATTTAAGCTGGCTGTGGTGTAGAACAGTGGTGTTAAATTAAGGAGTATGCATTTTTTCAAAGACAAAAGATTACTGCTAAAAATCAGACAAATACATTAATAGTCAAGGGACTGTTCTCTGCAGACTTAAAACACATAAATATGCAACATGTTTGCTCAACTTCAGAAAGAAATTGGCCGCTATTTCTGGTAAATTTCACAAGGCAATGCCTTGACCAATCAGAGTCAACCTCCTTGGTTTAAGATTTAAACAAAGCTTGGCAGTTAACTATCAATTGTCATTAATAGGTGCATGCACCATGGCAATACCTCTCCTAATCAGAGTCCACTTGCCAACCATTCAGTATGCTCCTCTCATGTAACATAAATGTTGGCAGTCCTGTTAAATTGGTATTTCTTGCAAATTGTCCTGAGGGGGTGCAAGGCAGAAAGCCTCGACAAAATGTGCATATTCTCAGCAATATTCAAGTCCTGTGCTAGCAAATGACTATTTAAACACAAACAAAATCAGATGTTGCTCAAAAAGCTCAGCAAGTCTGGCAGCATCGGTGGACAGAAATCGGAGCCAACATTTCAGGTCCGGTGACCCTTCCTCAGTCATTTGACCCGAAACGTCAACTCTGGTTTCTCTCCACAGATGCTCTCAACAATAGTAGGGGCATGGAACACACTGCCTGTAACAGTAGTAGACTTGCCAACGTTAAGGGCATTCAAATGGTCATTGGATAAAAATATGGCTGATAATGGAATAATGTAAGATAGAGAGGCTTCAAATTGGTTCCACAGGTTGGCGCAACATTGAAGGCTGAAGGGCCTGTACTATGCTGTAATGTTCTATGTTCTATGCTGTCAGATCTGCTGAGCTTTTCCAGCAATTTCTGTCTTCACTTCTGATTTACAGCATCTGCAGTTCTTTCAGTTTTTACGACTTAAACATAAATCGCTTGAGGGAGGAACCAAGGAAGGAAGCGATAAAAATTGGAAACAGCTGGGGTGAAAAGAGAATAGATCAAATATTAGGGAGCAAGAGAGAAAAGGATTAAAAAATAACAACATATTCTGATAAAATCATCAGAATTTCACAAAGAGGAATAGACCTGATGGGAATGGTGGCTCAGTGGTTAGCACTGCTGCCTCACAGTACCAGGGACCGGGGTTCAATCCCACCCTCGGGTGACTGTGAGGGTTTCCTCCGGGTGCTCTGGTTTCCTCCCACAATCCAAAGATGTGCAAGTTAGGGTGGATTGGCCATGTGTAATTGCCCCACAGTGTTCAGGACTGTGTAGGTTAGGCACATTAGTCAGAGGGGAATGGGTCTGGATGGGCTACTCTTCAGAGGGTCAGTGTGGACTTGCTGGGCTGAAGGGCCTGTTTCCACACTGCAGGGATTCTAATTCTAAAAGGGACTGAGGGTATCTGGCCCATCCACCCTGTTCTACCGTTCATTATTAATGGCTTGAATATTGCTGAGAATATGCACATTTTGTCAAGGCTTTCTGCCTTGCATCCCTCAGGACAATTTGCAAGAAATACCAATTTAACAGGACTGCCAACGTTTATGTTACATGAGAGGAGCATACTGAATGGTTGGCAAGCGGATTCTGACAAGTAGGATCAGAGCAGAACTTTGTTCTCAGTACTATTTTTCTTCATCTTCCAACATTCCTAGATTTAGTTAGATTCCAACTGATCTCGATCTTAAAAGTGTGTGACAGTTATAAACATACACATCAGCAGTAGGCAATTTGGCCCATCCATCCTGTTCTACCATTCATTATTAATCTCTAAAAATACTCTTTGTGGGTGAATTCTGGGTTCTGTAGATTGGTCACTAGACCCAAAGCGTTAACTCTGATTTCTCTGCACAGATGCTGATGAGTTTTTCCAGCAATTTTTATTTTTGTATCTGATTTCCAGCATCCACAGTTAGTTTTTTCATATATTGGGATCAGTGAATAGTTCTGAGGTAGATGTGGGTAGATTCTTGTGAGGCAGTGGATCGAGTGCCCTTGGTGTAATTAGGAATACAGAATTTCAAACACAAACAGTTCAGCCATAATCTTCTTGAATGGCAGGGCAGGTTTAAGGGGCCGAATGGCCTACACCTGCTCCTATTTTGTAGATTTGGATTCAGAAAGAAAGAGACACACAAAGAGAGACTGAAAGACAGAGACACATATACACAGGCAGAGGGACACACACACGTAGATGGGAAGTGGGAAGCAGCAGACAGAGAGAGAGAGAGACAGAGAGAGAAAGAGAGAGAGAGGGAGACAGAGCGAGACACTTGCAAACAAAGATTGAAAAATAAACACACACAAAAAGTGATAGATATAGAGGGGTGGGAAACAGAAGAGAGACACACACACAAGAAAGCAAGGCACTTGTGTGCGAGGGGTAAGATATTGACAAAGAGACAAGACACATTATGTCAAATTCAAGTTCTGTATTAATTGCGTAAAGTGTATCCACAAATCATCAAAACAGTTTCAGAGTGAAACCTTAACAATGTAACACTGTCTGAGTATTTGCTCTGCACTCAACTTTCAACAAGAGAGCTTGAACTCAGCAGCCTTGTACTCACACAAGAAATAAATAAGACACCATCAGATTTCATAACCCAACCTGGAGATGTACAGAACTGGCTGAGAAAAATCACTCAAGGAACCATTTGTACTGTATTGCACTTGGAGCTCCATTATTGCTTCAACCACTTTCTTTCGGAGAGCATTACTTTTACCACTTACGTTGGCAATCTCATTCAGAGTTTCAGACAGATGCCAGTCAGGCACAGAACACACAATTACATGTTGCAAAACTGTCACTCAAGTCATTGTCATCATTTTTAAATTTTGTCCAGTGTTTTAACGGAAGTATTAATGTAGGGTGAACGAGACCAGGGAGAGAGAAATTTTAAAAGAAAACATTAAAACTTCCAATGTGGCACTGCGCTGTAAAATTTACACACTTAAAATGTTGGAAGTCCACAAGGAAAGTTGACATGGCCAATTTGAAAGTTCTCTGCTGTTTTTGGAAGTAATCAATGTTTGCAATTTAACTTTTCACTTGTGTTAGAAAACAGAAACTCAAATGCTGAAATATATTTACAACTTCACGATTATAATATGTAGGAATCTGGCATTAAATATTGCCATCACCGCTGATTGCCATAGAACAATTAAGTTATTGGACACGTAGACAACATGACCAGAACAAATTTCCCCGCCACCTCCCTCTAAAGTACCTTAGCATTATATCAGGCCAATATTTCAGTGCAGCTGAAAATGTGTTGCTGATTAAAGCACAGCAGGTCAGGCAGCATCCAAGGAATAGGAAATTCGACGTTTCAGGCATAAGCCCTTCATCAGGAAGGGCTTATGCCCGAAACGTCGAATTTCCTATTCCTTGGATGCTGCCTGACCTGCTGTGCTTTAACCAGCAACACATTTTCAGCTATGATCTCCAGCATCTGCAGACCTCACTTTTTACCCCAATATTTCAGTGCAGTACTGATGGAGTGCTGCACTGCCTCAACACTATCTTTCAATGAGGCATCAAATCAAGTTTACCCCCTCATGTGGGAGCCAAAAAAAATCTAATGCTGTTGTTTCAAAGAACAGCAATGAGGAGTAAGATTTGCACCTAACATACTAGAGAAATTTTAAGGTCTCACATTTCGTGGATGTGAGAAAGGATGTTTTCTGTTGTGGCTCAGTCCATGTTTGTTTCAAGGTCTCATTTTTTTGATTCTCCCACCAGCTCTGCAAATTGTTTCCTAAGACCTTGAAATCTGATCCAACTGACTGGGCAAACTTCAGGTGCAGTCCCGGAAGTTCTGCCTAGATTACAAGCCTACCTTGATTGCATGGGGCTCAAATCCATAATTCTTAACCCCTGTTGAACTCATTCTATATGTAAACGCAGGGATGCAATTCTTCCAACTTCACTGGAGATGGTGCAGGGAATAATTCACACCTCAATGAATACCAATCATTTCAGCAATAGCCCCATGTCGCAATGTGTCCATCAACTGACAATAACAATACCAGACAATTCAAATGCACTTCTCACAATTAAGACAGCTTTCAGTATGAGTAGAAAAAGTGAATAGGATTTGTTGGGAATTCATTCTGCTAGAATAATGAGGAGCATGTTTGTATTTTCCACCACACTAGCATAAACTGACAACTTTGAATATACTGTTATGCAGGTGATAGTGTACAATCGAACAGAAAATGATGGCTCCAAATTGGTTTGCCTGCTTCATTGCTCTCCCTGGAATTACACTTTAGAAATGTTCACGTCAGTAACAATATTCACTCACCTGTACAAAAATCACAGTAAATCTAATGCAGCTTATTACCCCTAATCTTTATTTTTAATAGTTTTGCCAAGCGCATAAATGCCTGAAGTACAGAAATACTTCAAGTTAGTCAGACCTTAGCCAAATGAACAATAAAACCAAATTGAAATTGGAAGAAGCTCATGGTTATGAGAGACAGAAGAGAAAATCTAAACGAGAGGAAGGTAGACACAGGAGAACAAGAGCAAAGGGGAGAAACAGCGATCATGTGGTTCACCTGCTTCGGTTTCAGTGGTCAACCATTTGGCATTTTGTTTTCCGACAGGCAGAATGAGCTTCCTCCTCCAGTCTTGGAGTCTATTGTTATACTCCAGTCAGTTGATGAAAGCACTAGCCTTTACCTGGATTAAATCTCGAGTGCAACATTAAAGGTGTATCCCTCTCGAGTCTGCACTGCTGAGACAGAAAAGTCTCTTTACACATGCAAGTGAATAACCCTGGACCTCAACTGATGTAACTGACACCTCCGTATTTTCCAAGCCTCTTACTCGTTCTTCCTTAAGTTGGATAAACCATTTCAACTTTAGTTTTGTCCTCATCAGTCACAACATGCACTTTCATCATACCCAGAGAGACGTGGTGGCTCAGTGGTTAGCACAGCTGCCTCCCAGCACCAGGGACCTGGGTTCAACTCAACTCTCGGGCAACTGTCCTTGTGGAGTTTGCACATTCTCCCCGCACCTGCGTGAGTTTCCACTGGGTGCTCCAGTTTCTTCCCACAGTCCACAGTCCCACAGGCTAGCTGCTGGGGCATCACCATGCTTTGGGGCGTCACGGTGGCTCAGTGGTTAGCACTGCTGCCTCACAGTGCCAGGGTCCCAGGTTCAATTCCAGCCTCGGGTGACTGCCTGTGTAGAGTTTGCACATTCTCCCCGTGTCTGCCTGGGTTTCCTCTGGGTGCTCCAGTTTCCTCCCACAGTCCAAAAATGTGCAGGCTAGGTGAATTGGCCATTCTAAATTGCCCACAGTGTTTGGGACATTAGTCAGGATCTGGGTGGGCGACTCTTCGAAGGGTCAGTATGGACTTGTTGAGCCGAAGGGCCTGTTTCCACGCTGTAGGGAATCTAAATTGCCCACAGTATCCAGGGGATGTACAGGATGGGTGGATTAGCCATGGGAAATACAGAGATGTGGGTGGGATGCTCTTTGGAGGGTTGGTTTGGACACAATAGGCCTGCTTCCACACTGTAGGGATCCTATGATTCTCTGACAGCTACAGTGATTATACAACAGAGAAACAGTAAGCCTTTCGGCCTATCCAATCTGTGCTGGCGTTTACACACCATGAGATCTCTTCTCATTCCCGCAGCTCACCACAATGTTTCAGCAGATCTTCCCTTTTATTGAGGTGATTTTCTTTCCGGAAACATCTGAGCTTCCTGCCTCAGGCAATTTGTGTGCTTGAGAACCAGTGCCACATTCTCATCTTGCAGAATGAAGACATTTCTCCTTAGTTTCCTGTGGGATTTATTACCTTCTCCTGGTTTTGAGGTCCCCCATGAGAGGAAACATTCGCTCTTTACATATATCCCGCCGTGCCCACTCAGGATTTTCAGTACAATCAGGCTGCACTAAATCCTTCCGAAAGAAAAAGACCAGAGAGCTATAAGGCTCTGAATTCTGGTGCTGTCCTTGCCAACCTATTTTGAGCATTTTCCAGAGCTTCTCTGCTCTTTCACCTGTATGGAGACCACAACGGTGCACAGTACTTTTAAGTTCCTTTATCATGCAGTTTGATGTCTCAAGATGAGTTTAGTTCAAGGAAGGTGGCAAAACCAAGGACCATCTTCAGACGTAGACTTCAAAGTAACATTATTTTAATACTGAACACTGCTGTACATGGTAATAGATTTCCCAGCCTCTGATTTTGTATAATCATAGAATCCCTACAGTGCAGGAAGAGGCCATTCAGCCTATTGAGTCCGTACCAACCTTCTGAAGTGCATCCCACCCATGAGTGTCTGCGTTCCATGAATGAATAAAAAGAGCCAATCACAACTGCCAGCTTTGGCCTTGTTCCACTGTAATGCAGAGGAAAGGCAACTTTTCATGGCCACCTGAGCAAAATAATGCTGACCAAAACCAAGGCCCAGAACTGAACTCTCACTGAAGAAAGGGCTTTCTTCATACTTCAATGCATATAACTTCACTTGCACAATGCTTTCCATTCAGGAGAATTCCTAAACGTGAGCCTCAAAGGACCACAGAAGTGTTGTCCCATAGAGATAGAGAACGAGAGAGACAGAGTGTGTGTGTGTGTGTGTGTGTGTGTGTGTGTGTGTGTGTGTGTGTTTGTGTGTGTGTGTGAGAGAGAGAGAAAGAGCAAGCAAGAGAGAAAGAGGGAATGAGAGAAAGGGAGCAAGAGAGACGTAGTGAGAGAGAGAGAGAGTGAGAGAGATTAAACGAGAGAGAGCGCGAGAGAGGGAGAGCGAAAGAGTAATGATAGTGATAGTTTAAGCTATGAGTCACTGTGTCTCAGGTGAGGGAAGCGATCGAGAAGGTGGGATCTCAGTTGGTGTGGGAATTGAATGTTAGCGCCATTCTTCATTACCAACCAGCCATCCAGCCAACTGAGCAAACCAACCCCCAAAGGAGAACTACCACACTGTAATAAAGTGCAATCCTTTTTACTTATTGAAGCTGCTAATGATGACACTTCTGTCAATGCCACAAGTCTCGAGAGTTTGCATTTAGAAACACATTTGATGCTCTTCCCTCCTCGGTTTCCTGAGCCTAACTAGTCGTGACATTCAAGGAACATGAAGGAAAAGTCCATCGGCCCTGTTAGTGTCAGCGAATTTATTATTCAAAATTTGCTCTGTCAGACTCTTCACCTGAAATAAATGTTTTTTGATGTGGTTCAGAGAACTTTCAACAGCCACAGTTATCATTATATAAATTACCTTTCCATGCTGTCGTATCAGTCATCTCATACACCCGCTGATAACCTTGAACTGCCTTACACAATCACTACAACTTTGGCTTGATTTTAGCAGAAACACCAACAGCATAAAATATATTATTTCAGTTTTCTTGGTCATCTGTCCATCCAGACACATAATTCATCTCTGCCGCTGCCTGTACATTATTATGCATTTTCCAGATATATCTGTAGCAAATGCTGCAAATGAGCTTAATGGTCAACTAGTTTTCAGGTAATACTGGCTAATCCTGGCTAACCAGCCACACAACAATACTTGGCTGCTGACTTGGCATTAGAATTTCCATCCTTACCTTACCCAATTAGTCACCACCTATCTCTAACCCTCACTTCACAGAGTCCATCTGAAGTCAGTTCACAAGAACATTCTAAGCCATCCAACTTCCAAATCCGATATAGATGAGTTCCCCACTGACCTCGCATTTGTCTTCATTGTTACCTCCAAGTTAGAAAGAGGAGAAGAATTTGCTTTTAGGAAATGTTCCATGACTCACGATGTCCCAGTATGTGTTACAAACAATGTAGAGTTTTCAAGGGATGTCAGATCAGAAACACACACAAAGTGCTAATAGGCAGCTCGTCTGCTTTATCGATGCTGTTTGAGGTTTGAGTACAGGACATCGGGGAATGATCCCTTCCTCTTTCTGAAATAGTATCACAACCTGAAAGGACAGCCTGGGGCCATGGTTTCATATCTCATCCGACAGATCGCACCTCCAACAGTACAGCTCTCCCTCAGTGTCCCACCAGAAATGTTAGCTGGGAATGAGATTTGGATGTTCTGACTCAGACTAAGAGCTCAAAGGACCACTCTGGCCTCTTCCCTTTCACAGGGTTTGGGATGAAGACTTTCCTGCTCAGGCCCTCCCGGGTAAACCCCAACACCTCCAAATTCCTGAGCTTCTGCCCCCTTTCCAACAGCTCCTGGGCACATCCCCTTTCTCCATCTGTGTACAGCCCAGACCATCATGGGAGAAGGGAGGACTGCAGATGCTGGAGATCAGAGTCAAGACTGTGGCGCTGGAAAAGCACAGCAGGTCAGGCAGCATCCGAGGAGCAGGACGATTGATGTTTCGGGCATAAGCCCTTCATCAGGAATCCTGAGGAAGGGCTTATGCCTGAAACTTCGATTCTCCAGACCATCATGGAAGCCAACCTTCTATCCACGGACTCCACTTACATAGCTCGCTGCTGCAAAAAGACTGCCAACATCATCAAAGACCATCACACCCCGGTAATGCTCTCCCACAGTTTCTTCCTTCAGGCAGAAAATACAAAAGCCTGAACACACTCACCAGCAGGTTCAGGAGCAGCTCCTTCCCAGCTGTTATTAGACAGACAAATGGACTCTCCAGCCTCAAATAATGCTTACCTTGCTACGGTTGATCTCTCTTGTATACCCTGTGAAATGTAACCTGCAGCCCTCCATCTAAATCTTGTGCTCTGTACACTTTTGCTTACTATGATCTACCTGTACTGCTCGCAGACAAAGCCCTTCACTGTACCTTGGTACAAGTGACTCTAAATAAATTAATCTATCCTTCATCTCCAACCAGCTTCTCCCTTCACACGCTTTAACAGGTCCCACTGAGACCCATTCCTCCCATGCCAAGTTTTATGAGGGTCAGAAGGTCAGCCTGCGCAGCTCTGGTCACATCATGGTTTTATTACTGGATTGAACCGGGGCGATGCTAGTTCAAATCCCAGCACGGCTGTTCATGAATTTTAATTCCGTTATAATAACAATAAAATGGAAAAATAACTGCGACTTTTTCGAAATAGTCTTGCAAACCAAACCAATTCGTCCCACCACAGCGCACGAGGGAAGGAAATCTACTGTTATTACCCAGTACGATGTAGTTGTGACTACAGCCCCACACCAACATGGGAAGATTCCGAGCTACTCTGTGAAGTGGACAAGCAAGCCACTCAGATCAGGGCAGCTAAAGGGAGGCAATACACGCTGACCTTTCCATCTCTATCCACACATCCCAGACATGAACTAAAACAAAAGCAAAACACAGAAGTGTTCTGTGCATGTGCATCTTTCTAAGCTGAATGCGATCAGGAGAGAATGCAGCGAGATCATTAATATCCTTAATGTCTGTTGCAGCACACCGAGATACAAAGGAGAAGTTGTCAGCACAACCAGAGGGCAGGATGTTCAAGTACTGAAATCTCGCCATGAATTATTCCTTCTTTCTTTTCGTGATCAGAGCAGCGTTTGAGAGAAACTCTTGTTTGGTTTACAGCTGACCTTAATTCATTCGCTGGCTAAATATTTGGAGGCTGTATTCTGTGGAATTATGAAGTAAAAGCTAATTGATTATGAAGCAGAGAAGGTACACACACACACACAAACCCACAAAAACACACACACACACACACACACAAACATATATACACACACACAAACACAAACATATACACACACACACACACACACAAACCCACATAAACACACACAAACACACAACACACGCAAACATACACACACACAAACACAAACACAAACATACACACACACAAACCCACAAAAACACACACACACAAACCCACAAAAACACACACACACACAAACACACAACACACGCAAACATACACACACGAGACTCTGTGCAGCTTTCAGATGCGAGTAGAGCAGGAAAGAAGCTCCTGCCACCTAAATCATGAAGGGGGGGACAGGCTGGAGCCCTGTGGAAATTTCAGGAACAATGGTCGTATGACTTCAGATACTAGGCTATGCACTTACATCAAGAGCAAAATTGATAAGCTTTGGGGCATCCCGTGTTGCCTACTGCGTGTTGGCTGTTGCCGACAACATTTGATGAAACGTTGCATTGTAGTTATCACCAGGCAACCACCAATCACCATGGAGCCAACATTAAAAAAAAACTTGCTTCAATGTCACTAGCTAATATAATAAGGTAATACTCTGAATGTCAGAAACTGTGTAGTCCTCTCCCTTCCATTAAGGATGACCCTTAACAGTGCTACCTCATTAAACACTGAATTGGTTGGATCCTATCTCATTACAGGTCTAATCTGTGTGGTCCTACCTCATTAAACAAGGTATTTGTGCGGTCCTACATCACACACAGCCGTACCTTTGTTTTTTTAACAAAGATATGGCAGGCAGGTTTATATGACCAATGGTGGATTTTTAACAGGTGTGCAATATCACAGAGCCATAGAATGGTTGTGTCACAGAAGGAGGCCATTCAGCCCATTGTGCTTGCATCCATTCTATAACCAAATGCCAATCTCCTGCTTTTACCCCATATCGCTGCACACAATTTCCATCGAAATAACTATCTAATATCTCCATGGAAACTACTTCCACAATATTATTAGGCAGTGCATGGTATAAACCAACCAACGGTTGTGAGAAAAGGGTTATTTCTCACATCACCCTGGCTTTGTTCTCATATCACTTTCAATCTATTCCGTCTTGTTCTGTTTTTCTTTTGAAACACCTTTTCCTTCTCTACTCAATTTGGTGGAAACCTCACTCAAATCTGCTCCTGGCCTTCCTCACTCCAAGGGAGCAGATCAAAATCCTTGGACCTATTTTTATAGAATATGTGAAGGTTCTCATTCCTGGAACCATTTTTGTGACTAATTTCTGCTCCCTTTCCAATGCTTTCACAGATCTACAAGTCGAATTAGTGTGAGGTTTATTGTCTCACCTACTTACACAAGTGCACTGACCCTTCCCCCTTCACACCGCACTGACTCCCTCCAGACTGCACTGACTCCCTCCAGACCACACTGACCCTTACCCCTCCAGACCGCACTGACCCTTCCCTCTCCAGACCGCACTGACTCCCTCGAGACCGCACTGACCCTTCCCCCTCCCAGACCGCACTGACCCTTCCCCCTTCAGACTGCACTGACTCCCTCCAGACCGCAATGACCCTTCCATCTCCAGACCGCACTGACCCTTCCCCCTCCAGACCGCACTGACCCTTCCCCCTCCAGACTGCACTGACCCTTACCCCTCCCAGACCACACTGACCCTTCCCCCTTCAGACTGCACTGACTCCCTCCAGACCGCACTGACCCTTCCATCTCCAGACCGCACTGACCCTTCCCTCTCCAGCCCGCACTGACCCTTCCCTCTCTAGACCACACTGACCCTTCTCCCTCCAGACCGCACTGACCCTTCCCCCTCCAGACCACACTGACCCTTCCCTCTCCAGACCGCACTGACCCTTCCCCCTCCAGACTGCACTGACCCTTTCCCCTCTAGACCGCACTGACTCTTCCCTCCAGACCACACTGGGTCCATCCCTCCAGCCTGCTCTAGGCCTCACCTTGAGGATCTCGAGACTGGTAGTCCACACCGGCATCACCTCACTTCAAATTGTAGGTAATATTCGCGGGGACTGACTGACTAGTGAGGAATAGACGTTGTGCTTTCAAATTTATTTTCAAGATGTTGAAGACTTTGTTAAGACTTATTACTTGCTATTCCCTTGTGATTGTAGTGAATCTTCTGGAATCTGTTGCAAGCTCTTTGCAGACGAGGGTGTGAATAAGGAATTGCAAACATTTTATAGCTAGCGGGAATGGAGACGGATTTACTCTGGGAAGGAAATCAAGTGTTGACCCTGCTCCCAATGTCAGACTGGTCTTATCCTTGTCACTGATGATGGCAGCTGTGCAAATGTGATCAAAGAAAACTCCATCCATTCCGTGTAATTGGGATGAAAGTTTCCTCCTATCAGTGAGATGGTGCAAAGTCAAATGAACTTGAGTTGGAGGAAATTAAGAAAGCCCTTGACCAGTATGGCAAGAGTGTCAGAACTCTGCAATAAACTGACCATCTCTCTGTGTGGGTTGGGGAAGAATGGAAAACATTTCAACTGACAAAGCACAAAGCTAGATGAATCAATGGCTTCATGCTAATCTTTATGAAAGGATCCACACCCGACTCCCTCATCCTGATGCAGTTCAGATGTCCACACGTGGCTTATCAGCAGGGCTCCGTGGGCAGTAACTGTCCCACCAGGGTAAGAGCTTATGTCCAACTTGGATTTACTTGTGCAAAAAAACTGGGGATAGTATCTCGGGTCAGCTGCCAGCATAGGGTGCCATCCTCCAGATGAGGCGTATGTCTGTGCCACAACCTGCCTATTCAGGATGGAATTGAATGGAGGTTTGGGTTACAAAGAGATGCTGGGACCTGTTTCACCGGAACGCAGGAAGTTGAGGGGTGACCTTACAAAGGTTTGTAAAATCATGAGGGGTACAGATAGGATGAAAAGCAAAAGTCTTTTCCCTCGGGTGAAGGATTTCAAGACTAGGGGGCATATAGTTAAGGCAAAATGAGGAGTTTAAAAACACACGAGGGACACAGAGTGGCTTGTGCGTGGAATGAACTGTCAGAGGAAGTGGTGGATATGGGTACAGTTACAATGTTTAAAATACATTTGAATAAGTTCATGAATAAGAGACATTTTCAGGGATATGAGCCAGGAGCAGGCAGGTGGGACTAGTTTAGGTTGGGAACATGGTTAGCCTGGACTGGTTAGACATTTCTATGCTGTATGTTCTATGCTATAACTACTTGGAGAAAGGACTCTCCTGGTATTGTGACTAACATTTCATCATTAAATCAACACCAGCCACACAGCAACTGATGATTCAGCGCATGGACGAGTTCCTCAGCTCCCGTCCTGCAGTCCCTCCCAGTTAGATTGCCAGGTTCTCGCAGAGTTGAGAGATTTCTTCAATCTACTCACGGTGGATGTGACTGAGAGTCGTCAAACTCATTTTATTCTGCATCATATAAATCACTGCATGGAAGAGAATCTCCACCTGTCAGCATCCTGCTGCCTTCACACCGACTGCTACATCCATCCACACAGAGTCTGTGGTGTTCAAGGTGCTATCGAGATATTTCTGCAGAGTTTGCAAACACGAGTCTGCCTTTTCATACCACATCTCCAACCTCAAGAGATGTTCCAATTATTGTACCACAACTAAACAACAAAAATGGCATTGAACAAACAGACGTAGCATAGATTCAGATTAATTGCTTCTTTCTGGAATCGCTGGCTTAATTACTTTACACAAAGTTCCCTGTGACACCATCCCTGGGATATATCCAGTGATTTCCAATTTAAAAGTCTACAAAGAGATTCAAGTCACTACTTCAATGATCGCCCTTTTTGAAAACATTGCCAATTTAAAATACACATGATGTCCATGCTGAGAATTTCAATCACATTGCCTTCCACTCATTCAATCATTGTGCAGGAGTTCGAACCTATTGCTGTTGCAATTGTTAGTTCTGTGAAACCACAATCAGTTCACCAAAATCGTTCCTCAAATTAATGCACCCCACAGACAACTTACTTCATTCGCATGCCCCCATTTGAGATAAGGCGCACAGGACATATTTAAAATACTTTTATAAAAGTACTTTACGCGGGCAATGCCCACATCCAGTGAAAGAATAGGTTTGAAAAGATATCAAAGTAAAATAGAGCACTTTGAGAGACCCCAAAGTGCAAAAAATAACGACTCAATTTCTTTCCTCTTGTGCTGGTGTTTTGTTGCGACCACACTTGGAATATTGTGTACAGTTCTGGTCCCCATATTTTGGGAAGGATATGGAAGCATTGGAAAAGGTGCAGAGGAGATTTACCAGGATGGTGCCTGGTCTGGAGGGAAGATCTTATGAGGAAAGGCTGAGAGACTTGGGTCTGTTCTCATTGGAAAGAAGGCGGCTAAGAGGGGATCTGATAGAGACACACAAGATGATCAAAGAATTAGATAGACTAGACAGTGAAAGCCTTTTTCCTAAGATGATGACGTCAGCTAAACTGAGGGGTGATAGATTTAAGACAGATGTCAGAGGCAGGTTCTATATGCAGAGAGTGGTACGGGCGTGGAATGCCCTACCTGCCAATATAGTTAACGCAGCCATATTAGGGAGATTTAAACAATCCTTGGATAAGCACATGGATGATTTTGGGATAGAGTAGGGGGAGCGAGCTGAGAATAGTGCCTCAGGTGACTGACTGTGTGGAGTTTGCACGTTCTCCCCGTGTCTGCGTGGGTTTCCTCCGGGTGCTCCGGTTTCCTCCCACAGTCCAAAGATGTGCGGGTCAGGTGAATTGGCCATGCTAAATTGCCCGTAGTGTTAGGTAAGGGGTAAATGTATGGGTGGGTTGCGCTTCGGCGGGTCGGTGTGGACTTGTTGGGCCGAAGGGCCTGTTTCCACACTGTAAGTCTAATCTAATCTAATCTAAACAAGTTGGCGCAACATCGAGGGCCAAAGGGCCTGTTCTGTGCTGTATTGTTCCATGTTCTATGTTCTATGTGTAGGGCTGAATCCAATCTTGAGGCTAGGTGTTGCTGAACAAGAACTTAAAGGTTAATCCATTTTCTTTTTGTTTGAAAATATATTTTAGTGTTTTTAAATCCTAAAAAAAACATGTCATTTCCAGCCGTCACAACATCACTTTGAAATGAAAGTGGGGAATGGAGCTTAAATGACTGGAATTAAACTGTCCACAACTGTCCTTGATTTTTATCCTTAAGGTGTGCTGCAGTAAATGGAAACAGTTTTGACACTTGAATATTATCCAAAACAGGACCTCAGCTTACAGCTGCAGATCCACTGTAAACACAACCACAACAGCAATCTGCATTTAGATAGCAGCCTCCCATACACAGAGATCCCTGAGGAGTCTTTATGAGAGGAGCACTTGAGCCCTGGAAAGGAAAGGTTAAAGCAGAGGTTGTGAAGTACTGTCAATGGGATAGGTTTTCCAAGGAATAGGGGGAAAAGATAAACAAGCTGTGGGAATTCTCTAACCAGCAGAGGTGTTCACACATCAATCAATCAATCGTTGCCGATGGAGCAGCAATGGAATAGGGGTTGTGGGGTTGTGGGGGGGGGGGGTGTGTGGTTAATTCAGAGCAGGAGGGCAGTGTGTGTTGGTTTGGGTACCTGCTTGGAGGTCAGTGCTCAGAGAGGAGGGGAACAGTCTGAATGAGATGGACATTGTAAGCATATTGAACCAGAAAATTCCCAAGACCTTCACTTACTAGATTACCTACAGTGCGGAAACAGGCCTTTCAGCCCAACAAGTCCACACCAACCCTCCGAAGAGTAACCCACCCATTCCCATCTGATCTAACACTAGGGACAATTTAGCATGGCCATTTCACCTGACCTGCACATCACTGGACTGTGGGAGGAAACCAGAGCAAACCCACGCATACATGGGGGGAGTATGTAAACTCCACACAGTCAGTCACCCGAAGCTGGAATCGAACCTGGGACCCTGGTGCTGTGAGGCAGCAGTGCAAACCACTGAGCCACCATGCTACCCCACATTCCACATCATCCACATCCCCTTCCCTTGTCCTGCTGGAATAAACTTCCAGGTCAGGAGCAAAAATCTTAAACCCCTGACCCTCTTTCATTCACAAAGCTCTTTCTACTGTTATTGAAATGTTCATTCCCTACTGCACCTCGGTCTTCCACATCCTTGGTCCTCAACTCTCCTCCTTCTCGTCTTGGTTGTTTCTCCTGGTAAGTCACTCAGTCACATCTAATCAGCAGACATGGTTGGATCACAATGTATACGGTCAAATCTGCCCACAACTCCAAGATTGTCACACTGGGCTAAAATAATCTCCTGCGTCCTTTCTCAAGTGACCAAGTCTCTCATTGAAAATCTCTTCCATCCAAACATCTACAGCAAGTTCAATGAGAGGGTAGACTTTGCGATTTGAACAAGACTACCCTTTCAGCTAACCTTGCTCGCTCCCCCACTCCCTCTTGCCCATCAGGTAAAGCCTTCTCACAGACCACACCCCTGCCCAAGACCCTAATCCCAATCTGAACTTTCTATCTCAACTCTCCTTTGTGTCCTTTCCAAGTTCGTCTCACCCACATGTTCAACCACCTACTTCTGACCCCTGCTAAGTTGCTGGCAGCTTCTTCTTTTTGTTTTGAATATTCATTCATGGGATATAGGCATCACTGGCTGGACCAGCACTCATTGTACATCCTTAGTTGTCCAGAGGGAAGTTAAGGATCAACCACATCATGATCTGAACACATTCCCCCCAATGTCCTTACCCCAACCAGCACACATCAGGCCTTGTCATTACATGGGTTGCTAACACACACATTGTCAGCTGCTAATGGCACACATTAGCAGCTCTTCATTTTCCCAGGCTGGCCTTTATCTGCCCAAGTGTTAGTCTCTCTCTCTCTCTGCTCCATCTCCTGCTATCACAGAGCGATAGAGTCCTACAGCACGGAGACAGGCCCTTTGGCTCAAACTGGTCCTTATCAACCAAAATGTTCATCAACATTAACCCCATTTCCCTGCACTTGGCACATATTCTTCTAATCCTTTCCGATCCACGTATTTGTCCAAGTGCCTTTTAAATGTTGTTAATGTACCCACAACAACCACTTCCACTGGCAGCTCATTCCATATGTGTACCATCCTCTGTGTAAAAACGTTGCCCCTCAGGTTCCCTTCTATTCTTTCCCCTCTGACCCCAAACTGATGCCCTCTAGTCCTTGATTCCCCAACCCTGGGAAAAAGACTGAGTGCATTCACCCTATCCATGCCTCTCATGATCTTATACGCTTCCATAAGATCCCACCTCAGTCTCCTACGCTCGAAATAAAAAAGTCCTAGCTTGTCCAACCTCTTCCTATAACTCAGACCCTTGAATCCAGGCAACATCCTGGTAAATTTCTGGTTTAATAACATCCTTCCTATAACAAGGTGACCAAAACTGAACACAATACTCCAACTGTGGCCTCTCCAACGTCCTGTACAACTGCAACCTACCTTCCCAACTTCTATACTCAATGCCCTGACTGATGAAGGCCAGTGTGCCAAAAACCTTCCTCACTGCCCTGTCTACCTGAGACCCCACATTCAGAGAACTGTCCACCCGAACTCCAAGGTCCCTTTGTTCCACTACACTCCTTTAGGTCTTATCATTCACCCTGAAACTCCTACCTTGATTTGACTTTCCAAAATGCAAGACCTCACACTTATCTGTATTAAACTCCATTTGCCATTTCTTGGCCCACTTCCCCAGCTGATCAAGGTCCTGCTGCAATTTCTGAGAACCTTCCTCACTGTCCATGATACCGCCTATTTTAGTGACATCAGCAAACTTACTAATCATGCCTTGTACCTTCTCATCCAAATCGTTGATATGGATAACAAATTGTAACGGGCCTGAGGCACTCCACTAGTCACAGGCCTCCAGTCTGACAAGCATCCTTCCACGATTACACTCTGCTTCCTACCATCAAGCTAATTGTGTATCCAGTTTGTCAGCTCCCCCTGGATTCTAAGCGGTCTAACCTTCCAGAGCTGCCTACCATGTGGAACCTTATCAAAGGCCTTCCTGAAATACTTATATAATATGTCTATGGCCTTAACCTTGTCAACCTTCCTGGTCACTTCATCAAAGAACGCTAACAAATTTGTGAGTTCACATTTAGACCAGACAAGGTAAGAGCAGCAGTTTCTTTCCATAAACGACATTAGTGAAACAGAGAGATTTTTATAACAATGGTTCCATGGCCACTATCAGGGCCAGGGTTTTAGTGAATTCAAATTCACTGCCTGCCTTCATGGGATTCAAATCCCCAGCCTGGGGACATTCACCTGGTGCTATGGTTACTCGTCCAATGAGTGTCCCATTGTATCACCACCTTCCCCAAATAACAAGTTACTGGAAAGTGCTCCTACTTTGCAATCAATATGTACCCCACTGTCTGAGCTTGCTGTTAGCTAGCCTTTAAAATAGTGATGGAAAAGGATAGACCAGCTCTAAAAGTTGAAGTTCTAAATTGGAGAAAGGCCAATTTTGATGGTACTGGCAAGAACTTTTGAAAACTGATTGGAGGCAGATGATCGCGGATAAAGGGATGGCTGGAAAATGGGAAGCTTTCAGAAATGAGATAACAAGAATCCAGAGAAAGTATGTTCCTGTCAGGGTGAAAGGGAAGGCTTGTAGGGAGAGGGAATGCTGGATGACAAAAGGAATTGAGGGTTTGGTTAAGAAAAAGAAAGCATATGTCAGGTATAGACAGGATAGATCGAGTGAATCCTTAGAAGAGTATAAAGAAAGTAGAAGTATACTTAAGAGGGAAATCAGGAGGGAAAAAAGGGGACATAAGACAGCATTGGCAAATACAATTAAGGAGAATCCAAAGGGTTTTTACAAATATATTAAGGACAAAAGGGTAACTAGGGAGAGAATAGGGCCCCTCAAAGATCAGTAAAGCAGCCTTTGTGTGGAGCCACAGAAAATGGGGGAGATACTAAATGAATATTTTGCATCAGTATTTACTGTGGAAAAGGATATGGAAGATATAAACAGTAGGGAAATAGATGGAGACATCTTGCAAAATGTCCAGATTACAGAGGAGGAAGTGTTGGATATTTTGAAAAGGTTAAAGGTGGATAAATCCCCAGGACCTGATCAGGTGTACCTGAGAACTCTGTGGGAAGCTAAAGAAGTGATTGCTGGGCCTCTTGCTGAGATATTTGTATCATTGATAGTCACAGGTGAGGTGCCGGAAGACTGGAGGTTGGCAAATGTGGTGCCACTGTTTAAGAAGGGTGGTAAGGACAAGCCAGGGAACTATAGACCAGTGAGCCTGACATTGGTGGTGGACAAGTTGTTGGAGGGAATCCTGAGGGACAGGATGTACACGTATTTGGAAAGGCGAGGACTTATTAGGGATAGTCAACATTGCTTTGTGTGTGGGAAATCATGTCTCTCAAAATTGATTGAGTTTTTTGAAGAAGTAACAAAGAAGATCGATGAGGGCAGAGGAGTAGATGTGATCTATATGGACTTCGGTAAGGCGTTCGACAAGGTTCCCCATGGGAGACTGGTTAGTAAGGTTAGATCTCATGGAATACAGGGAGAACTAGCCATTTGGATACAGAACTTACTCAAAGGTAGAAGACAGAGGGTGGTGTTGGAGGGTTGTTTTTCAGACTGGAGGCTGATGACCAGTGGAGCGCCACAAGGATCGGTGCTGGGCCCTTTACTTTTTATCATTTACATAAATGATTTGGATGCGAGCTTAAGAGGTACAGTTAGTAAGTTTGCAGATGACACCAAAATTGGAGGTGTAGTGGACAGCGAAGAGGGTTACCTCAGATTACAACAGGATCTTGACCTGATGGGCCAATGGGCTGAGAAGTGGCAGATGGAGTTTAATTGCATTTTGGGAAAGCAAATCTTAGCAGGACTTGTACACTTAATGATAAGGTCCTAGAGAGTATTGCTGAACAAAGAGACCTTGGAGTACAGGTTCATAGCTCCTTGAAAGTGCAGTCGCAGGTAGATAGGATAGTGAAGAAGATGTTTGGTTTACTTTCCTTTATTGGTCAGAGTATTGAGTACAGGAGTTGGGAGGTCATGTTGCAGCTGTACAGGACATTGGTTAGGCTACTGTTGGAATATTGCATGCAATTCTGGTCTCCTTCCTATCGGAAAGATGTTGTGAAACTTGAAAGGGTTCAGGAAAGATTTACAAAGATGTTGCCAGGGTTGGAGGATTTGAGCGATGGGGAGAGGCAGAACAGGCTGGGGCTGTTTTCCCTGGAGTGTCGGAGGCTGAGGGGTAACCTTATAGAGGTTTACAAAATTATGAGGGGCGTGGATAGGATAAATAGACAAAGTCTTTTCCCTGGGGTCGGGGAGTCCAGAACTAGAGGGCATAGGTTTAGGGTGAGAGGGGAAAGATATAAAAGAGGCCTAAGGGGCTACTTTTTCAAACAGAGGGTGGTACATGTGTGGAATGAGCTGCCAAAGGAAGTGGTGGAGGCTGGTACAATTGCAACATTTAAGAGGCATTTGGATAGGTATATGAATAAGAAGGGTTTGGAGGGATATAGGCCGGGTGCTGGCAGGTGGAACTAGATTGGGTTGGGATATCTGGTCGGTATGGACAGGTTAGTCTGAAGGGTCTGTTTCCATGCTGTACATCTCTATGACTAGCCTCAGCTTAGCAGTAGAAATATACTAAATAATGACAGATAACATCAATTGGTGCATAAGACAGTTGGCCCGAAAGGGTTAACTCAAAAACTTTGGAACATAATTGATATATAACTGACTGCCTCGGGGAGGAGTGAGCCAATAATTCAATTTACTGTTAGTTTTTTGCTGTTTCTACAGTCTACAGTCAATTAGATTAGACCTAGCGACTATCTCTCAGGAGGTAACAATGTCTCTTAGCAAGTGCTAATGCTGTTAACCAGACTTGCGACAATGTTACCTTACTGTTATGTACAGGGAGTCCCCAGGTTATGAATGAGTTCTGCTTTTCTGCTGTTTGTATGAACAGATACGGGTTAATTAGCTCGCCAGTTTGTTCGGACGAAACTTGTAGGTAACTCGGATACTTTAAAATAATTTTTAAAAATGAGAAGGCAGAGGTCAGTTTGTAACGACAAGACGTTTGTAAGTCGGGCGTTCGTAACTCGGGGGCTTCCTGTAATAAGCTACTTCTTCTAATTCACATACTGAAGCCTTATTAGTGGTTAATCCTTTACCACTTAATACGAGTAAGTCCCATAGTCTAGTATCAGAAGGTTTTGATTTTAAAAACTCATGCAAGGAATGTGGGCATCACTCATGTCTATTGCCTGTCCATTACTGCCCTTTTTCAAAAGACTGAAGTCACAGCTGAGATGTACAGTCCTCGGGATAATGTGTGTCTTTGAAAATCTCATGCCACATTCACCAAAGTAGGGAGGGAGAATACTGGCAGATGTATTCAAAATGAGTAGAGGTTTAGGAGGGGAGCTAGTAACAAATTTATTCCCACTGGCAAATTGGTAACAAAGCAGAAGTTGAGAGTTAGTACAGAGACCATTAGAGAAATGGTGAAGGATGTTTATAGTCAGGGAAAGATTATCTTGAACATGAAACATGCCAACACAGATAGCATCTAAAATGTTTCAGATTATGCTTATGAGGGAGCTAAGTATCTGAAGAAGAGTAAAAAAAAACTGAAGTGTGCAGGGTAAGTGCAGGGAAATGAGATTAGAATAAATAATTCCAATTTAGAGTCAGGAGTGGCACAAACTGATGGGCCAAAAGCATCCCTCCTCGTTTCCTTCCATGACTACAATAGTACAAAATCGGAGTACCTAGGTGTTTGACTAAACAGATCAGTAGCAGTAGCCAATAAAAATAGTCATTTAAAGATATTGAATAAAATCCCCTCTGCATAAAGGCAATAAATAATGCAAATATGGAGAAAATCACATTCATCTGCCAGAGTGGGGTGGGGGTTGGGGAGGGGTGGGGAGCCAGAATAAAAGAATTGAGACACATTTGCTGCACAAAGGGGATTTCTCCTGTTGAAAATGCCTGACCTTTTTGCCTTTCATCAGGACAAATGCAAGAATACCAAATTTCAAACAGTCAGAACAACTTATACCACTGGAGAAAAAGGTTGGTAATTGAACATCTAATATGAAGAGTAAACTGTTCAGTACCTCAAGACTGCTTTGTCGTTCGATAAAATCTTCATACGAACATAAGAGATAGGAACAGGAATAGGCCATTCAGCCCTTCAACCCTGCTCTGTCATTCAATAGGATTATGGCAAATCCAACATTCCTCACCAATTACATTCCTGCCTTTCCCTGTAACTCTTGATTCCCCAACTGCTCAAGAATATATCAATCTCAGCCTTAGATATACACAAGGGCTGTTCCCCCATTGCTGTCTGTGGCAAGGAGTTCTAAATACTCTATAAACCCACCGAGCAATGAAATTCCTCCTCATCTCAGTCTTAAACTAGCACCCCTTCATTTGGAGTCTATACCCTCTCAACTGATATGACTTCAGCCTCAGCACCAGTTCCCTGTTGTCTCACGTAAATAATTAAAAAGCTGAAAATCAAAAGCTCATGCAGTTAGCCTTGAACACTCCCGATAGTCCAGCCTCGACTGGTCTCTGGCGAAGAGAATTCCACAGAATAACAACCCCAAGAGAAAAATTCTCCTTATTTCAGTCTTAAATGAAAGACACCCTATTTTTAAATTTGTGTTCCCTCTCACCTTAAACTTATGCCCTCTGGCTTTGGACTCTCTTCCCTTAGAGAAAAGACCTTGACTATCCACCTTATCCATGCCCCTCATGATTTTGCAAACCTCTATATTGTTAGCAATTTTTGAGAAGACTTGTAGCTCAGGTTGATGATGAATATGTAAGTTAGCTCGCTGAGCTGGAAGGTTTGTTTTCAGACGTTTCGTCACCATGACTAGGGAACATCATCAGTGAGAAGTGCTTCACCAGAGACTCTCACTGATGATGTTACCAAGTCATGGTGACTGACACCTTCCAGCTCAGAGAGCTAACTTACATAATTACCTCTACATTGTCACCCCCTCAGCCCACTACGCTTCAGAGAAAAAAAATGTCCCAGCCTATCCAGACTCTCCTCGGAACTCAACTCCTACCTGTATTTGTTGCTGCTCATGGGATTTTCCTGACACAAATTGGCTGTGGTAGTTCCTACACTGAGGCAGTGACCACATTTCAAAAGACTGCAAAGGACTCAGGTCCCAAAAAGGTACTATATAAATGCAAATCTTTCATCCTGGTTTGGCACTGCAGGTGATGTAAATGGAATGTGCAAACATCGATCTTGTTTTTATGTTCAGTCAGTCTTCAGCTTCACTGAATCAGACATCGAGTGATGCTCACTTTCATTAACAAAGGTTCAATAGAGCTTTTTTTAAAAAGATGTTGGATTTCTTTAAAACATATATTTTTGTTTCATTCCAACACAGTTGGACTGAGTGCACCTGGCCAGGAGCCAAGTTGCATTGTGTCTCTCAGCAACAGCTCCATCATTAGTTTTGGCACTCTGTCGAATTGTCGCCAACTTTCCAAACAATTATAGCCCTAAATTCAAAGCAAGCTGCAGCGTCTAATTGTGTACCATCAGCTCAGTCCAGCTGGCATGATGGAGATCCTCATTATTTATTCAACGCAAGCCACTGTGTGTTAATGAGGATATAATGTACTGTTACCTTGAGCCCTTCAGTAAACAGCATGGACTGATGAGTACCTGCTCCCATTCCTGTGAGGAATCGAGTACTATGTTCTTCTCAAATGTTACTGGTTGATTCTTGTCATACTTCTGGCTAAGGGTCACTTCTATCGTTTCACAGAGGGTCTCGCTCTCTCTGTGAGGCCGAGAGAATCTAATGGTTTAAATGGCTCAAACCTGCCTCATTAACTACCCATCTTGCCACCTCTTCTGACCGATTTTAGCCCGATTCTCCCACGTGCCATGGGCGCAAGACATTGCCAACTGCCAGGATAGCCTAGTGTTGGTGCCATCTTTGAACTCCTACTGTTTCCATCCACCCCCCCCCCCACCCAGTTGGCAGGTCGGAGTTGCCCTTCACCGTCACCATGGTAGCATAGCAGCCTCAAACCAACACTTTCTCACAGCCTGGAGCTGGCACGTTTGGTATTTGCTTGCACATACATCGGCCCATTCCTGCACCCATCACAATCTGAGCACCAGACCACACAGCTTACTCTGCCTTACTCACACTAGCTCTTACAAACCTCTAAGTCACATTTTTCAGCCCTGTATCCAAATCAGGATGTGCTGGTCTTGGAAGGGGTCCAGAGGAAGTTTATGAGAACTATCCCCGGCATGAAGGGCTTATCTTATCAGGGGTGGTTGATGACTCTGGATCTGTACCTGTTGGAGTTTAGAAATGGGGGTGGGGTGGGGTGGGGGGAATAGAGTCTTGAGTCACACAGCATGTAAACTGACCCTTTCAGACCAACACATCCAGTGTTTCTCAAATTAAACTAGATCCACTTCCCTGTGTTTGGTCCATATCCCTCTAAACCATTCTTATTCATGGACCTGTCTGGATGCCTTTTAAATGTTGTAACTATTGATATGGATGAGGCCAGAGCACACCTCCCACCCCCCCACGACTTTAAAACTTTTTTTAAAAAGGACCCTAGACCCATACTTTTTTTTTGAAAAGGGATATTCCAGGAGTGATGCAGCTGGACAAACCACTCGGCTTTAAAGAAAACAGAATTTATTTGAACATTGCGAATGAAGTGTGAGCAAAAGACAACAGAATTTAGAATACCTTCGCTAATGTAAAAACCCAACTGACACGATATCACAACTTAACAAAGCTGCTCCAATCCCTGCAACATCCCATTAACACATCCCTTGGCCAAAGGTAAATTCAAACACCGGTTCTGTCAAGCCAGGGAGATTTCAGAGAGAGAGTTCAGGCAAGAAACATCTGTTGAAGCATGGAACCTTTTTTCACTGTAGCTGCTTCTCTAGGTCCCCGCAGTTTCTGACCACTTGCTAAGAAACTAGAACAAACCCTGAACTGGAAGAACTGGCCACTCCATTGTCATTGTTCAAAGTAACCATTTCCAGACAAATTGGTTCCTCTGCCTTTATGCCCTCTCTTAATAAAAGCATAACCTTGTTAAAGGGACCATGTCATCATCACACTGTATCTGCATCTACCATTTCCTCTGGTAGATAAGAGTCAGTGGTGGGTCTGGAGTCACATGGATGTCAGACCAGGTAAGGAGGCAGATTTCCCTCCCCAAAGATCCCCCACATTACTGAATGAGATGGGTTTTTACAACTCGAAATGAGGTAAGTGTTTTTTTTTAATTCCAAATTTGCTTTATGGAGTTCAAATTTCACCAGCTACCATGGTGGGGTTTGAAGTTAACAATAAAAAAATCTGGAATTTAAAATAAAAATCTCTTGGTGGAATTCGAGCCCTTGTCCCTGGAGATTTATCATGGGGTTCTGAATTGCTAGCTCCATGAATTAACATTACACCATCACATTGCTTGCTTAAGAGGAGCAGGTACGGCCAAAATACCTAGCGACTCCGGCTCTTCACTGAGTAGTGATGTGGGATCTTTTCTCATTTACCCGAGGGAGCAGACAGGACCTCAGTTCTTCTGAGAAACATCCCCTCAGCACTTGGAGATGTCAGGTTGTGCTACATATTCCGGTTCAGTGTAATTACAAAGTTCCTGTGTTTGCAAAGAGAAAAAGGCAGAATATCCTCACCCGAAGTAACTTACCGACTCTATGCTAGTTCTGGTAGCCACAGCTATGAATCAGAAATAAAGCATGGATCAAGCAGAAAGGAAAATGTAAAATCTATTGTTAACAAACGGTGTCAGAGCTGATAATTACTGACTGCAACTGAAGCCAGGTACAAAGAGTATAAAGAGCATTGTGCATTACCCCTTGAGATCATTCACTGCTGGGCAGACTGAATACACAGTTGAATAATGTTTTGTTGCAAAATGTAAAAGGAAGTAGCTTAAGATCATGTTTGGGAGAGTTTTCATAATGAAGCCTGGTCAGGCCAACTCCTAAAGCAAGAGGATAACTGGTCTGCACCTAAACAGACACTGCGTGATCAATGCAACAGGCAAAATAAAACTGGAAAACTCCACAGATCACACAGGGGTGAGGGAAAAGAGAGTTAGTGCTTCCAGTCTGTGACCTTTTAGCAGAGGCAGAGATGTGCGGGGTGGGAGTGTGGTGGGCAGGGTGGGGGGGAGGTGGAGGTGGGGAGGTGGCAAGTGTCAAAAATCCCAAAGACAGGTCGTAAGACAATTGGAAAAGCTGTACCATTCATCCCCCTAGAGCCCTATTCCGCCACTCAGGGAGATCATGGCCAATCTGTTGTCTAACTCCATTTGCCTACCTTCATTCCATATCCCTCAATACTTTTAACAAACAAAAATTTACTTATCTCAGATTCAAAATCCACAAGTGATCTAGCAATCTCTCCCACTTGTTGAACACAGGTTGCATCAAGCTGGAAGGTTTAAGAGGTTACATAAATAAAGGCTCATCATCGAGCAAATTCTACACCCCCCCCCCACCCTTTAAGGGATTTGTCCAATCACCTTTAGAAGGTTCCTGATGCATTGGTGCCCATTAGCCTTTTCAGGAAGTGCATGCCTCATGAAATCCGGAGTTCTTTTGAGATTAGCTTCCTTTGTTTCTGATCGGAGGTGCCAGAGAGGTGTTCCTGTGAGTTCCAGCATCATTACAGCCAAGACTGCAGATTCTAACTCACTGTTTCCCCTAGTGTCATCTGTAAAGCCAGGTCAGCAGACAGCACTGCACTAAATGTTCAGACTAACTCGATGGTCACTGCCAACGTTGCTGCTATCTACTGATATATCACTGGAAATGGAATCTCTTTCCAGTTTTCATTTCCCTTCTTCAAAGAAGCCCATCAAGTCTATAGTTTCAAAAACACGCTATTAGCTACACTAGTCCCATGTTCCCACACTAGGTCCATAGTCTTGGATGTTAATGATGCTTTAAGTGCTCTTCCAAGAACTTGTTAAAAGATTGTGAGGTTTCCTTTCTCAAAGAACCTCCCAGGAGCAGTGCATTCCTGACCCTCATTACCCTCTGTGTGAGAACATTTTTTCTCAAATCCACTCTAAATTTCCTGACTTCCATTTTAAAATTATGCTCTCTTCTGATCAACCATTCAGCTAAGGGGGAATATCTGCTTTCTGTTCACCCTGTCCCTGCCCCCCATTATCTGACACACCTCCATCATGTCCTGCCTCAACCTTCCTTGCTCTGAAGAAAACAACCTGAGCTTATTCAATCTCTCTTCATTGCTGAAATACTCCATCCCAGGCAATGTCCTGGTGAATCTCCTCTGTACCCCCTCCAATGCAACCATATTCTTCCTATTGTGCGGAGACCAGAACTGCACACAGTACTCCAGCTGTGGCCTCACCACAGTTCTGTACAGTTTCAACATGAACTTGCTGCTTTTATAAACAATGCCATTATTAACTAAGGTAAGCATTCTGTATGTCTTTGTAACTAGATTATTAATCTGTCCAGCTGCCTTCTGGAATCTGTGGACAAGCACTTCCAAGATCCCTCTGTTCCTCTGAACTTCCTAATGTCCTGCATTTCACTGAGAACTCCCTCACCTTGATCCTCCTTCCAAAGTGCATCACTTCACATTTATCAGGGTTAAGTTCCATCTGCCACTCATCTGCTCATCTGACCAATCCGTTTACATGCTCCTGGAATCTAACACCTTCCTCCTCACTGTCAACCACCCCGTCAAACGTTGTGTCATCTGCAAACTTACTTATCACCTTCTGAGCCCCCCCCCCCCCTTCTCATCTACATCATTTATGAACACCACAAATAACAAGGAGTCCAGTGCTGATCACTGTGGAATAGCTGCACACATTCAGACTATCATTAGCTCTGATTCCTGTCACTCAACCAATTGTGGATCCAACTTGCTCAGTTACATTGGATCCCCTCATCTTTCGCTTTCTTTGCCAGTTTGCCATGTGGGACCATGTCAAAGGTATTGCTGAAATCAATATAAACTGTATCAAGTACCCCATCCTCATCCAAACACTTGGTCACCACCTCAAAAACTTTAACCAGATTATTAGACATAACTCCCTCTGATAAAGCCATGTCAATTATCCTGATCAAACTTTGCTTCTCTAAATGGAGATTAATTCTCTCCTTCACTATTTTCTCCAATAGTTTCCCTACCACTGATGTTAGACTCACAAGTTTATAGCCCCATGGTCTACCTTTACTATCTTTCTTGTAAAGTGGAACCACACTAGCTGTCCTCTGGCACCTCCCCTGTGACCAGACACCAGTTTAAAACTTTGGGCTTCTGTAATGTCCTCCCTCATGCCCCACTATAGCCAAAGATGCAAGTCAATTGGGACCTGGGGATTTATCCACTTTTAAATCTTCCAAAACCTCCTTGCTTCCTCTATCAAACACTTCACAGTGTTCAAACACTTCACAGCCCATCTTCTTGAATTCTTCACTTGTACCCTCCTCCTTGTGAGCAAAGGCCAATGAGAAATATTCATTTAACACTTTACCAGTGTCCCCTGGCTTCGCAGACAGATGGTCCACTTGGTCCTGAATCATCACTCTTCCTAGCCACTCTCTTCCCCTTGTCATACTTGCAAAGATTTTCCCTAATAGTGCCTGCCTGTGTTTACTCATATCGGGAAGGTAAGTGATTGTTATTTAAGAACTTAATTCGACGCCAACGGTCTTATTGCAGCAGAGAGTGGCGGGAGCTGGGCGAAAGTGAAGTTGGAACACAAAGCCGTTTGGGAAGGTAAGTGATTGTTATTTGAGTGGGTGTGTTCTAGACTTAATGTCCTACAAAGTAGGGTCTCCCTCCCTCCCTCCTCCTCTAACCTAAATTAAAAGTCCACAGACTTGACCCAAAAAGAGGGTCCAAGGAAGTTCCTGTGGATTGAAGAGTGAGGCTTTAGTTCAGGAGTCTTTGACAAGGAAGTTGAGTGAAGTGATTACACCACAGTTGAAGAAGGTGAAGACATGACTGCCAAGCTGGTTCAGTGTGCTACGTGCTTGATGTGGGAGGTTAACGACTCTGGTGTATCTGGCTCGTATAAGTGTGGAAAGTGTGTGCACATTCAGCTACTGACAGAGCATATTGCAGCACTGATGAAAGAACTCGAGGACCTTAGGCTCATCCGAGAGAACGAGATCTTTCTGGACAAGACCTTCAGCGAGGTTATTACACCGACCATACCAGAAGAGAACAGACAATGAGGAAGGCAGAGAGGAGACAGGTGCAAGAGACCCCCGGGGGAAGTACCTGTCAGGAACAAGTTGAATCTTTTGAAAACAGTAGAGACAGATGACCCTGCCAGTCCGCAAGGCGGCCAGGTCTGTCAATCAAAAGTTGGCGTAGAGGCAGAGCGGAAGAGTTGGACATCGCACAAAGCCGTGGTAATAGGGGACTCCATAGTGAGAGAAACTGACAGGGGTTTTGTGGCAGCAGGTGGGACTTAAGGATGGTGTGTTGCCTTCCTGGTGCCAGGGTTAAAGACATCACAGACAGAGTGCAGGCAATCCTCAAGGACGAAGGTGAAGAGCCAGAGGTGGTGGTACATGTCGGCACAAATGATGTCGGGAAGAAGAGGAGGAACGTACTGCAGTGGGACTTCAGAGAACTAAAAAGAAGGCTGAAAAGCAGGACGTCCAGGGTGGTTATCTCCGGTTTGCTTCCAGTTCCTTGGGCTGGAGAGGCCAGAAACAGGGAGATAATGGACTTGAATATGTGGCTGGGGAACTGGTGCAGGAAGCAAGGATTTAAATTCTTAGATCACTGGGGTATGTTTTGTGGTAAGTATAAATTCTACAAGAGAGACGGTTTGCACCTTAATAGGTTAGGGACCAGCATTCTGGCAGGTTTGCTACTGCAACACAGCTATGTTTAAACTAAGTAGCAGGAGGGAGGGGACAAACTGGATGTTTAAGAAGGAAATTGAAGGGAAAGTTAGAACAAGGGAAGTCAAGAAAGACAACAGTATCAATGAGGCAGAAACCTCAAAAAGGGATCATGCTGTAAGGTTGAGTGAAATAGGAGTTGAAGGGAAGGGAGAGAGCAGTAACAAATTAAAAATAATATACATGAATGCACGAAGCATTAGAAATAAGATGGATGAGCTTGAGGCTCTTTTGGAAATTGGCAGATACGAAATTGTGGGGATAACTGAGACGTGGCTTCAAGTGGACAGGGCCTGGGAAATGAATATTCAAGGCTACACGTGCTATCGTAAGGACAGACTGACAGGCAGAGGAGGTGGGGTGGCCATGTTGGTAAGGGATGATATTCAGTCCCTTGCGCAGGGGGACCTAGAATCAGGGGATGTAGAGTCAGTATGGATAGAGCTGAGAAATACTAAGGGTAAAAAGACCCTCTTGGGAGTTATCTACAGGCCCCCAAACAGTAGTCTGGATGTCGGATGTAAGTTGAATCAGGAGCTGAAATTGGCTTGTCGCAAAGATGTTACTACAGTTGTTATGGAGGATTTCAACATGCAGGTAGCCTGGGAGAATCAGGATGGTGTTGGACCTCAAAAAAGAGTCTTTGTGGAGTGCCTCCGAGGTGGATTCTTCGATCAGCTGGTGCTGGAGCCTACCAGGGAGAAGGCAATTCTGGATCTGGTATTGTGCAACGAACCAGAATTGATCAGGGACCTCGAAGTGAAGGAGCCATTGGGAAGTAGTGACCATAATACAATAAGCTTCAATCTACAATTTGAGAGGGAGAGGGTACAATCGGAAGTGGCAATATTTCTGTTGAATAAAGGGAACTATGGAGCTATGAGGGAGGAGCTGGCCAAAGTTCAATGGTGCAATACCTTAGCAGGGATGGCAGTGGAGGAACAATGGCGGACATTTCTGTGTATAATGCAGAAGATGCAGGATCAGTTCATTCCAAAAAGGAAGAAAGATCCTAGGAGGAGGCATGGGCGGCCGTGGCTGACGAGGGAAGATAAGAAACATAAAAAAGTTAAAAGAGAAAAAGTATAACATAGCAAAGATAAGTGGGAAAACGGAGGACTGGGAAGCTTTTAAAGAACAACAGAGGATTACTAAGAAGGAAATACGCAGAGAAAAAATGAGGTACAAAGGTAAACTGGCCAAAAATATAAAGGAGGATAGTAAAAGCTTTTTTAGGTATGTGAAAGGCAAAAAAAATGGTTAAGACTAAAATTTGACCTTGAAGACATAAACAGGGGAATATATTATGGGGAACAAAGAAATGGCAGAATAATTGAAGTGGTACTTCAGATCTGTGTTCACTGGGGAAGACACAAGCAATCTCCCTGAGGTAACAGTGGCTGAAGGACCTGAACTTAAGGGAATTTATATTTGCCAGGAATTGGTGTTGGAGAGACTGTTAGGTCTGAAGGTTGATAAGTCCCTGGGGCCTGATGGTCTATATCCCAGGGTACTGAAGGAGGTGGCTCGGGAAATCGTGGATGCGTTGGTGATTATTTTCCAGAGTTCGATAGATTCGGGATCAGTTCCGAGGATTGGAGGGTGGCTAATGTTGTACCACTTTTTAAGAAAGGTGGGAGAGAGAAAGCAGGAAATTATAGACCAGTTAGTCTGACCTCAGTGGTGGGAAAGACGCTGGAGTCTATTATAAAGGATGAAATTACGACACATCTGGATAGTAGTAACAGGATAGGTCAGAGTCAGCATGGATTTATGAAGAGAAATCATGCTTGACTAATCTTCTGGAATTTTTTGAAGATGTAACTCTGAAGATGGACAAGGGAGTTCCAGTAGATGTAGTGTACCTGGACTTTCAGAAAGCTTTTGATAAAGTCCCACACAGGAGGTTAGTCAGCAAAATTAGGGTGCATGGTATTGGGGGCAAAGTACTAACTTGGATTGGAAGTTGGTTGGCTGATAGGAAACAACGAGTAGTGATAAACGGCTTCATTTCGGAATGGCAGGTAGTGACCAATGGGGTACCGCAGGGATCAGTGCTGGGACCGCAGCTTTTTACAATATATGTCAATGATATAGAATATGGCATTAGTAATAACATTAGCAAATTTGCTGATGATACAAAGCTGGGTGGCAGGGTGAATGTGAGGAGGATGTTAGGAAATTACAGGGTGACCTGGACAGGTTAGGTGAGTGGTCAGATGCATGGCAGATGCAGTTAATGTGCATAAATGTATGGTTATCCACTTTGGTGGCAAGAACAGGAAGACAGATTACTACCTAAATGGAATCCATTTTGATAAAGGGGCAGTACAGAGAGATCTGGGTGTTCTTGTACACCAGTCAATGAAGGTAAGCATGCAGGTACAGCAGGTAGTGAAGAAGGCTAATAGCATGCTGGCCTTCAAAACAAGAGGGATTGAGTATAGAAGCAAAGAGGTTCTTCTGTAGCTGTACAGGGCCCTGGTGAGACCACACCTGGAGTACTGTGTGCAGTTCTGGTCTTCAAATTTGAGGAAAGACATTCTGGCTATTGAGGGAGTGCAGCGTAGGTTCACGAGGTCAATTCCTGGAATTGCGGGACTATCTTACGCTGAAAGATTGGAGCGACTGGGCTTGTATACCCTTGAATTTAGAAGACTGAGAGGGGATCTGATTGAGACATATAAGATTACTAAAGGATTGGACACTCTGGCAGCAGGAAACATGTTTCCGCTGATGGGTGAGTGCCAAACTAGAGGACACAGCTTAAAAATATGGGGTAGACCATTTAGGACAGAGATGAGGAGAAACATCTTCACCCAGAGAGTGGTGGGTGTGTGGAATGCTCTGCCCCAGAGGGCAGTGGAGGCCCAGTCTCTGGATTCATTTAAGAAAGAGTTGGATAGAGCTCTCAAGGATAGTGGAATCAAGGGTTATGGCGATAAGGCAGGAACAGGATACTGATTAAGGATGATCAGCCATGATCATATTGAATAGTGGTGCAGGCTCGAAGGGCAGAATGGCCTACTCCTGCACCTATTGTCTATTATCCATCCTTCTTTGCTCTCCTAATTGCTTTCCTGAGCTCTCCCTGTGCACTTCTGATACTCCTTCAGGTCCTCTGTTGATTTGCTCGCTTTGTACCTGATACACATTTCTCTTTTCCTTCTTATCCTGACCTGAATATTTCTGTATATCGGGGCTTCTCTAGGCTTGCTTTTCCTATATTTCACCCTAAAGAGAACATATTGGTCTTACACCTCACACTCAAGTATCTGTGTTCAGTCTTACTTCAGCCAGATCCTGCCTTATTTTCACAAAATCTGCCTCACCCCAATTCAAAAATTCATTTTGCTCAACAATCTTTCTCCTTTCCCATAGCAAATGTAAAATGTATCATATTGTCATCGCTATCATTCAGGAGAAAGTGAGGACTGCAGATGCTGGAGATCAGAGCTGAAAATGTGTTGCTGGAAAAGCGCAGCAGGTCAGGCAGCATCCAAGGAGCAGGAGAGTCGATGTTTCGGGCTTCTTCATTCCACACTCTCCTCATTCCTGAAAAAAGGCTCATGCCCGAAACTTCGATTCTCCTGCTTGTTGGATGCTGCCTAACCTGCTGTGCTTTTCCAGCAACACATTTTCATCGCTATCATTAACACCTGAATTAGGTCCAGCACTGTACTATCCCTAGTTGGACTATCTACATGTGGACATAATAAAGCTCTCTTGTTTGCATTTCAAGAAATCTGTCCCCTTTAAATTATACTACAATTATCCCAATTAATGTTGGAGTTGTGGAAATCTCCAAAAATGATTACTCTGTCATTATTTTTACAAGCCTGACTGAATTAACCACATACCTGCTCCTCAATTGTATCTGAGGCCTATATTAACTCCTAAAAGTGTGACTGTCCCCTTTTTATTCCTAAGTTGCATCTACAAAGTCTCATTTGACCACCCTTTCAATACATCATCCCTCCTTACTGCAGTAACTGATACCCTATCTAATAGGGTGATTCCTGATGAAGGGCTTTTGCCCGAAATGTCAATTTTTCTGCTCCTTGGGTGCTGCCTGACCTGCTGTACTTTTCCAGCACCACTCTAATCTTGGCTCTAATCTCCAGCATCTGCAGTACCCACTTCTGCCACCCTATCTACTAGTGTGAACCCGTCTCCACATTCACACCATCCCCTGTCCAAAGATCCCATTCCCCAAAATGATAAGTTGCCGTCTTGTCCCTCTCTCAACCACGTCTCTGTGATGGTAACAATATCAGAGTTCCATGCGTCCATCCATGCCCTTAACTCATCTGTCTTCTAATGCTTCCTGCATTAAAGTAGAGACCATCGTGTCTTGCCTTATTCTCTTGAGACACCATGTGACTGAACTTGCTCTCCCTTGGTTGCTTTTTGAAGTTATGCTGTGTTGCCCTCTGTTGAACTGTGTCTCTTGCTTCTGTGGATCTAGTTTGAACTCCTCCCAACAGCGCTAGCAAGGCTTTGGTTAAATACCTCTATATTTGTCAGAGAGCCGGAGGTTAGGAATTCTTAACTGAGAGAATTGGATGCTACGTTCCCTCCCATCATCCAATAACAAGATAGAACTGCAGTAACACAATGGGTTATTGGAGTCCCTTGGGCATATGTTGCATCCAAGATTTTCTATTGATTAATATCTACAAGTAGCTCTGTTAAATCACACAAACTGCACTTAAAGGTGATAATTCTAAATGTCACATTCAAATTTCACTGTCAATGCAAGTCCTGGAAACGTTACCTTGCACCAGGTCTTGGAATCCTATTTAAGAATCATCAATCAACAAAACAATGTCATGGGGGTTTAAGTTACAAAGTGACAGCAGCAAGGGAACAAGACAACTTAATAAAATCGACTGTTGGACTAATGTTGAAAAGGGTGGTACTGGAAAAGCACAGCCGGTCAGGCAGCATCCGAGGAGCAAGAGAGTTGATGTTTTGGGCATAAGCCCTTCATCAGAAATGGTCAACCAATACACGCCAATGCTGTTTCCTTTTTCACAAAACTGATCTTTCTGTTCATTTTCCTCACAGTAAGAGAAGGGTCTGCATCCAGACAGCCATGCTTAATGCTGCGTTGTTCCTCACAGAGTACTGGAGATCACAACCTGACTTACAAATCATCACCAGCTGGCACGTCAGGGCACAGCAGTTCACTGGAACAGTCCGTGTGCCCACTGACCCCAACTACGACAAGACAACGCACATTACTCTTCCCTGAAGCAAACCAATCTTATTATATTGAGAATGAAGAGAAGGGTTAGGGCTGCATATAGTTCCCTAGCTTTTCAATTTAATGGTTAACGATTGTAAGTCAAAGATTTCGAAAGCATCCAAGTCAGTCAAGAAAATGAACTAATAAATTCTGCCCTGTCAATTTTGTGTCACCGTTCGCGTAGTGTATATTGTTTGTTGTTTGGTAAAACAGTGTGCAGTAATGGAAGTCGGCCCAAGACCCAGTTCTGTGGTATTCAATTCAGGCAGGAGGAGGTGCTGCAGCTTCCTATTTGAGCTTCAGGCTCAGTTTGATGTCTTTTTTCCTGATGATGTTTCTTGTACATTCCCAAATTACTTGTTGTACAGTTAATTGCTTTGAATGTAACAAAGTTATCAGCAATTATGTCGCCTCTAATTTCGAGAAAAAGCAGCAAAACATATCATCAATTTACCCACCTCCAGTGCTGTTAGTCAAGGGAAGAATATTATCTATGACACTGTGAAATAGATATTTGTTTGATAACTGTGCCATGATATTTCTAGCATCCAGCAGCATTACTGGAATAGTGTGACAGCTAACTTGTAGACAGCAAGCTCCCAGAGACAGTAAAGAACTAATGGCTAGATAATTGAATTTAGTGACAATGACTAGGGGTATAAATATTGGGTAGAACAACAGGGAGACCAGCAATGTTCACCTTAAAATAAAACCACTAAATAAATTATATCTGCCCATGACTTTGGCTCACTGTTTCACTGAAAACAGAACATCTTCCACAAAGCAGGATGGTACGGTGGCTCAGTGGTTAGCACTACTGCCTCACAGTGCCAGAGACCTGGGTTCGATTCCAGCTGTTGCAGACTCTCTGTGTACCAGTATCTGTGTGGGTTTCCTCCAAAGATGTGTAGGTTAGGTGAATTAGCCATGCCAAATTACCCGTAGTGTTCAGGGAAGTGTAGGTTAGGTGCATTAGTCAAGTGTAAATATGGGGGTGGGTTACTCTATGGAGGGTCAATGGCTACTTGTTGGGCTGAAGGGCCTGTTTCCACACCGTAGGTGTTCTAATTAAAAAAAAACAATACCCCTCAGTGCAGTGTTAGAGTTTCAGACTTTTAAACAGTGGCCCATAGATCTGGATTCTCCCATGACAGAAAACTTCCCCTCTACATCTAGTCTGCTGAGACCCCTCACAGAATCTTTTATGCTTAATCAAGTCAGACTAGTCTCAAATGTACCTCTTGGACATTGCAAGCTACAGTTCAATCAGCTGCAATGAGAGTTCTAAACACTTTCTGCATCTAAAGAACAGCTAATACCTTCATCTTACTCAGTCATGGGATGTGACTGTCACTACTTGGGTTAGCATTTACTGCCCCTCCTTAGTTGCTCTTGAGAAGGTGGGTCTGGAAGGTTCTGTCTGATGATCCCTGGGTGAAATTCTACATTTCATTTTATAAAATAGCACACACTGCTGCTATGGAGCATCGCTGGAGGAGGGAGCAAATGTTCACAGTTGGGGTGCCAATCAAGTGTACTGTTTTGTCCTGGATGGTGTCAAGTTTCTGGAGTGTTGTTGGAGCTGCACCCATTCAGGCAAGTGGGGAGTATCCCGCCACACTCCTAAACTGGTGCCTTGTAGATGGTGGACAGGCTTTGAGGAGTCAGGAAGTGTGGTGCTGGAAAAGCATGGAAGGTCGGGCAGCATCCGAGGAACAGGTGAGTTGATGTTTTAGGTATAAGCTCTTCATCAGGAATGTGGGGGGTGGAGGGGAAAGGGGCTGAGAGATGAACAGGAGAGTGGGCGTGGAGGGGGAAGGTAGTTGGGAAGGCAATTAGGTAGATGCAGGTGGAGGGTAATAGCGATAGGTCAGAGGGAGGGTGGAGCAGATCGGTGGGAAGGAAGACGGATGCTTGGAGTCAGGAGTTGAGTTACTCGCTGCAAGATTCATAGCCACTGACCTGCTCCTGCAGTTACAGTCTGCCACTTTCATCTGGTCAATGGTAATCCCCCAGGATGTGGGAGATTCCATGATAGCAATACCACTGAATGTCAATGATTTGATTCTCTTTTCTTGTAAATGGTCATTGGCTGACATTTGTGTGGGGTGAATGTTACTATGTGTCAGCCCAAGCCTGGATATTGTTCAAATCCTGTTGCATATGTGAATTGTTGGGCATACAATAAACTGAATAAAGAACAGAACTCAAGTTGGACAGTGATTGTGTTTTATGGACAACTTAACAAAACTTGCAATATTTGTATTAAATTTAAACTTTGGACCAAAATCTGATTAGTGACTCCATGAAAATAACCTGTGTAAAACTAAAATCATATCACACGCAGTCAAAGTAGTTAATCCAATGGGTCTGAGTGTCACAGCAGCTTCAGATTGGGAAGAGTGTGCAGTATCCAGGGACACCACATTATGTTTTGAATTTCAGGTCTTCTGGGAGGTTGCAGCGAGAAGTGGAAATGTGAGCAAAGTGCTCAAAGGGGCAGGTGAATGAGCAGAAATAGAAAGACACACCCCGGTGAGATTCCTTCTTTAGTTGTTATGCTACTATACTGCTGCCTTTTATCAGGGCACATTCTGCGCTGCTTAAACCCATATTCTGACAGGGTAATGGAAACATTTTTGTTTTAAAATCAGTCTTGTGTCTTGACTCAATATGTTGGCTGCCTCTCAACTGTATCACTCATTCAGATTATTGTGGCTTGTGTGACCGGGTTGTGAACTAGCAATGTCTAGACACCACACAGTTACACTATAGATCACAGATGAGGTGCATCATCCAACCGTAGCAGACCGGTCACACAAAAACAAATTTTTAAATTAGCTTATACTATTCCAACTTTTACAAGGGACATTCTAGCCATTCATCATGTCATTCTGGAATTAATTTCTACATTTATGCTGAGAAGGAATAATAATTTTTTCTTGAAGACAGTTTACTTAATGCCAAGCATTTTAAAGAATAGTTTCCACTTGTTACTTCTGTCAAAGGTTTAATTCAATATTCCCATTGAGGGCTAGAGGTGATTTTCCTTCCTTCTCCCGATAAAAATAAAATATTTCCCACTAATGGTGCCCATTAAGTCATTCACAGGTGTCTATGTCAGGTACAGTGAATGATGCAGCACTGAGTTGGTCACAATGACTATGACTAAACCAATGAAAACACTCTTCTGCCTTTAAATGCACATTAGACAGAAAATGATGATAACTGAAAAAATATGTGCTTTTTAGAATGTTCTTATTAAGCCCATTTTCATCATACTGATTGAGGATGATCAGCCATGATCATAATGAATGGTGGTGCAGGCTCGAAGGGCAGAATGGCCTACTCCTGCACCTATTGTCTATTGTCATAGCCCCCAAAATTATAGAATACCACAGGATAACATATGATCAATCAAGACTGTGTCACCTACCCCTCTTGTTTCTATAACAGTGCAGATTTTTCATTTCCAAATTCAGACCCAATACCCTTTAAAAACAATGAAGTAACCTATAGGTGTGATGCAGATTGTGATTTCCATAAATTTTAATACTGCTTATTGTAAGCCTGAGATTTTTGTTTTTGAGTAGGTAATGTAGATTTTCTGTGTAGCCAAAGTTAAAAATTGGCTTTTAAATATTTCTGTAGCCATGGTGATTTCTTCTGAACCTATTTTTGAGATCTAACTTTAGAATTAATCAGTTTTTGGTTCAGGTTTTACATCTAAACAAACTGAGCAAACTCAATTTTAGCAGTTTGGTAAAGTTTTCTTTTAAGCTTGAGAAAATCACCAATAGCTTAGTAAAGCTAAAAAAAAAAGCTCTCATTTCGAGTTTTGAACAATCTTATGAAGTTCTTGGATGAAGATGGTTGCGTAGACCATGCTGTGAAGAAAGAATATAGTGAAACTAAATTGTCTCATGTTTGTGATGGTTCCCAATCAAAATGTTGGAATAAAACCTTGAAGAGGTTATTTCAAGCTAAATATATTTAAGCACGGGTGTCTGAATAGCTCCAAGAAGCAGCTATCTGAAATTTTAGTCAAAAAGTTAAAGTCACAAATCAACATATGTTCCATTAAGCCACATTTCAGTCTGGGATCTGACTAGCCCAGTAATAATCACTGGGGTCAAAACAGTTGATCATTTCAGGTTATGGTAAAGAAGGAAAATAATTGATCTGTATTTGGATGGTGACTTTCATGTATCAAGTATCCCAAAATGATTTACAGTCAATGAAGTACATAGTAAAAACAGGTGAAGATTGAGGAGAGAAGGTGGAGACAGAGTGCTATTGCACTGGACCATTAATTCGGTAATTCCAGGCTAATGTTCTGGCAGCATGGTAACTGGTGAAATTTGAATTCAACCAAAATTGAATTGAAAGGTGGCTTGATGGTGACCGTATGCCCACTATTGATTGTTGTGAAAACATATTGGGTGCACTAATACCCTTTAGGCGAGTGAAATCTGAGTTATCTGGTACGGCCTACGCTTGAGTCCAGACCTACAGTAATATGGTTGACTTTCAAAACCCTCTGGGTAATTAGGGTTGGGCAATAAATGCTGGCAACATCCATGTCTCACGAGAGAGTCAAAATAACACATTTTATGACACACCTTCAGTACTGGTGGGAGGTGAAATGAGATCTTTCAGCCTGTGGGTAGGGACACTGCCACAGTGCCAGCAGCTCTTCAAAAGCCAAGTCCTTGCAAACTTCCCTCATAATTAGAACACACATTACACCAGCGATTCTACAGATACCTTATGTAACATTCAACATTTTCCCCTTCCCCCTGTATGGTGACATCTTTCTTTGATGATCGTAAAATTTAGGCGGCGTGCGGTCACAGTTGGAGAAATTAAATCAAAAGTGGAAGCGATTTTCAACCCAGTGTTGATATTGATCAATTCTGAATTAAATGCCTTTTAGTCAGATGCAGAATAAAACAGTTTCTACGGCAGGCTGAGGTGTCCTCTTTCTCATGATAAGCTGTACTCAAACACTGTGCAGCCTGAGCAAACATTTAGTGCAAGTTAATGGTGAACAGTGGATGACTCTTCGCCTTTGACCCATTTTTACTTGGGATTGGATTTAAAGTGTGTGACAATGCTGTCGCTTTAAGAGGTTATTTTGTCCTGGTTTCTTTTAAAAGATTGAACAAGAGGTACCGAGCCAACTCCTGAAGACCACTTAAGTAAGCAGCTTGGGAGGCCTTGGATTTTTGTCTAATGCAGCCTGACTAGGTGTGGCCAGCTTTCACACAGGTCAGGATTTCTAACTAGCTTCAGAAGCTATTGGTCTCAACAGAGTTGGAAGCTTCAGTGAATTTTGCCTGGCTGTTATTCTCTCAGAATTTTATTGTTTTTATTATTATTCTAAGTTCTTCTTTCTTTTGTTTGAATTTTCACTATAATGTTTAAATAAATTGCATTTTTGCTTAACGTTGAGTTGTTTGACCAGTCACATCGCATCTGGAACACAATACTTCACAATTACCTTTAAAATAAGAAACATTAGGGTCTAGGCTACCTCCTTCATATATTTTGAGGGGGATCTGGTCTTGTTCATAACAAGTGTTGAAGCCCACTTCAACTAACAACTGGGCTATTTGGGAAGGAGACTTATCAATCCTGAAGTGGATTTCCCTCCAAGGGTTTAGTGTGAAGAAGCAGTCAGAACCACAAAGGCCCATCTGAAGTGGTCAATCACACAAGCAGGGTAATTACCTGCATCGAAGCTTGCGTAGATTAATCACTCACCACTTTAGAAGAAGGTGCCAACTAAGCACAGGCCATTTTGCTAATCAGTTCCAATCCTGGCAGAGACAATTTGACCTATCAGGGTCTTTGCCCAACCTCTTTAATCAACCGAGAAAGGTCATTAACCACAGAAATAAACTGCCAGCATTCATCCTTATCCCTCAAAGGTCATTTCACTAACCTGCATTATTCATCTGTCATTGGTCCAGTAATAACAAGGAACCATCCTGTTGGTCTGGCTGCTCATTCATCGAAAACTACTGCTCCTAACTGGTGTTCAATCGCAATTCTTTATCAGATATTTACTCCTGGTGTTTGTCCATCATTTCATTCACGAGTGTTCAGCCAAGAGACAGGTCCTTAGCTCATTGTCTGCTGTTGCTTCAATCTGACCTGCTCGTTTAGCATAGGTTATTTTTATCATTTCCTTCTATCCTCAGGTCCCAAGTTTGCCTCTGCCACACTGTTTGCGTTATCCTTAACTATGGACTTGTCCGACCGAGCTAACTGATCCCTTTTTGGCTGTCCTCAGCTTTGTTTCATTATGTTGTAGTATGAAGGAAGATGATAATCTCCTTCATTACCTAATCTGCCTCTGATAACATTTGTGTTCTTGCCCTCTAACTCTGCCTTCTCGGGCAAAGAGTCTTCACAGTACTCAATTTTCAATCATATTTAAAGCACCTGAGTCTCCTTCTCTCTTCCTGCAATAAAACCAGAATCAGCCAGCCCAACTGCTTGTTCTGTGGTGCTGTGGAGTCCGTGGACCACATCACATTGCATCTGGAACACAACACTTCACAATAACCTTTAAAATAAGAAACACTAGGGTCTAGGTGTGGGCGTTTGCAGTTCCATTTTGATTTTCTTAAAAACCTCCTCCTCTGCTTTTGGTTGCACTTCAGCCCCACGCTCCTGATCTTCGGCCACCCGGTACGGAGGAGGGACGGCAGGTCTGAAAGACCTCCTCGTGTGTCTGCTCCTGGGCCTGGCCAAACTGACCATAAACAGGTCCAGGCAGCGGGCCGTGGAAGGGGTTGTTAGGGCCGACTGCCTGCCTCTCTTCCGCGGTTACGTTAGAGCCCGGGTGTCCTTGGAGAAGGAGCACGCGGTCTCCACTGACAACCTGGAATTTTTCAGGGAGAGGTGGACACCACAGGGAGTGCAGTGCATTATTTCCCTTGCCAACTCTATTTTGATTTAGTCCCTGCCCTCCCCTTCACTGTTTGATCACACAGCATTGCCTTTTGTGAAGGGCACTGCTTGTTACTGGCCACTCGGGTGTTTCCTTTCTTCCTGGTGGTGGAAATTGAATAAAGATTCATACACCTTGTGTCTCTCACTGTCTCACACCTGCACACACACAACATGGGTGCTGAGGCAAAATAAGCACTACCGCAGTTAGGCAGTAGTGTGGGGGCTAGCAGTAAAAAAAAAACAGGTGCGCAAAAAAAAAATTGGAGTGTCAAAACAAAAGAAAAAAAAAATTAAGAACAGGATCGGTTCTCCAAGTCACACTTTATAATTTCTAAGCCAGGGTTGCTCTTGTTTCAATATTCACCGATACATTCACATGCCTCAGTTAGCATAAAGACAGAATTGCAAACAGTATTTTACTTGTGACCTTGCTAATAAGATACACTGGGTTAAAATAACTGGTTTCAATTTATAATCAGGAGATACTCAACACATATTCAAGTACTTGATTAGTGATGCTGAGAGCAGCTTTCCATTGGCTGAACATTTTCTGTGAGTGGTTTATGATCAAACCCAAGTCCTTTGCCACGTTTGTGAAGAGATACCAATCACTGGCTTTGAGTGTTGGAAATATTAACCTGATTTGCTAACACAGTGGTCAATGGTTATTCTTTGATTAACACTCAGTTCACGGAGTGAGGTGTACTATTAGGGGAATGCATTATGTACATTGGATCTTAATTTAGATTAGATTAGACTTACAGTGTGGAAACAGGCCCTTCGGCCCAACAAGTCCACACCGACCCGCCGAAGCGCAACCCACCCATACCCCTACATTTACCCCTTACCTAACACTACGGGTAATTTAGCATGGCCAATTCACCTCACCTGCACATCTTTGGACTGTGGGAGGAAACCGGAGCACCCGGAGGAAACCCACGCAGACACGGGGAGAACGTGCAAACTCCACACAGTCAGTCGCCTGAGTCGGGAATTGAACCCGGGTCTCAGGCTCTGTGAGGCAGCAGTGCTAACCACTGTGCCACCGTGCCGCCCACGGTGTCCATCACCAGCTTCTGTTTGCTTTTGAATAGCAGGGAGAGCTATTTTAAACATGCCTGTACTTTGTATTTATCCCTCAACCAGCATTGAGGGAGCAGGATTATTGATGTGGGGGAAATGTGTGAATAGCTGTCACATTTCCCCCACATCAATGTTACTTCATTGATTGTAAAACATCCTGTGTTCATCCATGGTGCTATATCAATATAAACCTCTTTTCTTTTCAGCTGGTAATCCTAAACATGCAGGAGAAAGTGAGGACTGCAGATGCTGGAGATCAGAGCTGAAAATGTATTGCTGGAAAAGCGCAGCAGGTCAGGCAGCATCCAAGGAGCAGGAGAATTGATGTTTCGGGCATGAGCCCTTCTTCAGGAATGAGGAAAGTGTGCCAAGCAGGCTAAGATAAAAGGTAGGGAGGAGGGACTTGGGGCAGGGGTGTTGGGAATGTGATAGGTGGAAGGAGGTTAAGGTGAGGGTGATAGGCCGGAGTGGGGGTGGGGCGGAGAGGTCAGGAAGAAGATTGCAGGTTAGGAAGGTGGTGCTGAGTTCGAGGGTTGGGACTGAGACAAGGTGGGGGGAGGGGAAATGAGGAAACTGGAGAAATCTGAGTTCATCCCTTGTGGTTGGATGGTTTCTAGGCGGAAGATGAGGCGCTCTTCCTCCAGCTGTCGTGTTGCTATGGTCTGGCGATGGAGGAATCCAAGGACCTGCATGTCCTTGGTGGAGTGGGAGGGGGAGTTGAAGTGTTGAGCCATGGGATGGTTGGGTTGGTTGGTCCGGGTGTCCCAGAGGTGTTCCCTGAAACGTTCTGTAAGTAGGCGGCCTGTTTCCCCAATATAGAGGAGGCCACATCGAGTGCAGCGGATGCAGTAAATGATGTGTGTGGAGGTGCAGGTGAATTTGTGGCAGATATGGAAGGATCCCTTGGGATCTTGGAGGGAAGTAAGGGAGGAGGTGTGGGCGCAAGTTTTGTATTTCTTGTGGTTGCAGGGGAAGGTGCCGGGAGTGAAGGTTGGGTTGGTGGGGGGTGTGGACCTGGCGAGGCAGTCACGGAGGGAGTGGTCTTTTCGGAATGCTGATAGGGGAGGGGAGGGAAATATATCCTTGGTGGTGGGATCTGTTTGGAGGTGGCGGAAATGGCGACGGATGATGTGATGTATATGGAGGTTGGTGGAGTACATCAATGGCTGTATCGGCGCTGCCTCTTGCTCCCACGAGGAAGTTGAACAGTTCATCCTCTTTACCAACAGCTTCCACCCCGACCTCAAATTTACCTGGACCGTCTCAGACTCCTCCCTCCCCTTCCTAGACCTCTCCATTTCTATCTCAGGCGACCAAATCAACGCAGACATTTACTATAAACCGACCGACTCACACAGCTACCTAGATTACACCTCCTCCCACCCTGCCCCCTGTAAAAACTCCATCCCATATTCCCAATTCCTTAGTCTCCGCTGCATCTGCTCCCAGGAGGACCAGTTCCAATACCGTACAACCCAGATGGCCTCCTTCTTCAAAGACCGCAATTCCCCCCCAGACGTGATCGACGATGCTCTCCACTGTATCTCCTCCACTTCCTGCTCCTCTGCCCTTGAGCCCCGTCCCTCCAATCGCCACCAGGACAGAACCCCACTGATCCTCACCTACCACCCCACCAACCTCCACATACATCATATCATCCGTCGTCATTTCCGCCACCTCCAAACAGACCCCACCATCAGGGATATATTTCCCTCCCCTCCCCTATCAGCATTCCGAAAAGACTATTCCCTCCGTGACTCCCTCGTCAGGTCCACACCCCCCACCAACCCAACCTCCACTCCTGACACCTTCCCCTGCAACCGCAAGAAATGCAAAACTTGCGCCCACACCTCCCCCCTCACTTCCCTCCAAGGCCCCAAAGGATCCTTCCATATCTGCCACAAATTCACCTTCACCTCCACACACATCATTTCCTGCATCCACTGCGCCCGATGTGACCTCCTCTATATTGGGGAGACAGGCCGCCTACTTGCGGAACGTTTCAGAGAACACCTCTGGGACACCTGGACCAACCAACCCAACCACTCCATGGCTCAACACTTCAACTCCCTTCCCACTCCACCAAGGACATGCAGGTCCTTGGATTCCTCCATCGCCAGACCATAGCAACACGACGGCTGGAGGAAGAGCGCCTCATCTTCCGCCTAGAAACCACCAACCACAAGGGATGAATTCAGATTTCTCCAGTTTCCTCATTTCCTCACCCCCCACATTGTCTCAGTCCCAACCCTTGAACGCAGCACCACCTTCCTAACCTGCAATCTTCTTCCTGACCTCTCCGTCCCCACCCCCACTCCGGCCTATCACCCTCACCTTAACCTCCTTCCACCTAGCGCATTCCCAACGTCCCTCCCCCAAGTCCCTCCTCCCTACCTTTTATCTTAGCCTGCTTGGCACACTCTCCTCATTCCTGAAGAAGGGCTCATGCCTGAAACGTCGATTCTCCTGCTCCTTGGATTTTGCCTGACCTGCTGTGTTTTCCCAGCAATGTATTTTCAATCCTAAACATGCAGTCTACTCCCCACCATAGTCTACAGTTTTAAGTTTATAGATCTGCAACAATTTTGTCACTACAGCATATTGTTCATTTCCCAGACAACACATTCAAAAGCAATATATTCAAAACAGTTTTAATGAAGATAAAGAGAGCGAGTCATTCAACATGATATTCAGTGAACTGAACATTACATAACAGACCACAACAACGAAACAGCGCAGCACATAAATTGCTACATTACTAGGATGACAGGAATAAGTAGTGAACATTTGACGGTCTTACTCAGAGGTAGTGTGGAGAATGGCAATGACGCTTAGATGCTGTCTACAGACACTGTTCACCAAGACCCAAGGAAGAACTGGTCTAAATATAAAGGTTCAGAAAACAAAGCTGCTCTTAAGTTTCACATTCCAGTGAGAAGAACTGTTAATTGAATGAGTAAGTCTTTCCCCATTTTAAAACTCAAAGAACTGTGGATGCTGGAGACCAGAAACAAAATCAAAGAGTGTTGGAGAACCTCAGCAGGACTGGTAGCATCTATGCAGAGAAAACAGAGTTAATGTTTCGGGTCCAGTGACCCTCCCTCAGAACGAGGATGGAGAATCAGGTGGGCACGACTTTTCTGAAGAAATGAAGCGCAAGTCAGAAGTGAAAATATTTATTCAAGCCTCAGAAAACACCATTCTAACCTTTCCAGAAAGTACTTCCAAGTACTAATGGCCAATTTGTTTCTGCACTTTGCATTATGTGAACTCATGCAGACATCAAAAGCATCCTTGATAATCTGGGTGTTTCTCATGGTCAGTTTTCTGTTCATTATTGAAAAGTTCTACCATCAGGACCCGACATCATAAAACTGAGGACATTCGTGTTCTCAGCTTCAGATCACCTGAGACTTTTTTTTTATATAAGTTCACTCAAATGGCTGCAAGCTAAGATTCTCAAGTGCTCTTTTTATAACATGAGGTTGAGCAAACAATGGCAAAATGAAGGAAAAAACTAATTTTAAAAATTCAGAAATGAACGCATTTGTTTGTCTGTCTCAGGCCTAAACCCCATGAAAGTAATAATCCAACACATTGCTTCTGCGACCATATGGAAACTATACTGTAACAGAAGTGTGATCATTTGTGCCTGGCATAAAATTTGACTCCTGCACGTAAGCCCACATTTCTTACAAACTGAAGTGATTAAAGTAATCTTCAGTGTGCCCTGGGGAAGCAGTACACTTTGTTTGTTCTGTTCAATACTACATGTAGGATTCCACTATATACCCCAGTCTACTCAGATGATGATCAATACCAATCATTTTCCAAAAGGTCAAACCACTAAGTAGGACTCAAAACAAGTTGTTGTCCACAGGAACAAATCAGTCCTCCTCAACCAAATAAAATTCAGGCAGCCTTTGAATTCGCCATCTCCAGGTTAAACAGAGAAACTGTTCAGTTGTGCTCCCTAGACTGGCTTCCTCAAGTCATTCCTGTTCCCAGTTACAGTCTTCCATCTAATTATGGGGGAGATTGGGTAATTTCAATCCTCCCCCACCCCATTAATTATGCCTGAACACTGCATAACTTTCGAAGTAGGCAGGAATAGTTTCATTCACAATCTATACAATACAATGATCTTTCCTCTAATTCACTCCCAGGACATGGGTTGTCCTTCAGTAGGACCAGTGTTCGTTGGCCATTCCTAATTGTCTCTGAATGGAGTGGCTTGTTAGGGCCACTCCAAATGCCAATTAAGAGTGAACCATCTTGCTGTAGGTCCAGAGTGACATATGGACCAGATCAGATAAGGATGGCAGATTTCTTTCCCTTTCCACTATCAGTGAATCAGATGGAATTTTAATGACCACTTAGGAGGAGTGCGGACACCATTGCTGACACTAGTTTTGTGCATCATCGTTATTTATTCCATTTAAATTCTCTAGATGCAGGGTAGATTGTGACTCCATACCCTTTGCATCATTAGTGCAAACCACTAGATTATCAGTCAATAATATAAGAACTATGCCACCGAATCTTACAATATACTATATAACCTCCTGATGAAGGGTCCTTCCCAAAACAGTGTCTCTCCTGCTCTTCTGATGCTGTTTGACCTGCTGTGCTTTTTCACATTTTATTCACAGTGATGCAAAAGATGGAAAATGACAGACCAATTAGTCTAACCTCAGTCATGGGTAAGATCCTGGAATCCATTTTGAAGGATGAGATTTCTGAATGCTTGGGTAAATAGGGTAAAGTCACCATGGTTTCGTCAAGGGGAGGTCATGCCTGGCAAATCTGCTAGAATTCTCTGAAGAAGTAATGAACAGGTTAGCTCAAGGAGAGCCAATGGATGTTATCTCCCTGGACTTCAAGAAGGCCTTTGACAAACTGCTGCACAGGAAGCTAGTGAGTAAGATCAGGGTCCATGGTGTCAGAGGCAAGGTGCTAGCATGGATAGAAGCTTGGCTGTCTGGCAAGAAACAGAGAGTGGGGATAAAAGGGTCCTTCTCAGGATGGCAGCTGGTGACTAGTGGTGTTCCACAAGACAGTGTTGGGACCACAACTTTTCACTTTATATATTAATGATCGAGATGAAGGAACTTGAGGGCATTCTGGCTAAGTTTACGGATGCTGCAGAAATAGGTAGAGGGACAGGTGGCATTGAGAAGGAGTTGGACAGGTTAGGAGAGTGGGCAAAGAAATGGAGTACAATGTGGGAAAGTGTGAGGTCATGCACTTTGGTTGGAAGAATAGAGGGATGGATTGTTTTCTAAATGGTGAGAAAATTCAGAAATCTGAAGTGCAAAGAGACTTGGGAGTTCTAGTCCAGGATTCTCTCAAGGCAAGTTGAGTCAGTAATTAGGAAGGCATGTGTAATTTTGAGAGGGACGTTAATATAAAAACAGGGATGTATTTCTGAGGCGCTGTAAGGCTCTGGTCAGACCACATTTGGAGTATTGTGCGCAGTTTTGGGCCCCATATCTCAGGAAGGATGTACTGGCCCTGATGTGTGTTCAGAGGAGGTTCATGAGAAATGTCCCAGGAATGAAAAGCTTAACATATGAGGGACACTTGAGGACTCTGGATTTATATACTTGATGGAGTTTAAAAAGATTGGGGGAGGTGAATCTAATTGAAATACTGAATTGCCTGGACAGAGTAGATGTTGGGAATATGTTTTCATTGGGAAGAGACTAGGAGCTGAGGGCATAGCCTTAGAGTAAAGGGAAGACCTTTTAGAATGGAGATAAGGAGAAACTGCTTCAGCCAGAGAGTGGTGAATCTATGGAATGTATTGCCAAAGAAGGCTGTGGAGGCCAGGTCGTTGAGTATATTTAAGACTGAGATAGATAGGTTCTTGGGCATCAAGGGGATCAAAGATTATGGGCAGAAAAATGGAGAATGGGGTTGAGAAACTTATCAGCCATGATTGAATGGTGGAGCAGACTGAATGGGCTGAATGGCCTAATTTCTGCTCCTATATCTTATGGATCTTTCAGCATCTCAGTCCTCACTATCACCAAGTTAGTATATATCCTCCCCTCACTGGAGTGATCACCTAATATTTCTTCTATGGGATGTGCTGCCCTTGGCTGGGCCACCATTTATTGCCCATCCCGAAATACCCTTGAATGGAGTGGGTTACTGGGCAATTTCAGAGGGCAGTCAAAAGGCAACCACATTGCAGTTGGTCTGGAGTCACGTACACCTATACCAAATAACAATGGCAGATTCCCTTCCCTCAAGGACATTAATGAATCAGGTGGGTTTGTTTTACAACAACTTTAGTATCAACCTCAGAATTATTAACTGAAGTTAAATTCCATAAGTTGCATGTATGGGGTTTGACACATGTTCCCATGTTTGTGCCTCTAGATTCCTGGCCCAGTGACATTAATAATCCTGCCTATACCAATGGATTTGCTTATAGCTGAGGTTTTGAATTCTGTTTACTCTAGGCTATATAAACTGTGATTCTAGGTTAGAGTGGTGCTGGAAAAGTACAGCAGTTCAGGCAGCATCCAAGGAGCAGGAAAATCAATGTTTCGGGTAGGAGCCCTTCTGAGTAAGCAGACTGCTTGCTGCATGCAAGTCCTAACCCACCTCCAACTTTCAGTATTTTTATTCATTCGTGAGACGTGGGTGTCATTGGCTGGGCCATCATTTATTGCCCATCCCTAGATACCTTTGAGAAGGTGGTGGTGAGCTGCCTCCTTGAATCGCTGCAGCCCACGTGCTGTCGGTTGACCTACAAACTCACTGAGGGGATTCCAGGATTGTGACCCAGCGACAGTGACAAATGACAATACATTCTCAAGTCAGGATGGTGTGTGGCTCGGAGGGGAACTTGAAGGGGCTGCTGTTCCCATATACAGTTTTGTTTTTACGAGAGATGTACAACACACAAACAGACCCTTCAGTCCAACCCATCCATGCAGACCAGATACCCCAAACCAATCTGCCAGCACCCGGCCCATATCCCTCCAAACCCTTCCTATTCATATATCCATCCATGCCTTTTAAATGTTGCGATTGTACCAGCCTCCACCACTTCCTTTGGCAGCTTATTCCACACATCCACCACCCTCTGAAAAAGTTGTCCCTTAGGTCTCTTTTATATCTTTCTCTTCCACTCTAAACCGATGTTCTCTAGTTCCGGACTCCCCCATCCCAGAAAAAAGACCTTATCTATTTACCCTATTCATGCCCCTCATGATTTTATAAACCTCTATAAGGTCACCCCTCAGCCTCCGATGCTCCAGGGAAAACAGCCCCAGCCCGTTCAACCTCTCACTGTAGCTCAAATCCTCCAACCCTGGCAATATCCTTGTAAATCTTTTCTGAACCCTTTCAAGTTTCACAACATCCTTCCGATAAGGAGACCAGAACTGCATGCAATATTCCAAAAGTGGCCTAACTAATGTCCTTATGTGATGGTAAGTCCTTCTCATTTTAACCCGTAATTTGCAGACTGCAAAGATTAGTTTGTTTAAATGACAGACTCATTAAGATTATAGATTTAAACAAATTCTCCAGTAGAGCACAGCATTAGATCGGTATGGCCTCCCTTGTTTAAGATGAAGTTGATTATCCAAACGAAATAGTGCCCGCCCATCTCATTCGGATAATCGAGATTCCTCTGTAGAGTGATATCATTGTGCAAATATTGTACATTCATTGCATGAAATCTATTCAATCTGCACTTTCCAGAGACTTGATATTCCTGATAAAATAAGCAAAAGCACCTTTCCACCCGCTAAAATCAAGCTGCAAAACTTACAATGCCACAGAAAGGTAAGCAATTTTTAAAAAAATCCGCTGGGTACTTGTCACAACCATCAGGTTTAATTAATGTTTTTGGAGGCATTTTCACTTAGAAATGGCAACATGTATCATTTACAAGCTGTTCCCATCTATGCTGTTAATAATACCCAGCAGGCTATATTGCTCAGCCCTCTCTTTTCATGTTTGTTATACATGATTTCAAATTGGTTTCATTATATATTCAAAATTGAGTTTCCTTGTCCTTTTTAATAATGAACATAACTTGAGAAGAGAAACCACAAGGTTAGCTCTCTTACCTGAGACTATAGTGTACCCAATGCCTCGTGGCCTCCCTCGATCTTGATCGATGGCTGTAATAACCCGCACCGTCTTACCCTGAAAAATAACGGCAAATGCACAACCTTCAAGAGAGGGCAGAAATAAAGACCACACACTTCATTTCTTGTGATGACAGGACGTCCCAAAGAGTTTTACAGCCTTATCACTTTTTAAAAAGGTATTGTCACTTTGGTAGTGTGGCCCCAATTTAGGCAAACTCATATAAATAGTAGTGTGCGATAACAATTCTTTCCGAGCTCGATAATGTCTGGGACACCAGGTAGGATGTCCCTGTTTTCCTTCAAAATAGTACCATGGGACCTTTGGCACATGGCCAAGAGGAGAACTCAATCTAATGGATGACCAGCATCTTGGACAGTGCAGCACTCCGTCAGCGACAGAAGCAGTCCCCCAACGTGGGAGTGCTGCACTACAAGAGTCAGCTGACATCTTGTGCTCACATTCCCTTGGACCCATAACCTTCTCGCCCAGATATTGGTAGGTGATGTCAAAGTGGGCAACAGGGTTTCAATAAAAGCAAATGGAAGACCCTGCACTTTGGAACCATTGGACAGGACACTGCCTGAATGTTAAAGACTTGGGAACTGTCGGGGTTCCAAAGTGACTCGGGTGGTGTGCCGGAGGCTGGAGTGCAGGTTGGATTGTAAACATTTTTCATCGTGTCGGGCCACACCTCTCTGGTGAGTGGACCTAAACACAGACCTTCACAATTCACAAAATACCAATGTGAAGGTCAACAACATCTTACCCTCTAAGCAGAGTGCACTGATTGGTTGCCAAGTGGACCCTGATTGGTAGTGTCATTGCGATGGAGAAGGCACCAATTAGGTGATGACTGCCAATTAACTGCCAAGCATTTTTAAAAAACTGATTACTCAGGGCAATGTCTTGACCAATGAACCAGTGAATGGCTGTCACATATTTTGTTCAGCTGAAACAAGAGCAGTGTGATCATGTTCTCGCTACCTGTGTATTAATGTGTGTGATTTCTAGTGCACAGTAAAAATGGCAATTCATCTTTACATTGGTATTTCTTGCAAGTGTCCTGTTGAGGACAAGGTGAGAAGGTTTGATGATGTGCATAGTTTTTTTTTTAAGGAATCCTCAAGTTCTGTATGACCAAAAGACTGAAATTATAACCCCATTTGTGGCATTTGGAAACCTGTCCAATTATTTTGGTTATTTTAGAGCACATTTCATTTTACCAAGTGCTGCAATGTCCTGGTTATATAAAGGTGAAACAAAGCAATCTCACAGAATGCTCAGAGCTTGATGCCCCCTGGGATTGAAACAAGACTGGTATTTGCAGCTCAGCTTAGTGTGCTCAATTTGAGTACACCATAAATGGCCAACATGAACTATGACTGACGCCAAACACAGTGAATTTGTACAGCTGCCTGACCACTTCCCTGACACCTGACGGATTTCAGCAGAAACACGTGAGAGAAAACCCATCTACTAAAATTTAGTCATGGAATGTGAGCCAGCATTTATTGCCCGTCCCTAGTTGCTTTTGAGAAGGTGGTGGAGGTGTTGTTAGGGAGGCTGTTCAAAGATTTTGATCTACAGACACAGAAGGAACAGCTGATAGATTTCCAAATCAGGATGGTGAGTGACTTGTTAGAGAACCTGCAAGTGTTGGTGTTCCCACGTATCTGTGCCCTTGCCCTTCGAGATGGAGTGGCCATTAGACTGGAAGGTGCTGACTAAGGAGCCTTGGCAAATTGATGGTACACATTGTTGTGATTGAAGTAGAGGTAGTGAATGTTTTTTGATGGAGTGCAAATCAAAAGGATGTTTCCTTGTGGATAGAAATTGAATGGATTGTCATGATGTTCCTTGTAACTGACAATGGCTAGAAATGCTTTGCAACACACAGAAATGTGAATTAAGTTTGAAATGATCACAGAAGACCTTTTCTTTACAGGGAGTCACATTACTGATTAATTCCTTCCCACCCTACACTCCCAAACAAAATTTTTATTGGATGGAAATATCCATAAAACACAACCTGAATTGACTTATATCAAAAATGTCAAATTGTACAATCATATTTTAATTACTGAAATACAAAATACTTCACCATAAGTAATTCAAACAGGCAGCAATGTGTTTCGAAGTGTCAAAGAGCACACGTTGTTTACTGTTTTCTTTTTCGAATTGTAATTGAAGCTAAAATGTTGCTACACTGTGAAAACTACATATATAGGGGAATGAGGGTGCGGGAGGGGCATGACATGTCAGCATATAGGCTAGAATAAACTTGTACTGTTCTTTTTGGAAGAGTTTCTCTTCATCAAGACAACAAATACAGTGAACCCTTCAACACCTTTCAACTAATCAACTGGATTTCAGTTACCCAGTGACGACGACGTACTCTGACTAACAAGGTTGGAACCCGGGCACTCGCTCAGTTCCATCAATCTGTCACACAAACACACACAATACAGTCACCAATTGTTGATCAGAATGGACCAGCTCAGGTGCTGTGGGAAATCCGCACCTTCGCTGTTCAAGAAAACGCAAATATTCAGCAAACTGTTTTAGTCAGAAATATTCCCTACTCCTTGCCTCAGGTATCTCCTTGGCTCAAACACCCTTTTTGCTCATTACTCCAGCGTGCGATGAGGGGGAGGCCAGGAGGATTCTGGAAACCCCAGAATGAAGAGCCATGGTGATGTCGAAACTGGAGTCAGAGGGGTTTGGTCACAAGCCCTTTGCGACGAGGAGTGGGAGTATTTTCCATGGATCTAAATGGCCTGGCCCAAAGCACTTCCAATACTGGTCAGGGGAGATGGTGACAGAGTGGTATTATCACTGGACAATAATCCAGAACCACAAGTTAATACTCTAGGACATAGTTTCAAATCCTACCCTTGCATGATGGAAGTCGAATCAGTGAGTGCCTGCAATTACAAAGCTACCCCCAGTTGAGACCATATCACCATTGTCAATTGTCATTAAAAACCCACCAGTTTAACTAAACTCCTTCAGGGAAGGAAATCTGCCATCATTACCTTGTCTGGTCTACATGTGACTCCAGACCCAAAGCAATGTGTAGTTGACTTTGAAATGGCCTCAGAAGGCCACTCAGTGAAGATAGCAATCAGGGATTGGCAATAAATGCTGGCCCAGCCAGCAACACCAACATCCTATGAGTAATTTAAAACAAAAATTTGTTCCTCTGCTGTCAAAGAGAATTCCTTGTCTCCACTCCAATCTTTCCCCTTCAAACAAAACCAAATCCATATTAAACAGGATCATTGCTCTGGGAATGTATTTCTGGCATGTTGATGATGGAGCCCATCTCTGTCCAACATCCAATGTTTGAACTGCAGCTTTCTCAAGTTGAATTTTTAGCTCCCTCGCCACCTCAGCATCTTCCCACTTGACCACGATCCAGAACTGCTCATTACTGAAGCATCCTGTTGGATCCCAATTCAACTTCCAGCCATCTAGTCCCTCCACAAATCCAACCCCAATCTGCTTGCTCTCGAAATTTCGACCAACATATTCACTGTCACCAGACTCTCTTACTCTAATACTGAGCTGAACTGGTTAGCTGCCCATACCCACCTCTACAACTTTCAGGTAACCCCAATTATTCTCGCCCTTTTCATACCTGATCGCTAATAACATTCATCAATCATTTTTGTCTTCAATGACCTACAATGTTGCTATGTTCCTTTGAATACATGGATGGCCCAAGGCGCTGATTCCTTATTCCAATGGCATCAGGTCATTATAAATATGAAGGGAAATCAAGGTTAAACATGAAAGAGTTGAGAGTGTGGTGCTGGAAAAGCACAGCAGGTCAGGTAGCATCCAAGGAGTGGGAGAATCATCATTTTGGGTGTGAGCCCTTCATCAGGAATCATTCCTGAGGAAGGGCTTATGCCCGAAATGTCGATTCTCCTGCTCCTCAGATGCTGCCTGAGCTGCTGTGCTTTTCCAGCACCACACTCTCGACTCTGATCTCCAGCACCTGCAGTCCTCACTTTCTCCTTAAACATGAAAGACGCAGAGTTTACATGGAACTAAGCCTGTGGTTTTCCTCTGGTTGAGGAAACTTTTGTCAGGCTGATCTTTCTGCCCATGAAGACTCCTTCTTCCCAAAGACACATCTTCTTTTAGGCAGGGTCTCTTTGGCTGCTTCAGCTGCCCTGCTCACCATTGCCATCTGTTGCTGGAGGCCTCATTACACATCCAACATGTCAATTTTAGAACACTCAAACCTGATTACGTTTCTCCATAGTTTCATCCCCTCCCTGCTTCTGACTTTCTTCCAGCTTTATGACTTTTTGTCCCCAAAGAACCTGTCCTTTTTGCTGCACTTCACTTTGTATCTCTCACTGTCTTTGCGTCACCACAGGCAACTAACCTTTCAGCATTAGCCACTCACTTTCAAACCAGCCTTCCATCCACTGACTCCATCTACATTTTCCAATGCCTTCTGGAAGCAACCAACAGCATCACAGACCGCTCCCAGCCCAGTTATCCTCTCTTCCACCCTCTTACCGTTGGGCAGAAGATGTCAAAATTTGAATACGTGTACAAATGATTCAAGAACAGCTGCTTCCTTGTTACCAGACCTCTCAAACATTAATTATGAGCTCTCTCTCCCTCTCTGCGCATTCTCTGCTATTCTGTACTGTACTCTGCGCTCTGTTCTGTGACCCTGGTGCACTTTGTATAGTGTGGTCTGCCTGTAGAACACGGAAAACAACACTTTTCACTGGATCTCAGTACACGTGACAACAATAAATCAATCAATCAATCAAAAGCACTCCTACCACTCTCCTCCAACAAGATCAACCTTGAAATTCAACTCTGGCCACCTCACCTGCTCTGACACGGCATCATCTCCCCCCCCCTCCTCCCCCATTTGTCTCTCAAATGTCCAGAAATGATTTGTTTTTCTCTGTTTAAGGCATTATATCTTGCCATTTTTGTTCTTCTCTCCTGCTCTTGGGCAGAATACTAAGAACTGTTTGCTATCTGATAAGTAAACTTGCTTTTTCTCTAATCTCTCTTTCTTCACTGCAAACTTTCTTATCTATGTTATCCATAAGACAGCCACTGATCCTCACAAGTGTGTTCCTTTGTTATTGCCTAAGCTCCAACATATTAACCTGCAGCATCTTGTATATAAAATGCAGACTTGTCACAGCCAAACCTGAACACTCATTCTTTCACAGAGTCTTAAGCCTGTGAAACCATTAACCACTTCAAGTCTCCTTTTCTCTCACAATCCATAACTCGAACTTGACTGAAGTATCATGATCTTCTTAGTTTGTTAAATAACTTTTGCCAAGTTTGGTATTAATTTATATTATTTAGTTTGGTCTTTTACTTTGATTAACTAACAATCAAAAATTGAAGGAGATGAAAATTGAAAAACCACCACTACAATAAAAAAAAGTGGGAAAATGCCCAACAAGCAGTACAGAGATACAGTACTGGAGAGGAAAGTTTGAGGAACAGCAGGGTCCAAAGAGTCTAATGACTTATCTCAGTGAAGCCTGTGTATTGGGACCAATGAACTGCTTTCCTAGCCTTTCTCTCCACCCATTGCACACATGCCCTTCGTGTGTGTGTGTGTGCACGCGAATGTGCGCGTGTGTGTGTACAAGTGTGCCTGTTTGTGTGTGTGTGCATTTGCAAGTATGCATGTCTGTGTATAAGGGCAATTTTATTAAATAGGCCAGAGTTTTAACGAATATATATGTCAACTGTTCATAATCATATACCTGTAACTGGACTCTACTGATCTGTAATAAATAGGGATTCTTGCTAAGTACCGAAATGTGCTCAATGTTTTCTGGCAACCACAGTGACTCAGTGGTTAGCACTGCTGCCTCACAACACCAGGGTCCCAGGTTCGATTCCAGCCTCAGGTGACTGTCTGTGTGGAGTTTGCACATTCTCCCCGTCTCTGTGTGGGTTTCCTCCCACAATGCAAAGATGTGCAGCTTAGGTGGATTGGCCGTGCTAAATTGCCCATAGTGTAGGTTAGGTGCATTAGTCAGGGGAAATGTAGAGTAGGGGAATGGGTCTGGGTGGAGATACTCTTTGGAGGATGGGTATGGACTTGTTGGGCCAAATGGCCTGTTTCCACACTATAAGGATTCTATGAAAGACAGGTAAATTGGTGAAGTTTACCAATAGCTTCATTTTTTAACCTCCTCTGGGGATGTATACAGAATACTGAATACTGAAACCATTTAAAGAAGAAAGCTAAATGATTATGTCACTACATCCACAGGACGACTCTGCATCCCTTCAGTGAATCAAGATCAGAAGCAAATCAGGGATATGATGAAAATGGGTGTCATTTCCCTCGTGACCAACCAACCCAAGGTGTTCGGGCATGGTTATTACATTCAAAAACAATGGGTGCGTCAGAATACGTTAAACAAAAAAAAAAGAACTGCAGATGCTGGAAATCAGAAGCAAAAACAGATAGTGCTGAAAAAACTCAGCACGTCTGGCAGCACCTGTGGAGAGAATGCAGGGTTAACATTTTGGGTCCTGTTCTGAAGAGGGGTCACTGGACCCGAAATGTCACCTCTGCTTTCTCTCCGCAGATGCTGCCAGACCTGCTGAGTTTTTCTGAGCTGGTTTCTGATTTCCAGCATCCACAGTCCTTGCACGTTTTCATTTAGCTTGAAACCATGATGCCTGGGTTCAAGTCCCAGAGATGTGTAAAAGCATCTCTGAATGGGCTGATTAGAAAATATCCAGAAAGAAGGATTGGTGGCGCCACTTTATCCCAACCTTTATCTGGTATTACAATGTACAAAAATCTAGGTAACGGTGTACCATAGAAACACAAATCTTATTTACTTGTCCACTTTTGGCAAATGGAACTTCGGTTAAACTCATAATTGCGATTTACCCAGGGCTGCACAGTTTGGAGTAACCAGTTGGAATCTGGCGTAGAACATTTTGGAAAAAATATTTTATTTCTAAAGCAAAGTACAAGCTGCCTTAGCTTCAAAACAGCATAATTTGTTTCTTTACAACTGAAAGCAACCTTTACATGGTCTGCCATCTCAGATGCTGCAATTGAAATTCTGGAGCAGTTTACTGCACATTGAGCCCAGCTATCAAAATCAGAAATGCATTTAGGCTTAAACAGTGACATCCATAAATCCAAGGCCACTGACCTTTGTTGGAGGGCGGTGGGTCAGGCGAAGCAAAGAAATAGTCTCCAGGGGCAATCAGTCACTTTGGTAATTGTGTTTTCCAAATCAGCAACTATGTTAAAGAGTGTATTACAGGAAATCGCGGTAATGTCTAATATTCGCCATTCTGATTCCAGAATTTATAGCACATAATTGGCTGCCCCAGGAGATTTGCCTCAAAATCACTCGGTCACAGAAGAATTGATATTCTATTTTCTTAAAGTGGGTAAACTATGGCAACTGTGTCACAGTCTGGCTAACTGGCGTAACCTACTGGAAGGCAATCTCAGATATTTGATGCATATTTCAGAGGCCATTTCAATGGAGCCTAAATATCTACTGCTATGAATACACATAGAATTGCCGTGCTATGGTTTTATAGCTGCACATTCAATCTCAGAAGTGACAAATAAGCAATGTGTATTTTATACGGTTGAGCAGCTTACAGTCTGTTAGTCTTGCATTGTATTTAACTTGTTGAAGTTATCCATTCCCATTTCAAGACAATACTACATTAACTGTGTCTCTTTATGACATAAATCCTCATCTTATAAACTTCTGGAATCTTCTACCCAGTGTGTTTCCAATCCTTTGGGAATTTGCACCCAATTCACAAAGGTTCATCACAGGCAGCTTTCACTAATCATTTGATATGTCAAAGGTATTAGTGAGCAGTCATCCACTTGGCTAATACTGATGCACTCTGGGATTGAAATGCAATACTACATTAATGTGTTTCCTAGTTTGCTGCAGTAATGTGACATCTATATTGAGATAGTTACTACAGACATCCACCTTGCAGTCATTTCAATAAAGACACAGTACAAGCCTGCTGGTCCGAACATGGTGTCAGATATGAGAACAGCCACTGTGTAGAAGCATAGCTACTAAAAAAGGAACACAAATATCTTTTGAGTTGTTACTGCAGTTACAATTATATAATCTGGATGAGACTCATTAGCAAGGGAAACTGAAGTCCATTGCTGACCAGCTGTTCAGAGCAGCTCTCCCTATGATGAAAGTGGAAGATGCTGTTACAGATTGTGAAATTTTCTACTTCCAGTTTGAAGTAGGCGTTGACATGGTCTGCAACCCAGCTCTCACCAGTGGAACAAAGGTTACCATGGCAATGGTACAATACTTCCAGGGGAAGGAGCAGCACCCAGCTGAATAGCCAATGACAACAAACAAACATACCATTAAGAGACGGGCATCATTTGAAGATCGTGCATGCAATGAATGTGCAGAGACTGATGTGCATAACTATCAGACAATACATGAGAACAAATGTCTGCATCATGGGTAACTAGAGTAACTCACAACCTAAAAAATGCATGAAAAGGCGATTCTGTAGTAATGTGCCTCCTGGCTTGCTGTAGTCATGTGAAGCACTCACTGCGGGTGCCCATTTTACAGCGTGTTGAGTGAGGCCAGACTGTGGTCCTCAGAGCTTATAGTACAGTCTCCAGAAAGCACTGCCAGTGCTGACACAATTCCATAGACCATACCGATAAACACTGCCACCCTCTCTGGGACACCCTCCCCATCCCCACTGCACCCTCCACCTTCCCCTTTCCTTACCACACACCCCCAACTAGCCCCTCTGCAGCTGTCTGTTCCTAACCTGTATAAATATCCACACATCTCAGGGACCCCTTTCAAATAGTGTCAGAGTCCCAGACAGATCCAATGTACCAGGATACCCTTCGAATTTGTCTAAGGCTGCAAGTATCCGAAGGTGTATGATTTTAAAAAAAGCTCGTTATTAGAACGTACAGCACAAGAAGTAATTTGCTAATAATTCCAAAAATTTGATCCGAGACAGAGAAACATGATGACTTCACTGACCATGGTTTAAAAATCGCTTTATAATGCAAACTGTAATAGGATTGCAGCTCAGCAATAATGTTGGAATTGCTTTGTAATAAAATCATAATCCATCAGCAAGTTCTAAATACTCACTTTACGTTGCAAATTTAAAAATGCAAATTAAAAAATAAATGCCCTCTCCTAAAGCTGCCAGTGGTGTTAAAAAGCTGTTCTGAATCTGATTGATAGCACTATCCCACAAGGGACATGTGTTTTCATTCTGCAGGCTATATATTAATGATTGACTCATTGTGAGGTTTTGTTCATACAATGGTTTGTCGTTATGTACTCTAACATTCTGAGAGGAATTAAATTGTTTCTGAGCAATTATAGGACAGTATAAAGATGTAAAAGCACTTCAATTACCCATCGATAGAAAACTATAACCATGAACAAAGATTCCAAGTGGGAATTTTTAAAAATATTTAATATATGATCTATTCTCAATGTCAGGGTGTTGCAGAACGCATTACAGCCAAATTAAGAACTTGTGAAATGTCAGCACTGCACTGTAGGAAACAAGGTGGTCCACTTGCATACAGTCAGCTGCCACAAATTAAAACAAAGACAAGATTGATGCCTCAGTGATGTTGGCTTAGGGATAAATACAGGGCAGGAAATGGGGAAGGGAACCAGGTTCGATTCCAGACTTGGGTGACTGTCTGTGTGGAGTTTGCACATTCTCCCTGTGTCTGCATGGGTTTCCTATGGGTGTTCCAGTTTCCTCCCACAGTCCAAAGATGTGCAGGTCAGGTGGATTGGCCATGCTAAATTACTCAAAGTGTCCAGGGTTGTGCAAGCTAGATGGGAAATACCAGTTTACACTAATTGGGTGAGGGGTGTGTATGGGTGGGATGCTCTTCCGAGGATCAGTGTGCACTCGATGGGCTGAATGGCCTCTTTCCTCACTGTTGGGATTCTACGATTCCAAAAGATGCTTCACTAAACTGTGATGTGCGCAAGGCATTCTGACATCATGCAATCTGCTGGATAAAAGCTTTCCTTTGCGAGGTTCACTGATTGTGAGCAGCTATTTTCACATTGACACTATCAGGAAATTTAAAGTAAGAGTCAAGGTATCCCAAAAACTGCCCGTCATGACTAAATGTCCAATTTGCTGTTGACTTGAAAGAGTGAATACATATTCTTAGTTGAGCTTTGCATAGCTTAAGTCTTTGCTGAGACAGCACATCTTTCCACATTGAACTCTTGTCTTAAAGAAAATACAAATGTCAAATAATCTTAGAGCAAACTAACTTACAATGAAACAAAGTCATCCTGGATATTGTGATGGCAAATAGCAATGTTAGTTAAGTGGATGGATCTGACTAAGGTCTGACCTGAATTCCCCTTCTCCACCTCCTTACTATCTGATCATTTAACAATGGTCCCTCTTCCACCCTCTGAACTCACGTGTCTTTGGAATCTAACCGTGCTGTTCTATTCCAAACTTCAGCCCCAAGATGTTCTCATTTCTCTCTATCTCCTGTTCGATTCGGTATGTGACAGTGTCGGCCCTTTTGGGCTGTTTGAGCTGAACCGTAGCAGCAGCAGCTTCAGTAAGGTAACCATCCCCTTTTCATCTTGCCTCCACATCTCTCCGGACCCACATAAACCCGACAGGGAATGGGTCTGGAATAAGGATGAGAGATCAATAGTTTAAAAGGCTTTGAGATAAATTACCCGGGTGCAGAGGTTTTCCAAACTGGGGGAAAAGAGCATTCAAACAAAGGATTGGGTCACCATATGAAAAGAATAGCCAAAGAATGGCATAATCAGCCACTGCTAGTGCAGCGGGACATGAGCAATAATTCACAGTGCAGAAAATATATCACTACATCAAATTAGACAAACACAGCCACAGGCTTTGCATAGAGATCAGATCGAACTACATGATATACAAGAAGCAGCACACAAACAGCTGGTGCATGCATTGTGACAGAATCCCTATAGTGTCGGAGCAGGCCATTCAGCCCATCACACCCACTGAAGAGCATCCCACTCAGATCCACCTCCCTATCCTTGTAACCCCGAATTTCTCATGGCTCATCCACACACCTTTGCACATTGTGGGCAATTTAGCATGGCCAGTCCACCTGACCTGCACATCTTTGAACTGTGGGAGGAAACCGGAGCACCTAGAAGAAACCCACGCAGACACGAGGAGTATGCCTGCGTGGATTTTGCACACAGTCTCCCAAGGGTGGAATCCAACCCAGGTCCCTGGCACTGTGAGGCCATGTAACAGAATATACTCAGACATACTGTATTTAAAACAGAGAGCCATCAAACTTTCTTGACCGGAAGCACCTGGGATAAACTTTAATCTTGCAAAAGACTTGTACAACAGACCTTCTGTTAATGTAACATTTGAAGGACATAGCTGATTGGGCTTCATTGATACTTTAACACTTTATCTTTACTATTTATTCTAATTATCTTTAAATATTTAATGATAAGGATTAATGGTATGCTGAGGAAGGCTGTACACAAAAATCAGGACAGTAATGAGGTGATTAACTGAAACACCTCAGGAAGATTTCCTTTGAACTAGGTGGTCTGTGAAGCATGGGAGCAGTGTATTTCAATCCTGCGAATAAGAAGTATATCTCTGTTGATCACCAGTTTAAAGCGTACGCTACAGTCTACCCTTGGAATTACACAGTTGTGTAGATTCCATACCACATGCATAGACTGAAACATCGATCTTTAACAGTGAAATCAACACAATCACCCAATGCTGAGCGTAACTTCATGTGAGAGCAAAAGGGTCATAGAAGGTGTGAGTTATAAGGAAAGTTTGGATAGGCGGGTTTTTTTTAAACTGGAGTGTGGAATTTGAGAAGCGACCTTATAAAATAATGAAGAGTAGAGGTAGTTTGCTTTTCCCCAAGATAAGGAGCTTCAGGACTAGGGGCACATTTTTAAGGTGAGAGGAGAGAGATTTAAAAACGACACAAGAGGCAAATGTTTTACACTGCATGTGGAATGAACTTCCTGAGGAAGTGATGGATGCAGGTTCAGTTACAACATTTAAAAGACATTTGGATGGATACATGAATAGGAAAGATTTGGAGGGATATAGACCAGGAGCAGGCAGCTGGGACTAGTTTAGTTTGGGATTATGGTTGGCATGGACTGGTTGGGCCGAAGGGTCTATTTCTGTGCTGTATGACTTCATGACTATGAAATGCCCTCCCTAGCGTACCCATTACAAGCACCATTACTAATACCCAAACACCTTAATCTTCCCCTATTTTAGGAAAGATCTTCACTTGATAAACAAGATGAGGTTTAACCTATCCTGTCTCTCAGAAATGACTAATTATTTCACATGCAATAAATCACATGCATCTGTGAAGACAGTTACTGTGTTTTGCTACATTCCACACACCAGTGATATCACAGCAGTAATAAGGTACATGGCCAGCTCATCTGCTCTGTCTGACATTGTTTTAGAAGAATCGTTTGTCTTAACTGTGAGAAACTCCTGTTCTTTCTGAAACACCCATTGAGTTAACATCTAAAAGGTAAAGTTGCTACAGTCCTACCACACAAGAAAAAGAGAGAGAGAGAGCCCACAAGAGAAAGAGAAAGAGAGAGAGAGAGAGAGAAGAACTACTGGTGGTATAACCTGAGAATCATCATGTCATCATGCCTCAGGTGAGGGGAGAGACAGAGATGGTGACCTTCATGGAGAGGTGAGAGTGTAGCTGGAGGGTAAGGAGGTGAAGGGAGGGGTGGGGCTGGGGTGATTGTTGGAGAATGTGGAGGGTGTGGTAGAGGGGTGGAAGGTAGTTGGAGGGTGAGAAGGAATGGTGGAGGGTTTGGGAACGAGAGTGAAGGGTTAGGGCTTGGTGAGGTGGCACAGTGGGTACAGTTGTCAAGGGGTTGGGGAGTGGAAGTGGAGGGGTGAGGGTACTGCCAGACTAAGCATACTGATTGGTCCTGGATGGTGTCAATTATCTCACATAACACATGCTATCTCTATGCTACCCTAACGATTTAATAGTTTCAGATCAATAATTCAATATTGACCTAGATTAGATCTTCAGCTGCCACAGGAGGAGTTAATATCATTCCTTTGGATTGAGGTAAGCCTATACAAGCACATGAGTCTTGAAGCACCATGGTAATGTCCCTACCTCTGGGCCAGAAGTGGGTTGAGTCCCAGAGGTGTGTCATTACATACCAGTTATTATCAAAACTATTGGAATAAAATAAACCTCCAATTATCCTCATGTCCAGTTCAAGATTTTACAAAAATAGGGCTCAATCTTTACCACTGAGGTCACTGTTGCATTCTGGGTTACACAAGGTATAGTGGTGCTCCCACCACTGGCAGGATGCCGTAATTACAGTGTGTCAAATTTACAATAAGAGTTTACATGGCAAGGAGAACATGCCAGGATACTAATCGAAGTAATCCTCATCTAACATTCATTTCCAAATATCACCCACAATGGAGGAGACATACAGAAAACTGCTACTCACAGGAGGGGAGTTCTCGTAAATGTTTGTGCTGTAAGGAAGATTTACAAATATAGGATCCATATCCTGGATATCAGTAATGGTGATTGCGAGGTTAGCCAGTGTAGAGAGAGGATGGTCTTTGTCCTGGTCCTGAAATAAAGAGAATAAATCTTCATGTAAATGAAATTATTTCCATGTGTTCGTTTGTTTCTGAATTTTGTAATCATGCAATTTATTTTGTAAACATTGATGGAAAAAAATATTGATTTGTCTAACATAATAATTTTATATCCAAACTGACCCTATTGAATTGCCCTTTGGGTGCAGTGAACTATCAGGTTTGGATCACAACAGTACATTACAAAACAGCAATGGGATGGACTGCCAATAATCATTATAGTGATGTTATTTAGGGGAGAGGATTTGCCCAGGACACATGCAGAACATCCTGACCCCTCTCTGTACAGCTTTGGTCCCCAGCTTTAAGTAAGGATGTACTGGCATTGGAAGCAGTTCACAACAGATTCATTATGCTCCTGTGGGGATAAGGGTTGACTTATTAAGAAGAGCTAAATGGGTTAGGCACTGAATGATTTAAGAAAGAAACATAGATTTTGAGAAGTTAATGATATGGTATGGAGAGAGACTGGAAGTGTGGAGACAGAAGATTAGTCATGATCAGATTGAATGGTGGGGTAGAGTTGATGGGCAGAATGGCTGGCTCCTGCACTTAATTTATACATCAATATTCTTCTGTGTATTTAGATGCATGGCTAATACAATACATCAATGACATAAACTAGACTGAAGATGCTGGAGATTAGAGTCAAGATTAGAGTGATGCTGGAAAAACACAGCACGAGGAATAGGAGAATCTTCCTGATTTTCGGATGCTGCCTGACCTGCTGGGCATTTCCAGTACCACTCTAATCTTGACTCTAATCCTAATCATCAATGACATCAATCCATTCTCATTTGGTTTTTACGTTACACTAACCTAGTTACAAGTGACACATTCTTGGACGATCATAAAACAGTTATTAAGGTCCTTTTCAAGCAAACTTTGCACGTTGTTCAAGAAAAAGGCTCCAGTGCGAGATGTAAACAAGTTGGCAGTATGCACAAACAGACGTTAAAGGGTGAGCTGTGTTTCTTTGAGAGATAACACTGGTCTAGTGTGTGACGGACGGCAGAAAAATAATTCATAAGAAACCTGTAAACCTCATTTCACATCTAAGGTTAATCCTTATTGGTTGACCTGTCTTTAAATTAAAAGGTACTCATGAGGGCTTATGATAAGCAACCGATCTCAGTGAAAGCTATTGGCCATTGAACCAACACATAGCAACTGACTAAATAGTATTGAGTTTGGTCTGTTTAATTTTCGCAATTTTCATTTCACGGAATTCAGTCACTGGGAATCAGTCGTACCTTAGACTTGTGACTCAGGGCTTAAGACTTGAAGCTCCCTCTATTACCAGCCTATATTTCACCGAGCTCTGGGAGTAAGCTGATGTTGTGTCAGATTTTGTACGTAGCTGGGATGCTTCACCCACGTGTTCAATCGCAGTCACGACATTGCAAACCACAAAAACCCTGACCTAACCCAATGTATCTGGATTAGTGGTGCTGGAAGAGCACAGCAGTTCAGACAGCATCCAAAGTGCAGCGAAATCGACGTTTCGGGCAAAAGCCCTTCATCAGGAATAAAGGCAGTGAGCCTGAAGCGTGGAGAGATAAGCTTGAGGTTTTTACCTAACCCAATGTACAACATTCATATTTTCGTGGGCAGAACCTTTACTTGGAACAGGATTCATTGCTCCCTCCCCTATCACTGCATACAGGAAAATGGTCAAGGTTAGCCACCCATGGCTCTATCACTCTCAGTCTCAGCCTTGAGCCCACAGATTGAGGCCTGAAGACCCAGCCCAGAAACTCAAAAACACAAAGAATAAATCTTGACTGACATTCCGACTGCAGCGCTGAGGGTAAGTCATACTGTCACTTGTACTTCCTCTCAAATGAGATGTTAAAACTCTCCATGGGTTATTCTGAACAACTAGTCACACTCTAAGGTATCTCTCGGGCAGTCTTTTATTTTTCATTCATCCACGGGATGAAGGCATCTCCGGACCAGACCAGATAAAGATGGCAGGAAGGACATCAGTGAGACAGATGGGCTTCTCTTGACAATCCACAATGGATTCATGGTTATCAGAGACTCTTATTGCTAGATTTTTATTGAATTCAAATTCCACAATCTGCCATGGGAGATTTCGAACCCCGGTCCCTGGAATATTTCCTCAGTCTCTGAGTTAATAGACTAATGATAAGACAATTGCTACCCTTGATCTTTCTAGTGAAGTGTGGAAATAGATTACTGAGTGAGTATCAGATTGAATCATAGAATCTCTGCAGTTGAAAGCAGGCCATTTGGCCAATCGAGTCTACACCAACCCATCAAAGTGCACCCCACCTACACCCACCCCTGTAACCTTACATTTCCCATGGCCCATCTACCCAGTCTTTCCATCCTTGGACACTACAGGGCAATTTCGCATGGCCAATCCATCTGACCTGCACATCTCTGGACAGTACAGGGGTTTAACATGGCCAATCCACCTAACCTGCACATCTCTGTACTGCAGGAGGAAACTGGAGCACCCAGAGGAAATTCCATGCAGGCATGGGGAGAATGTGCCAACTCCACACAGATAGTCACCCAAGGGGAGAGTCATTCCCAGGTGCTTAAGGCAACAGTGCTGACCACTGAGCCAACATGCCACCTGTGGAGGGAATGAATTTAGGTGGACAGGTGAGGCCATATTATTTTTTGAACAGGGTTGTGCAAATGGCCTGATCTTTGACAGTTGGCTGAGGCTGGAATTGAACACGGGTACCTAGCACTGTGAGGCAGCAGTGCTAACCACTGAGCCACTGTGCCACGATAAGAGTTTCCTGTGCAGAAATTGGCTGCCCCATTTCCTACCTTGATATCGTACTTCAAAATATTTTATTAGTTCTAAAGAGGTTTCAGACACCCGGAGGTCATGAAAGGTGCTGAGTATATGCAAATTTATTTTACTCTCTGGAAGTCAGAGGACAAATTTAGCCATTGTAAATGAACGTCTCAAATGCATCGAGTCAAACTGAATATTTTGTCTCTGGTGACAGAAGTCATTAGTGACTGCTAATTAAATTTTAAGTAAATGAATAATAGATGTCACCAACTGTGGGGTTATTTGTCACTTCCTCTGATTAATACGTTCACATTGGCAAAGAACAAAAACAAATCACCTGCCAACTCGGCCTGTTGCAAAAGCAGCAAATGCACACCCATTAAACTTAAAAAATTCTGATTAGTTTATGTAAAACTTTTCCTATTGATTTTCTTCAGATGTTGTTAGTGATTTACCATATTTGATTTCCTCACACCAGATGCTCCCTGCCTATCTCTTTTTGCACTGAATCAATAAAATACCCATCAACTATCAGGCTCGTTCTATAGATGGCTCACTCTAAATCTCTGCAATTTATTAAATTGCTCACCTCTTCAGAGCCCCTTCTAAATCTTGCAACATATTTTGTGTTTTCTAAATCTGCTGCTCCACGTCCATTTGATCTCTAAGCCAACTACGGCTCAGTGGTGGTTTTGGGGGGGGGGGGGGCACTCTGGTTTGAAGTCAGATGGTTGTAGACCCAAGGCCTGTTCCAGGGACTGGTATATATAAGGACCTGCTACCATAGCCCACATCTACCTCCTTCCACCTATCACATCTCCATTGCCCCTCCCCCAGGCCATATAACCCAGGCCAAAACTGCCTGACTTTTATAGAACCATAGAATCCCCACAGTGTCGAAAGAGGCCATTCACCACTGACACGATAATCAGCATTCCACCCAGACCCAGCCCTTACCCTATCTATGCTACCCTGCATTTCCCATGGATAATCCACCTAGCCTCCATATCCCTGAACACTATGGACAATTCCCATGGCCAATCCACTTAACCTGAGCATTTTTGGACTGTGGGAGGAAACCGGTGCACCCAGAGGAAACCCATGCAGACACAAGGAGAATGTGCAAACATCTGCTGGAACCCAATCAGGGATTCAGCAAAGTGCAAGCTCATCTGCTTCACTCATGTAGGGAAGGACATCTGCTGTCCTTACCTGGTCTGGTCTACAAGGGTCTCCCAGACCCAGAGCAACATGGTTCACTGTTCACTGTTCCCTGGGCAATTAGAAATGGACAGTAAATACAGGCTTAGACAGCAACACCCAAATTTCACGAGTGAGTAATATTAGAAAAAGCAGGAGATTAAAGTCAACCTTCCCCTGCTCCAGGGTAATGCATGTTAACAATTAAACACCCTCCTATCATGCAGGACACTGAAGAACAAGCAAGTTCATACCGTTCCATTGACTTGTAGCTGGTAGGCTCGGGTGGTCTCGTAATCCAGTGGTCTTTGCACAGTTACAACTCCCCGGGCACCATCAATGGAAAAGAAGCGTGATGGAGGTTGGAAGGAATAGAGCACACTGCCACCCGTGCCCTGGTCCCGGTCTGTCGCGTTCACTATGAAAATCGGGGTCCCTGTAGGGGTGTTCTGGTGGTGGGGTGGGGGGGCGAGGTAAGGAAAGGTACCAAAATTAGAAGGGTGAAATGACAAAAACACATTCAAAGAAGAATTCCATATATTCTGTCCTTTGAATTCTGATGACACTCAATTCAAAGACAAAGCATCTCAACATCACATAGTGTTCCTTCCACATTCTTCTCTAGGAGTATAAGAAAATGGATATTTGAGGTTTTTGAGGTCTGTTTTCTATTCAATAAGATCACAGTCAATCTTTGACCTCAAACCCAGCTTCCTACAGTATCCCTGTATGTCTCAATTACCACAGCAATTGACCTTAGTCTTATAAAAAGTCAACCACTGTGTATCTCCAGCTGTCTAGAACGGAGAATTTTCAAGATTCACAAACTTTTGAGTGAACATATTTCTCTTCATGTCAGTCTCAATGGTTTCACTCAGACTTGGGGAAACACCCTCCCGGCATTTACCATGTGTGGGCCCTTGGAAAATGTCACACTTCTCAATTAGATCGCCTCTCACTCTTCCAAACTCCAGGCTAAAAAAGTCTAACTTACATGGTTTTCCTCACAGGAGAATATCCCTCACCTCAGCAATCAGTCTGGTGAACCTTCCCCCAACCTCGGGTGGGAATGTAAATGTTGTAAGAGTGTGAACACGTTGGAGATGGCGCTGAAATGTTTCACAATAATTGTTCTGGGGATGAGAAGCTTCAATTGCATGGAGGAGTTGGTAAAGGGATGTAAGCTTGCTCGCTGAGCTGGAAGGTTCATTTTCAGATGTTTCGTCACCATACTAGGTGACATAATCAGTGAGGCTCTGGTGAAGCACCGGTGTTATGATTAGATTACTTACAGTGTGGAATCAGGCCCTTCGGCCCAACAAATCCACACCGACCCGCCAAAGCCCAACCCACCCATTCCCCTACATTTACCTAACACTACGGGCAATTTAGCATGGCCAATTCACCTGACCTGCACATCTTTGGACAGTGGGAGGAAACCGGAGCACCCGAAGGAAACCCACACAGACACGGGGAGAATGTGCAAACTCCACACAGTCAGTCGCCTGAGTCGGGAATTGAACCCAGGTCTCTGGCGCTGTGAGGCAGCATTGCTAACCACTGTGCCACCGTGCCGCCCTATGGTTTCTATTTGTGTGTTTAGGTTTCCTTATGCTGGTGATGCCATTTCCTGTGTTGGTGACATCATTTCCTGTTCCTTTTCTCGGGGGGTGATAGGTGGGATCCAAATCAATGTGCTTGTTGATAGAATTCAAGATGGAATGGAGTTGGTAAAGCTTTCCTTGGAGCACAGAATTCTGAGTGAAAGTCTGATAGAGGTGTTCAAAATCAAATTGTCTGGGGAGAGCAGATAGGGAGAAACTGCTCTCATTTACAGAAGGACCGAAAACTTAGGGTGATTGACTCAAGAAACAGCTGTATGAATTTCTTCAAAGCAGTAAGCTGTGATTTGGAACACACCGCCTGTAAAGAATGGCGAAAGTCAAGCCAGAAACTCTCAGACGCCCAGTAGATAAATATTTGGAGGGCAAAGGCTTGGAGAACTAGGGGAAAGAATGAGCAAGTGGGATTAATTTGATAGCTCCTTCAGAGTAAAGTGGATCTATCAAACTGTGCACACCCCAGAGATCTGGTCAAGTGATTAGATTAGATTACTTACAGTGTGTAAACAGGCCCTTCGGCCCAACATGTCCACACCGACCCGCCGAAGCGCAACTCACCCATACCCCTACATATACCCCTTACCTAACACTAGGGGCAATTTAGCATGGCCAATTCACCTGACCCGCACATCTTTTGACTGTGGGAGGAAACCGGAGCACCCGAAGGAAACCCACGCAGACACGGGGAGAACGTGCAAACTCCACAGTCAGTCGCCTGAGTCGGGAATTGAACCCAGGTCCCTGGCACTGTGAGGCAGCAGTGCTAACCACTGTGCCACCGTGCCGCCTAAAGTGGCACAATCTCAAAAGGTATTAGGTTGAATCTGCAATGGAAACATCAGCATCTTTGGGACTGGAAACTAAAATGCAAGAAATCTTATGTAAAAATCCAATCAGTTTACACTGAAAAATGGTAAGGTCTAAAATAGCAGTTACTGAGTGCCAAAGGCAATGAGTGATGTTAAAGTTCAGAGAGAGAATCCTTTAGATCTTTCAAGCAGAGGTGTTGCATATTGATTTTCTGAAACCCTTAAAGATTTCATTTTAATTACAGGAGCGTTCAGTAAATCAATTGCACATAAATCATCCAGGACTCCATCACTATTTTTTTTTGCTTCATTATTTAATGGATCCTTACTATGTAACATCAGTTTTGCCACTTTGAGTGGAAGAGTTTTTCAGAACCTAATAAAAATTCAGCAATAAAAGCAGTACGTTGTGTCGGGAAGACAGAATGCAATGTAATGTGTCTGTTAGCAAAGCAAAGTACAATTGGATCACAAGAACATCAGGAACACGTACATCATAGTAATGTCCATAAAATATACATTCCATACTTGGGAGATGAGCACTGCCCATATTTTGGAATATTGAATAGCTAAGACACAGAAATTACATAGTTTTATAGAATCCCTATGAAATGGAAGCAGACCATTTGGCCCAGAGAGTCTACACCAACCCTATGAGAGAGTATCCCTACCCTATCCTTGTAACCCTGAATTTCCCATGGCTCGCCCACCTGACCCGCACATCCCTAAACACTTGGGCAATTCCCCATGGCGAGTCCACCATCCCTGGACTGTGGAAGGAAACCGGAACGCTTGGATGAAAACTACGCAACCACAGAGAGAAATGTGCGAACTCCACACAGGCAGTCACCCGAAAGTGGAATCCAACCCGGGTCCCTGGCGCTGTGAGGCAGCAGTGCTAACCACTGAGGCATCATTCCACCCCATAATTGTCCTCCAGACAATTTTATAGTTCCATGCTGCATTGATCTTTCTTCATCCTAACTATCTAGAATAGTGAGGATAAAATATTTATCCCGTCTCTGTTTTAATCTCTGGGTTTCCATGCTCTGGGCTCAGATTTCTATTTTCAGTCGTGGATTTTTAACAAAGCCAGTTTGGCTTCTCTTATTGTGATGCTGTCTCTGTTCCATGAGTGACTGAACACTGATGAATAGTAAAACCCCATCAGTTGCCAGTGTCTATGCAAAAAAATGAGGACTCTACCCTGCAGTTGCATGCAGACAGTGCTGCAAGATAAAACTGAACGTGTGGCGATGAGCTGAAGATTAGGAGATGAAGTTTAAGAGTTTAATAGAACAGAAGGTTATTAAAAGAAATTTCTCAGATCAAGCAATCAATTTAAAAGGTCAATTGTAAGGAGAAGGGAAAGAGAGAGTGTAGAATGCAGAGTACAGAACAGAGATAAATCTCAAAATAAGAGGATCGAGGGAGTCAAGACAATATAAACAGCAGTGACAAGTGATTTATGGCAAGATTGAATTCTGCATAAAAGCAAACATGAAAGAAAAGCATAAGGAAAGACAGGGAAAAGATGGAATAGGGAAGCAAATATATTTTGGCTGTTTCTGATTAACTTACAAAAACACTAACTTACAGCATGTATTTTTTGTACTTGCTAGTGAGCGTGACATTCAACAACCAGAAATTCATTGCTTAAATTTTGAATAAAGAATCCTTTTCTGACCCATTTCTTCACATTTAAACACCATTTAAATGTTTTACTCAATTATAAATGGGGGAAAAAAAACACTTTTTCTTCACTGGTAACCCACTCAAATTAAACCATGGGCTGAGGATTCCCACTATTTTCATTGCAAATTCAAGGGAAGGGTAAAAATATTTTTCTCAAATAATTATCCATCACTCAACATTCAACAGAAACAGAGATTTTGTTGGGGGCACTTGCTATGTAAGCATCAGCTCGATAAAGGTGTAGCGCTGGAAAAGCACAGCAGGTCGTCAGGCAACATCCTGAAGGTTCCTGCTTGAAATGTCAACTCTCCTGCTTCTCGGATGCTGCTTGACCTGCAGTGCTTTTCCAGCGCCACACCTTTATCAACTCTTACTCTCCAGCATCTGCAGTCCTCAGTAGCTCCTGATTGATGGAAACATCAGCTACCATATCTCCTACATAATGGTAGCAACTGAAGATAAGAGTTATTTTGATTTATTTATTGTCACATGTATTTAGTAACAAAACATAGTGAAATATGTTGCGTAGTGTTGCCACTCCCCGGCACCATGTTAAAACACAAAATTAAATGACAACGTAGAACATAAAAGGCAGGAAAATTAAGAAAACGTTTCTACAGTGTGGAAACAGACCCCTCAGCCCAACAAGCCCACACCGACCCTCCAAAGAGGAACCCACCAGACCCATTTCCCTCTGGCTAATGCACCTAACACTGTGGGAAATTTAGCATGGCCAATTCACCTGACCTGCACATCTTCAGACTGTGGGAGGAAACCGGAGCACCCGGAGGAAACCCATGCAGACACGGGGAGAATGTGCAAACTCCACACAGTCGCCCGAGGCAGGAATCGAACCTGGGTCCCTGGTGCTGTGAGGCAGCAGTGCTAACCACTGAGCCACTGTGCCACCCCCATGGCCCTTGTTATGAAATGCTCTGTACTGGGCCTGATGGCCAGACGTCAGTCCCCTTCACCATGCTGTTGCTGAAACAAACGTCTTCACTCTTCAGTGTTATTTTGCCCACATTGACACCCTTGCCACTATGAGGCCTCACTGGACCTCAGCAATGCAGACGGCACAGATGCCACCAGGTACTGCACCAGCCCAAACTGTACTCCGCCACCGCCAAGAGTCTGCTTCGGCCCACCTCGCCAAGCAGCAGGAGAGCTGCTGGCTCTCATATTGGGCCCAAACCCATCTCCATCCCCATGGATCAGCGCTGGATACAGATGCTGCCGGGAACACAAACTCACATCTGAGTCAGTCACCGAGTTCATGCTGCTGGGCCCATTCGCTGCTATTCCGAATAGATGCCGTTGCCATGACTGGGTTCTTCCAAGGAGGTAAATAGAATAAAAGAGGAAAAAAAACCAAGAAGCTATAAGAAAAGTGGGGAGAGCAGGCGAGCCCCATGCTCAGAAACCCCACTGCGCTGCCATTTTACTGGATGATGTACATCACTGACAGAGGGATCTAACTTGTTCTATTGTATGAGCCACAAAATGTTAGTATGCAGGTACAGCAAGTAAAAAGGTCAGTGAAATGCTTTCATTTATTAAGAGAGGAATTGAGCAAAAAGAGAAGGGTGTTATGCTTCAGTGACTTACGGCATTATTAAAACTACATCTCGAATTCCGTGTTATTCTCTTTGGTTTCCTTACTTCATAAAGAACCTAAATACTCTGGAAGCAGTCTAGGTTGATAGGCCGCATTGCCTTATAAGGTTTGGCTGGACAGTTTGGACTTATTTTCTCTGGAGATTAGAAGCCCAAGGGGCATATTGGTTGAAATGTTGAAATGAGAGATGGACAAGGAAATGGTGTTTCTTCTTGTGGGTGAGTCCAGAAGTAGGGAGCTCTGTTTTAGCATCAGGACTCACCTTTTCAGACAGTAATTGTCGTTCCCTGGGTTGTTTGACTTTGGAGGAATCTGCCTTAGAAGATGTTGGAGGTGGGGCGGTCATTGAATATTTTTAAAGGTGGATTCTTGTTAGTCAGGGGGATCAAAGGTTATCAAGGGTCAATGGGAATATGAGAACACAAACAGCTCAGCTATGATCTTATTGGATGGCAGAGCAGGCTCAAGGGGCTGAATGGCCTACATTTTCTGCACGAAAACTGTTTTGGATAACAGAAGTCACGAACGTTGCTAGAGAAGGGTAACTTCTTTTTCTTTCTGAAGAAATATCTGCCTTTTGTACCTGAAGCAAATGGAGAACAATTGGGGAAAAAAAAATGGCATTTAATTAAAATCCTTTCCTCAGACTTTTTTTTTGGATCATTTTGGAAAAGATAGTATTTTTGCTGCAATCGGAAGATTGTCTGTAAGTGTGGTAATAGAGAGTGGACCGCGCAGTCTAACTTCTCAACAATAGATTTTTTAAAAAATCTATGAGGCTACAAACACCGTACAATCAATACAGCGGTGAACAAGGATATTAAATAGGAGAGGAGACTGTGAATTTGTTCATTCAAAAGGTAATTGCCTCAATTCCCCCAATTTTCAGAAACACCATCTACTTAATTACACTGCCTCTCCCTCAGTGTAGCTCTGAAAGAGTCTCAGGAGAGGTGTAAGATTTCACGAGATGTGGTGCTGAAGATGAGGAAACAACATAGCCAGCAAGAATTTACTGTCTCTCCCGGGAAGCAGAGTATGAAACACGTATGTCATGCCACATAAAAGAGATAGTGACAGGGCACACATCACTTAATCCACGAGATATAAAACAAATGCAACAAATAAAACGAAAGGATTAAAAAAAAAGATTGACAGATTTTGATGCTGCAAGGTAACCTACACCATCCAGGAACGCCTTTTCAAATGTTTTGTTTAAATTAAGTAAAAGGTTACCGATATCCCGAGATGACACAGATGTGATTTAGAGAGCTATATGTAATATTTTGTCCTTAAATCTATTTAGCTGAAAAAAATAAATTTCATCTTGTATTTAACAACCACCTTGGAAATGAAAACCACTTTCCAAAATGCACCCAATCCTCAGACACTGATTTCTATTTTTGAATTGTTTAGAAATTAAGTACAAAAAACTAACTGAAATGGAAAGAATTAGCCTGGTGAAAATACAGGAATGTGTAACATGCTGGTGATCAAATTACTCTTATTTTACCAGAGGTGTTAACGCACTTTTGATCAACTGGTTGACACAATTTGACATCGCGGCACAGCGTTCAGATATTAATATCACACCAAGCAATTTTCAAGCTTTTAAAAGATACAGTAAAACAGACATTGTAGTTAACCTTTCCCCACTGTGGAATGGCTCAGTTACAATACCCAGCTGTAAGACATACAAAGTCAGAATTAATAAAGAGAGACAGAGTGCGGCAAGGGACTGAACTGCCTTCAGCAGCATTAGCCTCAATCCTTCATTTTGCATTATCCAGGCACTGCACTTGGGACAAAAATATCATCCACAACCAAAAGTTGCATTTAGTGTCCACAGAATCAGTGGACACGGTTATTTGTCAGAAACCACATGACACCAGGGTTACAGTCCAACAGATTTATTTAAAATCACAAGCTTTTCAGGGCGCTGGCCCCTTCATCAGGTGACAAAGGAGCAATGCGCTGAAAACTTTTGATTTCAAATAAACCTGTTGGACTGTAACCTGGCATCATGTGCTTTCTGACTTTGCCTACTCTAGTCCAACATTGGCACCTTCACATTCTGAGTACTTAGAGTCATGGAGATGTACAGCATGGAAGCAGACCCTTCGGTCCAACCCGTCCATGCTGACCAGATATCCCAACCCAATCTAGTCCCACCTGCCAGCACCCCGCCCATATCCCTCCAAACCCTTCCTATTCATATACCCATCCAGGTGCCTTTTAAAGGTTGCAATTGTACCAGCCTCCACCACTTCCTCTGGCAGCTCATTCCATACCCGTACCACCCTCTGCGTGAAAAGTAGCCCCTTAGATTGCTTTTATATCTTTCCCGTCACACCCTAAATCTATGCCCTCTAGTTCTGGACTCTCCCACCCCAGGGTAAAAAGTGAGGTCTGCAGATGCTGGAGATCACAGCTGAAAATGTGTTGCTGGTTAAAGCAGCTGGTCAAGCAGCATCCAAGGAACAGGAAATTCAACGTTTCAGGCCAGAGCCCTTCATCAGGAAGGGCTTCATCTCCCACCCCAGGGAAAAGACTTTGTCTATTTACCCTATCCATGCCCCTCATGATTTTATAAACCTCTATGAGGTCATCCCTCAGCCTCTGACGCTCCAGGGAAAACAGCCCCAGCCTGTTCAGCCTCTCCCTGTAGCTCAAATCCTCCAACTCTAGCAACATCCTTGTAAATCTTTTCTGAACCCTTTCAAGTTACTCAACATCTTTCTGATAGGAAGGAGACCAGAATTGTACGCAATATTGATGTGACTGAGATCAGTCACAGTATTTCTGATCCTCTGGCGTACTTCGTGGTTCTAGCCACTGCGTTGCTAGGCAGTGTGCTCAGATACTAGCAGGTAGGGGTAAACTTGAGGCTGACATATCATTGCCGAATGAAGACAATTGCCGCTGCCTCTCAGACAGACCTCCTACCTGTGGAGTTAAATTAGTAAAGAGTTTATTCATGGGAGCTGGGCAACACTGGCTGGGCCAGCTTTTATTGCCATCCCTAATTACCCCTTGAGAAGACAGTGCTGAGCAACTTTCTTGAACCACGGCAGCCCTGAGGGTGCTGGGAAAGCCAACAACACTGTGTGGAGTTTGCACATTCTCCCTGTGTCTGCATGAGTTTCCTCCCACAGTCCAAAGATGTGCAGGTTAAGTGAATTGGCCATGCTAATTTGCCCACAGTGTTAGGTACATTTGTCAGAGGGAAATGGGGAAGAGGTCGGCGCAGCAATATTGAAGAAAGGGCAATGTAATTCCAAGTCAGGATAGTAAGTGGCAGTGGGGAAGCAGGCTGTTCAGCCCATCAAATCGACACTAGCTCACCAGACAGCATCCCACCCAGACCTCCCTCCCCTGCCACTTCCCACGGCCAATCCGTCTAAGCTGCACATCTCTGGGCCCTGGGAGGAAGCGGGAGCAGTGGCCCAAATGCACTTTTCTGGTGTACCAGCCAACGTTCATCCCACTAAATTTCCAGAAACAGATTAACTTGATCTTCATTTCATTTGCTGTTTTGCCGATTTACAAACTGGAGGCCACAATAGTGTTTCCAATTTGATGCTGATTGAAATGGGTGTGCAGGGGGATGGGGATAAAGGCAGGGATAGCACCTATGGGCCAAACAGCCTCCTCCTGCACCATAACAATTCTGTGAATCTGTCGTCTACCATTAGGGGTGGCACATGGCTCAGTGGTTAGCACTCACAGCACCAGGGACCCAGGTTCGATTCCAGCCTCGGGCGACTGTCTGTGTGGAGTTTGCACATTCTCCCCGTGTCTGCATGAGTTTCCTCCCACAGTCCAAAGATGTGCAGGTTAAGTGAATTGGCCACGCTAATTTGCCCATAGTGTTAGGTACATTTGTCAGAGGGAAATGGGTCTGGGTAGGTTACTCTTCGGAGGGTCGGTGTGGACTGGTTGAGCCGAAGGGCCTGTTTCCACGCTGTAGGGAATCTAATCTAAAGGACATGAGAAACAAGTTTGCTGTTTTTGTCTTTGATGTACAGTCTGGGAATAATCCAGGAGATGCAAAATAATGAAGCAAATAAATTCAATTTAGCAAACCACACACAATTTGAGTATTTTCAGTTGTTCAGTTGCTTTAGCCACTCTTTTCTCTTTCAGTATGTAATTTTTAAATATTTCCCCAACAATTGGTATCTGACAGTTCATTACTTAGGCAATTGCTTAGCTCCAGAACGCACCAGACAAGAACTGACAAGATGCAGTTTGTAATCAGAGGGGGAGCTGATGTCGTTTTCAAGCGCAACTCCCTTTTCATTAAATCTTTCAAATGTTACAGCCCTAACATTAGGGAGCATGGTGGCTCAGTGGTTAGCACTGCTGCCTCACAGTGCTAGGGCCCTGTGTTCGATTCCACCCTCAGATCAATGCCTGTGTGGAGTTTGCACGGTCCCCCCTGTGTCTGTGAGAGTTTCCTCCTACAGTCCAGAGATATGCAGGTCAGGTGGATTGGTCATGGGAACTGTACGGTTATAGGGTAGGGGTGGGCGGGATGATCGTCGGAGGGTCAGTGTAGACTCAGTGGGGCGAATGACCTGCTCCCACACGGTAGGGACTCCATGAAGACAAGGTCAAACAAGGTCCTCCTACAAAGATATACTAGTGTAATGCCTTCAACCGAGAAAGATCAAACTGAACACAGCCCCATGGGCCCAAAGCCTTTGTCAGAGACAGGTTTGAAGGAGTGTCATTTAAAGAAAAGGAACAGGGTTGTGAAGCAGAGAGTTGGAGGGAGCTTAGGGCAATGCAGCTGAAGACACGGACATCAAGGGTGGAACAACAATGGAAATCAGGAAACGTTACAGAGACCCAGATCAATAAAGTGCAAAGACCTTGGGGAATTATAAGGACTGGAACAGGTTACAGAGATAGGGAGGGGTGTATGGATGGGATGGGTTTACAGTGATTGTGTAGGGGACGAGGGGTTACAGATATAGGGAGGGGTCTAGGTGCTAGAAAAGGGGTGTGGGGGCAGGAGGTAGTTACACAGATGGGAGGGTTGTAGAATGTTACACAGATGGGGAGGGGGTGTAGGGGCAGGAGGGGGTTACACAGATGGGGAGGGGGTGTAGGGGCTGGAGGAGGTAAAAAGAAAAGGAAAGCTGAGGTCACAGAGGTGTTCATAAACAGATGTTCAGGCATTATTCCAGAATACTGCAGGAAACTCACAAGCATTAACATGACGATCATCACTGCTGAGTACCTCCTGGTCATTATCCATGTTTTATTCCATTACAGTCCTGGTAAAGGCACAGTTCTCAGTTCACTGATGTACAGAGCAGGAACAAAGAGCTAACAGCTTGAGGGGATATCATTCAAAATGGTTGGCAGGGTTGGGGGGCCGCGGGGCAGTGGGGCGAAGGGTACGGCTTTGAATAATTTCCTCAGACCTTGTGGGTGATCTTTCCATTACTCTTGTTGTCCAGAATGCGGTCTGTATGATTCAGATACCATCCCTTTCAGCCCCTCACTTCCTGATGTGACCTCTTCCCCTGTGACTGACTAACATTATCCTGGAATCCAGTCCTACCCCATCACCATCAACCAACCTACCACAGTCATCCTCTACCCTCACCATAACTACCAACTGGAGGCTGACTGGCAGCAGGCCAGAGGCTCTCTTACCTCTATTAACCCTCCCTTACTTCAGGATCTAATCTAAAACACCTCTTTCGAGAATGAACTCATGGTGAGGAAAGATATTCCGGCACATTCTCTCTCCCTCTGCCCTTCACAGGTGTCTGTCATTAGAATGTTCTACCCATCAGCTACTCGAGTCACAGATGCCACTAAAACAAATGATTTGATTAAGAGAGAAGCTAAAACCATTATCATCAGAACCTTAAAAAGTAAATTAAGAGAGTTATCATTATATTTTATAGAAACTGAAAGAACTGTGGATGCTGTAATTCAGAAACAAAACAGTAGTTGCTGGAAAAGCTCAGCAGGTCTGGCAGCATCTGTGAAGAAAAATCAAGAGTTAACATTTCAGAATGCTAAGGGTCACTGGAGACAAAATTAATCAGACTTCTCTTCACCGAGGCTGCCAGATCTGCTAAGCTTTTCCAGCAACTTCTGTTGTGTCTGTGTTATATTTTCTAACCTGCTCCCTCTACCTCTCAGTCACAGGTTTCAGAATTCAGGATATGTCTGTGTAACATGAGATGCACGCACAGCCCAAAGATCACGGATTCTTTACTCCATTTGCATCAGGTCATCCCAAACATAAAGGAAAATTAAGGCTAAACAAGAAGGGAACTGCACTTACACAGAACTAAGTCTGTAGTTTATATCTTTCTGAAGAAATCCTTTGGCTGTCAGAAGCTTCTCCCCCATCAAGGCTCCTAATCTCAAAGCCACCCTTTCCTTCAGCGATGGTCTGTTTGACTGTTAGAGCTGCCCTACTCGCTGTCCTTGCTCATCATCACTGCCTCCTGTTGGAGGTTCTGTTGCATGAACTCAAATTGCCTGGAGAAAAGTCATTGCTTTTCTCGCATTGTAAACGGTCTAGATTTTAATGCAGACGTTGAAGCAATGATGGAAAAAACCCTGACCTTAAAGAAAGCTGCCCGCAGAGGTCCCTATCTCGTAATTTCCCTTTTCTCACTGACAATTTAAATCTGGTGTACAGTCAAAGGGGACCTCCAGACATACAGCAGAGATGGTATCAACAGACATGGTAAATGATCAAATCACACCTTAGCATTTGCACAGAAAGTTAAACTCAACTAAAGTAAATGTTTAGACAGTGAAACAAGTGATTTTGGAGCAACAAAGGAACTAGAATAAAAAGTTAGAATTATTTTACAGAAAGTGTAAGAGTTTTTAAAAATCAGAATGGACGAAATTAACAGCTACAAATGTAACAGTTTTAAAAATTAAATCAAATCAACAAAATGAAAAAGTTGTCACATCATTCTACAAATGCAAGGGCTCCCAAACTTCCTGCCAGTTTTGGTGGAGTAACGATATATGGTAAGTTTCAGCCTGACAAAATCTGCAGTCTTCACTTTCTCTAAATACTGTAAAATCCAGGCAACATGTGATCTCATGTCTACAGGGCACCATAACAACATCTAGGAGAAAGTGAGAACCGCAGATGCTGGAGATCAAAGCTTAAAAATGTGTTGCTGGAAAAGCGCAGCAGGTCAGGCAGCATCAAAGGAGCAGGAGAATCGATGTTTCGGGGCATAAGCCCTTCTTCCTGAATCTCCTGTTCCTTTGATGCTGCCTGACCTGCTGCGCTTTTCCAGCAGCACATTTTTAAACCATAACAACATCTACCGAGTGTGTTACCCAGATTAGTCCATTGCCATTTCTCCCTAACTCCCTGCTTTGAAAACAGCGCAATGAAGTTAATCTGAATAGAATGTTTGAAATTTGTCCTCCAGCACCCCCTGGAAGAAACTTTTAAAAGCCACTAGATCAGAATTTTTCCAAAGAAACAGTAAACTGCATGGTATTGATGTATGTTGGTAAATTGGCTACACCAGAACTTGAAAGTGAGGAGTTTAAAAACACTAGAGAACACAAAGGGAAAAAATAATCAATGGATTCACTTAATAATGTTACTTTTCTCGAAGATTCATTCCCCACAAATGGATTGCACTGGCACATTCAATGCCACCTTGCTGTATGGAATGTGCAACTTCTTAAAAATTGTCCATAAAATCAATTTCAATCGCTAAGAAAAAAGAATATGTTTTTAAAGTGGCACTTTAGTTATTTACAGAGCACAAGCTGATGTCAGAAAGAGTCAACACCAGATAGTGCACAGATTAATAATAAAAAAAGAATCCTCTGTCCAGATTACTAACAGATTTAATGGATTGTCGTACGTCTGAGTACATTGGAATTCACATACAGGAATATTCCATGACTGTTCTCAAAAGCAGTCATGCAAAAAATTTCCTGAACACAGACGATAAATGTGCCAACGAGTTTGCACTGAGTCAGGTGTGTGGTACCTTGTTTGAGTAAGATGATCAATGGCTTTGCCACATTTGGATTTGGTTACTTTGCTGGGGCCTGGAGGTACACATACAAAACTCTTGCTGCCCGTGGTCCAATTCACAGCAAATACTGTTCACCCATTGCTGACCTACACTGGCTCCCAGTTCAACAGTGCCTCAACTTTACATGTCTCAGCCGGGTCTTCAAATTCCTCAGTGGCAGTGCTCCATGATCTCCTCCAGCCAACTACAAACCTCTGACATGTCTCTGTCGTCTTTAGAACCTGATCTCTTGAACATTCCCAATTTAGACTGAGCCACCACTGGTGGCTGGACTTTCAGTTGCTTAGGCCCTAAGTTCTGGAAAGGCTTCTTTTGACCACTCAAGCTCTCTCTCCTGGAGAAACAGTGATCCATTTTACATTCAAGTCTTCATTCCAGAATGCAGGGTTGGCAATGATTAGATTAGATTACTTACAGTATGGAAACAGGCCCTTTGGCCCAACAAGTCCACATTGGCCTTTCGAAGAGCAAGCCAATTTAGCATGGCCTGCACATTTTTGGACTGTGGGAGGAAACCCACACAGATATGTGGGGAGAATGTGCAAACTCCACACAGACATTTGCCTGAGGTGGGAATTGAACCCAGGTCTCTGGTGCTATGAGACAGCAGTACTAACCGCTGTGTCACCGTGCTGCCCCAATGACAGTGGTGTTGATGAAAAGCAAATGTTATGCATGTTTCTTTGTAGAAATTTTAATAAGAATGTCAACATCACAGTTGGGAAACAACACAACTATCCACAACAGTGCGAGTTAATATAAATGGGCTGTTTGCCCAAAAATATATTAAAGAGGTGGTGAGGAGTGAATTAAATGCCTCACTGTGATTTAACACTGCCTCGTGTAAAGGCAAAATTCCAATTAAGCATTCCACCTCGTAACTGCTTCCACGGCTGTGTTGTAACTTGTTAATTGAAAGGTTTTAATTTATGGATCATTTTCCTACATTGCCTCTGACAACTTGAGTACCCTGTGTTGAATGCATATCTTACCTGCTAGCCTGAAAAATTTACAGTGGTAACGTGCCTCTGATTCTGTTATTTGATGTGCTGCAACTCTGAGGTGCGAATCTTAGAAACGCAATTCACAAAAACTTGCCTTCCTATCACTAAATGGTATTAATATAAGTTGGTAATTACTGTATTGAATATAGGCGTTTGAATAATGGCTAAGTGATTCTAGGCTGGTGCTAGATTAAAAGACATTCCCCATATGGTTTTAATGTAACTATCTGGTTGTAACGGAGATACAGAGGTGTTTATTGTGGGAGATTTCATTGCTAATGTTCAGAGCCAGCAGCAAGTTTGATAGACGGTATCAAATAGTTCCTTAATGAGGCATGTTCATGGGATAAGCCGATACAGTATATCACATTAACATGGATCACCCACTATACAAAGCCAAACAATTCCTGAGTAACCTTGAGCCACAGATCTCACTGGATAATTACATTTGCTTTCCCCAACTACACAGGATAGTAGAGTATTATCAGCACAGGAATAGGCCAATCAGTCTAAAAACCAAATCATCCGCCGACATTTCTGCCAAACCAAATCATCTGCCAACATTTCCACCACCTCCAAAAAGACCCCACCACCAGGGATATATTTCCCTCCCCTCTCTTTCCGCCTTCCGCAAAGACCGTTCCCTCCGTGACTACCTGGTCAGGTCCACGCCCTCCGACAACCCACCCTCCCATCCTGGCACTTTCCTCTGCCACCGCAGGAACTGTAAAACCTGCGCCCACAGCTCCTCCCTCACCTCCATCCAAGGCCCCCAAAGGAGCCTTCCACATCCATCAAAGTTTCACCTGCACATCCACCAATATCATTTATTGTATCCGTTGCTCCCGATGCGGTCTCCTCTACATTGGGGAGACTGGACGCTTTAGGGAACATCTCCGGGACACCCGCACCAATCAACCACACTGCCCCGTGGCCCAACATTTCAACTCCCCCTCCCACTCTGCCGAGGACATGGAAGTCCTGGGCCTCCTTCACCGCCGCTCCCTCATCACCCGACGCCTGGAGAAAGAACACCTCATCTTCCACTTCGGAACACTTCAACCCCAGGGTATCAATGTGGTCTTCACCAGTTTCCTCATTTCCCCTCCCCCCAACTTACCGCACTTCCAACCTTTGAGCTCAGCACTGTCCCCATGACCTGTCCTACCTGCCTAGCTCCCTTCCCACCTATTTCGCTCCGCCCTCTCCTCTGACCTATCACCTCCATCCCCACCCCCATTCACCTATTGTACTTTTTGCTACCTTCTTCCCAACCCCACCACCCTCTAATTTATCTCTCCACTCTGCAGGCACCCTGCTTCTATTCCTGATGAAGAGCTTTTGCCCGAAATGTTGATTTTCCTGCTCCTCGGATGCTGCCTGACCTGATGTGCTCTTCCAGCACACCACTCTGATCTAAACTCCTGGTTCAGCAGCACTGACTGGAAGGACGCATCAGAGGACTAAAAGGTTAATACTGGCAATATTCAATACTACTGTAGGTGCAAGAAACTGACTAATTGAATGCGATCCTAATTTCAAACCTATACCTCAGGACACCCAATTTGTAGATCATCTGGACACTATCTGCTTTTAACCCTATGTATGAGAGTTAGATCAAATTCTTGGCACAAAGCTGTAGGCTCGATGTCACACATTAATTATTTTCTCAAGGGTTCAATTAATAAAATCACTCTTCTTTAATCAAGAAGGCTGTGCAATTCGATCTTAAAGCTTGCAGCTAAAAGATTAAACAGCAGATATAGCGTCATGCGAAAAAAACAAACGCTTGTTGCAGTAGCTGAGGAAGCTGAGAACGAGAAAGCCAATTCATGCTTCTCATCTGGTCAGAAAAGAAGTACATTTCGTATGGCCTTTTTGGAGGGGCTCTTGTGGCTCATTGGTAGTGTCCCTCACTCTAGACCTGGAGGCCTGGTTCAAATCCCAGTGCTCCAGAGCTGTGGGATAATACCTCTGAACAGGCTGTTGTGAAATAAGATCTTTTTGGGAGATTAGATTAGATTTCCTACAGGCCCTTCAGCCCAACTAGTCCACACTGACCCTCCAAAGAGTAACCCACCCAGACCCATTACCCACTGACTCATGCACCGAGCACTATGGGCAATTTAGCACAGCCAATTCACCTAACCTGCACATCTTTGGATTGTGGGAGGAAACTGCAGCACCCGGAGAAAACCCACGCAGACATAGGGAGAATGTGCAAACTCCACACAGACAGTCACCCAAGCCTGGAATCAAACCTGGGTTCCTGGTGCTGAGAGGCAACAGTGCTAACCACTGAGCCACCGTGCCGTGAGATTCTTAATGATGGAATTTGAATAGCAACAAAACAGTGCTGAATAATCAGATTGATGGTAACACGAGCACAAAATAATCAAACTCAAAGGCAAAATGAGAGCCGAGGGAAAGAGAATGGTCACATTCGATATAGTAGATCTTAGCTATGAAAATTCTTTTCGCTACAATGGAATGGAATCAAATTGTCATGACGGTCTATACCTCATAATGAGATTTCTGAAGTAAAGCTTCAAACACCAGGCCTCATCAAGAATTTAGAACCATCAACATGAATAGGGATTTGAAGGAGAGTTAAACCTGCACTCAGAGATAACTCGGTGTCACGTGGGACTTGTGCTCAGCAGGAGTGATCTTCTGTGGAGATCCAACATGTAGTATGAAACATTTATCAAAGACAGCAAAACCAAATTAGAAGATACATGAAGATGTATGTTATTGTGATGCAAATATTTCAAGCTGTGACAATGTTCACTTCAGAAGTTAATCAACCATGACTGAACCCCAGTGATCGCAGGTTCTCGTCAAAGGTCGGTCTTGATTATAAGTTGAGAAAGAGCTGAAAATGTGTTGCTGGTGAAAGCGCAGCAGGTCAGGCAGCATCCAAGGAACAGGAAATTCGACGTTTCGGGCATAAGCCCTTCATCAAGAATGAGGAAATTCCTGATGAAGGGCTTATGCCCAAAACATCGAATTTCCTGTTCCTTGGATGCTGCCTGACCTGCTGCGCTTTTCCAGCAACACATTTTCAGCTCTGATCTCCAGCATCTGCAGACCTCACTATTTACTATAAGTTGAGAAAGACAGATCGAGGAAAGTCCCATTCTAGTTTCCAGCAATGTTTATGTTAGTTAACCTTCAAAATGCTGAGTTTTGTAACTTAAGAATGGAATCATTCTTCTCATGAAAATCAACAGCGTTGCTGTTCTTAAATTCAATAATGGGGTGTTTCCAAAATACTCAAGTTCGGCATTTCACCCACTTCCTAATGATTTTTAAAATCTCAAGGTATGACTAACTTTTGTCAACTTTCTCAGTGATAAATTCTCTATCCACATGTAACAGTATGGTCTGGCAGTGTCACCTGTCCTGCTGATCTTTCTCTCCCTCATACTGGGAGCACTACAGCCCCAGCACTGGAAGAATAATGCATCAACACTGTGACAGGTTTACATATGACCTTACTGTTGTAAATGTGAGGCATAGTTATAAATGAGAAATCTAAGGACACATCCATTACACCTCTATATCCTGCTCCAATTATTTCTTAGTCTCTGACTTTACATCACTCGAAGTCTTCACACAATGGGAAACCGAGTGACGACAAAACAATAGTTGAGCTGAGAAAAAATGGCATATCACAACATCAACTTCTCCATCTTGCCCATCATTTGTTACAAACTCTGTATAACCATCACATCCTTCCCAGTTGACCCAAAACTCTGCTTCATCCTCACTGGCAGCCACTTCCAAACCAACTCCACTTAACACAAGGTGCTTATTGCCTTCAGTTTTGGCCAACTCTTTCTAAAACCCTATCTAGTTACTTCTACCAGATGTCATGCCTTCGGATAAATATTCAGGAAATTCTCCAGCACTCTCCCATGTATGGTGCTGATCCCTAATTTTCTGTCTGGGCATTTTCTCCACTTTTAGATATTGGGATCCAACTAATTCTCTTCCGGTACAGTGCTCACTTAAATAACATCAAAATTATTAACCTCATCTTGTCTTGAGTCTTACTTATAGATTTGTTGAGATTGGTAAAAGCCTAAAGTATAAATCCCAGAGTCTAGGGGAAAAATGGACAGTCAATGGTGGCAGGGTGTGGGGACACAAAGTTATAAAGAGATTGATCTGCAAAATGTCCTGAAGCAAACAAAATGGTGTGGTCAGCTTAGTCAGTCTAATGGACAATCCCTCTTCAATAGCTCCTTGTAGGAGGTCATTGCGCACTTTAAGAGATTATAAGCGAGGGATTAAAACACAGAAGGTGTCCGTGAGTGAAAAAGCTTCCTTTGAACGGCAGTCAAAATACCTCAGCTGTTGCCCTTTGGAAAACCGTTTCTGTGGAATTATGAGAGCGAAAAGCAATTGAACCTCCAGTGTGGAATTATGTTACTGATCCAGAGTGAATACTAATGTTAAGACACACTCTTCAAAATTGAAGTTGAAATAAAGACAGTTAAACATGCTCCATGTTAAGTTATTAAAATACAGACAAGCAAAATTGGCTGTTCCAAATTCAAATTTGCTCAGCAAGTGTGAGTTTAATTAAAACACTTTTGCTGCATGCATTCCCTGACATGTGGTAATGAATTAGCTTCATCAGCAAACCTAACCTCTGCTCCTTCATATAATACAAAGAAAACTTTGATGTTTCAGTGATGGATTTGTTACAAATTAGCCACAACACTTCCGCTCACAAATGAGCAGTATAGATACAAAATTTCAAACCCGGACAGCCAAAACCAGACATTTTTACAAGGACCACACATAAATTTTAGTTCTAGCGCAGAATCAGACCTTTTAGTCCGACTTGTCTGTGCTGACCAGACATCCCAATCGGACCGAGTTCCAAATTCTTATTAAAAGGAACAAAATTCCTCACCAGCTTCCAGCTGGTCTTCCAGAAAACCAGGATACGATTGGGTGCAGTCCACTATTGTATCTCAGACTGCTTGGACTCGCCAGAAAAAACAAAAATTCCAATCTCAAACTGACCAATATCTTAAACTCCTCGGTGAGATTAATCCTTTTCCTGAAACCTCAACATGTTCCACCACCCCAATTTAAGACTGTCTCAGAGGTCCTGGGATACTAAGACAGCTTCTAGGATTATCATCTTTTAATTTGTGCCAAACTGGGCCTGAAACCAACGGCCCTTTGTAAAGCCAGTCCCAATTAAAATAAATATCTTGTATTACAAACAGATAGTTAATAATACATTTTGCACTGCTACAGTTTAAAGGAAAAGGTGCTGAGCTGCTTTTACTGAAATTGCACATGGGAGAAAGCACTGCCGTTCTGCCAACATAATGTTTGAGTAAAATTAGCAACAAGACCCTCACTGGAAACTCAGGCAATGTTATTGACTTAAAATCAAAGGTACCAGCACATCAGAGCTGAAAATGTGTTGCTGGAAAAGCGCAGCAGGTCAGGCAGCATCCAAGGAACAGGAGAATCGACGTTTCGGGCTTAAGCCCTTCTTCAGGAATTCTGCCTCCTACCAGCACATCACACCTGATCTGAAAACCAGCAAAGTCTTCATCTCAGAGTTGCCAGATTGGAGAGTGTGTTACTATTTTATTTGAATTAGTAGAACAGTTAAATCCATAAAATACTCTTCACAGTATTAAATGCAAGCAACAGCAAACACGTGCAATCATCCAGTTCCATTAATGAAGTAAACCTTTGCAGTAATTTAACAAGAGCATTACTGAACACAACTTTACACAGTCCAAGCATTGCTTGTAACATATAGGATCCATAAGGGGATTGACAGGGTCAATGCTGAGAAGAGGCTGCCCCCATGGGGGAGGCTAGGACCAGAGGGCACAGTCTCAGAATTAAAGGGACACCAATTTCAGATTGAGGTGAGGAGGAATTTCTTCTCTCAGAAGGTAGAGTGTTTTTGGAACTCCTTGCCACTGAGAATGGTGGGGGCAGAGTTCTTGTGTTTATTTAAGTAGTAAGAGAATCAAGGTTTACAGAGGAAGGGCAGGACGGTGGGCATGAGGAATGTCAGGTCCGCTCTCATCCCACCGAATGGTAGGGCAGACTTGAGGGGCCAAATGACCTATTCTTGTTCCCATTTCTTATGGAGATATTTTGGCATACAACCAACAGCTTGGAGAGAGAGGAATATCCAAGATAAAGGGAAAAGGGGAGGTGGGAGTCAGCGAGGTTTACAGAGGGAATTCTAGAGTTTATAAGCCCATGCAGCTGAGAGAACATTGATGTTCCTTCTGTGCTGCGCACAGTCGCTTTGAGGGTTAACACTTGGCAAGGTGCATCAATGTCAGTCCCAGTGTTGCAGAAACAGCAGCAAAATTAGATATAATGTTGCACACCATCAATGGTGAGACAAAAAACAACTTGTAAATCTGGGGAACTCTCCACATTCCCACATTGGAATGTTTGATCTGGAATTCTCTCATGTGGCCTCAGGGCACGTTGGCACAGGTCGTGGCCAGCAGAACTGTCACATTCTCAACATGACTCTCAATGACATTCCGAGATGCAGGACTACATCCCAAGGGATTTAGGAAAGCCAGAGACAGCCACCAGAGACACTATGGAGAAGGGTCACAGTCTAAGACCTTTCAGCCAACACACACTGAGGGGTTGCAAACGATAGAATGTCCTCGAGCTGCATCCCTTCTGAAACTTGGACAATAAAGAGGAACATGAGCATTGAAAATACACTGAAGCACCGCAGAGGGAAACATGGGATACAGAGAAACATTTATCTTGCACGTTCAGTCACCTCCAATTTGAAATGTTCTGTCCTTGGGCTGTATATCCAACCTGGAATGTATGTTGCAAATAGTAAGACCATTGCGATCACCACTGTGTGCAACATGTGACATACAGACAAGTTGAAATCCTATTGAAAATAGGGGCTGCTAGAAACTTCATGGCTTTACCATTTGAGGTATCCATGAGACTCTTGATATCAAAATTCATTGATACACACGTTCCAAATGAAGCAACATTTGACAAGATTCCAACAGTCCCAGCCTAGCAAACACTGCAGTGATCAAAGCCTTTTCCTCGACTTGAAAAGTTATCTTGCAGGATTGTGGATATCGCTAGCCCATCTCTAGCTGCTCTTCCAGGTTGTGTAGGTAGATTATTCCCTTGAAATATTGTGGTTTGTAGGACAAAAATAATCTTTGTCAAGGCTGGTAGGGAGATAAGCAGGAGGCTGGTAGAACACAGCAAGCCAGGCAGTATCAGGAGGTGGATACCTGGAGAAGGGTTACACCTGAAACGTTGACTTCTCCACCTCTGATGCTGCCTGGCCTGCTGTGTTCTTCCAGCCTCTTGCTTGTCTACCTTGGTCTCCAGCATCTGCAAGTTTTTTCCTCTATAACTAAGGCTTTTAGGGAGAGCATCCTTTCTGACCCAGTGACAAAGGTTTATAGAAAGCTTCTTAATCTTTCCCAATGCATTCAGCTCACTTTAGTCATCAAGTTGAGCTTCATTGTATAAACCCACCGGGTGTGGGAATTCGACACATTCTATTCCTTCACTGTCAAAATCTTCTCATTTGATGACATTGCTGCTTTATTGCACAGAGTGGAAACTGAAGGTCAGCTGAATATATATTTATACCTCTATATCAGTCCTTAACTAATGTGTAACACAGACTGCAGGGCACCCTGACAGACAGAATACATTCTGAAAATTGGAAAGTCATAAAACTCTATTACCAGACTCAAATATCAGTCAGAGGACAGTGATTAGCATAAAATGAATACATGCAAATTTAATGAGGTTTGTCACATCTAACTTCATGAATTAGCTTCAGCTGTGTCAATACTCAATGGTCCTTTAAAAACGACAAAAGAATCATTATGTTTTCTCAGGAAAATTTTACGGAATTGGTAAAGTCATTTTCATGATAAATTTATGAACATGTGCCTTTATTTCATTTGACAAACCAAGCTATAAAATAATTTGGGGATCATAAATAATTTACATTCATACACACCATCCGAGCTGATGATCTAAGTATTTGGACTTAATTGCTTTGATCCCCAATTTATAACTGCCAGCTTGTCACACTGGGAAAAACAGAGGCTCTCTCTGCAGTTTCCTGTCCCTTCACGTCAGCTCTTACATGGTTTTGAGTCTCCAGCAGCCGTGGAATGAGTCTGAGGTGAAGATACTGATGCATTTTGCAAGTAGGAAGGTTCCCAACCAGATATGGCACTGATAACCTGCTGATCAATGTGGAGAGAGACGCTGGATGAGCAGGGATGCTGTCTGTTACACAATGGTTGCTTGTGCGTTCAGAGGCTGAAACTAACTTTCCCATCAGGTTGGTAAAACTGCGATAATAAAGCATTGAGATTGGAAAAGTGTGGAGCATGACCTTAGGAAGAGGGATTGGTCACAGCGAATGATTTTACAAATCATGGGTTTTAATCTGAAATCCATGCAAGAGAAACAGACTTTCCAAAATTAATCTGCAATAAATAGACATTTGTGTGGATTATATTTAACAGCAGCTCACCATAAAATGCCAGATTTCAGTCTGGCTTGTTTCCTCGTCATTTCCAGCTGTTAGGAAAGCAATGCTCTGGCCATTTAGACCTCCCACACTCCCTCTTCCCCCAGTCTCAGCATCATCTCACATCCAGGATTGGGAAACAGACCATCTTCCTTTGCCAGTGCCAAGGCTGTGAGCACAGCCACTACCAATACAAGGGGGCAATAACTGCCCCAATACACACGTTTACACACTCAACCCCACAGCACCACACCCACACACACACACCCACACACACACATACACACTCAACCCCACTGCACCACACACACACACACACACACACACGTGTACACACTCAGCCCCACTGCACCACACACACACACACACACACACACACACACACACACGCGTGTACACACTCAGCCCCACTGCACCACACACACACGTATACACAATCAGCCCCAGGGCACCGCCCCACACACACACTTGGACACACTTAACCCCACTGCCCAACACACACGTGTATACACTGAACTCCACTGCCCCAACACACACATGTATACACTGAACTCCACTGCCCCCCCCCACACACGTGTACACACTCAACCCCACTGCCCCCTACACACACGTGTACACACTCAACCCCACTGCCCCCATAAACACTTGTACACACTCAATCCCACTGCCCCAACACACACACGTACACACTCAATCCCACTGCCCCCCATAAACACTTGTACACACTCAATCCCACTGCCCCCCATAAACACGTGTATACACTCAACCCCACTCCCCCAACACACACGTGTACACACTCAATCCCACTGCCCCCCATAAACACTTGTACACACTCAATTCCACTGCCCCCCATAAACACGTGTATTCACTCAACCCCACTCCCCCAACACACACGTGTACACACTCAACCCTACTGCCCCCCACACACGTACACACTCACCCCCACTGCTCTCCACATACGTGTACACACTCAACCCCACTGCTCCAACACACACGTGTACACACTCAACCCCATTGGCCCACACACACGTGTGCTCACTCAACCCCACTGTCTCAATACACACACGTAACACACTCAACCCCACTGTCCCAATACATACATGCACACACTCAACTCCACTGCCCCAATACACACATGCACACACTCAACCCCACTGCCCCATTACACACATGCACACACTCAACTCCACTGCCTCAATACACACTTGTACACATTCAGCCCCACTGCGCCACACACACAAGTACACACTCAACCCCACTGCCAACACATGTGTACACACTCAACCCCACTGCCCCACACAGTGTACACACTCAACCCCACTGCCCCACAGACACTTGTGTTCGTATTCAGCCCCACTGCCACACACACGTGTACACACTCAACCCCACTGCCGCACACACACACGTGTACACACTCAGCCCCACTGCCGCGCACACACACGTGTACACACTCAGCCCCACTGCCCAACACACACACTCAACTCCAATGCACAACACATACAGGCACACACAGATTCTTGAGGCAAATGACATTGCCACTAACTCTGAGCCAGGAAGCCTGTGTTCATGTCCCATCTGTTCCAGAGGTGTGTAATGACATCTCTGAACAGCTTTAATAGAAAACACTTCTGCACATATATACACAGCCAATCCTAAATCCCAACAGGGAAGCAAAGGCCTAGTGGTCTTATTGCAAGACTGGCAATCCAAAGACCAAGTAATGTTCTGTTGACATGAGGTCAGTCTGGTGAAGACCATGACATGAAACCATTGTCTGCTGTCGGAAAAATCATCTGGTTTGCTCATGTCCTTCAGGGAAGGAAACTGTCTGCCTTACCCAGTCTGGTTTATATGTGACTCCAAACCCACAGCAAAATGGTTGACTCAACTCCCTGAAATAACTCCACAGTGGCTGGTATCCTGTCACCAAGTCACCCTTTATTCCCCCCATGAAGTTGTCCTTGATCTGGTAAAGTCTCATCAGAGTTAATTCCCAGAGTGCCTGGTGTCTGACACTCCTGTTCTTATCTGTCAGCCAGGGCTCCCTGATTGGACCAGGTTAACTGCCCCAGTCAGGGAACTCCTATTCTATGAGGTCCACCTGGCTGACCTCATTACAATCACTGCATTGCCCTCTGGGCAATAAATGCTAACCCAGTCAGTGACACCACATCCTGTGAATGAATGCATAAAAAAAAACACTTGCACACACTCAATCCAAAAGTCCAAACATAAGAACTCGCGCACACCTAACATTAATACCCCGATCGAGTCAGATGACACCTGGTCATCTTCCCTGATCTGACAAACTCTAATCAGTGAAGAGCCTTCTCCTCAAATGTGGATCTTGGTCGTTGGTGATTGGTGAGTTGCACAATGAATTGGAACATTATTCAAAGCCAGTTTAAATAGTGTGTGGGAGTAAGAAATCACATCCTTTATTGAACCAAAAATAATCCATTGAGCAAAAGTAGCCTATTGGTTCCTTCAGCCAGTTCCGCCATTCAATAAGATCACAGTTAATCTGTTTTGTGTTTCAACTTGCCCACTCCCACCTCCTCCTGATAGCCTTGCATTCTCCTGCCTTACCATCTCTGCCTTCAAAGTAGTCAACGACTCCCACTGCTTCTGAGGCAGAGGTTCCAAAGTCTCAGCAAAAAAACAAAATTCACTCATCCCTGTCCGAAAAGAGTGAGGTCCAATTGTAAACAGAGAGCCCCTAGTTTAATCTGGTGTAATGTATTTATGTCATGTGTATGTCGCAACAAAATCCAGTGAACTGTGCTGCTGAAACCCAGCGCCATCTTAAAACACAGAAAAATAAACCAAAACATGGAATATAAAGGCAGAATAATAAAGTAGTAAAGACCTAGTGTCCAACGTGACAGTCCTTCGTGTTAAGAGCTCAGTCACAGCCACTGGAACAATAGTTGCTCACTCTTCAGCACAACGTACCTCCATAGACATTCTCACCACTCTGAGTCCTCACTGGACCTCACCAATTTGGATGCCATCAATGCTGCCAGCTACCACACAGGCCCACACTCTACACCGCCATGAGTCCTCTTTGGGCCCACTTTGCCAGTGCAGCCGCTGCCAATGCCGCCAGCTCTCCTGCTGCACCCAAACTTACCAACACCTTGAGCCATACACCTTGAGCTGGACACAGACGCTGCCAGGAACCCAGCATCCAGCTCCGTCACAGCCGTCACCAGGCTGTGCTGGGCTGGACTCACTCGAGTCCACAACAGGCTAGCCTCACTGTCTCCGGTACCATCTTCACAACAGGGCTCTTCAACAAGAGGTAAGTAAAATAAAAGAGAAGAAAGAATTAACAAGAAATGGGGGGAGACAGAAAAGGAAACGAAAAGAGAAGTGGATCAGCCCCAGGGCTCTGAAGGCCTACTGTACCGCTATCTTACTGGAAGCTCTGTTCTGGACTGACCCCCCCAAGAGGAACCATCCTTTCCACATCCATCTTGTCAAAACCTTTCAGGGTCTCAAAAACTTCAATCAGATCACTCCTCACGCTTCTAAACTCCAATATAATAAAGCCCAGACTATCCAACCTTTCCTCAGAAGACAAACCCCTCATTCCAGGTGTCGATCTAGTACACTTCCTCATGACCCACCTCCAGTGCTTTAACATCCTTCATTAGATGAGAGAACTGCACACAGCATTCATGAGGTGGTTTTACAATGTACTCTATAATTGAGGTATAACATTCATTATTTTTACATTCAATTCCTCTTGCAATAATCCCAATCACCTTCTTGAAGTGTTGTGTATAAATATCAACCTCTGTGTTTTTAAATTAGATTACTTACAGTGTGGAAACAGGCCCTTCGGCCCAACAAGTCCACACCGACCTGCCGAAGCGCGACCCGCCCAGACCTCTAACCTAACACTACAGGCAATTTAGCATGGCCAATTCACCTGACCTGCACATCTTTGTGACTGCGGGAGGAAACCAGAGCAAACCCACACAGACCCGGGGAGAACATGGAAACTCCACACAGTCAGTCGTCTGAGGCGGCAATCGAACCCGGGTCTCTGGCGCTGTGAGGCAGCAGTGCTAACCACTGTGCCACCCACGCTGACTCACGGTCTATGTGACTCATGTCCCTCTGCATCTCAGAATCCCACAGTCATTCTCCATTTCTGTGACACTCTGATTTTTTTTATTGTTCCACATAAGAGATGGAGAAATGTAGAGGCAGAAATCCAGAACCTAGGGCTCAGCAAGTGCTAATGGAGACATGAAAAAACTCAGAAGTATCTGAGTGCAGAGATCTCAGAGGGTTGTGGGGCATGAAGGCATGGCAGATAGGGATCACGCAGGACAACAATTTACAAACATGATCCTAACATTTGCTTCATATGCCCATTGAAAAATAACGGCTGTGAAAAACTTGCAAGATATGTCGATGAGAAGTTAATGTCACTGCACTCTGAACATTTCCAGCTGGAGAATGTAACAACCATTGTAAATGAAATAAATCAGAGACCAATTCAAGTGCTTCTCACACATTCACCTTCTTGGAAACGAATGGCGCAGTGGTTAACACTGCCTCCTCATAGCACTAGGACCCGGGTTCGATTCCAGCCTCGGGTGACTGACTGTGCGGAGTTTGCACATTCTCCCTGTGTCTGCGTAGGTTTCCTCCAGGTATTCTGGCTTCCTCCCGCAGTCCAAAGATGTGCAGGTCAAGTGGATTGGCCAGGGTAAATTGCCCATAGTGTCCAGGGGTGTGTAGATTAGATGAAATTGTCATGGGAATTGCAGGATTATAGGGAATAAGGTTAAGGGGGCAGAGGTCTGATGAGACGCTCTTTGGAAGGTCTGTGTGGACTTGATGGGCCGAATGATCTGCTTCCACACTGTAGAAATTCAATGATAATCACAGCCACCATTTGGAGCACAGTAAGTTACGACAAAAGGTGGACAGATTTTTTTTTTTTAGTTCATACACTCTTGACAGATGGAAGAATGCGGAGTCAGGACACTAGAGAACTCCTTGAATATTTGAACACGGTATGGCAGGGTTGTTAAAACCCATGTGAGCCACCAACACTTCCCCAACAATGCAGGACTCCCTCCGAACTGTACTGTTGGTCAAAACTGTTCATAAATTCAAGAAGGGCTTGATTCCACATTGTTTCAAATCCCAAAGTAACAGCTGTATCAATTAATCACACTGCAAAATATAGTTATTTTGGATTTTATTATGAATGAAGTGTTTAAAATGTTAAGAATTGAAACTGTTCTCCAGATTAAATTTATTACAAATTGCTTCATTTTGTTCTGTAAACCTCAGCTTCTGGTAATGATTTTGATGAAATTCTAATGGATTGGAAAATCTATTGCAGCAGTCTCCCCAGGAAGGAAAACGTAGACATGTAATGTGATTTTTTTTTCCGCATTGATTGCTGAGCCATTTTGGTAACATATGTAAAGTCACCGACTATGAAAATGGATCAATTCCAAACACTAAAGATATTACCATAAATCTTTGACGGGGTGGGTCAGGAAGCACAGGACTTCAGAAGATGATCTGAAATAAATTAAGAAAGTATGGGAGCATTCCTCCAGAAATTCCTGTTTTCACTTCATGCATAAGGACATTTTGTGGATCTCTAGAAACAGAAGCTGCTGTCACATTAACGGTGATCAGTGTGTCCTGACCAGAATTGCAGCCAGGTGTTTGTACCAAAGAGCGTGGTGACCAGATACTGCTTTAACCAGCTCCTGAGAGCAAGCACGAGAGCGAGCAAGAGAGTACAGGGACGAGAGAGAGAGAGAGAGAGAGAGAACATTCTCCAAGGCACTGGGTACTCACACCCACTTATCTGCTCACAAGGATCACGCGTCAGTTAAACTCCTTGAGTTTTTGTTTGCATCATTTAGGATATCACTCCATATCACCAATTAGATTTCCACTTTCAGGGCATCTGTCATTCTTTGTCAGTTTATAGGAGGGTCCTCTTTGGCTCACACTCAATTTTTTATTCATGAGACACATTCTGACTGAATCAATGGCCAACTATTAATACAAATTAACATTTTGTACACCCGCTAAATTTGAGCTGACTTTCAGTGAACGATTTTATTGTTGCATGTTTGCTTTTAGCGATTTGTTACTTTGCTCCTGAATAATTTACAATCCCATGAGATTTTACAAACATTGCTACTTTCATTTCTGAACTGAAATCTAACATCGCCCATACAACCTTGTTGACAATGTGTGCCTCTGGACACAATCCAGGAAATTGATTTCTGAACACTTAATAAGAGCAGTCAACACCAAATCGCTCCATAAACACTCATTCCCAATCACCTGAATGAGTGCAGCTCCCACAACTGTCAAGGATATTCACTCTTTCCAGTGTAAAGTAGCCCACTTTGCTATCCACCACCTTGGAAAATTCCCCATTCACCACCTTAAACATTCACTCCCGTCACCAGTGGTAGCTGTGCTTATACCGTCCCTCACATACACAGCTCTAACATGCTAATGCTCTCTCAGCAGAAACCCCTGACCTTAACTACATGGAAGGATATTGGTGGCCAGGTACAGGGGAAGATCACCACTTGCAAGTTCCCCTCCAAGTCAATCACTGTCCTGACTTGGAAATATATCCAAGTTCTTGCAGTGCCACTGGGTCAAAGTCCTGCAAGTCCTGCCCTAATGGCCTTGTGAGTCACCCTACACCAGATGGATTGCATGGGTTCAAGACATGGACTCACAATCAATTTTGACGTCCATTGAGGTCCATTTTGCCCAACCAGTCTGCACATGCTTTGCAAGGATTGGACAGTAAATAATTGCAGATTCAAAAGAAAACCTTACAACGTTCCTCACCTTGGCAACACCAAAGAATCTTTTCTTTTCGTATGTAAAATGGATGTTAGAAATTGCCTCCATTGGAGAGGTTTTTATTCATTATTTGGAAGTGGAGCATCGTGTGGGCAGAGGAACATGCAAGAGAGACAGTTCTGTCTGCTCATTACCAAATATAGCAGTGCCCGTAAAGTGCGCCAATATTTTGAAAACTTTAAATAATAAACTGTTCATGCTTCAACACCTTAAATTCTGAAGTAAACATTAATACCAGTTTGGTTTCTGACATAATCTGAGTGTTCACTTACAACAATCAACATTAACATAGAAACATAGAAAATCAGAGCAGGAGTAGGCCATTCGGCCCTTTGAGCCTGCACCACCATTCAGTATGATCATGGCTGACCATACAATCTCAGGGTCCCATTCCCACCCTCCCCCCGCGCCCCTCGGCCCCTCCATCCCCAAGGGCAATGTCCAGCTTCCTCTTGAATATGTTGAATGAACTGGCTCCAACAGATTCCTGTGGGAGAGAATTCCACAGGTTCACAACTCTCTGTGAGGAAGAAATTCTTCCTCATCTCAGTCCCGAATGGCTTACCCCTTATTCTTAGACTTTGACCCCTAGTTCTGGACTTCCACAACATAAAGAACATTCTTCTCCTATCCAGCCTGTCCAGTCCCATCAGGGTTTTACATTTTTATGAGATCTTCCCCTCCTTTTTTCTTTCAAATTCTAGTGAGTACAAGCCCGCTCGATCCAGTCTTTCCTCATGTGTGGGCCCTGCCATCCCGGGAATTAGGGTGGCGAACCTTTCCTGGGCTCCCCTCAACACTGAGAATGTCCTTCCTCAGGCTAGGAGACCAGAACTGTACGTGGTACTCAAGGTGTGGCCTCAACGAGGCCTTGCAAGCAAGGAACTTTGAATAAAAGAAACCACTTACAGCAGAGTTCCCAGAATAAATGGGCCAGAGGGAAGGCCAAAAGGCTTGGTGAAAAAAAAAACTGAGCTTCATAAAGAGATTGGAGAAAGGCAGGCAGGAGAGAGACGGCGGTCCCAATGGGAGGGGAGACGGAGGGTGAATTCCGGAATTTACAGTCTAGGAAGCTGAAGGCACAAAGAGTGAAGTGATTAAAATCAGGGTATGCATGAGGCCCAAGCTACAAAATGCAGAGATTGTTTTTGGAGGGTTGAAAGGGCGGAGGTGGTTGTAGGACTGGGAGGTGCAAAGCCAGGGAAAGATTTGAACACAAAAGATCAATATTTTAGAATCAGAATCCAGGACAAATAGAGGCAAACTTGCATCTGTAAAATTAACCAAAGCTCCCTCACTGTGGAGGGACCCTTACTCAGGATGCTGTCCAGTGCCCACCAACATTGCAGTAACCTCCAATGGGCAATGCACATAGCAATAACAATGACCTTGTAAGAAAGTATATATTATTCACATCCCTCAAATGTCTCCAATGAGTAGTCACAGAATTTATCTCATGACAGATGCTATTTGGGTAAACATCATTCCCATTTCTTCCACTGCAAGCTCCAGGGAACAGCAGTGGCATAAAATCATCTGATCCATTGTCACTGATGTTCACCGAAGAAAAGTCTTCTGCAAATAACGTCACACAATCATTAATTTCCATTTGGCCCAGTGGAAATTTGATCAAATGGACAGCATTATCCAGCAGGTGTAACACTCTGTCACAGAGCCGGATTTGATACGTGTTCACGTTTGACTGATGTGGAGGTGCTGGTGTTGGACTGGGGTAGACAAGGTCAGAAGTCATACAGTGCCAGGTTATAGTCCAACAGGTTTATTTGAAATCACAAGCTTTCGGAGCGCTGCTCCTTTGACAGGTGAAGTGCTGTAACCTAGCATTGTGTAACTTCTAAGCAGGTTTGACTGGGCCAAGGGGAGGCTTAAATCAGACTAATGCTCCCTAACTAGCGAGTAAGATTGTGTCACGTGACCAGTTGTTGGGTTAATGCAGAATTCAAATGAATCAAGGCAGCACAATCTATGACCTACAGAAATTCACCAATCGCAAAGATGCTTGGCAAAATACAAAGGACGGAGCTCTGATTGGCTTTAATGCAATACTCCTCCTCGGGGTTTATCACTTACCTCTGGGATACGGACACTGTACGGTTGATTGTGGAAGACGGGTGGGTTGTCATTCACATCGCCAACCTGAATATTGACAATGCCTTTAATCACCTGTAAACGATGAGTCAAAACAATGTTGAGATATTGGACAACATTTCACTTAATTATAAATGAATCAAATGAACATTGGACATTGATGGATTCCTCCACCTGACAAAAACATAGCATCACTTTTTGGCACGCACCTAATAGCTTTTGCATCCATTAAGTTGTCATTTGAGACTCATACTCTCTCCCATTTCCACCAAAAATAGAAAAGCATTGTGCAATGAACTTATCAATATACATTATGCTAAGTGTGAAACAGCTTGATTAATTCATGCAGATCACTCACTGTGAAGCCAGTTATGATCTTGTATACCTAATCAGTACAAGGAACCACAATCAGCGACATCATATTTCGGGAACACTGATGAATACAACTTCATTTCATTATTTCATTATAATATTTAAACCTGCACTGAGCAGATCCTGGCTTCAGCTGGTTTTTATTCAAAATATTCCAGCATAGCAAACAATCCCCTTCAATATTTAAACCCCATCAATATTTAAACAGCCCCATATCACCTGTACTCATTATAAACGCGGGTTTGTTGTTTTAAAGCCAAGATTCCATACACTGTTACCAAGTTAAAAGAAACAAAAAAACAAGTGTGAGCATATTTATTGACTGTTATTTGGCACAAAAATTGCTATCATGTTTGCGAAAGCAAGCACATCTTTTCTGGAAGCAGTCCTGTTTGAACGTTCAGTTAGGAGGATTATGTTTAAGCTTATAAGAAGTCTATCCTCCAAATCTTACATCAATTGCACATTAGCGGCACTGACATTAATTGTCTCCTCCTGTGTTGTCTCATCGTATAATTCATAGTGACAACCAGGAGAAGGAATAAACGTGAAGGGAAATTCTCTGGGATAAGTTTACATAATGATATCAAGACCAGATGAAAATTCAAATTGAAGAGAAGCAGCTCCATGAATCTCACTCCCATCTCATGTCACTGGCCTATACTTGCAAGGATACTGCCAGGGTTGGAGGGTTTGAGCTGTAAGTAGGGGCTGAATAGGCTGGGTCTGTTATCCCTGGAGCATTGGAGGCTGAGGGGTGACCTTACAGAGGCTAATAAAATCATAAGGGGCATGGAAAGGGTAAACAGACAAGGTATTTTCCCAAGGATGGGGAGAGTTTAAAACTAGAGGGCATAGTTTAAAGTGAGAGGGGAAAGATTTAAAAGCGACTGTAGGGGTAACTTTTTCATGCAGAGAGTGGTGCGTGTATGGAATAAGGTGCCAGAGGAAATGGTGGAGGCTGGTACAATTACATCATTTAAAAGGCATCTGGATGGGTATATGAATAGGAAGGGATATGGGCCAAATGCTGGCAAATAAGACGAGATTAATTTAGGATATCTGGTTGACATGGACGAATTGGACTTTAGGAAGTGTTTCCATGCTCTACAGTGATATCACTTGTCTAGAATTGGAGGACTCTTAAATGGCAACAATTAAGCCAAAACAACGCTAAGTCCTAAGCAAAGGACAATTGATGTCAGAGACTTAGAATTCTAAGATGAGTAACTCACCTCTTGACTTCCTAGAGCTTGCCCACCACCTACAAGACACGGCTCAGGATTGTGAGATGGAATACTCCCCATTCACCTGGATAGGGTCTGGGTGGGTTACTCTTCAGAGGGTCGCAGTGTGGACTTGTTGGGCCAAATGGCCTGTTTCTGCACTCTAGGGATTCTATGATTCAGTAAGTGCTGCTCGAAGGACACTCAAGAAGCTCCAGGATAAAGCAGACTGCATGATTGCTTGTGGTTGTGGTGCCATTCACTTCCTCCACCACCGATGCACAGAGGCAGCAGTGTGTACCATCTGCAAGATGCACTGCAACAACTTACAAAAGGTCCTTTGACAGCACCTTCCAAACGAATGACCTCTGACATGTGGAACCATAAGAGATGCAGGCACGAGTGAACACTGTCACCAGCAACTTCCCTTTCAAACCTCACACTATCCTGACTGGCAAGTGTAACTGCTCCTTCAGTGTCTCTGGGTCAAAGTCCCAGGGCTCGCTCACAGTGCAGAGGTTCAAGAAGGCCGTTCACTACCTGTCTTTTCAAAAGGCAGTTAGGGATGGGCAATAAATGCTAACCCAGTCAAAATACCCACATCCCATGGAAAGGTTTGAAGAAAGGTCACACACATCACAAACCGACATGTGGTGACGAGGTGCGATGGTCGGTTGAAAAGTAGCAACTTCAAGTTTAAAAACTGAAGGAGTGTGGATGTTGTAAACAGAAACATGAACACAAATTGCTCTTACACATCTCTGGGACTTGAACTTAGGCCTCACGGTTTCAAGCTAAACGTAAAAAGCCAAAGAACTGTGGATGCTGGAAATCAGAAACCAGCTCAGAAAAACTCAGCAGGTCTGGCAGCATCCCAGGAGAGAAATCAAAGTTAACATTTCAGGTAAATTGACCCTTTCTCAGAACCTGAAGAAGGGTCACACAACCCGAAACATTAATTTTGATTTCTCTCCACAGGTGCTGCCAGACCTGCTTAGCTTTTCCAGCAACTTCTGTTTTTGTAACTTCAAGGTTTTGATGGTTTTGATATTCAAGATCACGAGAACGGTGGACTTCACTAGTTTTACGAGCCATGGCATTCGTTGTCACACTGAGAGAAAGTGAGGACTGCAGATGCTGGAGATCAGAGTCGAGAGTGTGGTGCTGGAAAAGCACAGCAGGTCAGACAGCAGCTGAGGGGCAGAAGAATCGACATTTCAGGCATAAGCCCTTTTCTAGCACCACACTCTCAGTTCATTGTCACACTGCACAATTCACTGTAACAGCAGCAAAACAGCTGAGTAGACAGCAATAGCTTACAGTGGCTCAGTGGTTAGCACTGCTGCTTCACAGCACCAGGGACCTGGGTTCAATTCCACCCTCGGGTGGCTGAATGGAGTTTGCATGATGTCTGTGTGGGTTTCTGCTGGGTGCTCTGGCTTCCTCCCATAGTTCAAAGAAATGCAAGTTAGGTGGGTTGGCTGTGCTAAATTGTCCAGGAATGTGTAGGTTAGCCAGGGGAACTGAAGGGTTATAGCGATAGGGTAGGGAGTTGGGCCTGGGTGGGACAATCTTCAGAGAGTTGGTATAGACTTGAGGGTTAAACGGCCTGTTTTCAGACTGTAGGGATTCTGCTCATTCATAAAGCACCCTTAGCGTTGCAAAACAATCCAAGATGTGTTGAAGGAACACAAACGTGATAGTGAGCCATTCAAGGGGATAAATGGATTGATTTGATCAAAGACAGTGGTTTTAAGCAGCATGTTAAAGGATATTCAGAACCATCCCTACAGTAGGGCAAATTGGGGTAATAGCCCTGTGCTCGTTGTGTGAGCCCCTATTAGCACCACAGGCACCTAGGATGGCCTAGAAGCCATACAAGAGGTGTAAGTGATGGTAATTGTAGCAAGGTTAAAGCTGCAGACTCCGAGACTTGGAATGGAAGGAAAAAGTGGAGAGCTGTTGGTGGGGAGAGTGTTGGATTGTTGGATGCAGAAAGGTTGAGGGAGGGAACTCCACTGTTTGGGGCTTGTGTGCCTGAAGACACAGCCACCAAGATTGGACCATGGACAACAGCAATGCACAAAGGCCAGATCCGGAGGTGTGCGGAGATCTCGGAAGGCTGCAGGAGATTACTGAGCTCGGGAGAGGCAAGCAGTTGGTTTAATGAGTATTGGCACTGCACAGACTGTGCGAAATAAATGAAAGTGTTCAAATCGCGAACGCATCGAAAATTAAACAAAGGAGAGTAAAGAATGGCTTTATCACAATTTCATGGATTGGACAGAGTTCTATGGTAAAGGAACATGGTCTAATTTCACAGTACTGCAGGAACAAAAAGCACACAACAGGAAACCTATCAATAAATGAACTCTGTCTAAATGACCTTTTGGATTCGGTCAGAAGATACAAGGTCTAAAGAAAAAAAGTGTTAAAAGCAGAAAGGGGTTTTACAAAGGCCTGAGTGTTAATGGAATTCATATCTGTCTACATCAGGGAGCTGCCAGTGTGATAATGTACACTGTGAACAAGCGTGATGGTGAATTAATCAATAAAACTTATGTTGTACTGTAAAATGTGGAGAATGTTGAAACAGGTGACAGTTTGAAAACAAAATGTTTTGACATTATCTCTACTTGAAAGCTACAGCAATTTCTTGATGGCAGGATCCATATCTCAAACTATGTCCACGCATGAGAGTTGCAGAACGAAGATGGAACAGACAGGGATCCTTTACTCTGAGAAAGAGGAGCCCGACAGAAGTTTTCAAAACTGTGCAGGGTTTTGATGAGGGGGAAATGGAGATCATGCTTCCATTGGCGAAGGAATCTAGAATGAGGGGACCTCTTGGGAGTCCAAGTTCCCTCAAACACGTTCCGCTTTGGAGTTTGCAGGTGATTAGCTCAACCGCGTGGTCCTGTTAAAAGGTTTGGCGTGGTAATTGGAAAAGGACCATGGGGGAGGAGCTTTCAGCTTGTTTCTCATAGAGAGCATTACTCATAAGCATGAAATATTCACGACAACAAAAAAAATTAATCAAGACATTTGCCCAGTGAGCATTGGAGAATGTGGAACTTGCACCATGGAAAAGTGGAGTTGCCTTAAAGCAAAGCAAGTGACATCATGTGCTGGCAGATGCTGTAAAATTCATATGATCCTTAAAGTGGAAAATGCCACAAAATAATATGTTTGCAATCACCTGGCAGCCTGGTGTGTGACACAGTTATAGTTTAAAGTTGATACCAACATCACATTCCACTCGAAATGCTAACTAAATTTTTCAGAGACAAAAAAAAAGCTGCAGATGCTGGAATCCAGAGTAGACAGGCAGGAGGCTGGAAGAACACAGCAAGCCAGGCAGCAGCAGGAGGGGGAGAAGTCAATATTTCAGGTATTCCCTGTGTTCTTCCAGCCTCCTGCTTGTCTATAACTCAATTGTTCTGTCTGTGGAATATTCGCATTCTTATTTGAAGTCTCCAGCATCTGCAATATTTTGCTTTGATTGTCCCGCAATAGGATAGTGTTTACAAGGGAAATGGACACTGTCCGAAGTCTGTGCCAAGTCATGGGTTTGAGGCCAAGCCTAGTACATAGCACACAAAGAGACTAGGCTTTACGAAGGTCAAGTGGCTGTCTTAAAATAAAAGTTGGTTTCTCAAAGAGGGTGCCACTCAAATTCTTGCACAAGAAACTAAGTTATTGGTGACACTTTACCAGAAGTCTCCATATTAAGGAATCCTATACTTTGGAGTTAGTAAGCAAAGCTTCATTAAGTTAGTCCCTGCAGTAATTTAGCTGTCCAATGATGAAGTCAGAAGTCACACAACGCCAGGTTATAGTGCATTACGAAAGCAACAAGCTTTCGGAGCGCTGGTTGTTCATCAGGTGACAAAGGAGCAATGCTCTGAAAGCTTGTTATTTCAAATAAACCTGTTGGACTATAACCTGGTGTCATGTGACTTTTGGCTTTGTCTATCCCAGTCCATCACTGGCACCCCCACATCATGGTCCTATGATGAGTGGCTGAATGAACTGGATCAATATTCTCTGGTATTTGAAAGAATGAGAGGTCATTTCATTGATACTTATAAGATTGTGATGGGCTTGACATTTTCCAGCATTTTTCACTTGTATCATATGATTCTCCTTCCAAGAGAAAAACATTTTGAACTAAAAATAAAACAAACCTTGGCTTTCAAAAGAAATATCGGCAGCTGTACCACCTTTTGTCCTCTTATCAGAATAAGCAAATAAAACACGCTGTACTGGAAATGAGAAATAAGAATAGAAAGTGCTGAAGAAACTCAGCAGGTCTGGCAGCATTTGTGGAGAGAAACAGAGGCAATGTTTCAATTTGACATGACCCTTTAGAGTAACATTATGGACACCAACAGAGTAAATGATAAGCAAATCCAGGTGGAACGTCCACATTTGTGGACACCTCTATCGGACTTTCACTCAGAATTCTGTGCTCCAAGGAAAGCTTTACCAAACTCCATTCCATCTTGAATTCTATCAACAAGCACATTGATTTGGATCCCACCTATCACTCCCTGAGAAAAGGAATAGGAAATGATGTCACCAACACAGGAAATGGCATCACCAGCATAAGGAAACCTAAACACACAAATAGAAACCATAGGGCGGCACGGTGGTTAGCACTGCTGCCTCACAGCGCCAGAGACCCGGGTTCAATTCCCGACTCAGGCGACTGACTGTGTGGAGTTTGCACATTCTCCCCGTGTCTGGGTGCTCCGGTTTCCTCCCACAGTCCAAAGATATGCGGGTCAGGTGAATTGGTCATACTAAATTGCCCGTAGTGTTAGGTAAGGGGTAAATGTAGGGTATGGGTGGGTTGCGCTTCAGCGGGTCAGTGTGGACTTGTTGGGCCGAAGGGCCTGTTTCCACACTGTCAGTAATCTAATCTAATTTCTTGCAGGAGCTCCTCAAAATCAGGAAATGTCTTCAGCTGGGAAATGGAAGTTACAAACACAGCTGGAGAGCCCCCACCTTGTCAAAAATCCCACCCCATTGTAGAAAGGCAGTGTACTTCCAGAACAAGGTGAATAGCTGTGAACCTACATACAGTCTGTTCTGATATAACGCAGGATTCCATTCCTGTGCAATCCCGTGTAATAAGAACATTGTGTAATAGCTGCACCATTTAAACAATTGGGACTGGAATCACGTTGTAGCCAACACAGCTAAGGAATGTTTATGTTCTACAAATAATGGTCGAAATCCTTCGATTATGTTCCAGCCAATTTGCATTGAAGAAACGCGTGTTGCAGCAGAACCGATGTACTGCTGTTCTGGGGAGTTGATGGGACATCAGATTCTGATCTTGGTGCTGAAACACAATTTCTGATTGTCCCTTTGTACAATTTTGTCCATTTTTATTTCGGAGATTGTTAGATAGTAAGAAACCCAAACAGTGCAGTTAAAATGCAGGAGTAAAAAATGAGGTCTGCAGATGCTGGAGATCACAGCTGCAAATGTGTTGCTGGTCAAAGCACAGCAGGTTAGGCAGCATCTCAGGAATAGAAGGGCCTGTTGCTGCTTTCAAGTCAGGACTGACAGCCTTCCTAAACTTCATCACAGGATCACTTCATTACTGTTCTAATCTCAGAGTTCTCATAACTTTCCATAAACACTAAACGACCATCATAATACTAGACAGGAAAAAACTGGAAGAACTGTGGATGCTGGAAATGTGAAACAAAAACAGAAATTGCTGGAAAATCTCAGCAGGTCCCGCAGCATCTGTGGGGAAAAATCAGAGTTAATGTTTCCAAGTCCAATGACCCTTCTTCAGAACTCTGCTGTAATACACTGGTGCACTCATGCACTGTTGGAAAACACAGATGGAAAGGAGGACGATGCAAGACAATTGGGCATTTAGGTAGTTCTTTTATAATGTGATGGTTGTGTTAGAACACAGAACATAGAAAAATACAGCGCAGTACAGGCCCTTTGGCCCTCGATGTTGCGCCGATCCAAGCCCACCTAACCTACACTAGCCCACTTTACTCCATATGCCTATCCAATGCCCGTTTAAATGCCCATAAAGAGGGAGAGTCCACCACTGTTACTGGCAGGGCATTCCATGAACTCACGAGTGGGCGGCACGGTGGCACAGTGGTTAGCACTGCTGCCTCACAGCGCCTGTAGACCCGGGTTCAATTCCCGACTCAGGCGACTGACTGTGTGGAGTTTGCACGTTCTCCCCGTGTCTGCGTGGGTTTCCTCCGGGTGCTCCGGTTTCCTCCCACAGTCCAAAGATGTGCGGGTCAGGTGAATTGGCCAAGCTAAATTGCCCGTAGTGTTAGGTAAGGGGTAAATGTAGGGGTATGGGTGGGTTGCGCTTCGGCGGGTCGGTGTGGACTTGTTGGGCCGAAGGGCCTGTTTCCACGCTGTAAGTCTAATCTAATCTAATCACGACTCGCTGAGTAAAGAATCTACCCCTAACATCAGTCCTATACCTACCACCCCTTAATTTAAAGCTATGCCCCCTCGTAATAGCTGACTCCATACGTGGAAAAAGGTTCTCATGGTCAACCCTATATAAACCCTAATCATCTTGTACACCTCTATCAAGTCACCCCTAAACCTTCTTTTCTCCAATGAATACAGCCCCAAGTGCCTCAGCCTTTCCTCATATGATCTTCCTACCATACCAGGCAACATCCTGGTAAACCTCCTCTGCACCCGTTCCAGTGCCTCCACATCCTTCCTATAGTATGGCAACCAAAACTGCACACAATACTCCAGATGCGGCCGCACCAGAGTCTTATACAACTGCAACATGACCTCAGGACTCCGGAATTCAATTCCTCTACCAATAAAAGCCAGTACACCATATGCCTTCTTCACAGCACTATTTACCTGGGTGGCAACTTTCAGAGATCCGTGTGCATGGACACCAAGATCCCTCTGCTCATCCACACTACCAAGTATCCGACCATTAGCCCAGTACTCCATCTTCTTGTTACTCTTACCAAAGTGAATCACTTCACACTTAGCTACATTGAACTCCATTTACCATCTTTCTGCCCAGCTCTGCAGCTTATCTATAAGGTCTTGTGTAACTCCACTTTTTAGAAAAGTGATGCTTTAGAAACAGGTCTTAAAATGTTGGCGATGTAATTGCGTTACAGCCAACACACATTTTATAAGTTTGTGCTTTAATGTCCCCAACTCCTCAGTCGCGTTATAGTGAATTCACGTTAACAAAATGCACTTTCTCACAGAATGACCTGGATCTAAACATCTGATCCAGATTTCAGGAGAACTTTATCTAACAATCTCCCCTGTTCAAAGTTTGTGCGAAGATTTGTAGCTCGGGTGCTTGTTGTTGTGGTTCTGTTCACCGAGCTGGAAGTTTTTGTTGCAAACATTTCGTCCCCTGGCTAGGAGACATCATCAGTGCTCTGGAGCCTCCTGCGAAGCGCTTCTTTGATGTTTCTTCCGGTATTTATAGTGGTCTGTCCTTGCCGCGTCCGGGTGTCAGTTTCAGCTGTCCGCTGTAGTGATTGGTATATTGGGTCCAGGTCGATGTGTCTGTTGATGGAATTTGAGGATGAATGCCATGCCTCTAGGAATTCCCTGGCTGTTCTCTGTCTGGCTTGCCCTATGATAGTAGTGTTTTCCCAGTCGAATTCATGTTGCTTGTTGTCTGAGTGTGTGGCTACTAGGGATAGCTGGTCGTGTCGTTTCGTGGCTAGTTGGTGTTCATGGATGCGGATTGTTAGCTGTCTTCCTGTTTGTCCTTTATAGTGTTTTGTGCAGTCCTTGCATGGTATTTTATAAACTACACTAGTTTTGCTCATGTTTTGCTCAACAATCTCCCCAACACCAACAGCTAGGGAAAGCCATAAAAAAGTCGAAAAAGCAATTTAGAGGAAACCAGCAAAAAAAAACTCAACCCACAGCCTCCTCGAATTAAGCAAGTTTCTAAAAACCATATCAATCCTCTTGTGTGCCAGGAGGCAAAGTAACAACCTTCCAGCTCTCCATCTCACAGCTCGTCACAACCCTTTGTGAAAGGGCTACACCATAAATATACTCAGCAAATTGGATCTAAAATAAAAATGGACATCTTTGTTCACATTCACATCATGTCAAGGAGACCTAAGGAACAGTCATATCAAACTTTAAATGTTATCTCTGATTCTCTCTAAACCAATGTTTCCAGACCTACTGAGCATTTCCAGCATTTTCTGTTCGAGACTGTTTCACATCCATAGTATTATGCTTATATTGAGGGAAATTAAGTTGCTCAAGTCTCTCGTTTAGAAAGAGCCAAATTGTTACTTACACTTTGCTTGTCACTGACGGAGAACTCTACTTGCAATTCTGAAATCTCCTGAAAAAAAAAGAGGATTCAAAAATGAGGATGCAATAAAAATGAAATCACAGAAACGTACTCGACCATGGCTTTGAGGTTTTCACAGAAAACAAATGGAAACAGAACGATACAATCCTAAATACCAGCAGTGTTTTGAGGTGGTGGCCAGATTGTTGGGTCAAATTGTGAGACGTTATCCCAAAAAGCACCGAGAGAGCACACAGACTGCACAAACGTGGCTCATCATCACCGTCTCAAGATGAGGGGGCACATTTTTAACGTGAGAGGACAGGGCTTTAAAAAAGAAATGAGGGGCAGTTTTTTTAATACAGAATGTGGTTCTTTTGCAGAATGAACTTCCTGAGGAATTGTTGGATGTGGGCAAAATTACAATGTTTAAAAGACATTTGGATAAGTATGTGAATGGGAAAGGTTTGGAGGGATATGGGGAGAAAGTGAGGACTGCAGATGCTGGAGATCAGAGCTGAAAATGTGTTGCTGGAAAAATGCAGCAGGTCAGGCAGCATCGAAGGAACAGGAAATTCGACGTTTCGGGCATAAGCCCGAAGAAGGGCTTATGCCCGAAACGTCGAATTTCCTGTTCCTTGGAGGGATATGGGCCAGGAGCAGGCAGCTGGGACTAGTTTAGTTTGGGATTATGTTTGACATGGACTGGTTGGACCGAAGGGTCTGTTTCTGTGCTGTATGACTCTATAATAACTTGTGGATTTCTAAACAAGCTCTTCTGGTTTGAAAGTTTTACAAAATAAACCCTTTTGACTTATTCTCAGAACTCTGCCACAGCCTTTTTCTGAGAGAGAGAAACAAAATGAGCTTTTAAACGCAACTTTGGTATCTTCTGAATCTAAACCAAAATTCATTCTAGGTTCTTCGAAACGGAAAACAGAACGAAAGGCCTTACAATTTTACCCCACTAGTTGAAAACCTAACAGTGTAAACATATTTCCATTTATACCACAGCTGTTCACAACCACTGCCCTGTGACAATACATTGCATTCAAATCATAAAGTCTATCTGACCTTGTTTTACTAAAATAAAAACCTTTCCAGAATTAACCAACAGTCACTTACATTTGTTTTGAAATGCAAATTTCAAAAATTATTTTTAAGCATTAATTATGCAGGTTTCATTACACTTCACTACCAAAAGAAAAATAAAAATTGATCTTTAAAATATATTTTAAATTTATTAAAAAAGTTATTTTTAACACTATGGTTTGATTAGAAATAATAATATGTTTATATTTAACAGAATCAGAGTCAAGAGAACTATATTTTACCTAAGTTGATTATGATTACAGCATTCAGCTTTCTTCATACACAAACTGTTTGCTATGAAATCTTTTTAGCCACATGAAAAATTGCATGGTTCAAGCATCAAACTCCATTGAAATAACTATTGTTTTTATCCCAAAATTGTATTGAAAGGACTACAAAGGATGTGGTCTACATAAATAACAGTTTATTACTTAACAGTTCTAAATAAAGTTCAAACTAATTTTGAACCAACTCAAGGTTCAATGTCTCTTTCTCTTCTCTCCAATAGATTATTGACAGGTATTCAATTTGTTCAACAAAATACCTGATATTCTGTTTGATCGCTATTCGATCGCATCATAGCAACATGCACCCATACTGATGTTTATGGGTTTTACCAGCCAGTTTTTATGGTTTTCCGTAATTCAATGCTACTAAAACTGGTACAGTTGTCAGCACAGCTTACAAGCCATCCTTTGACATCTTTGTGCCCATTCAAATTTTCAACTTTTTATAAAATAAGTTTGTTAAAGGAGACACGATGGTGTTAATGTTCAGCATAAACTTCTGATAAAATCCACATATACCAGCGCATATGTGGATTTTATCAGAAGTTTTGGTGGGTGGCCCGGTGGCACAGTGGTTAGCACTGCTGCACTCACAGTGCTAGAGACCTGGGTTCAATTCCCGCCTCAGGCGACTGACTGTGTGGAGTTTGCGCATTCTGCGTGGGTTTGCTCCGGTTTGCTCCGGTTTCCTCTCACAGTCCAAAAATGTGCGGGTTAGGTGAATTGGCCATGCTAAATTGCCCGTAGTGTTGGGTGCAGGGGAATGGGTCTGGGTGGGTGTGCATCGGTGTGGACTTGTTAGGCCAAAGGGCCTGTTTCCACACTGTAAGTAATCTAATCACATGTCTTAGGCATGGGGCAATCCAAGATAACCTTTATTTTTGCTGCTAGCGGTCTCACAATGAGAGCCAAATAAGTCTTTTTGTGTTTTGGTAATTTCACTTTCATCCATATTTATAAACAAATTGACTCTTTATAACTAATCAAGCAGTTTAGTCAAGTGGTGCAAATATCCTTACTGGGTTTGGCTGAACATAATTAAGTTGCTGATATTGACAGGGTAATTACATAGTCCTTCACTGACCTTTTTAGTTTAATTCACTACAGTTGCAAGTATATTTTTCATTCTAAATAGCATAGTTGACATTTATAAAGTCCTTCATGTTACAAAACCTGGTATTTCCTTGGCTCCATCAGTCAATGGAATTTACTTATTTCCTTTTAGCAAGTCAATTTTGGTGACAATCGTTCATGTCCAATTCTTTCAATGTAGTCTTCCAATCATGGTAAAGGATACAGGTTTACTTTTGTTATCATGCTATCATGCAATAATCAATATTAAATGTAACGCATTAGGTTTCAGCACATCATGATACATGATCTCTAGCTGTGACTCAGTTCAATAATGTCATTGACCATCATAAACTTCATCACTTCCTTCACTTGAGCTAATGTCTCTGGATTAAGTCTGTAAGGATATTGTTTTATAGGTAACACATCCTCTGGCCAGCCAATGTGATACCATTGTTCAGAGAGGGAGGAAATGATAACCTAAAAAAATGACAGGTCAGTCAGTGTAAACTCAGCGATGGGGAAATTATGGAAGCCATTCTGAGGGACAGGATTAAATGGCACTTGGAGAGGCACGGTTGAGTCAAGAACAGGCAGCATGGTTTTCTAAAGGGGAAATTATGTCTGACCCAACTTGATCAATTTTTTTGAATGTGTGACCTGCTCTGTAGATGCAGGCAATACATTTGACATAGTCAACTTGGAGTTCAGCAAGGCTTTCGGTAAGATCCCACTCAAATAGCAAAGGAAGAGCCCATAGGATTCAGGGAAACTTGGCTGAATAGATCCAGAATTGGCCAAGTGGCAGGAAGAAAAGGGTAATGATTGAGGTATGTTTTCGAGACTGAAAGCCTGTGTCCAGTGGGGCAGTATCCTGTGACCACAGGGATTGATGTCAGGGCCCTTGCTATTTGTGGTATATGACATTTAGGCTTGAATGTAGGAGAGTTGATTAGTAAGATCACAGATAAAACAAAGAAAGTCCTGGGCAGGCAAATATGGAAAAGGATAGCTATAGATTTTAGGGGGATAGGGGCAGCATGGTCAGATGGGCTGACAGTGGCAAATGAAATCCAGTCCAGAGAATTGTAGACTACACTTGGTCAGGACAAATCCAACAAGGGATTACATGATAAATAAGATCACAGGCACCTTGGTGGGGATACCTACCAGTGTAAGGGCAGGTAGGGAGATGGAGAGTTATGAAGAAAGATTTGATCGGATTGGGTTGCTTTCCATGAAAAAGAAATCGAGAGGTGAGGTGATTGAGATGGATTATGAGGGGGATGGATAGGATGGAGAGGAAGGAACTTTTCCCATTGGAGGAAGTACCAATGAACAGGGGTCATTTATTTAAGTTAAGAGGCAGGAGGTTTTGAGGGGATGTTTGGAAACAATTTTTCACCCAGATGGTGGTGGGAATTTGGAACCTGCTGCCTGTAGAGGCAGAAATCCTCGTTAAAATAGTTACATGGTTGCTTTTGACTTGCACTAACTTGGTAGGGCAAAGGGCCCTTTTCTGCAATTTAGACCTCATTTGGCTCTAATGAAAGCAAAATACTGCAGGTGTTGGACTATTTAACATGTCTTATTCACACAACTCAGTTTACGTCTGAAACAGCTTTTGTAAGTCACTTTGACAGTTTTCTGGAGGTTATAACATAACAACTAACCTCATACGTGCCCCCATATGGCCAAATCTCTCAACTTCTTTTATTCATTCATTCATGGGATGAAGTCAGTCCTGGCCAGACCAGCATTTATTGCCTAATTGCCCAGAGAGCAGTGAAGAGTCAACCACGTTGCTGTGAGTCTGGAGTCATATGTTGGCCAGACCAGGTATGTATGGCAGATTCCTTCGAAATGATGGTAGTGAACCCGGACAATCGATAATAGCTTCACAGTTGTCACTAGACTCCTAATTCCAGATTTTTATTGAATTCAAATTCCACCATGGTGGGATTTGAAGCCAGTTTGGCAGAACATGACTTGGGTCTCTAGACTAACAATCCAGTGATAATAGCACTAGGCCACCACCTCTTCGCTGGAGGGTCAACTTTTTAAAATGCTCAATGTCTGATTCATTTTCCAATTGTTCTAATATTTTATTTCATTCTATATTTCTATCACTCCCACAAACACCTCTTTATTACACTCACTGATTCTTTCTCCTATCAGCAGGGAGTACAAGACAGTGTTACCGAGGACAATACCTGGACTCCAGGGCTTAAGTTATGAGGAGGAATTATACAAATTAGGCCCGTTTTGTCTAGAGTTTAAAAGATTAAGGGGGGGTCTGTTTGAAGTCCTCAAGAAAAGGGTAGGGGAGAGAAGGATAAACTATTCCCATTGGATGGGGCTTCTAGAACGAGGGGACATAGTCTGAGAATTAGGACCAGATTGTTCAGGAGACACTTCTACTGCTGCTACTGAGCATTGATGGTGGAGGAAGTGGTTGTGGTGCCAATCAAGTGGGCTGTTTTCCCCCTGGAAGGTATTGATTAGATTAGATTAGATTATTTATAGTGTGGAAACAGGCCCTTCGGCCCAACAAGTCCACACTGACCCGCTGAAGTGCAACCCACCCATACCCCTATATACCCCTTACCTAACACTACGGGCAATTTAGCATGGCCAATTCACCTGACCCACACATCTTTGGACTGTGGGAGGAAACCCACGCAGACACGGGGAGAATGGACAAACTCCACACAGTCAGTCGCCTGAGGTGGGAATTGAACCCAGGTCCCTGGCGCTGTGAGGCAGCAGTGCTAACCACTGTGCCACCGTGCCACCCGTATTGAGTTTCTGAATGTTGCTGGGAGCTGCATGTTATGCAGCAAAATATTATTGCTTCCAGATAAATCCTAGATTCAGACTTTTGTTTTCAATTCTCCATTCTGTTGCATCTTTTATCATGCAGTTTCCCCATGAGGAGAACCAGAATGGGTGGGGTTGGGGAGGGGGAGCAGTCTTGGAGCATTTCACCATCTGCAAAGGGGCACGTCGGGACATCAGGGATCGACATGGAGCTCGGGGGGATCGGAAAACAAATTAGAGTTGGGCATCCTTTCTGCGGTGTAGGGAGCGTACTATTGCACATTTAAATAAATTTCACTACAACAGTATCACCACAACACAGAAGCAGAAAACTGCACCAGAAAATCAATGAGTTTGAAAAACATTTTTACAAGATTGAAGCTTATTAGGCAGTGCATGATTCAAGGCAAAAAGTAACAATGTGAACCAAATACTATGTTAGTCCACTGTAAAATAAGACTGAATTACCACAAGGCACGTGTGGGAGTCTATTACTGCCAATTAGTGGACATTTGTTTTCCTACTGATCTGATGACTATTACTCACCACAAATCATCAAGATCAAATTGGCAGTAATTTATTCCCAAAGGCTGAATATTACTTAATTAATAGATCTTTTAAGCCAAGATAAATCACTCCACCCTACAATGGCACATGCATTTAGATGCGTGGGCTGGTGTTACACTGCACTCCAGACTTGCCAAAAGCAATTACATTACCTCTCTATCCAAAGTCTGTCGAAGCCACACAACTCCCGTCTCACTTTCCACTGCAAAATACTTGCTGGCTTCCTCCCCGACAACTCCAAACACAAGAGTATCGTTGTCCGGATCGCGTGCCCACAATTTAGTAATGGAGGAACCTACGACACATCAGAGGAAAATAACTGGTCATCGAGAGAGAAAAGAGGTGGTTACGACTGATGACAATTGAACGAACACCAGAATTATTTGTGGTAGATGTGTGCGTGTTCAAGCAGAGTCTCTCGGAATTTTCTCAGACTTCATTCCAAAAAACCATTCAAAATAGGAACAGGAGTAGGGCATTCAGCCCCTCAAGCCTGCTCTGACATTCAATAGGATCATGGCTGATCCAACATTCCTCACGTCCATTTTCTCGTCCTTTCCTGTAACCCTCAATTCCTCAAGAATCTATCTCAACCTTAAATATACATAAGGGCTCTGCCCCCACAGCTCCCTGAGGCAAGGAGTTCCAAACTCTCTCTGAGAGAAGATATTGGTGCCCCTTTATTCTGGTCCTAGATTCTTCCATGAGGGGAAACATCCTCTCAGCATTGACCCTGTCAAGCCTCTTTAAGAATCCCATACACTTCAATGAGATCACCTCTGATTCTGCTAAACTTCAGCGAGCAGAGTCCTAACCTGTTTAGTTTTTGCTCATAAGACAATCCCTCGGTCCAGAGCTCATCCTAGATGCTGTGACACAATATGTCAGCAAAGTAGAAATGGGTGCGAAGCAAGTCATTTCAAGCTATTTGAAAACAAAGGCCAGGAAGGTGTATCTCATTGGCTGTGATTTTCTCAAGTACAGGGCTGGGCATGGCAGTGTTGACAAAATTGTCACCAAAACCACCAAGAAAACCCAACTGATCTTGTGCCAATCAGTTTAAATGCTGACCGCAGAGCATGAGAAATATCTCAGTCCATTACAAGCTGTGTTTGTGATGTCCCTGCTCCCCAGATGCTGCCAGGCAATCAGCCTCTTGGCAATCCATCTGGGACAATTGGAAGACACCTCCCAAAAACCAGCAAGTAGGTCACCTATAGGTTATAGGTTTCTAGGAGAGTCTCCCCTCATACTTCCAAATTCTTGTAAATAGACCTAATAGATCCAGTCTCCCCTAGTGTGTCAAACCTGTCATCACAGGAATCAGTGAATTAAAATTAGAATCCCTACTGTGTGGAAACAGGCCCAACAAATCCACACTGACCCTTCGAAGAGTATCCCACCCAGACCCATTCCCCTACATTTACCCCTAACTCAAGTACCTAACCTACACATCCCTGAACACTATGAGCAATTTAGAATGGCCAATTCACCTAACCTGCACATCTTTGGATTGTGGGAGGAAACTGGAGCACCCGGAGGAAACCCACACAGACACGGGGAGAATGTGTAAACTCCACACAGACAGTCGCCTGAGGCTGGAATCGAGCCTGGGCCCCGGTGCTGTGAGGCAGCAGCGCTAACCACTGAGCTACCGTGTTGCCCCTTTTTCTTTGAAATAAAATTGCACAGCCCCATAATAGTGCAAGCACCACGGGGTGGTAACCACATCTCCAATTAACTCACAGGGAGCTTCTGCACTTTATTGTTTCAGCTTGGAGTGTGTCATTAATTCCCAACGTAACGCTGCAGCAAGGACACTTTGTATTTAGGAACAGCCGTTCAGCTCATGGACTGGACCAGGCTGCATGTCAGTGCTGAAATGTCGATTCTCTTGTTCCTCAGATGCTGCCTGACCTGCTGTGCTTTTCCAGCGCCACACTTTATCAATTCTGACTCTTCAGCATCTACAGTCCTCACTACCTCCTACACTCTCCATGGATGCTGCCTGACACACTGTGATCTCCAACATTTTTGGCTTTCAGTACAGATTCCAGCATTTGCAGTCACTTGCTCCCAAGACAAAAAAAAACCCTCTTATTTGGGTGGGGATGGGGGAAGTGTTGACATGTTGAAAGAGTGATCAAATGTTAACTCAGAGAGTTAGCAACCCATGGATATGTCAGACCTTTCACTTGAGAAAACCTTACTTTGTAATAAATCTGCAACAGCACAATATTAAAAGAGCAGGGCACCACACAGACTGGATTGTGATCAACACAGAGTGAGGACAAAGGCCAGAAGTGCTCACAAGATTCTTAATGGATTATGCAGTTAATTGCAAGGCTTTAGTTAAATGAGAGACAAATGTATCTTGATAGACTTTTAAATCTCATATTCAAATTAGCTTTACTCCAACATGTTTTTATTTCACTCAGTGCTCAGATTAATAGGCACCAGAACTTTAGGATAGCTTTAAATAAGAATTAAAAGTAATTTTCAATTCTGACAAATCCTTTGATTCTTCTCTTGTTGGGATGTTAGCAGAAATCCTGAGTTTTAAAATGCCAGTTTTGACAATTCAATAACTGTGCCCTCTGCCCAGTGAAATATCATAGACTCCCTACAGTGTGGAAACAGGCCCTTCAGCCCAACAAGTCCACACCAACCCTCTGAACAGTATTCTATGCAGACCCATTCCCTTATATTTACCCCTAACCTACACATCCTAGAACACTATGGGCAATTTAGCATGGCTAATTCACCCAACCTGCTCATCTTTGGACTGTGGGAGGAAACCAGGTGACCTGGAGGAAACCCATACAGACATGAGGAAACCCACACAGACAGTGGCCTGAGGCTGGAATTGAACCTGGGACCCTGGCACTGTGTGGCAGCAGCGCTAACCACTGAGCCACCATGCAACCCCACTGCTTCCAGTTCATTTAAACATTGCTGCTGGGAAAGGTTGAAGCTTTTTATATTGCACTCATCAGGACTAGGAGACAAAACACAGAGGAACTAGAACCTTATACAACATGAGAAAGTGGTGCTGATTAGTTAACTGACCATAGGCATGGACACTTGACAAGAACAGTTAACTGTCAATCTTCATCATCACAGCAGGAAGAGTGGGGTGTCCGACTGGTCACGGTGTTGCCACGGAAACGTAGTAATGATTGCTGTTTTCTGTAATCCTTCCTTCCCCCTAATGAAAACTGTGCAATGCACAAGTGAATGCCTTTTGCTGACATAAAAACAGGGCGCCATGTGTAAATACATGTAACTTCTGTCACACACATCATACTGACAGTCTTGAGCTGGATTCCAGTGGACTTCTGAACTCAGGATTATTTAATAAATGATTATCAATGGCACATGCGTATCAAGATGGAGGCAGGAGTAGACAGCATCCAGGCTTAAGCCTGGATTTAATCCATTCCGTCTTCTTTCTCTCCTCTTTTCCTTCCTCTCTGTTTTTTTTTGTTTCGATGTTTCTTATTCGCCATCTGGAGGTGGTGGTGTGACAGAGTGTGGCAGCAGTGTGCCTAGCCCGAACCCAGATGCTGGTAAAGGATGGGAGCAGATGGTGGTCAGCCAGGGTGTGGGGGTCAGGGACAAAGCCTCGCGAGTAACGGCAAAGCCGGATGTGCCCGGGTGGGAGGGTCTTAGCCCAGAGCAGGTGAAAGTATGCCCAGCGTGGGGGAGAGCAAACCCTCTTGGGTAAAGTCGAGATTGGAGGATCTGCAGGTCCATGCCTTAAGAAAGGGCTGTCATGTCTGACTTTTTAAAAACTTCTTTCTTTATTTTACTATTTTTATATAGTATAGTTTACTATAGTGCTGAACTTTTTAAACTTATTTCTTAATTTTTCTATTTCTGTACCTAGGTACTTTGTATCTAAGATGGCCCTATGTGTGGTGACATTGTACAGTTTTCACTGTACTCTTGTATCCAGTACTTGAGTACATGTGACAATAAAATCCAAACCCAAATCTAACATTACAGCTAATAGTGGGCATGCCTTTGAAGCCTACAAGCACAGGCTGGTTGGCAATGACTAACGTGCTGCCCACTGCGAGTGATCAATGGAACATGTCGTATTACCAATTATTGTGATATACAGCCCACAGTCCTGGCATCACACAGGCACTGAAACTCACACAACAGTTAAGCAGTAGGCAAAACATCATTTTGTTTGATGGCAGTGTCCTGTTAATGACAAAAACTTGTGGAATTTAGGACCCCAGAGACTAGTGAATGCTGGGACACTGTGGAGTGGAGGCAGAAGTGAGATACAAAATGGGGTAGTAGGCCCGAGGGGCTGAATTGTCCTTTCCTGATCTTAGCTGTTAAGTACAATAAGAGGGGCAAAGATAGCATGAAGACGCAGGGCAAGTTCAAGGATGGTGTTCCTTTAATAACCTGATATTACTTACATCTTCAAGGAAGAACATTCACAGGGTATTTGGGAAGAGGCAGGGATCAGTTAGATAGCTCTACCAAAGACGCAGAAGGTGTCCAAATGCAGCAAGACCTGGTCAATATCCAGACTTTATGCTGACAACTGGCAAGAAGCATTCATGACCAAGTGCTGGGTCATGACCATCTCCGACAAGAGACAATCTAACATGCTCCTTGACATTCAATGACATCACCATGTTGAAACCCCGCTATCCACATCCTGTGGTTACCACTGACCAGACACTCAATTGAACTGGTGGTATATTTCCAAGTAAGGATGGTGGGTGGTTTGGAGGGGAATTGCAGGTGGTGGTGTTCCCAGTCTTATCCTTCGAGATGGCAGTGATTGAGAGGTTGGAAGGTGTTGCCTAAGGAGCTGCACTGAATTACTGCATTGCATCTTGTTGATGGTTCACATTGCTGCTGCTGGGGGTGGAGGTGGGGAATTTTTGTGGATGTGGTGTCGAGGAATGGTGTCAAGCTTCTTGAGTGTTGCTGGAGCTGCACCCATTCAAGCAAGTAGGGAGTACTCCATTACACTCCTGACTTGTACCTTGTTGATGGTGGACAGGTTTTGGGGAGTCAGGAGGTGAGTTATGCATTGCAGGACTCCCAGCCTCTGACCTGCTCTTGTAGCCACTGTGTTTATGTGGTGAGTCTAGTTCAGTTTCTGGTCACTGTTAACCACTGCTAAGCAATCTAAATCTGTTTGTATCTCTCCATCTTTACCACATTCATTACATCTTACTCAGGATTTCACATCTTTTGTCCACAAGTGATTCCATAAACTAGTTAGGAAGGCAAATGCAATGATAGCATTTATTCTGAGAGAACATGAATATAAAAGTGGTGATGTATTTCTGAGGCTCTGTAAGGCTCTGGTCAGAACATATTCGGAGTATTGTGCGCAGTTTTGGGTCCCATATCTCAGGAAGGATGTACAGACCCTGGAGCATGTTCAGAGGAGGTTCATGAGAATGGTCCCAGGAATGAAAAGCTTAACATATGAGGAACATTTGAGGACTTTGGGTTTATAATTGATGGAGGATTAGAAGGATGATGGGAGATCTAATTGAAACATACAGAATATTGAATGGCCTGGACAGAGTGGATGTTGGGAAGATGTTTCCATTGGTAGGAGAGACTAGGGCCTGAGGGCACAGCCTTAGGGAAGACCTTTCAGAACATAGATAAGGAGAAACCACTTTAGCCCAAGAGTGGGGAATCGATGGAATTCACATCCACAGAAGGCTGTGGAGGCCAGGTCATTGAGTATATTCAAAATGGAGATAGATAGGTTCTTGATTGTAAGGGGAATTAAGGGATACAGGGAGGAAGTGGGAGAATGGGGTTGAGAAACTTATCAGTCATGATTGAATAGCAGAGCAGACTTGATGGGCTGAATGACATAATTTCTACTCCTATGTCTTATGCTCTTAGTGGACATCATTCATTGCCGTTATCAGATGTGGACATCATGCATTTCTGTTATCAGGTGTTCAGTGGCAAGTGGATCAAGAACATTGACAGAGAAGGAAAAAGAAGCAATGATGAGGTAGAAGGCGCACTGAGTGAAAGCTCATTTTCAGTGTTACAATTTAATGTATTTAAACCAGTTAATCAAATCAGTTATGGACAACCTCAAGTCTCCTCAATGTCTCACACAGCAAAGCCACATGGCAGATTTGTGGAGCGTCAGTGTCTCAGCTCGTTAATTCAAAATGAAGATAAATACAAATTAAAGTAATTACATTGGAGATTGATCATTTATAAACTCCAACAGAGATTTCCATTGGCACAGTGTTCAGACACTGAATAGTGGAGATGAAGCAGGAAGGGCTATTGAAGAAGGATTGCACTTGAGTAGTTCATTAGATTAGATTAGACTAGATTAGATTCCCTACAGTGTGGAAACAGGCCCAACAACTCCACACTGACCCTCCGAAGAGTAGCCCACCCGGACCCATTTCCCACTGACTAATGCACCTAACATTACGGGCAATTTAGCATGGCCAATTCACCTGACCTGCACATCTTTGGACTGTGGGAGGAAACCGGAGGACCCAGAGGAAACCCACACAGACACAGGGAGAATGTGCAAACTCCACACAGACAGTCACCCGAGGCTGGAATCGAACTTAGGACCCTGGTGCTGTGAGGCTGCAGTGCTAACCACTGAGCCACCGTCAGGCTGAAATTTGAAATCTCTGATTGTCCTGATTTCACACACAAAAGTCATCCATCATGACAGGTCATTTCTTTACACTTTGTTTTGACTCAGTTCACATAACCTTGCTGCTTGGCTATTCATGATATGAATTTTGATTTGATTTGTTATTGTCACGTACCGAGATACAGTGAAAAGTAATGTTTTGCATGCTATCCAGACAAATCAAACCTTACATAAATACAGAATAACAGAACAAGATGCAAAATATAATGTTAAAGCTACAAAAAGTGCAGAGAAAGGTCAACCCTAATACATGAAAAATCTGAGTCTGATAGCAGTGGGGAAGAAGCTGTTCTTAAATCTGTTGAATGTGTTTTCAAATTTTTGTATATTCTGCTGATGGAAGAGGGTGGAAGAGAGTGTAACCAGGGTTGGGAGGGGTCTTTAATTATGTTGCTGTGTCCCTGAGGCAGCGGGAAGTATAGACGGAGGCTGTGGAAGGAAGGCTGGTTTTCGGGATGGAGTGAGCTGTAAATTTGTGGAGTTACATAAATTGGGATCGTACAGCACAGCAGGAGGCCATTTGGCCCATTGTGCTGGTGTTAGGCTCTGCAGTGAGCCATCTGAATGACCTCACACCCTTGTGAGTGTCTTCCCTTGAAGTATTTATTCCAATGCTCTTCTGAAAGCTACAACTATATCTGCTTCCACCAACGACTTTCAATGCATTGCTCTCATAAAGACCATAAGACATAGGAGTGGAAGTAAGACCATTCGGCCCATTGAGTCCACTCTGCCATTCAATCATGGCTGATGGGCATTTCAACTCCACTTACCCGCATTCTCCCCGTAGCCCTTAATTCCTTATTAAACAGGTTGCTATTATGAGATAAAAGCAAATTACTGCAGATGCTGGAATCTGAAACCGAAAAAGAGAAAATGCTGGAAAATCTCAGCAAGTCTGGCATCATCTGTAAGGAGAGAAAAGAGCTGACGTTTCGAGTCTAATTGACCCTCTGTCAAAGCTGACAAAGGGTCAGTTAGACTCAAAATGTCAGCTCTTTTCTCTCCTTACAGATGCTGCCAGACTTGCTGAGATTTTCCAGCATTTTCTCTTTTTTAGTATTATGAATTTTACTCCCATTTCAGTAATGGTACGAGAGGTACAACATTTTGGCACACCCTTCATAGCTTTTAATTCCAACTAATTTGGCAATATAACCAACTCAACATTTTTTTTTGCCATTATTAATTGCCCTGTCATACTATTTGGATTCTGAGAGCCAAGATTCTGCGACCAACCACCTCCTGACTGATCCTTGGCTTGGTGATTACAGGCTTGTATGATGGACAATACAGCAGAAATATCCATCCTCTGTGGAGAAAGCAGAAGGGAAAGAGAATCACTCATTGTCCTTCTGTGAACTGCTCCCCTTTCTTTAGAGGCACTAAAAGAGTGATTTTTAAAATTCATTCATGGAATGTGGACATCAATAGCCAAATCAACTATATTGCCTATCCCTAATTGCCCAGAGGGCAGTTGAGAGTCAACCACATTGCTGTGGGTTTGGAGTCACATGTAGGCCAGACCAAGGAAGGCTGGAACATTTCCTTCCCTGAAAGGACATTAGTGAACCAGATGGGTTTTTCCCCAACACTCTGCAATAGTTTCATGGTCATCATTTGACTCCTAATCAGTAATCAATGAAAGATTGAGAAACAGTCTCTCCACAACCTCATGGTATCAGCAAAAGGCAGAAGAAATCAAAAGGAATGGAAAGAAAACACCTCCAACATCCAAACTGATGCCAGAGCCGTGCTTATAACACTGCCTTTCCCTTCCCCACACACAATGTTTGTGTCTTGTTGTTTTGTGTGTCCATTTGTTTGGAGGTGTATCGGATTTTTTAAAAAGGGGATACAGTTTAAGTTAGAGTTATAAGTTAGCAATTCATGTTTCTTTATTGCTCTTGGTTAAAAACAACCGATTTGCAATAAATTACATCTGGTGGACATATTATTATATCCCATATTGGACAGGTAGAATTGTGAGATTTGGTCATTTAAAAAATGTGATGGAACAGCAAGGTATGACTATGACCAGTTAGCCATGACATTCCTACTTTTAATTCTATGTCACTGCCTTAAAATTAACATGCTATTGATACCCTATGGAGAAACATTCTTTAAGGGTATGATTCCAGGAACACTCAGTAGATTAAAAGTGAGTAGTGACAAGTAATTCTATCACACCTCCATATTTTTGGTGGGAGGAAGCAGTTCAGAGATGCTGTCCACTTCCTGCACACCACCAACTATCAAAAAGGAATCAGTATCTTCTCGGACTCTCTGCCCCCGACTCCCAGTTTGCGAAGCGGGGAAGCCAGTGACCTGGTCCAGAGATTGGGAGCAGCCAGCAGTCAGACCATGTGGAGACTCCATTCACTGGCCTGCTATGGAGAGCACTTGGAGAGACACTGCCATGGTTGTCTTTTTAACTTTGATTCTTCTTGTGTTTCTGACCCGTGGTTATACCGTGTATAGCTGTAATATAACTGACCCAGGGTTATCCCGTGTATAGCTGTAATATAACTGACCCGTGGTTATACCATGTATAGCTGTAATATAACTGACCCAGGGTTATACCATGTATAGCTGTAATATAACTAACCCGTGGTTATACCGTGTATAGCTGTAATATAACTGACCCAGGGTTATACCATGTATAGCTGTAATATAACTAACCCGTGGTTATACCGTGTATAGCTGTAATATAACTGACCCAGGGTTATACCGTGTAGAGCTGTAAAGTAACTGACCCAGGGTTATACCGTGTATAGCTGTAATATAACTGACCCGTGGTTATACCGTGTATAGCTGTAATGTAACTGACCCAGGGTTATACCGTGTATAGATGTAATATAACTGACCCAGGGTTATACCGTGTATAGCTGAAAATGTGTTGCTGGTTAAAGCACAGCAGGTCAGGCAGCATCCAAGGAACAGGAAATTCGACGTTTCGGGCCAGAGCCCTTCATCAGGAATATCATGATCTATACCGTGTATAGCTGTAATGTAACTGACCCTGGTTTATACCGTGTATAGCTATAATGTCACGGACCTAGGGTTATACCATGTATAGCTGTAATGTAACTTCTTTTCTTCACTCCTCTAGTCCGTAACTAAGGGTGTCTTTGTAGCTAAGGTGACACTATAAGTGGCGACTTATAAAGTTTTCACTGTACTCATTTGAGTTCATAACAATAAATCTAATTCAATGCATTCATTCAATATCACCGGGCTAAGTCACAGTATAGAGTATCACAGAATTTATGGAAAGAATGTGACATGACAACCATCACATTGAATTTAGGATCTGAGCTGAAAGGGTTCAGAAAAAATTCACAAAGATGTTGCCAGGGTTGGAGGATTTGAGCTACAGGGAGAGGCTGAACAGGCTGGGGCTGTTTTCCCTGGAGCATCGGAGGCTGAGGGGTGACCTTATAGAGGTTTATAAAATCATGAGGTTGCATGGATAGGATAAATGGACCATGTCTTTTCCATGGAATGGGGGAGTCCAGAACTTGAGGGCATAGGTTTCGGGTGAGAAGAGAAAGATTTAAAAAGGACCTAAGGGGTAACACACAGGCTAGTGCATGCATGGAAATGAGCTGCCAGAGGAAGTGGTGGAGGCTGGTATAATTGCAACATTTAAAAGGCATTTGGATGGGTATATGAATTGGAAGGATTTAGAGGGATATGAGCCAAAAGCTGGCAAATGGGACTAGATTAGGTTGGGATATCTGATTGGCATGGACACGTTGGACCAAGGGTCTGTTTCTGTGCTGTACATTTCTTTGACTCTCTCTCGAGTAACCATAATCATTCAGGTTATGGGCCAAGTGCAGGGAAATGGGTTTAGTGTGGATGGATATTTTGGTCAGCAGGAACCAGTTTGGGCCAAAGGGCTTGTCTCTGTGCTGTAGGACTCTATGACTCTACTTACAGTCCGAGAATGCTGGGACTCCCCACAGTTGGGAAGGGAGCTCCAGGATTCTGACCGGACAATAGACAACAGCAGCAGCGATAGATTTCCAAACCAGGATGGTGTGCAACGTTGGGGAGGACGGAATGGATCTTGCAACGATGATGTTCTTGGTGGTAGTGTAGGCAGGTTTGGAGGTTGCTGCTGGAGGAGCCATTTCTACAGTGTAGCTTGTAGATGGTGCATACACATGCTACTACTCTGCATTGATGGTGAAAGGAGTAAATTTTGTGAATGGAGTGCCAATCAAGTGGGCTGCTTGTCCTGGACAGTATCAAGTGTTGTTGGAGCTGCACCCATCCAGGTGAATGGGGAGTATTCCATCACACTCCTGCCTTGTGCCCTGTAGATAGTGGACAGGCTTTGGGGAGTCAGGAGGTGAATTACCTGCTGCAGGATGCCTCGCCTCTGGTCTACTCTTAAATACCGTGGTTAGTCATGGACTGGCTCCATGAGGTTTCCAGTCTGTTGCTCCACAAGGAGTATGATGATATATGGTTTTGACTGGTGGATTTTGTTCTGATTGTATTTGAAGAGAGGTTTTGACCTAGAGGAATTGAGTGGTCTATTCCAAACTATAAACAGCTTGTGAGGTCCTGGGATTTTTTTTTAGAAAAGTTTAGAACAAAAGAAACTGCACAAAGAGGTGGAATTATGCTCCCACAGAAGCAGGGTTTCAGTTTAGCTTTCAGTGGTTGTTGGGGTTTTGACGTTGGCCATGGAAGCTGCTATACACCTCTCGCTGGTTCAGCAAAAATACGGAATTCTCCCCCCCTCTCTCTCTCTCTCTCTCTCTCTCTGACAGAATTTCTCTTTGTGTTCTTTTCTCCCGGATTGGATAAACATCACACTTCTGACAATCTATTTTACTGAATTTGCCTTTGCCAAGGGTGTGTTTATGGGATCTTACTATATCAGAACAGTTACTGTTTATTAGTTAAATAAGCTATTCTATAAGGTGTTCCAAAAGAGTTAAAAGTTATACCAATTCTTCTTAATTTTGTTTGTACTTTAATTGAGTGCAAGAATTAAGTGTGTTTAGCTTAAAGCTGAATAGCGTGACCAATTGAATTACATCTGGAACACAGCACCTTATACTTGCCTTCAAGAAAGATAAACGTGAGTGTCGAGGCCATCCTCTTTCTACATTTGAAGGGGTTTTGGTCTGGTCCATAACAGAAGATGGTTAGATTCTTTCTTGCTGACTATGATCATTGCTTGGTACATGCGTGACGTAAACATCAATTGTTTTGAAAATGGATTTTGATTTTATTGTTGTGTGTATTACAGTACAGTAACACAGGGAAAAGTGTACGATATTGCCACACAGGATGCCATTTTAGGTACAAGTACCGAAGTACAGAATCTGAAGAATAAGGTAGAAAGAAAGAACAAAGCTAAAAGTCAAACATTGTAATATTTATAGTGGTGACTCCTTCTTAGTGTTAAATAACAGATAAAGAAATAAAGCTGAAAGTTCAAACATTACTGTCTTTAAGTGTTTAGCCACAGTGGGACCACACTGTCTACATTGAGACCACATCTGGCCGAGCCACCACCATGTGGAGTTAGCGATTGCCTCGTCAGGCTGGGCTGAGAGACCACCATGTCGGGTTAGTGATCGCCTCGTCAGGCTAGGCCAAGAGACCAGCACGTGAGGTTAGAGATTGCCACACCAGGCCGGGCCGAGAGACCACCATGTCGGGTTAGAGACCCCCTCGTCAGGCCGGGCCGAGAGTCCAGCATGTGAGGTTAGAGATCACCTCGCCAGGTCAGGAGGCAACCACAGTGGGCGGTGTCACTTATCAACCCAACTTTGTGAGTTCAGTGACCTTGACAACTCAGTTACAACAGGCTGAAGGTTATTCACACTCCAAACATTATTATGCCACTCAAAGCTTGGCTGCTGATAGGCTACAAGCTCATCACATGGTCAAAACTCCCCAACCGAACCTCTGCGATTTCCCCCTGCACGAGATCAGAAGAGAAACTTCATTAACCTGCAGCAGGTACAACACTTTGATGGCGAGGCCACTGGGTCTGTCAGTGTTCTCTCTGGACTCAAGACGACACAAGGCTGAAGATGAAAAGGCACAGCCATCTGTTGTCAGCGAGATGTTGTCAGCTGAACAGCCCAGCCCAGCAACAACACTGAAGGATGTAGGCTAGCACCTGTGCCTGGCTCAGCACCCCCCCACACCCCCATAAACACAGTGACCTCAATACAGCAAACACTTTAGGCCTGAAAATTCCAACAGTTGGACCCGATCCATGTAACTCGTCATGCTCCAGTGAACATTCCAGCCCCACTGGAGGATCACTCAGGCTCAGAGGAAGCTCTATGTTGACAGGTAACTCCAACTCTCATTGATTCAGACATCGAAGGAGGTTTCTGAATTTCAGCACTCTGAGCAGGATATACACAAGTGTATAAATCCATAGAATGAATAAGCTCATAAGACTCTCATATACAGGAATATAAAACCACCAGCACAAACACTCACTGTATTTTCCCCCCGGAATGTTATGCCCAGTGATAGGAATATAAAACATTTGCTGCAGCCATTTCCCAGTCTGAAACAGTTTTACCTGTTTGGCCTGAATTGGTGAATGATTGGCCCTTTTCCCATGTTCATTAGTTTATATTGGTGTTGGGAACAAATTTATGTATTTGGCTTTTTTTTTAATCCTTGGAAATTTATTTCAGAATTTAAATAATGAAAAAGCAGTCCATGTTCTACTGGGGCAGTGCCAGAAAGATGCTTTTGAACTTGAAGTCTGGCAGATCACCAACATATTATTTACTGAGTAATGCAACAGTTTCAGCCTCTGACTGTTACAGCATTACAAAGAGCACCTAGCCTTTCATGGTTTTAAAGATACACCCCCTCGATACAGAAAGGAGACCGATCACAATGTCTCCTGCAGGACAAGGTGCCTTTTTCTCTACAATTACATTGACGTCCATTGAATTTACAGCAAAGAAGCTACTGGTGAGCAAAGTTTACGGCAGATAAAGGGGTATCTGGAAATGAAGATACTTGTGCAGAGGAACAGCACTACTCTTCCTCCAAGCAGTGTGGGATACTGTACAACTACTCCAAAGAATAGACAGGGTCTCAAGGCCCTGCCTTTTCAACCACACTCAGTGTGAGATAACCTACAGTGACTTTCAATGCCATCTGGGAAATGGCACCACCAGCGCAGTAATGTTCCTCACTGCAAGGGGGTGATGTGCTCACATCCCTGACAATTAGAACATCAAGGCCCGATTGGTCCACCATGGTGATTTTTATCCACATGACCCTCCTGGTCAGTACATTCTCTCTCCCTAACCTTCAACCTCCCTCGTGCATTTATCTAGCGCCCTGTCAATGCCTTGCAGCTAATGGTTTCCAACCTAGCTTGTCTAGATTCTAAATGATGAGAACTTTGTAATAACTCAGAAACCAGACTGGAAAGGAACATTGTCTATTGTTGAACACCAAAGCAGAGCCACTATTTGTGGCAAATAAAGGGTGAGTTCCAGGCCAGGACAGACCCACCCCTGGCTCTGCTTCATGAAGAACCACTATCACACAATTCAATTTTTTTTCAGATCAGCAAATCACCAGGGAATTTTCTTTCCATCTACTAACCAGCACCTGGTAAATCACACATACTTCCAACTGAATAATTTACACAAAATGCCGGTTACAGGGAAATGTGGATCATTAAAAGGTGAGGGAGGGTGAGTCAGTGCTAAATCAAAAGAGAGTTGAAAGGGACTGGGTCTCCGTTTTTTTTGTATTTCTTAATCAACGTGTTCGGTGAAGTTATTTCATGCCTCTGGAATAAGTGGGACTTGAACCTAAGAACCCAGTGATTTTTGTTTTTAACCACTAACCTTGGTCTGCTTTAGATATTTTCTAATCAATCAATCTGCTCAGAGGTGCTACGACACACTTCTGGAGCAGGTGAGACTTGAACCTGGTTCTCCACACCCAGAGGTGGGGACATTACCACTATACCCCAGTGGTCCTTCCTGGGTCTGCCCTATAGTCTTGCTCCCATTACAGAGGGATGACTGGTGTTGGTTTAACCTGAGGGTCACCATTTCTCAGGCGAGGGGAGAGGTTGAGAGGGAGAGTCCTTCACGGTAACTTCTACGGGGAAAAGACTCCCCACTGTTGGTGTCACTCTGCATAACAAAGCAGCTGTCCAACCAACTGAGCTAACCAGCTCCCCCCTCCCCCACCGAGTATGGCTCTTTTTTAAATCCAGAAGTGTTGTCACAGACAACTGAACGAATCCTACAAGAAAATCATGAAGATTTTTTTTTGTTTCGGACTATTAACCACCATCAGCAAAACACCCATGCAGCTGAGCAGATAGCTACAATCCTGTTCGGATCAAAGCTAACCATCTAAAGTGAAGGGAGGGGGTTGGGAGATTGGGAATGGACTACATCAGAATGGAGTTGGAGAGGGGGAAATAAAGGACTGTGTCGCCCACGGGGGCCACCTCTCTCTAAAGGCATCAAGAACATCGATGGACACCATATATGAACGCAACCATGGAACGGGGCAAACAGTCAGCAGATATGACCCCCTTCACAGCCTGCTGCCTGGAACTGTTTATAGAGACCAGGCCCAGGAGCAGACCCAGCCCTGAGTTTGCTTTCTACTATTTATCCATCATTCTCCTCAGTGATTTTATTGCACATGTTTAGACCAGGTGAGACTTGAATAAAGGGCTCAGGTGATGAGTTCCTGGTCACAGGCTATTTCCTGTTACCAAGGGAACTGATACTTGACAAGAACATTAATTAGTAATTTCCTGTGGGTGTTGTAAGGGTCATCACCAGCCAATTCATGGTTTGGACAACCACATTAACACCACAGTGCTGGGGCTTGTCAGCATATACGACAACAACTTGCCTTTAAATAGTGTTTTAATGTAGCTTAAATAAAAAATATCCAAGACATGCTACAGGAGTATCTGATTCAGAGTGGTGGGGAGCTTCAAATGAAATGCAGCCACACCCGGTAATCCAAAGAGGAATTAATTTGGAATGAGCAGCAGCAGCAGCAGACAGAAGTTGGAAAAGTAAAACAAAATTTAAAAAAACAGGAGAACTGTGGATGCTGGAAATTTGAAACAAAAACCAGTAATTGCTGCAGGAACTCAGCAGGTCTGGCATGAACATTTCCAGTACAGTGACCCCTTCTTCAGAAATGACCCTCCCCTTGAGGGAGAAGTTAGAACTCCCTGCTCAACAGCATTGTGGGTTTCCATAACAAATAAACTGCAACGGTTCAAGAGGGCAATCAGGGACAGACAATAAATGCTGGCCCAGCCATTGATTCTACATTTATATATGTACAAAAAAATGAAATGTCAATTAGCATAATCAATGTCGATTAGCATAATCAGTGATGTGGTATTCTATATCAGTTGCTGCAAATTTGGGATCACAGACATGTGCATCTAAGTTTCAGTATGCTCAATTCAAAAGGTGACTGACAATCAGACTGCATTGTGATCCGTTTGCTGAAGGTCCTACGTGTTTTTATTAAGGTCCATCATCATCACCAGTGAAATGTGGGATTCCAAGAAATTTAAATTTCCATAATATTCACGGATTAATGAATATTTTGCCACAGGCAACTGTGCTGGGCATAACTTCTGTAACCCTTTAAAAGGGAAAATGAACAGCACCACACTCTACCGCAAACCCACAGACAACCTCATAATGTTACACTTCTCCAGCTTCCACCCAAAACATTCCCGATAGACAAGCCCTACACATACACCGGATCTGCTCAGATGAGGAAGAACGTGACGGGCACCTGGAAGTACTCAGGGATGCCCTCACAAGAACGGGGTACGATGCTCAACTCATCAACCGCCAGTTCTGACATGCCACAGCAAGGAACCGTAATGACCTCCCCAGGAGACAGACACGTGCTGCAACTGACAGGGTACCCTTCGTTGTCCAGTTCTTCCCAGGAGCTGAAAAACTACGCCATGTTCTTCGTGACCTGCAACACATTATCAATGAGGGCGAGCACCTCGCCAAGTCCTTCCCCGCACCTCCACTGCTCACCTGTAAACAACCGTCAAACCTCAAACAGATCATTGATCATTGTTCGTAGCAAACTGCCTGGCTTTCAGGACAACTCAAAACAACCCTGTCACAGTAGATGCTGCAAGACATGGATACCACCATTTTGCGTGGGGACACCTCCCACCATGTACGTGGCAAGTAATCATGTGACTCAGCCAACATTGTCTATCTCATATGCTGCAGGCAAGGATATCCTGAGGCATGGTACATTGGTGAGATCGTATGTGGTGCTTAGGCGGTTAGCGCAGGATTCCCATTTCCTGGCTTGTCTCAGCGTCTCACGCCTGTAAGTGTTCAAGGTTTGTGCGAAGATTTGTAGCTCAGGTGCTCGTTGTTGTGGTTCTGATCGCCGAGCTGGAAGTTTTTGTTGCAAACGTTTCGTCCCCTGGCTAGGCGACATCATCAGTGCTTTGGAGCCTCCTGCGAAGGGCTTCGCAGGAGGCTCCAAAGCACTGATGATGTCGCCTAGCCAGGGGACGAAACGTTTGCAACAAAAACGTCCAGCTCGGCGAACAGAACCACAACATTGGTGAGACTGAGCAAAGACTACGGCAATGGATGAATGGGCACTGCACAACAATCAACAGACAGGAGTGTTTCCTCCCAATTGGGTAACACTTCAACGGTTCAGGACATTCAACCTCGGACCTTTGGGTGATCATCCTCCAAGGTGGACTTTGGGACAGACAGCAACGAAAAGTGGCCGAGCAGAGGCTGATAGCCAAGTTTGGTACCCATAGGGAGGGCCTCAACTGGGACCTTGGGTTCATGTCACACTACAGGTGACCACCATTGCACTGTACACACGCAACGCATACACACACAGGCACTCTCACACACTCCTACAGACACACACACAGTCCCACACTCATACATGCACCCTCTCACAGACATAGACACTACACTCCCATACACATATACACTCTCTCTTACAGACACTCACAAACCCCACTGCAGACAGACACAGACACAGACACAGACACACACACACACACACATACGTTTGTGTGGTGAATTTGTACTTGTGGAGTTACATTGTACTTTGCTCAAAAACTGCATGAATCCATGTAAGACTCTGTTAACTCACTTTTTAGATTAGAATCAGTCTAAACATTATGGCACAGACAGGGAACACGGGGGCTAACACCTTCAACATCTGACTGACACCAGTTGTTAAAGTTAAACAGAGAATGTAAAAAGTTTTGTGATTTTCACATGAAAGAAGAGAAACTAACATGGTCACTCTAACAGAGAAAGACTTAACAACCAATCAAAGTATTTTTCAATGTATAATTTCAGTTACATCACACTGAATTCTGTGCCTTACAATCGTGTATTCCACAACTACCTGATGAAGGAGGGGCGCTCCGAAAACTAATGCTCCCAATTAAACCTGTTGGACTATAACCTGGTGTTGTATGATTTTTAACTTTGTACACCCCAGTCCAACACCGGCACCTCCACATCAAGAGAGGGAGAGCGAGAGAGAGAGAGAGAGAAAGAGAGAGAGAGAGAGAGAAAGAGAAAAACAGAAAAGTGAAAGAGAAAGAGAGAAATGGGGCAGAAGGAAAAAAAAGTGAGACAAGAGAAGAAAAAAAAGACAAAAAGGTGAAAGAAAGAGAAATGAGAAAGAGAGCGACAAAAAGATAGAGACAAAAAGAAAAAAAAAGAGAAGAGAAAAAGAGAGAGAGAAAGAAAGAGGAGGGGGAAATCAAGGGAGATAAATAAAACAGCACTTCTTGTGAAAGGCTCATTGGGCATGAGGCCAGGAGGCATTTCCAAGTGGGAGACACAGCAACCAGCAGCAGAAAAAAATTCAAGATCAAACCAAGGCAGAGTCTGACATCAAATGTGAATAGAAAAGGCCAGGGGTTTACCAAGGCGTTTACCAAGGGGTTTAACAAAGGGTTTACCAAGGGGTTTAACAATTGGTTTAACAAAGAGTTTACCAAGGGGTTTAACAAGGGGTTTAACAGTGGGTTTAACAAGGCGTTTAACAAAAAGTTTAATAAGGGGTTTAACAAGGGGTTTACCAAGGCGTTTAACAAAAGGTTTAATAAGGGGTTTAACAAGGGGTTTACCAAGGGGTTTAACAAGGAGTTTAACAAGGAGTTTAACAAGGGGTTTAACAAGGAGTTTAACAAGGAGTTTAACAAGGCGTTTAACAAAAGGTTTAATAAGGGGTTTAACAAGGGGTTTACCAAGGGGTTTAACAAGGAGTTTAACAAGGAGTTTACCAAGGGGTTTACCAAGGGGTTTACCAAGGAGTTTAACAAGGAGTTTAACAAGGCGTTTAACAAAGGGTTTAACAAGGGGTTTACCAAGGGGTTTACCAAGGGGTTTACCAAGGAGTTTAACAAAGGGTTTAACAAGGGGTTTAACAAAGGGTTTAACAAGGGGTTTAACAAGGCGTCTAACAAAGGGTTTAACAAGGGGTTTACCAAGGGGTTTAACAAGGGGTTTAACAAAGGGTTTAACAAAGGGTTTACCAAGGGGTTTAACAAAGGGTTTAACAAAGGGTTTAACAAAGGGTTTAACAAGGGGTTTAACAAGGGGTTTACCAAGGCTGGATGGTTCTGGCAGGGAATGTCAAGGTGTGCAGCAGAAAGGCTGACGGATCCATGTCTAATGATTAAGTGTAGTGAGCAGGAGGTAAAACAGAGTGACTGGATTGGAGCAAATCAGCTGGACACACTGCAGAAGAAGAAAGCTCAGCAAGATAAGCAAGGTCAGGGAGCCTCTGAACGCAATGGCAGGCTTTTGAAGCTTTCGAGAACGAGGAGCTTTTCCATGGAAGTCAGAAATACGGATTTGTGCGAGAGAGCTCTCGCATGAGCTCTCAAACTGCCTCCTACAAAGCAGAGGAATTCAACAGATTTGACGACATATCTGCAGAACAGTATAATTTAAAATTAATCTAAATGAAGATGTCTGGAGGAGTGAAGCATATGGGAACTCTAACACTCCCCATAATTCATTATCAACGTCTATTAATTGAAGGTCTATGCTGCCATTGATTTGCAATATATTAATATTTTCAGTAGCATTACCTTGAGGGGTTTATCCCTCAATGTTTGTTTTTCTCCCACCCCCTAGCGTTGAGGCAGACCTGCTTTCTTTCTATTTAAATAATAATCTTGGAAGCATAAACCTGTTTACTGTGATGCCACTCTGGGAAACACATTATTTTTTTTAAAAAGGCATTTTTGCTAAGCTATGTCAAAAATTAATTTGGTATTTGACAGCGCCACTCGATCAACTAACTACCTGATGCTACTTTCCAACACACTGCCAGATGCTGGCAGCTCTGACCCACAGCTCAATGCCCATCTGGGGCCCAATGGAGGAAGTTACCAGCTGGTGAGATAACCAGCGTACGGCCATGAAGCAGTCACTCTCAATTTAAATGCACTCTAAGTTGGACTGTCTCTCCAGCTCTCGGTCCGTGCCATTAATCCACCGTCATTTAAATGGCATTGGGCCCTCCAGCCAAGCCAACCAAACATCGAGGATCAATACCTTGCCTCAGCACGGTTCAAAAGCAGAGGAACGGCATCTAGGTTAACAACTGGGAAACAAATTTTCATACGTAGTAACACGGCTAGAACCTGAACTCCTGGTCTCAAGTCATTTTAACAGAGAGCAGTTTCGGGCCCAGTATCTAAGGAAGGAAGTGTTGACGCTGGAAGAGGTCGAGAGGAAGTTTGCAAGAATGATCCTGGAAATGAAAGTCTTGTCACATGAGGAGTGGTTGAGGACTCAGAGTTCCGAACTCAATGGTGTTTAGAAGGATGAGGGGAGGGGGGATCTGATTGAAACTTCTAGAATACTGAGGGGCCTGGATAGGGTGGATGTGGAGAAGATGTTTCCATGAGTCAGAGAGACTAGGACCCAAGGTCACAGCCTCAGGGTAAGGGACAACAGTTTAGAATTGAGATTCAGCCAGAGGGTGATGAATCTGTGGAATGCACTGCCAAGTCACTGTATTTAAGACAGAGATAGATAGGTCCTTGATTGCTAAGGAGATCAAGAGTTACTGGGAGAAGGCAGGAGAATGAGGTTGAGAAATGTATCAACCACAGTTAACTGACAGAGAAGATCAGATGGGCCGAATGGCCTAATTCTGCTTGTATATCTTATGGTATGACTTGAACTATGCCAATGGGCAATAGCGAACAAAATCTAGTCAGAGATCAAAGACAGTATTTACAGTTTCCCACCACTGCCACCTACTTATAAGTTGATTATGATTCCATATGCACTTCCTGTTGTTTTGGGAAAGCAACCAACATAACCAAAGACCGCTTGCACCCTATTAATACTCTCTTCCAATCAGGTAGAAGTTGTGAAAGTTTGAAAACACGTACCAGCAGCTTCTTCCCTGCTGTTTTCAGACTTATGAACGGACCTTCGTATATTTGAGTTGATTTTTCTCTGCACCTTCTCTCTGGCTGTAACACAGTATTCTGCATTCTGTTCTATTACTGGGATGTAATTATGTAAGGTATAACACACAAGACAATACTTTTCAATGTATCTCAGGACATGTCACAATAATCAAATCAAAATCAAAGCTCCACAGTATATTGATTGGAAGTACATCACCATTCCTTTGCATGGCTGGGTCCTAATGCTGGGGCTTCCTTCACAGCAGCACTGTGGGTATATGCGTATAACCATGGAATCTGAACATATGGATGGCCCAAAAGATCATGAAGAGGGATTCTTTACTCCACGAGCATCAGGTAGTTACAATTAGGAAGTATAATTCAGTACACACTAGGAACTGTTAACACGTGTGAATGACCATTGGAAATGTAGAATTAAAGGAGAGATGGGGGGATGGGGTGCTCTTCAGAGCATCAGTATGGACTCTATGGGCTGAATGGCCTGCTTCCACATGGTAGGGATTCTATAAGGGTTACAATGGACTGGAGGATTTATTTTTCCAACTCCAATCCCACCCCATCTGCCTTCTCTCCACCAAAGACCCTCTTCCTTTGTCTAGTGAGATTCCATCCCTCATTGCTGCCACCTGCTGGAGGGCCCTGAGGACTCACTGCTCTCTCCAGCACATTCAACACGTGCCTTTGGAGGTTCCTGTACACCTACACCTACACTGTACACCTACATAACAGCAGCTTACCATCACTTCCAAAGCAAGTTAGGGACAGGCAACAAATTAGCTTACACCCCAACAGTAAATCTAGAAGGAACAGAAATTAGCGGATATATTGCCACAGAGAGATAACCTATAGTCAGTGAAGAGCTGGTCATCTCTTGCAGATGCTGTCACAAGCAACATTCCTGTCTTGGTCAAGTTCCTCTCAAGTGATATCCCTGAAATCCCATGTGATTCAGACCCTGTGAACCAGTGACCATCAGCTGAGCAACTGCAGGCTCCTGTCTTAACCTGGGAATGTCCATTCCACATTGTTCTGAAGATGTAGAGGTGCTTGTACCTTTAAGAGAGTTGAAAAGCTAGCAAGGACTGACAAAGCACAGAGAGTCCTGAACAAGGTAATAATGGTGAAAACAAATAGCAGCAGTTGGGTTGCCATGAAACAAAAACAAATTCAAATTCAGCCAGATTAAATTATGCCCCAAGATCCTAAAATTCAACTTTGAATTTAGTATTTTGATAATATTAAAACCAATGAAATGATCCGATGTTTTGGGGTATAAAACCAGACATTTTGAACAGTTGTGGGAGAACTGCTAAAGACTAACAAATGTAGATTGTGAGGTGAAGAACTCTCTGAAAGGTACCTGTCTGAGGGGAGTTGGTGCAGCAAAACATCTAGGCCAATCTGGAGAGAATCCACAGAGGAAAATCTACAAAGGAGGATTGGCAAAGCTGACTCGTTTTTATACATGATTTTTGTTTTGTAAGTATTAAATTGGGATCTTTTAAACCAGACTAATATTGCTCATTGGGAGGTAAAAGATAGGTTTAAGAGAAAGGAGTTGTTGGTTTTTAATATTCTCTGTTGGACTTTATTCTTTAAGTTTGAATTTTTAGTTTAAATAGTGACCTCTGGGATAGTTCTTTGCCTCTCGAGTTTGAACAGATTACAGCAGGGGATGAATCTTTTCTGTGTGGCTGGTTTAAGTTAGCAGAGGAGTTTATCCTGTCTGGTAACAACATGCCTTCTTGAAATGGAGACCTGATCATCAACAAACTGAGCAATGTTTTATGATGAAAATTCTGCTGATTTCAGGTTAGCAAAAAAAGTTGGAGATGTGCATTTGTATAGGAACTTTCAAAATCACAGGCCATTCAAGACCTGCACCACCAATGAGCTGTTTTTGAAGCTTTCATTGCAGTAAGGCAGGATCTATAGCAGTCAATTTCTGCACAGCAAGCTCCCACAAACACTAACATGATGATAATCGGATACAGGTCGTTCTGTGGTAATGCGTGTTTCGTTCACACTAATTTACTATAACACGATTGATGAATTTGGGGACACTGTTTCTAAAGCACGAACTTTTAAAGCGTGCATTAGCGATAACACAATTCAGGCCCTATTAGTTTACGTGGCGCTGCTATTATGCGATTTTCTTACCACACGGGATTGCACGAGAACGGAATTACTGTGTTATTGCAGAACTGACTGTACTCCGATTGGACACGGTGTTGAGGGACAAATATTGGTCAAATTGCTGCTCTTCCTTGAGATAATGCTGTGTGAACATTTGAATCCACCCAAGAATAGACAATAGGTGCAGGAGTAGGCCATTCTGCCCTTTGAGCCTGTACCACCTTTCATTATGATCATGGCTGATCATCCTCAATCAGTATCCTGTTCCTGCCTTATCTCCATAACCCTTGATTCCACTATCCTTGAGAGCTTTATCCAACTCTTTCTTAAAAGTATCCAGAGATTTGGCCTCCACTGCCCTCTGGGGCAGAGCATTCCACACACCCACCACTCTCTGGGTGAAGAAGTTTCTCCTCATCTCTGTCCTAAATGGACTATCCCATATTTTTAAGCTATATCCTCTGGTTTGGGACTCACCCATCAACGGAAACATGCTTCCTGCCTCCACAGTGTCGAATCCTTTAATAATCTTATATGTCACAATCAGATCCCCTCTCAGCCTTCTAAACTCAAGCGTATACAAGCTCAGTCGCTCGAATCTTTCAACATATGATAGTCCCGTCATTCCAGGAATTGACCTCATGAACCTACGCTGCACTCCCTCAATAGCCAGAATGTCCTTCCTCAAATTTGGAGACCAAAACTTCACACAATATTCCTGGTGCGGTCTCAGCAGGGCCCTGTACAGCTGCAGAAGGACCTCTTTGCTCCTGCACTCAATCCCTCTTGTTATGAAAGCCAGCATGCTATTAGCTTTTTTCACTACCTGCTGTACCTGCATGCTTACCTTCATTGACTGGTGTACAAAAACACCTAGATCTAGTTGTACTTCCCCTTTACCTAACTTGACTCCATTCAGGTAGTAATCTGCCTTCCTGTTCTTGCCACCAAATTGGATAACCACACATTTATCCACATCAAACTGCATCTGCCATGCAGCCGTCCACTCACCTAACCTGTCCAAGTCATCCAAGAAGGCAGACATTAACTCTGTATAGTGGCTCATCTAAAAGACAAACCGGAAGACACCCGTTCAATGTGTTTGCTTTGACACAATGTGATTTGCAAAGTGCACTCAGGGAGTCTGCTGAACCCTCATATTACAAATCAGAAGGTGGTGGATAATTCACCTGCTCAAGTCAGAATGCATTCCTTGAAAAAAATCAAAAACTTTCACACACGAAGGTTCAGAAAGTATTACGATGCAAACAAGCACCAACTACAATTCCACTGACCACTTTAACAACATTCATTCAATTACATAGCATCTTTAACATCATAAAATGCCTCCAGAGCATTACCAAACAGCTTACAAGAATATATTAATAACCATGAGGCTCCACGAAGGAGGTTTTTTTTTATAAAGAAACCTTTTAAAAGAGAAAATGGAATGAGACTGTTGAAGAAGTTTCTTCGTAATTCATTCATGGCATGAGGGTGTCACTGGTTAGAACAGAATGTATTGCCCATCCCTAATTGCCCAGAGGGCAGTTAAGAGTCAACCACATCGCTGTGGGTCTGGAGTCACATGTAGGCCAGACCAGTAAGGATGGCATTTTCCTTCCCTCAAGGACATCAGTGAACCTCAACATCTTTCCTCAAGGATTAATTCATGGTCATCAAACGATTCCTAATTCCAGATATGTACTGAATTCAAATTGCACCAACAGCCATATAGCTGGACTCGAACCCCAGGTCCCCAGGACATTACCTGGGTCTCTGTGTTCATAGTCTAGTAATAATGCGACTGGGCCGTCATTTTCCAGTTGGGGTGAGTCTGAAAGTTACTATACAAATGCACATCTCCAATTTCTTTTCCAGGCATAAAATCAGTACAATTTTAATCATAAAACATTGCAGAGTTTGTTGATCAGGTGGTATCAGTTTCAGAAGCCCTGAACACACATGTCAAGTGGACATGTTGTTATGGAGGGAAATAAAAAGACTTAATGTCTTTGCAGGAAAGAAGGACCCACAGCTAATGGAGAAGTGATCCATATTGGGTTAGCATCACTGTTTATAACACCTTCCCAAAGTTCTGGAAATTACATATTCAGAACGCTAACGCTCTAACCACAACATTTGGGGGCCATGTCAAGGTCACTGGGCAGATACTAAGTATAGAGAGTGAAGCATCTGTCTTTCTTCATACAGGGAACAGCTGAGACAGAAAGGTTGTTTGTTTAAACTACAAGAGGGTCTCAGAGACATGCTTCTGGAGCAAGTGGGACTTGAACCCAGGCCCCCTGTCTCAGAGGAAGGGACATTGCCTGTGGAAGAAAGTGTGGACTGCAGATGCTGGAGACCAGTCAAACAGTGTGGTGCTAGAAAAGCACAGCCGGTCAGGCAGCATCCAGGAGCAGGAGAATCAATGTTCCTGGCATAAGCTCTTCATCAGGAATTCCTAAATTAAGGGCTTATGCCTGAAATGTCAACTGCCCTGCTCCCTGCATGCTGCCTGACCTGCTGTGCTTTTCCAGTGCCACACTTTGACACTGTCTCTAGAGCCTTCTGAAACCAAGGAGTCAAAAGCAGAGTTTAGCAGGTTCTGAAATTTCTAATTTGTCAGGACAATTATTTTAGATATTTTCTAACTAAACTGATCACAGGTGTCATTACACACCGATGGAGCAGGTGAGACTGGAATGCAGGCCTCCTGGTCCAGAAATCAGGACATTGCCACTGCTCCTCAAAAATCTCTAAAACCGGGGAATTCCATGGTTCCTCTGTTCAGTTCACCTGTTTCTCATGACTCTATATTGGGGAGACGGGCCGCCTACTTGCAGAACGCTTCAGGTAACACCTCTGGGACGCCCGGACCAACCAACCCAACCACCCCGTGGCTCAACACTTTAACTCTCCCTCCCACTCCACCAAGGACATGCAGGTCCTTGGACTCCTCCATCGCCAGAACACAACAACACGACGGCTGGAGGAGGAGCGCCTCATCTTCCACCTGGGAACCCTCCAACCACAAGGGATGAACTCAGATTTCTCCGGTTTCCTCATTTCCCCTCCCCCCACCTTGTCTCAGTCGATTCCCTCGAACTCAGCACCGCCCTCCTAACCTGCAATTTTCTTCCTGACCTCTCCGCCCCCACCCCACTCCAGCCTATCACCCTCACGTTGACCTCCTTCCACCTATCACATCTCCATCGCCCCTCCCCCAAGTCCCTCCTCCCTACCTTTTATCTTAGCCTGCTGGACACACTTTCCTCATTCCTGATGAAGGGCTTATGCCCGAAACGTCGAATTTCCTGTTCCTTGGATGCTGCCTGACCTGCTGCACTTTAACCAGCAACACATTTTCAGCTCTCATGACTCTGGCCAAGCACCAGGGAGATTCTTAATGTTGAGGGTCTGACCAACCTCAAAAGCAACATCTCAAAAATAGCTTGTTGTGAAACCACAATATAAATCTGATTCTTCAAAGGGAGAAATAGTCTCAAAATGTATCAAAATCAATCTGAGATTCATTGATGCAACCTGGCATCACCATCCTTTCAGCTACTCACCTTGATCTCAAGTGGATCAGGTGTCCACTGAGGTAAATGTAGGCAACAGTGATCATAACCTAAACCATATGAGACACTATTTTTTGGAAAAGGACAAGTAACAATCTGGAGTAAGGAATGCTGTCCAATTACGGGGCGGCACGGTGGCTCAGTGAGTTAGCACTGCTGCCTCACAGCACCAGGGTCCCAGGTTTGATTCCAGCCTCGGGCGTCTGTCTGTGTGGAGTGTGCACATTCTCCCCGTGTCTGCGCGGGTTTCCTCCGGGTGCTCCGGTTTCCTCCCACAGTCCAAAGATGTGCAGATCAGGTGAATTGGCCATGCTAAATTGCCCCATTGTGTTAGGCGCATTAGTCAGAGGCAAATGGGAGTGGGTGGGTTACTCTTCGGATGGTAGGTGTGGACTGATTGGGCCGAAGGGCCTGTTTCCACACTGTAGGGAATCTAATCTAATCAAATTATGGGTGCCACATTTGAAGAATGCAAAACTTTGAAAAGATGGAATAGAGATTTGAGAGAATGGTTCTTGGAATGTGGGGTTAGTATTTCAGTTATGAGGTGAATTTAAGAATAAATTTAGGGGGTTGGTTAGCTCAGTTTCGGAATGGCTGGTTTGTCATATGAAGAGCATGGGTTCATTTCCCACACTGGCTGAGATTACCATGAAGAGCTCTCCTTCTCATCTGAGATATGGTGACTCTCTACATGAACATTTAAAAGGCATTTGGACAAATACATGGATAGGAAAAGTTTAGAAGGATATAGGTCAAGTGCAGGGAAATGGGGTTGGTATGGATGGATATGTTGGTCGGCATGGACCAGTGAAGGGCCTGTCTCTGCTGTAGGACTCTACGATTCTACACTGGGATTATTTTCCTCAGAGAAGGCAAGAGGTGGATTTGAAAGGAATACTCAAGACCATGGGGGATCTGAAATAGGGAGAAACTGGTGAAAAAGTGTAGAGAACCAGAGGGCCGCTGAATTAAGTTGCATGGCGAAAGCAATGATGACATTCAGCCTTCAGTGGTTAGTATCTGGAATCCTGGGCCTGAGAGTGTCAAAGAGGCAGGTTCCAATGCAGCTTTCGAAAAGGCAACTGGACAAGCACCTAATAAAGAAACGAATTCTCGTTCCACAGAGAAAGGGCCAGGTCATTGGGCATAGCAAGCCAAATTATAAGCGCACACTCACGTGCGCTTTTTTCTGTGCTGTAATTAATTCATCATTCTGTATTAAACTCTTGGTCACATAATCACTTTGAGCCTCAAGTATTTTACAGTGCTGCCTACAACACGGAAATAATGTGCTTGAGGTCACCTGAATTTAAGCTGCACTGTGTAACAGAATACAAGAAAACAAACAATATATCTTTGTTTGGTGCCATATCACATCTCAACAACAGTGACATACACTAAACTGCTTTGAGTTTTAATGACTCATTTCAGCCATGATCCATAAAACATCTAGGCTTTAATTCCTAAAAATTACTGCACTATACACAGGGTTTTGATTCACAAGGTGGGACTCAGTTAGCTGGTCTCTGATGTAGAGTGATGCCAATAAAGTGGGTTCAATTCCTTTCCCCTTGCCTGAGGAGCAGTGACCCTCAGGTTCAACAAAAGTTCATAACCAGAGACAGATTTAAGATGATTAATAAACAGCCAGGAAAAAGGTCACAAAACATTTTAATGTATTGATTTTTATTATTTTTAGTTCGGGATTCCTTAGCCCAAAAAGGGTGGTGGGAGCAGCTTCAATAGGATTGAATGCAAGTAAACCTTACAGGGCTGTGGAGAGAGAGAGAGAGAGAGAGAGCAGAAATCTCAGACTAATTCCAAACAAAGAGACCTTGAGGTGTAGGTTCATAGTGTTATGGATCAGGCCAGACCTCCCTCCCCCACCCCCACCCCCCCCAAATATTTCAAGAAAGTAGCCCAGACCGTAACTTTGCTGGTTATTTTAAACAGAATATTCCAGGAGTGGTGCAGCTGGTCAAACAACTGAGTTTTAAACAAAACAGAATTTAGTTTCAAGATTACTGAATGAAACACAAACAAAAGGACACAGAATATAGAAGAACTAGACCGATCTGAAAACCCAACAAATGTCCCAACTTAATGATGCTGATTAGATTCCCTATCGTGTGGAAACAGGCCCTTCGGCCCAGCAAGTCCACACCGACCCTCAGAAGAATAAACCATCCAGACCCATTTTCCTCTGACTAATGCACCCACACTATGGGCAATTTGGCATGGCCAGTTCACCTGACTTGCACATCTTTGGACCGTGTGAGGAAACCGGAGCACCCAGAGGAAACCCACACAGATACGGGGAAAACGTGCAAACTCCACACAGACAGTCGTCTGAGGCTGGAATCGAACCTGGGTTCCTGGCATTCTGAGGCAGCAGAGCGAACCACTGAGCCACTGTGCCACCTGTTCCAAATTCCTGCAACAATCCCCATAAACACCCCCTTGGCAAAAAAAATGTAAAGTCAAACACAGGGTCTTACAGGACAGAGAGAGAGAGAGAGAGAGAGAGAGAGGGGGGACCAGCATGGACCTGCTTCCTAGGGTCCAGCAGCTTCACAACTGACTGCTTTCAGTGAACAGCCGGACTGCTACAAACCAGACCAAACCAGAGAAAAGCTGAGCTGAGAGAACTGGCCACTCCCCTTTCATTGTACAAGTTGTTTTTTCAATTGAAAGTCTTTTGTCTGAGGCAGTGTCTGTTAGCTATAATCAAATTGGTCCTAAACCCCTTCAAATTAGACTTTCCTGAATTTACAACCTCTTTGAAAAAAAAAGCCAAGTACAGCAGAACCTTGTTAAAATAGCAATACTGTCACAATAGTTCCTTGGAAGTGGAGTCACAGGTAGACAAGGTTGTGAACTGGTGTTTGATGTACGTGCCTGTGTCGTCAGTGCATTGAGTATAGGTGTTAGGAGGTCATGTTGCGGCTGTACAGGATATTGGATGGGCCATGTTTAGAATATCATGTGCAATTCTGGTCTCCTTCCTATCGGAAGGATGTTGTGTAACTTGAAAAAGGTTCAGAAAAAGATTTACAAGGATGTTACTGGGGTTGGAGGGTTTGAGCAACAGGGAGAGGCTGAACAGGCTGGGGCTGTTTTCCCTGGAGCGTTGGAGGCTGAGGGGTGACCTGATAGAGGTTTATAAAATCATGAGGGGCATGAATAGGGTGAAAAGACAAGGTATTTTCTCTGGGGTGGGGGAGTCCAGAACTAGAGGGCATAGGTTTAAGGTGAGAGGGGAAAGATTTAAAAGGGATGTAAGGAGCAACGTTTTGACTCAGAGGGTGGTATGTGTATGGAATGAGCTGCCAGAGGAAGTGATGGAGGCTGGTACAATTACAACATTTAAAAGGCATCTGGATGGGTCTATGAATAGGAAGGGTTTGGAGGGATATGGGCCTGGTGCTGGCAAATGGGACTAGATTAATTTAGGGTATCTGATCAGTATGGACAAGTTGGACTGAAGGATCTATTTCTGAGCTGTACATCTCTATGACTTTAATTGGACAGATATTTCAAAGGGCCAGCACAGACAATGGGCTGAGTGGTTTCCTTACGTGTTGTACAATTCTGTTTGGATAGGCTGAGTCAATGGAAAACAAGATAGAAAGTAATAATATCTCAAAAAGAAATGCTAATCACATAGCAGTCATTTGATCTCAACAGCAGGAGATCTTGCTTGTCAAAGTATAAACTGCTTATCATAAAACTTCAAAGACCCCAAGCATATCCTGGAATTGCACAGGTGGGCAAAATGCCAGGTGCGAACAGCAGTGTCAGCCATCACGATGCTTTCAGAAACATCATCTGTAACAGAATAGAGAGGAAAAGAGAAAAAAATACAGCCTTCTAAAACAGAAACTCAGACAGCATTGTCAAGGCTATTGAGCCCACAACACCTGCCCTTTGAAAGAGCTATTCCCAAAGTCCCCAAGGCACTCCAGAAAAGGTTTCCTGCACTGATCCCAGGTACAGAGGGACTGCCGTATGAGGGGAGGTTCAGTAGGTTAGGCCTGTATTCATTGGAATTTAGAAGAATGAGAGGTATTATCATTGTTAAAACAACCAAGATTCTTAGGGGCTTGACAAGGTCAACTTGGCGAGGCTGTTTCCACCTTGTGGGAGAGTCAAGGAGAGAAAGCATCATCTCAAAGTAAAAAGGATCCTGTTTAAGAAGGGCATAAGACAAAAGAAAGGAAATTATAGGCCAATTAGCCTGATCTTAGTCGCTGGTAAAATTGGAGTCCATTGTGAAAGAGGAGATTTCTGAATACTTGGAAGGGCATGGTAAAACAAGGCAAAGGCAGCATGGTTTTATCAAGGGAAGTCATGCCTGACAAATTGAATAGAATTCTTTGAGGTGGTAATGAGCAGGTGAGACTAAGGAGAGCCAGTGGTTGTTATCCACTTGGACTTCCAGAAGGCTTTTGACAGTGGGCTCCACATCAGGCCACTGCGTTGGATAAGGGTCCATGGTGTCAGAGGCAAGGTGCTAGCATGGATAGAAGCTTGGCTGTCTGGCAGAAAGCAGGGAGTGGGGATAAAAGGTTCCTTCTCAGGATGGTAGCTGGTGACAAATGGTGTTCTGCAAGGGTTAGTGTGGGGACCACAACTTTTCACTTTATACATTAATGATCTAGATGAAGGGACTGACGGCATTCTGGCTGCGTTTGCAGATGATACAAAGATAGGTAGAGGGGCAGATAGCATTGAGAAGGCAGGGAGATGCAGGAGGGTGGGCAAAGAACTGACAGATGAAATACAACATGGGAAAATGTGAGGTTATGCAGTTTAGTACGAGGAACAGAGGCATGGACTATTTTCTAACTGGGAGAAATTTCAGAAATCGAAAGTGCAAAGGGATTTGGCAGTCCCAGCCCAGGATTCTGTTAAGGTTAACTTGCAGGTTGAGTTAGGAAAGCAAATAGAATGTTGGTATTTATTTCAAGAGGACTAGATTATAAAAGCAGCAATATACTTCTGAGGCTCTAAGGCCCTGGTCAGACCACATTTAGAATATGGAGAGTAATTTTGGGCCCTGTATCTCAGGGAGGGTGTACTGGACCTGCTCCAAGGCCAGAGGAGGTTCATGAGAATGATCCCAGGAATGAAACATATGAGGAAGGTTTGAGGATTCTTGGTCTATACTCGATAGAGTTTAGAAGGATGAGGGGCGAATCTAATTGAAACTTACAGATTTTTGAGAAGCCTGGACAGAGCAGATGTTGGGAAGAGGTTTCCATTGGCAGGAGAGAAGAGGGCATAGCCTTAGAGTGAAGGGAAGACCTTTTAGAACAGAGATGAGGAGGAAATTCTTCAGCCGGGGGTGGGGAATCTATTGAATTCACTGCCAGAGACGGCTGTGACAGCCATATCATTGAGGATATTTAAAATGGAGATAGGAAGGTTCTGGACTGTTAAGGGGATCAAAGGTTACAGGGAGAAGGCAGGAGAATGGGGTTGAGAAACATACCAGTTATGACCAAATGGCAGAGCAAACCTGATGGGCTGAATGGCCTAATTTATGCTCCTATGTCTTATGGTTTTATGGACCACACAGAGAAGATGGAGATGGGGAGGAATTTCTTCTCAGGTGTTGGTGGATCCACAGAATTCTTTACCACAGAGGGCTGCTGAGGCTGGGTCATTAAGTACATTCAAGGCTGAGACAGACAGAAGGGAATCAAGGAGGATAGGAAAAAGATTGGGAAGTGGAATTGAGGATTATCAGATCAGCCATGTCCTCTTTGACTTGATGGGCTGAATGGCCTACTTCCACTCCTATATCTTTTGGTTTTATGGTACCCAGGCCTTTCCCTATTGCCCTACAAATATGTACTTTTCCAGTGAGTGCGCATCCCATCCTTTCAGTCAAATCAGTGCAATCCAAACCAGCAGCTGATAACTGGAAACCACACCAGAAATTATACCTCAAGCCATTTGGTGAAATTCTTAAAAGCACAAGACGTCACTTGCTGAAGGTCTCTAGAAAATCTAGGTGATCATGTCAAGGCTTACAATAACAAATGGTAAGACAATGTCAAGACGTACATCACACAACATAGAATATTACAGCGCAGTATAGGCCCTTCGGCCCTCAATGTTGTGCTGACCTGTGAAACCAATCAGAAGCTCATCTAACCTACACTATTCCATTATCATCTCTAAGTCTACCCAATGACCATTTAAATGTCCTTAAAGTTGGTGAGTCTATTACTGCTGCAGGCAGGGCATTCCACACCCCTACTCCTCTGAGTAAAGAACCTAACTCTGACATATGTCCAAGATCTATCATTCCTCAATTTGAAGCAATGTCCCCTCGTGCTAGCCATCACCATCCGAGGAAAAAGCTCTCACTGTCCACCCTATCTAATTCTCTGATTATCTTGTAAGTCTCTATTAAGTCACCTCTCAACCTTCTTCTCTCTAATGAAAATAGCCTCAGGTTCCTCTGCCTTTCCTCAGAAGACCTTCCCTCCATACCAGGCAACATCCTGGTAAATCTCCTCTGAACCCCTCCACATCCTTCCTATAATGCTATGACCAGAACTATATGCAACCCTCCAAGTGCAGCTGCACTACTGTTTTGTACAACTTCAACATGATCAAATGGCTCCAAAAGTCAGTCCCTCTATCAATAAAAGCTAACATATTGTATCCCTTCTTAACAACCCTATCAACCTGGGTGGCAACTTTCAGGGATCTAAGTACATGGATACCAAGATCTCTCTGCTCATCTACACAACCAAGAATCTTACCATTAGCCCAGTACTCTGCATTCCTGTTACTCCTTCCAAAATGAATCACCTCACACTTTTCTGCACAAAACTCCATTTGCCACCTCTCAGCCCAGCTCTGCAACTTTACAAATGTCCCTCTGTAACTTGCAACATCCTTCCACACTGTCCACAACTCCACTGACCTTAGTGTCATCCGCAAATTTACTAACCCATCCTTCTATCTCCTTATCCAGGTCATTTATAAAAATGACAAACATCAGCGGACCCAAAACAGATCCTTGCAGTTCAATGGGGTGGCACAGTGGCTCACACTGTTGCCTTACAGCACTAGGTACAGGGGTTCGATTCCCAGCTCAGGTGGCTGTCTATGTGGAGATGGCACATTCTCCCCGTGTCTGCGTGGGTTTCCTCCCACAATCCAAAGATAAGCAGGCCAGGTGAACTGGCCATGGGAAATTGCCTATAGTGTTAGGTGCATTAGTCTGCGGTAAATATAGGGTACGGGAATAGTTCTGGCTGGTTTGCTCCTTGTAGGGTCAGTATGGACTGGTCAGGCTGAAGGGCCTGTTTTTATACTGTAAGGAATCTAATCTACACCACTAGTAACTGAACTCCAGGATGAACATTTCCCAACAACCATCGCTCACGGTCTTCTTTCAGCTAGCCAATTTCTGATCCAAACCGCGAAATCACAATCAATGATGACAAATCCTCTCTCTTATAATCCTTTCCAACACTTTATCCACAACTGAAGTAAGGCTCACTGGTCTATAATTACCAGGGCTATCTCTACTCTCCTGCTTGAACAAGGGGACGACATTTATTACCCTCCAGTCTTCTGGCACTATTCCTGTAGACAATGATGACATAAAGATCAAAGCCAAAGGCTTGGCAATCTCCTCCCTAGCTTCCTAGAGAATCTTAGGATAAATCCCATCAGCCCAGGGGACTTATCTATTTTCACACTTTCCATAACTGCTAACACTTACTCCTTATGAACCCCAATCCCGTCTAGACTAGTAGCTTGTATCTCAGTATCCTCCTCGACAACATTGTCTTTTTCCTGTATGACTATTGAAAAAAAACGTTCAATTAGCATCTCTCCTAAACCTTCGGACTCCACATGGAACTTCCCAGGAATGTCCTTGTGATGAAGGACTTATGCCCGAAGTATCGATTCTCCTGCTTCTCAAAGGCTGCCTGACCTGCTGTGCTTTTCCAGCACCACACTCTCGACTCTGATCTCCAGCATCTGCAGTCCTCACTTACCACTACTGTCAAATCAGTAACAAATGGAATGCGTAAACACGAGGTGAGGTTCCCTTCCAGTGTTCCTTGCAAAAAAATGTCCTTCTTTCTGAATGTAGGAATGACTAGGCAGCTGTGTGCATTACAGGAATATGCTTGCATATTTATAGAAGCCTAGAAGCTAAGCTACAACCAGCCCTTGTGGAACGGGAGTGAGTAATTAACCAGACTAATGCACAGAGACTGCTGCAGAACTAACCTCGTGGCTTTAACAAACATATCAGATAGGTGCCAGGCTACAGTGCAAAGATTTACATTATTTCATTTACTCTCTGCCTCTGCCATTTCAATCTTGGGCTGGCACCTTGCCATTCCCCCACATAGTTGAACAAACACCTTGATTACATTTTATGCTGTTGATGCTTGGATCCCAATCAACAAACCCCAGAATGGGGTGGGGGGCATTCTTGTGATACTGTAGTCGTGTCCCCACCTCTGAGTTGCCTAGGTTCCAGTCCCATCTGCTCCAGAGGAGACTTCTCACAATGTCCCTGAACAGGTCAATTCGGGATAATATCCGAATACCAGAATGTCATTCCCGATGTTCCAGCCATTGACCTGAACATAATTCAACGCCTTCATGATCAAGCACCAGTTGATCCAAGTTCAAAGCCCAAATGTCAATATGTCCATGTTTTGGGGAGAAAAAAAATGTCTTATGTCGTCAACTGAGCTGCTTCTTCACTGCTAACTAAGAACAGGTCTGGAAGGGGTCAGTAAACTGGAGATAATTCAGTGCAGAGGTCCTACCATGATGGAAGGAATGTGTAAAAATGATGGTGAACCAATTCGATATATATCGCTTCTTTGTGCATTTACCGGAGTGGACTGGAGTTTATAGTTCGTATTCAGACCAAGATAATAAATCACTACAGCACTCTCACACTGGGATAGGTGATACAGTGAAGTAAACAATTTATAGGAAAGGATTTTTCTCTTTTAAACCAATTCAAAAAACTTAAATTTTTAAATAGTCCCAAATTATAAACCAATTCCTGTTAAGCAGCAGTGGGAAGTAAGGTTTACAGAAACTGATGACAAACAGTTCTGGAACAGATAACAGTTACACACTAAGATGCAAAGATATTTTAGAGCACTTTGGAAGCAGCATCAGTATTTAGTTTAGACGCTGTCACTTGCGATTAAAGATGATTCAATGATAGAGGATTACAGTATTGCTTCATAAATGTGACACTCCAAGAAATCCTGATTTGTTGAAAGGAACAGAAAAGGGGCTAGATTTCAATGGTTAACAGTGAAAAACATTGCTTGCTGAAATATACTCTTCTTACTGAATTACTACGAAGACATTCAGATTTTCACTATTTGGCCATTCAGCCTAATCAGTCCATTTTTTTTTGAAAATAAGTGTTCCACAGGAAACCTCCTCCCACTCCTCTTCACTCTAACCGCAGGCCACTCTAGCCCTTTCTCACTAAGCATAGCTAGTTTCTCTTTACACTATTCAACGGAGAGTTGCACTCACTCAACAATTGCCAAATCCTCAGCAGGTTGCTCCCAAAGACACCTCTACAGAGGATCTTAGGTTTACGTTTGAATCTTTCTCACAAGTACGTGAGTTCTCCAAGTCTCCCCTAACAAACCCTTTCATAAATCTTCAAAACCACTATCGTAACCCTTCGATCTTCTCCGCATGAGAAGAGAGCGCCGCGGCCTTGTCACAAGTTTACTGATGGGCTTCACTCCTTATGTCGTCAGTATCACCCCCGTATCTCCAGTGCCTCGATATTAAGGAAGCTCTTTGAGTGAAAAACACACAATGTTAACAGTGACCTGCCTCCATATTCAGCTCCCAGGTTAAGAGCAGGACTGCAAAATAAAACTCTGGCTTCGCAACACCTTTTTGGAATCTCTCCAAGTGTTTCATCTGCTGCACATCCCACTCCCTGATCCTCCCCTCAGCACCTCCTTCACTGTCAGTGTAAGCCTGAGCGTCCCATTAAAGACCGTGCCATCTGTCCTAGGCTCCATCTGCCCTAAAGCGACAGAACCACCAGGTGCAGGGCACAGAAACATCACTGCTTTTCCTTTGATCTGCTTCTTAAAAATGCAGGAGATCATGTTTGTAGAGCTGAGTGATCAATCGCTTGGAAAGTTTTAACTGCAGCCTCCTTGAGATTCTAGCTATTCCCCGCATAACCCTGTCTCACCGTTAAAAACTTTCAGATAGAGGATAGAGAATCACCCAATTGAGAAAAGGCGCTTCTGCCCATTGAGTCAGGGTACCACCAAATATAAACCAAGTCCACAATCGGCCAGCTCTGCTCCACTCGAAACCTTGAATGCGATGACATTTCAATTTGGCCACCCAAGCACTTTTCCCCAAGCTTAAACAAAGACAAAACTATGGATGCTGGAAACCAGACATCTCTGACATTCCTGATGAAGGGCTCTGGCCCGAAACGTCGAATTTCCTGGTCCTTGGATGCTGCCTAACCTGCTGTGCTTTAACCAGCAACACATTTTCATCTCTGATTTGATAAGCTTGAAACCTTTGATTCAAAAGGACTGGGTCCAAGACCCACCTGCTCTGAAGGCAGGTTATTGCATCTCTAAAAAGGTCAATGAGGGAAAATATCCTGTCCTGATCAACACAATTCATAACACTAACTAAACTGCATAAGGCTTGCGACGATATACCAACTGATCTCTCCTTTATTACAGGATATTTACCAAACTTCACTAATTCATGAGAAGGAACCAAAAGCAACTATACTTTCATGATCCAATTTTACGACTGGATTAAGTAATGCAAAGGCTGAATGATCTCAAGTATTTATGAATACACCAGTGAGAAAAAATGAATTAAAGAGTTAAACCTGTACTTAGCAAGTTATTTGCGATCCTTTGCAAGCTACGAGTATTGATACAAAGTTATAGCTTCACACTGCAAATCAAAGCAAAGACCGGGAGTTGGTCCTTTCCAGAAACGGTGGTACATCATCCATTTCAATGACATGGGGATCATAATCCTCCTGGCGAAACCAGATAAGGAACAGAGTTTCAATTCACTCTGTCAAAACCGGCACTTGCTAATGGCAAAGCAATGGAGCACTCCAATTTTCAAATTCTACTGTGCGGCAACCGTAACAACTACCTCATACAAACATACAAACTGTGCAACTTCAATTTGATGCTTAGTGAAGTACAGGAACAAGAGGTTATGGTGTGAGAGCAAAAGGAGTTAGTAAAGCCACAGACAATAGGGAGTCATGTCAGAGGCTGCAATTCCAATTTGCATGCAGCAAAATGGTTGTGACTCCAATAGTCTAGATTAGAGTGGTGCTGGAAAAGCACAGCAGTTCAGGCAGCATCCGAGGATCAGGAAAATCGACATTTCGGGCAAAAGCCTTTCATCAGGAACACAGGCAGAGAGCCTGAAGGGTGGAGAGATAAATGAGAGGAGGGTGAGGGTGGGGAGAAAGTAGCATAGAGTACAATAGGTGAGTGGGGGAGGGGATGAAGGTGATAGGTCGGGGTGTGGGGGTGTGGGGGGGTTGAGGGTGGGGTGGAAAAGAAGATAGGTAGGTGGGACAAGTCACGGGGACAGTGTGACTCCAATGGTCAAACTATTCCAATACTCGGACATTGCACAGACATTCAAAGCTCTATTTTTATGATTCTAGCTGATAGTAGGAATCGACAAGTCACATTCCAGAATGGAATCTGGCTCGAACAGTTTTTTGTTCTGTTGGTTAACATGATGGTTCATCATCAAAATATATTTACTCTGATGCTGCTGTGGTTTTCAGAGATGTGTTTTGTCCTTTTTCTTAAAAAAGAGAGCGCGATTGGGGGATAAGTGTGAGCAGTCTACCAGAAGATAAACAACTTTTGAAGCCTTGGGTGTTTTTTTGTAATAAAAGACTAGAATAATAGAAGCAGCCTGAATGGGTGTGGTCATGCTCCCATCCACAGAATCAGGCAGTTGCTATTGGGGTCTTGAAGTGAGAGCTATTTTTCTCTCGTTTGATTACAGCTAAAAGCTGAGAGTTCTCTTCCTGGGCTGCTGGATTGCACGAGAGACAAATCTGTTTTCTGAATTTGTCTTTTGCCAAGGGTTTTTATGGAATGTGAATATATTTGAATGGTTAATTAGTAATAGCTACTCTGACTATTTGAATAAATTGTGTTTTGCTGAATGTTAAATAGTTTGACCAATCCAATTGCATTTGGAACACCCCATCTTACATTTACCTTCTCAATAGATTTTGAAGGGGGGGGAGGGGTGGTGGATGTCTGGTCTTGTCCACAAGATCACACGAGGCTACAGAATTTCTTTATCAATTGATCTGTTATTTATTACTTAAAAGAAGAATAGACAAGCAGAGTTACCTAAATATAGACAATTGGAATGATATTAAAATACGTGACAAAACAAAAAGTTTCAATATTTTTCCTGACACGTCTTGCTACAGAGTCTCAAACTCAGAGGAATTACACCCTTATCTTAACTCCTTAAGTTTTGACTTGACTGACTCCTACTTTTTTTTCTTTCTGAACTGTGGAGACAACTTGATGAATCCTCTCCAAGCCTGCCAAAGTAAGTTATTCACAAATCTGAGAACATAAACTTTCTCACTTATAAATCTCTCAGCAGATTTTTAACTAAACTCTCCCAGTTTGGAAGTTTCAGATGATAAACCATTATCCTGAGATGGCTTGTACCCTGAACTAACTTGAACTCCTCCTCAGAGGCTGGTTTCTGAACTCAATGTTGTCATCAATTTGATTTATTTATTCAGAAATTGTTCTGAGCTGAAAACAAAAGCTAAATGATCGAGTATTTAATCTATCTTTCATACTCCCAACAGGATAAACATATTTCCATTAACAATATGAGGGTTACCTGCTTTCTGACAAATGCAGGATTTAGTCACTTTTTTGTATATAAAGTCACATAAGCAACTAAGGTTCATTTGCCTCTATTTTGAAATCCAAACTCCATAAATGGTAGTAATACGATTATGTTATATACCTTGCATTATTATGTCACCTAAAGATAATCGAGGCAAGGATACTATGATTTACATCCCATTATAAAATAAAAGTGGACAGTTTTCTAACATGACGTCAATTAACTCAATGCTCCTGTCATAACAAAGCAGCATGCGTTGGCTTACAGTCAGGTATTCAATTTTGCCTTGGCAAGTGGCAAATAATGAACATATAAATGCCAGATACTGAAGTAAAAGCCTCAACAACAACCTCTCCCTGCCTCACAAAAGTGCCTTTTGATGCCCTTGAGTTGTGTGGTTTCCTTGGCCATTTGAGAGGGCAGTTTAGGGTTAACCCCATGGTAGTTCTGGAGTCACAGGTAGGTCAAAGATGGTACGGATGGCAGATTTTGTGCCCTGAATGATATTGGTGAAACATACATAAAGCGATTCACAAAGAAACAGAAATGAAACCTTTGCTAACTTGTACTCTGGTGCTGACCCCACCACACTGTTCCATCACCCCTACATCTACAAACAACCTCAACAAAGTTGCAATACCGCGATGATTTTTGACCTGATTCTAAAACCCTCTCTATTTCTCCCTTCATTCCAACATTGTGGTTGTCACAGCAAAAGAAGCACAGTCGTATTTTTGAAGTTTTTTCCTGCCTGGGAGAAGTACGAACTGAGGAGCACAACAATAAAAGACAGAATAGGTGGGAGAGAAATCTTTAAACATCTCTGTTGATAGCCTTGAACCTGCTAGAGGCCGATTGAAGATAATGGAATTGACATTCTTGTATTCCACTTATCTCACAACATGAATTACATAGATACAAGCTGACAATGAGTTTTCAGGTGGGAGTCTGGTGTAGCTCCTTCCACTACTCAGTGTTCTGAAATAATTGTCCTTAAAAGTAAAGGCTGGTCAATGATGCTGCAATATCAAAACTCTCTCAATGATGGAAATTAAATTTATGTCTTAGCATATGAAAACTCAAGCAGTTTTGATTTAGATAAGGCACACATTGTGTAACAGTCAAGTAGATCCACACCATCAGATCAGCTCAACTGAAAACGTAAAGAAACAGATCATTATGAAACCCTGCAGACACCGATTAGTCATTTTTAAAAATGGACATTGACTCCATGAGATGGAGGGAGGAGAGGCAGCTAGGAAATTGTAGTGGAGTCTCTGGATTTGTAATCCAGAGGTACACAGGACTTCACATCTCAATATGGCAGCTGGTGGAACTTAATCTCAAATTAACAAATTTGGAAATAAAAGTTAATCTCTGTGAAAGTGACCATGTCAACAACTGTCTGTTGTTAAAAACAACCCCTACCTGGCTCATGAATGCCCTGTAGAAAGTCTGACATCCTTATCTTAGAATTCCTACAGTAAGGAAGCAGGCCATTTGGCCCATTGGAGATTATCTTCCCTGCCCACTCCCCTACCCTATAACCCTGCATCTCCCATGGCTAAACCACCTATCCTGCACACGATGGGCAACTTAGCATGGCCAATCTATCCAAACTGCACACATTTGGATTGTGGGAGGTAGTCTACGCAGACATGGAGAGAATATGCAAACTCCACATCGACAGTCACCCGAGGTTGGACTAGAATCTGGGACACTGGCGCTGTGAGATTGGGGTGCTGACTACTGTAGTGCCCTTTATTTTTTCTAGCCTACATGTGACTCCAGATGCAGAATGGAGGTGGACTCTAAACAACGCTCTGAAATGGCCCAACAAGCCACTTGGCTCAGGGCATGGTCAGCAAGTTCTGGTCTTCCCAGTGATGCCTGTATTCCAAAGAATGGTGGTCTTTTAAACAAAAAAAATCACGTGGTACTGAGCTGAATATGGAAAGGAAATGTTATCCTTGCTTATTAAAGTGTCTAGATTATGAACGCAGTGGGACCTTTCTCCCGTTGATACATCATAGACTAGATAGGTTGAATGATCTCTTTCTGCGCTGTACCATTCTATGGCATGATTCAACAGTGAGCTGAGCTATTAAGACACAGGGTTCAAAAATAAACACTTTCATTAAAAACAAAATTGTACAATTTTTTAAAAATTCATTCATATGACGGGGGCATCAGCAGCTGGGTCAGCATTTACTGCCCCATGTCAAGATTGGAGTGTTGCTGGAAAAGCACAGCAGATCAGGCAACATCTCAGGAGTAGGAAAATCGATGTTTCGGGCAAAAACCCTTCATCAGGAATTTACTGCCCCATCCCTAAAGGCCCAGGGGGCTGTTAGATGTTAACCACTTTGGTGTGGGCTTGGAGTTACATGTAGACCAGACAGAAGTTTCCTTCCCTAAAGGGCATTAGGGGAACCAGATTTGTTTTTTCTGACTGACAATAGATACTGAATTCATGGGTGATCATTACTTTCTTACAAAAGCAGAGGATTCCCTCAATTGTGGCAGCAGAGTAAGACATTCCTGTTGGAGCTCCCCTGCTCTTTCTCTTTCCCCTTCTTTATTTTTCTTTCCTTTCTCTCCCTTTAGCTGTAGAGGCACGTCCCGGAGCGGCGGGTCTCGGGCAGAGACTGGCACAGGGAGGAGGCAGCCCTGGAACTTACCTTGGAGCAGCTGGGAGCCAATACAGAGTGGGCTGGAGGCTTGGAGCTGGACGGGGGTCTGTTGGACTGTGGTCTGGGGCAGGGGCGGGTATGGAAGCAGGAGCGGGGTAGGGAGCAACTGTGGGATTGGCGTCGGGGTGGCGGGGAAGGGAGGATCTGTTGGACTGGGGTCTGGCGCGGGGGAGGGGGTGGCGGAGGTCTGCTGGACTCGGGTATGGGACGGGCAATCAGACCACTTGCGGTGTCCCTGCACTGAACCGCTGCACTGTAATGTGCGTTTGAAACTTTTTACCTGACCGCAATGTCAATCCTTTAACAATGTCTTATTGCTAACTTATTTTTTAAACTCTATGAAGTAATACAACAACTTTTTATTCCTCTTTTCTTTTCACGATTTGTACCAAGGTACGTATACCCAAGGTGTTGCCCTCAGAGGTGGACATTGTAAAAGCTTTTCACTGTACTTCTACAGTGCCTGAAGGTCAAAGAATATCTCCGGGACAGCAGCAGCAAATCAACCCCACTGCCCCGTGGCCAAACACTTCAGCTCCCCCTCCCACTCTGCGGGGACATGCAGGCCCTGGGCCACCTCCACCACCACTCCCTCACCACCTGACACCTGGAGGAAGAACGCCTCACCTTCCGCCTCGGGACTCATCAACCCCAGGACATCAATATGGACTTCACCAGTTTCCTCATTTCCCCTCCCCCCACCTCACCCCAGTTCCAACCTTCTACCTCAGCACCGTCTTCATGACCTGTCCTACCTGCCAATCTTCCTTGCCACCTATCCGCTCCACCCTCCTCTCCAACCTATCAGCTTCACCCTCACCGTCATCCACCTATCACACTCTCAGCTATCTTTCCCCCAGCCTCACTCCCCTCTCATTTATCTCTCCACCCCCGAAGCTCCCAGCTTCAATCCTGATGAAAAGCACCGGCCCGAAACGTCGATTCTCCTGCTCCTCGGTTGCTGCCTGACCTGCTGCGCTTTTCCAGAACAGATTCGCTGATGCAATTGGTTTTGAACCAGTTACTTTGGTGAGGAGAAAAAAAAGAAGAGGCATATTTTAACCCAAAGTGAAATGAATGCGGTTGATCGACGAACTTCAACCCTGGCATTTGCCATTATTTTGGAAGCCACATTGCAATGCACACTCAACAATCCTCAAAAAACATTTTCTGCAATATTTCAGAGCATTGTCTCATCACGTGGCCAGTTCCTCTGGTGCACTACATTACCACATCACGTGGCCCGTTCCTCTGGTGCACCACATTACCACATCACGTGGCCCGTTCCTCTGGTGCACCACATTACCACATCACGTGGCCCGTTCCTCTGGTGCACTACATTACCACAGGTCTGGTCTCCATTTACCAACCCAGCAGAAATGATCAAACTAACTGCTGTATAGGCAGCTGGGTGATTAAACTCCACAATTGATGTTGTGAATTCTACTTCGATAATGAGCAAGATGTTCATGCAACAAAATAAGCACTTCTCGGGGAGAGCAGACACTCTCAAATTTAGAGCTTAGATTTAATAAGATTCAACAAGTTTATTGACTCTATTTGTCGAAGGAAACCTGTTGAGCTTACCCGATGTGGCCTACGTGAGATTCCAGAATCTGTGGGCCGCCCTTAGCCGCTCTCCTCCCTGATGAAGGGCTTTTGCCCGAAACATCAATTCCCCTGCTCCTTGGATGCCTGCCAGACCTGCTGTGCTTTTCCAGCACTACTCTAACCTTGACTCTAATCGCCTGTATCTGTAGTACCCACTTCTGCCTGCTCTCCGAAATAGTCCAAGTAAGGCATTCAGTTCAAGGAGGAACTCAGAATGGACAGCAAACATTGGTCGCTCCAACAATACCCCCATCCCATGGAAGAATAAAACACATTTTTTTTTAAATTGACAGGATGGCTTGAAGAATTATGTTCTTGCATTGTCAGGAAGACTTAACCCAAACAAATATTGTCGTTTTCTGGAGTGATTGAATGAGTTACAATAGCAGTTCCCTGAATGGTACAATCAGGGAACCCAGGCTGACATAAAAGGATCATAGAATATACAGTGTGGAAACAGGCCATTCAGCCCACACTGACCCTCCGAAGAGCTTCTCACCCAGACCCATCCCCTACCATGCATATCCAATGGTTAATCCACTTAGCTTGCACAACCCTAGACACGGGGCAATTTAGCATGGCCAATACACCCTCGCCAGCACATCTTTGGAAGAAAACTCACGCAGACACGGGGAGAATGTGCAATCTCCACACAGACAGACAGTCGCCTGAGGCTGGAATCAAACCCGGCTCTCTGGCTATGAGGCAGCAGTGCTAACCAGATGAACATCAGGGATATTGAGCCTTCAAATGCCTGATTGGGAGGCAGTACTATTGTCAAAGGCTATGCATTTGTAAATAAAGGGTGATTGGTGTTGGGATGCTGGCCTCTGGCGAGTTACTTCACATTCTCCATTACCATAGTTGGAAGAACAGACAAGACCAAACTTCTCACACGAATGGTGCTTCCATGTGCACAGTTCTGTTCAAAACAATTCCAGTCAACATTCTCCACCACCCCCACCTCCCCTTCCACCAATACCACCATGAATACATCTCCCCTAAAAACTGTCAGCAGACCTCAATGAATCTCCGGGACCAGGATTTGTTCACCCTTTTAGTTCCGTCTCTCAGCAATTCGCCTGCTGATGGATGTAACTTTCTGAAACAAGTGATACTGCTCTCAGGGTTATGAATGATGTGCCAGGTCCAGTACATTCATAAAAGTAGCCAATACTCCAATGTTTCCACACATGATTAACGTGCCACACAGTCACTCCACTTTTCAGGAATATAAACTTTGGAAGGAAGGTAATGAACCGCGAGTCAGTTTAACCCAAAAAAGTGAAAAACAGAGATTAAAATCATGTTCACAAATGCAAAGCAAAGCTGTAGAAGTTTGAAAGTATTAACACTATTTATTAACCATTACTTGGGAATTGTAAAATCAGTCTTTGATCAAGGAAATGCATACACTTAGAGTCAAAAAGATTAGTCCTGAAACATCATGTGGAGCCCATTCTAATGGCAATGGCAAATATAAAAAGGTCAGTCAGTGAGAGAGAGGGCGAGCGTGAGGGAGATGGAGTTGTTTTGAACCCAGATTTGAACGAGACCAAACAGGATTTTATTTCGAAGGTAAGGACTGAGTGGATACAAACCTTTTTGAAAAGCAATAAAAGATGGCATGTGCACTTCTCCAGTGACACATTTGGTTTATTTTTATGGCGGAGGAACAGCCCTTTGTTATGTTGCTTTGGTGAGATCAGTGTAAAAGGATTGTTCTGTGATTTACTGTAACACACTGCCCGAGGGGTTCTGTAATGAATAACACAGTAATCACCCACGACTATCAGCATCCAACTGATGTTGGGAGTTCTGACTGCATCAAGAACAGGCAAACAAATCTCAACGTCTCCATTGCCTGGAGACTCCTCTCATCTTACCCTTAAATGCGGGGTGCTCTTGATTTCAAGCACAGCTCAAGAGTTAGTGCTGGTACTTATCGTCTAGTACTGAAAGTAACTTTCACCCCCAACAGTACAGCAAGATAAATTCCTGCAAAGATACTCCACAGTTAAGTGACAGGAGGAGATGAGGGAGGGACAGGATCTCCTGGAGAGCTGTAGACACCGACATCCCTAATCGGCCCAGCCACTGGTCCTCAGGGTTGAGGGCATAGCGACAGAGTGTGTACACCAGGTGCCCTTCCCTCACCAGGGGGCTGGGTGTTTCAGGAGCCACTCAGCTGGAGGAGAAACGACCTACTGCACCATAACCGTCAGACTGGCCCTAGCTGTGCTGTTTGCGTTTCCAATTCCACATTTCCATCTAACTCTCTGACCACCTTTCCGTCCCCTCCCTAACAAGGATTCACCTTAAAAAATACTAAATGACCCCAACTCAACCACCTTCCCAAAGGCAGAGAACTCCAAGGTCACACAACCCACAGAAAGAATCTCACCCACTTTACCCTTTAATGAGTTACTTTTACTAAAAGACACAAAAAAGGTCCCAAGATGAAACATCCTTTCCACATTCACCTTGTCGAGAGCATTCAGGATTTTAGAATTCAATTCACCTGAAGTTACAACAATCAGAAGATATTTGGATAGGTACATCAGTAAGGAATGCTGGGAGGGATGTGGGCCAAATGCAGGCAGATGGGGCTAGTTTAGTTTGGAAACATGGCTAGCACGGACTGGTTGGACCAAAGGGTCTGTTCCTGTGCTGGATGACTCTAAGAGAAGGGAGTTAGTTCGCCCAGTTGGCTGGATGGCTGGTTTGTGTTGCAGAGTGACACTAACAGTGCGGATTCAAGACTGGCTGAGATTAGATTAGATTCCTTACAGTGTGAAACAGGCCCTTTGGCCCAACCAGTCCACACCAACCCTCCAAAGAGTAACCTACCCAGACCCATTTCCCTTTGACTAATGCCCCTAACACTATTGACAATTTAGCATGGCCAATTCACCTGACCCGCACAACTTTGGACTGTGGGAGGAAACCGGAGCACCCAGAGGATACCCACGCAGACACGGGGAGAATGTGCAAACTCCACACAGACAGTCGCCTGAGGCTGGAATCAAACCTGGGACCCTGGTGCTGTGAGTGCTAATGACTGACCCACTGTGCCGCCCCAATTACCACGATGACTGTCTCTCCCAACCTCTCCTCTTACCCAAGGCATGGTGACGCTAAGGTTAAACCAACACCAGTCACCTCTCTCCAATGAGAGAGAGCAGGTACATGGTCCAGTCGGACAATGACAAGTTTACTCTAAAGGAAAGGAGTCAGTTAGCTGGATAGCTGGTTTGTGTTACAGAATGACACCAACAAATTTGGGTCAGTTCCTGTACTAACTGAGGCTACAGGAAGGCCTTGTCTTCTCAACCTTGCCAAAGGCATGCCGACTGTCAGGCTAAACTCAGTACCAGTAGCTTCTCTCTAATGAGAGACAGCAGCCCAAAAGGTCCCTAAGAGACCACGGTGACTTTATATTTACTCTCTAAACTCTAGTGAAACTAACACAGTCTGTCCCAACCTATCCTCATAGTGCAATCCACTCATCCCCGGCATCAATCTAGTCAAATCCAAGAGATTTCCATATACCAAGCACCTACCATGGAATCAAATTTAGTCATAGAATCTCACAGCAAAATGCAGCAAGAATTATTTTGAATAGGACAGCACTCATTTTCAAATCCCCACATTGCGAGAGTATGGAGTCATGGGCTGTCACATCATTACAGAAAGAGACAAAAATTGGAAGACCGATTTATCCTTCTCAGTCAAGGTGCCTGGGAGATAATTCTCCATATTTGCTTTCCTTGAGGTCTAGCAAAGACAAAGTCAGTCCGCACTGCGATTTCTTCCCCACTGTGAGAGTCTAAAGAAACACACGGACTGGAACGAGCAGAGAAACAGGCAATCACATTGTACTGCAACTGTACAGCCTCTGAATATTGATAGAATCTTGCTAACTTGATCTGAACTGCTCTTAATTACCAGGGAGGAGCTATTCCACTTTATGCCCTGGGGCTTTTCTACCTCCCTTAATGAAGGACTGGATAGGTGAAAATAACACCCCAACCATGGATTGGGGTGGATGTGAGAATGTGTGAGAATAGGTGTAAGCAGTCAGGGAAAGAGTTAAGTTCTGAGTTTTGTGAAACAAGAAGTTCAGCTGAGCATGACTCAGATCAGAAAAGCAATGGGGCGTTGGAGACAAGGGTAATGGGATAACAAGGCAAAAAAGCATTCATTATGTAGAACCATTTAACCAGATGAGGTAGCATTCAGTATGTGAGGTCAGTTTAACTGCAGATGGCTTAACCTTTACTATTGACACTCGCTGATTGTAATGGTCACCCAATCAATATGTATGTTGCCTTATCTGGATGCTCCTCCCTGTAAAATGATTATATAATTCATTGAGAAACTACTGTTCCAGAGAAGACTGTGGACTCATGTCTATGTGCACACGGATGATTGTTCTGTCTCCCTCCAGGGCCCGGAATAAAGATGAAGGAAGTAAAACTATACTGTGTATCTGAGCGTTTTGCTTTGACCGAGTGGAGGAATGAGATGACAGATGGACCAGCTAGTTTCTCATTTCTGGTCAATTTTGGACAGTTGCAGTGATCTGTGGGTGGATCAAAGACATAATAATCACCGTCTAGGTGTTCTCCTGTCTCCAGCTTTAATGTCCGCTCACAGACTCACCTGGAACTTTGGGCAAACGGAGGAAGGTGGAGTGGGAACCCAGTCTCTCAGAGTCGAAACTGTTGAGAGATATAGCACCAGGTGCGAAATAGCCTTAAAAATCCATATGTCAAAGAGCCAATAGCTGCTCAATAATTTTAAAACACTTGCATGGGTCTTAATGAGAAGAATTGCATTTATAAAGCACTTTTCATGTTCTCAAACAAGGGAATGACTTGGGAGAAGTAGGTCATTCTGCCCCTGCTCCCCCTTTGAACAGGATCAGGGCTGATCTCACCTTAGGACTTTCCACTAATAAAGTACATTTAAAAGGGAAGTCCCTGAGGTAAGGTTGGGAACACACTAACCAACACACAGCACGCTCTCAATAACAGCAACCTAAATCTGTTTTATGTGTTACCTAATTGATGAATACTGGCCTGAATGTTTTGTGGTTGTTTTACAGTGAATGTGTGTGTGGCTGGCTCAGACACCACATCATCATTCCTAATAGTCCTGAAGGCAGTCAATGGTCAAGCCACAATGCTGTGGGTCTGGAATCACGTCAGCCAGACCAAGTAATGATTTCTTTCCTTCAAGAGCATTAGGGAACCAGATGAGTTTTTAATGACAATCAACACAGTCTTAGATAGGCCAGTTTATTTATTGAACTCAAATTTCACTACCTGCAATGGTGGGGTTTGAACCCATGACCCCAGACCCAGAACATTAGTCTACAACTCTAGGTTACTAGTCCAGTAACATTATCACTATGATACCACCTCCTCGTGAAACAGAGTAAAATACCATAACAGATTAAAAGATAATTTAACAAATGGGCTCAGACGTGGCAGATGGAGTTTAATTTGGATAAATGTGAGGCGCTGCATTTTGGAAAAGCAAATCTTAGCATGACTTAATGGTGTATAGAGTAAATAGACAAGGTCTTTTCCCTGGGGTGGAAAAGTGCAGAACTAGAGGGCATAGGTTTAGGGTGATGGGGGAAAGATTTAAAAGGGACCTGAGGGGCAACATTTTCATGCCGAGGGTGGTACATGTATGGAATGAGCTGCCAGAGGAAGTGGTGGAGTATATTCAAGGTGGATAATCCTTACGTTGAGTAGCCTACTTCCTCTGTTCCTACATCTTATGGTTTTGGTGAGATGTTGAATTTCTGAGACAGTGTTCACTGTGAAGAAGGATTGATAACAGCTGGATCTCTGAAATGTTACGATTGCAACATTTAAGAGGCTTTTGGATGGGTATATGAATAGGAAGGGTTTGGAGGGATATGGGCCGGGTGCTGGCAGGTTGGGTCTAGATTGGGTTGGGATATCTGTTTGGCATGGATGGGTTGGACCAAAGGATCTGTTTTCGTGCTGTACATCTCTATGACTCTTTTTTTTTATCTATTTGAAAAGATGGAGAGTAAAATGGCAAAGAATTGGTTTGATCCATGATATTATTGTACTATTCATCTTATCTAAGATCCTCATGACATTATAAACCTCTATAAAAGGTCACCCCTCACCTCTTACATTCCAGTCAAAAGTGTCCCAGCCTCTCCTAATAACTCAAACCTTCCATTCCCCGCAACATCCTGGTAAATCTTTTCTGAACCCTCTCCAGCTTAATAATATCATTCCTATAACTGGACAACCAGAACTGGACACAGTACTGCAGAAGAGGCCTCACCAACGTCTTATAGAACCTCAACATAACGTCCAATGCCAATTCTCAAAGGTCTGAGCAATGAAGGCAAGTGTATTAAATGCCTTACTTGGATTACTGTTTAGGAGTTAACAGTTGCAACTTATTTCACCATAGTTATACCAAAAATAACCAAGTCAGTCAAGTGACAGTAAAATTAATTGATGTGTTAATGTAGACCAGTGGGGTACTGAGCAACCAGGTTGTTTATAACTTTGAATGACGGCTAGCAAGCCATTAGACCAGCAAGATTGAACACAATTCAAAGAATGCAGTTGAGAATGTTTCAGGCGAAAAAGCTGGAGTTTATAATATTTTCTAAAGAAAGAAACCTTCAAGGATGCTGCAAGTCTCCTCATTAGCATGAGATCCCTGGCATTCTGAAATGTTTTGTTTTGGTTTGTATTAGATGTATCATGAATAGCATTCTTCTCAAAAGCCTACATTAATACTTGACATCAATTGTCGTCAAGCATTATCCACTAAAGCAGGCAATGTAAACTGGCCAGCCCCAGATACATTATCTCGACAAAGATCAGGTTCTCCTCTTGTCATCACATCTGCTTCAAGCAATTTCTCCCCAACATCCTTGGTCACGACAACTTCATACCACCTCCTCATGGATGCAAAACAGGAGCAAGATTAGGCCATTCAGTTTGGTCCTCCATTCAACATCATCCTCTGCAAACTTTGTCCTTTCCCCATACACTCCGACACCTTTAGCCCCATCAGAATCTATTGTTTTCTTAAATATATTCAGTTACTAGGGCCTCCACAATCTGATGAGGTAAAGAATACCCAATGCTCACCACTCTGGGTAATTTCTCCTCCTCTTAATCTAAAGGTTCACTTGTTTGAGTTGAGGTCAAGGCAGAATTTTTTTAATGAGGAGACGTCAAGTAGGTTGGACTATTGAAAGTTCCCTCAATGAAGTTTAGAAGAATGAGAGGCGATCTTAGAGTCATAGAGATTTACAGCACGGAAACAGACCCTTCGGTCCAACCCGTCCATGCCGACCAGATATCCCAACCCAATCTAGTCCCACCTGCCAGCACTCGGCGTATATCCCTCCAATCCCTTCCTATTCATATACCCATCCAAATGCCTCTTAAATGTTGCAATCGTAAAAGCCTCCACCACTTCCTCTGGCAGCTCATTCCATACATGCACCACCCTCTATGTGAAAAGGTTACCCCTTAGGTCTCTTTTATATCTTTCCCCTCTCACCCTAAACCTATGCCCTCTAGTTCTGGACTCCCCAACCCCAGAGAAACGACTTTGCCTATTTACCCTATCCATGCCCCTCATGATTTTGTAAACCTCTATAAGGTCACCCCTCAGCCTCCGATGATCCAGGGAAAACAGCCCCAGCCTGTTCAGCCTCTCCCTGTAGCTCAAATCCTCCAACCCTGGCAACATTCTCGTAAATCTTTTCTGAACCTTTTCAAGTTTCACAACATCCTTCCGCTAGGAAGGAGACCAGAATTGCACGTAATATTCCAATAATGGCCTAACCAATGTCCTGTTCAGCCGCAACATGACCTCCCAGCTCCTGTACTCTACACTCTGATCAATAAAGAAAGCATACCAAACGCCTTCTTCACTATCCTATCTACCTGCGACTTCACTTTCAAGGAGCTATGAACCTGCACTCCAAGGTCTCTTTGTTCAGCAATACTCCCTAAGACCTTACCATTAAATGTATAGGTCCTGCTAAATTGGCTTTCCCAAAATGCAGCACCTCACATTTATCTGAATTAAACTCCATCTGCCACTTCTCAGCCCATTGGCCCATCTGGTCCAGATCCTGTTGTAATCTGAGGTAACCCTCTTCACTGTCCACTACACCTCCAATTTTGGTGTCATCTGCAAACTTACTAACTGTACCTCTTATGCTCACATCCAAATCATTTTTATAAATGACAAAAAGTAGAGGGCCCAGCACCGATCCTCATGGCACTCCACTGATCACAGGCCTCCAGTCTGTAAAACAATCCACAACCATCACCCTGTCTTCTTCCTTTGAGCCAGTTCTGTATCCCAATGGCTAGTTTTCCCTGTATTTCATGAGATCTAACCTTGCTAATCAGTCTCCCATGGGGAACCTTGTCGAATGCCTTACTGAAGTCCATATAGATCACATCTACTGCTCTGTCCTCATCAATCTTCTTTGTTACTACTTCAAAAAACTCAATCAAGTTTGTGAGACATGATTTCCCACACACAAAGCCATGTTGACTATCCCTAATCAGTCTTTGCCTTTCCAAATACATGTACATCCGGTTCCTCAGGATTCCCTCCAACAACTTGCCCACCACCGACGTCAGGTTCACTGGTCTATGGTTCCCTGGTTTGTCCTTACCACCCTTCCTAAACAGTGGCACCACATTTGCCAACCTCCAGTCTTCCTGCACCTCACCTGTGACTATCGATGATACAAATATCTCAGCAAGAGGCCCAGCAATCACTTCTCTAGCTTCCCACAGAGTTCTAGGGTACACCTGATCAGGTCCTGGGGATTTATCCACCTTTACCCATTTCAAGACATCCAGCACTTCCTCCTCTGTAATCTGGACATTTTGCAAGATGTCACCATCCATTTCCCTACAGTCTATATCTTCCATATCCTTTTCCACAGTAAATACTGCTGCAAAATAATCATTTAGTATCTCCCCCATTTTCTATGGCTCCACATAAATGCCACTTTGCTGATTTTTGAGGGGCCCTATTCTCTCCCTAGTTACCCTTTTGTCCTTAATATATTTGTAAAAACCCTTTGGATTCTCCTTAATTCTATTTGCCAAAGCTATCTCATGTCCCCTTTTTGCCCTCCTGATTTTCCTCTTAAGTATACTCCTACTTTCTTTGTAATCTTCTAAGGATTTAATTTATCCTGTCTATACCTGACATATGCTTCCTTCTTTTTCTTAACCAAAACCTCAGTTTCTTTAGCCATCTAGCTTTCCCTATACCTACCCGTCTTTCCTTTCACCCTGACAGGAATATACTTTCTCTGGAATCTCGTTATCTCATTTCTGAAGGCCTCCATTTTCTAGCCATCCCTTTACCTGCGATCATCTGCCTCCAATCAGCTTTTGAAAGTTCTTGCCTAATACCGTCAAAATGATTCTTAGGGGATTTGAAAGGGTGGATGGTGAAAGGTTGTTTCTCCTTGTGGGAGAGTCCAGGACCGGAGGGCACCATCTCTGAATAAGGGGTCATCCGTTTAAGATAGAAATATATGTTTTGGTGTTATGTCAGGCAGTGTGCAGTTAAGAGACATATGAATAATATTACTATATTACAGCATGGGACCTCAGATCTCAGATTCCATCTGAACTCAGGCCACTTGAGGCATGACATGCTGATGGAAATGATGGACATGCTCATTCCTGAGGAAGGGTTTATGCCCGAAACGTCGATTCTCCTGCTCCTCGGATGCTGCCAGACCTGCTGTGCTTTTCCAGCACCACACTCTTTCACTCTGATGGAAGTGTACGACTGCCTGTAACCAAACAGCTTCATGTTAGTCCAGACACAGGTGTGCTGGGACTGTAATGTGTGAACAGGAATGTAGGAAAAACAGTAGGCCATTCAACCAATTGAGCCTGGTCTTCTAGTCAATAGAACTGGTCAGGTTCTGACAGGATTTGACAGGTGACATGCAGAAAGGACAGTTCCCCTTATGGGAGATCTTCGGCCAAGAGGGCGTAAACTCAGAAATAAGGGGTTGCATATTTAAGACAGAGATGGGAAAGGATTTCTTCTCTCAGGGAGGAGTGAATCTGTGGAACTGTTTTCTGGAAAGGGCTGTAGAGGTTGTATCATTCAGTATATTCAAGGAGAAGACAGATTTTTAATCAATAAGAGGTACCCAGGCCTATAACAGAAAAAAACACAAAACCAGGCAGGAAAGTGGATCTGTGAATTTTCCAATTAGCCATGATCTCATTGAATTCACAGTACATACTCAATGGGCTGAATGGCGTCCCTCTGCTGTTAAGGTCACAAGAATTAGGTGCAGCGAGAGTCCAGCACACCTTCTCATGGAAATATCAGGGGGGTGGGGAAGGAAGCCGGAAGTGGATACACATTTGATTTGGAGTTATGGGGAGGAAAGCAGAACAGTGGCTTTTCATTTCCCCAGCCAAGTGCCAGCACAGACACAAATGGGCTGAAAGGCCTCATCCTGAAGGAACAAACCAAACATGTTGTCAACTGGAATTGATCATAACCAGTCTGTTAAATTGCAGAGAGCCTGGATGGACAGTACTGCTGAAAACTCAGTAAATGCAGCAACCAGTGTGTCAGGTTCTGTTTGCTGAAGGATTCTGACTAATGGCGCAGTAACCACTGTGCAATATTTTTGTTTACGGATCAAGGGTAATGATTTTCAAACCAACATTTGGGTTTCAATTTAAACTGAAATCTTCAAGCTCTGTTTCACACTAAGTATAGCCTTTTCCATTCCATTCTAGACAGCTCAATTTCTTCTGTATCTGTCCTGCAGATACATGCTTCATTTTGCAGTAAGAAACATTAACCCCATTGTTTTTGGAACACCCGGTTTTTAAAAAAAAAGCCAGAGTAACACACTCTGCAGATGCGTTTTGATGGATGCAATGTTTGAATAAAAAGAGAAACTATGCTGGGAATTGGGCTTTCCAGAAATCTTCCATCGTCTTGCATCAGAAATTATAGGAAAAATCCTAACTGGGGCCACTTGAAGCATGACATGCTGGACTGGGTTTACTTATGTTTGTCAGGAAATGGCTTCACATTAGCCCAAACACTGAAGTGCTGACTGTAATGCATACACATGCCAGAAGCTGTGATAAGCATGCATTGCATTTTCAATAACGTTTCATGCACATTTAATTCATGTGTGTTCCAGTAGACAACATAAGTCAATGCCTCATCTGGTATAAATACCAAGCTGAAGACATCTGACATAACAATGGAGGTCTCCCTTCAAGACAGACAATATCACTACTGAGCAAAATCCCTCACTCTCAGTGCTTTGGCTGTAACTACACTTCACAGACTACAGTGGGTTAAGATTCACCACCTCCCTAATAATTCATAGAATCCCTCCAGTGTGGAAACAGCCTCTTCAGCCCAATAAGTCCACACCGACCCTCTGAAGAGCAACCCACCCAGATCGATTCCCCTACTCCTTTACATTTACTCCTGACTAATGCACCTAACCTACACATCCCTGAACACTGTGGGCTATTTCCCGTTGGATTGTAGGAGGAAACCGGAGCACTGGAGGAAACCCACACAAACACAGGGTGAATGCGCAAACTCCACACAGACAGTTGCCTGAGGCTGGAAATGAACCTTTGTCCCTTATGCTGCAAGGCAGCAGTGCTAACCACTGAGCCATCATGGGCAATCAGGAACATTAATGACATCTTCCCTTCATTTATTTGTAGTTGTACCTTGTTAAACAAAGTATGATTTCTCAGTATTTTTAATAATTGCAAATAATAAGTCATACAGCACAGAAACAGACCCTTCCATCCAACCAGTCCATGCCAACCATCATGTCAATTTAAACTAGTCCCACCTGCCTGCTCCTGGCCCATATCCCTCCAAATATTTCCTATTCATGAACTTTTCCAAATGTCCATCACATTGTAACTGTACCCACATCCACCACTTCCTCTGGAAGTTCACTCCAACTGTTTGAAAAAGTTGCCCCTCATGTCTTTAAACTTTCTCCAAGCACCTTAAAAATGTGTCCCCTCATCTTGAAATCCCCCACCCCAGGGGGAAGACACCTGCCATTCATCTAATCTATGCCCTGCATGATTTCACAAAACTCTATCAGGTCACCTCAATCTCCCAAGCTCCAGTGAAAAAGGTCCAAGTCAATCCAGCCTCACCTTATAACTCAAACCCTCATTTCCAGCAACATCCTGCTAGATCTTTTCTGAACCCTCTCCAGTTTAATAATATCCTTCTTATAACTGGGCAACCAGAACTGGACACAGTACTGCAGAAGAGGCCTCACCAACATCCTGTACAACCTCAACACAAAGTCACAACTCCTATACTCAAAGGACTGGACAATGAAGGTTCTAAATGCCTTCTTAACCACCCTGTCTATATGTGATACAAACTTCTAAGAATTATGGACCTGCACTCTCTGTTCTACAACACTACCCAAAACCTTACTTATTCAGTTAAAAGTCTTGCCCAAATTTGTTTTACCAAAAATGCAATGCCACACATTTATCCAAACTGAACTCCCTCTGCCACTCCTCAGCCCATTGACACAATTGATCAAGTTCTCTTTACGATCTTAGATAACCTTCATCACTGTCCACTGTACCACCGAATTTGGTGTCATCCGCAAACCTACTAACTATGCCTATGTTCTCATCCAAATCATTTATATAAATGACAAATAAAAGAGGACTCAGAACTGATCCCTGTGGAACTCCACTGGTCACAGGCCTCCAGTCCAAAAAGGAACCTTCACTCTCTCCTGCTGTTAAACCAGTTTTGTATCCTATTGACAAGCTCATTCTGAATTCAGTGTGATCTAACTTTACTAATTAGTCTATCACATGGAAACTTATCAAAGGTTTTACTAAAATCCAAATTATCAACGTTTATTGCTCTTCCCTCAATCTTTTTGGTTCCTTCCTCAAAAAAACTCAAATCAACTTGAGAGATAGGAATTCCCTTGCACAAAACCATACTGACTATCCCTAATCATTCCCTGCCTGTCCAAATACTCAAACCCATCTTTCATAATCACCCGCAAAACTCAACGCATCACTGGAGCCAGACTCCCAGGTCTATAGTTCCCAGGCTTTTCCTTACATCTGTTCTTAAAGCCACATCATTAACCACTCTCCAGTCATCCAGCACCTCACCTGCAGTTATAGATAATACAAATATTTCTGCAAGAGACCCACAATTTTCTCCCTAACTTCCATAATGTCCTAGAATACACTCGCTCAGTCAGGTCCCAGAGATTTAAACTACCGCTATATTTCCTAAGACCTCCAGCACTACTACTTTTGCAATGTGAACTGTTTTCAAAACATCAATATTTCTTTCTCCAAGTTCTCTAGCCTCAATTTCTTCCTGGCCAGTAAAAATTACTGCAAAATGTTCATTTAATATCTCTCCCATCGCCTAAGGTTCAACACAAAGACAACCTCTTTGATCTTTAAGGGGCCCTACTCTCTCTCCAGTCATCTTCCTGCCATTAAAATGTATTTGTAAAATCGCTTTGGATTATCCTTAACCTTGTTTGCCAAGGTTTCCTCATATCCTCTCCTTGCCTGCCTAACCTCCCTCATAAGAAGGTTCTACACTCTTGACACTGTTCAAGAGATTCATTTGAACTTAGTTGTCTATACCTAATATAGGCCTCTTTCTTTATTCTAGAATGGAACCTCAATGTCTTTATTCATTCATTGTTCTCTAATCCTACCATTTCACTCAAACAGGAACATAGTGACTGAATTCTCATTGTCACACTTTTGAAAGCCTCTCACTTATCTGATGTCCTTTAACTTTTAAACAGTATAATCAAGTTTTGAAAAATTCTTGTCTCATACGATTAAAATTTGCCTTCCTCCAAAAAATTTTAAATTTTAATGGGAGACTTATCCTTTTCCATAACTATTTTAAAACAAGTATAATTCTGATCACTAGACCCAAAGTGTTCCCCTACTATCACTTCAGTCACTTGCCCTGTCTTATTTCCCAAGAGAAGGTCAAGTTTTGCTCTCTCTAGTGGTGCTGGTGTTGGTCTGGGATGGACTAAGTTAAACATCACACAACACCAGGTTAAAGTCCAACAGGTTTATTCAGAAGCACTAGCTTTTGGAGCACTGATCCTTCACCAGGTAGTGCTCTGGAAGCTTGTCCTTCCAAATAAACCTGTTGGACTATAACCTGGCATGAGATTTTGAACAAATTCTTCACCATCCAAACCTTTAATACAGTGGCAGCCCAACTCAATGTTTGGAAAATTAATATCTCCTCCTGTTACAACCTATTATTCTTATTTGTTCCACAATTTCCCTCTATTTGTTTTTTGGGGTGGGGTGTACACAGGGGGAATCTGAGCACAATCCCATCAAGGTCATCATTCCTTTCAACCCATATACTTTCAGTGGACGATCTTTCAGAAATATCTTCTCCAGTTGCAGTGGTAGTGTTTTCCTTCAACAGAAATGCCACTCACCCTCCTCTTTTGTCTCCCTTCCTATAGGATCAGAAACCCGGAACATGGAGCTGCCAGTCCTGACCATCCCTCAACAAAGTTTCTGTAATAGCCATGACGCCCCAAACCCATGTTCCTAAACACGCCCCAAGTTCACCAGTAAGGCCGCCTGCATTGAAATAAATGCAGTTTAATTCTTCAGGGTCACTTCGTTCTCTGAAATGCTTTTGGCTGTCTTTACTTATTAATGTGTTCTTTTCAGATTCAGAACCATCCTCATCTATTTACTCTGCTACTTAGGATTCCTCCCAACCCCTTCTCTAACAGTTGAGAGATTCCCTTAACAGAATTAGCAAATCTCCATGCTAGGATATTGGTCCCTTTCCAGTACAGGTGAAACCCATCTTTTTTTGAACACGTCTTTTCTTCCCCAGAAGAGATCCCAATGCTCCAACAACTTGAATATTGCATCACCCCTTCAACCACTGACTTCAGATATCTCCTTTATCCTTTTAATCTTTCCCTCATTTGAGTTTGGCCCCTGTGAGTAAACCTGAGATTTTGAGGTTTTGCTTTTTAACCTTCTATCGAATCTCTCCTCCTGCTAACATTGCTTTAGCAATGCTTTTGTTTCTAACAATCGTTCCTTCTACGTGGACGATTTTAAAACTAAACCCAGCCTTCCATGTGTAGGTCTTTCAAAAAGATCCATTAACACAACCGTTTGAAAAATATTAAGTGCCATTGCTTGGTTTTTTAATGTATTTTTTGACTATAAAAGAATCAGAAATTAATCAAAATAAAAATTTTACATGACTGAAATGAAATAACTAAAAGAGAATCTCAAAATAAGTTTGCAAACTCAGGAGTAGTTGCAAGATCTGAGCTAGTCTTAGTCCACCATTTTGAAAATAAAATGAACAAGAGGCGATTGAGAGTGTCTCTCTCAATTTTAAGTGAACGTTAATGGACAGCAGGTGCAATCAACATGGGATAATGATTGTGCCTGGCAGAAATATATACGTTTGAACCATGTCTGGATTGTGCAGCTCAGACTGCTCCTCAACAGCTGAACCACCCAATATACACTATACAACACAAAAGCAACACAGCCGACAACGGTGATTTAAGAGATACAAATATGGAATTTTAGACTCCGCCAATGCCGATCAGAATTAAGAGAACATCACCGGGATGTTGAGTGCAGAGATCAGATTGCAAAGATAATCATCAGATGTACAAACTGACTTCACTGATGTCTTGAATTTCTGATACTTGCCTCATTTCATGAAGCGAGTGCTGGGAGCAGTAAACCAGAAAAATTGATGCAGTAATATCAGAATTCAGAGGACAATAAAAACTAATTTTGCTCTCAGTTTGGTACCTCTACCAATGTCTTCAAATAATTCCCACGTAATATCAATCTTCATAACGCATTGTGCATGTAGATGTGGTAAACTCCCTGATCTGAGAATGCCATCATTGTTTGTACTGAAGGATACCAAACAACATGAAAATAGAAAAATCAAATATTTCCCAACCAGTGCATTAAGATGACAATCAAACTTTCTGGGGTTTGCACCCTAAAATCTAAACTACATTATTGAAAAGACAAATTACAAACCCAATCTTTAGGCATGTAATATTCTAACTGTGGTGGTGGAGGGGGCAGGGGTGATGGCGGGGGGTGGAGGGGTGGGGGACGTTGGAATTCATCACAGAAATTTTCCAAGGCTCCTCAGAAACCAAATTTCCAAACACACAACCACTACTAGAAGGACAGGGGCAGTAGATATATGGGAACACCACCATCTGCAAGTTCCCCTCCAAACCACTCACCAGCCTGACTTGGAATTATATCACCGTTCCTTCATTGTCGCTGTGTCAAAAGCTTGGAATTCCCTCCCTAACAGCACTGTGGGTCAGCCTATATTAAATGGACTGTAGCAGTTCAAGGAGGCTGGCCCAGAATGAAGTCAATTTGGAAACAAAAGTTTTTTCCTGCCCTAATGTAAGTGAAGCAACATTCAAGTACACCCATTGATATGCCAATTCCTGCTTTCCTGAAATAAAGCAGATGCTGAGACAAAAACATAAATTGCAGGTGGCATGATGGCACAGTGGTTGGCACTGCTGCCTCATAGCACTCGGGTCCCAGGTTTGATTCCAACCTCAGACAACTGTCTGGCGTAGAGTTTGCACACTCTCCCTGTGTCTGTGTGGATTTCATCTGGGTGCTCCAGTTTCCTCCCACAGTCCAAAGATGTGGATTGGCCATGGGAAATTGCCCACGGTGTTCAGGGATATGTAGGTTAGCTGCATTAGTCAGGGGAAATGTGGGTTGGTGGGGTGGGGGGAATGGGTCTGGGTGGGTTGCTCTTCAGAGTGTCAGTGTGGACCTGTTGGGCTGAATGGCCAGCTTCCACACTGTAGGGATTCTGATTTTAATTCTAAAAACTCAACCAGGTCTGGCAGCACATATGGGGAAGAAAGCGGAGTTAATGCTTTCTTCAGAACTGCAAATTCTGGCATTTAGTCAAGAGATGGGATTGCTCCTTCAGGAGCCATCTATCAAAACTAAAGTGTCGGTTTGTAAACCCTCTCTCAAATCATGCTGAAACTTGTTAACTTTCCACAGGTAACAAGTTCTCTTCAAACAGGAATCCTCTGGTGAGGAACTCACCTCCCAACTCCCCAAACCAATTCCTCCATCTCCAAGTCACGACTAGGGACTGGGCTGGAATACACCCCACTTGCCTGGATGGGCGCAGCTCCAACAACCAGGAAATTCACACCTACCAGCCTGCTTATTATCGCCATATCCCTGAACACACTCTCACTCCACCACCACAACCACAACAGGTGTGTACCAACAATAAGATTCATCGCAAAACAAAAAAACCAAAAAACAATCAGTATCTTCCAAACTCATGACCACCAGCATCTAGAAGGACAAGGGCAGCAGATACATGTAACACCACCTGCTGCCAATTCCCCTCCTAGCCACTTACCCCTCCATCTGGGCTGGCCTATTCGATGACGAGTGAAGTACCTTTCCATGCCGAATCCGGCCTTGACAACCAGGAGGATTTCTTTGGCAAGGACAGGATTTCTTACCAATTGTGCGCCCCCGCCCCCCAAATAGGGCAGGGTGCCTGGCCATTTTTGTGGGCAGTAGTGGCTCAATCATATTGTGTGTCTGGAGTCACATGGAGACTGGACGCAGGTTAGGACAACATGCTCCATTCCACTTGGAGGACAGAAGTGCAGGTTTATGTGCAGAAAATCAAATGGAAGTCACTCAGTGCTGGCATTAGGTTTTAATTCCAGATTTATTAATTGAATTTAAATGCTGTGGTCAGATCTGAATCCATGTCCCCAGTTAATGAGCCAGGGCCTCTGGATGCCTGGTTCAGTGACTTCACCACCACCTCTATAAGGCCACAAGATATTTGGGGCAGAATTGGGCCATTCAGCCCATCCAGTCTGCTCCTCAACCACATTCTCCTGCTCGTCCCCCCCATAACCTTTGACGCCCCTCACTAATCAAGAATCTCTATCTGTCTTAAGTACACTGTTTGACTTGGCCTCCACAGCCCTCTGCAGCAGTGAACTCTACAAAGCGACAACTTTAAGCGCATTTAAATGGTCATTGGATAAACACATGGACAAAAATGGAATAGTGTAGGATAGATGGGCTTCAGATTGGTTCCAAAGGTCGGTGCAACAGAGGGCAGAGAGGCCTGTACTCTGCTGTAGTGTTCTACGTTCTAGATTCACCACCCTCTGGCTGAAGAAATTCCTCACCTCAGTTCTAAAAGGTCACCTTTTCACTCGGACACTGTTCCCTTGGGTCTCAGTGCCTCCTACTAGTGAAAACATCTTCTCGGTCTGTACTCAATCCAGGCCTCTCAGTATTCTGCAAGTTTCAATCAGATCCACCCCCATCCCCTCATCCTTTTAATCTCCATGGAGTACAGAACAAGGGTGCTCAACTGTTCCTCATGATGAGTCCTTCATCCCTGGGACCATGCTTGTAAAACTTGAGAACCCTCTCCAAGGCCAGCACATCCTTCGTATGGAGGGGGTCCAAAACTCTCAATATTTCAAATGCTGTCTGACCACAGCCTTATCCTCAGCGGTACATCCAGTGCATTAGCAGGAACTTCATGGCATTGATTAAAGCATAATTTTGGACACCACCACCTTGTGAGCCACTTACTATTTTACTAGAGAGAGAGAGACAGAGAGAGACAGAGAGAGACAGAGACAGAGACAGAGACAGAGACAGAGACAGAGACAGAGACAGAGAGAACAGGAGATGCCATTTGTTCTGAGCTACAAAAAAAAGAGGGTAAAATGAACTGAAGAAAAATGTACCAACCTTCAGTTCTAGGATTATTTCCTTATGAAGATGACAGATTACTTGATAAATATTGTCCAAGCAAGCCTTACATTTTTACCTCCCTTATATGCAAACAGGACAATGAACCTGGAGGTCGAGTCCATTAATTTTGTAGATTTATAACCAATTCAGTCATGGCTGGGGAGCTCATTGTTTCCTCTAAAAAAATGCATACTTGAAGGTCACATCCTGGGCAAGTTATGATGAACAGTAACTAAAGCTTCACTTTATCACTCTTTAACAAATCCACATCACAATTGGATAGCGCCACAGGAACTGCATTAACAGTCAGACATCATGCCTATATTTTTATCCTCAGTACGAGCAACATCCTGAGCACACATTCTTCATAAAGCCCCAGACGGTGTATTAGAAATGTCAAAGGCAGCTCTCCACTTTAAACTCAATGGTCTTGGAGCTGTAAAGTTGTCAATATGCCTCCCGTAAACAGTTTACTAGATAGAAACTTGCTTTATGCCAGACTCTTCAGTTTTACAAAATAAAATTTGCCTTTGAAAAATGATGGAAGAAATTAGTATCTTTCTTCCTTCCATTAAAACACTGAACAATAAACAAAACAGATTTAAGTTGTCTCATTCACATCTGTTGCAGTAGAGAGTGAAAATCAAGGACTGTACAGGAAATCAGGCTTGGGAATATCTGGATGCAGATAAAATTCAAACCCCACCCTGCAGCGAGAAAGTCTGTTAATCCTCATGTGCACATTTACAATGGAAACTGCTTCTATCCATGACCGCAGTCAGCAACACTGGGGCGAAAAGAAGCAAATTACTGCACTCAGGGAAGATAGCATTTGAAGATCAGAAATCTCAGAGCTGGAGAAAAGGGAAGTGCTCACAGAGATGGGCAGGCAGGTGACTCAAAAAAGGAAGTACGCGAAATGAAAGGTTGGCAGATCTAGAGTTATGGTTAGAGTGGTGCTGGAAAAGCACAGCAGTTCAGGCAGCATCCGAGGAGCAGGAAAATAGACGTTTCGGGTAAAAGCCCTTCATGATTCCTGATGAAGGGCTTTTACCCAAAACATCGATTTTACTGCTCCTCAGATGCTGCCTGAACTGCTGTGCTTTTCCAGCACCACTCTAATCTAGACTCTGGTTTTCAGCATCTGCAGTCATTGTTTTTACCTAGATCTAGAGTTATGGTGAAGCAGAGAACTGTGGATGTTGGAGAAACACAGAAATTGCTACAGAAATTTAGCAGGGTCTGGCAGCATCAGTGGAGAGAAGACAGAGTTAATGTTTCAAGTCCAGTGACTCTTCTTCAGAACAAAGGTAGGTTGGTAAGGTTAGGGATGAGTGTATAACCATTACTGGTGGGGGTTGTGTCACTGATGCTGCTAAACACGCAAGGAAAGATATGAAAACAGGTCAAATGCAAAAGAATAAAGGATACCATCTGAAATGGGAAGATGCCAAGTGAGATTAGTAAACCTACCTCCCTGTCGAAGGACCCAAACTCTTAATTGTTGTGTCTGCAATTAACAAGGCAGCTGCTTAGAACCACTTGAAATGTAAAAGGTATATAAACTGCTGCATGTGTTATGGACTTGGCCAGACCATTCAAAACATTCTTAAGCAGGCAGCCTAGACCATAACTTTGCAATTTGTTTCAGTAGGTGTACAGTGAAAACTACCCGGATTAAAGTTAGCGAGGTTGACTACTAGGTTTTAAAACAGACAAAAATTTATTCACAGAATTGCACAATGAAACAAAAAAAACAGAATAAAGGACTCCTACAGAACTCAGTCTATCCAAACTAGACTTAATTAGGCTGTTTCGAATATATACAACGGTCCCAATAAGCAAACCCCCTGAGAAAAAAAGTGAAAATGGAATAAATGCTTATAGGTTGAAGTTAGAAGGGCAGAAGGAGAGAGAGAGTTTCGCAGCCTGTTTCCATACTGCTCACAGCTGAACTCCAAACTAGTTCTGAACTGAAGTGCTCTTCTAGAGAGCTGACCACACCCTTTCATTATACAGGTCACTTCCAAAACATGACCATTTTGGCCTGAAGTCTCATCTATTTACATATAAACAAAAAGGCCTCTCAAAATCCTTTTCCATCTCTGTACCAAACTACAGAAGAAGGGCTTATGCCTGAAACGTCGATTTCCCTGCTCCTTGGATGCTGCCTGACCTGCTGCGATTTTCCAACAACACATTTTTTAGCTAGTCACCTCAGAGCCAGGAGGCTCTGAAAAAATGTAAGGGCACAGTATCCTTGAGAAAAAGAACAGCTTTTAGCAAAAAAGCTAAAATATTCAAAGACTGAAGTTTAAGAAATGATCAGATCCAGAGAAGGGTGTACCTAACTGTGCAACGTCAGGATGCAGACTGCATGCTCCATGAAGTTTATTACCATCTTAATGCAATAGGCACATTTTGGAATGACCATTTTATCCAATGAATAACAGATGTTAAAATTTGGGAATATTGTTGAAGACATGTGCTTCATCATTAGATTTTATGTGGGATGTTAGCAAATATTACTCGTTCACTCTTTCATTAATAGATAAGCACACAGTCACCACAATTGATAGCCCTTTAAAAGCACAGGGCAAAAATGTGGACTGCAGATGCTGGAGATTAGTGTCAAGATTAGAGTGGTGCTGGAAAAGTTCCCCAATTGATCCTCGGACATAGTTGGTTGCAGAAAAGAGTTTCACATAATTGCAGTCTTCATGGCTACCTCAATCTCACAGGGTCCTGCTCCAGCAGCAGGTACTCTTCTGTGACAGCGTCCCATGGCATCCTCAGTCTGCAAGGGCATTGCAGCTTGTTCGTCTGGAGGAAACTGCATCGAAGATGACAATTCTTCCTGCATATCCAAAAGGAGGTCTTCAGGTGCACCCTCTTCACATCGGGGCTGCAGACCCAGCGGTTCCTTGTTAAATTCTCTACACCTTCGTCCAGGCTGGAGGAGCGAACAGTGAGCTGGGGCCACCCACTGAGTTTCTCATGGAGAAACATCACACAGTCTAGGTTCTGGGAAACTGCATATGTAAAGCAACAAGGTTACATAACAATGTCACGCTAATGCATGCAAATAGGCCTCTCATCATTCAAAACGTGCATGCAGAATCAGACATCTTCCCGCTCGATGTCAATAATCTCAGAGTCATAAAGATGTACAGCATGGAAACCGACCCTTCGATTCAACTCGTCCATGCTGACCAGACATCCCAACCCCATCTAGTCCCACCTGCCAGCCCATATCCTTCCGAACTCTTCTTATTCACGTACCCATCCAGATGCCTTTTAAATATTGCAATTATATGACAAATTGTACATTTATCGAGAGGTGAGAGGGAGGAGGAGAGGACTGCTGGGAAGGGGAGTAAAACGGTTTAAAAAGCTTACCATAGGCATGGGGCTTCCACTTGTCGAGAGGCAAAAGGGAAGAGCACTCTTTGTAAAGGAGCAGCAGAAGGAGAGGCATCTTTCTGATGTCACCGTATTTTCACAACTTACTCACCACGGCCCACATAATTTATTGGTGAGAAGATCCTGCCCCATTTAATCTATCAGCAACAGTTGCAAAAGCCCATCTGGTTCACTAATACTCCTTGGAGAAAGAAATCTAGCATCTTAGCTGGTCTAGCCTGTGTGACTCCAGACTCCCCAAGTGCGGTCAATCTTAACTATACTCAGAATTAGTCTAGCAAGCCACTTCAAGGCCAAGTCAGGTTGGGTAAAAAATGCTGGCTTTACTCTTTCATAAGATGAGTGTAAATGGTAAGAGTAAACAATCAAGGGGAGAAAAGGACTTAATGAAAAGGATAATTTACCCATTGTGTAGCTGAACCTCACTTCTGACTTCTGAAGAAAAGTCACATCACATGCTAAATTTTAACGGTTTCTCTCTCCACAGATGCTGCCAGACCTGTTGAGTTCTTCCTTCTTGTTACTGAACATCAGAAGGCTGTTCTTCTTAAACTGACTGATATTAAGCAAAGTTTATGCCAAATTTAAGTGTTATGTCTGTTCCATTTTGCCCAGTTTGAAGAAAAGAAATGCATGTTGAAATCACGTTCATCAATTATAGGCGAGAGAAAGACCACTGACATACTTTGAAGAGAGTTAGCATTTATTAACTCGACTTAGAAGATACAAGGTTATGCTCAGGCCAGTTACAACTGATTTCTTGTTAGGAACAACAGGCTATTCAGCCCCTTGAGCCCATTGCATCAATGAGAAGACAGCCAACCACAACTCCATTTCCCAGCATAACTCCATATCTCTTCACTAACAAAAGGAACTAAATTTACAGCAGTGCCCATTGAACTGAGAGTTTAACTATACATCAATGGCTGGCTGAGTCATGAAAGGCTTAAATAAAGGTGATGGCCAAGTGGTATTATCCCAATATGTTAATCCAGGGGCCCAGATAATGCTCTGGGGCCTTGGGTTTGAATCCTGTCATGGCAGATTGCTGGAATTGAATTTAAATTCCAATCTGCAATTAAGAGTCTAACAATGGTTGTGAAAGCATTGTCAAATGTCAGGTAAAAATCATCCGATTCACGAAAGCTTTTTCGGGAAAGAAACTGCCAGCCTTACCTGGTCTGGCCTACAAATGATTCCAGACCCACAGCAACGTGGTATGACTCTTAACTGCCCTCTGGGCAATTAGAGATGGGCAATAAATGCTGGATTAACCAGAGATGCTTACCTTCTGTGATTGGACATGTAAAAACAGGGAGTGGTACAAGTTTCAGTCAAAATCAGTTTTACCTATGAAAAGAAGGCTTGAAAAGAACAAAGAACAATACCACAGGAGTAGGCCCTTCGCCCTCCAAGCCCATGCCAACATATTTTATCCTTCCATGCTAAAACGGTCTTCCCTTACAGGATCCGTATCCCTCTATTCCCTTCCTATTTGTGTATTTGTCCAGGTGCTTCTTGAATGCTGCTATTGTATCTGCTTTACCACCTCCTCTGACAGCACCTTCCAGGCCCTCAACAATACATATGAGAAAGCGTGCCTCACACATCTCTTTTAAAACCTCCACTCCCTACACCTTGAACCTACGTTCCCCTAGTAATTGACTCCTGTACGCTGGGGAAAAGCCTCATACTTTCCACTCTATCCATACCATTCACAATCTTATAAACTTCTATCAACCTCCTGCATTCCAGTGAAAACAAACACAAACTATCCAACCTTTCTTCATAGCTAAAATTCCCCATACCAGGCAACATCCTGGTAAACCTTTTCTGTACCCTCTCCAAAGCATCCATATCATTCTAACACTGTGATGATCAGAAGATGACAAAACTACACTACAGGATTATAAAATGTACAAAACAGAGTTTCTAGACATTTTTGGAATTCAATAAGGGCTTGTTCAGCCTCCACGTCAACTTAGAATGAATGCTTCTGTATCAACTGGTCTCAGGCATGATTAGAATCCCTACAGTTTGGAAACAAGCCCTTCAGCCCAGCAAGTCCACACCAATCCACTGAAGAGTAACCCACCCAGACCCATTCCCCTACATTTCCCCCCCGACGGGTAGATTCATTTAAGATGCATCTGGACAGATGCATGATTAGGTGGGGAGCAGAGGGATACAAATCCTTTAGAATTGGGTGATAGGTTTATTCAGTGGATTTGGATTGGCTCAGGCTTGGAGGGCCAAAGGGCCTGCTCCTGGGCTGTAAGTTTTTGATGTTCTATGTTTGTCTATGTTCTTCTATGTAATGCCCTTGAACACTATAGGCAGTTTAGCACAGCCAATTCACCTAACCAGCATATCTGTGGACCGTGGCAGGAAACCAGAGCACTTGGAAGAAAACCACGCTGACACGGGGAGAATGTGCAAACTCCGCACAGTCACCTGAGTTTGGAATTGAACCCAGGTCCCTGGAGCTGTAAGACAACAATGCTAACCACTGAGTCACCGTGCCACCCCATTTGTGGTTCAGTAGTATTATCTGTTCAGAATAGGATGAGTACTATTCTAATAAAGGAGGCTGAAGCCTCAACATCCACAAAAGTGATGAAGAGGGGGACAGCACTCTGAAATCACAAATAAAACCCCACTCTCCAACCAGTGCATCTTTCACACTCTCAGGAGCGGGCAATGTGCGTCACAGTCAATGAAGTGCATTTGCAGTGTTGTTGTGTAGATCACCAGGGCGGTCGAGAGTGAGGGACGGGAGAAGCTTTCGCGGAGAAGTCAGTCTCCTGGCATCGCATGCATCTTCCATGACCAGTTCCCCATTCCTGCATCACTCCCACCACGATTCTTTGATAAAGTGTTGAATGTTATCAAATTTCCTTCAGGATGGTAAGGGAATGAAATCAGAAGAGCTGACCTGATCAAGTGGAATGAAGTAAATGATGAGTTTATACTTTGACATTACAGCTTTTCAAAAAAAGAGGAGCATCTTCTATCAACATGCAGCTGTTACTATGACCATATCTTGTGTTTTATTAGTCTGCTTCATCAGGCAGTGCGAATCACAGACTGCCAGCTGTTCCTATAATCTGGCCATATGTGCCTGTTGATTCTTCCCACAGCCTCTCACTGATATAGCTAATTATATTCACATTGAAACAAATTGACATCAGGAGGCTTTACAGTCAAGGCAAAGAGACTTCCCTTTTCATATGGAGAGATAAAGGCATGTTAACATGTTAAAAAAAAGCAGCAACAATTGTGGATACAACAAAAACAGCTGAATTTTATAACCAGTCACATTTATTTTCTGGTTTATAAATAACCCCATTAGATCCAGGACTCATTAAGCTGGAGGGTGTAATTAGAGCAAAAATAATAATATCAAACTTCCACAGACACAGTAAAGCCAATATTGACACCCACGTTTGTAGAATAACTGCTTTGTATGCAAATGAACCAGCATCCGCACAAGATGTATATTCCTACCAAGTGAGTCCCTTCACTGAACAGAGCATTAAAAAAGTACAATTCAGCTGGGTCATGGTGTGTGCATTAATGTTGGAGACAAGGTAAACAATGGCTATGTCGCTAAGTTTGCAGATGAGTCTCTCATTCTTTGTCTTCACAGCTACACTTTGTAGAATCTCACATCGAGCTATTCACAAACAATCAGAAATAAAGTGTGGGACCATGGGTTTTGAGCTCTGCTCTATTGTAATATCGAGTAAAAAATGAGGTCTGCAGATGCTGGAGATCACAGCTGAAAATGTGTTGCTGGTTAAAGCACAGCAGGTTAGGCAGCATCTCAGGAATAGGGAATTCGACGTTTCGAGCATAAGCCCTTCTATTGTAATATCACAAGCTTCCCTGTCACTGGAATCGTATCCTGGCTGGTGGAGAATGGGGAGAGAAGTTCAGTGAAGCATGTGGCCATTCTGATGACCAGCTTTGCACTCGGGCTAATTACTGCCTTTGACCAGTTCAGTAAGTCCTGATACACAGTCACTGCAGCAGTATAGAAAATACAACAGATGATCTACAACATGATAAATTGTGAGAACTTGTTGGACAACTTTTTTTTTGACTGATGGTGAGTTTCAGAGACACCATCCTGTGAATTAAAGGTGATTTGGGGAAAAGTTAACTATTGCCTGGGTATTGTTTCCAACTGGGAGGAGAACGTGAGGTCTGCAGATGCTGGAGATCAGAGCTGGCAATGTGTTGCTGGAAAAGCGCAGCAGGTCAAGCAGCATCCAAGGAACAGGAAATTCGATGTTCGGGCATAAGCCCTTCATCAGCCTGATGAAGGGCTTGTGCTCGAAATGTCGAATCTCCTGTTCCTTGGATGCTGCCTGACCTGCTGCGCTTTTCCAGCAACACATTTTCAGCTATTGTTTCCAACTCCCTTTCTTTGGAGATTAGTATCCAGGCATCTTTGCCTGTGTATGGAAAGACAGGGCCTAAGTTTATTACCTCATCCTGAAAGACATGCGCCTCCAACAGTGCAATACACTCAGTACTTCCCTCAGACATCAGCTGAGCTTTTGCATTTGGTTTTATGCTCGTCTTCTTGGAGTTGGACTTTGTGAACAAATCACCTGCAGATTCTGAGGCATGAATGCTAGTCACTGAGCCAAAATAGAAATTGCCGTGGCTCTGTGTTGACTAAGAAAAAAAGGGAACAGATTTTAAAACATGCCAGGTATGAAGCTGTACCATCTGCTGCTAAATATTGAGCACTGAGGATATATTCTAACAGCAACCATGAGCTGAAAGAACAGCAGGCCATTTAGCCCGTCAAGCCATTCCAACAGATCACAGCTTATCAAACACTTCAATAGCTTTTACTCATCCCGTCCCCATAATCCTATATGACATCGGTAAATCAGAAATCTCTCACTCTCTTCTCTTAAACACACTCAAAAAACAGCTTCCACAACCCTCTGACCTAAATAATTCCCAAAGGTTCAATCCCCTCTTTCCAAAATAAAAATACTTTCTCTTCATTATGAACCTGTCTGACTTCCACCTTATTTTTAAATTGTTCTGGATTACCCAATCGGGGAAAAACATCTTACCTTCACCTACAATGTCAATCCCTTTAAGTGTATTTGTAAATTTCAATGAGATTAGCTCACATTCTTCAAGATTCTACAGAATACAGCCCCAATTTTCCCAAGCTCTCTTCATAAAACAGTCCTATTCTCCCAGAAAGAAATCTGGTGGACCTTCACTACATTCCTTCTCCAGCAATACCTTTCCTGATCTAAGGAGACCAAAACTGCCCACTCCAGGTACAGTCTAACCAAGCTCCTGTACAATGGAAGCGAGATGTCATTTCTCTTGTACCCAAATCTTCTTGTAGGAAAGTCTAATATTCCATTTGCTGTTCTAATTGCTTGCTGAATCTGCAGGTTAGCCTTCAAGTCCTGTTATACATTTTCTAACCTTTTAAAAATACTCTGCATATCTGTTCCTCCTACCAAAGTGAATAACCTCACATTTTTCCATGTTATATCCCATCTGCCATGCTCTGGCCCATTCACCAAGCCTGTCCAAATTCTCCTGAAGCCTCATTATTTCTTCCTCAAAACACACTTTCCCAGTTAGCTTTGTATCATCCACAATTTTGGAAATATTCCATTTGGTCCCCTCTTTAAATCATTGATATATAAACAGCTAGGGCCACTAAGTACTGACCCTGTTCATTCTCCACTAGTATTGGCTGCCAACATGAGAAGAACCTATTTATTCCTACTCTGGCTCACAGATAGGAACCAATCATTAATCCATAACAATACATTCCCTACTATCCTATGTGCTTTAATTTTTCTAACTTGCCTATATTGAGTAACTCCATCAAAAAGCCTTCTCAAATTATAAAGCATCTCCTGTCCATTGTGTGTCCTTTAGAAATTCTAGTGGGAACATTTTCAAAACTTCCAATAAGTTCCCTAATTGCAGTCTGAGACAATGAGGAATTTCTTCATCCATGAGATGGTGAGTCGGTGGAACTCATTGCTATGGAATGCTGTGGAAGCCAAGTCATTGAGTGTATTAAGACAGAGAAAGGTGGGTCTTTGGTTAATAAGGGGATCAACGGTTATGGAGAGAGCATTCATGTCCTATGTTCGAGAAGGCAGGAGAAGGGGTTTGAGAAAGTTGTCAGCCTTGATGGGCCACATGACTGAACTCTGCTCCTCTGCCTTTTGGCCTAAAAGGTGAACTGACTGTCAGAGAAAAAGTGAGGTCTGCAGATGCTGGAGATCAGAGCTGAGAGTGTGTTGCTGGAAAAGCACAGCAGGTCAGGCAGCATCCGAGGAGCAGGGGAATCGACGTTTCAGGACAGACCCCTTCATCAGGAATGCTGACTGTAGGTGCAATCATTATTTTCCAAGTGTCCACTTAGCCCATCCTTTATAGCAGATTTTAACATTTTCCCTACCACTGATGTAAGGTTAACTGATCTAAAGTTCCTTAGGTAGTTGGGTGACATTTTCTCCTTCCAATCATCCCATAATCTGTAGAATTTTGGTGCTGATTACCACTGCATCAACTATTTCCACCTTCAACTCTTTTGAATACAGAATATCATGCTACGAGAATTTATCAACTTTCAGCCCCATTACTTTCTCCAGTGTTATTTGATTCTTAAACTGGCCATAGTTACCTGGATCTCTATACCTTCCTCAGCAAAAAAGGTGCAAAGCAATCAATTAGAATCACTGTTATTTCTTGTTTACCCACCCCTCCCCATTATAAATTCTACTGGTTCTGCCGGTAATTAACCCTGATTTGTTTAAGCCAAATGTTTTCTTTTAATGTGACTACAGAAGCTTTTACAGTCCATTTTTATGTTCTCTGCTTGAACAAAGAAGCGGCACGGTGGCACAGTGGGCGGCACGGTGGCACAGTGGTTAGCACTGCTGCCTCACAGCGCCTGTAGACCCGGTTCAATTCCCGACTCAGGCGACTGACTGTGTGGAGTTTGCACGTTCTCCCCGTGTCTGCGTGGGTTTCCTCCGGGTGCTCCGGTTTCCTCCCACAGTCCAAAGATGTGCGGGTCAGGTGAATTGGCCAAGCTAAATTGCCCGTAGTGTTAGGTAAGGGTAAATGTAGGGGTATGGGTGGGTTGCGCTTCGGCGGGTCGGTGTGGACTTGTTGGGCCGAAGGGCCTGTTTCCACACTGTAAGTCTAATCTAATCTAAAAAAAAAAGAACAGAACAGCACAGGAACGGGCCTTTCTGCCCACCAAGACTGCACCGACACATGATGCCTTTCTAAACTAAAACCTTTTTATCTCGATGCAGTCCATTTCCCTCTAGATTGCCTTTATATTCTATTCGCCCTTTCCTCATCATGGGGCCATTTGAGCAATAATTTTAAAACTTTCTATTGCTCAGATTTACTAATATTTCTGCCAACTTTAAAGGCCTTTCCTTTTCACCTTACACATCCTGAACTTAATTTGTTAGCGACAATTGACTGATCTGGAGTGTGAACACCTTGATGAAATGTATACTGTCTAAAAGCCATGCAAAACGCAACACAGTCTGTAAATGAACAATCTACAGTTATGCCTTTGAATGATTTTTCTCAATCCACCTCAGCCAATTTCTGCTTTATGACTTCATAATTTCCCTTATTTTTATTTAACACCCTTGCTTCAGATTGAAATGTGTCACTTTCAAACGCATGATAAAATTCATGTTAAGATTACTCATCCCTAAAAGTTTCTACTATAGGATGAATTCGCTTTTTTTTAAATGACATAAATACAAGATCCAAAATAGCATGTCCCATAATCATTTCTTCAACTTAACTGCTCTAGAAAACCGTCCATTTCCCAGCTTTAATTGGTTTACCCAGTCTATATGTGGATTGAAATCACCCATAATAACAGTGATACCCATGCTACAAGCTTGCTCCATCTTCTGATTAATAATACCACGTCCCACACAACCAATACTATTTGGTAGCCTTTACGTCACCTTGTAGCCATGTTTCTGCAATGATAATTGGATCATACCCACGTATTTCTGTTTGCTTTTTGAGATAGACTACTGTGTTGTCAATGTTGTGTGCATTAAGGGTGCTCTACCTGAAGTCTCTCATTTGGACACTATTCTTCTTCTGAAACATATTCAATCCTTGTCTTTGTTTCTTCTGTCTTCCAGCCTCCCTAGCATTTTCTGATATACAGTTTCCAACTTTGGGTTACTTATAATTTGGGTTACTTTTCAGATTCCCAGTTGAAAACCAGTCCCAGTTCCTATTAAGGCATAATCCATTCTTGTACTACAGGTCCCACCTGTACAGAAGTTGCCCCAATCCCTCAGATTTCCAGGAGTATGTTGTTGTCCATTTGAAAGGCCCAGCTTCAGATCCTCCATCAGAAACATAGCTGCTGCAACACTGAGGTTCCATGCAACTGACTCAGTGGGAATTGTCCGGCAAGTTGAAACTTCTGATTTGTAATTGCCATCATCTGGAATCCTCCAAAAAATGTCCCCAACTCAGTTCCAATGTGTGGGATTCAACAGCGGCCATGGAAATATCAGAGGAATGGTAATCTATTCTAACTCCTGGGTAATTACCAACCTAATCCCCATAGCCTCCCACATACTCACCATCAACACTCCCCCCAGTCTGACACTCCTGACTTGACACTCTTCCCTGACCCAGCACGGATCTGTTCCAAGAGAGGTTCTGGGCCAATATTTCTAACAGGTCTTCTACACAGCACTGAAGTTTTAGGCTAGACCTCAAGACAAGAGCTCGAGAGTCACACAGCACAGAATAGGCCCTGACTGAAATCCCTCCATCTGCCTGTGTTTGACCCACATCCCTCTAAACCCTTCCTATCATGTACCTGTCCAGATGTGTTTTATATGTTGCATTGTACCTGTATCCACCAGCTCCTCTGAGAATTGAGCACCGTCTTCAGACTCTAGAGGTCTGAGTGCTACTACAGCAGATTGATTGAATTAATTACTCTCCAATAGTTTTTAAATCTCTGAAGATTTATCCTGAACTTGCCTTGGGGCTCAAGCATCAAGGGGAGAGCATCAAGGATTATTAAAATTAACTTCACCAGTGGCCAATCAAGGCTTCTGAAAGGAATGTGATTGTTTGATTTCTTTCCTGGAAGAGTCTGCAATAAAACCAAGAACTGTGAGCACTGACAGGATCCCTCCGCCTGAGTCAGAACGTGCACTTTCGAAATGAGCACCTTACATTAGAAGGACTCACATGATTGCATCAGTAACAATTTCGGCAGGCAAATACAAAAGACTTTCTTTTCATTTCGACCTGATGCCAAGTGCATCAGCTGCAGGATCAAATGGGAAAAAAGGAAACACATTTCATGCTGAAAGTGAGAGGGGGTTAGCATTTCTGGTGAAATAAATTTCAGATTTTCTTCCTTGCACCAACTATCAAACAAGGAAATCCAATGGTTTTGACATTAGTGATACAGGGGAGAAAGTGAGGTCTGCAGATGCTGGAGATCAGAGCTGAAAATGTGTTGCTGGAAAAGCGCAGCAGGTCAGGCAGCATCCAAGGAACAGGAAATTCGACGTTTCGGGCATTCCTGAAGAAGGGCTTATGCCCGAAACGTCAAATCTCTTGTTCCTTGGATGCTGCATGACCTGCTGCGCTTTTCCAGCAACACATTTTCAGCATTAGTGATACAGAACAAAGCTTCCTGCACTTGCATCCAATTGAGGTAAACTGTGCGTTAATAAAGTGTATGGGATCCTGGGATTTACAAATAGAAGATTTCACATATAACACTGGATTGGTCTCTATTCTGGACACTGTGCTAGAGAAAGTTTAGAGAGCATTGAAAAGGTTTTTCAGAAGCATTTCAGGGTTGAGTGACTTCAGTCATGAGGATAGATGTTGGCAGCACAGTGGTTCTGTGGCTAGCACCGCTGCTTCACAGCACTAGGGATCTGGTTCAATTCCAGCCTCAGGTGACTATGTAGAGTTCCCTGTGGGTTTGCAAGTTAGATGGATTAGCTATAGGAAGTCCAGGGTTACAGGGATTGGGGGGGGGGATTCAATGTGGGATGCTCTTCAGAGAGGTGGGGTGGACTTGATGGGCTGAATGGCCTGCTTCCACACAGTAGAGAATCTATGATTGACTGGGACAGTTCTGCATGTTCACCTCACAGCAGAGGTTTAATAAAAACGTGCTTGAAAATTTTGAGGTGTTGCGACTGAGTAGATAGAGAAAGACTTTAATTTTTTCCCCAAATCATATTTGGGATGTGGGCATTTCAAAGTCAAACTACATTGCTGTGGGTCTGGAGTCACACAAAAGCCAGAACAGGGAAAGATGATAGATTTCCTTCCTTAAAAAAAGACAGAAGTGAACCATATGTATGTTTACATTGCCATTAGACTAGTATTTGAATTGCACCACATGCTGTGGGAGTATTTTAAACTATGTCCCCAAAACATTAGCCTAGAGTCTCTGAATTACTAGCCCAGTGACATTACCAGTATGTTCTGTTGATGCAAGGGGTAAACTGATATATTTCTGGTTAAGAGTTGGAATCATCAAAGACATATTTTTTTACACAGCATGCAGTTAGGATTTGGAAAGCCTAGCCTATGAGTGAGGTGAAGGCACATTTCAAATGGAAATTGGATAAGCATCTGAAGGGAAAACTTTTTAGCGCTACATGGAAGTGGTAAGGGTGTAGGAGGAGCAAGACTGCACTTAAAATGGGACAAACTGCCTCCTTCTGTGCTGAAACAGCTCAGACTAAATTGAGCAAACCCAGGTCAGGTATAATGGGCTAAAGGCCTGGCTATGAACTCTTAACACAGAAGCACTGCCCATCATTTTCTGGTATCTGCAATGATTCATAAAATGTGAAGTGCTGCATTTTGGGAAGGCAAATCAGGGCAGGACTTCTACGCTTAATGGTAAGGTCCTGGGGAATGTTGGAGTCGAAGAGTGTGGCGCTGGAAAAGCACAGCAGGTCAGGCAGCTTCCGAGGAGCAGGAGAATCGCCATTTCGGGCATAAGTACTTTGAAACATCGCCTCTCCTACTCCGCAGATGCTGCCTGACCTGCTGTGCTTTTCCAGCGCCACACTCTTTAACTCCAGCATTTGCAGTCCTTACTTTCTCCGAGGGAGTGTTGCTGAACAAAGAGACCTTGGAGTGCAGGCTCATAGCTCCTTGAAAGTGGAGTCGCAGGTAGATAGGATGATGAAGATGGTGTTTGGTACGTTTGCCTTTATTGATTAGTGCATTGAATGTAGGAGTTGATAAATCATGTTGTGGCTGTACAGGATATTGGTCAGGCCACTTTTGGAATACCACATTCAATTCTGATCTCCCTCCTGTTGGAAAGATGTTGTAAAACGTAAAAGGGGTCAGTTAAAGATTTACAAAGGATGTTGCCAGGTTTGGAGGGTTTGAGCTATAGGGAGAGGCTGAATAGGTTGGGACTATTTTCCCTGGAGTGTTGGAGGCAGAGGGATGACCTTATAGTGGTTTATAAAATCATGAGGGGTGTGGATAGGGTGAATAACCAAAGACCCTGCCATTTTGGGGAAGGAGGGGGAAAAGAGTCCAAAACTAGAGAGTATAGATTTAAGGTGAGAGGGAGAAAGGTTTAAAACAAAGGACCTCAGGAGCACACAGTGGATGGTGAGTGTATGGAGCAAGAGGCTGGTACAATTCTAACATTCAAAAGGCATCTGGATGGGTATAAGAATAGGAAGAGTTCAGAGAGGCAAATGTTGGTAAAATGGGACTAGATTAGTTTAGGATATCTGGTCAGCATGGACAAGTTGGATCGAAGGGTCTATTTCTATGATGTACAACTCTGTGACTCTAGGAGTGGGTTTTATTATGAAGAAAAGTTGGATAATTTTTTTTGACTAGAATTTAGAAGTGCAGGGATGGATGGAGGCTGAGGGTTTTGATTTGATGGAAGTGTACAAGATCCAAAATGGTCTCGGCAAGGTGGATGTGGAAAAGATGCTTCCACTTTGGAGTCAGTCCAGAACTCGGGGACATTGATTTAAAATCAGGGATCACCCTTTCAAGAGAAAGGAGAGAATTATTCTTTGCCTCTGGCAGTTAAGCAAACTTGGAACATTAGGACAAAAGGTGGGGGAGAGGGAACCATTGATAGTTTCCTGTTTGGGAACAGCATCAAAAGATTAAGTCAGAAGTTGATGGGAGAACGGAACTTGAAACAAAGAAAGGTCAGTCATGATTGTATTCAACGGTAGAGTCAGCCTGGGAAGGAGGCATGGTTGCTGAATCCCTCACTTTCCAATGAGGCCTTGGGAGAAAGTAACATTCCCACAAACACCAGACCCATCCAAAGTGGAGGAGAAGTCTCCTTTATTCGAGATTTGTTGTCGGGTGAAAACAAATGGAAGCCAGGCAACAACAGAGAAAGGAACTCACTGCCACCCCTTCCCATGACCACCTTCTGCCCCCAGTGTAACAAAGCCTGGGGTAAACCCATCAGTCTACACAGTCACCTACAGCCTCATCCTGAGTGGGAGACAGCCATCCTCATCTGTGAGGGAGCGCCAATGATAGTGAATTCTGTTCCTATGTGTCCATGCTCTCAGATGAGACAAGTACGTCACTTTGAATGTCAGTTAAGTTCAGAATGAATAATTATACCATGGGTAGTTATATTGGCTCACGGCCAAACATTATTGGAGACTGATAAGTAAATTTAATTTTTAAAAAATAACCGTGACATCCTGCATCTCTTCATTGAGAAGATCCTATATCTGTAACATCCCTGGGCCTGATGTTTACTGTTTAAGCAAATTGACCTCGAGTGTGTTTAAAAAATAATTGAACCTTTCATCACCTCAAATGTTGATAGCATCGCTGTGTGTCACCATCGTTTTATTCCCTTAATCCACAGCTCCTTTAGATTGGTTCTGTTCCAGTTTGCTGCTAACAAGGCTTCACTCTCCACAGTTCAAGGAAGCTAACATCAGTTTATCAATGTTTACTGGAGCATCTTTGTGAAGGAATGAAGTGAACAGTGTTTGCAGATCATGATGAGACACCCCCTGCAGATTAAATACATGCCCACAGGAACATAAGTATACCCAAGACAGCAAATATATCATTTCTGATACTAATGGCACCAGGTGGAACATGGTCTGCAATAGGTTTCATGCATCGAAAAGTGGCAGTTTAGTGCTGACTGACTATATACACATTTCAGTTTTATATTTTGTTTTTAAAACTCATATTATAACATCTCATCAGGGTTTTATCTACTCCATTCGTGGATTTGAATAAGAACTTTTACTTCCCAGCAAGTAGAGAATTTTCCATTGAAGCTGAAGCAATCACCATTAAAACAGTCCATTCCCTCTGCTCTTTCCTCTAAGCTCAAGGATGCATTGGAAGAGAATTAATACCCAGACAGCAAGAGTTTAATCTGCTTCTTGGAGATGGTGGCTTGTGGGGGGGGGGCGCGGGGAGCAGGGAGGGGGTGGGGGGGGTGGGGAGGGGGAGTTGCTGTGGTCAGTTCTCAATCTCTCCCCTGTTTAAGAGTACAGTGACCCTCGGCTTGGGGGGGCCAGGGAGGGAAGGGTTCGGGGAGGGGTTGCTGTGGTCAGTTCTCAATCTCTCCCCTGTTTAAGAGTACAGTGACCCTCGGCTTGGGGGGGCTGGGGAGGGAAGGGCTCGGGGAGGGGTTGCTGTGGTCAGTTCTCAATCTCTCCCCTCTTTAAGAGTACAGTGACCCTCAGTCACCATCACCAGTCGTCTATCTCTTCCGAGAGCACAGCCCCCGTGATCCTCTGGGACTGTGGCCACTTTGCTCTACTCCCCCATCTACAGCAATCAGAGGCTTATTTTAAACACCTATTCTTATATGTTTTGTAATTTAAAAATCAACTCAGGAAATCTAAAAATAGTGCCTCCCTGCCAAATGCCCCCTTATCCTAACCCCACTCTGAGAAATTAATGTTTCTGATGTGCAAATAGAACCAAACTATCGGAGTGCTATTCAACTACAGAATCCCTACAGTGTGGAAGCAGGCCATTCAGCCCATCTAGTCTGTGCAGATCCTTCAAAGAGCATCCCACCCAGACCCACTGGCCTACCCAATGCCTGCAACCCCACATTTCGCACAGCTAATCCACACAGCCTGAAAATCCTGGACACTATGGGGCAACTGAGCATGGCCAATACACCTAACCTGCACATCCTTGGACTGTGGGTGCAGACTCAAGCACCCAGAGGAAACCCACATGGAGACGAGAAGATTACACAAACTCCACACAGCCAGACAATCAAACCCAGGTCCCTGGCACTGTGAGGCAGCAGTGCTAACCACTGAGCCACCGGACCATCATTTCAGATAACACCTCAATCGTCCCCTCTACGTCACTGCGTCTAAAACATCTCCCCCCCATCATGATCCTATATCGAACTTTGAAAATTGCCACAATCTCTCCACATGATTTGAGAGAATGGGAACTGGGAGTGGGCTAGAGAATGAAGCAGCGGAGAGAGAACGCCAAGAGTAGGTGTTGGGGGGAGAACAATAGGTGCAGGCTGGAGAGTGTTGGGGAGGGTGAGGAAGGAAGTTGCTGAGAGCATGGGGGCTTTTCAGAGTAGGAGAATAGCTGTTGTAACTGCATCAGAGCTCCATAACAGCTAATGGTGGCCTTGGGAAAGGTCAGGATGCTAACATTTCAAATGGGGTCACAAGTTGGAGTCTCAACGTTGAATTTGGGATGCTCTGCTCTATGTAAATTGTTTCCTTTCCAAATTAATTCAATCCCGTTCTCCAAACATTTAACACCTCTGTATGTGAATCACAACAGCCCTATTGTTAAATTTCATAGAAAATTGCACATGTCCAGTGTGGTGGTATGAATATTAATTTATATTGTATTCAATTCTCAAAGATGTCTGCAAGGAATCACTACAGAAACTTAAAAATTTTGGGAATCTGTAAGGAATAGGAAAGGAGCAGTCACCTTGTTGGGTGTTTACTATAGGCCCCCCAATAGCAGCAGAGATGTGGAGAAACAGATTTTGGAAAGGTGCAGAAGCCACAGGGTAGTAGTCATGGGCAATTTCAATTTCCCAAATATTGATTGGAAGCTCTTTAGATCAAGTAGATTGGATGGGGCGGTGTTTGTGCAGTGTGTCCAGGAAGCTTTTCTAACTCAGTATGTAGATTGTCCGACCAGAGGGGAGGCCATATTGGATTTGGTACTTGGTAACGAACCGGGACAAGTGATGGGCTTGTTAGTGGGTGAGCATTTTGGTGATGGTGACCACAATTCTGTGACTTTCACCTTAGTTATGGAGAGAGATAGGTGCGTGCAACAGAGTAGGTTTTACAATTGGGGGAAGGGTAAATACGATGCTGCAAGACAGGATCTGAGGAGCATAAGTTGAGAGAATAGGCTGTCAGGGAAGGATGTCATTGAAATGTGGAACTTTTTCAAGGAACAGGTACGACGTGTCCTTGATATGTACGTACCTGTCAGGCAGGAAAGAGATGGTCGTGTGAGGGAACCTTGGTTGACGAGGGAAGTTAAATGTCTAGTAAAGAGGAAGAAGGAGGCTTACATAAGGTTGAGGAAACAAGGTTCAGACAGAGTGTTGGAGGGATACAGAATAGCCAGGAGGGAGCTGAAGAAAGGGATGAGGAGAGCTAAGAGAGGGAATGAAAAATCTTTGGCGGGTAGGATCAAGGATAACCCCAAGGCCTTTTATGCGCATGTGAGAAACATGAGAATGACGAGAATGAGGGTAGGTCCGATCAAGGACAGTAGTGGGAGACTGTGTATTGAGTCGGAAGAGATAGGAGAGGTCTTGAATGAGTACTTTTCTTCAGTATTTACAAATGAGAGGGACCATATTGTTGAAGAGGAGAGTGTGAAACAGACTGGTAAGCTAGAGGAGATACTTGTTAGGAAGGAAGATGTGTTGGGCATTTTGAAAAAACTTGAGGATAGACAAGTCTCCTGGGCCTGACGGGATATATCCTAGGATTATGTGGGAAGCAAGAGAGGAAATTGCAGAACCATTGGCAATGATCTTTTCGTTTACTCTGTCAACGGGGGTGGTACCCGGGGACTGGAGAGTGGTGAATGTTGTGCCCCTGTTCAAAAAAGGGAATAGGGATAACCCCGGGAATTACAGGCCGGTTAGTCTTACTTCAGTGGTAGGCAAAGTAATGGAAAGGGTATTGAGGGGTAGGATTTATGAGTATCTGGAAAGACACTGCTTGATTAGGGACAGCCAGCATGAATTAGTGAGGGGTAGGTCTTGTCTTACAAGTCTTATTGAATTCTTTGAGGAGGTGACCAAGCATGTGGTTGAGGGTAGAGCAGTGGATGTAGTGTACATGGATTTTATAAAGGCATTTGATAAGGTTCCCCATGGTAGGCTCATGAGGAAAGTCAGGAGGCATGCGATAGTGGGAAATTTGGCCAGTTGGATAGAGAACTGGCTAACCGGTTGAAGTCAGAGAGTGGTGGTAGATAGTAAATATTCAGCCTGGAGCCCAGTTACAAGTGGAGTTCTGCAGGGATCAGTTCTGGGTCCTCTCTGTTTGTAATTTTTATTAATGACTTGGAAGAGGGAGTCGAAGTGTGGGTCAGTAAATTTGCAGATGATACGAAGATTGGTGGAATTGTGGATAGCGAGGAGGGCTGTTGTCGGCTGCAAAGGGACTTAGATATGATTCAGAGCTGGGCTGAGGAGTGGCAAATGGAGTTCAACCCTGCCAAGTGTGAGGTTGTCCATTTTGGAAGGACAAATAATAATGCGGAATACAGGGTTAACGGTAAGGTTCTTAGTAAGGTGGAGGAGCAGAGGGATCTTGGGGTCGATGTTCATAGATCTTTGAAAGTTGCCACTCAGGTGGATAGAACTTGTAAGAAGGCCTATGGTGTATTAACGTTCATTAGCAGAGGGATTGAATTCAAGAGTTGCGAGGTGATGTTGCAGCTGTACAGGACCTTGGTAAGGCCACATTTGGAGTACTGTGTGCAGTTCTGGTCACCTCACTTTAGGAAAGATGTGGAAGCTTTGGAGAGGGTGCAGAGGAGATTTACCAGGATGTTGCCTAGAATGGAGAATAGGTCATATGAGGATAGGTTGAGAGTGCTAGGCCTTTTCTCATTCGAACGGCAAAGGATGAGGGGTGACTTGATAGAGGTTTATAAGATGATCAGGGGAATAGATAGAGTCAACAGTCAGAGACTTTTTCCCCGGGTACAACAGAGTGTTACAAGGGGACAATAATTTAAGGTGAAGGGTGGAAGGTATGGGGGGATGTCAGGGGTAGGTTCTTTACCCACAGAGTGGTGGGGGCATAGAATGCGATGCCTGTAGGAGTGGCAGAATCAGAATCAGAATCATTGGTGACCTTTAAGCGGCAATTGGAGAGGTACATGGATAGGTGCTTAAGCTAGGACAAATGTTCGGCACAACATCACGGGCCGAAGGGCCTGTTCTGTACTGGATTGTTCTATGTTCCATGTTCTGTGTAACCCCACTGCAGGCTATTCACATCCAAGATGGTGGCTACCACTCAGTGACTTATCTGTGCAAAGTCAATTGTCTATTCAAATTCCAGTCCTCCATCATAAGATAAAAGCCTACATTCCTTTGTGGAAGACTGAAGCAAACTCCAACACTTTCTTAATTAGCAGGTTTTATATAAAAAAAGACAAATATCTGAAATAATTCTAGTCACTGAGTAGGGAGGTCATTTTGCAGCTACCCAGGACATTGGTTAGGTCACTGTTGGAATAATGCGTTCAATTCTGGTCTCCCTGCTATAGGAAAGATGTTTTGAAACTTGAAAAGGGTTCAGAAAAGATTTACAAGGATGTTGCCAGGATTGGATAGTTTAAGCAGTAGGGAAGAGGCTGAATAGCTGAAAATGTGTTGCTGGTTAAAGCAGAGCAGGTTAGGCAGATCCAAGGAACAATTTCCTGTTCCTTGGATGCTGCTTAGCCTGCTGTGCTTTAACCAGCAACACATTTTCAGCTCTGATCTCCAGCAGCTGCGGACCTCACCTTTTACTCGAAGAGGCTGAATAGGCTGGTGCTGTTTTCCCTGGAGCTTTGGAGGCTGAGGGCCAACCCTATAGAAGTTTATAGAATCATAAGGGGCATGGATAGAGTCCATGGCCTAAGGTCTTTTCCCTGGGGTGCTGGAGTCCAGAACTAGATGGTATTGGTTTTCGGTGAGAAGTGAATGATTTAAAAAGGGACAACTTTTTCATGCAGAAGCTGTGCTAGTATGGAATGAACTACCAGAGGAAGTGGTGGAGGCTGGTACAATTACAGCATTTAAAAGGCATCTGGATGGGCATATGAATACAAAGGGTTTAGAGGGATATGGGCCAAATGCTGGTAAATGGGACTGGAGTAATTTAGAATATCTAGTTAGCATGGAGGAGTTGGACCGAAGGGTCTGTTTCCGTGCTGTATGGCTCTATGACACCATGCCTACATCAAACAATGCTGAATCGATCCAATGACTGTTGTAGTATGACTGGTATCTATTCAGATGTTCTGATCTGGTTCTGTTATAGAGTGAAAAAATACAAGTCAATCACTTACAGAAAAAACAAGTGCATTTGTTGATGGATAGCCTTGACCATGGTTAACTCGTGTGATACCAGATGAAAAAAAATGCACCTTTCAAGGTGGTAACACTTGTGTTCGGCAGTCAATGAACACAGTATAATGGAGAGAAATGCAAATGTTTAGCCACAACCAAAGGAGTTAGCCAACATTTATCTAATGCAAAACCAAAAGCAACACTTACCATTTGACCGTAAAAGCCTGATGAAAGAAAGTATTATGTGCTACACGTTTGAGGAAATTTCAGGTACTGCCACTTACTACATTATTTGGGGTGAACCTAATACTTGTAAACAGCTTTACAGGGCAGCACGGTGGCACAGTGGTTAGCACTGTTGCCTCACAGCACCAGAGACCCGGGTTCAATTCCCGACTCAGGCGACTGACTGTGTGGAGTTTGCACATTCTCCCCGTGTCTGCGTGGGTTTCCTCCGGGTGCTCCGGTTTCCTCCCACAGTCCAAAGATGTGCGGGTCAGGTGAATTGGCCATGCTAAATTGCCCGTAGTGTTAGGTAAGTGGTAAATGTAGGGGTATGGGTGAGTTGCGCTTCGGTGGGTCGGTGTGCACTTGTTGGGCCGAAGGGCCTGTTTCCACACTGTAAGTAATCTAAAAAAGCTTTCTACAAGCAATTACAGTCCGGTGGACCAACAATATAAGCAATCCAGTGTCAGTCGCAACTAACCACAGTAATTTCAAATTCATTTCACCTCAAATCTATGTGAGTACTTCCGCTTCCTCAGCTCGAATCCACCAATGCAAAGGTAACTTCTCATTGGGAAGTCTTATTGCTAATACCAGTAGCCTATCTCTGATCCTTGAAGGTCCAGGTTCGAATCCATGTCCCAGTCTGTACTGGGTAAGTGTCCAGGCAGGGTGAAAACAAACCTCAAAAGGTTTTTACTAATTGTTATTAAAATCAATACATCACTTACCTGAAAATGAAAACAAAGTGGTTAATTGTATAATTTACCCATCAACCTGTGCAAGCAACAGGTATCTCTCTATAGAAAAGAGCCCCTTGCTGTTTTTTCTTAAGTGTTTAGGCAGTGCTAAAACACCTGAAATATCAAGTTTAAATGTCTATCTATTGGTAGTTCAAACAACTGTTGCATAATGCTATTTATCACTTGAAATAAATCTACCATTTCATTTGATTTAAAAGCATTCAGAAAAATTGTGACAGTACAGTTCTTCAAAGACAAAAGCTGTAAAAAGAAATTATTTCACAGCACTGATTGAAAATGTTCATTAAAGCATGTCATTAAGAAATTCCTTTTAGGAAATCATGCCCATTATTCTGACTGTGAATGTTTCCAGCAATCTGACTTTAGAACATTTATTCATTTCAGTTCTAGAAGGCACTGGGGAAAGTCAGAACAATTTGAATATATTGATGGTAGACCACTGCAGGGTTCTGAGTGCTCAGTTATGCAAAGGCATGGAGATAATGCAGGGAAGTAAACCAAGGCAGAAGATCTATCGTTCCCTTATGAAATGGGGGCCCAGGATTGAAGGGCTGAACGGCCTACTGCTGTTGTTATTTGTTCTCATCTTCTGATATGTTAAAATGTAGCTTTGTGGAAAATTAGAAACTGCATTATTTCCTTAGCAGGATTTTCTACCTGTGATGTTACTATCCACATGAGACGAATAATCAGAGCTATTACTGGAGGAGTCAGTAAAAGTGTCATCACTTGTGTATGGTTTTGGAGCACACTTGTTACCTCGGTAACCTTGCTGAATATTTTTATAACCAAAAAAGAGCAGGATTAGGCCATTCAGCCCTTCAATACTGCCCTACCACTCAATGACCTTGGCTGATCATCCAACGTGGAACTCTGCTCTTGCTTTTGACCTCATGCCCTTTGATCTTTCTCCCTCTAAGAACCATATCTAACTCTTTCTTAAAACATTCAATGCTTTGGCCTCAATTTTTTGTGACAGTGAATTCCACAAGCTCACCACTCTGTGTGAAGGAATTGCTCCTCATCCCAACATTAAATAGCCTACCTGTATCCTTAAACTGTGATTCCCTGGCTCTGGACTCCCTGTGCATTCCTGTCAATCCCTATTAGAAATGTACAGGTTTCTATGAAATCCTCCCTCTTCTAAACTCCAGTGAATATAGTTCTATCCAATCCAGTCTCTCTACTGACATCAGTCCTGCCATCCCAAGAATCACTCTGCGAGGCCTTCATTGTTAAAAATCACACAACACCGAGTGATAGTCCAACAGATTTATTTGAAAGCACTAGCCTTCAGACATCAGGTGGTTGTGGAGTATAAGATTGTAAGACACAGAATTTATAGCAAAGGTTTACAGTGTGATGTAACTGAAATTATATATTGAAAAAGACCTGAATTGTTTGTTAAGTCTCTCATCTTTTAGAATGACCATGTTGGTTTCAGTTCTTTCATATGTAAATCCCAGAACTTTCTTAAAGTTACATTCTCAAGTGAACTATAACAATGGGTGCAAATGTGTTGCTGGTCAAAGCACAGCAGGCCAGGCAGCATCTCAGGAATAGAGAATTCGACGTTTCGAGCATAAGCCCTTCATCTGCCATGTCAGCCCAGATAATGCATTGAAGGTGTGAGGTGCCCTGTGTGAGGCTGTCTGTGCCCCAATGTTCAGACTGATTCTAATCTAAAAAAGGGATTTACAGAATCTTACATGGATTCATGCAGTTTTTCAGCAAAATAAAATGTAATTCTGCAAGTACAAATTCACCCTACAAACTTGCGTGTGTGTGTGTGCATGCGCATGTGGGTGCGTGTGTCCGGGGGAAGGGGTATGAGTGTCTATGTGTGTGTGAGTGTAAAGGGGCATGTCTGTGAGAGGATGCACATGTGCGCTTATGTGTGCGGGAGGGGGGGGGATATGAGTGTCTGTGAGAGTGTGTGAGTGAGTGTAAAGGGGTATAAGTTTGTAAGAGGGTGCACATGTGTGTGTGTGCAAGGGGGAATGACTGTGAGAGAGTGTATCTATGTCTAGATTAGATTACTTACAATGTGAAAACAGGCCCTTCGGCCCAACAAGTCCACACCAACCTGCCGAAGCGCAACCCACCCATACCCCTGTATTTACCCCTTACCTAACACTACGGGCAATTTAGCATGGACAATTCACCTGACCCGCACATCTTTGGACTGTCGGAGGAAACCGGAGCACCCGGAGGAAACCCACGCAGACACGGGGAGAACGTGCAAACTCCACACAATCAGTTGCCTGAGTCGGGAATTGAACCCGGATCTCAGGCGCTGTGAGGCAGCAGTGCTAACCACTGTGCCACCATGCATGTGTGTGTGAGTGTAAAGGGGTATAAATTTGTGAGAGGGTGTGTGTGTGTGTGTGTGTGTGCGCGCGCACAGGAGGGTATGAGTGTCTGTTAGAGTGTGTGTATGTGAGTGTAAAGGGGTATAAGTCTGTGAGTGGGCACATGTGAGCCTTCATTGTACTCTCTTTGTAGCTTGACTATCCTTTCTCAGATAAGGAGGTCAAAACCACACACCATACTCCGCGTGTGTTCTCACCAAAGCTCTTTAGGTTTACAAATCCAAACCAAGAAAAAAAAACTGAAGCAGAAACCAAGAGCAGTAAAATCTTAGGTATTAGGTGAAAGGACACCAAATCCAATTCCTTCAAATATGCCCATGTACAATTCAATTCATGTGTAGTTATTGTTCAACTAATGGTCATAAATATTTCCCGATGGAAAGCTTTCCCATTTAACACTCCAACGTAACACTCAAATCTTTTCTGAAATTAAACTGGAAACTGTTCAAAACAATCTATCAATCATGAGGGGCATGGATAGGATAAATAGGCGAGATCTTTTGCCTGGGGTGGGAGAGTCCAGAACTAGTGAGCATAGGTTTAGGGTGAGAAGGGAAAGATATAAAAGTGACCCAAAGGAAAAGTTTTTCACACAGAGGGTGGTACATATTTGGAATGATATGTCAGAGGAAGTGGTGGAGGCTGATACAATTGCATTTAAAAGGCATCTGGATGGGTATACAAATAGAAAGGGCTTAGAGGGATATGGGCCAAGTGTTGGCAAAAGGACTAGATTAGGTTATCTGGTCAGCATGGATGAGTTGAACTGAAGAGTCTGTTTCCATGCTGTACATCTCTTAGAGTCACAGTCATATTGGAATTTAGAAATGGCCCATTCACATTTTGGTTAGCTCTAGAACCAGCTCCCCATTCCAAACGCATTCCTCTTTCTTCAAAAGTTGATTTGATTTTTAGTTTGAGATTTCTAAACATTTACAGATAAATTTTACATGTATTTACAGCACAGAAACATGGAGCCCAATTGGTCTGTGTTTCTTTTGCTCTACCTAAACCTCAGGTAGACAGGCAGGACGCTGGGAGAACACAGCAGGCCAGTCAGCATCGGGAGGTGGAGAAGTCAGTGTTTCAGGTGGAATCCTTCATCAGGACTTCCGAAACAGTTACACCCGAAACACGGACTTCTCCACCTCCTGATGCTGCTGGGCTTGCTGTGTTCTTTCAGCCTCCTGTCTGTCTACTTTGGATTCCAACATGTGCAGTTTGTTTTTGTCTCGACATGAACCTCTGCCACCAATCAATTACCTGATTGAGGTCTACAAAATCATGAAGGGTAGATAGAGATAACTTTTTCCCAGGGTAAAGGCTTCAATAACGAGAGGTCACGCTTTCAAGGTGAGAGGTGAAAAGTTTAAGGGGGATACACATGGCAAGTACTTCACACAGAGGGTGGTGGGTGCCTGGAACGCGTTGCCAGCAGGAGTGGTAGAGGCAGGCACGGTAGATTCATTTAAGATGTGTCTGGACAGATGCAGGAGTAGGTGGGGAGCAGAGGGATAGAGTTGCTTAGGAATTGGGTGATCAGTTTAGACAGTAGGTTTGGATCGGCTCAGGGCCGAAGGGCCTGTTCCTGGGCTGTAAACTTTCTTTGTTCTATCGGCTCGTCAACGTGCTTCAGTTCCTTTCTCCTTCACGGGCTTTCAGTTATTTTCAAGTCAATCTGCCCAGGCATGTTATTACACACCCTTTTGAGCAGTGGGATTTGAATCTGGGCCTCCTGTCTCAGAGATAGGGGCATTACCACAAGAGTACCTCAAGTCATGTATTTAAGTACCCCTACAGTGTTTGCCCATTCCACAGAAAAAGGCCCCACTTTCTAACTCATTCTCTTCGGGCAAAGAAGTTTCTTCTGAAGCATCCCGTCGGGATTTTGGGTCTTATGTAAAAGGTCCACAATCCTTTTATCCTCAACTGGAAGCATACCCTTTACACCTGCCCGAACAAACTTCTTCTTAAAAACGTTAACATATGCCAAGCAAGACATCCTTCAGTCTTTTCTTAATCTTTCCACATTGGCTGGACCATCTTAATTTATGGGCGGCACGGTGGCACAGTGGTTAGCACTGCTGCCTCACAGCGCCAGAGACCTGGGTTCAATTCCCGCCTCAGGCGACTGACTGTGTGGAGTTTGCATGTTCTCCCCATGTGGGTTTCCTCTAGGTGCTCCAGTTTCCTCCCACAATCCAAAGATGTGCAGGTCAGGTGAGTTGGCCATGCTAAATTGCCCGTAGTGTTAGGTAAAGGGGTAAATGTAGGGGAATGGGTCTGGGTTGGTTGCGCTTCGGTGGGTTGGTGTGGCCTTGTTGAGCTGAAGGGCCTGTTTCCACACTGTAAGTAATCTAATCTAATTCTTCCATCATTCTTATAAATCTAGGTACCTTTCCCAGTGCCTCCATGTCCTTATAGAGGACTTCAGCCATAAGCCATTCAGTCCCTCACACTTGCTGCACCATTTGGTACGATCATGGTGGATCTCACCTTGGCCTCGACCACACTTTCCTGTCTGCTCCCCCTAACAATTCAACCTGTTTTGAGGGGTGGAATAATATTGCTGAGTGAGTTGACTAGAAAAGAGGTTCAACCCGTCACAAGAATGAACGATGGTGAGTAGAAAGATGTACAGAGTACAAGTGTAGTCTAACCAGGATTCTGTGCTGGCTTTAACAAACGAGTTTTTGCATTTCAGTGTTTCTCTGAAGTATGCTTTGCTTATATTTCTCTCCTTGTTGGGGAAAGCATGGTGTTTTTTGTTCCCAGGTTTTGTAATAATTTGCAAACTTTTTAGTTCAGAACAGTCAGCATCCAACAAGTTACGTCCGAGAAAAGTGACCCATTCCTTAACAGGCCACACCACTCAGGATCAATACACATCCCGAGGTCAGGGTGGGACAGATGCTACTAATCTTAATAGCAGAGAAGAAATATCTTGAACTCATTAAACATGCTTGCCAGGTGCCTTTCATCCTTCACATCCCGAACCCAAAATCAGAGTGGGTTATCAGCAAAGGGGGAAAAAAAATACAAGCCTTGCATTTGTATAGCACCTTTGACAATGACAGGATACCACAGAAAATGAGCTGTGTTGTCAGTAATGCAGATAATGTGGCAGTCAATTAATGCACAGCAAGGTCCCATTAATAGCAATGTGATCAGCAACCTGACGACACGGTTTGAGGGATAAATATCAAGAAAGGCACAAGTGCCAAGAACTCTTTGAAACCCAATCAGGGGAACTCTACAGAGCCTCTGCTTAATGGCTCATCCAAAATATGGCACTTTTGGAAGTGTAGCACTCACCCAAGTGCTCCACTTGAATGTCCACCTTGACCTCTGTGTTTAAGTTTCAGGACTGGAAGTTGAGCTCAGAATCTTCTGACTAGGAGATGAGGTCATGACCGCAACCCTCCCCTCCCCATTCCCAATCAGGTGTCCAGCTGATGTCACACATGCAGTTCATTTGTAAGTGTAAAAACCATTGATTTTTGCCTTTTCTCTTTATGATTTGCTGTCGCTGCTGCAGGCAGACTGGTAGCCGAGCTGCTGCCAAGCTCATCAGCTTCTCATGTTGTATTAGTTGGCACAAACTTCAAGTGTTTATGGCACAGACCATTACCAAGAGCCTGTGGTATTCCTCAGAGTGCTACAGCATGGAGACAGGCCCTTTAGCACAAACTGGTCCATGCCGACCAAAATACCCACCAACACTAACCCCATTTCCCTGCACTTGGCTTATATCCTTCTAAACCTTTCCTATCCGCGTATTTATCCAAATGTCTTTTAAATGTTGTTAATCATGACCTGGGCAGGGGTGGAGTAATGCCAACAATGAGCAGGGTAGGGCAGTTCCAACTGGGATAAGCTGATGCCAACCTGGTGTGGGATGATGTTATGGGGTGGACTGGATTGATGTCAACTGGGGCAGGTGTGGGGGGAGATGCCAACCAGGGGGCAGGGATAGAGCAATGCCAGTTGGAGTAGGGTAATGTCAACAAGGGCAGAGCAACATCTGTGAGCAAGTGGCACCAGTGGTTCCCCTTTCAGGATCCTCCCAATCCAGCAGCAAAGAAGGTGGCTCTCTCCCATATCGAACCGCCCAGCCGCTGGGCACTCATTGTCAGGAACCCTTTGGGCACGCCCTGTCGGTCAGGAGTCTAGTGTCGGGCATATGGAGTAGCTAGTCTGTGAGAAACCTCCTTGGGGCAGGGCACTCCTGGGGCACAGCAGAGAAGCAGTGTCCCTTGGACAATCCTGGAGAGGTCAAACAGAGTCACCGACCCCTCAGGAGACCCTGGCTGGTGACCGATGCACAAACGAAGATTAATTTGAGCAAAGCACCAACTCATCGAGTGACCTTTGTTGGGCACATAGCGAGGTGAAATCAGAGGAAGTGTGAAAGTCCCGCAGCCCCTCACCCCTCCCAAACAGCCTATCTTCTCTCCCCCAACACTGCCAACCATATAAGCACCATCTGCCCATATGGGGCAGAGTCTGCAGATCATGCAATGGATTTCCAGCGGGCTCAGATCACCGTCGAGCAGAACTGGGAGTGAGTTATCCAGGATCCTGAGGGGCCAGCTATCTTTCAGACTGTGTTATTTTTATAGTGAGGGGATCGTGCAGGAACGTGGAGTTGAGGATTATCAGATCAGCCATTGAATGGTGGAATAGAAATGATGGGCTGAATGGCCTACTTCTGTTCATAAACCAATGACTAGGGTCATCTCTGGCTTCAGGTGCAATGTTCTCTCTAAGTTGTGTGGCCATGTAACCACAGTAAGGCTCGGTGTGTGTCAGTCGATGTGCCGATATTCCCAGCATTCCTGTCCTGTTTCCAGGCCAAACCTGGAGCGTCCATGAAGGGGGCAAGGGGGCGTTGGTGGGCGTCATGATTAACAACATTTAAAAGGCATTTGGATAAATACGCGGATAGGAAAGGTTTAGAAGGATATAAGCCAAGTGCAGGGAAATGGGGTTAGTGTTGATGGGTATTTTGGTCGGCATGGACCAGTTTATGCTAAAGGGCCTGACTCCATGCTGTAGCACTCTGAGGAATACCACTGGCTCTTGGTAATGGTCTGTGCCATAAACACTTGAAGTTTGTGCCAACTAATACAACATGAGGAGCTGATGAGCTTGGCAGCAGCTCGGCCACCAGTCTGCCTGCAGCAGCGACAGCAAATCATAAAGAGAAAAGGCAAAAATCAATGGTTTTTACACTTACAAATGAACTGCATCTGTGACATCAGCTGGACACCTGATTTCACAGCAGGGTTCCCTTTCAGAAACCATCGGTCGGGTCATTTTCAAAGTGTGTTTGAAGTGCTATTTCAAAGGGCTCGACAAAAATGGATCCAGGCAAATTAGTTTTCTGAGAATGTCAGTATTTCTAGTTGGGGGGAGGGGTGTGCCTGTGTGAGAGGGTGTGTCTGTGTGTGTCTGTGTGTGTGCGCGTGTCTGTGTGTGCGTGTCTGTGTGCGCGTGTCTGTGTGTGTGTGTGTGAGAGTGTGTGTCTGTGTGCGCATGTGTGCGTCTGTGTGTGCTTGCTTGACAGTGTGTGTCTGTGTGTGCGTCTGTGCGTGTGTCTGTGTCTGTGTGTGTGTGTCTGTGTGAGAGTGTGCATCTGTGTATGTGTGTCTGTGTGAGAGTGTGAGAGAGTGTGTGTGTCTGTGTGAGAGTGTGTGTCTGTGTATGTGTGTCTGTGTGAGAGTGTGCGTCTGTGTGTGTGTGTCTGTGTGGAGCAGGTTGGCAAAGAAAGCAATCAGACCTTTGTACATCCTGCAGGAGAATGACACACAGAAACTCAATTTAACAAGGGGCTCAGGGACAATACAATTCATCAGCCACTGTGCAGGGATGACTGGCTTAGCTAGACAGACAAAGTTAGCCCAGGTTAGCACATCACCCTCTCCCCTGGACCTCAGTAGGGTACAGAAAGATTCTGCCCCTAGGGTATAGAGAGTTGGAGCCAATAAAGTGGAAAAAGCACAGCAGGTCAGGCGGCATCTGAGCAGCAGGAGTGTCGACATTTCGGGTAAGGCAACTAATGCATTATGGGGCGAAAGTGGGTACTGCAGATGCTGGAGATCAGAGTCAAGATTAGAGTGGTGCTGGAAAAGCACAGCAGGTCAGGCAGCATCCGAGGAGCAGGAAAAATCAACGTTTCGGACAAAAGCCCTTCATCAGGAATCTGATTTATTTATTTTTTTATTCCCTACTGTGTGGAAACAGGCCCTTCGGCCCAACAGGTCCACACTGACCCTCCGAAGAGAAACCCACCCAGACTCATTTCCCTATGTTTACCCCTGACTAATGCAGCTAACACCATGAGCAATTTAGCGTGGCCAATTCACTTAACCTGCACATCTTTGGACTGTGGGAGGAAACCCACGCAGACATGGGGAGAATGGGCAAACTCCACACAGACAGGTGCCCGAGGCCAGAATCAAACCCGGGTCCCTGGCACTGTGAGGCAGCAGGTGCTAATCACTGAGCCACTCCCTGATGAAGGGCTTTTGCCCGAAGCGTCGATATTCCTGCTCTTCGGATGCTGCCTGACCTGCTGTGCTTCTCTCCAGCACCACTCTAATTTACTCTAATGCACGATGCCTTGCCCTAAAGATAAGCAATTATTTACGAAGGTCTATCACCAGAGTCATTAAGCCACCATAAACTCAGTGTATATTAAAGACGTTACATTGAATTCAGACAATCAGCCGCAGCAACACTCCTCCAGCTATCGGTGACAACAGACTCTTCAATATGGCAGCACCAGCGAGCTGGCATCTGCAGCCAATGTAGGATTCCTGCCCTGGCCTGGGACTCCAGCGATGTGGGCACATGGCAAAGAGATGACACCCAAAGTGGGGCATTGGTGGGTCTGGCACAGGGGGATCAGTGAGGTGGTGGACGTCTCCCTTGAGGCTAGATATCGCACGGACTGGGTCAGAGAGACTGATATTCTGAACTTTTTACTTCTTTATAAATCTATTCCTCTGACCTATAATGCTAGGAGAAAGTGAGGACTGCCGGTGCTGGTGATCAGAGCCGAGTGTGTTGCTGGAAAAGCACAGCAGGTCAGGCAGCATCTGAGGAGCAGGAGAATCAATATTTCGGGCATGAGTCCTTCATCAGAAATACTTCACCTATATGCTGGCCTATTTATTTCTTTACTTTTCTAACTTTTTGATCTTCAGAATAGAATCCCTACACTGTGGAAACAGACCATTCAGCACACTAACCCTCTTAAGACCATCCCACCCAGAACCATCCACCTACCCTATCCCTGCAACCCTGCATCTCCCATGGCTAATCTACACATTCCTGAACACTACGGCAACTTCCCACAGACAATCTACCTAACTTGCACATCTTTAGACTATGGATGGAAACTGGAGCACCCAGAGGAGACCCACTGGCAGAATGTGCAAACTCCACACAGACAGTCACCCGAGGCTGGAATCGAACCCAGGTCCCTGGAGCACTGAGCCACCATGCCATCTACCCTTCGGTATCTGTACCTCGGTACCTTTGTACCCAAGGTGGCGCTGTAATGTGGCAACTGTAAACTTCTCATTGCCCTCATTTGAATACATGATAATAAAGCTAATGCAATTCAATATAATTGTTCCAATTCAAACTAAATCTAAAATATATTAATCAGACTAGAAGAGGGTAACCTGTCCTTTTCTGGGGCCTGTTTCCTGAACAACTCATTACTCAAGGTATTTGGATGAACAAGTGAAGATAGTTTATGTGGATAACCCAATCCCTACTGAACCATAGAGGAACTGGATGCCAACTGTGTACTGAAGTCACTGGTTTGTGGGTTTGTGTGTCAGGGGTGGTGGTAACAGGAAGTGATACAAGCCACAAAGCCTCCCGTGCTAATGTCTTTCAATTTGAAAAAGTAGCAGCTTTCTTCTTAAGGCATTCCCGATAGCCCAAGCATCAACAACGATCAATTTGTCCAACTCACGCAATCTGTAAGCTCACAAAAGTTAACAATTGCTGAGAGGGAAAGCTGCAGCAGCAAGTTACTTTTGACTCAGTTAGTCTCTCACTGCACATAATAATATCAAAAGGAGGCTGCTAAATTAGACCTGACAAAACAGTGAACAGATATAATGACTAACATGGATTTGTCATTATCATAGAATCGAAGGAATGGATTTACATATCGAATCAGGCTGAACGAGCAGAGGAGATCAGCGTTTGATCCATTGTGCCTATACTAGTTCTTCGGATGGTGCGGTGGCTCAGTGGTTAGCACTGCTGCCTCACAGTACCAGGCTCCCAGGTTCAATTCCAGCCTCGGGTAACTGTCTGTGTGGAGTTTGCACATTCTCCCTGTGTCTGTGTGGGTTTCCTCCCACATTCACAAAGATATGCAGGTCAGGTGAATTGACCGTGCTAAATTGCCCATAGTATTTGGTGCATTAGTTAGAGGGAAATGGATCTGGGTGGGTTACTCTTCCCAGGGTTGGTGTGGACTGGTTGGACTGAAGGATCTGTTTCCACACTGTAGGGAATCTAATCTAAACCCACTCTCTGGTTCCTCCTCCAATAGCCCTGCAAAGATTTTCCCTCCAATCAGCTCACCAAGTCCATTTTAAAACTTAATATTGAATCTGCCTTCCACTCTTTCAAGCAGTGAATTTGAAATATTGCTAATTTCACACCTCCCCAACCAATTGTCTTATACACAATTCAAGCAAACTTAGTTTTATTTATTTACCTGGTCAGCTGAAGTTACATGATATTAAAAAAAATGCCCCAAAAAATCTCACCCTTGGGAACATTTAAAGCATGGTGACCTTTTCCAATTGTAGTGTCTGGTCTCGTTGCTCCTTCTTTTTATTTACTAAATTCTGGGCATTGCCAAAGTACTGTAGATGCTAAAGATCTGAAACAAGCACAAAGTGCTGGGGAAACTCAGCAGGTCTGGCAGGTCTCTCTGTGAACAGAGGAACAGTTAATCTTTTGAGTTCCGGTATAACTCTGTCAGAACTCGGTTCCTCCATCATTTTGTGCTTTCATGCCACATTTTAGCGTTGTCCAACTCTATGGCATCACACGATGCACTTTACCGAGAGAACATTTAAGAAAAGAAACAATATTTTCAAAAGGAAAAGTTGTAACAATCACAGGGTAGACACTGCTGCTACTGAGCGTGGGTGGTGAAGGAAGTGGATGCCTGTGGATGTGGTGCCAAACAATTGGGTGGCTTTGTCCTGGATGGTGTCAAGCTTCTTGAGTGTTGTTGGAGCTGCAGCCATCCAGGCAAGTGGGGAGTATTCCATCACACTCCTGACTTGTGCCTTGTAGATGATGGATGGGCTTTGGGGAATTACTTACAGACAATGTGGACTTGCAGGATGACAATGCACTACTTCTACTTCAGTAGAATCTGCAGTTGCAAGGGACAAGAAGAATAGGAAGGGTAAACAATGGACTGTGAAGTTTTGGAGCATGAACCAAAGCTAATGAAGACCACCGAGAGAGACATTTGTTTGAGGAAAGCCATGAGTGTGCACCTCGATTAATCCCAAAAGGAATACATTCTCATTACCGAGTAACTGACAAAGCCAAGGTTTCCTCGATGGGGAAACTGAAAAAGGTCTAAAGGAGCGTTAGGTAATTTGGGTTGTTTGCTTTTCCTCAGAGATTACATGGCATTGAGGAGTGAGCACCATGTGTGGGGCTGAGAGGGAAGGGGTAGAGAAGCTTTGTGCTGATGTTCCAGTGTGTGGGGCAGGTTTAACAGACAAGGATTACTTTTCTACGTTGGCTCTGCAAAACAACACTGGGTTAACTCACTGCTCAGAGAGTCAAAGATCTACAGCACAGAAAAAGGCCACTGAATCTGCACTGGTCAAAAACAACTGCCTAACTATTCTAATACCATCGTCCAGCACTTAGCACATAGCCTTGTGAAGGACTTATGCCTGAAACGTCAACTCTCCTGCTCCTCAGATGCTGCCTGACCTGCTGTGCTTTTCCAGCACATTTTTCAACTCTCCATAACTTTGTGTACCTTGGCATCGTAAGTGCACCTCTAAATACTTCTTCGATGTGAGGAAGGCTTCTGTCTCTCCCACCCTTTCGAGCAGTGAGTTCCACATCTCCCCACCGTCTGGGTGAAAAGATCTTTCAACTCATTCTCTTGAAACTTCCTGTCCCTTATCACCGATCCCCTTCAAAAGGGAAGTGTTTCTTCCTGTCTATTCCCCTCATAAATTTTATCCATCTCAATCCCCCACCCTGCTCAGTCCCCTCTGCTCCAAGGCAAACAATTCGAGTCTGTCCAATCTCTCTTCATGAACTTCGAAAAAAACTCTCCAGCCCAGGCAACATCCTGGTAAATCTCCTCCCCAATGCTACCACATCCCTCTTATAATGAGAAATCCCAGAACTGCATACAAAACACCAGTTATGACCCAACCAACACTTTACAGAATTTCAGCATCACCTCCCTGCTTTTAAATTGGCTTCTCCTATACTTCCAAATCTATGTTTCCAAAATTTTGATTTTCTAAGTGATACTAGCTTTTTGGATTTATTTATAAGTTTCACATGTTATAAATCAATGTGATTCAACAGTTATATTAGCAAATAATTTGTTATCACAATATGGAGACAATATCCAAGTGTACAGGGAGACACTGTTCAAACATATTAAAGCAATAAGAGCTATAAGCTTGTTACTTACTAAAACATTTTCATCTGGTTTACAATAAATCAGACCTGTGCAAAGAACCAGATTCAGTGAAATCATACCCGATTGGAGGTAGTTTTGTGCGAGGAATTGAAGTCCACTGAAAACCAGGCTGAACCTGCTCATACTCATTTCACTTAATGACCCTTAACTGATAAAGAGATACTATTTTAATCATCCCCATCTGTGCCACGTTTATACCAGGTCTCAGAAGGGAAACTGAAGTGACTCATTTCACTGTCATCGAAATCATCTGGTTACTACAGTCCTCGCCTTGTGGCCCTGTTGTTCTATTTCAGAGACAGCACACCTGGAGCATAAAAGATGCACATTCCAAATGACCAGCAGTAAAAGCATTCACCCGAATGCATTGCATTATGCAAGTATCATCATTTTTGGAGCAGATGGCCTGGTGTGTCTGTCTTTTTAAGAGAGAAAGACACACACAAAACATTGTTGCTATAGACTTGACTCTTGAGGAACAGGAAAGTAGAAATTCCTAATTGTGACTGTGACATTGAAGGCTCCTGTTTTAATATTGCCAGTTCTCCAAGATGATAAGATTATTCACCATCCATCTGAACTTCCCCACGGGGAAAATAAAGTGAGATAAACGTAACTGCATCCCAGAAATAGATTAGATTCCCTACAGTGTGGAAACAGGCCCTTCAGCCCAGCAAGTCCACACCAACCCTCCAAAGAGTAACCCACCCAGACCAATGCACCTAACACTACAGGCAATCTAACATAGCAAATTCACCTGACCTGCACATCTTTGGACTGTGGGAGGAAACCAGAGCACCCAGAGGAAACCCATGCAGACATGGGGAGAACGTGCAAACTCCACATAGACAGTCGCCTGAGGCTGGAATCGAAGCTGGGTCACTGGTGCTGTGAGGCAGCAGCGCTAACCGCTGAGCCACTGTGCTGCTTTCTCTTTCCCTCTGATTTCTTAAGAGTCAACTTTTCAGTTCAAACTGGAACCCAAATGTTTCAGCATCTTCTAAATGCGAAATGTCTCACTGGATTTGAGGACAGGATATTTGGGCATATTAGGATTCAATCCAGAGGCAAAACCAGAAGTTGCTGGAGAAACTCAGCAGCTCTGATGGTATCTGTGGAGAGGGAAACAGAGTTAACATTTTGAATCTGGTAACTCTTCAGCAGAAGATGTCGCTTCTGTTTGTTATTTCAGATCCGCAGTTTCTTGTTTTATTTTAGTAATCTCGAGGCCTGGCCTAATGCTCTGGGGGACATCGGGTGGTTCAAATCCCACTAACACCAGCTGGGGGGGTTTAAATTCAATGAACAAAACAGGAAAACAAAACATGGTCTCAATGTTGGTGACCATGACAAACGTTGTGCTCTGTTTTAAAGATATCCTTTTCAGTCACACCCCAAGAATAAACAAACATACCTTAACACTTCACAAGGAGTGTGCAAGCTTGAAGAGAATTGACTCAATGTGTCAGCAAACTTAGCATCCTCAAATGGTGACAGTACAGAAAGAGGCTGTTTGGCCCATTTAGTTCAGGCTGAACACTGGTAACATAGAAACAGAGAACAGGAGTAGGCCATTCGGCCCTTCAAGCTTGGTCCTGTATTCAATATGGCCATGGCTGGTCATCCAACTTAGTTCCCACTGTTCCCACTTTCTCCCCATACCCCTTGGTCCTAAGAACTATACCTGCATCTTTCTGGAAAGTGATAGAATCCCTACAGTGTGGAAGCAGGCCATTTAGCCCACTGAGTTCACAATATCCCTCTGAAGAGCATCACCCCAGACCCACCCTTTTACTTTATCCCTGTAACCCTGCATTTCCCATGGCCAATCTGCCTAACCTGCACATCTTTGGATTGTGGGAGGAAACCGGAGCACCCGGAGGAAGTCCGTATGGACGCGGGGAGAATGTGCAAACTCCACACAGACAGTCACCCGAGGCTGGAATCGAAACTGGGACCCTGGCGCTGTGAGCCATCGTGCCACCCATGTCTTCAATGTTTTGCCTCAGCAGTTTCCTGTGGCAGAGAAATGTACAGGCTCCCCACTCTCCGAGTGAAGAAGTTTCTCCTCACCTCAGTCCCAAATGGCCTACCCCATCTTCTTAGACTGTGTCTCCAGGTTCTGGACTCCCTGGTCATTTCTGCCTTTACCCTTTCTAATCCTGAATATTTTGGGTTTTTAATGCAATCCCCCTCATTCTTCTGAACTCCAATGAATATATCCCTAACTGATCTTTTACGTCAGAGCTGCCATCCCAGTATTTCAGTCTGGAAATCCTACCTTGCATTCCCCAAAATAGACAGAACAGGAAAAAGACTTGTAGGGCCATAGTCATAGGGGATTCTATTGTGAGGGGAGTAGATAGGTGGTTCTGTGGCCGAAAACGGGACTCCCGGGTGGTATGTTGCCTCCCAGGTGCTCGGGTCAGGGATGTCACCGATTAGTTGCAGAGCATTCTAAAAGGGGAGGGTGAACAGTCAGTTGCCTCGGTGCATATAGACACTAACAATAGAAGTAGAAAACAAGATGAGGTCCTGAAAGAAGAATTCAGGGAACTAGGAGAGAAGTTAAAGAGGAGGACCTCAAAGGTAATGATCTTGGGATTACTACCAGTGCCACGTGCTAGCCAGCGTAGAAATGGAAAAATAGGCAGGATGAACAAGTGGCTTGAGAGATGATGTAAGAGGGAGGGATTCAGATTTGTTGGACATTGGGACTGGTTCTGGGGAAGGTGGGACTATTACAAAATGCACAGTCTACATCTGAACGAGACCGGAACCAATGTCCTTGGGGGAGTTTTTGCTACTGCTGTTGGGGAGGTTTTAAACTAATGTGGCAGGGGGCTGGGAACCAGAAGAGAAAACAAGTAGGCAGTGAGGTGGAGACTGGAGACTGTAAGAATTATGAAGATAGCATTAATAAAGGGAAGAGTAGGCAGAGAGCAGATGAGCACAAAAAAAACTAGTGGCCTGAAATGCATCTACTTTAATGCAAGGAGTATAGTGTGTAAGGTAGATGAACTTAGGGCTTGGATTGGTGCCTGGGAGTACGACGCTATTGCAATCACAGAGACTTGGTTGAAGGAGGAGCATGATGATTGGCAACTAAATATTCCAGGATATATACGCTTCAGGGACAGGGAGGGAAGTGGGTGGTGGGGGGGGGTGGGGAGGCGGGGGGGCTGGTGAGTAGAGTTGCATTGCTGGTCAGAGATGATATCACGGCTGTGTTAAAGGAGGACACGATGGAGGTCTTGGGCAGTGAGGCATTATGGGTGGAGCTGAGAAATAAGAAGGGTGCAGTTACATTGTTGGGGCTGTATTACAGACCTCCCAACAGTGAGCATGAGGTAGCAGAACAAATAGGTAAACAGATTATAGAAAGATGTAGAGGCAATAGGATAGTGGTGATGGGAGATTTAATTTTCCCAACATTGACTGGGATACACTTAGCGTCAGAGGTCTGGATGGGGTAGAATTTGTACGAAGCGTCCAGAAGAGTTTTCTAGAGCAGTATGTCAATAGTCTGATGAGGGAAGGGGCCACATTGGACGTGGTACTGGGGAACGAGCCAGGACAGGTGGTAGAAGTTGTGGTGAGGGGTTTCTTTGAGAACAGTGACCACAATTCTGTAAGTTTTAAATTACTCATAGATAAAGAGGAGAGTGGTCCTAAGGGAACAGTTCTAAACTGGGTCAAAGGCCAATTATATCAAAATTAGGCAGGAGCTGGGAAATGTGGACTGGACACAGCTATTTGAAGGGAAGTCCACATTTGAGATGTGGGAGGCTTTCAAAAATAAGTTAAAGATAGTGCAGGATAGGCATGTCCCGCTGAAGATAAAGGATAGGAAGGGCAAGATTCGTGAAATGTGGATGACAGGAGAAATCGTACAACTAGCCAAGAGGAAAAGGGAAGCGTACATAAGGTCCAGGCAGCTAAGAACAGAACGGGCCCTGGAGGAATTAAGGAAGAGTAGGACAAGTCTTAACCGAGGAATCAAGCGGGCTAAAAGGGGTCATGAAATAGCCTGAGCAAGCAGAATTATGGAGAATCCCAAAGCATTTTATTCTTATATAAGAAACAAGTGGGTAACTAGAGAAAGAATTGGTCCACTAAAGGATAACGAAGGAAGGCTGTGTGTCAAACTTGAGAGAATGGGTGATATTCTGAATGATTACTTTGCATCGGTGTTCACTGAGGAGAGGAACATGATGAATCTTGAGATTAGAGATAGAAGTTTGATAAGTCTGGATCACGTTGGCATAAGTAGGGAAGATGTGTTGGGAATGCTAGAGGTTATTAAGGTGGACAAATCCCCAGTACAGGATGGGATCTGTCCCAGGTTGCTGAGGGAGGCGACAGAGGAAATAGCTGGGGCCCTGACAGATATCTTTGTGGCATCCTTAAATACAGGTGAGGTGCTGGAGGACTGGAAGTTTGCTCATGTTGTCCACCTGTACAAGAAGGGTAGTAGGGATATTCCAGGTAATTACAGACCAGTGAGCCTGACATTGGTGGGGAAGTTGCTGGAGAGAGTACTGAGGTGTAGGATCTATTTATATTTATAAAAGAATGGGCTTATCAGTGATAGGCAACATAGTTTTGTGTGGGCGAGATCGTGCCTTACCAACTTAATAGAGTTCTTCGAGAAAGTGACCAAGTTGTTATGTGAAGAAAGGGCTGTTGATGTCATAGACATGGGACTTTAGTAAGGTGTTTGATAAGGTTCCCCATGGTAAACTAATAGAGAAAGTGAAGTCACATGGTGTGCAGGGTGTACTAGCTAGGTGGATAAAGAACTGGTTGAGCAACAGGAGACAGAGAGTAATAGTTGAAGGGAGTTTCTCGAATGAAGAAGGGTGACCTGTGGTGTTCCACAGGGGTCAGTGCTGGGGCCACTGTTGTTTGTGATATACATAAATGATCTGGAAGAGGGCACTGTTGGTCTGATCAGCAAGTTTGCAGATGACACAAAGATTGGTGGAGTAGCAGAAAGCATAAGGGACTGTCAGAGAATACTGGAGGATATAGATAGACTGGAGAGTTGGGCAGAAAAGTGGCAGATGGTTTTCAATCCAGACAAATGTGAGGTGATGCATTTAGGCAAAACTAATTCTAGAGCAAATTATACAATGAATGGAAGAGCCTTGGGAAAAGTTGATGGGCAGAGAGATCTGGGAGTACAGGTCCATTGTACCCTGAAGGTTGCTGAAGAGGTGGATAGAGTGGTTAAGAAGGCTTGCCTTCATTGGACGGGGTATTGAACATAAGAGCTGGCAAGTCATGTTAAAATTGTACAGTTCAGCCGCATTTAGAATACTGAGTATAGTTCTGGTCACCACATTACCAAAAGGATGTGGAAGCTTTGGAGATGGTGCAGAGAAGGTTTACGAGGATGTTACCTGGTATGGAAGGAGCTAGCTATGAAGAGAGGTTGAGTAGGTTAGGTTTATTTTCATTAGAAAAAAGGAGATTGAGGGGAGACCTGATTGAGGTTTACAAAATCATGAAGGGTATAGACAGGGTGGATAGAGACAAGCTTTTTCCCAGGGTGAAGGATTCAATGACCAGAGGTCATGCTTTCAAGGTGAGAGATGGAAAATTTAAAGGGGGATACACATAGCAAGTACTTCACACAGAGGGTGGTGGGTGTCTGGAACACGTTGCCAGCAGAGATGGTAGCGACAGGCACGGTAGGTTCATTTAAGATGCATCTGGATAAATGCATGAGTAGGTGGGGAGCAGAGGGATACAGATGCTTAGGAATTGACCGACAGGTTCAGACAGTACATTTGGATTGGCTCAGGTTTGGAAGGCTGAACGGCCTATTCCTGGGCTATATATTTTCTTTGTTCTTTGTTATCCTTCCTCAAATAAAGCTGACCAACCAGCAAAAGGATCCAGGCACCAGAGGTAGGTTCTTTGAGTAGTAAGAGTGTGGAATGCCTTACCTACAACAGGAGTAGACTCACCAACTTTAAGACATTTAAATAGTCACTGCATAAATATATGGGTGATAATGGAATAGTGTAGGTTGGATGGGCTTCAGATTGGTTTCACAGGTTGGCACAACATCGGGGGCCGAAGGGCCTGTACTACGCTGTAATGTTCTATGTGTGGTTTCATCAATGCCTCCTGTACAACTGCAGTAAGACAGTACTTGGATTCTCTTACTATGAAGGCCAACAAACCCACTTACCTCCTTCTTGAGCAGACACTTTATGGATAGGAACGTACAAGGCGAACAGTGAGTTTAGCGTAACGTGAAAACAAGAAAGTGCTGGAAATCTGAGCTCTGATGAAGACTCATCTTGCTCTCTCTCCATGGATGCTGCCTGACCTGCTGTGATCTCCAGTACAGACTCCAGCATCTGAAGTAATTTCCTCCAACTTAATGTGGTGGTGTTGGCCAAGAGAGGTACACAGAGCAGGAGAACCTCAAACTCCAGTCCAAGTGGTACCATGAGATCTCATTCATGTTGAGGCATAGACTGAGGCAACATCAAATTGTTGCTGCATCCTCACTGTGGGCTCTCTGGCAACACAGACTGCTCTTGGAAGAGCACTGTCAACTATTATTAATGATTTGGAGATGCTGGGGTGTACAAAGTTAAAAATCACACAACACCAGGTTTTAGTCCAACAGGTTTAATTGGGAGCTAGTGTGCTTCCAATTAAACCTGTTGGACTATAACCTGGTGTTGTGTGATTTTTAACTCTTAAGTGTTAGATGGAGGTTCAACCTCAACAAAGCAGATGGCACAAGTCCTGAGTAACTGCAAACATCAGCAAGATAACAAGGCGTCTCCATGTGCAACCGCATCTACACAAGTTTTCTCACTGTACATGGGGCTGATGTATGGGGTTATTATTTCCACATTTACCAGAACATCACTCTTTACTGAAAGATCAATAAAATGTTCAGCACAGTACAGCAGCTTTTCCATGAAATAAACTAAATTCACAGAGAGTAGAATGTCTCTCAGTATTTATAGGTCTCCTGGGACTCGAGTTAAAACACAGAACAAAAATCTATTTGGCAGCATAGATGTTGGAAATCATATAAATAGAACAATAATTTCTGATGATTTGAAGTAGTGCACATATTTTAATCCCATAATTCACTTGCAGAGTATGGAGTCCGTAAAGATAAAAAAAACTGGACACTATCGGAGCATTAACTTTTGCTGCTAATATATTCTGTACAGTCAGACATGAAAAAGTTTGCTTTCTTTATCATCCACTATTTGATTGCCTGTCCTATTTCTTTAAATTGATACAAGTCAAGGGCTTAACAATTCTGGCGTCTCAGACTTCTTCAGGGAATGTTTCTGCAGCTGCAATACTCTTATCGGAGAGCAACATTAGATTCCATTTCATTCCCACTTTTTTTTAATTCAATCATGGGATGTGGGTGTCACTGGCAGGGTCTGCATTCATTGCCCATCTCTAGTTGTCCTCAAGAATCATCGAATCACAGTTATCCTACAATGTGGAAGCAGGCCATTCAGCCCACTGCATCCACACCGACCTTCAGAACTGCAGCCCACCCAGACCCAACCCCCCCACCCCCACTCTATCCCTTACCCCTGCATTTCCATTGGCTAACCCACCTAGCCTGCACACTGTGGGCAATTTAGCACGGCCAATCCACCTAACCTGCACATCTTTGGATTGTGGGAGGTAACTGGAGCACACAGAGGAATCCCACACAGACACGGAGAGAATGCGCAAACTCCACACAGACAGTCGTCCAAGGCTGGAATCGAACCCGGCTCCCTGGCACTGTGAGGCAGCAGTCCTAACCACTGAGCCACCGTGCTGCCCAAAAGAGAAGGTGGTGGTGAGCTGCCTTTTTTGAATCACTGCAGTCCATATCCTCACAATAGCCGGAGGGAGAAAGTTCCAGGCTTTTGATCTATCCATAGTGAAGGAATGGTGATATACTTCCAGCCAGGATGGTGTGGGGACTAGTTTTCATTGATTGATTTATTGTTGTCATGTACCGGGATACAGTGAAAAGTGCTGTTTTGCGTGCGCTTCAGGCAATTGGTACCAGTGCATCAGAGTAGCACTTGTCCTTGTGGATGGAAGTGGTTGTGGGTTTGGAAGGCAACGTGCTAGAGGAGTCCGTGGTATGGTTTTGCCATCACTTTCTGCCATCACTTTACCATTTCCTCCCAAGCTTCTACTGCTCTCCCTCCCCTCACAATATACACCAAACCTCTCCATGAGTTGTTAACTCTCGCTGATGAGAAAACAAGATGAACAGATCCAGAACGAATCCTCGCAGCACTTACATGGTGTGTTCACGCCGTCAGATTGGCCAAAAGGTTTCTCAACCAGCCAATCAAGTACATTAGCAATGGGAACGCTAATGAATGGAAACACAGCAACAACTCTACAAATTGGAACAGATGATTGTTTGGAGAATCGGTTTCAGTAAGGCCTCTGTATGTATGTATGTGTGCCAATAATCAGCACAGAGACCTCCACTGTCGCAAATCCAAAGGAAAATATCAGTTTACAGAAGATGCACCCAAACCTGCACTAGTAGTTGCAGGCATGGCTCCCATTGTGTAGCATTTGAAACACTGTAATTAGAATTGGGCTTTCTCCAAGAGGAATCTTTGCACAAAGGTCACCACAGCAGGTGTCCACCCAACACATAATCATTTAATGTTAAATTACGTTCCTTAATTACCTTTTCCAATGTGGACAGCTAAGACCTCTCCATCCTGGTTATACTCCCTTCCACCCTCTTCTGTTGGGCAGAAGATATATAAGTTTGAATATATGACCAGGTTCAAGAACACCTTCTTGCCCGCTGTTATCAGACTTTTGAATGGCCCTCTCAAATGTTCATTCTGATCTCTCTCTGTGCACCTTCTCTGTGGCTGTGAAGCTGTATTCTACACTCTGTTCTGCTACTCTGATGCACTGGTACCAACTGCTTGAAGCGCACGCAAAACAACACTTTTCACTGTATCTTGGTACATGACAACAATAAATCAATCAATGAAAACTAGTCCTTCCCTAAGTTGAGTGGAGACAAAAGGGCAAATGCTGAGCAGAACATTTGACTGAATCTCCCACTTGCTGCAAACCCAAGAAACTGTGGAAGCTCCAATCTGTTAGGGAGTTTATGCAGGATAATGATAAACCAAATTTCTGCTCAAATCCCTTTTTATTACATTTAAGCTGAGGGCCACTTTAAAAATATTGACCTCGAGGTACACAACGTTACCATTACCAGTTCACCTTCAGCTGTTCCCTTTGCAACAGGAGCAGTCCGGATAATTTTGGAAGAGTTTGCATTTAAGCCAGTTTACAACCAGTTGCATTGTGACCCCATTGCTCCTTGCAAACCGTCCCTTTAAAAACTTCAGTTGCCAATTAGACAGGTCAGTGACATTGAACCCATGCCTGGTGCTCTTCCAAGTGAATTAACACAGCTCACACCAGCGTACTAACAAGAAACAAACTTCCAAAAAGCACTATTTGCTTTAATGTTGAAACGTCTTTAAAGCTGCTCCCTGGACCGGGAGTCCAACACAAGGGGACACAAGTGGAAAATGATATTGATTCTAACTCAAAGTCCAACTCCAGAATGAACGGTGGCTCATCAAGAATAAACAGAATATCTCGGAAACAGGTCTGGTGGGGTTTGTGTAAAAAATGAGGTCTGCAGATGCTGGAGATCACAGCTGCAAATGTGTTGCTGGTCAAAGCACAGCAGGCCAGGCAGCATCTCAGGAATAGAGAATTCGACGTTTCGGTGATGAAGGGCTTATGCTCGAAACGTCGAATTCTCTATTCCTGAGATGCTGCCTGGCCTGCTGTGCTTTGACCAGCAACACATTTGCAGCTGGTGGGGTTTGTGCAGAGAGAGTCAGACAGACGACATTCAGACAGAGAAAGCTAGAGGGAGAGAGAGAGAGAGAATGAAGCACACTCAATGTCTCAGGTTAACAAACGTTGGCTAGAGCTGGAGAATGTTGCAGATGTAATTAGTTTCTTGCCATTGCATTGGTAAGATCCTGTTCCCAGGAGGCTGAATGCTCTGATTGACACCCATCTCCTGTGCAGCCCTTGACCCATTCTGCGCTGGTCAAATGCACCAAGCCCAGTGCATCCATCAGCCAATTTCTCCTCTATTTCCCTCTTCCTGTTGATCTGTTTTTTTCCCAATAATTATCTCTGTCTACCATCTGTTCGAAAGATATGGTCACAAGATGTGACTTTCTATTTGATGATGTTCTGCATTATTTTCCTTTTTTTTCCAAGTATTTCACCATTTGACTGTCTGTCCATATGGAATCCCCCGATATGCCAACATCTCAAAGGCATTTCGCTTATCAATAGTCTATTTGCTTTATGCTCATATGTCAGAGATCTTTACCTGTTTTAGGCAGATAATAACATTCACAACAGAGAAAATTGGTGCACCATCTTCAATATTCAACTGACATCAGGAGACACAATTATTTCACTTTGGTTTCAGTCTGTAGGTACAGAAATATCACAAACCCATTCAGACCGGAGATAATGCAAACTCTGCAACAGAAGTTTGGGGAAAATATCCAAGAAGATGAGAGAAAATAAATTTGGAGGCACTAATTTACTGTTGCATACTTATGGTTAACAGCAAGATAGAGGTGACTCAGGAGGAATAAAGACCTGTATTGTTTTAATGCAGTTCAGGATATTCAGAAGTTAAAAAAGGAGAAGGTGCTTCAATGCAGAAGTCCGTGGATTAAACCTGCCCAGATCTAAACTAATTCTTTGAAAATAGTGGTTCAAATTGCATTACAGCAGCTGTTCAAATTAAAATAATAAAGAACGGAAGACACATTTAGGAAAGATAGCATGAAATTATCAATGGATCATCGGTAAAACCCATCTTATTGACTAAGGGGAAAGAAATTACCACCATTACCAGCCCTGGCCATGTGATCCAGACCCACAGCGACGTGACTCCAGACCCACAGCGACGTCACTCCAGACCCACAGCGACCTCGCTCCAGACCCACAGCGACGTCGCTCCAGACCCACAGCAACGTTGCTCCAGACCCACAGCAACGTCGCTCCAGACCCACAGCAATGTCACTCCAGACCCACAGCAACGTCACTCCAGACCCACAGCAACGTTGCTCCAGACCCACAGCAACGTCACTCCAGACCCACAGCAACGTCACTCCAGACCCACAGCAACGTCACTCCAGACCCACAGCAATGTCACTCCAGACCCACAGCAACGTGACTCCAGACCCACAGCAACGTCACTCCAGACCCACAGCAATGTCACTCCAGACCCACAGCAATGTCACTCCAGACCCACAGCAACGTGACACCAGACCTACAGGAATGTGACACCAGACCCACAGCAACGTCACTCCAGACCCACAGCAACGTCACTCCAGACCCACAGCAACATCAATCCAGTCCCACAGCAATGTGACACCAGACCCACAGCAATGTGACACCAGACCCACAGCAACGTGACACCAGACCCACAGCAACGTGACACCAGACCTACAGCAATGTGACTCCAGACCTACAGCAATGTGACTCCAGACCCACAGCAACGTCACTCCAGACCCACAGCAACATCAATCCAGACCCACAGCAATGTGACTCCAGACCTACAGCAATGTGACTCCAGACCCACAGCAATGTGACTCCAGACCTACAGGAATGTGACTCCAGACCCACAGCAACGTCAGTCCAGACCCACAGCAACGTGACTCCAGACCCACAGCAACGTGACTCCAGACCCACAGCAATGTGACTCCAGACCCACAGCAATGTGACACCAGACATACAGGAATGTGACTGACTCCTAAATAAATTCTCCAAGGGCCTGGTAAAGCCATCCAATAAAGAACAGAACCTGAAGGAACTGTGGATGTTATAAATCAGAAACAAAAACATAAATTGCTGGAAATGCTCAGCAGGTCTGGCAGCAACATTGGAGTGAAGTTAGAGTTAACATCTCAGGTCCAGTGACCCTTCCTCAGTTCTGCCAGACCTACTGAGCTTTTCCAGCAATTTCTGTCAGACAGAGAAAATAGGGATGGAAGATAAATCCTGATTTCGCCGGAGACACCCACATCCCATGATAATCTTTCCAAGTGCAGCAATTTTTCTGATTTGTACCCCGTCAGCCCTCACAAATAGCAATAACCAAATGTGGCATTAGAGGAACTCAAGCAAAAGATTTGAATCAAGTCGATTTGGAGTTTTGAAACATGGATTGTGGGAGCAAACCCACACAGATAGAGGGAGAACATTCAAGCTCCACGCAGACAGTCACTGGGGCTGGAATTGAACCTAGGTCCTTAGGGCTGTGAGGTGACAGAGCTAACAACTGAGCCACCATGCAGCTTGCACCTTGCATTGATGCTACTGGAGTAAAAATTTGAGAGGGTTTGGAATCAGATCCAGTAACATACAAAATGAATTTCCTGAAATGAAGCAGTTTCTGACATGACCTGGGGAAAACAGAAGTCCCACCAAATCCGGCAGATCGCTGTCCAAATTCAAATGGCACACCAAGGTCGACCAAGGTAGACTCCATTCCCAAAACATTCAGGAACCCCTCCCACCCCAATCCCAACACATCCACCCTACTGTAGAAACAGCATTTCCCCAGACTCCATTGTTCATTGCAACAGCCTTACAGAGGAAGGATAATGTCAGAGTCATTAACTCAGAGCATAAGTGAGAGACAGCTCTAAGCACTGCACACCCAGAACCACTCCCTTGAGCAAAAAGAAAAGGCCAAAAGCAGCATAAAATTGAAATAGTGTGTGCTGTAAAACAGGAAGAGAGAAACAATTGCAAAATTATAATCTAATTTCTAGGTTGTCTTTTGATTTTATCAATTGCTCAAGTTGGATTATGAATTCTCTGACACTGGAATTCTCAATCAGGTGTCACAGTAGCTTTTTTTAAAGGTACATCGCTTCCCTGTCGATTTGAGAAAGACTACACTGGGGAATAATTTGGTTATGTGCATTGAACCATGTGGATGTTCAGCAATTCCTTCACAAAACAGGTCCGTGTTAGAGCTCATTTATTGCAGGTCATCAGCTGGCTGGGACCAGAGGTTTGTATTTGGAAAGAAACATGTCATTCTTCAGCAAAGCTGTGCCTGAATGTTTACTGACCCTCTCTCTCTTTGTGGGACCTCCAAAACTACTGACACCTGCCCCCAGGGGACCTTGGAGGTGACCAAGTTTCTCTGGACCAAAGTCTCACTCCTCCCAATGTGAAGTACCCATGGTTCTCCTGTAACGTGATGGTGGCATTCTTGTTCTTGTAGAAAAATCACACTTTATAAACAGCACTTAAAGTGTTGGCGACATAATCGCATAACAGCCAATGCATTGTTTAAAAGTTCACGCTTTAGAAACAGTGTGCCCAATTCGTTGAGTTACAGCGAATTTGTGTTAACGAAATTATAGCAGAATGACCTGTACCTGCAATGCTGAAATCGTTGTGTAGCAATTCTTCCTGGCTTTCATCACCACCCCATTGGTGGCCATGCCTTGAATTAGGCCCTAAGCTTTGAAATTACCTCCCTCCCTCCCTCCTCCTCCCAAAACTTCACTAATTACAGGTGAGCACATTTCCCCTGGACACAAGCAAGCGATGTTGGCTTTATGGGATCAAGTGAGTTCTGGGAGAATTATTGGCCAACATATCCATCCTGGGTACACACCTACATCAATAGGGAAGCAAAACGACCTGTTATCCAACCAGACATTACTTGGCTTTTGGCCAAACAGCCTATTCTCCCCATTTTCAATATTTTTAAAAAGGAATGTTGAAAGAAAATGACAGAGCTCTTTCTTGTTTGTGATTTTTCTCCAGTGTTGCAAACAGCAGAATGCTGGAGAATGATCTCCAGTTCATGTAAAGTTGCCAACCCTAGCAAGTTAAATTGCCATTTAAGACTCATGAACAAATGTCCACTAAGAAATTATAGTTGCGTTATTGGATTCACTCTTCATTCTTGAACAAGAAGATAATTTTTTAAAATTGCAATTTAATAAATAATTCCCGATGAAGGGCTTTTGCCCGAACCGTCGATTTTCCTGCTCCTCGGCTGCTGCCTGTTGTGCTTTTCCAACACCACTCTAATCTTGACTCTAATCTTCAGCATCTGCAGCACCCACTTCTGCCTAGAAATAAATAATTGCCAGCAAAGACCAGTTTCTGACCATCAGACTGATGACTAAGCCTGCTCTCTCTTTCTTTTCATGACTAAAAAGCTGCAGTTGCTGGATTCCAAGGTAGACAAGGTAGTGGGTGGCACAGTGGCACAGTGGGTGGTACGGTGGTACAGTGGTTAGCACTGCTGCCTCACAGCCCCAGAGACCCGGGTTCAATTCCCACGTCAGGCGACTGACTGTGTGGAGTTTGCACGTTCTCCCCGTGTCTGCGTGGGTTTCCTCCGGGTGCTCCAGTTTCCTCCCACAGTCCAAAGATGTGCGGGTCAGGTGAATTGGCCATGTTAAGTTGCCTGCAGTGTTAGGTAAGGGGTAAATGTATGGGTAGGTGGCGGGTCGGTGTGGACTTGTTGGGCCGAAGGGCCTATTTCTACACTGTAAGTAATCTAATCTAAGACAAGCAGGAAGAGGCTGGGTTCTTCCAGCCTCCTGTTTGTCTATCTCTCTTTCTCTTAGTCAATTTTCAGGTGGACATTGGTAAAGAATAGTCGCATTGTGTTTCAGGCTAAAATTGTCGCTGGTCAAAAACCACAACTTTCAATTGTTGCCGCACAGATGCTATACTTGAGAATTTCTTATGGAATGTGTACAATTTGCTCAGAAACTAAAGCTGAACAGAACAAAATTGCTCGATTAAAGCCAAAAGAACTGCAAATGTCGTAGATCATAAACAAAAACAGAACTTGCTGGAAAAGCTCTGGCAACATTTGCAGAGAGAAATCAAAGTTAACACTTTGAGTTCAGTGACTGTTCCTCAGATGCTGCCAGAACTTGCTGGAAAAGCTCAGCAGGTCTGGCAGCATCTGAGGAACAGTCACTGAACTCAAAGTGTTAACTTTGATTTCTCTCTGCAGACGTTGCCAGAGCTTTTCCAGCAAGTTCTGAAAATTCTCTGCTGAAACAATCCAGACAAAACCCTGAGCCTAAGGCATTAGTTCTTCCACATCTTCTTTTTGCCCTCGGTAAAGACACTTCCATTTTGCTTAATTCCTTAATCCTGAAAATTTTTACAATTCAAGCAACAAGGAATGGATGAGGATTTGCTCAAGCAACTGATTCTGGGCAAGATATAACTCAGCGACATCTGGTGGAGAGGGTCTGCAACTGCAGCAGAAGTAAAATCCTGCAGTTCACTGAAATCCAAAAGAAAAACACAAAATGTTACCCAAAAACTACCCAAGGATTCAGAAAGAAAGTTAATGAAAGGGGAGGTGACACCCTAGTGGTATTATTGCTGGACTATTAATCTAGAGACCCAGGTGATATTCTGGGGACCGGGTTTGAATCCCACCACAGCAAATGGCAGTATCAAGAGTCTAATGATTACCATGACTTAATTGTCCATTGTTGGGAAGTCCTGACTGGTTCACTAGTACACTTTAGGGAAGGAAACTGCCATCCTTACCTGGTCTCGCCTACATGTGACTCCAGACCCACAGCAATGTGGCTGACTCTTAACTGCCCCCTGGAGCAATTAGGGATGGGCAATAAATGCTGGTCTCGCCAGTGATGCCCATATTGTGTGAATAATTTTAGAAAGTAGATTGTTGAGTTGTAACACTAATCCTGTTTCACTCCACACGAGATCCCACTGCGTCACCCAGCTTTATGATTTCAGTCAACATGGGTGTTTGGAAGATTGACTTGAATTTTCAGTCTAAAATTGAAAATTCTATTAAACATCACTTAAAATTGTAACACAAGGCAACTTTAAAGCCTGATAATAGCAGTCAAAAAAAGTGCATCATGTACTTAAATAAAATAAATTTATTTGTATGAGGGGCCAGAGAGATTAGCAATCTCTCACTGAAAATCCAGGCGTATAATATTACTAGGCATCACCTTAACCATCCACCAACACATTGTGCAACTTTTAGCAGGAGAAAGAAGAAAGAATTACATTTATGTAGCACCTTTTGCAACATCAGAATGTGCCAAAGCCCTTTATAGCTTAAAAAGTACTTCAGGAGTGTTATTCACCATTTTAAAAGTAAGGAGCCTTAGAACATCTCATTCGAACACAGCAAGTTCCCACAAACAGCACTGTGATAAGGATCAGCCTCACCATATTCTGATGGCCTCTGGTGGATAAACTTCAGACAGCAGGGACAGACCCAGATCTACTGCAAACTAGTGCCAAAACATCTACCATTTAGGCGAACAGAAATGTCAAAATTTTAAGACCAATTTTTTAAGCTGAAAACCGTGGCGTCGAATTTTAAATGCATATTGTTTCAGAGGTTGACGTACACACAAGTGAAGGTCAAAAAAGACAGCCACAATGGAACAAGCTACAAACCAACAGCACTAAAGGATTTGCATTAGATTAGATTAGATTACTTACAGTGTGGAAACAGGCCCTTCGGCCCAACAAGTCCACACCGACCCGCCGAAGCGCAACCCACCCATACCCCTACATTTACCCCTTACCTAACACTACGGGCAATTTAGCATGGCCAATTCACCTGACCCGCACATCTTTGGACTGTGGGAGGAAACCGGAGCACCCGGAGGAAACCCACGCAGACACGGGGAGAACGTGCAAACTCCACACAGTCAGTCGCCTGAGTCGGGAACTGAACCCGGGTCTCAGGCGCTGTGAGGCAGCAGTGCTAACCACTGTACCACCGTGCCGCCCACTTATCATTCACAAATACTATACCTGAAATAGTGTGCGTTTTTATTCATATTTATACATTTTAAATGAAATCACATCTCCAGGACTGTATCTTAACTCCAAAACTTTGGAGATTCCATCCCTGAGAAATCATGTTTGATTCTTATGAGGCAGGCGAAAAGTTATAATTGGAGGTTTAAAAGCAAGCAGTCAACTTTTCAGAGATCAACTTTTACAGAGTTTCATGATTCGTTCATGGGTGGTGGGCCAATGCTCATCCCTAGCTGCCTTCTTGAACTGCTTCAGTTCATTTAGCTTAGGTACAATGTGCCATTAGGGAGGGAATTCTGGGGTTTTTGATCCAGTGACAATGAAGGAACAGTGATATATTTCCAAGTCAGAATGGTGAGTGGCTTGGAGGACAACTTGCAAGTGGTGGTGTTCCCGTTTATCTTCTAGATGATATTGGTCACAGGCTTAGATGTTGCCTGAGGAGCCTTGGTAAATTTCTGCAGTTTATCTGATGGATGCTGTAAAATATTACTACTGAGTGTCAGATGTGGAGAGAGCGGATGCTAGTGGATATGGTGCCAAGAAAGTGATCGCTTTGTCTTGGATGGTGTCAATTCTTTGCGTTTTGTTGGAGGTACACCCATCCAAGTCAGTGGGGCTGGTCCATTATCCCGACTTGTGCACTGCAGATGATGGACAGGTGTTGGAGGGTCAGGAGGTGAGTTACTCACTGCAGGATCTGAAACCTCTGACCTGACTATGATCTTAACTGGTCAGAATTTTATACTGAAGGGGAAGTGGGCTCCAAACTACTATGTCTAACCCAGAAAAGATTTCTTTCCACTCTGTCACATGGCTAAGAAAATATTTTCAAGCAATGAAGCTATTTACTGCGTTGAAAAATGCTGGTTAGGCATTCAAGTAGCTTTCTGTTGTCATTAGGGGATCTGAACCTTCTAAAACAATTTGAGCTGAAGTTGTATTTGGATCTGAAAAAGACTTTGCATTCCATCCTTTGGATGATCACCAGGAAAACATTTACCAGACTGACTATTTGGTGAAGGAAAACATTGATAGAGCTTGATTTGGAGGTGCCGGTGTTGGAGTGGGGTATGTAAAGATAAAAATCACACAACACCAGGTTATAATCCAACAGGTTTAATTGGAAGCACTAGCTTTCAGAGCGCCGCTCCTTCATCAGGTGGTTGTGGAGTACACAGTTGTAAGACACAGAATTTATAGCAAAAGTTTACAGTGTGTTATAACTGAAATTATTCATTGAAAAAAGACCTTAATTGTTTAAGTCTCTCAGCTGTTAGAATTACCATGTAGTTTCACTTCTTGCATATGTAAATCACAAAACTTTTCTAAAAAGTTACATTCTTAAGTGAACTTTAACAATTGGTTTCAGTCTAGATAGTGTATTGAAGGTGTTATCACCCCTATTGTAGGTGAAGTTATTGAAGGTGACATCAGCACACAGGGGTGCTAACACCTTCAATACATTATCTGAGCTGACACTGATTATTAAAGTTCACTTGAGAATGTAACTTTTAAAAACATTTTGTAATTTATATATGAAAGAAGTGAAACTAACATGGTCATTCTAACAGATGAGAGACTGAACAAACAATTAAGGAATTTTTCAATGTATAATTTCAGTTACATCACACTGTAAACTTTTGCTATAAATTCTGTGTCTTACAATCGTGTCCTCCACAACCACCTGATGAAGGAGCAGCGCTCTGAAAGCTAGTGCTTCCAATTAAACCTGTTGCACTTTAACCTAGCGTTGTGTGATTTTTAACTTTGATAGAGCATAGCACCAATTCGACTATTTGCAATGGATAAAGGAAAGTAATGTTAGCGAAGACATTCTCAAAAACATCATTAAGCCAAGCATTCTGAACACTCCCCACACGGGGAGGGTGACTGTCTGGAAAATACAGCTTCCTGCCTTTCACATTCCTTGCTATGTTTCTGCTCACTCCCCATCATTTCTCCAGCTGTTCGGAAAATGTCCCCAAGTCTTCCGGAAATTATGCAAACAGAACATCAGCAGCAGGGATGTTGCTGTTTAAAATTAATCATAGATTCGTACAGTGCAGAAACAGACCCTTTGGTCCAACTCACCCATGCCAATCAGATATCCGAAATTAATCTAGTCCCATTTGCCAGCATTTGGTCCATATCCTTCTAAACCTTTCCTATTCACATACCTATCTAGGTGCCTTTTAAATGATGTAACTGTACCAGCTTCATCTGGCAGCTCATTCCATACACGCACTACCCTCCGTGTGCAGAAGTTGCCCGTTCGATCCCTAGATCCCTTTTAAATCCCTAGATTCCTTTAAACATAAGCCATCTAGTTTTGGACTCCCATTCTCCTGCAAAAAAGATCTTGTCTATTTACCCTATCCATGCTCCTTATGATCTTATAAACCTGTAAAACTTCACCCCTCAGCCTCTAATGCTTTAGAGAAAATAGCCCCAGCCTATTTAGCTTCTCCCTATAGTTCAAACCTTCCAAGCCCAGAAATATCCTTGTCAATCTTTTCTGAACCCTTTCAAGTTTAACAACATCTTTCCGAGAGTAGGGAGACCTGAATTGAACGCAGTATTCCAAAAGTGGCCTAACCAATGTCTTACACAGCTGCAACATGATTTCCTAAATTCTATGCTCAATGTTCTGACCAATAAAGGAAAGCATACCAAAAACCTTCTTCACTGTCCTATCTACCTGTGATTCCACTTTCAAGGAGCTATGAACCTGCACTCCAAGGTCTCTTCGTTCAGCAACACTCCCTAGGATCTTACTATTAAGTGTATAAGTCCTGACCAGTTAATCCCATCAAAATGCAGCACCTCACATTTATCGCAATTAAACTCCGTCTGCCACTCCTCAGCCCATTGGCCCATCTGTTCAAGATCCTGTTGTAATCTGAGCTAACCTTCTTTGCTGTCCACTACACCTCCAATTTTGGCGTCATCTGCAAACTTACTAACCATTCCTCCTATTTTCACACCCAAATCATTTACATAAATGACCAAACATTGTTTTCCTTTGATTGCTGCTCCATCTCCCCCTCACACTGAAACACGGCCAGTAATCTTGCTTCACAATTCTCCAGATTTTATTATTTCAAATCAACCATCTCCAAACATTTCATAGAAATGTTCTGCCCTGCTTATTAAAAAAAAATCATATTGCAAATGAGAGTTCAATTTCAGGATCACCGAGATCCTTCACTATCCTATTTACCTGCGACGTCACTTTCAAGGAGCTATGAACCTGCACTCCAAGGTCTCCTTGTTCAGCAACACTCCCTAGGACCTTACCATTAAGTGTATAAGTCCTGCTCTGAGTTGCCTTCCCAAAATGCAGCACCTCACATTTATCGAAATTAAACTCCATCTGCCACTTCTCAGCCCATTGGCCTATCTGATCACCATAGAGCCATACAGCACAGAAACAGACCCTTTGGTCCAACCAGTCTGTGCCAACCATAACCCCAAACTAAACTAGTCCCAGCTGCCTGCTCCTGGCCCATATCCCTCCAAACCTTTCATATTCATGTACTTATCCAAAAGTCTTTTAAATGTTGTAATTGTTACTCACATCCACCCCATCCTCTGGCATTTTGTTACACATGAACATTCTCTGTGGAAAGAAGTTGCCCCTCATTTCTTTTTTAAATCATTCTCTTCTCACCTTAAAAATATGCCCCCAGTTTTAAAATCCACCCACCCTAGGGAAAAGACACCTGCCATTCACACAATCAATGTCCCTCACGATCTTGTAAATTTCAAAAAGGTCACCCCTCAACCTCCTACTCTCCAGTGAAAGAGCTCTCGGCCAATCCAGCCTCTCACCGGAACTCAAACCTTCCATTCCCGGCAACATCCTGAACCCTTAATAATATCCTTCCTATAACCGGGCATCCAGAACTGGACACAGTTTACTTGAATGTCCATAAAACAAACTGCAGTCTGCTAAACATCGGAAGCACTGAAAATTATGAATTATCTGTGTAAGCTAAATAACTAGTCACAGGTTACAGTGGTTTGGAAGAAATCTCAGGTTTGAACAATTTAATGTATGACATGGTAATGCATGTTGTGCTGCCAAACCATGCTCTCTATCGTTCTGACAAAAACAAGGATTCAATCAAGCTTGAAAGAATACATCCTGTTCCCAGCAGGTTGATGTCTTATTGCAGACTGGAAATCTGTTTGGTTTAATGGGACAAAAACATAAACCATCTCCGTGGCCTGATCCACTGTAAAGTGAACTTGTGACACAACTGTGAAGCTAAAAAAATAAACAAACTGCGCTCTCATTGCTTTTTACAAAGGGCTTGAGCTCAAATAGAAATTGCTGGAGAAACTCAGCAGGTCCGGCAACATCAATGCTGAGAAAGCAGAGTTAACCTTTCGGGTCCAGTGACCCTTCATTCAGAATGAAAGACATTGAGTTGTTAGTTGTTAAATATTTTCTCTGATTCCTTGACCTTTGTTATGCTTCAAAACAACATGTTGAATCAATTGATAGGGGGTGGTGCATCTATTGTGCATAAATTGATGTGTCTCTCTCTCTCTATTTGTTGTATATAACCAGACCAGGAAAAACAGTAAAATCTAAACACAGTAACTGCAAAGCTTTCCATGCTGTTACAGTGAAAGTTACAGTAGCTCCTGAAAGTCTATACTTTCAATGTTAAATAGAATGCTCAGTAACCAATAAGTCTTATAGTGTGTATGGCTCCCATTTTATTTATTCATTCATAGGATGTATGTATCACCGGCTGGGCCAGTGTTTTTTTTTGCCCATCCCAACTGCCCTGGAGGAGTTGGGGGTACGTTTACTCCTTTTTGCAGTCAGCTTACTGCAGTCCACTTGCTGTTGGCAGACCAATAATTCCGTTCAAGAGAGAGCTTCAGCATTTTGACCCAAAGACACTGAAGGAACAGAAATATATTTCCAAGTCAAGATGGCACGAGGCTTTCAGGGGAACTTGTATCTGCTGCCTTTCTCCTTCTAGACTGAAGTGGTTGTGGGTTTGGAAGGTGCCGTTTAAGGATCTTTGGTGATTTTCTGCAGTGAATCTTGTAGATGGTACACTCTGCTGCTACTGAGTGTTGTTGGTGGAGGGATTGGATGTTTGGGGTGACATTCAAGTGGACTGCTTTGTCCTGGATGATGTCAAGCTACATGACTGTTTTTGGGACTGCACCCTTCCAGGCAAGCGGGGAGTATTCCATCACGCTCCTGACTTGTGCCTTGTAGTTGGTGGACGGATTTTGGGGAGTCAGGAGATGAGCTGCATGTTTTATAGCCTCTGACCAGCTCTTGCAGCCACAGTATTTATACGGTGAGTGCAGTCCACGGTCTGATCTATGGTGATCCAGAGAATGTTGATAGCAATTCAGCAATGTAATACCCTTCCTATTCATATACCTATCCAGATGCCTTTTAAATTTTATAATTGTACCAGCCTCCACCACTTTTTGTGGCAGCTCATTCCATACACGTACCACCCTCTGCATGAAGAAGTTGCCCCGTGGGTCTCTTTTATATCTTTCACCTCTCACCCTAAACTTATGCCCTCTAGTTCTGGTCTCCTCCACCCCAGGGAGAAGACTTTGTCTATTTATCCTATTTATGCCTCTCATGATTTTAGAAACTTCTATAAAGGTCACCCCTCAGCCTCTGACGCTCCAGGGAATACTGCCCTAGTCTATTCAGCCTCTCCCTATAGCTCAAATCCTCCAACCCTGGCAACATCCCTGTAAATCTTTCCTGAACCCTTTCAAGTTTCACAACATCTTTCCGATAGGAGGATGCACAAATTAACCAAAAGTGGCCTAACCAATGTCTTGTACAGCCGCGACATGACCTCTCTCTTGTTGATGTCTACGCCATCTTAAAAGGATCTCTGGAAAGAATCAGAGTATCTTCAAACAGTTGAGCCCTGAATACCCTTGAGATCTCTGGATGTACCTCGTACAATTGTGCTGCAGTATTCTATATTCTTGTGTTCTCTGCCTTTCCAGAACTTGGGGTTTAGGTGTGAATGTGGGAAAGAATTGACTTTTTGAATTTATTTGGCTGTGTTTTCCACAAGCAGGAAAATGCATTCCAGCTAAAATTTCATTCATAACAGAAACAAAGTGCTGAAGAAACTCAGTGGGTCTGTCAGCATCTGGAGAGAGAGAAGCAGGGTTAATGTTTCAAGTTAGTTTTCAGAAATGTACCTATATTTCAAAATGACGCATCAATTCATTATTCAAGTAAGTGGACCCAGGAAATTTTACCTTTAATGTCCAGCCCAATGAGCCAAGGATGCTGAGCTACCAGCCAACTGCATTCTGATCATCGTTAAAGGAACTGAAAATATCGCCTTGCCTCTGCACATGTGCTCTGTCTTATATTAGCATCTTGCAGTGAGCGCATGCCCTACCATGACGGTGTCCTTTCTGACATGAATTGAGGACCTTTCAAGAAGGAGATAGATATAGCTGTCATGGTTAAAGGAATCAAGCAATATGGGGTGAGAGTGGGATTAGGGGATTGAGCTTGATGATCAGCCATGATCACAATAAGTGGTGGAACAGGTATGAGGAGCTGAATGGCCTTCTATATACAGCAACACGGTATTCACACAAAAAATCCATCCTTTTCAAATACAGCTGTCTTTTGGAAACAGAAGGCCAAAAGAATCTCATGAGAACTATGACATTGGATATTTTCTTTATACATGATTAAATTGGGTTTAGATATCACAGGAAGGACAGAGTGTTGCAGCACCCATGTATTGGGTCTCCAGGTCACTGGGATGTGTGTCTGTTTTCCACTTTGGGGTTTAGCTAGCACAGTTGGGTGGACAGCTGGGTTGCAATGCAGACTGACACCAACAGAGCAGGTTCAATTCCTGCATTGGCTGAGGTTGCCACGGTGACCCTCAGGTTAAACCACCGTCAGTCATCTCTATCTCTGATGAGAGTGGAGTAATGGTGGTTTTACCTTTTCCACTCCCAGTGGAGTTCCTTAACTTGCTGCCATTCTTTGTGGGGTGGTGCAGAGCGAAGAAATGAAAGTAAGTTTGCCCCTTTACATATCTTCATGGTCAGTGACATTGATGGGAGCTCTGGTGGATGATTTCCTATGCATGCCATCTGTTGTGGAGAGGTGCTATGTACATAATGGCCAGTTGGAGGACTGTTTAATATTGCTTCCATTCTTGGATATGTCTTCATTTATTTTGGTTGTGAGTATTTTTTTTCAAACACACTTACGGGAGGAGGGCATTGCTGGCTTGTCCAGCATTTATTGCCCAGCCCTAGTTGCCCAGAGGGCAGTCAACCACATTGCTGTGGGTCTGGAGTCACAGGTGGGCCAGACCAAGTAAGGATGGCAGATTGAGAGAAAGTGAGGACTGCAGATGCTAGAGATCAGAATCGAGAGTGTGGTGCTGGAAAAACACAGTAGGTCAGGCAGCATCTGAGGAGCAGGCAAATCGATGTTTCGGGCATAAGCCCAACATCCGGGATTCCTGATGGCAGATTCCTTCCTTAAAAGACATTATTGAACCAGATGGGATTTTCCCCCAACAATTGGCAATGGATTCATAGTCACCATTAGACTCTTACTTCCAAATTTTACTGAGATCAAATTACACCATCTGCCATGTAAGGTCTTGAACCTGGGTCCCCAGCAGAGTACCTGGGTCTCTGGAGTAACAACCTAGTGATAATACCACTAGGCCATCGCTTCCCCTTTTAAAGCTGTCACTTACCACTGTGATACATCCCTTCGTCAGTCAGTCCTCATGGATCTGTCTGCAGTGAGGTCTGAGGGTCTGGGTTCAGTGTTACACTGTAGAGGCTACTTCTTAGACTGGACTCTTCCATCTCTGGGTCTGCTGTGCCTCTATTCTACCTGGCACTCTGGAGTTCCAATAAATTCCTTTTAATTTCAGACAGAATTCTGATCCCTGCATTACAACCCTGCTCCCTTCTCAGAGTCCGGTAGCATGGGACCATTATTATCAGAATTATCACATCATATACATCCGATCATTAATACCTGCATTTTAATTATCCTGCTCTAAGTATTGGTTTTGCTTTGCAATTAGTTTTATTAATTCATCACAATTAGTGGATGAGCTTCAGTAATGTTTGTGAGATCAACCTGTATTGAGAATTGCCGTCAATTTTATCCTTCTTTCAACTAATGCTGACAGTTAAAATATTCATTCAAAAAAGTTGCTAACTGGTATAGAGATGGATTTTTACCTTTTCATCTGAGAGCTGGTATTAGTTGGCAATATAGATTGTTGTATTTTGTGTTGGGGAGCTGTGCAAAGTAAATCAGAAGGTTACTGATTCTGACCATGCATCCTGCCCCAGAGATTCTCTCTCGGTGATCCTGAAATCGAACTCTCATCTGCAATGTGATCTTTTTTTAATAAGCAGGGCAGAACATTTCTATGAAGTGCTTGGAGATGGTTGATTTGAAAAATTGTGAAGCAAGATCACTGGCCGTGTTTCAGAGTGTGGGGGAGATGGAGCAGCAATCAAAGGAAAACAATGTTTTATCATTTATGTAAATGATTTGGTGGGGGGGGGTGAAAACAGGAGGAATGGTCAGTAAGTTTGCAGAAAACACCAAAATTGGAGGTGTAGTGGACAACGAAGTAGGCTACCTCAGAATATAACAGGATCTTGATCATATGGACCAACGGGATGAGGAATGTCAGAGGGAGTTTAATTGCGATAAATGTGAGGTGCTGCATTTTGATAGGGTTAACTGGGCAGGACTTATACACTTAATGGTAAGGTCCTGGGCAGTGTTGCTGAACAGAGACCTTGGAGTGCAGATTCATTGTTCTTGAAAGTGGAGTCACTAAATAGGATAGTGAAGATGGCACTTGGTATGATTAGATTACATTAGATTCCCTACAGTATGGAAATAGGCCCCTTGGCCCAACAAGTCCACACCGACCTTCTGAAGATTAACCCACCCAGATCCATTCCGCTACCCTGACTGATGCACCTCTCATTATGGGCAATTTAACATGGCCAATTCACTGTGAGAGGAAACCAGAACACCCAGAGGAAACCCACGCAGACACATGGAGAACATGCAAACTCCACAAACACAGTCACCTAAGGCAAGAATTGAACCCAGATCCCTGGCACTGAGAGGCGGCAGTGCTAACCACTGAGTCACTGTGCTGCCCCCGTTGCTTTATTGGTCAGAGCGTTGAGTATAGGATTAGGAGATCATGTTGCAGCTGTATGGAACTTTGATTCAGCCACTTTTGGAATTCTGCATTCAATTCTGGTCTCTCTGCTCTGGGAAAGATACTGTTAAACTTGAAAGGGTTCAGAAAAGATTGACAAGGATATTGCTGGACTTGGAAGGTTTGGACTATAAGGAGAACCTAAATAGGCTGGGGCTATTTTCTCGAGAGCGTCAGAGTCTGAGGGTGAAGTTTTAGGGTTTATAAGATCAATTGCTGTCAACTGGTGTTGGCTTTGTCAAGAATGTAGACCTCTGAAGGTGATCACACTGTGACCAAAGCCAGCATTATTTTGCCCAGAAACTGGAAGGTGATGTAAAAGCCTGCTTATCCCATGTTGATGTTGGAGGTTGGGGGAAGAATGTTGACCAGGAAATGGCAAACCTTCACTTCTCTTCTTTGAATAATTGCACACAGCTTTTAACCTCTCAGAATCCACCTCAGTTTAATATCTCATCCAAAAACAAGGTTGCTCAACCAAGTTAGTATTTCAGGAGAAAGTGGAGACTGCAGATACTGAAGATCAGAGTCGAGTGTCTGGTGCTGGAAAAACACAGCAGGTCAGGCAGCATCCGAGGAGCTGGAGAATCGATGTTTCAGGCATAAGCCCTTCCTGATGATCGATTTTCCTGCTCCACGGATGCTGCCTGACCTGCTGTGTTTTTCCAGCATCACACTCTCTAAGGTAGCATTTCAGTTGTACTGTATTGCAGAGTCAACCTCGATTACAAACTTAAGGCCAATAGTGAGGCTTAAGCCAAAACCTATTGACTCAAGGTCCAAGTCAAAGTGTGAGTAATTGACCCAAGTCGACCCTTCAAAACATTCCACCTCAATTTTTTTCTGGAGAATATGAGGAGGATATTGACTTAATTCATGTTTGAATTTAGTCACTGCATGACCCTTCAGTTTTATATTAAACATCTATGAAGTATGACTTGCAGATTAAAAACTAAATGAAAACTTCCACATCTGCAAAGGACTCACATTGATCCTACAAGCGATACTTAAATTCTCATTAATACAGAGTCTGTGCAAAGTGCTGAGTTAAGAAAGGAACGTCTGACCACTAGATTTTAAATATCTGTCAGGCATTAATAACTGATAATGCATTTTTCACAGAAATTTGCTTTTAAAACGATACAGTTCACTTTGCAGATACCCTGGCATGCTTAACTTGAAAATGATTTTCAAAAAAATTCGATGCCGTGAATGAATACATTTCGCATGATGCAAAGGACATCTTCAACAATGAAGGATGTCAAGATAGCTATTTTTCCATAAAAAGGTAGTTTAGAATAAAATATGTCAAAACTATTGACTCAACACCGGTGAGAAATATTAAAATGGTACAAAACATGTTTTTGTTTGGAGGTAGGTGGTTTCAATTTTCTTTCGCACTGAGTAATGCTCATTATATCCCAATTACCGATTCCAGGTGCAAATAAATTCCATTTACACCCAGTGTGAATCAGACAAAATTGAAAAGACAGCCTTCAATCCAAGTAATTTCAGTGCTGCTTCTACGGATTTAACAGCACTTAATAAAAGATTTGCATTTATGTAGCACCTTTCATAACCTCACGATGTCCCACTTTCTTTACTGCTGATGTGAGGGGAGATAATGGTGTCACGGCGGTGAGGTCACCACGCTAGCAATTACGGAAGACCGAGATGATTCGTCTGGGAGCATGGGTTTCTATCACAGCTGGACTCTAAATCCAGTCACTAATGCTGGAATTGAAAGCTGGTCCTAATGATAATCAAGGTTCATGAGGAACCTCCTGATGTACAAGTGACTCCAGACCCACAGTAATGTAGCTGACTCTTCACTAAACGCAAAATTCCGCGGATGCTGCATTTCTGAAATAAAAAAGAAACTGCTGCAGGAAACTCAGCAACTTTGGCTGCATCTGTGGAGGATGAGACAGAGGCAACATTTTGAGTCCAAAACAGAGTCTTTCAATTTCAAAACATGAACTCCTTTTGTTGTGGTTCTGTTCGCCGAGCTGGGAATTTGTGTTGCAGTTGTTTCATCCCCTGTCTCGGTGACATCCTCAGTGCTTGGGAGCCTCCTGTGAAGCGCTTCTGTGATCCTTCCTCCGGCATTTGTAGTGGTTTGTCCTTGCCGCTTCCGGGTGTCAGTTCCAGCTGTCCGCTGCAGTGGTCGGTATATTGGGTCCAGGTCGATGTGCCAGAGTGAAGGACCCGATACCCAGCATGAGCAAAACCAATGTAGTGTACAAAATCCCATGCAAGGACTGCAAAAAGCACTACATAGGACAAACAGGAAAGCAGCTAACGATCCGCATCCATGAACATCAACTAGCCACAAAACGACACGACCAGCTATCCTTAGTAGCCACACACGCAGATGACAAGCAACATGAATTTGACTGGGACAACACCACTATTATAGGACAAGCCAAACAGAGAACAGCCAGGGAATTCCTAGAGGCATGGCACTCATCCACAGATTCAAATCAATAAGCACATCGACCTGGACCCAATATACCGGCAGACAGCTGGAACTGACAACCGGAAGCGGCAGATTCAAACCACTACAAATGCCGGAGGAAAGATCACAGAAGCGCTTCACAGGAGGCTCCCAAGCACTGAGGATGTCACCTCGACAGGGGACGAAACGGCAGCAACACAAATTCCCAGCTCGGCGAACAGAATCACAACAACGAGCACCCGAGCTACAAATCTTCTCACAAACTATGAACTCCTTTTCCCTCTCCATAGAAATGTCCTCTTTTTGTTTGTGGTTGTGCCTGAATTACCATCAGCTAGCAAGCCAATTGGAAATGGCAACTTTTTATTTCTGTACTTTTTGATTTACTCCTACCAGCTGTAATACTGGACTTTACACTTCTAATTTCTTTCCCCTAAGAACTTGTACTGAAGAACCCACACCTAGGTACCTTGCATCCAAGATGGCACTGTAAGCGGCAACTTGTAAACTTTTCACTGTATGCATTTATACTTACACAATGGTTGGCATGGTGGCTCAGTGGTTAGCATTGCTGCCTCACAGCGCCAGGGTCCCAGGTTTGATTCCAGCCTTGGGTGACTGTCTGTGTGGAGTTTGCACATTCTCCCCGTGTCTGTGTGGGGTTTCCACCAGGTGTTCCAGTTTCCTCCCACAATCCAAAGATGGGCAGGTCAGGTGAATTGGCCACGCTAAATTGTCCATACTGTTAGATGCATTACTCAGTGGGAAATGGGTCTGGGTGGGTTACTCTTCGGGGGGTCAGTGTGGACTTGTTTCCACACTGTAGGGAATCTTATCTAATCAATCATACTGTTGACAGCATGCAAACTGACCCTTCGGTCCAACTCGTCCATGCCGACCAGACATCTTAAATTAATCCAGTCCCATTTGCCAGCATTTGGCCCATATCCCTCTAAACCCTTCATATTCATATACCCATCCAGATGCATTTTAAAATGTTATAATTGTATCAGCCTCCACCACTTCCTCTGGCAGCTCATTCTACACACGCACCACCCTCTGTGTGAAAAAGTTGTCCCCTTTAAATTTTTGTCCTCTGACCTTAAATCTATGCCCTCTAGTTTTGGAGTCCCCACCCCAGAGAAAAAGACTTTCACTATTCACTCTATCCATGCACCTCATGATTTTACAAACTTCGATGGGGTCCCCCGCCTCAGCCTCCAATGCTCCAGGGAAAACAGCCCCAGCCGAATCAGCCTCTCCCTGTAGCTCAAAGCCACCAACCCTGGCAACATCTTTGTCAATCTTTCCTGAACCCTTTCAAGTTTCATAACATTCTTCCTATAGCAGGGAGACCAGAATTGCACGCAATATTCCAAAAGTGGCCTCACCAATGTTCTGTACAGCTGCAACATGACCTCCCAACTCCTGTACTCAATGCACTGGCCATTGCAGGTGGCAATAAAGCTAGTTGAATTCAAATGCTGCCCCCACCAGTAACTTCCATATCCCATTAAAAAATGATTCTTTTTTTCTCCCTGAATCAAACTCAGAGGATTGTAATGTCGTGGGAAATACAGACCATCATAGAATCATAGAGATGTACAGCATGGAAACAGACACTTCGGTCCAACCCGTCCATGCCGATCAGTTCCAGTCTGGGCAATCTCACAGTCTGCAATGTTATACTGGTCAGAGCAACAGTTTTAGTGAAGTTAGTTGGGAATTGAAGATTCCAGAAGTGCAACTCACTGAGCCAAAGCAGATTTTCATTTTCTTGGGATCAGAGTGCAAAAAGCACAAAAAGAAATTGCAATGGATTGTGTCTGATGAGATAAAAAAAATCTTCAATTTGAAGTCCTGAGTACAGAATACACCCTTAAGCCACTTAAGCCTCACACTTGCTGTTTGATATCCTCTCAATGCCTGAAATAAAATTATCTTAAAATTGACTTCCAGGTATCCACAATCTTGTCTCGAACCTGGAGTGGTTCATCTGTAACTGGCTGCAAAAGGTGACCTCAGAAGTACTTATTTTCCATTGTTAAAACAAATATACACCTCATCATACATTTAACACCCTTTCTTTTCGGCTCAATTGATTAAAGAAGCCAAATTCCACAAGTGAGTGATTGTAAACTGTAATTCCATACTGTATAGAGATTGAATCGAACGGATTCCAGTCTCACTGTATGGGATTCTGTGCTGAACTGTAACCAATTTTCAATCGGAGGGCCTATTAAAAACAAGACTCTGAGGAAGGGTCACCGGACACAAAACATTAACTCTGATTTCTCTCCACAGATGCTGTCAGACTGGCTGAGTTTTTCCAGCAATTTCTGTTTTTGTTTCTGATCTGCAGCATCTGCAGTTCTTTTGACTTTTATTTAATGTTCCTTTGCCAATTAATTTGATTTGATTTGATTGAGCTTCCTTATTTAATGTTTCCACCAGTTTCCTGAGAAGCGCCCAACGAAGGATGACCATGATCTGATTTTGTTCTAATATGTCATTGTGATAGCAATGTCATTGGATGAGCACACAATGACTCCTGAGGGACATGTGTTCAAATCCCATCACTGCCAGATGGTGAAATTTGACTTCAATAAAAATCTGCAATCAAAGCCAACCTAAGTCCATTCCTGATGAAGGGCCTATGCCCAAAATTTCAATTTTCCTGCTCCTCAGATGCTGCCTGACCTGCTGTGCTTTTCCAGCATCACCCTTATGACTGTGATCTCCAGCATCTGCAGTCCTCACTTTCTGCTAAGACCATGTAACCACTGCCAGTTGTTGTAACAATCCATCTGGTTCAATGGCATTCATTGGGGAAGGAAATCTGCCATCCTCACCTGGTCTGGCCTACATGTGACTCCAGACCCAAAGCAACGTGGTTAACTCTTAGCTACCCTCTGGGCAATTAGGGATGGTCAGTAAATGCTGGACAAGCCAGCAATGCCCACACCCCACAAACAAATGCACTAAAGGCAACAGAAAGTTTTAAAAAAAACATTCTAGACAAAAGCATTGAAAGCAAATACAGGATCAGCACATTTGAAAGGAAATGGAAATGGTGACTCGCTGGACCCAGCTGGATTGGGCAAAACACCAGGTTAATCCACATTAAACACAACCTAATTCTTATAATTAGCATCTCACAGTAATAAACGGGGAAATATAAAGTAAAGCAAAAAGAAATATGTACAATCTTATTTTCACATTAATTGAAATCTACCAGGTGAATGGGAGAGAGAGAGAAGAGAGACAGAAAAGGGGGAGAGAGAGAGAGTGGGGGAGAGAGAGAGTGGGGGGGGGAGAGAGAGAGTGTGGGGGGGGAGAGAGAGAGAGTGGGGGGGAGAGAGAGAGAGAGAGTGAGGGGGAGAGAGAGAGAGAGTGGGGGGGAGAGAGAGAGAGTGGGGGGGGAGAGAGAGAGAGAGAGAGTGAGGGGGAGAGAGAGAGAGAGAGAGAGTGGGGGGGAGAGAGAGAGAGAGGGGGGGGGGAGAGAGAGAGAGAGTGAGAGGGGGGGGGGGAGAGAGAGAGAGTGGGGGGGGGAGAGAGAGAGAGGGGGGGGGAGAGAGAGAGAGTGGGGGGAGAGAGAGAGAGTGGGGGGGAGAGAGAGAGAGAGTGGGGGGGGGAGAGAGAGAGAGAGTGGGGGGAGAGAGAGAGAGAGTGGGGGGAGAGAGAGAGTGGGGGGGAGAGAGAGAGAGTGGGGGGGGGAGAGAGAGAGAGAGTGGGGGGAAGAGAGAGAGAGAGTGGGGGGAGAGAGAGAGAGTGGGGGGAAGAGAGAGAGAGTGGGGGGGGGAGAGAGAGAGAGTGGGGGGGAGAGAGAGAGAGGGGGGGGAGAGAGAGAGAGTGGGGGGGGGAGAGAGAGAGAGTGGGGGGGAGAGAGAGAGAGTGGGGGGGAGAGAGAGAGAGTGGGGGGGAGAGAGAGAGTGTGGGGGGGAGAGAGAGAGAGTGGGGGGGAGAGAGAGAGAGTGGGGGGGGAGAGAGAGAGTGGGGGGGAGAGAGAGAGAGTGGGGGAGAGAGAGTGTGGGGGAGAGAGAGTGTGGGAGGGAGAGAGAGAGAATGAGAAGTGAGAGAGTGGGATGGAGAGAGAGTGAGAGTAAGATAAAGAGGGTGAGAGAAAGAGTGAGAGTGAGAGTGACAGATTGGGAGAGAGTGGGGGAGGAGAGAGAGAGAGAGAGAGAGAGAGCGAGAGAGCGTGAGTGAGAGCGAGAGACAGAGTGAGTTAGAGTGAGAGAATGAGAGTGAGAGAATGGGAGTGAGAGAGTGAGTTAGAAGGAGAGAGAGAGAGAGAGAGAGAGAGAGTGAGACAGAGAGGGAAAGTGGGAGAGAGAGTATATGGGAGTAAGCGAGTGTGGGAGAAAGAGACAGAGAGAGGGAGAGGGAGGGAGAGGGAGGGAGGGAGATGGAGTGAGAGGGAGACAGTGTTTGTGTGAGAGAGTGAAAGTGAGAATTAGAGAGAGTGAGAGAAAGCGGGGAGAGAGAGAGTGGGGGAGAGAGTGAGAGTGGGGGGGAGAGAGAGAGAGAGATTGCGAGAGAGGGGGAATGAGAGAGAGTGAAAGAGGGGGAGAGAGAGTGAGTGAGGGTGAGAGTGTGTTGTGAGTGAGAGTGTGTGAAAGAGAGTGTGTGAGTGAGTGTGCGTGAGTGAGAGTGTGTGAGTGAGAGTGTGAGTGAGAGTGTGTGGGAAAGAGTGAGAGTGAGAGTGCGAGACAGAGGGAGAGAGAATGAGACAGTGGGAGAGTGAGAAGTTGAGAATGAGAGTGAGAGTGGGAGGGAGAGAGATTGAGAAAGTGGGAGAGGGTGGGAGACAGAGAGAGAATGACAGTGAGAGACAGAGTGAGTGTCGGAGACAGAGTGAGAGAGGGAGAATGTATGAAAGAGAGAGGGAGAGTGAGAGAGAGTTGGAGAGAGGGTGTGAGAAAGAGTGGTGGGAGGGGGAGAGAGAGAGATAGAGAGGGAGATAAAGAGAGAGGGAGTGGGAGGGAGAGGGAGGGAGACAGTATTTGGTGTGTGTATGTGTGAGAGAGAGTGAGAGAGAGAGATGGAGAGGTCAGAGAAGGACGTGGGGAGAGAGAGGGAGAGAGAGATGGGGAGAGAGAGGGTGTGTGAGAGTGAGACGGAATGAGAGAGTGAGAGAATGGGGGGGAGAGAGAGAGTTAGAATGAGAGCTTGGGAGAGAGACAGAGAGAGAGAGAGAGAGAGAGAGTCGGGGGGAGAGAGAGAGTGGAAGAGAGAGAGCGAGTGGAAGAGAGTGAGAGTGGAAGAGAGTGAGAGTGGAAGAGAGTGAGAGTGGAAGAGAGTGAGAGTGGAAGAGAGTGAGAGTGGAAGAGAGTGAGAGTGGAAGAGAGAGAATGGGAGAGAGAGAATGGGAGAGTGAAGACGAGAGAGAGTTTGAGAGTGAGAGCTAGAGGGAATGAGTGAGTGAGAGATAGAGTGAGAGTGAGAGTGAGGGAGCATGAGAGTGAGATAAAAAGAGAGACACACAGAGTGTCTGTGTGCATGTTGGTGTGTGTGTGTGTGTGTGTGTGTGTGTGTGTGTGTGTGTGTGTGTGTGTGTGTGTATATGAAGGTTTGGGCATGTGTGAGCGTGTGTAAAATGAACTTCCAAAGGAGACAGTGGATGTAGGTACACGTGCGACATTTGAAAGACATGGAGATAAGTACATGAATACATAAGGTTTGCAGGGAAATGGGCCAAGCACAGACAGGTGGGACTACTTTAGTTTGGAATTATGGTTGACATGGATAAAGGGTCTGTTTCCATGCTATATGACACTATATCAATGACTACCTGACTTTACCTTGTGATGAAAACTCTATTTGCTTCTTTGGCAACTCCAGCTAGCAGAAGGCCACACTGAACTTCCCAGCTTCACTGGCTCCATGGTGGTATAATGGTTTGCAATATAGAAAACCCAGGCTGACGCTCTGAAAACATGAGTACAAGTCCCGTTCCAGTAGATAGTGTGATTTTAATTCAATTAATTCCACATTGGGAATCATAACACTAGGTATCAATAATGGTGACCATAAGACTGTCACTTCTCCATATAAACTCATCTGGGTCACTAGGGCCCTGTATGTTTATGGTCTGGAAAGAGTTAATGTTCAAATTGTATTGAGCTCCCCCCAGTCTGATGTCTCACAGTCTAACATAAGGGACAGGAGCAGGAATAAGCAGGAGCAGCCCTCAGGACTGCCCCACCATTTTCTAAGGTCATGCCTCAACTGACCCAGCCTTCACTTCCTCTTTCATATCAACTCCTCCCAGACCCCAATTGTGTTTTTTTTTATTCACTCATGGGCTGTAGGTGTCTCTGGCTAGTCCAGCAGTTATAATCCATCCCCAAATACCCAGAAGGGAGTTATGAGTCTGTGGGTCTGGAGTCACATGCAGGCCAGACTGTGTAAGGACAGCAGATTTCCTTCCCTAAAGGGCATTAGTGAATCTCATCGTGTTGTCCCAAAATTTGACAATGGTTTCATGGTCAGCACTAGACCTGAATTCCAGATATTGAATTCAAATTCCACCACCAGACTTGTACTATAACAAGAGTAAAGATTAGTCAGGCCAGGCCTACGTTCAGGCAATTTGATTGAAACATGGGTCCCAACGTGGAGAGGATGTTTCCTCTTTTGAAAGAAAATGAAACAAAATGTCACGACTTCAGAATCAAAAGCCACACATTTATAGGAGAGATTAAGTGATTTTGTGAAAAGGAGGAGATGGGGTCATTGAGTCATACAGCACGGAAACGGACCCTTCAGTCGATGCTGAACATAATCCTAAACTAAACTAATCTCGCCTGCCTGCTCCTGGCCCATATCCATCCAAATATTCCATATTCATGAATCCACCCAAATGTCTTTTGAATGTTGTAATTGTACCCAATTCAAATCAGAGGGTGTAAGGCCATCGGGGTAGGCAGTCATGTAGCTTTAAAGGCTACAAACACAGCACCACGATCTTATTGAATAGCAGCACAGTCGTGAGGAGCTGAATGAGTGGTGACCTTATCAATCGCTAACTTTATAAAAGTTTATAAAATCATGAGGGGCATGGATACGGTGAATAGCCAATGTCTTTTTCCTAGGGGTTCCTAAGCTAGAGGTTTAAGGTGGAAGGCAAAGGGTTTATAAAGGACCTGGGGGGTAACTTTCTCACACAGAGGGTGGTGTGTGTATGGAATGAGCTGTCAGTGGAAATGGTGGGGGCTGGTACAATTACAGCATTTAAAAGGCATCGGGGTAGGTTTATGAGTAGGAAGGGTTTAGAGGGATATGGCTCAAATGCTGACAAATAGGACTAGATTGATTTAGGATATCTGGTCAGCACAGGTGAGTTGGACTGAAGGGTCTGTATGACTCTATGAATAGCGGTATGTTTGTATAAACAGTGATGTACAGTGATCCTCAGATACAGAAGACTAGACCCCAGCTGCCCTGTTCCTACTGATCACAACCCCACCCCAAATTTCCCAAAACCTTTTTTCTGTCTGTCACCTCCATGATGAAGCTCAGTATAAGTGTTTGTATTCCATTCGCCTCATCTTAGCTTTCTTAAAAATTATTTCTTTGAACATGGGCATCGTTGGTTTGGCTGGTACTTCCAGCCCATAGCTAATTACCCAGCAGGCAGTCAACCACATTTAAAATCTGATTGAAGATTTGTAGCTCGGGTATCCGTTGTTGTGGTTCTGCTCGCCGAGCTGGAAGTTTTTGCTGCAAACGTTTCGTGCCCTGGCTAGGGAACATCATCAGTGCTGTTGGAGCCTCCTGTGAAGCGCTTCACACGAGGCTCCAACAGCACTGATGATGTTCCCTAGCCAGGGAACGAAACGTTTGCAGCAAAAACTTCCAGCTCGGCGAGCAGAACCACAACAGTCAACCACATTTCTGTGGGTTTGGAGTCACATGTAGGCCAGACCAAGTAAGGACAGCAGATTTCCTTCTCTGAAGGGCACTAATGAACTGGATTGGTTTTCAAATGACACAGTAACTATCCAGACTTTTATTCAATTCAAATTTCACCATTTGCGATTGTGGGATTTGAATGTACGTCATTAGCCTGAGGTCCTGGAATGTTAGCTGACTGACAATATCACTGCACCGCTAAATGAAGCCCAACAGTGGAGTGTACCTCCGGGTTACCCATTTCAGCTCAGGCAGTGGATTATTTACACCCAGTTTACACCAGCAGGAACCAGTTACCAGCCTGTTATCTGCTTACGCTTCCAGTGTTTGTAGTGACTTCTGAATGTTGTGTAAAATGAAGCATATTGTATGCAATGTCAAGGCCACTAATTAATGTTGGCAGAACAAGTCAAATTCCATTTTCATTACAGGTGATGCTACGCCTTCATTGTTATGTTGGGGACAGCATTTTACAATCCTGTCAGTTATAATTACAGCCACTTACTTATGGTGACTGAGCAAGTCAAAATCCATCACTGAGGGACCGTGTTTCCTGCGAAATGCTTAAGATTAAATTCCACAACTGCATTCAGTTTTATTGCAAACTGGTAGCTTTGATCACAAGAGTTCTCCTCAATGTCCAAGCTAGCATTTATCCTGCAAGTCATCACCAGTGAAGGAGACCATGGGGCCATTTATCAGAAACACACCCAGAAATTGCTGGAAAAAGCTCAGCAGGTCTGACAGCATCTGCAGCGAGAAATCAGAGTTAACATTTCAGGTCAGGTGATCTTTCCTGAGCCTTCAGATGTTGCCAGACCTGCTGAGCTTTTCCAGCAACTTCTGCTTTTGTCTTTGATTTACAGCATCCGAAAAAATCTTTTGTGGTTATTTGTCAGACCGCTGCTTGTGTAGTTGCCTGTCTATTCACCCACTGCCTCAAAAGCACTTCATTGCCTAAAGAACCATGTCTCAAGGTCTGGAAAGATGCTATGCAAATGCAAGTCTTGCTTTCTACATCAGAACGCAATTGCACAGGACGCCTCTGCATATGGTAAGCAATTTAAAATGAAAACAAGAGTAGAATACTGAAGAGACATGCAAGGCAGAGGTGATATTGACAGGATTGGCATTTTTTCTGATACTAATTGGAGCTATTCAGGAGGTTAATCACAGATTCTTTATCCCTGGTGAGATTTCAAAAGGAACATGCTACGTGCACCTTGATAGTTATTAGTGTGCACTATCACAAGTACAATGTTTGACGCTAGAAACAAAAAGATATAAAAAGAGTGCCACAGCCACAAGAAGCAATGCAAATTATTTACAAAATGAAGCAGAATTTCTTTTTCAGAAATTAAAACTGAACGACAAATGTGGATTTCTGCACTGTTTCACCTGAAACAAAACAGCTGAGAGACTATCAGAGCCTCTGAAAGAGCAACATTACCTCATCAATCCTCACCTCATATCAACAACTGTCGCACAGTACAACATCTCAACGTGCTTCACCAGAGCATTGGAAGAGTGTTACACAAGTTGCTGGACGAGATACAAAGGTAAATGTCCTACACCTAGGTTGAAGTCCTGGGTTTAAAGAGGGTCATATAGGAGGAAAGAGATAGAGGGGTCATGACAGGGCTTCAGGCTGAGGCAGGCAGGAATGGTGGGCGGCACGGTGGCACAGTGGTTAGCACTGCTGCCTCACAGCGCCTGAGACCCGGGTTCATTTCCCGACTCAGGCGACTGACTGTGTGGAGTTTGCACGTTCTCCCCGTGTCTGCGTGGGTTTCCTCCGGGTGCTCCGGTTTCCTCCCACAGTCCAAAGATGTGCGGGTCAGGTGAATTGGCCATGCTAAATTGCCCGTAGTGTTAGGTAAGGGGTAAATGTAGGGGTATGGGTGGATTGCGCTTCGGCGGGTCGGTGTAGACTTGTTGGGCCGCAGGGCCTGTTTCCACACTAAGTAATCTAATATAAACACCAATGGGATGGCATTGACAAATGTGCTAGAAACCAGCCTGGGAGAGGAGGTGATATCCCAGTGATATGATCTCAAGACTATTGATCCAGTGACCAAGGTAACGGTCTGCCAGATCTGGGTTCCAGTCCTGCCATGGCAGATGGTGGAATTTTAAACCCAATAAAAATCTGGAATTAAGAATCTACTGATGGCCATGAGTCCATTGGTGAACGTTTGGGGGAGAAATCCATCTGATTCACGAATGTCTTTCAGGGAAGGAAACAGCCATCCTTACCTGGTCCAGCTTGCATTAGACTCTAAACACACAGCAATGTGGCTGACTCTTCATTGCTCTCGGGGCAATTAGGGATGGGCAATAAATGCTGGGCACCCTCAACCAGTGAATGATTTTTTTCTAAATTTAAAAATCTGAGGGGTTGGGAAGAAAGGCAGGGGCAAAGTGATAACGCCAGGTGAAACCACTCGGAGTAAAAAATGAGGTCTGCAGATGCTGGAGATCACAGCTGAAAATGTGTTGCTGGTCAAAGCACAGCAGGCCAGGCAGCATCTCAGGAATAGGGAATTCAACGTTTCGAGCATAAGCCCTTCATCAGGATCCTGATGAAGGGCTTATGCTCGAAACGTTGAATTCCCTATTCCTGAGATGCTGCCTGGCCTGCTGTGCTTTGACCAGAAACCACTCGGAATTGTAAACACAGATGTGACAAATCCTTTATGTGTATCCAACTTCATCCTGAGCAACCAGCCATCATTGACGGGTGACATTTAAGGAATGGATAGCTCCATGAGGTGCTCGGTAGCCCCATTCGATAGCACCCAGCAATGGGGTGGTTTTATTGGAAGGTTTCTCAAAGTTCACTCTGGAGTGAGTCAATGACAAGTTCAAAGGTTACTATCCTCCTTCAACATATTATCTGGCTAACACCAATTGTCACAGTTAACCTGAGAATGTAACTTTTCAAAAAAATTCTGTGATTTACTTATGGAAAGAAGTGAAACTATCATGGTATTCAAACAGATGAAAGACTCAAGATGAAAGATTTGTATAGTCCGGTTAATTGCTGTTTGTTTAACACCGCAGTAATCTTGTAGCTTTATTCCCTTTGGAAGTCCTCATTGTATTTTTTGAAAAAGTGCACAAAGTGTGAGACAAAGTTAAAAATCACACAACACTAGGTTATAGTCCAACAGGTTTGATTGGAAGCACACTAGCTTTCGGAGCGATGCTCCTTCATCAGACTTTTGTTATAAATTCTGTGTCTTACAATTGTGTACTCCACAACCACCTGATGAAGGACCGTCGTTCCAAAAGCTAGTGTGCTTCCAAATAAACCTGTTGTACTATAGCCTGGTGTTGTGTGATTTTTAACTTTGTACACCCGAGTGCAACACCGGCATCTCCAAATCAAAAAATACAGTTATTGGTTCCTAATCAGATCATAACTTAAATCAGATCCAGGAATGTAACACACTGGAAAGAAACCAAGCACGAAAATGGACTTGTCAAATAAACAGATTGTCTAAAGCCAGTAAGTGAATGGCTAGGAAAACTGGGACAGTAATTCACTAAGGCTCCTTAACCAACACATGTAAAACCCACAACCACTTCCACCTAGAAGGACAAGGGCAGCAGATACATGGGAACACCACCACTTTGCAAGCTCCCCTCCAAGCCACTCAACAACCTGACTTGGAAATATATCGCTGTTCCTTCAGTGCTACTGGGTCAAAATCCCAGAATTCCCTCCCTAAAGCATTGTGGATCGACCTACAGCAAGTGATCTGTAGTGGTTCAAGAAAGCAGCTCTCCCACACCTTCTCCAGGGCAACTGGAGATGGGGAATAAATGCTGGACCAGCCAGAGACGCCCACATCCCAAAAACACGTGAAACAAAAAGGCAACAACAATGTCCTGAAAAGGAAATATAACAAAAGCAGTCAAAGAACAAAACAGCGCATTGGAAATTAGTTTTGGTCTAGGAGCCAAGTACAGCAGTAAGGGTTTCATTCAGAATTATAACAGCAAGCTGGTTATCAAGGAAGGGATGAGAGCTCTCATGGGTGCCAACAGGATTAAAGCTGGGGATGAATTAAGAGTAGTTCACAAAAAGAGAGATTAGTCCCTGCAAGCATTTAACAGATAAAACACAAAAGTAACATACCACCCACCAGAGGAGGCTCTACATCTAAACTCATGACCATCTCTTCTATCATCTTTACACCCAGATCAAAATACTCAGAGCAGAGGAAATCATCGCAGACCTGTTACTTCAAAGTGGTATACGAGATTCAGGACAAAATCCAAAAGGGTTGCTGACACATTCATTGTGGTGGAGTCAAATCAATTCTGAACTAGAAACAAGCCAACAAGCTACAAGAGCGGCAATGAAAACAAAGCTGGACAATTTAGTCTTACAAATCAGGAGCTGGTGGAATACTGGAGTCAATCATGAGGAACAAATCTGACGATTATCTAAATGAAGATAACTGCGTGCACAGCACTCAGCAGCACAACTGCAGATAAGGAAGATATTACCTGATCCAAACAGACAATCACAGCACAAAAATACCCCTCACCACCCCCCCCCCCCCAAGTTACAAAATTTAAAAAAACATAAGCAACCAGTCTTTAAGACCCCATGGGACTCCCAAATCATGGAGATTGCCAATCTGTCCTGCATTCTCATGACAACACTCTGATCAGTCAGAGTCTACCTGCTGGGTCTGAGAAATAAGAACAAATAAATGTTTCATTAATGTCATTTAGGGAAGGAAACTGCCATCCTTACCTGGTCTAGATTAATGCGACACCACACCCACAGCAATGTGGTTGACTCAACCACCCTCAGGGAAGTTAGGGATGGGCAATAAATACTGGGCCAGCCAGTGACACCCTGTGAAAAGGCTGGGGCTATTTTCCCTGGAGCAAGGAGGCCGAGGGATGACCTTATAGAGCTTTATAAAATCATATGGATAGGGTGAATAAACAATGTCTTTTCTCCAGGGTAAGGGAGTCCAAACCATGAGGGCATAAGTTTAAAACAAGAGGGGAAAGATATAAAAGAGACCCAAGGGGTAACATTTTCACTAGGTGTTGTATGGAATGAGCTGCCAGAGGATGTGGTGGAGGCTGGACAAATGCAATATTTAAAAGGCATCTGGATGGATATTTGGATAGGACGGGTTTAGAGAGATATGGGCTAAATGCTGACAAATAGGAATAGATTAATTTAGGATGTCTGGTTGTCATGGAGTTGGACTGAAGGGTCTGTTTCCATGTTGCATGGCTCTATGAATCTATGACTGTTCCAGCCATATCTCCAAGCCATTGCTGACCCAAACAAATCAGCAACCTCTTCGCCTGCTGTATAAACTGATGTTCCTTTCCTTGAGCCTGTTTCTTGTGTCCTGATCCTGATGAGTACAGGTTGAAACATTTCAATTTCTCATCTCTCATTTAGCAGTGTTTATCTTCTGCACTACAATGTCCATGTCTTTCACCTTAATCTCAGCAGTCTCTTCAGGATAATTCACAACAAGTACCGTTCGGAAAGTGCTGAAGTGTTTTGTGTTTGCACTAATCTGCAGCTTGCCGGAGCTGTTAAAAAAAACAAACCCTACACATTTGTAATGTCAACTTTTAAAACAAGGGAAACTTGCACAGAAATTACAGTGCCCATGTTTTCGAATGATTGAGATGGAACCATCCATTAATGGTGTTTGGGAACTGCTGCCAGTTTACATTTTCTTTTCTCTCACCTTCGTATATCAAGCACTGATCTGCTCAGCAACAAGTCCCATGATCTCAGTCAATCCCAAAGTTTTTCACAAGAGTCCGGGTACACAGTCTAAACAAAGCTCTAAATACCTGCAGGTCGCTTTACAAATGCAGAAGCATTGTGTATGTGACCACAAACACCAATGCGATGAGTTAGCGAGTGACTTATCTTTGGGGATGTCAGGGAAAGACAAAAGGCAGAGAGACAGAAAGAAAAGAAAGAAAGAGATACCACGGAATCGTAGAGAGGAGAGAGAGAGAGAGAGAGAGAGAGAGAGAGACAGAGACAGAGAGAGACAGAGAGAGAGAGACAGAGAGAGAAAGAGAGAGACAGAGAAAGAGAGAGACAGAGAGAGAGAGAGACAGAGAGAGAGAGAGACACAGAGAGAGAGAGAGAGAGAGAGAGAGACAGAGAGAGACAGAGAGAGAGACAGACAGACATATACAGAGAGAAAGAGACCTGAAAGAGAGAGAGAATCAGACAGACAGACAGAGAGACGGAGACACTGGTGGGGTGCCCAACAGGAACTTGAACAATCACCACCTCCTGCTGGAATGGGTTTGAAGGGCTGGAGGTCAGCCTCTCAAACTCTCATTCACTATCATGAGGTTTACATAAGCAACTGCATTCAGATAATGTCAAAACAATTCAACAGCAAGACAACTGATGAACCACCACAGGTTAAATAAAAGCGTACTCACCAACAGAGGCATTTTCGTATATTAAAATATATTGATCAAAGTAGTAATTTAAGAAGTAAGGTAGTCGATTATATGACAGACCTGTAAAGAAGGAAATAAAAATCAGATCAAAAAGGTGAATCACAACCACCAGGCTAGGTCGTAAAAGCAGAGCTATAGTTCGCATCAGCTCTTAGATAGCCAAACATTTCTAATACACCATTAGTTTTGCTTCTTAGATATTTTAAATCAACTTTTCTGAAACTCACATTCCGTTCAGAATTGTCAAAAAGCTTAACTGGGCATGAAAGGGGCAATATCAAACAGGAAGACAGACCTACATTTGTGCAGCACATTTCATGATCTTAGGATGTTGCTAAGTGCTTTACTGACAATGATGTTCTTTCTGAAAGGTAGTCTCATTTGAGACATAGGAAACAGAGCTGACAATTTGCACACAGCAAATTCCCATGTGACTATGACCAGATCATCAGTTTTAGTGATAAATATCGAGTATGTAAAAATTGCCATTGTCTTACCAGACCACAGGGCTGTTTTCTCATTAGAGAGACACGCAGCCAGTGGTGGTTTAACCTGAGGGTCACCACGCGTCAGGTGAGGGGAGAGGTTGAGAAGGTGAGTCTTTCATGGTGACTTCAGCCTGTGTGGGAATTGAACCCACACTATTAGGTATTACAACGCAGTTGCCCAGTCAGCTGAGCTTGAACCAAGGCACTAGGATATCTCACCAAACTTCTTCAATTTACTGCCATGCAATCTTTGTTATCCGCTCAAGAGGGAAGGCAGTACCTTAGGGTAGTGCCTCATGTAAAAGACAGCACCTCTGACAGTGAAACACTTATCCAATGCTGCAATATTTAACAAAGAGACCAGCCTGCCTTTTCAAAACAGGCTATAAGAACCCATGACAAAGACTGGTGAAGTTCCTAGCCTCCACATTACTGTTTCCTGGTTAATACTAGTAATCAGTTTGTCTGATTTGATTTAAGTTAGCTGTATGCTATCACACATCAGTATGCGTGAACATTAACAGCAGCATTTCCTACAATTCAAGAGTGGCTCTGTTACAAAGATACATAATTAGTTCCTTTTGGGACACCCTTAGGTCAATGTGAATTTGTATTTCTTTTGCTAACCAAAAGAAGACTTGTAAATCACATCTTCGAAAGATTCATGGTACAGGAAGCTCACAATCTTACAGACTAACAGAGACTCCCTTTAACATTTGACACAGTGCGTTTTTATTGACAAAAAAATGGGATTAAGCTGTGGCCAAGAACAGCTAAATCAAACAAAGATGACTGGATAAAACACATCCATGATTAACACTTGAAGCGAAATGAGAGATACTGCAGCAGTGATAAAGATAAGTTAACACCGCCGTCACTACAAAATTTATTGCCATTTTCTGATATTACAATATGTAGTCTACAGTTTCTCTGGCGAACTGCTCCTGACGCAGTAACCCAGAAAATAACTTCTGACCCCTGTCATTCAAGACAACTCAGCTCATTGAACTATCACTCTCCATAATTACACTTCTTTTTCAGTTGGTTGAATGTTGATGATACTACATGCAATCATACATCAACCCTTTAACTGTTTAATAGTAAATGGTTTGGAAGGCGTTGGAGAAAGTTGTCAGCCATATATTTTGTAAAGTTGGAATATGATGGTATGGAAAGAGGAGCATTGACTAAAACCAGGATGTCCAGTCCATTCCCAATGGAGTTTTCCCTGTGAGGCTGCTACAACAGAGCTCCTGTTAGTGCAACGCAGTGATTCTGATTTCACATTGCAGATTAATTTATGAGAAATGCAGAAAAACTTCAAACTCAACTGCCCAGTTCCCACTCTTTTTGAGAAATCTCCTGAGCCCGGAATCTTACATTGCAATCTTTATCCTCTGAGCTTTGCCCTAAGCAGGATTTTCAATGTATTCAGTTATGATCTGCCTGTACTGCCTGTAAACAAAGCTTTTCCCTGTATTTCGGTAGACGTGACAATAATCCAATCAATTAATTATCAGCTCCCCAGCACAATGTCCACCACCCTCCCTATTTAGAAGACCATAAGACTATAAGACCATAAGACATAGAAGTGGAAGTAAGGCCATTCGGCCCATCGAGTCCACTCCGCCATTCAATCATGGCTGATGGGCATTTCAACTCCACTTACCCGCATTCTCCCCGTAGCCCTTAATTCCCTGGGACATCAAGAATCTATCAATCTCTGCCTTGAAGACACTTAGCGTCCCGGCCTCCACTGCACTCTGCGGCAATGAATTCCACAGGCCCACCACTCTCTGGCTGAAGAAATGTCTCCGCATTTCTCTTCTGAATTGACCCCATCTAATTTTAAGGCTGTGTCCACGGGTCCTAGTCTCCTCGCCTAACGGAAAAAATTTCCTAGCGGCCACCCTTTCCAAGCCATGTATTATCTTGTAAGTTTCTATTAAGTCTCCCCTTAATCTTCTAAACTCCAATGAATACAATCCCAGGATCCTCAGCCATTCCTCATATGTTAGGCCAACCATTCCAAGGATCATCATCCGTGTGAATCTCCCAAGGAGAACAGGAAAGGAGGCTTGATAGGGGCAAACAAAACAACAGCTTTGCGAAACACCTTCGGTCTGTGCACAAATATAACCCCAACCTTCCCGTAGCAGGTCATTTTAATGCAGTGTCCTGCTCACATGTCTGTCCACGGCATTCTGCAGTGTTCCAATGAATCACAGCACAAGCTGCAGGAACAACATCTCATCTCTAGACTAGGCCCTTTACAGGACTCAATATTGAGTTCCACACCTTCTAGCTTGTCATCGGGTCCTCCCCTCCCCCTCATCCCAGGATCTCCTCCCTTCTGGCAGGAGACACACCATTCTTCTGCCATTCTCATATTCTGATCACTTCATCTGAATTATCGACATATTTTCTCCACCAGCACTCTACACCCACTACCTCCACCACGCCCCCTCTCGTGTAAATGCTGTGCCGTCCACACTTTACTTCAGCTCTGGTGAAGAGTCATTGAGACTCGAAATGGTAGCTTGCTCTCTCTCCATGGATGCTGTCTGGCCCACCATGACCTCCAGCATTTGCTTACTTCAAGCAAAACCATGTATGGTTCAGACAGGCAAGTAAGGACAAGGTCTCAAGCTGAAAAAGTGCCAAGGAGCACAAGGACATGGGTTAAACGGAGATGGCAAAACAACCAGAGGGTAGCATGGAACAGTTCAGTGAACTCCTCTGCACTTCTCTAGACAACATGCACTGGGATCTATACAGCCACAGATAGAGCCCAAAATCACAGACTGTTACACTGCAGAAGGAGGCCATTTAGCCCAATGTACCTGCACTGACTCCTTAAACCAGCAGCATTACTAATTTAGGGGTGGCACGGTGGCACAGTGGTTAGCACTGCTGCCTCACAGCGCCAGAAACCTGGGTTCAATTCCTGCCTCAGGCGACTGACTGTGTGGAGTTTGCACATTCTCCCCATGTCTGCGTGGGTTTCCTCCGGGTGCTCTGGCTTCCTCCCACAATCCAAAAATGTGCAGGTTAGGTGAATTGGCCATGCTAAATTGCCCGTAGTGTTAGGTGAAGGGGTAAATGTAGGGGAATGGGTCTGGGTGGGTTGCGCTTTGGCGGGTTGGCGTGGACTTGTTGGGCCGAAGGGCCTGTTTCCACACTGTTAATAATCTAATCTAATGATGGCCTGTCTGGAGCACTCCCTCAGGACTGCATTGGCATATGAGCCAATAATCTGGTGTATGACTCAAACTTACAACTTTTTGACTCACAGAGAGGTGAAAGAGCTCACCATTAAGTCACAACAGACAGTCTGCTGTCAATATGTAGCACACATCCATGGCTTTCCCGTTACTGCTATCTGGCAGTCCACAAACTCCCAAACCCTGCAAAAAAACTGTAACTCTATGAAATAACCTGATAGGAAAAAGCAACGAAGAAAAACCATTTTCATTAGAATGGACGCTTATTACTTTTACAGCTAACTATTTCTTAGCTATTTTTGTTTCAGATAACATTCTGTCTCCTGACAATACTTACACGGAGATAGAGAATACAGGAAAAGTAACCAGCCAAGGATACCATTGCAAGGATTGGCCTTCATTTCAGTGTGCAGATATCTGTGTCCTGTTGGGAGAGTGGAGGAGAGGAAAAGCAATTCATATTTGGTCTTGAAATTATAAAAACATTACCAAGCAAAATACATTCATCTTAAATTATAAAGAGCCAAAGCTTGAACATAAAACAAATTTGAACAGCATTCCTTTGTTACATGAAGAGAAAAGTATTAAAATAAACACATTCATATCTCTATTAGTATGCTACATAAACAAGCGACATCCTCCCACTAATTTCTAGGTATTTATTTCTCTTTAAAAGAAAATATTTAGACACACTCAAGTTGACAGTGAAATTAGACATCGACAATTACAAAGGAGGAAAGCTACTTCATATAAACATTCTTTAATGCCTGAACACTTCACTGCTAATTGGTTTGAAGTGTGAACGCTGTTGTTCTGCAGATAAACGTAGCAACCAATCTGCGTGGTGCAAAGATCTGTGACCGGCAATGAATCAAAAACTTCATCATCGTCGTCACTCCTTCGTAGACGAGGATGACTCTCTCCCACTCTCAGGGTGAGTCCGTAGAGGGATGTACAGAACGATGGGGCTATCACAGGCTTTGTTACACTTAGGGAAGGCGGTGGGCACAGGAAGGGGTGGGTGGGGCGTTGTTCTGGACACTGTTTGCCCCTGACTTCAGCGTTATTCCTGACAGCAAGTCTCGAGGGGCCTTCCCACATGCTCCTCCTCCACTTTGGACATCTCAGGCCAGGGATTCCCAGGTGTCTGTGGGAATGCTGCACCCCCCCAGTGAGGCCTTGAGGGATCCCTGAAGAGTTTCCCTGTCCACACAAAAAAAAACTAGAGAACTCTGGGTGCTGGAAATCCTAAACAAAACGAGGGATTGTTGGACAAACTCAGCAATGATGAAAAATGTGTTGCTGGAAAAGCGCAGCAGGTCAGGCAGCATCCAAGGAGCAGGAGTTTCGGGCATAAGCCCTTCTTCAAGAATGAGGAGGGTGTGCCAAGCAGGCTAAGATAAAAGGTAGGGAGGAGGGGCGTTGGGAATGCAATAGGTGGAAGGAGGTTAAGGTGAGGGTGATAGGCTGGAGAGGGGGTGGGGGCGGAGAGGTCGGGAAGAAGAACTCAGCAGTGTCTGGCAGCATCTGTGGAGAGAAAGCTTTCTCCTGCTGGGTTTCTCCAGCAGTCCCTGGTTTTGATCAGCATATCTAGTGTGCTTTGAAGAATAAATGTTCCTCTTCCTCCAATAACCCCATGGGATGACTTTACATTTTCCTGAATGAGAGATGGTACCTCTCAGCACTGCAACAAAGTACCAGCCAAGATGGGGTGGCCAAAACTTCTGCACTGAAATCTGAACATTAACTTTCAGGAATCAAATGTGTTATCTACTGAGCACAATTAATGTTCTAAGATTGCACGTCCCAAACATAAATATTCACCCTGAAGTTATGAGACAATGTATTTGAAATGTCTCTGGAACCCTAACTGTATACTGGTCCTTTTGGATTCCTCTACAATTCCCGACACTGTTCAGTCAAACAATCCCATGTAAGTGGGTAGCAAAGTAAACTTTTGGCGACAAACCACTGTATTATATTTCAAAAGCAAGTGCTTATTATTTATTTTAATCTGCATTTAATAGCTTGTCATTGTTGCTCAATCAACTGTGTGCATTTAACTAAATCAAATGTTTTTAAAAATTACTGTAATTTGCTTCACTATTAAAAAGCAAACTAGAAATGTCACATTTGACAAATAACATGGGCTGGATGCTGCAGTGAGCAGCAAATGAATGCCAATTGCTGTTTAGTGTTTCTGCGTTTTTTCTAAAAAAAAATTCATTCATGGGAGGCGAGCATCACTGGCAGGGCCAGCATTTATTGCCAATGTCTGATTGCCCTCGAGAGAATAGCAGTGAGCTGCCCTCTTGAACCACTGCAATACATTTGGGATTGGTACATCCACCATGGTATTAGGGAGAGAATTCTAGCATCTTGATTTAGTGACACTGAAGGGGCAGCAACATAGGGGCGCCATGGTGGCTCAGTGGTTCGTATTGCTGCTTCACAGCTCCAGGAATTCAGGTTCGATTCCAGCCTCGGACGATTTGTCTGGAGTTTGAATGTCCTCTCTATGTCTGCATGGGTTTCCTCCCACAGTCCAAAGATGCCCAGGTTGGGCAGACTGGCTGTGCTAAATTGTCCATAGTGTCCAGGGATGCGGAGGTGGATTAGGATGGGATAGGTTGGGTCTGGGTGATATGCTCTTTGGAGGGTTGGTGTGGACTCAATGGGCCCAAATGGCTGCTTCCAGACCATGAGGATTCTGTGCGTTTTTTCCATAGCAGGATGGTGAGATCCAGTGCAGCATCTTTCATGATCTGTGCTACGTGACATGGGCAGATAGGAGAAAAAGATGATTGGTTTGAGACAAAAATCTGCAACGCTAATTAAATTCTGATGGAACGAGAGTCCATGTTTATAGAAGTAAGTTTTTTTTTGGTGCTAGGGAATTTATTTGCCAACAATTGTGACCTAGCACTCTGAGAAATTCACTTATGCCTGAATACACTGAGCTCCAAATATTTCTGTTCAGTTAGTAACTAGTGAAGAAGTATTACAGCTTAGCAATACATGAGGCACTACAACAATAAAGCCTGTAGAGTCAGTGAACAAATCAGATAGCAATGTGCAGATTCCTACATATAACTGCAAATGAATGATGGCAGAGGGTGCTGTTGGTGTCAGCAATATAGTCACTGTACAAACTAGGCCGAGGGAATAACAGCCCCCATCATTGATAGAAGAGATCAACATCCATTGCTTTCCAGGGAATAAGAGTAAAAAGTGAGGTCTGCAGATGCTGGAGATCAGAGCTGAAAATGTGTTACTGGTCAAAGCACAACAGGTCAGGCAGCATCCAAGGAACAGGAAATTCGACGTTTCGGGCCAGAGCCCTTCATCAGGAATGAGGAGAGTGTGCCAGGCAGGCTAAGATAAAAGGTAGGGAGGAGAGACTTGGAGGAGGGGCGATGGAGATGTGATAGGTGGAAGGAGGTCAAGGTGAGGGTGATAGGCTGGAGTGGGGTGGGGGTGGAGAGGTCAGGAAGAAGATTGCAGGTTAGGAGGGCGGTGCTGAGTTCCAGGGAATAAGAATTAGCAAGAACAATCTAAAATCTATTCTTGAAAATCTGCTAACAGCAGCAGAGGAGACAGCCAGGCAGATTACAGATTTTACAACACTGCAACAGGCCATTCAGCCCAATTCATCCATTCAGTACTAATGCTCTGCACAAACCCCCTCCCGTTCGCTTTACCTACTAGCATAATGTCCTGCAGTATTCAGTTCTGTCTCCCATGCGTTTTAAAGAGAAGGTAGATAGACAGCTATGCTATTCATCTCGACCACTTCATGTGGTAATAGCTGCCACATTTTCACCATCCACTTGGTGTGAATCTGCTACTAGTGCAAAGCACAGAAGGAAAAAGCATTCTCACCTTTTAATCCTCTTCTCAAGACCCCTTGTTGATTGATTTTCTTTTGAACCTTTAAGTGAGTCATCGTCTCATGCAGAGATAGCAGTCTGGTACAATGTGGCTCGTGATGTCCCTAGCATTACTCAGTGTGAAACAAGCATTCTGACGAGGCAGACAGAAAGCTGTCCTGGCACACTTAACATACCTTTAGAGGGTTTACTTTGCTATTTCAAATCAGCCCACTTAATGTTTCATTCGTAGTACACTGCAAAATGGCCAACTAATGGTGAAATCAGTCAATGGCATCAACAGAGGTAGTGAATGAAGTGCTGTCCCGGGATGTCAATCGGATTGGGAGAGTCTCTTTTTCTGGTTTCCTCCCACAATCCAAAGATGTGCAGGTTAGGTGAATCGGCCATGCTAAATTGCCCGTAGTGTTCAGGGATGTGTAGGTTAGGTGCACTAGTAAGGGGTAAATGTAGGATGATAGGGTAGGGGACTGGGTCTGGGTGGATTACTCTTTGGAGGGTCAGTGTGGATTTGTTGGGCTGAAGGGCCTGTTTCCACACTGTAGGGATTCTATGATTTATGATTCTGTTTCTCAGTCAACAGCTTCCTGCTAGCTTACAATTCAGCAAATGTTGTTTTTATGCATTGGATCTTAACAGAATAGCGCACATCAATCCTGCGCATTGTGGGTTCGTTTCATCATTCAAGCCTAACTGAGCAAGTGAGCCACAGACAGGTTCCACAATAGAGACACAATGGGAAGGGCAGATATGCTCCCAGAAACTCCATTTACCCATCACAGAAACAGGTATCTAAGTGAACATGTATGCCCCCCACCTCCACACCAACCCCTCCAGATGCGCAGCTGTTGATACAAGGGAATCAGGCGTCCACCTGTTAGTGCCTCAAGGCATTTTCAATAATTGATCTGAAGACAACGGAGGCTGCTATCGTGTTGCCAAGTACGCAGCACTTAATCCCTCACCACAGGCATCTCTCACCTGAAGGAGAGACTTTTAAATGTGCATTACATTACCATGTACTTACAAGAAACCTACATAAGCAGGGCAACTTAAGTTATATTAGATTATCAGAGTGAACTGATTTACGGAACTTTCTACTTTTTATTTAGGCTGTACTCATGTGGATGTCCAATCCAACCAACAATCAGACTTCAGTTCTACGTTCAGCACAATGGTATCTCACTCAGTACGATGCACAATGTAAAGTAGAAAAGCCCTGACTGACTGAAGACATCAGGAAGGGCTTTTGCCTGAAACCTCGATTTTCCTGCTCCTCGAATGCTGCCTGACCTGAGGTGCTTTTCCAGCACCACTCTAACTTTGACTGAAGACAATTTCTTGTCCCAGAACCATTCATTCTTCCTCACAACAAGTGCTGCTCTCCACCAACTGAAACAACAATTGGAAATCTAAAAGCAACAGTTTCACACTGAACTGACTTAGATTCGATCTTTGTTGACTCTCTCATTTCTATACAATCTGACAAGCTGTTGTCCACTCAGCATCAGCATCTCCAGAAGGAAAGTATTTCACATCAGGTCAGAGCAAAGATTCTCAGAATTGATTTTTCCTGAAGATGTGAGACTGGTTTAATCAGCCTGACAAGGGATAATTTGGTGAAATGTGAACAAGTTCCCACTCAAAGGTAGAAGACAGAGGGTGGTGATGGAGGGCTGTTTTTCAGACTGGAAGCCTGTGACGAGTGGAGTGCCATAAGGATCAGCGCTGGATCCACTATCTTTCGTCATTTATATAAATGATTTGGATGTGAGCATAAGAGGTACAATTAGTAAGTTTGCAGATGACACCAAAATTGGAGGTGTAGTGGACAGCAAAGAAGGTTACCTGAGATTCCATCAGGAAATTGATCAGATAGGCTGAGAAGTGGCAGGTGGAGTTTAATTTAGATAAATACAAGGTGCTGCATTTTGGGAAAGCAAATCTTAGCAGGACTTATACACTTAATGGTAAGGTTCTTGGGTGCATTGCTGAACAAAGAGACCTTGGAGTGCAGGTTCATAGCTCCTTGGAAGTGGAGTCGCAGGTAGATAGGATAGTGAAGAAGGCATTTGGTATGCTTTCTTTTATTGGTCACAGTATTGAGTACAGCAGTTGAGAGGTCACATTGTGGCTGTATAGGTCATTGGTTAGGCCACTTTTGGAATATTGTGTGCAATTCTGGTGTCCTTCCTATCGGAAACTTAAAAGGGTTCAGAAAAGATTTACAAGGATGTTGCCAGGGTTGGAGGATCTGAGCTATAGGGAGAGGCTGAACAGGCTGTGGCTGTTTTCCCTGGAGCGTTGGAGGCTGAGGGGTGACCTTATAGAGGTTTATAAAATCATGAGGACCATGGATAGGATAAATAGACAAAGTCTTTTCCCTGGGGTGGGGGAGTCCAGAACTAGAGGGCATAGGTTTAGGGTGACAGGGGACAGATATAAAGGAGACCTAAGGGGCAACTTTTTCACACAGTGGGTGGTACGTGTATGGAATGAACTGCCAGAGGAAGTGGTGGAGGTTAGTACAATTGCAACATTAAAAAGGCATTTGGATGGGTATATGAATAGGAAGGGTTTGGAGGGATATGGGCCGGGTGTTGGCAGGTGGGACTAGATTGGATTGGGATATCTGTTCGGCATGGATGCGTTGGACCGAAGGGTCTGTTTCTGTGCTGTAGATCTCTATGATTCTATGACCATAGGGCTGCTCTGTCATTACAGCGAGACAACTGGCAGTTGTTTAACTTGAGGGTCGCCTCACCTTAGGTGAGCGGAGAGGTTGGGAAGGAAAGTCCTACATGGTGACCTCAGCTGGTGGCAGGAATTGAACCCATGCTGTTGGCATCACTCTTGCAAACAGCATGGATTCAATTGCAGACCAGCCAATCAACCACCTGAGCTGACTGACCTCACATTCATTCAAAACACCTTTAACATTGCTCCCTGTTGCTTGCTTTCTGCATGAAGCCATATATTGGGCATGCTGATGGGTTAAACACAAGGTCTCCAAATAAGTAGTGCATGGTTTCAATCTAGCTTCATGGAACCCAGAGGCAGACTGATGACAGGCATGTTGGGTCAGAGAGGAGTATGGGCTCAATAAGGAATCCAAGTTGCCTAAAATAAAACCAGGTAGTGCTGGAGAAGCTCAACAGGTCTGGCAGAACCTGCAAAGAGAGAAACAGAGTGAATCTTTAGAGTTTGGCGTGACTCTTCTTCAGAATGGAAGAGTATCTCAATTGTCTCTTAGCAACAAGTTCAAGTATGGCCATCTAGGCCAATAGCAGAGCACTCTATTCTTGACGGAGAATGTAACCATGTTGTTAACATGAGGGGCTTTCCTTCTCAACTTCATGGTTGAGAAGGTTAAACCACCACTAGTAGTCTCTCTCTCTCTCCACCCTCCCCCCACCCCCACCCCCACCCCCCAATAAGACTGCAGCCCTATAGGTAGGATTATGACTTTATCACTTTTGAAGATGTTTGAGAAAAGAATGATTTGTAATACATTCCATGTAACTTTTCTCACCTTCCAGACTGATCCCAAACACCCAAAAGCATACTGACCATCTGACAATATTATCCCTTCTTCGGATACCTGCAACTACTCAATAAGCTGCACTGTGTGTCTCGTTCCATCTTACATACTGCAAGCAAACTGTTAACCTTCAGACAATTTAAAATGCAGGAGGGTACAGGTCCACTTCCAACTGGTAGGGAGTTTAATCTTTTCAAAGTTCTTGAAGCATGCTAAGAGATATGACCTGGTCATCTGGAGGATTTTTCATTTGATTAAAGCTAGGTTTGGTTCAATAATTAAGCATCCCCACTCCCAGGTTGAAACAGCGATAATCTGTTACAGCTGTAATGCCTCCTCATATCAGGAAGGAAAAATATCCAATTTTTGACTAAGTCATTCCTCAGTATGAGAGCCCAAACAGACCCTAAGTGGCATTATTGCCTCACTACACAGGCAAAGCTTGCTATCATTTAAAATCAAACCAGAAAATGACAGGGACAACTGTTTAAAAAAAAGACAGGTGCAGTAAATGACAGCTGCAACTGAGACGAGAATTCTTGCAAACACACGCTGGTTCGAAGTGGGTAGGAAAAAATAAGTTGTATTTACACGAACACCTTTCATGACTTTCCAACATCCCAAAGTACTTCAGTCGATACAGAATTCCCGCAAAGTCACTGCTGTAACCTAAAGAGACACAGTAGCTAACAAACCTTCAGACACAGCAGCTCAATAAACAACAAGGAGGTGGCTAAAGTGATGATTGTACAGTGATACAGAATGCCAGGAGATCTCCCTGACAATGGAATCCTTTACAGCTACCTGAGAGGGCAGACAGGCCTCAGTTTAACATCCTCATAAAGAATTTATTATACGTATTACAGCATCCGATCAGAGTAGGGAATGTTATTTTGCTCATCAAGTCATTTTATTTCAATTAGCAAATGTGATAGAAGTTAATTGTGCAGCAAATCCAGTTTTCATTTCAGCACAAGCCTTTATAAACAAATAGATGAACCTGCATTCCACTTTAAGGGCAGACAGCCGGTAGAAAGGAATTCACCTGGAAGTTCACTGATCTGAGGGTTCTTCCTAGCACCTTTTGTCACTTAACCTCCAATAATCAATGAGATCCCAAATGGGACTACGTAATTCAGAGATTTGAAGGTTTTTCTGGTTATCATTTTGTCTGTCAATTGATTTTGTTATCTCTGGTGATTCAACGCCTGGCTTTTTGAGATGCTTTGCACAGACATGATGGCTGAATGGCCTCCTTTGACGCTAGATTATCATGTTAGTGCTTTGGCAGTAGACAAAACACTAAAAGTGAATCTCCATGAATGCCACAAGTAGTACTGCTGTCTCACAGTGGCACAGACCCGGGTTCAATTCCAGCCTTGGGCGACCATCTGCACGGAGTTTGCACACTCTCCCCGTGTCTGCGCGGAGTTTGCACACTCTCCCCGTGTCTGCGCGGAGTTTGCACACTCTCCCCGTGTCTTTGTGGGTCTCTGCCGGGTTCTCTGGTTTCCTCCCACAGCCCACGATGTGAAGGTTAGGTGAATTGGTCATGTTAAATTGCCCATACAGGTGGGTTAGTCATGGGAAATGCAGGGTTACAGGGATAGGATGGGGATCGTGGGTGGGAGTGGTGGTAGGTCTGGGTGGTCTGTTGTTGGGAGGGTTGGTGTAGGCTCAATGGGCTTAATAGCCTATTTCTGCACTTTAGGGATGCTATGAGAGTGGAAGTGACTAAAGCTGAAACTTGGACTGCACCCAGAGAAGAGTTCAATGCAAACAGTGCAAATCTCAAAGAAGTATGGTTGAAAGTTGGGTTTAACATTTGTTTGCCCTGAAATAAATACATCAGATAAAGACATCTTATACAGAGCTGGAAGTACCAAGAAACAGAGACACATTGATATCAAGTGGGACACACCACCAACACTTTATCAAAGATGGACCTAACGAGACGACGAAACATCTGCAGAATAACTCACTGGCTCAGCGCACGAATCTACAACCTCAAAGACATCATTGCAAATTCTTAAAATTTAATAGTTGCAAATATATACATCTTTGCTCCAACTAAATCCCCACCCCCAATGAAAACGGTGCTATAGTTACAACAAATTACACTCGTGAAATTACCGCAAAATCTCAAAGCATTTCCCACTTTGCAACATCACAAAAATTATAAAATAATAGCAGCAGCCTTGTGCTGACTATACTCTGGGAGGACTATGACATGACAAGATTACCATAATACTGCAGAATACATAACTCCAAATGGGACACTAAAGATTGCTGAAGAGACATAGGGCCAATGTGACTTTGTGAGGACCATATAAACTGAAGGTGATATTAGTTAAATGTTAGTACAGTATAGTCAGTTCTGCTAATGTTCTCTCCATGTGAGAAAACATTCTGATCAGGACTGGAACACAGTAATTAGAGAGATAATAAGGAACTACTATCAAATGAACACCAATTCATTCTACACATGACTTGGAAGTGCCGGTGTTGGACTGGGGTGAACAAAGTTAAAAATCACACAACACCAGGTTGTAGTCCAACAGGTTTATTTGGAAGCACTAGCTTTCGGAACGCCGCTCTTACAACCACCTGAAGAAGGAGCAGCGCTCCAAAAGCTAGTGCTTCCAGATAAACGTTAGACTATAACCTGGTGTTGTGTGATTTTTAACTTTTATTCTACACTGCAAGAGAGATCTTGCAATTCTCTATCGCTCTTTCCAATTTCAGCAGCTTTCGAGCTAACGGAGTACATATCAAGTGTGGTCACTGCTGTCACGTAGGAAATGCAGGAACCAACTTGGGCACAACCTGAGCCTTAGAAACAGTAACGTAGTAACGACAAGGTACACTGTTGGCTGAGGGATAAATACCGATAAGATCAAAGAGAATTAGAATTAGATTTATTGTCACACGTACTCACATGAGTACAGTGAAAAGTTTACAAGTCACCACTTTTAGAGTCATCTTAGGTACAAAGGTACCTAGGTACAGAATCTTAGGTTCAAAGAAGAAAAAACAAAGAAACACAGTTAAAAGGTCAACACCACTGACCAGAAGCAGCTGGCCTTGCTGGATTCACATTCTTCACAAGGGTTCGATCTCCCCAGCTGCTTTGCAGCCTGTTCCTGCTCCCTCACCCTTCTTCAAAACAGTGACCAATGGGGCTGGAACTAATGCCAATCTAAATGGTGGCACCCTTAGCACTACAATGGAGACTGACTCTGGGGCAAAGATGCCATCAGTGGGCATCACCAGCATGTGTAAAAAGTAATTGTGATCAGGAAGATCCAAGTCATAGGCAGGAGCAGTGATACGCTGGCCCTGTGGGCTATGGAATTAAGATTGTCATGTTTTACAGTGGCCTAAGTGGATTAGAAGCAAAAATGAATACCTTAATTAGTGTCAATAAGCAGCTGGTTGCAACCATCCCAGCATCCAGCCCCTGACTAATAACATAGAACATAGAACAGTACAGCCCAGAACAGGCCCTTCAGCCCATGATGTTGTGCCAACCACTGAGCCTCATGTATGCAGCCTCAAATTTCTGTGACCATATGCATGTCCAGGAGTCTCTTAAATGTCCCCAATGACCCTGCTTCCACAACTGCTGTTGGCAACGCATTCCATGCTCTCACAACTCTGTGTAAAGAATGCACCTCTGACATCCCCGCGATACTTTCCTCCAACCAGCTTAAAACTATGGCCCCTTGTGTTAGTCATTTCTGTCCAGAGAAATAGGGTCAATAGCCAGAGACTATCTATGCCAAATCTCAAGAATCATCTCCTCACTATCTCCCCGAGCTCCAGCCAGCAGCTGAGACTGTTTGCTGGAGCTAGCCTTTGAAGTTTTCAGTTCCCGGTTGTATGGATTGCTCTTACAGCCTATTAGCACAACAATGAGATAACAGAATACCTCCTCTCCAATACCGGCATCTCCAAATCATCCTCTCTCTCACACACATACACACACACATGTGCACGCACACACACACAGAGTCTCACACACACACACACGTGCGTGCGCACACAGACACACAGTCTCACACACAGACCCACACATACACACAAAGTCTCTCTCACACACGCACACACCCACACAGTCTCACTCACACACATACACACAGTCTCTTTCACACACACAGACCCACCCACACGCACACATACAGACACACAGACCCATTCACACACACAGTCTCTCTTTCACACACATAAACACAGACGCACAGACCCACACACCCTCACACAGAGACAATTTCTCTCACACAGTGTCTCATACATAAACACATACAGTGTCAACACACACAGACATACATAGTCACACGCTGTCTCTCACACACGGTCTCACATTCCCAGTCACACTCTCTCTCACACACACACACACACACTCCGGTTGAGAACGAGCGCATGTAGCTCTGTACGAATTCGCCAAGTTAAAGAAATATCCAGAGGATTTTGTTACTGACTATAAATTGGAAGCACAGCAATGTTTTCAAATCCAACACATTCATGAGTCTGCAACATTAGGCAGGCTAACCATTCACACACACACACACACACACAGTGTCTTAAACGGCAGCTTCCGTCTGCAACACACGCTAAACATGCTTCTGAATCTCTAAAACACGCCATTTCAGGAGAGAGACAGGGAGAGGGAGAGATGCCCGGCAGTGACCGCCGACGGCTGGGTAAGATGCTTTAAGTTTTCACTGACATGCCTGCTCTGCTTTGGAAATGTTAAGCCGACGCTCTGACGGTCAAGAAACCATCTAACATAACGCCAAAATATAGCTCGTTCCAGCCACCCATACTGTTCCCCTCACACCTCTACCCCTAAATCTCTCTCCCACAGCCAAATCACCAGCAATGTCTCCCCAAGACAAGAACTGGCCATTAGACAGACTAGGTCTATAATCCCTCTCTGTCAAATAGTACAGAAGCGGGTTGACATTTGCTGTTACTCGGGGGGGTAAACCCAGGTGCCTGGCAGGTACCAGGGTGTCCAGTGAAAACCCAAATTCTTGACCATGGGACACCAACGACGCTTGAATTCCTCCTTCAAGCGCAGAGCACATTCCTGCAGTTTGACAAGAAGCGGTGCAGCGTTAGCCCGGAGGGAGCTATCTCGGGTCAGGCTGCAGGGGTGGGGGTCTCTACCTGACTTACGCCAAGAATTTTATAAACGACTGACATAATAACACTGTTTACATACATCCCACCTAGCACACACAAAAAGAAATCAGAAAGGTACACGATTTAAAAAGGATACACCGTTTCGAAAAAGGTTCCCAATTTGAGAGGGGGAAGGGTTTCACAAGTTGCCGGGGAGGGTTTTTTACAATTTTGGGAGGAAAGGATTATAATTTGGGGAGGGGGGAAAGGGGTTACAATTCGGGGGAAAAGGATTCACAGTTTATGCAGAAAGAGGTTCATAATTGGGGGGGTCATAATTTGGGGGTAAAAGGTTCACAATTTGAGTGGAAAAGATTCACAATGGGGGGGGGGCGTGAGATTCACAACTTGAATCAAGTGCTCAATTTGGAAAAAAAGTACATTTGAATAAAGAAGGTCCACTTTTTTTTAAGAAAAGCACACAACTTTAAAAAAAGGTTTAACAATTTTTTTGGAAACAAAGTACACAACTTGAGAAATCGGGAATAGATACTGGGTAATTTTTTTTGTTTTAAATTGTGTAACGGGCAGTTCAGATTGCAACAAACTGTCAGAGAGAGAGAGAGAGAAATGGATCTATCCGTTTGCGATGGATACACAGGCGCTATCTTACCCCAGCTCCCTGGCTGTATTGGCGGACTCTCGCCCCAAGCCTCTCTCGCTCTGATGGACCTGTTGAGAGAGGGATGGGGACACAGTCTCTCCTGAAGTCCCGGGCTCAGTGAGGGCACGCTGTCGCCCCTCTCCTCACTCACTGCTCAGACAGGACCACACACTCTCTCCCACTGACACACACTCAGAGCAGCTCCTGCACCTGAGCTACAACACTACCCCCCCTGCCCTGCCTGTCAATCAATCCGTCCTGGGGGAGGTGAAGTGGGAGGGGGCCTTTGTGCTGATTGGACACGGGCGTGTCAATCAATCACTGCGGGTGGGACGATGGGTGGGTCCCCGCCTCTGTCAATCATTCCACCCCGAGCATCATCTGAATCCTGCAGAAGAGTTATTAAAGAAACCTTGGGAAATCAGCCGATGCAATATTGTAAAATCATTTTATTGTGTTAGGGAGGTGTGGGCGCAATAAAGTGATTGGAAAGGGCAGATCCAGGGTGGCAAATTCTTGTTTTAATTCTCCCCAACCCAAAATGATTAACTGCATATTATGACTTCGTAAAAATCAAATGTTCCGGCAAACTACACACGGTTCAAACCCTAACCTTTTAATTCGCTCTTTTCAATTCACAAACATCAAGAAGGGGTTTATTTTCCAGACGCGTCGAGCTGATGAGAGTCGAAACTGCTGGACCAGAGTAGACATAATTTGGGAATAAATGGCAAATTACAATTGGTTATGATTGGAGGGCAACCTGATGTGTGGACTGCACTTTAATCCATACAGTCTCACTCCAGCTGCCAAGGGCACCCCAAAAACACCAACTGATTTACACTAATGAATTATGCAAATCCTGAACAACAATTAGTCGTACATGTCTAAAACAAGAGAAAAAAAAGGTGAACTTGCTCTGTAACAGAGGGGACAGATAATTGTGAAACATCAAATGCTTTAATTAACGCCAAATTCTACTTATTAAAAAGATAGTCACGTTGGAAATTACAGGTTTTCTAATTTGAAGAAAAGCATAACAGGAGCAATATAAATACAAAAGAGGACAGAAATTATTCAGTGAGTTGCTTAACATCCAAGCCAGATGATTAATTACAATTTTGAACAGTTTTTTTCTCTCTCTTTTAGATATCAACTACTCACCCAGAAGTTAGTTTTAATTGGAAATTATTAGCCACTCTTTTCTTCTCTTTGAACATAACTTTTTACATACACCATTTAATGGGGTTTTTTTTGCCACATTACCAGACAAGGTAGGTTATCCAACTCCTCATTGACAGCAAGATGCTTCATTCTGTTCTGTGATGTTACATTCTTACCTGCTGCCAACCCTCAAGACAAATGGGATTTTATCAAAAATTTGGAAAATATACCCGAATGGCAAAGTTAGGAATTGCACTTTAGTGTTAACTGCAAGGAGACACTAAGATTCAGAATAAAATTAGAGGCCATTTACCAAGAGATATTGAGATTCAACCAAGGAAAGATGTTGTGAAACTTGAAAGGGTTCAGAAAAGATTTACAAGGATGTTGCCAGGTTTGGAGGGTTTGAGCTACAGGGAGAGGCTGAACAGGCTGGGGCTGTTTTCCCTGGAGCATCGGAGGCTGAGGGGTGACCTTATAGAGGTTTATAAAATTATGAGGGGCATGGATAGGATAAATAGGCAAAGTCTTTTCCCTGAGGTTGGGGAGTCCAGAACTAGAGGGCATAGGTTTGGGGTGAGAGGGGAAAGATATAAAAGAGATCTAAGGGACAACTTTTTCACACAGAATGGAATGAGATGCCAGAGGAAGTGGTGGAGGCTGGTACAATTGCAACATTTAAGAGACATTTGGATAGGTATATGGATAGGAAGGGTTTGGGGGCATATAGGCCAAGTGTTGGCAGCTGGGACTAGATTGGGTTGGGATATCTGGTCAGCATGGACGGGTTGGATCGAAGATTCTGTATCCATGATGTATATCTCTGTGACTCTTCTTATTTATTGATCTGGACTTCCACACAACTAGTTTGAACTCCTAAAGCAAACAGCAATAATAAAATGATGTAAATACTCAGGAGTCAGCCCAACTCTGTGGACAGAGAAACAGAGTTAGCCTTTCAGGTCAATAGAATCAAGAATGTGGTGCTGGAAAAGCACAGCAGGTCAGGCAGCATCTGAGGAGCAGGAGAATTGATGTTTCAGGCAAAAGCCTTTCACCAGGAATCTTGATGAAGGTCTTTTGCCCAAAATGTTGATTCTCCAGCTCCTCGGATGCTGCTTGACCTGCTGTGCTTTTCCAGCACCACACTCTCAACTCTAATCTCCAGCACCTGCAGTCCTCACTCGATTAAGGTTGGTCTTCTATCTTAAAGTTTAAAATCACAGGACACCAGGTTATTGTCCTCCAAGTTTATTTGAAACCACAAGCTTTTGGAGCACGTCTTCAGGCAGCTAACCCGTTGGACTGTAACCTGGTGCTGTGTGATTTTTGACTTTGTCCACCCCAGTCCAACACCGGTTTCTCCATATCATGGCCTCTTCCTCAAAGTCATATTCCTGCTTTTCCCCATATCCTCGATGCCTTTAAAATCTAAAAATTCCTCCATCTCTTTCTTGAATATATTCAGTGACTTGAAACCCATGGCTTTCTGTGGTAGAGAATTCCACAGGTTCATTACTCCTTAAATCATTCCTCATCTCAATCCTCAATGGTCTACCCTGTATTCTGAGACTGTGGTCCCTGGTTCTAAGATTCTTGAGTTGGTGAGTCTAAACTGAAGGGTGGGCTGATTCTACAGTCACTGCACTTTGTGGGAATTGTTGTCTCAGATGAGACATTAAACTGAGGCTCCAGGTACCTGGTGCCTGTTCAGTTGGACATATATGACCCCATGGCATTATGGACACTGAACAATTTAGAAACTGGAACTGGACTAGCCATATACATAACGGGGCTACTAGAGAAGACAGGCTAGGAAACTCACCTTGACTTCCTAAACACTGTCCACCACCTACAAGGCCTAGTCAGGAGTGTGATGGAATACTCCCCACTTGCCTGGATGAGGGCAGGTCCGACAACACTCAAGAAGCTTGACACCATCCAGGGTAATGCAGCTCATTTCACTGATACCACACCCTCTCCTTCTCCTCGAACCCTGCTTGACCGGCTGTGCTTTTCCAGCACCACACTTTTCGACACTGATCTCCAGCATCTGCAGTCCTCACTTTCTCCAGTTAGTGACATTAGCACAACATCTGTATCTCCCATGCAAGAGTTCAATAAGACATCTCACCACTACATTCTCCAGGATAATTAGGGATGGGCAATAATTGTTGACCTAGCCTGGAATACCCACAAAACATTATAAAAACAACAAAAATAAAACAGGTTATTGGAACTATACTACAAGTGAGACTGATACAGCAGATTTAACTGAACCTAAAAGGGCAATGGGTGTTGTATTGAAAGAGGCTTGGGTGTTATATTGGAAAGGAACCTTTAAGGATATTGAGGGGGACAGAGAAAGGGGATGGTTGGTTGACTTGGTTCCCATTCTGTCTGCATTACATTGTGTGGGATTTATTAGAATTCCATGCCAGTTAATTGTTATCATGAAAGTGCTTGATTATAATGTCCAGGAATCGCCTTTCCTTACACAGTTGCATACCACACAAAAATGTCACACAAAAAAGCTCTCTTGCCCAACAAACAGAATTGCACAGCTTCAGACCCGTCCCATACGTGGTACACATTGCTACAAACACCAAGACAAAGCCACAACTATAGGCCATTTAGCCCCTCGACCTATTTTGATCCAGCCTAACCCATTAGTAGAAAAACATGAAGTAAAATTCTCTGGAGAAGATAGTGTCCCTCCACTCCTTTTTTGGTGCCAGTTCATTCCAAAATTGTGCTCTAGTTTTACACCGATGTAAAGCAGGTTTAGCTTCAAAGCAAGGTGAAACTTCTGTTAAGTGACCAGACTGTAAGAAAACGTGTTGGGTCAAAGTTCAATAAGTTTTACACTGCATTTCTGCACCTTAATGAGGGCTGCTTGATGAGGAGACTGGGAACTTAAAACAGAAAATTTCCCATTCCTGATGATCAACAGCTTCAACAATGGTGAACAACAAGAAGCAATACTACAAACACAATAGCTAAATGCATGCAAAACGCTGTGAATCATGAATGTTGCCCTAGCCAATCATAGGTGTGTCACAAGGTACATTGTTTCACTCACAGTACAAGTAAAACACAAACATGAATATACTCACAGAACTTGCATTCTAAGAATATAATGCATATTGTTTGAAATATTAAATATGAATAAATGAAATAAATTTAGTATTCATAAAGCAAAAAAGATATATTGTTCATGTTGAAATGCATAACAAACTCTTAATGAGATGTTGATATACATGCTAAAGCCATCAATTGAAATGCATAATGCATTACAATCTAAAATAAGTTTAAATGAACTGTACTAAAATACTTTGACAGCAATGAAATTCTTTTGCTTTCCTTTCTCTTACAAGGAACCTGCATTGCTTTTGAACTGAATTAGTACCTTCTTCTGTAATTTTCCCTCAGTTACATTCTCAGAATGATATTTCTTTTCTTCCAATCTTTTCTTCTTTTGGGCAGATTCTCCACAAATCAAATTATTCTGAGCCTCACTGCCATCATGAATTAGATTAGATTAGATTAGACTCCCTACAGTGTGGAAACAGGCCCTTTGACCCAACAAGTCCACACTGACCCTCCGAAGAGTAACCCACCCAGACCCATTTCCCCTTGACTCATGCACCTAACACTATGGACAATTTAACATGGCCAATTCACCTGAACTGCACACCTTTCAACTGTGGGAGGAATCCAGAGCACCTAGAGGAAACCCACGCAGACATGGGGAGAATGTGCAAACTCCATACAGACAGTCACCCGAGGCTGGAATCAAACCTTACCACAGTTCCGTGTGTACCTCCTTGTTCTATACATAGTATCACCTCTTCAGCAAAGAAAGACTAATGTTTGTACCACTCATGATGACATTATATCAAGTGTTTGATGCACAGCAAATTACTTTTGATCGTGGTGGCCATCAGTTAGGCAATATTAGAAACCTGCTTATACGCAGCAAGATCTCACTCTTGAGACAAATGATCAATCAATCTGCTTTTGCCAGTGCTGGTTGAGTTAGAACCGCAGTAGAATTCTTTAAATCGTAAGGGAGAATCTTTAAATGTCATTCCAACCAGCAAAAAATTCCGACAGGGTCTTTGATTGACATCTCATCTGAAAGAACGCACCTCCAGCAACATAACAGTCCCTCAGTACTGTTCAGGGAAATCAGATTAAATCAAAATTAGGAATGGCTTTCAATGGAAACATTTCTTTTCCTCATATGAGTATGGCGAAACGGACTCCAATTCCCTCTGTGTAGATACACAAAGTCCCACATCAAGCAACCCTTAGCAACCACACTAACACTAAATGTACAAGAGGCTTAAACAAAGTAACTAAGGGGTCCCTCTAGAAAAAAAACATCGCAACAGATTTACTAGTGGTGGCTCTAAAACATGACAGCAAGCCACCCATATATGCCCCATTAAATTCAGCTGTGGTAAAGTACACTATGGTGGGAGTAGTCTAAGGAAGTGTTTCAGGTCAGGCAGCATCCAAGGAGCAGGAGATTCAACGTTTCGGGCATAAGCCCTTCTTCAGGAAGGCTTATGCCCGAAACGTCAAATCTCCTGCTCCTTGGATGCTGCCTGACCTGCTGCGCTTTTCCAGCAACACATTTTCAGCTCTGATCTCCAGCATCTGCAGACCTCACTTTCTCCTCCTAAGGAAGTGTTTCGTCAATACTCTCCAGCCGTAAGTGTGAGACAGGTTCAGATGGTCTTTCCTTACCTGTTGACTTTGCATGTTGGTTATTTCATCTTTTTGAATTGTTAATGACAGAATTCACACCCTAGAAGAGTAATTCAATTCATCAAGCCCAATCTGCCAGTCAGTATGATTATGGTTGAGCATCCACCACAACGTCTTTTTTCCCTCACTCAATCCTATATAACTTTGTGACATTGGTTTATAAAATCTGTCAACCTATACTTCAAGCATACTCAATGACTGAGCTTTCATGTCCCCTACTTTAATCTTCATGCACATTGGACAAATCGAATTGGCAGAGGTAGCCACAAGGAACAATTCATAGAGTGTATTTGGAACAGTTTCCACAAGCAATATATTGTGGATCAACTGGTGATCAGGCTATTCTAGCGATGTGTAGTGAAGCAGATTTAATAAATGATCAAAGTGAAAAATCCCTGAGGAAACAATGACTTCAGCACCACAGAATTTAACATTTAATTTGAAAGTTAGAAACTTGGAGGAGAAACAACTGTGGTAAACTTTTTAAAAAGTGCATTACAAAATAATAAGGCCAGTGTTGGCTGTAGTGTTCTGGGAAAAGAGCTTAGCAGGAAAGACAATAATGGCAGATATCTAATAATATCATGAATGATTCACAACAAAGATCTATCCCAGTGTGGAAGAAGGACTCTAGGAAGTGGATAAACAAACCATAGTTAACTAAGGAAGTTAAGGATACTATCAAATTGAAAGAAACAATATACAATGTGGCACAAAATAGTGGTAAGCTAAAATATTGGGAAATTTTCTGAAAACCAACATAAAATAACCAACATAAATAAAGAAGGACAAAATAAACTTTGAAGGTGAGTTACCAAGTAACATAAAGATGCACAATAAGAGCTTCATTAAATATACAAGTGGGAAGAGATCGGTCAATGTCAAAATATGCCCCTTAGAGACACCGAGGAAATTACAATGGGGAACGGGGAAGTGACAGAGCATTTGAATAAATATTTTGGAACAATCTTAATGGTAGAAGACACTTCTCTTATTCCAAAAAAAGGACAATAGTCAAAGGTGGAAGAGGAAATAAATACAATGTCTGTCAGAGAAACTTCTGGTGCTAAAGATCAATAAGCCCCCTTGAATGATTAGGTTGCTTCCTCAGTCAGTAACACAGATAACTACAAAAAAGTGAATGACAGATAGCAGTCTTTTCAGCTCCAGGACATCTCAGCAGGAGTTCCTCAGGGTAGTGTCCTCGGCTCAAACATCTTCAGCTGCTTCATTAATGACTTTCCTGCCATCATAAGGTCAGAAGTGGGGACATTCGCCAACAATTGCTCAATGTTCAGCACCAATCATGACTCCTCAGCTGTCTATGTCCAAAGAAAACAAGATCTTAACAATATCTGGGAATGGGCTGATAAGTGGCAAGTAATATTTGTGCCACACAACTGCTAGGAAATGCCCATCTCCTTTAAGAGACAATCTAACCACTGCCCCTTGATGTTCACTAGCTTTACCATCAATAAATCCTCCACTGTCAACATCCTGAATGTTACCATTGACCTGAAACTCAACTGGACTCATTGTATAAACACAGTAGCTACAAGAGCAGGTCAGAGGCTGGGAATACTGCAGTGAGTAATCCACCTTCTGACTTCTCAAAGCCTAAACACCATCTGCAAGGTACAAGTCAGGAGTGTGATGGAATATTCCCCACTTGCCTGGATGGGTGCAGCTCCAACAACACTGAAGAAGCTTGACACGATCCAGGACAAGGCAGCCTGCTTAATTGGCACCACATCCACAAACATTCATTCACTCTCTCCATCACTAACGCTCAGTAGCAGCAGTGTGTATTATTTACAAGACACACTACAGAAAATCACCAAAGATCCTCAGACAGCACCTCCAAACCTACAACCACTTCCGCCAAGGGCAGCAGATACTTGGGGCTGAAAATGTGTTGCTAGAAAAGCACAGCAGGTCAGGCAGCATCCAAAGAGCAGGAGAATTGACGTTTCAGGCATGAGCCCTTCTTCAGGAATGAAGCCCTGATTCCTGAAGAAGGGCTCATGCCTGAAACGTCAATTCTCCTGCTCTTTGGATGCTGCCTGACCTGCTGCACTTTTCCAGCAACACATTTTCAGCTCTGATCTCCAGCATCTGCAGTCCTCACTTTTTCCCAGCAGATACTTGGGAACACAACCAGCTACAGGTTCTTCTCCAAGCCACTCACCATCCTGAGTTGGAAATATATCGCCGTTCTTTCACTGTCGCTGGGTCAAAATCCTGAAACTCCCTCCCACATGGAATTGTGGGTCTACCTACAACACATGGACAACAGCAGTTCAAGAAGGCAGCTCTCTGTCACTGGCAATAAATATTGGCACAGGCAGTGACATCGATGTCCCATGAGAGAATTAAATAAAGCACTGGTTGTAATCTGTCAAGAATCCTTAGCATCCAAAAAATTCCTAGAGGATTGGAAAACTGCAAAAGTAACACCTTAATTGAAAAAAAAAGGAAGAAGGTAGAAAACCAGGTTAGGACAGTTAGCTTAACATCTGCTGTTGGTAAAATGTAGGTGCATGTTTTAAAGGATATAATAACAGAGCAATTAGAAATATAAAATTTGCATAAGGAGAAATCAGCATGGCTTCATGAATCATGGCTGAGAAATTAATAGGAATTCTTTGAGGAAGTAACAGGCAGGATAGATAAAAAATCAGGAAATGGAAAAATTTGGATTTTCCAAAAGGAATTTGATAAATTAGGATGCTTAATAAATTCAGAATCTATGTTGGTCAGGTATTATATTAACCTGATTAAAGATTGACTAACTAATAGAAAACAGAGTTGGGACAAAGGATCATGGTCAGGATGGCAAGCTATAACAACCTGAGTGCCACACAGATCAGTGTTGGGATCACAATTATTCAGAATGTGCATTAATGACTCAGATGAGGGAAATGAATATACTATACCTGATTTGTAGATAATACAAAAGTAGGTGGGAAAGTAATTTGTGAGGTTGACAAGAGTCTGAAGGGACAGATTAACTGAATGGACTAAAACATAGCAGATGGAATATAATGAGGGAATATATGAGATTATGCACTTTGGCAGGAGGAATAGAGGAGAAGATACATACTTAAAATGGAGAAAGACTGCAGGAAGCTGTGGAACAGAGGAATTTGGAAATCCTCATGCATAAATCATAAAAAGTTAGCATTCAAGTTCAGTGGGTAATAAAGAAAGTAAATGAATTGTTGGATGTTATTTCAAAGGCAATGGAACGTAAAAGCAGGGGAGTTTTGCTAAACTATACAAGTCGCTAGTTAGACTACACTTAGTGGTGAGCAGTTTTGATTCTCTTCATCTAAGGAAAGATATCCTGGCATTAGAAGCAGATCAAGATAAGGTTCACTAGGTTGATTCTGGATTTGGAAGGAATGTCTTATGAGGAGACATTGAGTTAGTTCTGTCTGTACTCATTGGAGCTAAGAAAAATGAGATGCAAGCTTATTAAAACATGCAAGATTCTTAGAGGACTCATTCAGGTTGATGCTGAAGGGTTGTTTCCCCTTGTGAGAGAGGCAAGGACCGGAGGACATAATCTTAGAGTAAGGGATTATTCATTTAAGACAGTCTGAGGAGAAATTTCTTCTCTTGATGTGTAGTGAATCGATAGAATTCCTTACTGCAGAGACTGGGTCATTAAATATACTCAAGGCTGAGGTAAACAGATGTTTAATCAGAAAGGGAATGATGGGTAATGGGGAATGATGGGTAATGGGGAATAAGGGCAATGGGGAATGATGGGTAATGATGGGTAATGGGGAACGAGGGGTAATGGGGAATGAGGAATAAGGGTAATGGGGAATGATGGGTAATGGAGAATGATGGGTAATGGGGAATGATGGGTAATGGGGAATGAGGGGTAATGGGGAATGAGGAATAAGGGTAATGGGGAATGATGGGTAATGGAGAATGATGGGGAATGATGGGTAATGGGGAATGAGGGGTACTGGGGAATGAAGGGTAATGGGGAAGGGCAGGAAAGTGGTGTTGATGACTTTGAGATCAGGCATAACCACACTGAATGGCAGAACAGACTCACTGGGTCGAATGGCCTACTTCTGTACTATGTATTGACGCACTGTTCTAGAAAACCATCCTGAACATACTCCAGAAATGTCTGCTCCACAGCATAAGTACTTAATGGATTTTTGTCTGAATGCAGATTGAGGTCATTCACTATATTCCCATCCTGATTTACTCTTGAGAAGATCCACCATCTTCAACTGTTGTTGTAGGTACACCTACTGTACTGTTGTTGTAGGTACACCTACTGTACTGTTCTTTGAGGAGTTCTAGGATTTTAACCCAATAGTAATGAAGGATTGATGATAAATGTTCAAGCTGGGTGGTGAATTGCTTGACTCGGAGAGCAACGTGGACCGCTGCCCTGTGCCTGATGTCCTTGCCCATCTGGATGGTTATGACAGTTTGTATAGACTTTTTTTTTAGATTAGATTACTTACAGTGTGGAAACAGGCCCTTCGGCCCAACAAGTCCACATCGACCCGCCGAAGCGCAACCCACCCATACCCCTACATGTACCCCTTACCTAACACTACGGGCAATTTAGCATGGCCAATTCACCTGACCCGCACATCTTTGGACTGTGGGAGGAAACCGGAGTACCCGGAGGAAACCCACACAGACACAGGGAGAACGTGCAAACTCCACACAGTCAGTCGCCTGAGGCGGGAATTGAACCCAGGTCCCTGGCGCTGTGAGGCAGCAGTGCTAACCACTGTGCCACCGTGCCACCCCTGTTTAGACTGTTTAAAATTTATGGGAGCCATCCTGCCACAAACTCCATGACTTCATATCTTTGTCATATTTAACAACCTGTCACCCAAATGCTGCAACTTTGCTGAGAATGTTCTGGAAGCAACTGAGACGTGATAGAGGCATTACATTTTATGAAATGGCTTGATAGGAAGATTGTAAAATAGACCTTTTCACATTCAGGGGAGACCACAACAAGAGTCCAAAATTATAAAACTATCACTAATAAATGCAATAAGGAATTCGGGAGAATTCTTTACTGAGGGAATGGTGAAAAACATTGAGCTTGCTACGAGAATGAGCAGTTGAGATAAATAGCTCTAACACATTGAAGATGAAATTGGACAGGAAGATATGGGAGAAAGGGATGAAGTATTGACAGGGTTAGATGAACAAGGGAGGAAGCTTACGTGGAACATGAATGTTAGTCTAGATCTGATGGACCAAATGGCCTGTGTCTGTTTTTATCACTGTCATACTTAATGACTATGTAATCACAACCATCCACCACAGCAGATCACTTACCGCGGCCCCGAATGGTTTTGCAATTCATAATTACAATTGTGCCCATGGTTAGACAAATACTGGGAGCACTTACTGCGTCTACATTATTCGGTATTTCCTTAAAGTTGCTTTCATAAGGTGGCCAAATAGATTAGTATTTTGTATACTTTTAAAGCAACTTGCAAATCTTTCCATCACGTATCAATGGCAGACAGTAAGAGTGGGAAATATTACTGGTCAGCCAAGTGATGGGAACAAAATTTTAGCCTCTCCCACCATTATTTAAAGCTTTGGATTTGTAAAGTTGCCATATTGTGGAGACTAAAGGGATGTTATCTCATCGGAGAGAGACAACTGGAGCCTGTTTAACCTGAAGGTCACCACACCTCAGGGTGAAGTTGAGAAGGAGAGTCCCTCATGGTAACCTCAGTCAGTACAGGAACTGACCCTGCACCTTTGGTTTTACTCTGTATTGACAAACCAGATGTCCAACCAACTGAGCTAACCACAAAGCTCCAGAGGAGATTGTGCAGGTGTGAAAACGCATTTCGCAGTCATCTTAAGGCTTTGAGAACGATGCCAAAGATTTATTCCTGGCCAATACCCCCATTCATGGGTGCTGGAATGCTGCATTGTCAGTGGTGCTGTTCCATCATGAAACATTAACCGGAGACATTTCTGCTCTGATGGTCCAAGTTAATGTTAAATGCTCCACTGCATTTTTTCAAATCGAGCATGGAGCTTACCTAATCAACCTCCTCCCCCAGTCACACCAATAACAAGGAGTAATTGGTTATTTGCCATTTGTCTGCTCTTGCAGCGTGTCATATTTAACTGCAAAAGAAGTCACAGATTTTCCAAGTAATTAATTACAAGTGAAGCACTTGAGGTTGATATGATTGCTATTTTTTTCTTTTCTCAATCAATGCTTTCAGAATGGTCTCATTAACAATGTATTTTGGGGATAGCATAAATCTCTTTCCCAATCAGTCATTAGCATTGTAAATATGTTTTTATTTAGCAGATTGGGAAAGAAATTGGAGAAGGAACTAATCCAAGGTGACAGCTAGACAGAACTAAATGCCAGAACTGATCATGTTTGTTCAGTTACATGCGATGGCTAGTCTAGAAGATTAACTAGGAGAAAGTGAGGACTGCAGGTGCTGGAGATCAGAGTCGAGAGTGTGGTGCTGAAAAAGCACAGCCAGTCAGGCAGCATCTGAGGAGCAGGAGAGTTAGCGTTTCAGTCATAAGCTCTTCATCAGGAAGTGCTCCTTGTAGAGAAAGGAGGAGAACTTCTTCAAGGTGGGAATCCTCAGAAGAAACTTCACAGTTACTAGGAGAAAGTGAGGACTGCAGGTGCTGGAGATCAGGGTTGAAACGTGTGGTGCTGGAAAACGTAGTCAGTCAGGCAGCATCCGAGGAGCAGGAGAGTCGACACTTTGAACATAAGTTCTTCATCAGGAATGTGCTGATGAAGAGTTTATGCTCAAAACATCGACTCTCCTGCTCCTTAGATGCTGCCTGATGAGCTGTACTTTTCTAGGACCACACTTTTCAGTCTAGAAGATTCAGTTGTACTGGATCCACAGTGAGTTGCTAAGTTGGGTACAAAATTGGCTTCCAGACAAAGGATGGTCATGGAGGAGTGGTTTTATGACTGGGGTTCTGTGACTAGTGGTACTCAGCAAGCATCTGTACTGGGACCTCTGTTGTTTGTAATATGTATACATGATTTGGACGAAAATATAGGTGGTCTGATTAGTAAGTTTGCAGATGGCATGGAAACTGGTGGAGTTGAGGGTAATGAGGAATGTTATCAATGGATACGGCAGCATAGATAGATCAATTGGAAAGTTTGGTAGAGAGGTGGCAGATGGAGTTTAATCTGGACATGCCCGAAGTGATGCATTCTGGGAGGTCAAATCCAAGAGGAAATTACACAGTTAATGGCAGGACCCTTAGGAGCATTGATATATACAGGGTACTTGGGATGATTTTTTTTTGGAGAGATAACAGGCCAATGCTGTTGACATGTTGTTAGCCCAGTTAGTTGGATAGCTGGTTAGTGAGACCAACAGTGTAGGTTCAATTCCTGCACTGACCTCGGTTATCACGAAGGACTCTCCATCTCAACCTTTCTCCTTGACTAAGGAATGGTAGCCTCTCAGATTAAACCATAATCAGTTATCTCTCTCTCTATCTCTCTCTTTAATGGGAGAACAGGACTATAGTGACTTCACCTTATTACTTGTGATTCTGTTTGATAAGGGGCTGAATGACAGATATGTGAGCAAAATTAAATCTCAAACAATAAAAGGGACAGTTGCAACATTGGTGATGAAATTGCAAGAGTGACAGGAAGCAGAAAGTAGTAATTAATAAATAAAATGAAGAACTGCGAATGCTGGAAGTCTGAACCGAAAGAGAAATCGCTGGAGATACTCAACAGGTTTGGCAGCATCTATCTAGAGAGAAACAAGTTCACCATTTGTGTCCAGTTTAGAGTGGTGCTGGAAAAGCACAGCAGGTGAGGCAGCATCTGAGGAGCAGGAAAATCGACGTTTCGGGCAAAAGCCATTCATCAGGAATAGAGGCAGGGTGCCTGCAGAGTGGGGAGATAAATGAGAGGGGGGTGGGGGTGGGGAGAAAATAGCATAGAGTACAATAGGTGAATGCGGCTGGAGATGGAGGTGATAGGTCAGAGAGGAGTGTGAGGGAAGGTAGCAAACAATACAATGGTGAATGGGAGTGGGGATGAAGGTGATAGGCCCGAAACGTCGAGTTTCCTGCTCCTCGGATGCTGCCTGACCTGCTGTGCTTTTCCAGCACCACTCTAAACTGGACCCAAATGGTGAACTTGTTTCTCTCTCGATAGATGCTGCCAAACCTGCTGAGCATCTCCAGCGATTTCTCTTTCGGTTCGGACTTCCAGCGTTCATAGTTCTTCATTTTATTTATGAAGGTGGAGTGGATAGGTGGAAAAGAAGTTAGGCCGATAGGACAGGTCACAGGGACGGTGCTGAGCCCCCCCACCGCCCTCTCATTTATCTCCCCACCCTGCAGGCATCCTGCCTCTATTCTTGATGAAGAGCTTTTGCCCAAAACGTCGATTTTCCTGCTCCTGCTGTGCTTTTCCAGCACCACTCTAATCTAGACTCTGGTTTCCAGCATCTGCAGTCCTCGTTTTTACCCACTTTGGGTTCAGTGACCCTTCTTAGGAACTGAAACATTAACTCTGCATTCTCTCCATAATAGCAGTTAATAAACGGTTTTTGTCAAGACAAAGGTTTGTAATGGTATTTCCCAGAGTCAGTTTTCAGACTTTTATATGCACTAATGACACAGACATTGACGTACAGGGCACCATTTTAAGATTTGTGGTCAATATTCTAGGAACCACACTTTTGGAATGTTGTGAAGGTATGAGAGGGTGCAGGAAATGAACTCCAGTGATGAAGAACTACAGTTGCAAGGATGGAGAAGCTTTGCGTAGAGAAAAGAAGGGTGGGGAGAGAGACATTTGATAGAGATGGTCAAAATCATGAGGGCTCTGGATGGAGTAAATAGGGACAAACTTGCCCCATTCATTAAGGGATTGAGAATGAGAAGGGCAAAGACTTCAAATAATTTGCAGAAATTATTTGAGAAACCTTTTCAGATAGCGTGTAATAAAGGTCCGGAAAGCACCGACTCACACTCTAGGCAGGCTCAATCAAAGCTTCCAAAATGGAATCATCTGAAAACGAAACAAATGCAGTTGGACAGCCCTGCAAACGCAATGGGCTGAAAGGCTTCCTACTGCACTGTACCGACTCTGTAATCTGCAAACTAAAACATGTTAAAGCACAGACTGAGCAAATGGGGGAGCTGTGAGGAGGAGGGGACACAAACTTGCTCACAGAAGTACGTTTTTTTAAGGCGACTTTTGAGATAGTGGAGAGATGGCATAGAGGTTAGCAATCAGGAGACTCAAGCTGACCTTTGAGGGGTTCAAATCCTGCCACAGCAGCTGGTGGATTTAAACTGAATGAATAAATCTACAATACAAAGCTCATCGCTGTAATGATGATATACACTGATTATTATTTGAAAACCCATCTGGCTCACTAATATACTTTATGGAATGAAAGACGCTGTCCTTACCAGGTCTGATCCACAGCAAAGTGGTTGATCATAAATTGCCTTGTGAAATATCCTGGGCAAACCCCTAGGAATCCTAGCCCTACCATTGATGCCCAAAATTCATGAAAGAACAATTAAAAGCCAGAAGACGGTGGTGAAGCAGAGGTGTTCATGTCGGTATTTCCAAAGATCAGGCCCAGATAGTCAAAAGGCACAACTACTAACAGTCCTCAACTGGGACTGGATATTCTGAGACCAATGTAGATCTTCCAGAAGATGATGGATGTCACTTACTGCAGGTTCCGAGGATACAGGCTGCAATATTGTGTATGAGCTGAGGTGTGTGGAGGCTGAGGAGTCAGCCAGGACAGTGCAGGGTGAGGTCAATTTGATTTTTCCAAGGATTTTCCACCCAGCTGAGTGACAGAGGGTCAAGTGTTCCCATTGATCCCAAGCACAATGCTGCTGGGGAGCTCTCTACTCTAGGCAGGGCCACCCATGATGGCAAGGTCTGAGGGGAGGAACCAGAAAGTGCAATCCAAAACATGCCCTCAACAACGACTCATGTAGAAGGCATCCATGTGGTATCAATGGTGGCTGAAAGCTGGAGCAGTCAAGGCACCCCAATCGTCAACGTTTCCTTGCCCACTCAAAGTAGATCTTTCTTCTGTGAAGGACCGTGCATCAGCTGATATACAACAATATTCCCATATACCCCTCACAAGGCACCTAGCTGATTGTCAATGAGGTAAATCAAAATGTGACAAGTACATGGATGAAAATATCAGCATCGAATGTTTGAAAGAAGACAGGAGGGTATGTAATGTTGGAGACGTAAGTAGTCAAAGTTTACTTTTGGGGGCAAACGTTCAACTCAGACTCAGATAGAACCCCAAGAAGCATGGCATTCCAACCGGAATTCTATCAACAAACACATCGAGTTAGACCCCATCTACCATCTCCTGAGAAAAAGAACAGGAAATGACATCACCACAGAAAATGATGTCACCACAGGAAATGACATCACCAACCCAAACAAACCCAAACATATAAATAGAAAGCAGAAACTATCAACAGTGCTTTGCCCGGAGGCCCACTGAAGATGTTACCTAGTAGGGCGACAAAACGCCTGGAAATGAACGTTCCAGCAGAGGGAGCAAACCTACACCCAGATCCTCAAACTGAACTACAAATCTTCTCAAGACTCGCTAAGAACTCCAAGATTTGCGCCAAGCATAGACAGTGGCCAGAGAAGGAGATGGAGGTATTGTGCAGTTTGTGCTCAGGTTTGAAGGTGAGAATCCTAGGCTGTTCGATATTGAACTGGAGGACATCGCAGCTTATTGATGACTTTAGGTTTGGTTGCTCATAATTTTACCACACCCACAGGGCTGCCCTCTTAATAGAAAAATAACTGGTAGTGGTTTAACTTGAGAGTCACCATGTCGCAGGGGAGGGGAGGAACTCAGAAGGAACATTCTTCATGGTAAGTGCCAGTCATTCTCACATTCAAAGCAGCTGCCTAGTCAACTGAGCTAACTGACCACACATCAGAGATTTTCTGTCACACTGAGGTGGTGCAGAGTTGATGGATGTAGGTGGAGAAATATAACAAGCAAGATGTGCTTTTTTAAAAATTCAACCATGGGATGTGAGTGTCTCTGGCTGGGTCAACATTTATTGCCCAACTCTAGTTGCCATTGAGAAGGTAGAGGGGGAGGTGCCTTCTTGAACTGCTGCAGTCTTTGGGGTGGTCATGGCATTAGGGAGGGAGTTCTAGGATTTTAACCCAGCTACACTGTTGAATGGATTTCCAGGATGGTGGGTGACGTGGAAGGGGACTTTCTGGATGGGGTGGCCAAGGGAGATCATGATAGTAATCATAGAAGCCCTGCAGCTTGGAAGCAGGCTATTCAGCCCATTGAATCCACATTGACTAACCAAACATCATCCCACCCAGACCCACCTCATCCCTGTAATCCTGCATTTCCCATGGCTAACCCACCCAGCCTGCACATCCGTGAACACTATGGGCCATGATAAATTGCCCATCGGTGGCTCAGTGGTTAGCACCAGGGTCCCAGGTTCAATTCCAGCCTTGGGCGACTGTCTGTGTGGAGTCTGCACATTCTCCTCGTGTCTGCGTGGGTTTCCTCCCACAGTCCAAAGATGTGCGGGTCAGGTGAATCAGCCATGTTAAATTGCCCATAGTGCTAAGTGCATTAGTCAGAGGGAAATGAGTTGGGGTGGGTTACTCTTCGGAGGGTCGGTGTTGACTGGTTGGGCCGAAGGGCCTGTTTCCACACTGTAGGGAATCTAATCTAATCTAATCTAACCTGCTCAGTTTTGGACTGTGGGAGGAAACCAGAGCACCAGGAGGAAACCCACTCAGACACAGGCAGAATGTGTAAACTCCATACAGACAGTCACCCAAGGGTAGAATCAAACCCAGGTCCCTGGCGCTGTGAGGCAGCAGTGCTAACCACTGAGCCACCGCACCACTCCCCAAATCCTTCAGTACAAACTAGTAATGAGGTTTATTTCAGGACAATCTACCTTGATCTTGTTCTGAAATTTGGAAAATGATTGGGCAATTTGAGGGAAGGCAAGTGTTTGTAAGCGTATGCTTGCAAAAATGGTTCCTGACAGATACTTGTCTAAGAGGCGCAGGTGAGAGTTTTTATTCCATGAGAAGTCTAGACTTAGTTTACATTTGGGAGCTGAGTTTGAAATTCAGCTCAGTTATAACAGAGATACCTGACAGAGGGAAATAGAGAGGAGAGGGGATTGAAAAAAGATTTGTCGTGCTTTCAGACTAGCAGCTAGAAAGCAAACTAATTTTAAATCAACTGGCAGCTTCTAGAATTTTATAAATATATATGTATTAAAAATCACATTGTAATGTTAAATTGAATCTGTAGCATTTGAGTGTGGTATGAGAGAAACTGACTGCTGAGCTTAATATTAGCAATAGTAATTTTTCATAGCATTCAGTGGGTGACAGTGAATTTATGACTTTTTTTTGTATGAATTTATTCATTTCTTTGATTTACATCACTGCATTGTACTTTTGAGAACCAGAATCATTTTCAGTCTAACAGGTATATTGTCTCAAGGGGTCCTATTAGGGATTTTGAATCTCATCTTTAGCTTCGGGATGTCACTCTCCCACCTCACAGTCAAAAGGTTGAGTTGAAGATACTCCAGAGACTGCTGAGCACTGAAAAGCAGATCAGACATTCCCTATTCCACACCAAGGGAGTGCCACACTGTTGAAGGCACTGCCTTGCAGGTGAGATGTGAAATGGAAGGTTGAGAAGATGGGGAAATTTACACGCAATAGTCTGAATTAAAAGAATGGGAAGAGGTTTCAGGAATAGGGTGGTATAATGGGATTCAAACCATGGGCAAAAGTTTCAGTAGAGGTTCAGGAGGCGCAGAGGTGTGTTCTTATAGAAACATGGAAAGTAGTAACAGGAGCAGCCATTCGGTCCTTCGAGTCTGTTCTGCCATTTAAGGTGGTCATGGCTGGTCACCCAACTCAGTCCCTTCTTCCTGCTTTCTCCCCATTCTCTTTGATCCCTCTAGCCCTATAAACTATATCTAATTCATGAAAACATGCTGTGATTTGCAGCACAGAATTTCACAGGTACATAGGTGACTTCACCTGAAGAAGGGGCAGTGCTCTGAAACCTTATGATTTCAAACAAACCTTTTGGACTAATAACCTGGTGTCATGTGAGAAGTTTGTAGGGTCCACAGGCCCAAAAATATCTTTTTTGCAACCTCTCCTAATGTTTTGGTGATGAGCCTGAATTTTATAATCTTCCTTGTGTGTGTAAGTATATAACATACATGTTTAAATGACAAATGCACTCTGACATCTGTAAGGGCTATCAAGTTTTCTGGAGCATGACATTCCAGTGTTTTGCTTCTTGTGAACAATTTGCCTGAGCCAAACTTTAATCGGTGCAAAATTTCCCAGGACACTTCAGGAAGCTGAATGGAAATAATTGCCTCAGCAAGAGTCAGAATGTTTGTTCATTTGAAGCTTGAAAAATCTCAAATATGAGATGACAAAAATCTTTTTCACACAGCGAGTAGTTAGGGTCTGGAATGCACTGCCTAGAAATATCGGTGGAGGTTGGTTCAATTGAGGCATTCGTGAGGGTACTGGATGGTTACCGACATAGAAACAAGGCGCAGGGTTACAGGGAAAAGGCAGCAGAATGGAGCTCAATGAATATGCTCAGAGAGCCAATGCAGACACAGAGGGGCCAAATGGCCTTCAGTACCGTGACAAATCTGTGAAGAGTTCAGCTCTGAGCAAACATTTAAGGATGTGGAGAAAATTTGGAAAGGGAGCAGGGGCTTGGAAAAATGATGCCAAAATTGCACAAACGACTAGAGTTCTGACAGTCAGTCAGAGCAGGAGTCGTGAAAGGAATCAGGAAGAAGGGCAGAGATTTTCAGGGTAATCGTATTGGTAATGGAAGTTGTCAATTTCAATAGATGAGTTTGCCTCAGTGTTGGTGTAGAAAGAATTGCATTGCGCTGTGGTTTAATTTTGATGATTGGTCAATGGGATGTGTAAGTCACTGGCTAGGCCTGCAATTATTTCCCTGTTCTGAAGAAAAGCCATGTTTATCTCAAAACATTAACCCTGTTTCTCTCTCTACAGATGCTGCCACACCTGCTGAGTTTCTCCAGCACTTTATATCATTATTATTTATTTATTTCTCATCCCCCAATTTGTTAATCCTTACCAGTATTAATATCAATCTCTGATTCTAGAGCTTCCAGCAATTAAAAATTAATTTTAAGGGCATTGTTGTGAGATAGCATAGGAGAGATCAACCCTTGGGGGGGCTGACATAAACATTTTCAATTCCTTTGAGCATTTTATGTTTATCAGTGATATAAAAACAAATTACAGCAAAAACAAACTTTATTTAACTGTCAGCCAAATCATACCTAAGGTTAACCATGCACTGTGCGATAATGAGACACCATGAGGATGGGCATGTTGTGTGACCAATAGCAGGATTGTGGGGAAGACCAATAACAGGAATGTGGCGATGACCAATAGGGGGATTGTGTGGGTGACCAAGAGGGGGATTGTGGTGACGATCAATAGGAGGAGTGTAGGGATGACCAATAGCAGGAATGTGGCGATGACCAAAAGTGGGAGTGTGGGGATGACCGACAACAGGAGTGTGGGGTTGACCAATAGGAGGATTGTGGAGATGACCGACAACAGGATTGTGGGGTTGACCAAGAGGAGGATTGTGGAGATGACCAAGAGGAGGATTGTGGGGATGACTAATAGGAGGAGTGTGGGGATACAGTTGTTGGTAAGAGGAGCAAGGTTACTTATCATTTCTAAAGTTACAGGATGGCAGGTCAGTTTGGTCAAGTAGTGTATACATCATGTGATATGTGTGAAGTCATCCAGAGATAGTTTTTTTTAATCGAAAATCCAACCTGTTTGGAGATGTGATGACACACCCCTGTGGCCAACATACCTTGACATGGGTTTTGAGCCCAGATGTTCTGGCACAGAGGCAGAGACAATACCTACAAACATAAAACAGAATCCTTTATCAATTTTTGCATCATCCTTGTGCAGGGTCCATGCTAACCGTCTGTCTCATTCATTTTTTTTAATGACTGAAGTGAGCAGAATTGGTGACTGGGAGTCTGTGCACAATTCATTGAATCCAAAGAGGTGAAGATTAATGGAATTGAGTTGGTGAGAGACAGAGACATTCTGAGTGAGTGTGAGGTGCGTAATTATGGTGCAGGGAAAGAGCAGCTTTCATAAGGTCGGTTTTTAAGGCCTGTATTTAATTGCCATGTCCTAACTTGTTGAACCCATGAACTCTGGCCAGGAAGCTTACAGAATTAATCACCATGCTAACTCTGCAGCATGGCACCCCCTGCTGGGCAATTGCATCATTATAAAATTGAAGCCAATAAATTGATGGTTGATGCATGAGAACATGGCACTTACACCTTTGCTCCTAAGAAAGTACAAGGCTAATGAGAAGGGACAATGAGAAAGAAATCAAGAATATGAAGTCAGTAAAATACACTGAAAAATTCCTTTCCAATCCCTTCAGGTTATTTGAATGAATTTCGAAGATCACATTAACTAAGTGTTCCCTAACAAGACACTTAGCGCCAATGGAATGCAATCTCTATCTCAGTCAGGGACCACTCCAGCCCCCTCATGAAGGCAATGCATACTCAACACTCACCATATTAACCACAGAACACCAGAAATAGGAGCTGAAGTAATCCTTTCAGTTCCTTAAGCTTGCTCCGCCACTTGTATTAGCTATCGCCAGTCTTGAATTTCAACTCCATTTTCTTGCCCACTCCCCATAACCCCTTATTCCATTAAAGCCTAAATATCTATTCACCAAGCCCTAAATGGACTCAACGTTGCAGCATCCACAATCCTCTGGGGAAGAGAATTCTAAAGATGCACAACATTCCTCCTCATCTCAGACCTAAATGCTCTTTTCCTCTGACTGTGCCCCATGTCAACGTCACAGTGACTATCGTGTTGAGCCCCTTCAGAATCTTGTATGTTTCAATGAGATCACCTCTTGTGTTTTTTCTAAATTCCAGTGGGGAGTGGCTGAGGTGATGGTCCTGACCCAGGCAGTAAGCATCACCTAGAGAAGAGTGGTTTGAGAGACTGAAAGCAGCATGAGAACGGTATCTGGCCTGGTAGCGGTCTCTATGGTTGGATCTTACTTTGCGATGGAGGGGGAACAATGCTGATTGTTGAGGACTGTTTCTACTATTCTAATAGCAGTTTTGGGAGGCATTGTCTTAGTGGTACTGTCACTGGACTGTCAATCCAGAGACCCAGGTAATGTTCTGGGGACCTGAGTTCAAATCCACCAGGGTAGATGGTCAAAAGTGGAAGTGTGGGGGTGACCAATAGGGGGATTGTGGGGATGACCAATAGGAGTGTGGGGGTGACCGACAGCAGGAGTGTGGGGGTGACCGACAGCGGGAGTGTGGGGGTGACCAATAGGAGGATTGTGGAGAATTCAATAAGATATATGGAAATAGGAGTTTAATGATGACCATGAATCCATTATCGATTGTTGGAAAAACCCATCTGGTTCACTAATACCCCTTAGAGAAGGAAACTGACATCTTACCTGGTCTGGCCTACATGTGACTCCAGCCCCACAGCTGACTCTTAACTGCCCTCTGGGACAATTAGGGATGGGCAATAAATGCTGCTTAGCCAGTGATGCACTCATCCCATGAATGAATAAGGGGGAAAAAAATCACAATAGATAGTTATTAAGGTTACAGGTCAGTGTGGCTAAGTGAGTGTATGAGTTGCGGTATGTCACAGGTAAACATATCCGCAGGAAGTCTCATTGGCTGTACAAGTTTGAACTCTGGGTTTTGGAAGTTCAGCAGCTGCAGTCCCGTTTGTGCGTCAGCAAGGCAGAGGGGTACGTGGATAGAATGTTCGGTGATCTCCTCAAACTGAATGAATAACAAATGGATGAATTCAGGCAACATCCTGGTGAATGCATCTCTAGAGCAATAATATCCATCCTGTAGTGCAGAGACCAGAACTGCAAACAGTACTCCAGACATGGTCTCTCCAAAATCCTGTGCAGCTCCAAATAACCTTACCATGCCCCTTTGAATGCCTCCATTAGACCCAACAGCAGTTATTTCTTAATAGAATCCCTCTGATGTGGAGGATGGCTATTTGGCCCATCAAGTCCTCACTGAAGAGCAGCCCACCCAGACACACCTCCCCTACTCTATTCCTGTAACCCCACATTTCCCATACCTAATCTAACTAGATGCTATGGGGCAATTTAGCACGACCAATCCACCCCAACCTGCACATCTTTGGACTGTGGGAGGAAACTGGAACACCCAGAGAAAACCCACCGAGACAGAGGGAGAATGATCCCTGCTCTTATAATCTACGCTATTTATAAAATATTATTGAAGCGTGGAATATAGGATTATTCTTTCATGCATAATTGGAAATGATGGGAAGCCCAGCTTATTCTTTTCTTAATATTTTAAGAAACATGAAAGCACGGAGAAGTGTTCAGGCTCCAGGTTCTATTAACTGAGATTAAATCTTCCTCCCCAAGAGGAAATCCCAATTTATGGAATGAATTGTAAAACAGTTTGCCTGTTGCAGCCTTCAAACTGTCCATTTTGATGAAGCGAGATGCACAGGGAGAGAAATGGTGCCTCCAATTTTACTGGTTGCTTTTTAAAGGTCTGTGCACGTGGGCAGAATCCTGCAGTTCTTGTCCTGACTGCCTTGTAACTTCTTGGACATAACCTGGGCGGTGGAGGGTACGTTGCTGGACAGTGTCACCACTACCACCTTGTGTAAAAGTATTGGTCTTCTCGGAAGGAACACCATCTAATGCTGAGAGGCATCTGAAAGTTATGTGATTAGGGTAATAAAGCAAAATACTAAACGTTATGTAATCCAATTCAGTGATCAACTGGATGATCAGATGGAGTCACAGCTTGGTATGACCATGAAACTACACCAGTTTCCAACCCTACTCAATTTAGCCCTCAGCCAGGTCAGAGAGAGAGACAGAGAGAGAGAGACAGAGAGAGAGAGAGACAGAGAGAGAGAGAGACAGAGAGAGAGAGAGACAGAGAGAGAGAGAGAGACAGAGAGAGAGAGAGACAGAGAGAGAGAGAGACAGAGAGAGAGAGAGACAGAGAGAGAGAGAGACAGAGAGAGAGAGAGACAGAGAGAGAGAGAGACAGAGAGAGAGAGAGACAGAGAGAGAGAGAGACAGAGAGAGAGAGAGACAGAGAGAGAGAGAGACAGAGAGAGAGAGACAGAACTTCATGCATAAACCTCTCCAGGGATACAAAGTTTAAAACCACACAACACCAGGTTATATCCAACCTGGAAGCACTAGCTTTCAGAGCGCTGCTCCTTCATCAGGTGGTTGTAGAGAAGAAGATTGCCAACCTGTGAATTTGTTTCTAGATATGGATAAATTGTTCTGCTTACAAAAGGATCACGAACAAAGGGACACAGATTTGAAGTGATTTGCAAACCTAGCAAACTTGTTGCAAGAAAAATCTTTTTCACACAACAGACAGCTCAATTGGGAATGCACTGGCTCAAACTGTGGGGGCGGCACGGTGGGTCAGTGGATAGCACTGCTGCCTCACAGCGCCAGGGACCCGGGTTCAATTCCAGTCTTGGGCAACTGACTGACTGGAGTTTGCACATTCTCCCTTTGTCTGCGTGGGTTTCCTCTGAGTCCTCTGGTTTCCTCCTACAGTCCAAAGATGTGCAGGTTAGGTGGATTGGCCATGCTAAATTGCCCATAGTGTCCAACTGGATTAGCCATGGGAAACGCAGTGTTAGAGAGGTGGGTCTGGATGGGCTACTGTTTGGAGGGTCAATGTGGACTCAATGGGCTGAATAGCCTGCTTCGACACTGTAGGGATTCAATTTTTAAAAAAATACTGTGGTTGGGTCCAATTGAGGCATTCAATAAGGCATGGGGTGATTATTTGGACTGAAGGAAAGGGATGTGGAAAAGGCAAAGAAATGCACAAAGTTATTGGAGAACTGTACAGAAACATTGGGCCAAATGGCCTCCTTCCTTGACATAACAATTCTGTGAAAGCCACAAGATATGAACCAATGGGAGTTAGCAACGCTCAATTGTTCTGTGATGAAGAGGATATGCCAAGTAAGAAGTTCGGGACCCTCCCCACTCCCATCGCTCTCTTCACCATCAAACTATCAAATCGCAGATGAACAAACAGGGATTTGAGAAAAATTCTCACCCTCACTTCACCAGCAGAATGGAATCAACCCCCAGATGACATTGAGGAGGGGTGTCATTGTGGGTTAAGGAAACATTAACAATATTTCTCATTCTAATAATCAAAAGTTAGTTTTCCAGCAGGAAAACATATCCAAGTAAGGAAGGATTCTGTGGTAGGAATGAGTGCCTGAAGGAGGAAGGTCATAAAACCGGTAGTAAGGTCATTACTGACTATAGGCAGGACCAGCTCAACAGGCTGACTGGCTTTTGCTTTCTCTGGTCTTATGTCAATGGGAACAAGGCACTGTGAAATTCATTGTAATATCAGAATAAATTAAAGTGACTTTATAGAAGAGATGATTCAGAGTGATGAAGGAGCAGCGCTCCAAAAGCTAGTGCTTCCAAATAAACCTGTTGGACTATAACCTGATGTAGTGTGATTTTTAACTTTATAGCAGACAGTAATATACTTGCTGTTATTAAAGCACAAATTCTGTGAGTAGCGGCTTGAAATCAAAACTTTTTACCAATTATTTAATGGATGTACATATATATATAAATTCTTAGTCTCTGTTTTTCTGGTTGCTTTCCTTATTATCAGTGGAAGTACTACTGCAAATCTCAGTATCTAGTAAACTGCTGAAGGTCACAACTGTTTAAATAGGGTGCCCAGGAGCTTGGTAATCTTTACACAGGGTCCTACTGGTATCCCACTGTTTAGAGTCTCAAGAATATCTGAGTATTTACAGCAGGATCCAGAAACATTCTAGTGTTTACAGAGGGTCTCAAGAATATCCCAGTGTTTACTGAAGGTTACAGGAGTGTTTCTGTGTATAAGGATGTATTTAATAGGAATTCACAATCATTTGGAAATGTAAGAGTATTTGCGGTGTGGTTTCATACAGGAAAACCTCAGGATATATTTCCTGTCCTATCCTGAAACAATAGCGAGAAATTGTTTCTTTAGATACCACCAGCAATGTTGCTATGTATAGTTTTGCTGATCAAATGATGTTTTCGGATTAAGATCGTCTTTGGATCAGAGTAAAATTATTAAAGCAGCATTGGCTCCCAGGTTGGTCTCCCTTTTAACAAGGCTTGCTTCATTGCAAGCTTCTAAGACCAGTAATCCTGCTATTCTCTAAGCAATTTCACACTGAGGCTTTCTCTGGTAATTGTAAGTCAAACCTTCTCTCTCCATCTCTTTCTCAGCCCCTTCATCATCATGCCAGTCTGACAAAAAAAAACACTTTTTGAAACTAAACAGAACACAGACTCTTGCCCTGAAACCTCACTTGTCCGATGTCTGAACAATGTCACTTTGTCTTGCAGTTCATTGTGTCTCAAACAATGACAAGAGGAGGCTACCCTTGAGCTTCATCTGCTTTGCAATTATATCACGGTTGGTATGTGTCATAAATTAATTTACCAGCCTTGGCACCTGAACCCTTACCTTACAAACACCTACCAGTATAGAAATAATACAAAATAAAGAACTGCAGATGCTGGAATTCTGAAACTGAAACAGAAATTGCTGGAGAAACTCAGCACATCTGGCAGCACCTGTGAAGAGAGAAACAGAGCTAACACTTCAAGTCTAGAGACTCTCCTGCAAAACTGCCAACTTCTGCATGGGTTTCCTCGGGGTGCTCGGGTTTCCTCCCACAGTCCAGAAACATTGGGCCAAATGGCCTCCTTCCTTGGAATAACAATTCTGTGAAACCCATAAGAATATGAACCAGTGGGAGATAGCAACCCTCGATTGTCCTGAGATGAAGGGGATGGGGAAAATCCTCAAGGATATGCCGAGTAAGAAATTCAAAACCCTCACCACTTCCATTTCTCTCTTCGCTATCAAACTATCAAATCGCAGATGAACAGGCAAACAGAGATTCGAGAAAAATTCTCACTCTCACTTCACCAGCAGAATGGACTCAACTCCAGATGACATTGAGGAGAGATGAAGGGCTCTGGCCCGAAACGTCGAATTTCCTGTTCCTTGGATGCTGCCTAATCTGCTGTGCTTTAACCAGCAACACATTTTCAGCATTGAGGAGAGATGTCATGGTTAGGTGAATTGGCCATGCTAAATCACCCGTAGTGTTAGGTGCATTAGTCTGAGGGAAATGGGTCTGAGTGGGTTACTCTTCGGAGGGTCGGTGTGGACTTGTTGGGCCAAAGGGCCTGTCTCCACACATTAGGGAATCGAATCTTCTAAAGGAGGGTGACTGAACTCAAAACTTGCTTCCTCTGTCCACAGATGCTGCCAGACCTGCTGAGTTTCTCCAGAACGTTCTGTTAGTTTCAAATATCTATCAACCTCAGTTTTGATATTCTTCAACTGACGTGGGGTCACAATAACTTTTAAGGGGGGAACGCTCGGATTCTCCCAGCCCTTTGTGCAAAGTGTTCCATTGAACTGCAACATTGAGAGTGATACAGCTACAAGAAGAGAAATCCCAGCTGTGATGGACGTGTGAGGTGGTGATCTGATTACTGATTTGCTGGTGTTTTTCTCTTTTACACTTTCTCTGTGGCTGTTTTTGTAGAAAGTTACCTGTGATAAAATGACAAGGGCTATCTCCAAAAGAAGGCTTGTAATCTTTCAAAAATCTTCCACCTGTCAGCATTTCCTATTACTTAACATCAGTTATTACCATCACATCTTTGTCACACTTTTGTGTCAACTTTTTCCATTAAAGTTTCCATTCAACATATTGAGAATGGAGGTCATCTCTGTCAGATGATGGTTCTGACTTCACGCTCACTAGAAATCATCCTTTGCTCAGTGTCTAACATTCTCTCCTCTGAGTCAAGATTAGAGTGTGTTGCGAGAAATGTACAGCAGGTCAGGCAGCATCCCAGGAGCAGGAAAATCGACGTTTTGGGCAGGAGCCTGATGAAGGGTTCCTGCCTGAAATGTTGATATTCCTGCCTCTCGGATCAGGCAGCATCCGAGGAGCAGAAGAGTCGATGTTTTGGGCAATAGGCCTTCATTTTTTTTGATGAAAGGCTAAGGCCCAAAACATTGACTCTCCTGCTCCTCAGATGCTGCCTGACCTGCTGTGCTTTTTCTAGTACCGTGCTTTTCAGCTCTGACTCTCCATCATCTGCAGTCCTCACTTTCTCCTAGGTGCACTTTTTTTTTGCACAGTAGTTGGTGTCACATTTCTTCCACGAGACCCTCCGTCTGCTCAAAACAATCCAGACTTGACAAGGTTCAACCAGACGACAGATTGCACCTTGCAACAATCCTGTAAAAATGTGTCAAAGATGTCGCTGTTTGTACAGCAACACTCAGAGTGGAGGACACGTTGATCATTATAGTTCACCCTACACTGCGCTGTCAGAAACCCAGAGGGATCTTCTCCATTCCTCAGCTATTTCACTGACACCGATAATGAGCTGCCATGTCATTTAAAACCAGGGAGTGACTTTTGCTACCACTGCACCAATTACTCCGTATGCACAACATCCTGTGCCAAGTAAAGTCAGACACACTCTACACTCCCGCTACAACTTCCCAATATCAGGCTGTGAAAAGACAGAGCAATGAGCCTAGTTAGTTTAAACTAATGGAGCAGCATATTATTTATCATCACAGTTAAACGAACGTGCAGCTACCAAAGACAAAGCTGTCTTTGCGATGAATCTCTTAGTCCCAATGTCTACGGGAGATGTTATTTTCAGGAGTGTCCTCCTCATTTTCTGATGTGCAGTACTTGTGTTTAATCCTGTACCCATACTTAACACTCTGCCTCCTCATCCAACGGGTTACAGGAGCTTTGCACTGGGTCATCAAAATTGACAAAACATCAGTAAATCAACACAAACATACCTGGCCCCTGGCTGGGGTTGCATCAGGACTGAAAAGCTTGTCAGTAAAATCCTACTTGTTCACTCATGTTCTTCAGCTGAGTGAACCCATCATTAATCTCTTGTTCAACTCGGCTATCACTCCAGCTAAAAGCACCTGCTTGGCTTTTAATGCCTGTTGATGAGATTTGTAACCTATTCAGTCATCAGAATAACTACCAGCTGCTACCACTACCTCAGTCAGTGGTGGACAGCAACAGTAGACTTGCCAGCATCAGATTCTCCTGGTTTTGGGGGGTGCCTTACTCAAGGTCAGTCCTGCATTTTCACCAGCTGCTAAAAGAGAGGTTTTCAGAACAGGAGGAAGTATTCCCCTATTAGACTGTGTAGCAGACCCTCAAGAGCAAATCTCATGAGCCCGTGAAGCAACGATCTTTCTAACCTGTAAGGCTGTTTGGAGGTCTCATGCAAGCCACTCTAAAGCCAACACATTGACTTTGACAGGCAGAAGTTGCTATTCGGCGCCAGTAGTCCATGCATTGGAAAAAAAATTCAGAAGAACGTAGTATGAAATGGCCCAAGGACAGTTGAAATTCTCTGACGTGGCAAAGATGCCAAAGACAAACTAAACATTCCAGAACTCAAACCTTTCAGGCAGGAGACTAGGTGTTAGCAAACACTTAAAGGCACGGGTCAGTGAGCTGTGCAGAGTAACTAAAACATTGGGGAAGTGCATTATTTGATTGAGATCCCAGATCTGGCAAAAGCAAACATTGCGCCATGTTCCCATGATAAGGCAATAAAATGGATCTGATTTCATTTGTTCTGCATGGGAAGGGTCATAACGAAGGGAATAAACTCCAACTTACCACGGACATTGTTAATTTTTAGTTCCAAAATGTGTTGTTTAAAATAACTCTGCTGCAAGCAAAACTGACATTGGTATAAACTCAGTAACTGTGTGGCAAAGTCCTGTGTGAGGTCATGGAATATTTCACTGTAGAGTGACAAGGAAACTTCAAACAGAGAGAGGGATGTAACAGGAAGACATAATGAGGGTCTGACTTTCTCCCCTTCTCAGCAGAAAGCCACTCTTGCAGAATGTTTCGGTTTCGATCTTCCAGGAATAGACAAAAATGGTTTAAAAACCGATCACAACACCAATCTGGGCATGTTAGTGGCTTGATGTTCTTGTGAGTGGACTACTGTACTGTGAGGGTCACAGCTCTGAGGACAGTCATTCAAGTGCCCCTGCACCGCACGTAAAACAAGCAAAAATACTCCTCACTCTGAGTGAAATGAGGACAAAAAATTTTAAATATATCCACAAAGCCAGGAATCTCAAAATCAACTCATGACATCAATGCTCCTGGTGACATCCACTGCAACAGGTGTCCTAGTCAATGCACAATCTTCACAAACAGATCACAGCCTGATCTATATTTTTTAACTTTTATCTTTGTGAACTCACCTTTTAGTTCTACTCTGTGTATATGTATGTTCTCTCACTATGTCTTTCTGCATTTACCAAGTAATAGACTCTTTTTTTTTGTTAATTAAAGAAAGCCTCCTTAAATTGGCTCTTTTTAAAACCCAAGTTCATTTGGGTCTGGGAAGAGGTATTCACAATGTGAACCTTGTTGTGACGAACTAAGCCGATGATTGAATGATCCAGGTGACTCCGTTCATTGCACCTCATCCAGTAGTTTAATGATTTGAGGTATTCCATCTGGAACCATGTTAACTCGGGCAAACTTGCTCGAGGCCAGCTCATGACAAACTGTGGACTCATTTGGGATTTAGCCATAACAACTGCATTTAGTGGGAAAGCGTGTTGGAACATTGTGAAAGGCAATGTATAAATGCAAGTTCTTTCTTTCATATTCCAATTCCAATGGATGTGCAGAGGGATCTTGGAGTCCATGTACATAGATCCCTGAAAATTGCCACCTAAGTGGATAGTGCTGTTAAGAAGGCATACAGTGTGTTAGGTTTCATTCGTAGAGGGATTGAGTTCCGGAGCCGTAAAACGCTGGTGCGGCCAAACTTGGAATATTGTATACAGTTCTGGTCCCCATATTTTGGGAAGGATGTGGATGCATTGGAAAAGGTGCAGAGGAGATTTACCAGGACGGTGCCTTTTAGCCTTCTTCTTTCCAATGAGATCAGACCCAAGTCTCTCAACCTTTCCTCATAAGATCTTCCCTCCAGACCAGGATGGTGCCTGGTCTGGAGGGAAGATCTTATGAGGAAAGGCTGAGAGACTTGGGTCTGTTCTCATTGGAAAGAAGGCGGCTAAGAGGGGATTTGATAGAGACACACAAGATGATCAGATGATTAGATAGGGTAGACAGTGACAGTCTTTTTCCAAGGATGATGATGTCAGCTTGTATGAGGGGGCATAATTTCAAACTGAGGGGTGATAGATTTAAGACAGATGTCAGAGGCAGGTTCTATACGCAGAGAGTGGTAAGGGCGTGGAATGCCCTACCTGCCAATGTAGTCAACTCCGCCACATTAGGGAGATTTAAACAATCCTTAGATAAGCACATGGATGATTTTGGGATAGTGTAGGGGGGTGAACTGAGAATAGTTCACAGGTCGGCGCAACATCGAGGGCCGAAGGGCCTGTTCTGCGCTGTATTGTTCAATGTTCTATGCTCTAAATCTGTTCTTTATTAAAGCTGAAAGGCCTTTGTCAGATTTGGAAAACTGGGCAAATCTCAATATTATTCTTTCACGTGCTGTGGTTGTCACTCAAAAATTCAGCATTTGCTGTCCATCCACTAATGTGTGATTTACTGGGTCATACTGGGCCTGGAGTCACGTGTAGGCCAGGCTGGTTAAGAATGACTGGTTTCCTTCCCTGAAGGAATAATGCATGTGTTTTCAATGACAAATTGTGATCATTTTATGGTTTCTGAACTAACATTCATACTTTAATTGAATCTAAATTCCACAAATATCATGGCGAGATTTGAACCCACTTTCCAAAAGGATTAACCTTCGTGCCTAAATGATAAGCCCATGATGCTACCAACTGCCTCCAGCAGCATCGTATGATTAGTATATTTTGGGACGTGGCATCATAGTGGTAAAGGCAGTAGTCCAGTAATGCAAAGGCTGAGTCTAATGCTTTGGGGACATAGGATCAAGTTCCATCACTATAGCTGGTGGGATTCAATTCAATTCGCCATTATGGAATTGAAACATAGTCTTATTGATAGTGACCATGATTGTCATCAAAAAATCATCTCATTCACAATTTTGGAGAAGGTTTTTAGCTCAGGTTGATGATAAGTTAGGTCATTGAGCTGGAAGGTTTGTTTTCAGAGGTTTTGTCACCCTGACTAGATAATATTATCAGTGAGAGTCTTCGGTGAATCGCTGGTGGTATGTCCCACCTCTATATCTATAGGTCTTTGTTTCTTAAGGTGAGTGATGTCATCCCAACGCCCACAAACGGAGCTGCAGCAACACATTATTTCAATGGGCTACATCACCCTGCAACACCCGACAACTACACACAGCAGAAGAAAAATACCTTTACATTGTTTTCAAGAAAAACGTGTACCCAATAAACATAATCCGCCTATTCCTCAGAATCAAACCCAAACAATCAGACATGATGCAACCAAAAACTATAGCCACATTACCTTACATCAAAGATTTATCACAAATGACTTCCAGACTACTCAGTCCCCTTGGCATCATGGTAGCCCATAAACCTACCAACACACTTAAACAGCGACCAATGAAACTAAAGGATCCATTAGATACTACCAGCAAAACTAACATATTTACAAGATACCATGCAAGAACTGTAAAAACACTACATCGGAACAAGCAGGAAACTTGCTACCAGGATACATGGACACCAACTGGCCACCAAAAGACACGACCCACTATCATTTGTTTCCATACAGACAAGGAAGGACACCACTTCGACTGAGACAACACACACATCCAATGACATGTGTGAGACTTCTTAGAGGCATGGCATTCTAATCAGAACTCCATCAATAAACACACCATTTAGATTCCATCTACCTTCCCTTGAAGAAAAAGAACCGGAAATGACATCACTCGTCTTAAGAACCCAAGACCTATAAATAGAGAGGCAGGATATACCACCAGTACTTCACCAGAGACTCTCACTGATGATGTTACCAAGACATGGTGACGAAATGTCTGAAAAGAAACCTTCCAGCTCAGTGAGTTAACTTACATACTAATCATCTAGTTCATTCATACGCTTGAGGGAAATCTGCTGCCCCTACCTGGTCTGGATTACAAATGATGCCAGACCCACAGAATCGTAAAACTGCCCTCTGAAATGGCCAAGCAAATCATTTAGCTCGAGGGTGATTAAGGATGAATAATAAATGCTGACCTAGCCAGCTACACCCATGTGCCATGAAAGAAAACAATAAATAACAAAAGACTTTGAATGAGGGGAAGTTCAGGTGATGTGGAAGAACAATGGAATCTGCAGATTCAGGTGCACAAGAAAAGTAGAACCCCAAATGGATGTGGCCACAAAAACAGATACAACCTGTGCTTCATGCCAAGAGGCATAGATTATTAAAGCAAAGGTGGTGAATGTCTGTAAAAACACCGCACTTGGGCAACTGAGTGCTGTTATTTGGATCCAGATGACTGGAAAGATATTGTGGAAATAGAGAGAGTAGAGGGCAGCATAGCCCGGACTCAACATTCACAGAATAAAAAACAGAAGAACTGCTGATGCTGGAAATCAGAAACAAAAACAGAAATTGCTGGAAAAGTTCAGCAAGTCTAGCAGCAACCAGAGAAATCAGAGTTAATGAGGAAGGGCTACTTGACACGAAACATTAATACTGATTTCTCTCCACAGATGTTGCCAGATCTGCTGAGTTTTTCCAGCAATTTCTGTCTTTGCAACATATACAGTATGATTTGTTAAAGGGTGTTATAATTGCAAAGGGAGTGGACAATGTATAAAGAGGCTACAGACCATTTTCAGTGACTGAAATATGTGGAACAAGGGTAGTTAGATCTAAGATGCTATGCGAGTGTCAGAGAGGTATACTTGAGGGTTATGAGGCTGGGGGATTCATATCCAGATATTGTGATTGGACCAGGAATTATGTGAACTGTCAAGAAAAGGATAGATACATGATAGAAGGAAAAAGTGGGAAAATGGTATGGGATCTGAGTGGATACATGGGATTAGGATGGCGAATCATTTCTACAATAAATGCCAAACTAGGCTGTTACAGTCTATTTTCATGTGGTTATTTGTGTATAATTGATCCCAATTGAAGTGAATGGTGGAGTTCTGCCACATAGTGTCCCAGCCAAACATTGATAGCTAGGAAGAAAAGAAACAGCAAGCCTCTTTTGAGCGTCTCAAAATAAAAGTAAGAGGAAAGGACTCACAATTCCAGCTTTAACTTAACCAGTAAAAGATCAACAGTACCCATTGTCCACTGGTGCATGAGAGAGGACGGCCCAAACTCAAACATTCAGATCAAGGTACAGACCAAGAGACAACCAAGCTAACCCAGTCTTCAGACAATACAGATTGAAAGATTGTTTACAATTTACTCGCCTCAGATGAAAGGCTATCTGTCAAAGTCAGAGACCAGCTTTGTGGGTTGGTTAGAAGTTTAGAACAATACAATAGCCACAGGGGTTGGCTGTAAGGTTCCTTGGAGCTACTCTGCTATTCAATACCAATGTTGCTGATCTTCTATCTCACAAGCTTTTCGTATACATTCATGAAGCGTGCGTGTTGCTAGCTGGGTCAGCATTTATTACCCATCCCTAATTGCCCTCAAGAAGGTGGGGGTGAACTGCCTTCTTGAACTGCTGCAGTCCGTATGCTGTAGGTAGACCCACAAAACCCTTACAGAAGGAGTTCCAGGATTTTGACCCAGTGACACTTAAGAAACAGTGATACATTACAAAACCAGCATGGTGAGTTTGCAGGGGATGGTCTTCTTAGTCATTGTCTTTCTTGTTGGAAGTGGATGTGGGTTGAATGGTGCTGTCTAAGATGAGTTTCTGCAGTGGATAGTACGCTATTGAGCAATGTACCAAAGAGTTTTATTCTTGAAATAACTTGGCTGCTGTAATGAGTAAAAGTGGCAGCCAATTTGCTCACAATTAATAACAATATCGATAAATGGCCATGACCAGAAGATCTGTTCTGAGGGATAAATGTTTGGCTGAGACACTATGTGGCAGAACTCCACCATTCACTTCAAATGGTAAAAGGGGACCATTTACATCCATCTGGAGGATCAGAGTGACGCCTTGGTTTAACATGAGTCCAAGTGATGGCACCTCTGGCAATGCAACACTCCCTCTGTACTCTACTGTTCTATCATACTGAATGTTGTACCAATATCTCTGGAGTGGATCTTGAATCCTTAATTTTCTGAATCAGAACAGTCCGACTTGTGGAGTCATGATGACACAAATATAGTTGTCATGGGGTATTTAGTATAACATAGTTGACACAGTATGTGTGTGTGTGTGCGAGAGAGAGAAAGAGAGTGTATATGTGTGTGTGTCTGTTGTATGTAAGAATGTGTGTCTCAGAGTCTGTGTGTGAGTGAGAGGGTGAGTGGGTGTGTGAGAGAGATTAGATTCCCTACAGTGTGGAAACAGGCCCTTCGGCCCAACAAGTCCACACCAACCCCTCCGAAGAGTAATCCACCCAAACCCATTTCTCTCTGACTAATGCATCTAACACTATGGGCAATTTAGCATGGCCAATTCACCTGACCGGCACGTCTTTGGACTGTGGGAGGAAACCGGAGCACCCGGAGGAAACCCACGCAGACACATGGAGACTCCACACAGACAGTCACCCAAGGCTGGAATTGAACTGGGGTCCCTGGGGCTGTGAGGCAGCAGTGCTAACCGCTGAGCCACTTTGCCGCCCTAAGTGTGTGTTTGTGTGTGTGTGATTGAGAGTGCGTCCAAGTGTGAAAATGTAAATGTGTATGTGTGGACTACTTCTATCATTTAAATTATTTGGTGACAGAACTTTAAATATTATTAATATACAACATATTTGTGGTTTCCAGCGTCTGCAGTTCTTTGGTTTTTTTTGTTATAAATTTGCAGCTTTCCACATAATTTAGATTCATCAGTGTTGATTGGTTGTCTCTCTTTAAACTATCAGATATCCCAATCCTTAAGAAGACAGGAAGAATTTAAAAAACTTCTCCCTGAAATGTCCTCTGTAAATCATTGAAGGTTCTAGTCTGAGCAGAACTAGAATTGAAAATAAACTGCACTGAAGAGAAGCAGTCAGTTACTCTGCAATCATCAACAGGATGATCTTTTCAATTCTTCCACACTAAGCAGGACTTAAGCTCGCTCACTTGGATAAAACCCTCAGAATCTAATATATACTGGCTATGATTTAGGGTCAGGTTAAGGAAAGTTCCTAGGGGAGAGAATTACAGGTGGAATCACAGCCTCAAACACATAATAAATAGCTAACTGCTCCAAATAAGGAGTGATTTCAGGGGGCTGAAACAGATAGGAAAAATAAATCAGACATAAATATTAATCACACCCTCTGGAAAAAGGAATGAATTCTGGTAGAAATATAAATGTAGCAGGGAGGGAGCAGAGTGTTAACCCAACACAGTATAAGAGTTAGTCCTCGCGTTTACTGGAGCATTTCACAAAAAGAATTTGAAAGCAAATTAATAAAGATTGACACCTTCAGGTTAGAGGATTGTCACAGAGCCTTCTCAGAACAGTCCCTAGATAGCGATATGATGGTCATCCTCTTGAATACTCCCTCATTCCAGTAAAGAGTATTCAATCTCTTGTCACCCTAGAAACATCGATACCAAGGGGAGTTGCAGAGGGAGGTATTCCCTATGGCTTTTCGTAAGACCACATGAAATAAGGACAGGAGCACACCAGATAAACCAGTTAGGCCAGAACGTGCTGCCGAAATAACGATGGGTTTAACGGCACTCATTGTTATTAACATGCAAGATGATCAGCAGAACTGCAGTGAGGAAGAGACATGTGGTGAATTACGAATCGCTAAACTATTTGCTCCTTTCCGCTGCAGTTTGTCCTCAACCTCCTCACAAGGTTCAATAACATTAATTACCTGTTAAACCCACAGCACAAAGTTAGGACAAATATTCAGCAACATAAATGGTATTCTATCGAGAGCATTTGAGTTCCTGCCAAAAAAAGGAAGAATTGAAACCAAAGTTTAATTGAGCTTAGAGACACAATTAAACCTAAATCTTAAAAATGTGTTGCTGGAAAAGCGCAGCAGGTCAGGCAGCATCAAAGGAACAGGAGAATCGATGCTTCGGGCATAAGGCCTTCTTCAGGATTCTCCTGTTCCTTTGATGCTGCCTGACCTGCTGCGCTTTTCCAGCAACACATTTTTAAACTCTGATCACCAGCATCTGCAGTCCTCCTAATTAAATCTAAATGTCAATTTTTAAAATTCTATTGTTACTTTTCCTGTCTTGCCACATTAAATCATTTTTTGCCCTCTGATTTGTCATTCTGAAGCTGATTTGACTCTGATTCACCCTTTCTCTTAATCCTAGGGAACATATTGGTTAAAGGTTTGACTGATGAGCTCCTCATTAAATAACTCACTGTGCCATTAGAATGGATATTTCCAATACTTAACCGTGAAAAATGTTTTCGAGTTGAAAGGAGTAATGAGGCAAACCAACAGTGACAATCCATCGGAATGGTAGAATGGTCTCAGCTGTCCATTTCAATTATTTACAGTCGGAATACTCACAGGATTTTAGACTTACAAGATTTCGAGCATTACGTGGTGCATGAGGCAGACAAAGTGTAGCCTTGGGTCTGTGCCCATGACCAGTCTCTCCTGGATCAGGTGAGGAGTGCATTGCCAGAAGATTTCTCTCCTCATCAAGCATGGCTGACCAGGAAACTCTCCCACTTTTACAACTCCCACTGGAGTAACACAAGGATTTTCTCTTTCACCATGGTTTGAGCATGTTATGGAATGCACCTTCCCGAGAGTCCTGAAATGAGAGTCAACCCCAGAGAAGGCTCAGAGACAGGGACACCAAACACTGTGCCACAAAGCCTCCTTGACAACCAGGACCAGAAATGTTCAATTTTGGTTCATTTGCATTCCTCTTACATCATGGGACACAGAATGAGTCTATTTGGGCCATCTGATCTGCAAGAGTTGCAAATGTTCTGCCCTTCCCCATGACCCACTCCATTCTTGCATCCGCAGTTACAATGGAAACTAGCCAGAACATAGAACATAGAACATAGAACAATACAGCACAGAACAGGCCCTTCGGCCCACGATGTTGTGCCGAACATTTGTCCTAGCTTAAGCACCTATCCATGTACCTATCCAATTGCCGCTTAAAGGTCACCAATGATTCTGACTCTGCCACTCCCACAGGCAGCGCATTCCATGCCCCCACCACTCTCTGGGTAAAGAAGCTACCCCTGACATCCCCCCTATACCTTCCACCCTTCACCTTAAATTTAAGTCCCCTTGTAACACTCTGTTGTCCCGGGGAAAAAGTCTCTGACTGTCTACTCTATCTATTCCCCTGATCATCTTATAAACCTCTATCAAGTCACCCTCATCCTTCGCCGTTCCAATGAGAAAAGGCCTAGCACTCTCAACCTATCCTCATATGACCTATTCTCCATTCCAGGCAACATCCTGGTAAATCTCCTCTGCACCCTCTCCAAAGCTTCCACATCTTTCCTAAAGTGAGGCGACCAGAACTGCACACAGTACTCCAAATGTGGCCTTACCAAGGTCCTGTACAGCTGCAACATCACCTCACGACTCTTGAATTCAATCCCTCTGCTAATGCACCATAGGCCTTCTTACAAGCTCTATCCACCTGAGTGGCAACTTTCAAAGATCTATGAACATAGGCCCCAAGATCCCTCTGCTCCTCCACCTGACTAAGAACCCTACCGTTAATCCTGTATTCCGCATTCTTATTTGTCCTTCCAAAATGGACAACCTCACACTTGACAGGGTTGAACTCTATCTGCCACTCCTCAGCCCAGCTCTGCATCATATCTAAGTCCCTTTGCAGCTGACAACAGCCCTCCTCACTATCCACAACTTCACCAATCTTCGTATTGTCTGCAAATTTACTGACTCACCCTTCGACTCCCTCTTTCAAGTCATTAATAAAAATTACAAACAGCAGAGGACCCAGAACTGATCCCTGCGGAACTCCACTTGTAACTGGACTGAATATTTACCATCTCCCACCATTCTCTGACTTTGAGCGGTTAGCTAGTTCTCTATCCAACTGGCCAAATTTCCCACTATCCCATGCCTCCTGACTTTCCACATAAGCCTACCATGGGGAACCTTATCAAATGCCTTACTAAAATCCATGTACACTACATCCACTGCTCTACCCTCATCCACATGCTTGGTCACCTCCTCAAAGAATTCAATAAGACTTGTAAGACAAGACCTACCCCTCACAAATCCGTGCTGGCTGTCTCTAATCAAGCAGTGTCTTTCCAGATACTTATAAATCCTATCCCTCAGTACCCTTTCCATTACTTTGCCTACCACTGAAGTAAGACTAACTGGCCTGTAATTCCTGGGGTTATCCCTATTCCCTTTTTTGAACAGGGGCACAACATTCACCACTCTCCAGTCTCCTGGCACCACCCCCATCGACAGTGAAGACGAAAAGATCATTGCCAACAGTTCTGCAATTTCCTCTCTTACTTCCCACATAATCCTAGGATATATCCCGTCAGGCCCAGGGGACATGTCTATCCTCAACTTTTTCAAAATGCCCAACACATCTTCCTTCCTAACAAATATCTCCTCTAGCTTACCAGTCTGTTTCATAGTCTCCTCTTCAACAATACGGTCCCTCTTATTTGTAAATACTGAAGAAAAGTACTCATTCAAGACCTCTCCTATCTCTTCTGATTCAATACACAGTCTCCCACTACCGTCCTTGATCGGACCTACCCTCGTTCTCATCATTCTCATGTTTCTCACATATGCATAAAAAGTCTTGGGGTTATCCTTGATCCTACCCGCCAAAGATTTTTCATTCCCTCTCTGAGCTCTCCTCATCCCTTTCTTCAGCTCCCTCCTGACTATCCTGTATCCCTCCAACGCTCTGTCTGAACCTTGTTTCCTCAACCTTATGTAAGCCTCCTTCTTCCTCCTTACAAGACATTCAACCTCCCTCATCAACCAAGGTTCCCTCACACGACCATCTCTTTCCTGCCTGACAAGTACATACATATCAAGGACACGTCGTATCTGTTCCTTGAAAAAGTTCCACATTTCAATGACATCCATCCCTGACAGCCTACGCTCCCAACTTATGCTCCTCAGATCCTGTCTTGCAGCATCGTATTTACCCTTCCCCCAATTGTAAAATCTGCCCTGTTGCACGCACTTATCTCTCTCCATAACCAAGGTGAAAGTCACAGAATTGTGGTCACCATCACCAAAATGCTCACCCACTAACAAGCCCATCACTTGTCCCGGTTCGTTACCAAGTACCAAATCCAATATGGCCTCCCCTCTGGTCGGACAATCTACATTCTGAGTTAGAAAAGCTTCCTGGACATACTGCACAAACACTGCCCCATCCAATCTACTTGATCTAAAGAGCTTCCAATCAATATTTGGGAAATTGAAATCGCCCATGACTACTACCCTGTGGCTTCTGCATCTTTCCAAAATCTGTTTCCCAATCTGTTTCTCCACATCTCTGCTGCTATTGGGGGGGCCTATAGTAAACACCCAAGAAGATGACTGCTCCTTTCCAAATTCTGACTTCAGCCCATACTACCTCCAAAGGCAGATCCCCCTCGAACTGCCTTTCTGCAGCCATTATACCATTTCTAATTAACAATGCCACCCCCCCTCCTTTTTTACCACCCACCCTAATTTTACTGAAACATCTGTAACCAGGAACCTCCAACAACCATTCCTGTCCCTCTTCTATCCACATTTCCATGATGGCCACAACATCATAGTTGAAAATGTGTTGCTGGTCAAAGCACAGCAGGCCAGGCAGCATCTCAGGAATAGAGAATTCGACGTTTCGAGCATAAGCCCTTCATCAGGATGAAGGGCTTATGCTCGAAACGTCGAATTCTCTATTCCTGAGATGCTGCCTGGCCTGCTGTGCTTTGACCAGCAACACATTTTCAGCTGTGATCTCCAGCATCTGCAGACCTCATTTTTTACACAACATCGTAGTCCCAAATACCAATCCGCGCCTTAAGTTCACCCACCTTATTTCTGATACTCCTTGCGTGAAGTATATACACTTGAGCCCATCTCTGTGAGCGCAAGTATTCCCTATCAGTGCTACCTTCTCCACAGCCTCCCTACATTCTTGGACATCCTGAAAAACAGCTAACCTACTTGCTGGACTACAAGTCCAGATCCCATCCCCCTGCCAAATTAGTTTAAACCCCCTCAAAGAGTGATAGCAAACCTACCCCCCAGGATATTGGTGCCCTTCTGGTTCAGGTGCAACCTGTCCTGCTTGTACAGGTCCCACCTTACCCAGAATGCAGTCCAATTGTCCAAATACCTGAAGCCCTCCCTCCTACACCATCCTTGCAGCCATGTGTTCAACTGCACTCTCTCCCTATTCCTTGCCTCACTGTCACATGGCACCGGCAACAACCCAGAGATGACGACTCTGTCCATCCTAGCTTTTAGCTTCCAGCCTAACTCCCTGAGCTCTTGCATGACCTCCCCACCCCTCTCCCTACCTATGTCGTTGGTGCCAATGTGCACCACGACTTCTGGTTGCACACCCTTCCCCCTTAAGGATTCTGAAGACACGGTCCGAGACGTCTTGGACCCTGGCACCCAGGAGGCAACAAACCATCCAAGAGTCTCGCCCATGTCCACAGAACCGCCTGTCTGTCCCTCTAACTATAGAGTCTCCTATAACTAGCGCTCTCCTCCTCTCCCCCTTTCCCTTCTGGGCCTCAGAGCCGGACCTCGTGCCAGAGACCTGGTCACTGCCGCTTACCCCTGAAGTTATGGGGATGGAGAGTCAACCTGAAATGTTCCTTCTGTTTCTCTCTCCAAGGATTCGGCTAGTCCTTTTGAACTTACATCAGGAAAAGAAATTGGCTATCCTTACCTAGTCTGGCCTGTATTTATCTCCAGATTCACAGCATTATGGTTGACTCTTAACTGCCCTCTGAAATGGGGCAGTGAGCCACTCCATTTTCAAGGCAACTGGGAATAGGCAACAAATGGGCAAGCAAGTCACTCAGTTCAATGATGACAATACGTGTTGGCCTGCATCCCGTGAACGAATTAATAAAAACACATGCCACATTAAAATGGTGACAATATTTTCTCTGTGTGCTCTAGACCAATACCATCCCCTTCTGTCACCACTTCATCTGAACGCTAAACACGACTGTGACTTCCTGTCGGAATTCATCATGAGCGGCACAGAATTCCGACAAAATTCAATTTATTTTCCTTGCTATTGATCATTCCCATCCATTCCATTTTGTAACAAATTATAAATTTCTAAATTTTCTCCAGAAATCAATGTGCAATAGGAAGCACAATACCTCAGCCACTAACCCAGTAACATTCTCCAAGAGCTCATTAGATGCAAGATTCCTTTCACAAGGCCCAGTTAGCTTGGATTTATTGTCAACAGATGGACGAGAACGACATCTTTTACAATAGATTCGAACTGTTTGGTGTCAAGCTAACAGGGTCATCCTCCTTTTTCAAGGAAGTGAAACGCACTCGCTAGCTTTTCATATAATTGTGTTATTTCCAATAACATTGTAAATTTTCTGATTTATGTCCACCTTGAGTTTATTAAATACCCAGGGGTTTACTGCCTAGATCTGACTCACAAGACCAGCTTGAGGTCAGCTTGTCTTTCTTCACTTACAAATACTTTCACGGGTACATTGATAGAACGGGTTTAAGTGGAGAAAAGGCTCCTTTGTCACCCCAACATCACTGGCACCCCACCTTCCACAAATATTGACACCCTGAATTATCACTGAAAAAAATGAGGTTTAGACTGATGTGTAGACAGAACTCTAACAGTTCCACAGACAGTTCAGAATAGCAGTTATAAGTCACTCCCAATCAGCATAGATCAAGTTCATTGCTGACAATCATTACCTGTGTCTCGAATTCACATACAACGCTCACCCCCTGGTTTTCATCTCCAGATTTGAAAACTTTCTTGCAATGGATTGATGATTAGCAGTTTAAAGTTTCCATCAGGTCAATCACCTCTACCACAGTCTCAGTTTCCTCACCCTTATGAGTTTAGGTTCTGAAGTTCTCTCTCTCTCTTCAAGGGGCTGTTGGCAACTGAAGCCTTCCATTGGATCTGTCCAAGATTGTAGATCAGTGAAGCCAGAGAACAGACAGGAACATGCTTGTGACTTAGAATGGGAGAGCTGCATGATTACTGGGCAGGGTACAGCAACGGTTTTCCATTGCCCTCAGTATCACAACTGGCAGAGCAATCTCCTGCTCTCCCGTCAGGCAGGATTGGAAATTATTAGTCGCTAATCAACCTGTTTGGCTACATTACTGATGCACCTTCCACAGCTAACCGGTCCTGAAGTGGGACATTAGCCAGGAGCTTTTGGCCTGGAGATAGAGAGTCTACTGACTGTGCAAGAAGACCACCTTTTCTTAAATGGTTTAGCTGGACAGGACAATCTTAATTTTCAGAATCATCTTTAGATTAGACTTACAGTGTGGAAACAGGCCCTTCGGCCCAACAAGTCCACACCGACCCGCCGAAGCGCAACCCACCCATACCCCTACATTTACCCCTTACCTAACACTACGGGCAATTTAGCTTAGCCAATTCACCTGACCCGCACATCTTTGGACTGTGGGAGGAAACCGGAGCACCCGGAGGAAACCCACGCAGACACGGGGAGAACGTGCAAACTCCACACAGTCAGTCGCCTGAGTCGGGAATTGAACCCGGGTCTACAGGCGCTGTGAGGCAGCAGTGCTAACCACTGTGCCACCGTGCCGCCCACCCACTGTGCCACCGTGCCGCCCACACTGCTCCCTTATTATCCAAATCTTATCTAAAACTGAACATCTGGTGAAAAAATAAAGTGCTTGCATAAAAATATCAATTATAATCTATGGAAAATTTACATTTTCTCACAGAATCCCTACAGTGCAGAAGCAGGCCATTCAGCCCATCAAGTCCTCCAAAGAGCATCCCACCCAATATTCCCCACAGCTAATCCACCTAGTTTGCACATCTCTGCACACGATGGACAATTTAGCATGGGCTATGCCACCCTAACCTGCACATTTTTGGGAGCTCACGCAGACACGGGGAGATTGTGCAAATTCCATACAGACAGTCACCCGAGGGTGGACTCAAACCCAGGTCTTTGGCGCTGTGAGGCAGCCGGGCTAACCACTGAGCCACCGTGCCAACCTCCACTTTAAGTTTCAACGAAAACACTATTTTAAAAATCAGTCTCATCTTCAATTGACCTGAAGGCCTAACCAAGGACAATTAGGAAGCAAGGCACAGCAGTCCCATCTCATTGTGTTGGAAGGAGTTTCAGTAACAAAAGAAGTCTGCTTTAGCAGCAGAACAATACTTTGCTACACGATGTAATATTCCTATAATTAGAAACTGTTATTAATTAACCTGCCAGGACCATTGCTATAGGAGGTCTGCCACATAAAGAGTAAACAAAACCTTGTTTCTGGAATAATAAATACATTTAGCATATGTTCAGGCATGTATATATCTCAAGACTCCAAAACGATCTTCACTGAAGTTAATATTGCCTCTGTCATACCCAATCTAGCATTTTGCTGTGAGCGCTTTGTCGAATCCATTCCTAAACTTTTTTTGGAGTCTCTTCACCTAAGGCAGGATTAAAATTGGTCATTAGCGCTCTCTGACAGAAAATAATGATGAACCATTGGTTCACAAACTGAAGGAGTGAAAAGAGAGACTTGCATTTAGATAGTATTTTCCATGACCATGCAACATCTCAGACTGGGTTACAGCTAATGAAGTACTTCTGATGTAAAGTCACTGTCAGAAACACTGCAGCTAACTTGTGCACAGCTAGCTCCCACAAACAGCAATGTGATCATCATCAGATAATTTGTATTTTTTGCACTGATGATTGAGGGGTAAATGGTGGCCGCGATAATGGAGATTACTTGCCTGCTCTGCGCTGAACTTGGTATGGGATGAGATTGAGATTACAATTAGGGCCTCAGTTTAAGATCTCATCTGAAAGATAGCATCTCCAACAGGCAGCAGTTACTAAGCACTGCATCATTCAGGGCCTGGGAAGCTCCAAGGAGTTTATGATTTGGACTGCATGCTCAAGTCATTAACCTTTATTATGGATCAGACCAGACCCCCTCTAAGAAGGTAGCCTAGACCTTAATTGTTTCTTATTTTAAAGGCAATTGTGAAGTGCAATTTTCTAGATGCAATGTGACTGGTCAAACTACTCAATGGTAAACATAGCACAATTTATTTATAGACTATAGTTAAAATATAACCACAGAGAGAAGAATTTTGAATAACTTAACGATTGGAAAACTCAACAGAATAATAGATACAGTAATAATTATTAATTGACTGTTCCAATGTAGCAACATCCCATCAACACACCCCCCTTGTGGAAAGGAAAATTCAGAAAAATACATTTGTCTGACAAGTAACCTAGCAGCAGAGAGAAACCCCAGCTTCTAATTGTAACCAAGTGAGGGAAAAGAGAGTTTCCACAACATCAAACCCACAACAGCAACTGCTTAAAACTAAATCTAAAACTAAAGAAAAACTAAAAACCCTGGTCTGTGAGAGCTGGCCACACCCAGCCAGGCTACCTCTATTGTTCCAACTTAAAAACCCCAAAGCCTCACAAATTGTTAACTCTAGTGATTTTAGTAGACTGCTTGCTACCTCTACCTTACAACCTCTCTTCAGAAAGAACCAGGACAAAATAACCTTTTAAAGCCACAGCATTGTCATAACCTTCTTGCCGACAGTCAGGACATTACTTTGAATCATCCTACAGTGTGGAAACAGGCCCTTTGGCCCAACAAGTCCACACCGACCCTCCAAAGAGCAACCCACCCAGATCCATTGCTCTACATTTTACCCCAGACTTATGCACCTAACCTACACATTCCTGATTACGATGGGCAAATTAGCCAATTCATCTAATTGGATTTGGATTGTGGGAGGAAACCAGAGCATCCAGAGGAAACCCACGCAGACGCAGGGAGAATGCGCAAACTCCACACACACAGTCGCCCAAGGCAGGAATCAAACCTGGGTCCCTGGCACTGTGAGACAGCCGTGCTAACCACTGAGCCACCGTGCCTCCCCATATTATCTGACGACCTCTTCACAACAGCCTAATATCATATCCATCAGGGACATGGTGATACAGGCAGGATTCCTTCATCCTGCCCCTCGGTACCAATGATGAGTACTGGGCATTACTACCTGGAGACAGACAATGGGAGAAAATATTTTCCACAAGGAAAGTTCACCCACTGGAACAAAAACATGCAACATCTTGATGTGCAGGAGAATCTTGGGGTTCAAGTCCCTAGCTCCCTGAAAGTGCCCTTGCAAGTGGATTGGGTGGTATAGAAGGTGTATGGTCTTTGCTGGTTGGGGAATCGAGAACAAGAGTCAGGATGTCATGTTACAGCTTTATTATACTTCGGTTTGGCCATACTTAGAGTATTGCATTCAATTCTAGTCAGCACATTATAGGAAGGATATGGAGGCTTTAGAGAGGATTCAGAAGAGCCTTACCGTATGCTGCCAGGATTAGAGAGTATGAGGTATAAGGAGAGGCTAGAAAAACTTGTTTTCTCTGGAGCAGCAGAGGCTGAGGGGGGACAGTTAGAATTTCAGAATTAGAATCCCTACAGTGTGGAAACAGGAAGTTAATAAAATTATGAGATGAGTAGAAAGGAGTTGACGATTAGTATATTTTCCCCAGAGTTGAAATGTCTAAAGCTAGGGCGCAGGCACTTAAGGTGAGAGGAGTAAAGTTCAAAGGAGATCTGAAGGGGAAGTTTTTTACACAGAGAGTGGTAGGATTCTGGAACACACTGCCAGGGGTGGTGGAGGCTGATACGATAAGGGAATTTAAGAGACTTTCAGATAAACACATGAATATGCAAGAAATGGAGGGATATGGACCAAGGGCAGGCAGAAGGGATTAGTTTAATTTGGTGTCATGTTCAGCACAACACTGTGGGTCGAAGGGCTTGTTCCTGTGCTGTACGGTCTTATGTTCTATAACCTATCTTTTGTAGAAATTGTTCTGATGGTTTAGCCACATGAAACTGACCACTGTGTAACTGAATGTTGCAGTAAATTGTGAAGGAATCAAATAATATCATTCTGTACAATCTGTGAGGAACTGCGCCTTTTCTGCCATTCTTCACTTCTCTCATGATGAGGTTTATTCAGTCCATGGGTTGAGAACTGCCCCTGGACTCTGCTAATGCAACAGTGCAGATAACCACTTGGCTTTGAGAGTGGCGTATAGCCTGTGTCTGAGTTGTCCGCACGGTCTATGTATAAAGCACTGAGCTATTCCTCTTTCCAGGACAGTGAAAATAGACACCATTTGGAAGGAACAGATTCCTGTCAGCAGCAGGTTTAAACATCAATACTAGAACAGGAGTAGGCCATTCAGCCCTTCAAGCCTATTCCACCAGTTTATATGGTAATGGCTGATCATCCAAATCAGTAACCTATTCCCACTTTCTCCCCTGACCATTTGACTCCTTTAGCTCCAAGAAATATGTCTAAATCCTTGAAAACACCCAATGATTTAGGCTCAGTCACTTTCTGTGGCAGAGAACCTTCTGACTCAAAGATAAAAAGAGGGATCAGTCTGAAACTTCCTTCAACAGCTTTCCACAAACCCTCACGCTCAGCCTCGAAGCTGAAGATTCATCAAGTTCTTGTCACAAGTTTTAAAAGTGGAGTACTTTTGGAACTTAGGGTAAAAGATTAAAGGACTCCACACTGTATGAGCCACTTTTCCCTCTGTCATGAATTGCCTTGCCTTGCACTCAGGTAGCTATCCAGCAGCTCACCTGGGGAGTGAAGCTAATGAGGTAGAATTGATAATCATCCTCCAGACTTGTACTTGTGACCTTCGGCACCAGGTTGGACATGGAACATATCAACAACTTGAGCTGTCAGCTTACTGGTCAGACTCGCAGAGTATACTTTTTGCACTCATCATCCAATAAACAATTGAAAGGTGTGTACAATTCTTCCGCACAATCACTGTAAAGCATTTGGTGGGATCATCCAAAATTATAATCAGTGTGTACACAACCCTTAGCATGTGACCAAAACCAGGCAGTAAATTCATCCAATTTCCAAAATCCATTGTGCTCTTGCCAACATTATATCTCTTGATTGCAATTGATTTTGATGTATGGATTATTTAAATGCACCCAATACAGTCCTTAGCATTTCCACAGTCTTCTAACATAATTCATTACGTTATATGACATGAAGTATTTTGTTTGTAATATGAACCCATTTCATTTGCATAAATCCATTCACTTGTTTGAGATTTATTGCCTCAGAACAGTCTATTTTCAAAATGCATTGCCTTTCACATTTTCCCATTATTCTCATATATCTGCAGCCCCTAAGAGATCTGGAAATGTAATGGGGATTGCTCTGGTCACTCTGTGCTGTGTTGTCAGGGCTACGGTCAAAAATAGCAAGATACTCCAGCAGCAGGTGGCGATAGTGAGCGAGGGCACTGAGCAGGGGAGCTCAAGCAGTCGAACAGACCCTCTCTGGAGGACAGTGCTTTCAGGGAATCTACTTTGGTGTCATTGCACGTGGAGGAAACTGGTGAGAGTCTGCCCGTGTGTGTTCCCTCAATACTACAGAGGAAGGAAGCAACACTTTTGATTGGATATTCTTCCCATCGATGGGTAGGGACATGGATAGGTTTGTGGAAAGGTTGGTATGCCCAATGGTCTGAGGATTGAAGACTGGATTAAGGACAAACAGGTATCCAGGCCCTCAGAGTTAGCAGGCAACGTTTATGATTAAACAACTCTGCGGGGAAAACCAGTCAGGAAATACCAGGAAGAGGAGAATGTTCAAAGATACCAACAGTGGATCTTTGAGGTGCTTGACAATTTTTTGGGGACAGCACTAGCCAGTCACAGCTACAGCGGAGGTTTTAGGAGGACCTGGTATCCATATACCCAAACCCGATAAGGTTGTTCAAATGCATCATTCCTCATGGATCTAGCTTCAAAATGACACAGGGAAGTCAGCTGGAAGACCTAATCGTGGAAACAGTGATGGATGGAAACCAGTGAATGGAGTTGAAGATGCCTACGAGTGACAAAACCCAGTTGTCACAGGATCACATCAACCAGATCATGAGGAAGATTGGGCTCCTAATACCAGGGAAGTGGCTACCATCAGGGAGGTGACTGTTGGCATGGATGCAGACCTCAGTCTAAAGAGGCAATTGGAACAAATTGCTGTACAGCAAGTACAGACCCAGTCCTTGCTGTCCTGTCGCTATGGAGACCAATCCTGTCCAAAGATGCTCTAAAGAGATGTTGGAATTAGGATAGGACCAGACATTTCAATTGAGAAGTGCCCTCGGCAATCCCAGCCTCCACTGCTGTGAGGCTTTGAGATCCCATCCAGTGCACCAGCCTTTCCTTCTTACCATGCTTTACACTACTTCAGACTCCCACAGAGAGCCAGGAAGGAACTGAGATTCTCAGCCTTATGTAGAGTGAGAAGAATTTGGACTACAAGAAAGTGTGAAATTTGGCAAGGTAGAAGCATTGTGTCTCATTGACACAGGAATGGAAGTGTCGAGAATTACTTTCCAGCTTTTCCATGACCAGCTTGCTGAGGGTTATGACCTGATTGAGATATTTTCCTTCATCCCAGTCTCTGTTTCACAGGGGTCAGACATCCCTATTGTGGCTACATCGAGCTCTCCCTATCTGTCCTTTGCCATAGCCTGATCTTTCTGATGGTTCATGACCCAATCGATACACCAGTGAAAGTAAAGAAGTTGAGATGCTCATTTTGTTGAAGATCAAATGCATGAAGAGATATTCAGTTTCCTTAGAAAGTATGGGTGGTGACTGCTGTGTGCAACTCATTGCAGGATTGGCACACAGGGAGTCATTGACCTTGCTCCATGCATTCACAGTGTATCAGACCATATAAGACTCCAGCAAGTAATCACATTGTTCCTTAACCTGCCTACATCATCATTGTTCTTGAAGGCTCATGTCAGCCACTCTTAATTGGTCAACATCTGGCCCAGCTATAGAGACTCGCATTATGTGGAGCAGCTCTTACTTCTATCAATAAACTGGCAAAATTATTAACTTATCTCATTTCAGTTTCTCTGTTACAACTGGAGTGAATCCTACTTGGTGTAACTTTGGGAACTGCTCTCACTACCGTGGGAGAAAAGAGTGGGATTCTCACACAGATCAGCAGCAAGAATGATTCTCTCCAACCCAGAACGCTCACGGGTGTTCCTGAACCTGCCACCATCATGGACAATGGACCAGCTGGAGGAGAAACCTCTAACTTCATTTCAAAGATGGATATTGGTGAGTTGGAGGAGACTCAGAGGAAGCAGCTGGTCTTCACTGCCACTGAGTACAAGACAACTTCAGTAAAGGTGAAGGTGACATTGGGTATTATCACCTAGTAAGCCACAGGATTATGACTAAAGATGGCCACCCAGTAAAGGTTTCTTACTGCCAGATCCCACCTTATCACTGGAAAGAGGTCAAACACGATTTGTGGAAGCCATTAGAGTGAGGTGCCGTCAGAGAGTTGTCAAGTCCATATGCCTATCTAATAGTTCCCATGAGGAACAAAGAGTGAGGATCAGTGTTGATGATGGGACACATAGTACAAAGACTCAAAGATGCTTCCTCCCTACTTAAAATTGAGGAAGTATTATAAGTTCTGTCAGGTAAAAAATGTTTTGGTAGTCTCGATGTGGCCCATGGTTATAACCAGCAACTTGTAACTGTGAAGTGACATATAGCTTTTAACTGTTATTTAGGGATAATTTAGATTAGAACTTTGGTTTTATTTATTTACAGGTTGAGCATGTTTCTGCCTGGGCCAGTACTTATTATCCTTCTGTAATTACCCAGATGGATGTTTAAGAGTCAACCACATTGCTGTGGGTCTGGAGTCACGTGTAGGCCAGACCAGGTAACGATGGCAGTTTCCTTCCCTAATGAACATTGGTGAATCAAATGGGTTTTTACAACTATTGATAATGGATTCACGGTCATCAATAGACTCTGAATTCCAGACTTCTTTAAATATTGAATTCAAATTCGAACATCCACCATGGTGAGATTCCAACATGGATCCTCAGGATGTGACCTGGCTCTCTGGATTCTGATGAAGGGCTTTTGCCCGAAATGTTGACTCTCCTGCTTCTCGGATGCTGCCTGATCTGCTGTGCTTTTCCAGCACCACACTCTTGACTCTCTGGATTAATAGTCCAGCGATAATACCACTAGGCAATCACATCTCTGCCCTTATAACTTTCATACAATGAGTTCTAATTAGTCAATCCCACTAACTTTTTGCCTGCCGTTTATAGGATCGATAGGACCATCCACAGGAGAACAAACTGCCTGAGAAAGGTACCTTGCTCTAAATAATCTGTTTAATTTTAATCATCCTTAGTTATGCTTTAACCACCCCAGCCACCAAGCGCAGTGGAGGCAGAGTATTTAAGTTCAATCTTCATTAGTCAGACAATTAAGATTTTTGAGTAAAGGGCAGAATGGTGGGCATATGGACTGTTAGATTAGCCATGATCCTCTTGAATGGTGGAGGAATCGAGGGGCTGAATGGCCTACTGTTGTTAAATCTCATGGTCTTCTTAAGGTTCTGGGTTTTCTCTCTCCTCAACATATACGTCCCCGTTTAAAGAGTATAGGATTTATTCCAATTGTAACAGAAAAACTTAAATGAGTGGATTTACTAATTTTTCAATTTCATTTACTGAAATTAATGAGTAACACACTTTGAGTGGATCAGTACATGGCTATGCTTAAAAATGATCAAAAGGTGCAATATCAAACACAACAGAATCCAATTTGTTTTATTCATTCACAGGATGAGGGCATTGCTGGCTAGGACAGCATTTATTGTCCTTCCCTGAGTTAGGGGTTAATCACATTGCTGTGGTCTGGAGTCACATGCAGGCCAGCAGCTTCCTTCCCTAAAGAGCATTAGTGAACCAGATAGGGTCTTCTGACAATCGGTTCATGGTCATCATTAAACTCTTCATTTAAGATACTTATTGAAGTCAAACTTCACCACCTACTGTGACAGGATTCCAAACCCTGGACATTACCTTGGTCAACAGTCGAGCAATTATACCACTAGGTTATCCCCTCCCTTTATACAATGAAATAACTCTTCAAGAACATCTAAGAACATCCAGGATTATCTAAGAATAGCTGAAAATGTGTTGCTGGTTAAAGCACAGCAGGTTAGGCAGCATCCAAGGAATAGGAAATTCAACGTTTCGGGCATAAGCCTTTCATCAGGAATGAGGAGAGTGTGCTTTTATCTTAGCCTGCTTGGCACACTCTCCTCATTCCTGATGAAGGGCTTATGCCCGAAACGTCGAATTTCCTATTCCTTGGATGCTGCCTAACCTGCTGTGCTTTAACCAGCAACACATTTTCAGCTGTGATCTCCAGCATCTGCAGACCTCATTTTTTATCTAAGAATAGGCAAGAGTAGAATTTACATCAGCATTTAAAGTAAAGTTTTACTATAAAATCTCAAGTAAGAAAGATATTTTCTCCTGATCCTTTCTGCTTTGCAAGTATGGTTTTAATCCTAGATATTGGTTCCTCTCATTTCATCATTTAACATTATCCCTTAATTATTTGGTGAAGATTTCTTTGTGAAGATGTAAGCTTTCATCTAACTGATTTATTTGTGATGTTTTATAATCTTACATGGACATTCAATTAATCTGTCCCTTATTTCTTCAATCTGAAAAGAATTCTTCATTAAGTGTTTATCACTAAAGAGTTCTCTGTCTGAGTGTTGTTGCATGCTAATTGTATTATTCCAATAAGGATCACTTACAGGTTGGTTTGACCCAGTATTACTCCAGCAATTAACATGAAAAAATACATAGGTGTGATGTTGCTACGTTTTTTCCTGGTCTGTCTTTCAGAGACTAAACTATTGTCTCTAACCTTTGTTGTCTGTGCTTAATTAGTTGCATTTGTGTTTTATCACCATGTCCCCCTTTAAGGTATGTTTTAATTTCAAACAGGACTCTTCTAGCATTTCTTGCCAGCTGCAACTGTGTCTTCAATTGTTCATACAGGTCTCACTGAAAGATAGGGAAATAGGAGATGCCCACAGTTTGATTCAACGGTATACTGTGCTGCCAGTGATCATTTCAGTGTCAGCTAAATTGAAGTATAGCAATGTATTTGGAAGGAGTTTTCAGACAGGCTTGATCCCAGCTCCTGACAGGATTATTCTGCTGAAATAACTGTACAGATACTGGTATCCTGTCACCAAATCACCCTTTATGTACATGTGCACAGTGCATGGGCACTGACCAGTCAGCTCAGAGCCAGTCCCTGGAATGAGGAGACTCTCTGATTTTATTAAACAATACACAGTTTACAAAATAGTTAACATTAACAGCTGTATACAACGAAACAGCAATTTTACAAAGGAGAGGGGCAGCAAAGCCAAGCCCCAACCCTACCGTTCAAACAACGTCGAATTCTCTATTCCTGAGATGCTGCCTGGCCTGCTGTGCTTTGACCAGCAACACATTTTCAGCTGTGATCTCCAGCATCTGCAGACCTCATTTTTTACTTCAGGAAATGAGGACACACCTCAAATCCCACTTTCAGTCATCACAGAACAGTAACAAATACATATAAGACAGTCCAGTTACATAAAGAACAGTGCACACAATACTGACCCCCAGCAAGCCACCCATCCATCCCACCTTCCGGCCACTCTAAGGCAGCCCGCCCCAAGCCCCTTCCGAATCTCGGTCCGCCCCACACTCCTGGTTCTTGGTCCACCCTGACACACCTTCCAACCACCTCCAGGACAATCCCCTGTTTATATCAGTCAGCCAGAGCTCCCTGATTGGGGTGTTAACGACAGCCAATCAGGGATCTCATAGTCAATGAGCTCTGCCTGGCCTTGGTTCCAATCATTACATTTATACCCCCCCCCAGCCTTAACACCAACCACCACTATTGGTTGGGGGCTGGTACACCTCACACAGCACCATCACACAAGCTTACATTGATAAAACATGAGAAAAATCTCAGTGTGCAAGTGCAATCCCACTAACAGCTCACAAAAAGAAAGTCGGGCTGACAGTTTTCCAGAACAACTTGTTGCTTTATGGCAGCAGCTCCACAGTAAATGGAAGGATAAAGTGGGAATATTGTCAGCTCACATTAAGCTGTGGCATTGAACTGTAAATAACCTGAATGCATTGAGTGTTGAGAATACAGGCAAATAGAAGGGTCCTGCCTTTGCTCAGTCCATGGCTTAAGAGCATCTCCCAGAGGTAGAAGGTGAGAATAACAAGACATTTCTCTTTAAAAATGTCTGGGCAATTTTAGCTCCAACCTTGCTCATGTAACCTTGCTGTAAGTTATTCAATTTATTCATTAATTCATGTGAATGAGTCTTTGGAGTAATATGAATTAAGCACCAATACATTCATGATCAATATCAGTCTGGGAATACAAGAGAAAGCTTTCCCTACCTCTGGGTTAGAAGTTAAAAATCACACAACACCAGGTTATGGTCCAACAGGTTTAATTGGAAGCATACTAGCTTTCGGAGCGACGCTCCTTCATCAGGTGATAGTGGAGGGCTCGATCGTAACACAGAATTTATTGCAAAAATTTACAGTGTGATGTAACTGAAATTATACATTAAAAAATTGATTGTCTATTAAGCCTTTCATCTGTTAGAATACGGTGATAGTTTCACTTCTTTCATGTGTAAATCACAAAACCCTTTTTTTTAAAGTTGCATTCTCGGGTTAGCTGTTAACAATGGTGATAGCTAGACAATATGTTGAAGGTGTTAGCCCCCTGTGTTCTCTGTCTATGACCTGATGTTTAGATTGATTCTAATATAAAAAGTGAGATAACAGAATTTTACATACATTCATGCAGTTTTTGAGCTCAGAGTTGTACATGAATGTATGCAGTTTTTGAGCAAAGATAACTTTGTACACCCCAGTCCAACACCGGCATCTCCAAATCTGGGTTGGAAGGTATTGATTCAAAGCCCACCTGCCCCAGACCTGTGTCCTGACCTGTCTTGGCCCTAGTGATATTATTGTTAGACCAATAACCCAGGGAATCTGGGGATGCGGGTTCTGGGGATATGGATTTGAATACTGCCATTCGAATTTGAATCCAATTTTTTAAAAGCTGTAATGAAAACCCTAACGGTAACCAGGAAATCACGGTCAATTGTCGGAAAACCTATTCTGGTTCACTAAAGCCCTTTAGAGAAGGAAACAGCCACCCTTACTTGGTCTGGTCTAGGTTGACTCACAACTGCCCTCTGGACAATTAGAGATGGACAATAAATGCTGACCCAGCCAGTGACACCTACTTTCCATGAATGAAAAAGAAAACAGGTTGGTTAAAAATCTCTACAGCAGAAAGTAAAAACTTAGCAAACACTTGGCTTTTGTTTCCAAACCCAGCAGTTGTTCTCCACACAATTAATTCAGGATGAACAAGGAATGGAGGTGATTGGAGGCCAATTATCTTAAAGTCCCTCAGTTGTTTCAGCTCTGGCTCAGGAATAGCACGTTTGCCTCCCAGTCACAAAATTGTGGGTTCAGTTCCCACTCCACTGGCTTGGACGCAAAATCGAGGCTGACACCCCCTTGGAGTAGGTGCAGTACCAAGGCAGTGCCACACTGCCAGAGGTGCCATCTTCCATGAGGCTTGAAACTGACACCCCATCTGCCCCCTCAGATGCATTTAAAAAATCTTGCTGTGCTATTCAAAGAGACTTGTGGATTCCACCCATGCCGTGACCAAATATTATTCCTTAATCAAAGTCAGATTATCTGAACATTTATCACATTGTAGTTTGCAGCAACTGCCTGGCCATATTTCCTACATTACAATAGATGACACTTCAACAAGTACTACATCACAGAAACAGACCCTTCAGTCCAACCAGTCCATGTCGAATCTAATCCTAAACTAAACTAGGCCCGGCTGCCTGCTTCTGTCCCATATCCCTCCAAACCTTTTCTATTCATGTACTTATCCAAAAGTCTTTTAAACACTGTAATTATACCCACATCTACCACTTCCTCAGGAAGCTTATTCCACATGCCAACCACTGTGTAAAAAACTTGCACTTTGTGTCTTTTTTAAATCTCTCTCACCTTAAAAATGTATGCCCTGCTCTTGAAATCCTCATCCTAAGGAAAAGATACTCACCCTTAATGCTATCAATACACAGAAGAACTAGATGTGGTAATGTGGAACGGAGAGATTCAGTGGATCTTTATTACAGCTCCTGGTATGTTACACTCACATGGATTTCCATGTCTGGGCTAAGACTAACCTATTCAGTTTCAAACAATTACACACTTTCATCAGCAGGTCCTGCTTCAAGTGATCCTGGTTAAGATGGATTTTGGACCCTCAGATCTAACGTCACATACCCTGATGGTATTGAGCAGATCTCCTAAAGGTATATCAATGTTGTAGCTGTGAGACATGGCACAAGTTGATTACCACGTGTAGAGCTTTGATAGGACATCAATTATGAGAAAGTGAGGACTGCAAATGCTGGAGATCAGAGCTGAAAATGTATTGCTGGAAAAGCGCAGCACGTCAGGCAGCATCCAAGGAGCAGAAGAATCGATGTTTCGGGCAAGACCCCTTCTTCACGGATGAGGAAGGGCTCATGACTGAAACGTCGATTCTCCTGCTCCTTGGATGCTGCCTGATCTGCGCTTTTCCAGCAACACATTTTCAGCTAGGACATCAATTAACATGTTATTGAAATTTACCCAGTGATCTAACAAATATGCTTGATGCATTGTCAAAAAGCAAAGGGAATAGTAAGGTTACACAGGTGGATCGCTGCTGACCTTCAGGTGGAATAGACTGAAGTGCAGCAATTATAGCACAGTTCACTATCAGTATATAGATACACCAGATGAATGAATGAAAATTGGCACTAGGAACTCTGCTCCTGGTTGTAACTGGCTGACTCCTATTGGAAGGGTGTATGTAAATTGTGGCAGCAAGGAAATTTGTTGCATCACATCAAATCATGTCATAAAACAGTCCCAGTTAGAAAAGCAAGAACAGAAATTGCTGGAAAAACTCATGTCTGGCAGCAAATGAGGAGAGAAATCAGAGTTAGTGTTTCAGGTTCACTGACTCTTCCTATGAAGGGTCTGAGGAAGGGTCACTGGACCCGAAATGCGAACTGTGATTTCTCTCCTCAGCTGCTACCAGACCTGCTGAGCTTTCCTCGCAAATTGCTTTTCTTTCTGATTTCCAGTAGCTACATTTCTCTCGGATTTTATCCAATCAGACAAAGGCCTGCTTGTTTCCAGGGCAGGCTACAGAGTGAAATTCCAAACAGGTTTCGTTGAAGAAATGAATTCAGGGAAGATTCCAAAAGACAATTACCCATTTGTTCAGCATGCAGATTCTTTATGTTAAAATAACCATTCAGGGTACTTACAATTGAGCTCCAGCATGTGAAATATGGGATCATTGCGCTCCAGTAATTATAAATCCTACAGAGCTCCACGACAGACATTACAGTAGTAATCCAGAATCTCGCACTAATGCTCTGGGGACATGGAGTTCAAATCACGCCCAAGCAGATGGAAAAATTTGAACTCAATAAATATCAGGAATGAAATGTTAGCCTAATGCCAACATAACCACTGTTAAACATGCCAATTGTTGTAAAAACCCATCTGGTTCGCAAATGCCCTTTAGAGATGGAAATCGACCATCATGACCTGGCCTGGCCTACATGTGACTCCAGACCTACAGCAATATGATTGACCTTAAATGTCCTCTTGACAATTAGGGGTGGGCAATAAATGCCGGCCCAGCCAGCAATGAACACAGCCCACGAAGAGTTCTTTTCAAAATGTATCAATTTCCGCTAGATCAGTCGAGGAAAGCACCATTCCTGTCAGAACGAGTTCTTGAAAAGACTGGGAAAGAAAATGATTTCCTTCGAGAATAATTAGCAATTCCAAATAGTGCAATTGCAAAACAACTAACGTTGCACCTCTTTAAAACATCAAAGAAAATTTACCGAAGGAAGTGACATTTATTCAAGTAAGCTGAACTGCTGAAATAATCAAAGAGGAGAATTGCAAGTCCCACACTGAACATTTCAAATGGATATCTGTAAAGATAACAGATGTTTAAAGACTCTCCATGTTTTGTGTAACTTTACCTAATGGGATTGGTGACATCATGGCTGGGAAATGATCGCACCTCCGCTGAACTTAGAAATTACTAACTCTGCTTTTACTCAAACACAGGTCAACGATTCGCCAAATCATTTGGATGTAGGATCTAATTAACATTCAGATTCTGGATAGCTTGTCTCTGTAATTAATTAATCCAACTGCTTCCTGGGACATCAGATTGTGTCCCTCCATGGTCTAACTTGTACACTGATAGTAATTTTCATTGTTGGAGACACTGGGCTTGAGATTGCTGGGACTATTATCTCTGACGCAGCCTTTTGTTTTAAGGTTTCAAAAGAGAAAATGATCGCAAAGGAATAAATGAATAAGTCAAGGTGTAAACAGGAATGATTAACCTGTTAATAACAGGTTAAAATCAACTAGGTAAAAACAATGACTGCAGATACTGAAAACCAGATTCTGGATTAGTGGTGCTGGAAGAGCACAGCAGTTCAGGCAGCATCCAACGAGCAGCGAAATCGACGTTTCGGGCAAAAGCCCTTCATCAGGAATACAGGCAGAGAGCCTGAAGTGTAGAGAGATAAGTGAGAGGAGGGTGTGGGTGGGGAGAAAGTAGCATAGAGTACAATAGGTGAGTGGGGGAGGGGATGAAGGTGAAAGATCGTGGGGGGGGGGGGTGGGGGCAGAGGGTGGACTGGATAGGTGGAAAAGAAGATAGGCAGGCAAGACAAGTCATGGGGACAGTGCTGAGCTGGAAGTTTGGAACGAGGATGAGGTGGGGGAAGGGGAAATGAGGAAACTGTTGAAGTCCACATTGATGCCCTGGGGTTGAAGTGTTCTGAGGCAGAAGATGAGGCATTCTTCCTCCAGGCGTCTGGTGGTGAGGGATCGGACCTCCATGTCCTCAGCAGAGTGGGGAGGGGGGAGTTGAAATGTCTCCGCCTCCTAGCAGAGCGCCTTCCACCAAGAGAAATTTGGTGACCTGTCCATCCCTAAACGCAGCTACCAAAAATACAATTGGAGCAGACATAATTGTTAAAATGTTGGATTGATGCATCCACTCCGACCTCTGTCGCCAACCTGCTTCACCATATATGCCAACATATTCTGCATCTTTGATTACAAAATGGATATAAAGAAGTCATGATTTGGAGATGCCGGTGTTGGACTGGGGTGTACAAAGGTGAAAATCACTCAACACCAGGTTATAGTCCAACAGGTTTAATTGGAAGCACTAGTAGCATTCAGAGCCATGCTCCTTCATCATGTGGTTGTGGAGTACACTATTGTAAGACATAGAATGTTTCGTAAAAGTTTAGTGCGATGGAACTGAAATTATACACTGAAAAATACCTTGTTTGTTGAGTCTCTCATCTGTTAGAGTGACCATGTTATTTTCTCTTATTTGTTAAAAATGTTTTGCAATTTTCATGTGAAAGAAGAGAAACTAACATGGTCACTCTAACAGATGAGAGACTCAACAAACAATCAAGGTATTTTTCAGTGTATAATTTCAGTTCCTCTCACAACTGCACACACACACACACACACACACACCATGGGTGCAGGGGAAAAAATAAGCACTACTGCAGTTAGGTGGTAGTATGGGGGTTAAAAAAAAAGAACAGAAGTGTCTTCCTGGTGGTGGAAATTAAAAAAAAGAAAAAAAAAGGGGTATGGTCACAAAAGAAAAAAAGTATAATTTCAGTTCCATCACACTGTAAACTTTTACAAAACATTCTGTCTTACAATAGTGTACTCCACAACCACTTGATGAAGGAGCATGGCTCCGAATGCTACTAGTACTTCCAATTAAACCTGTTGGACTATAACCGGGTGTTGTGTGAGTTTTAATGATATAAAGAATGGTATTCATCCCCATCTAATCCCATTTCAACCACTAGTGGACATAGGTCTTTAAGTAAAAGGGGGTCAGTTTAAAGAAGATGAGAGAAGCAGGGTGTTTTTACAGAGTGTTAAGTGCCTGTAATGTGCTGCCAGAGGTAGTGGAGGAGGGGGATACAGTAACAGCTTGACAGACATACGAATAGGCAGGGAATAGAGGGATATAGACAGTATAGAGGTAAAAGGATTTTAGTCTGGATAAGCATTATGTATCAACAGTCTTCATGGGCTGAAGGGACTGTATTTTTCCTGTGCCCATACTGTTCTTTGTTCATCCATTGAGAAATGAATGTATCATACTCCCAACTATATACGATTAACTCTGAACTGATTTTCACCATCTCTCACTGAATGTGAGCCTTTTATGCTAACTGCTAATTCATCCCTTGCATATTGAAAACCTTTCTTTCATTGTAATTTTAAACCAATCTGTTTCCTTGCCATCATGGCTCAATTTAAAATACTCTACCGCATTCAAAATGTTAATTCTGTAAAAGGAAAGAAATTGTTCTCCAGTTTCAGTGAAATTGTTAAAACACAGATTATATTTTTATTTGGCATCATCTTCCATCTGATAGTGTCTTTGTCAAGGCTGCTCAGAGGTTATACATTTGGCAAATTGTATATCTGTATGTTTAATCAAAAGGTATGATCAGTTTCTTTAAAAAAAATAAACTCTCCATCCAATGAGTTTTGAGAAAATTTGTAGCTCAGGTTGAGGTTCTGGATGTAGGTTTGCTCGCTGAGCTGAAAGGTTCATTTTCAGACATTTCGTCACAATACTAGGTAACATCATTAGTGTACCTCCTCATGAAGCGGTGGTGGTGTAGCCTGCTTTCTATTTATATGTTTGAGTTTCCTAAGGTTGGGTGATGTCATTTCCTGCAGTGACATCATTTCCTATAGTGATGTCATTTCCTGTTCATTTTCTCAGGAGTGGTAAATGGGATCCAAGCCACTGTGTTTGTTGATAAGATTTCCGGCTAGAATGTCATTTTGTAGGAATTCTGGTGAGAGTCTCTGTTTGGCTCGTCAGAAGATGGGTGCGTTATCCCAGTTGCAATGAGACATCGCCATCCAATACATAACCTTCTGTGTGCAGAAATGTGAAATTAGATACAATGGACTTCTAACTAAAATGTCACTTTCTTACAATTCTCAAAAGTACTGAACATTGTTTGATTGCAAACAAACAAGAGAAATTGCTGGAGAAACTCAGCAGGTCTGTCAGCCTCTGGGGAGAGAAGAAGCAGAAATTGGAGTCCTGTGACCATCCTTCAGAATTATAACTCCTCCTAGTTCTGAAAAAGGGTCACTAAATTTGACGTTGACTCTCTTTACAGACGCTGTCAGGCCCACTGAGTTTCTCCAGCAATTTTGGTTTCTCTTTGTTTCATTGAACAATAAAACAAAAACAATTACAAATGTTTCAAACATGGAAGCCACTTGGTCAGGAAGATCATTTTTGGGAGCATCTCCTGGGTACTCCAGATTCTTTTTTTTATATATAAAATGGTACAAAATAAATGACTTAAAATCTAATCCAACATTTTTGTTTCTTTAAAATCAACCCAAGGAATACATTTGGGTTGCATGTGAGAGACACTTGGTGTGTTGGGGGGGGTGGTTAACATTCTACTTGATTTCCTCCAACAGGGAAGCAAATCCACTCCAAATGTTTTGCATTGGATGTCACTGCACTTCACCATCATGACACCATCCTTCACCTCCTGGTCCCTCTCAGCACCAAATCCACTCAGTGAAGGGATCATAAGGAATTGCAATGTTGTCCAAAACAGACCGATGTCCTCAAGATAGGGCTAAGGAGTGCACGCTCAAGCAACCTGCGTAATCTTTCATGCACCTGATGGATGCAATACCTCCTGCATGTAGCTAGGGCCAATCAGGAAACCTACATCAAAATGGAGTGGGGAGGTGGTGATGTAGTGGTAATGTCACCAGACTAGCAATCCAGAACAGGGGGAGAAAGGGAGCATTGCAGATGCTGGAGATCAGAGTCTAAGAATGTGGTGCTGGAAAAGCACAGCTGGTCAGGCAGCATCCGAGGAGCAGGAGAGTTTCGAGCATTAGCTCTGATGTAGGGCCTACACTCGAAATGTTGATTCTCCTCCTCCTCCTTGGATGCTGCCTGACCGGCTGCACTTTTCCAGCACCACACTCTTCAACCCATAATCTAGAACCTCAGGCCCTAAATGTTCCGGTGACAAGTTCAAATCCTACCACGGCAGATGGCCAAATGTGAATCCAATACAAATTTGGGAATGGAAATCTCCTTGATGATAATCAAGTAACGACGAGGGAGGGAAATCTGCCATCTTTACCTGGTCCGGCTGACGTACGACTCTAGACCCATAGCAACATAGTTGATTATTAGCTGCCTTCTGAAAAGTCTGAGCTAACCACAAGGGGCAGATGGGTAACGAATGCTAGTCTTTCCAGCAAATCCCATGAATGAATATAATTTTTTTTTAAAAAACAGTGATCCAATATTGTCCAAAATGGAAGACATTTAAACAAGAGCAACAACTGTGTCGCTGCACAACTCAAGTCAGCTCATTGCCCTGTTGAGATGGTGATTCTATTTTACGGTATGTAGTTCAAGTATTTTCCCATATGAAGGGTGAAAAGTCTAATTCTGGTCCACTGCAATTCTCAATTAGTTTAACATCCCACAAACGCTCAAACAGTTTTCGCTAAATCAGGTGGACGACAAGAACAGAAAAAGCAGAACCAGCTGCAAGGCCAAGAGTCAGGAAGAAAGACATCACCACGCCAGTGGGCTCAGCCAATTCTTTTGGCACAATCTTTGGACCATAAATCATCGGCAAAGTCCCCAAGTATCCGTTCGTCAGGCCCAGGGCAGAGGTGAAGATAGCAGGATAAAAGTCTCGGTCGAAGAATACAATGTGTAAGTGATCTCGTGGTTGATAATTACAAAATATGAACAAAGGCAAGAAGGCAGTCCGTAAAAGCACCAAGACGGGAAGAGCTTTGCTTTTTGGCCCAGGGACCTGGATCCAAGCGGTTATTTGACGACCGGCCCAGTCTGCAAGGTTGTACAAGAGGAAGCAGGTCAGAGGCACAAAGTACTTAGTTGTCCACACACTGCCTGAGTTTCTGGAAGTGGACTTGATGCTGGACGAGATGGAAGGGAAGATAATGATGGAAATGAAGAAGGTGTAAAATACACTGAAGCCCACGCCTGCAGTCTTTTTCAAGATGGGTTTCAATGGAGGAATTGTGCCAGCATTGCTTGAAGGGGAAGCACTTCTGACTGAGTCAGTGTCATTAGCGACTGAACCATTCGGTTCACCTCCAGTGTGTTGTGTTCTCTGATCCAGACTCTTCAGATAGTAACTAAGGATCAAACAACAGAAATGTTAGCTTTACATTAGAAAGTAGGACAGGACACAATTCCCAATACCTTAATTTTGTTATCGGGGCAGGAATTTATGGTTATGGACCTTGGGAACTCTCTCTTTGCAAAATACCCATCGATTTAATGTCACAATCTACAAGAAAGTACATTGGGGAAGTCATAGTGTAGTGTCACTAGATTAATGATGTAGACGAATGATCTGGAAACATGGGCTCAGATACCACCTAAGCAGATTCAGTTAGGATTTGGAAAGAGAGCTAGTCTCATGGCAATCAGTTAAAAATCTTTTGGTTCACTAATGTCCTTAATAGAGGGCGGTTAGGGTAGTAATGGTTAGGCAGTTAGCGTGGTAATAGTTGGCCTAGTTAGCAATGCCCACATCTCAAATGAATAAACAAAAACTGCAAATCGATCCTGGTGGCAAATGTGGGTTTGAAGTGAGTGCCACCAGTGAGAGTTCTGGGTTTAAACCTCACCCCACGCCTTCAGGATCCATTCCAAGCTGCTAGAGTCACAATGGTGCTACACTGTCAGAGATGCTGGGGTTGACAAGGCAGGGAAAGAGAATATTAAAAACACCACCAGACTATTCCAAGATAGTGCAGGCACGTCTGTCAGATCCCTCAACCAATCCATTCAAAGAAAGTTTAACTCACCACTGCTATTTATGAAATCTTCCTTAGCCAGCACAGTTACAGTGTCTCCACCCTAATTCAACATGAAGCACTGGGCAAAATACAAATACAAGTCTACTTCTTAAGTCAGTTGTTGTAGACATTAAACACTGAAAACACAAACCATTTCAACTTTATCCCAAATTAGATTAGATTGGAAACAGGCCCTTCGGCCCAACAAGTCCACACCAACCCGCCGAAGTGCAACCCACCCAGACCCATTCCCCTACCTTTACCCCTTCACTTAACACTACGGGCAATTTAGCATGGCCAATTCACCTAACCTGCACATCTTTGGACTGTGGGAGGAAACCGGAGCACCCGGAGGAAACCCACGCAGACACGGGGAGAACGCGCAAACTCCACACAGTGAGTCACCGGAGGCGGGAATTGAACCTGGGTCTCTGGCGCTGTGAGGCAGCAGTGCTAACCACTGTGCCACCCACAGTATTCTAAAAGTTATTCTAAGGTGACCAAACACGAAGATGTAGTCCCTGAGTTGTTTTACATAGATTCAAGACTAACTAGACACAACAACGTCACCAATTACCTCGGAGTGGGACACATGCTGCAGTGGGAGTGTCCTTATCTCTGAGCCAGGAGTCCTAGATTCAAGTCCTCCCTACTCCAGGATGTATAATGACATCTCTGAACAGGTTAATTAGAAACTATTAACAGGAGCAGCGGATGGTACAGTGGATCACAACCCACTCCAATGGACAGCACATCTCCAGAGGATCATTCCAGACAATAGTTTTCAAAAACCCCAATCTGTAGAGGTCCAGAGCACAAAACCACCTTGGATTTGTGGGAAGTGGGCATGTGCAGTCAGAGGCAACAATTTTGGGTTGTGGTGAAAGTGCAGGGTTGAATAAATGGAGATTCGCATGGTGTTTGGCAGAAGTAGAAATGCAATCCACTGACTATCCATCACCTGAGCCAGCACAAATTCATTTGGCCATGTGACATTTACAATTAACCCAGTCACACTTGTGGAAGGGAAGTGCCCATACTGATTAACAAGGAAGAATTGAATAGGTCGGGAGTGTTTTATTTTCCATTAGAGTCTTGTTGCACCTAACTCAACAGATGATAACTATTGATTCACCATTTACAAGGTGGCTCCCCACGGGAGACTGGTTAGCAAGGTTAGATCTCATGGAATACAGGGAGAACTAGCCATTTGGATGCAGAACTGGTTCAAAGGTAAAAGACAGAGGCTGGTGGTAGAGGGTTGTTTTTCAGACTGGGGGCCTGTGACCAGTGGAGTGCCACAAGGATCGGTGCTGGGTCCTCTACTTTTTGTCATTTACATAAATGATTTGGATGCGAGCATAAGAGGTACAGTAAGTTTGCAGATGACACCAAAATTGGAGGTGTAGTGGACAGCGAAGAGAGTTACCTCAGATTACAACAGGATCTGGACCAGATGGCCAATGGGCTAAGAAATGGCAGATGGAGTTTGATTCAGATAAATGCAAGGTGCTGCATTTTGGGAAAGCAAATCTTAGCAGGACTTATATACTTAGTGGTAAGATCCTAAGGAGTGTTGCTAAACAAAGAGACCTTGGAATGTAGGTTCATAGCTCCTTGAAAGTGAAGTCACAAGTAGATAGGATAGTGAAGGCGGCGTTTGGTATGCTTTCCTTTATTGGTCAGAGTATTGAGTACAAGATTTGGGAGGTCATGTTGCGGCTGTACAGGTCATTGGTTAGGCCACTACTGGAATATTGTGTGCAATTCTGGTCTCCTTCCTATCGGAAGGATGTTGTGAAACTTGAAAGGGTTCAGAAAAGATTTACAAGGATGTTGCCAGGGTTGGAGGATTTGAGCTATAGGGAGAGGCTGAACAGGCTGGGGCTGTTTTCCCTGGAGCATTGGAAGCTGAGGGCTGACCTTATAGAGGTTTATAAAATCATGAGGGGCATGGATGGAATAAATAGACAAAGTCTTTTCCCTGGGGTGGGGGAGTCCAGAACTAGAGGGCATAGGTTTAGGGTGAGAGGGGAAAGATATAAAAGAGACCTAAGGTGCAACGTTTTCACACAGAGGGTGGTACGTATATGGAATGAGCTGCCAAAGGAAGTTGTGGAAGCTGGTACAATTGCAACATTTAAGAGGCATTTGGATGGGTATATGAATAGGAAGGGTTTAAGAGGGATATGGGCCAGGTGCTGGCAGGTGGGACTAGATTGGGTTTGGATATCTGGTCGGCATGGACAGGTTGGACCGAAGGGTCTGTTTCCATGCTGTACATCTCTATGACTGCTGAAATTTTAATGACACTGGAGGAAAGAACAGAAATAACCAGGAGGTACGTAACTGTGAATTAATGCAATAACTTTGCACTTCACTTTCACCATGTCAGTAAATTTTCCAAACACTTTAAGGGAGCTGTGTTTGCCAATGTTTTCCTGACCACCTTTGTGTGTTGTGCATATTTGAAATTGGGTTACTGTAACCCCTTCTAAACCCCAGAATCGTCCCCAACGGGAAAGGAAAGAGGTGGGATGGCAGTGATAATGTCATTGAATGGGTAAATGCTCCTGAGAACAGGAGTTCAAATCTCACAATGGTCACTGGTGGAACTTAAATGCATTAAATAAAACCTGCAACTGAAACTACTCTTAGTGATGGTGACCGTGAAACTACCAGTGATAGTCTTTAAAACCCATCTGGTTCACTAATGTCCCTAACCCATGATGTTACTAATCCAGCAACAACAATATCTTGGGAATATTGGAGACTTGCTTTCAAATGCAAGTAATTATACATCTCTTTTCTCATTTTCTCCATGAAACGTCTGGATGTTTCCTCTCTTGGGACAATCTAGAATCATGGTCTCAGAATCAAGGGGCACCAATTTAAGACTGAGATGAAGAGGATTTTTTTCTTTCCAAGAATTGAGTGACTTTGGAACTCCTTGCCACTGAGAACTGTGGGGCAGAGTCCTTGAGTAAATTTAAGGCTGAGATGAATAGATTCTTGACCAGAAAGGGTATTAATAGTTACAGGGAAGGGGCAGGAAAGTGGACGCGAGGATCGTCAGATCAGTCATGATCCTATTGAATGGTGGAAAAGGCTCAAGAAGCCAAATGGCCTACTCCCGTTCCTATTTCTTACGGTTTTATATTCTTAATGGCTTTATTATTGGAGGTAAATCAGCCACCCTCACCTGGTCTGGCATTATATGTAACTCCAGACCAACAGCAGTGTGGCTGGCCCCTAACTGGCCTCACATTTACTTAGTTCAGTGGCAGTTAGGGGATGTCCACAAATGTTGGCTCTACCAGTAACAGGCACATCCCATAAAGGAATAGAAAAATAATGTTAGAAAATCTTTCCCAAAAATAGCCAACTTTCTTCCAGTCAGTTCTGTTTAAGTTCCATTCCATATTCAGGACAGTTAAAATCAAACTTCATACCACTAATGTTACTAAACCAACAAATGTCCATATCTCAGGGATTATTTCAGACTTGCTTTAAAATACGTTCATTTTTAATTCTCTTTTTTTCATGAAACGTGTACTTGACTGGGGCAACTTTTTTTTAAACACAGAGGGTGGTTCATGTGTGAAATCAACTTCCTGAGGAAGTGATGGATGCAGGTGCAGTTACACTGAGATAAATACATGAATTGGAAAGGTTTGGAGGGATTTGGACCAGGAGCAGGCAGGTGGGACTATGTTTAGTTTGGGATTATGGACTGGTTGGACCGAAGGCTCTGTGCTGTATGACCTACGACTCTTATCATTGACTGAGTTATAATGTGGAGGTGTCAGTGTTGGGCTGGGGTGGACAAGGTCAGATGTCACATGACACCAGGTTTAGTCCAACAGGTATATTTGAAATCACAAGTTTTCAGAACACTGCTCCATCTTCAGGTGAAGTGACAATTAATTTCAAATAAACCTGTTAGACTGTAATCTGGTGTCATGTGACTTCTGACTGATTGGGCCAGCGTTTGCTGCCCATCCCCAACTGCCCTGGAGGTGGTGCTAGTGAGCTGCCTTCTTTAAACCAGTGCTGTCCACCTGGTGTTGGTACACCCACAATGCTGTCAGGGAGGGAACTGCAGGATTTTGACCCTGAAGGAACAACGGTAAAGTTTCAAGTCAGGATGGTGTGGTGTGTAGCTTGAAGGGGAACGTTCAGGCAGAAGTGGTCTGACAAATTCACTTTGGCGTTTTTTGTAATAAGAGAGTCCAATGATCAGAATGAAAGACGATGAGGGAACGTGCTTACCTGGAATATGGGATCCTGGGCAGGGTCAGGTATAGCACAATACAGATGAGGAGGAAAACGTCAGCCGTGAGAAAATAAGCCAGTGCACTGTCTAAAATGGAACCAGCAGCAGCAAGATCTATCACTGAAGCCAGGGCACTGAATGTCCCTCCCATGGCCTGCCCTGTATAGAAGCAAGAGAAGACATGAACATCAGACCAGAAACCAAATCACTCCACAGGAATGGGCAACTTCACATTTCTCCAAATACAGAAGCAACTTTAGTCCACAGCTGTGAGCTAGCCAACATGGAGTTAAGTGTCCCACTGCGACAGAGGCCAGGTATGAAGGACTCCAGTTAGGTGATTAGATTGCCAGCGCTCAGATCAGAATGCGGAATGCACTGTCTGATTAGATGGTGGATATACATGCAATATTAGCTTTCAAAAGGGATTTGGATTGGTGCTTCCTGGAGGTTAAACTACAATGGTTTGGGGCAAGAAATAGTCTGTGCTTTGAAAGACCAGCACAGAATCAATGGACCAAATGGGCTCCTCCTCAGCAAGACTATTTGGACTTGAAGATGCTTCCACTTGTTTGGGGCAGTCCATGGTCTATTCACGTAAGTCAGTCACTAACACGTACAATAAAGAACCGAGGAGAAATCTCTTTCTGCAGAGAATGTGGAACTTGCGACCACACAGAGTACTGAGTCAAATGGCACAGATACTTCTAGGGTGCACTGGACGATTGCATGAGGATCAAAAGGACATACTGATGGAGTTCAATGAGGAGTTGTGTTGTGGAATATAGAGGTTGGCATGGAACAGTTGGGCTGAATGGGCTGTTCTCAGGCTGTACACTCGATGTAACTTACCTGAAATTAACGCTTGCAAGTTCCTCATGGGAAACCTTCCAACCTCTCCAAAAACACTGCCCAGAAATACATTGGAAGCTCCGCTAACGATGACTACACAGGCCATGGTGATACCAAAAAACCCATAGGTCCAGGAAGAGGTGTCCACTTTCACCAGAACGGTGGTGATGCAAAATATAATGAGCATGACAAACAAGGAAGAGAGCACGCGGACCTTTGCAGAGATCCTAAAACAAAAGAACAGATGTGCAGAGATGGTACTGAATTATTCCAATCCACTCCCTAATAGAGAACAATGCAGGAAAATCAAACTATCCCAGGACAATTGGGAGACCAGGTACACTCTGAAGGTGGACAGAAGAATTGAGATAGTTGTTTAAAAAAGCTCCCCAAGTTTTACACACAAGATCACAGGAAAACAAAAGCAAGGACGCTGCACAGAACCTGGTTAGCTGTCTGCTGCAGGACTGAATCCAATCCTGGCTACCATACCTCAAGCAGAAAAACCTCAGTTCAAAGGTGGTGCAGACAAACTCTGCAAGAAATAGATGATTAGTGTGGGCCCTTGGTGAGCTGGAAGGATTGAAGATGCTGGGCTTGTTCTCATACAGAAACCAGGAGGAGTAGGCCATTTGGCCCTTCAAGACTGTTACATTATTCACTAATGGCTGATCACCCACTCAGAACCCCGTTCTCTTTTCTTCCCCTCCACAGCATTTGGTCCCTTTCATCCTAAGAATGATATCTAACTACTTCTTGAAAACATTCAATGTTTTGGCCACAACCCACAGAAATCCCACAGTAAGAACTTGTCTTGCATTGGGGAAAGTCGAAGAGACATTTGATGAGAGTTGTTCAAAACCGTGAAGGGTATTGAGGGGAGTAAATATGCAGAAATGCTTGCCCGACACAGAAAGACTGGCAACAACAGAAGACAGATTTTAAGGTGATCGGTTTAAGAATCTGGGGGCAACACATGGCAAGGAAAACAGAGTAATGAATTGTGATTTCTCCAGTTTCCTCATTTCCCCTCCCCCCACCTTGTCTCAGTCGGTTCCCTCAACTCAGCACCGCCCTCCTAACCTGCAATCCTCTTCCTGACCTCTCCGCCCCCACCCCACTCCGGCCTATCACCCTCACCTTGACCTCCTTCCACCTATCCCACCTCCATCGCCCCTCCCCCTAGTCCCTCCTCCCTACCCTTTATCTTAGCCTGCTTGGCTCTCTCTCTCTCTCTTATTCCTGATGAAGGGCTTATGCTCGAAACGTCGAATTCTCTATTCCTGAGATGCTGCCTGGCCTGCTGTGCTTTGACCAGCAACACATTTGCAGCTGTGATCTCCAGCATCTGCAGACCTCATTTTTTACTCTGTGATCTGGAACACACCACCTCAGGAGACAGAAGGAAATTTAACCACAGCTTCCAGACAGGGACTGGATAACTACTTACAAAGGGAAACATTTGCAGGATTTTCAATGCAATCAAAACAACCAAATAGCTATATTAAAGAGCTATTAATGTAGGCATGATGGGCCAAACTAGCTTTCTCAGTACTGTATGCTTTTGTGATTGCACAATCATTATGTAAAAAATCCACACAATTCACCACCACAATCAGTACATACAATCAAAGATTCCCTACAGTGTGGAAGCAGGCAAAATTCAGCCCATCAAGTCCATACCGACCCTCCAAACAGCAGCCCACCCAGAACCAACCCTTCTACCCTATACCTGTAACCCTGCACTTCTCACAGCTAATCCACCTAGTCTGCACATCCCTAGACACTATGGGCAATTTAGCATGGCCAATCCAGCTACCCTGCGCATCTTCGGATTGTGGGAGGAAACCGGAGCACCCAGAGGAAACCCACTCAGATACGGGGAGAACGTACAATCTCCACACAGGCAGTTACTCGAGGATGGAATCGAACCCGGGCCCTGGCGCTGCGAGGCAGCAGTGCTAACCACTGAGTCACCATGCCACCCAATTTTTAAATATATTTAATAATAAATTTAAACAGGTAATTACAGATAAATTCTTTATTCAGAAAACTCACCCAGGAGAAGCTCGAGGCAAATAGTCGAAATGCTTTTGAAAAGGAAACGAGGTATTTGTGAGATGAAGAGGGGAACAGAGAATTAGGCTTAAAATGTAGAGGTGGAGTAGATGCAATAACAGGAGACCCACGTGAAATCTAAACACCAACACATGGAGTTTAAACGGAGTGAATGGTCTGCTTCTGGATTTTATTTGATACATAATTTTAGTAAAATCTCCAAAATCCAGCTACAACATCTTAGATGCAGAAGAATAAATGAACATTTATTTATAGAGAGCCTGGCAAATCTAAGTCCTCTGATACCAATGAATTATTTTGCAAGTGCAGATATTTCTGTTTTCTTGTGGGTTGGGATTATATCGCTGGACTCGTAATCCATCTTCGTGTTCTATAGACAGGGGTTCAAACCCCAGAAGGTGAAACTTAAAGTTAATAAAATTCTGGAATTGAAATGTTAGCCTAATAGTGACCATGTAACTATTGTCAATTGTCACAAAAAAAAACCATCAGTAGTGGCCTTAAGGAAATCTGTTGTGGTTCTGCTCGCCGCTGCTGCAATTGCAGCAAAAACTTCCAGCTCGGCGAGCAGAACCACAACAACAGATACCCGAGCTACAAATCTTCAATCAGATTTTAAGGAAATCTGCCATCCTTACATGGTCTGGCCTACATTTGACTCTAGACCCACAGCAATGTGGTTGACTCTGAACTGTCCTTGGGGTAATTAGGGATGGGCAATAAGTGCAAGCTGGGGCAGTAAAACTCATGAATTAAAACTGGAACCCAAAATGGTCCCTCAGTTTTACATTTGGTTAATAATACTTGGTTCAAGGGTAAGTATTGGCTGGAATTATTGGCAGCCCGAAGGTTAGGTGGATTGGCCATGCTAAATTGCCTCGCAGTGTCCAGGGATATACAGACTAGGTGGCAGAGTTACAGGGATAGGGTGGGATGCTCTTTGGAGGGTCAGTATGGACTTGATGGGCTGAATGGCCTGTTTCCATACTGTGCGAATTCTATCGAACAATGGGACGACTTTAAAAATTCCTGAAATGGAAACGGTCTGTTGGCAAATTTGATTTTCACATCAGGGAATCCAATAAGTCATAGGGAAACTATTGGGTCCACTGTCCCTGCTCTGAAATAACTAATCATTGTCTCATACCTTGGTCATTCCACTTAAATGTTATAAATCCTTGTGAATTTGAACAAAATGACAGCATCAGAAGAATACCAAATTTCAAAGGGAACAATAAATTATAGTGCACAAGGATAGCATGCAGACTTTTGCCCTCTTCAAACAGAGAAAGTAATCCAGGTATTGGAAATTAAAAACTTCAGAAACATAGCTCTTTCGGGCCAGCATAAGCATAGAGGAGATGGACCAAATGGCCCACACTCTGTTGAATGATGAATATTGGAAAGTCTCACACAGGTAGCTCTGGCATAACGCATGTGTCATTAACTCAAATTGGCTGTAATGCTGTTGACAAATTATGGACGCTGCATGGATTACTACTACTGAGAGTGTGGTGCTGGAAAAGCACAGCAGGTCAGGCAGCATCTGAGGAGCAGGAAAATCGACGGTTTGGGACGGAGCCCAACACTTTCCAGATGACAGGCTTCAGCCCAAACCGTCGATTTTCCTGCTCCTCGAATGCTGTCCGACCTGCTGTGCTTTTCCAGCTCCACACCCTCAACTCTGATCTCCATCATCTGCAGACCTCACTACTGTCCACTAGTTGATATTCTATAGAATAATTTTCTATACAACAAGGTTGCTGAGGGACACAACTGTCGCATTATAGCAGAACGACCTGTATTTACCTTTCCAAATAAGATCAATGCCACTACCCAGGCAATGTCTGTCAAACATTCTTACTAGGAAGGTAAATTTGGTAGAGTCCCAGAGGGCCATGGGGCTGCACTCTCATTACAGAGAGACAACTGGTGGCGATTCAACCTGACGGTAACAACGCTTCAGGTGAGGGGAGGGGTTGTGAAGGACAGTCCCTCACAGTAAACTCAGTCGGAATGGGGATTGAACTCACAGTTTCTGTCACCATGCAACACAAACCAGCCACCTGAACTAACCAATCCTCCTTACTACAACACATTGTGCTGGAACAGGTTAAACAGGAACCAGGAGCAGTTCAATTGCTGTCAACAGTACTTACTTGTTCACCAGGAGGTAATTAACCATGAGGCACAGCACAGAGGGTACAGTCGATGCAAATGAGAGGTAGCTCTCAAAATAATTCTAGGAAACAAACCAAAATGAGAACAGGTTTCAGATTGCTGCAATGCTTACTATATAAGGGATTAAACTGCTGTAAATTTTTGCAAAAAGGATACTGAGGCATAGAACAGGTGCACGCAGGTAACACCAGAACTGAAGAGGTTAGAAATATCAGGAAAGACTGAATAAACAGGAGTCCTAGGAAAAGGAGAAGGTTGAGACATGGCCTGACAGAGGTCTTGAAACAGGACCAGATAAGTGTTACTTAGGTAAGATGGGTCTTCCTCGGAGGACATCTTAAACAGGGAGCCGTGAATATAAACTAAACACAGCAAATGCTGGAGAAACTCAGCAGGCTGGGCATCATCTGTATATATGCATATGTGTGAGTGAGAGAGAACACAAGAGAGCAAGAGACAGACACAATATGTATTTCAAATCCTTGTCTGACTCTTTCTGGCAACAGGAATAACGAGACATGACCAGACCTGCTGGGTTTCTCCAGGACTTTGTTTTTGTTTTAAGATGTCCAGCATCCACAATGCGATGCTTTCGATTGAGTAATTGTAACTGTAAGATGGTGGTGTTGGATTAAAATCACGTGTGGAGTCTGTGTTGTTATGGCAACACACACTTTTACATGCATGTTCATAGAATCCCTATATAGTGTAGAAACAGGCCATTCAGCCCATCAAGTCCACACTGATCCTTTAAGAGCATTACACCCACACCCCCACCCTGTAACCCTGCATTTCCCATGGTCAATCCACCTCATCTGCACATCTTTGGAATGTGGGAGGAAACCCACATAGACATGGGGAGAATGGGCAAACTCCACACAAACAGACAGTCGCCCGAGGGTGGAACCGAACCTGGGTCCCTGGCACTGTGAGGCAGTAGTGCTAACCACTGAGGCACCGTGCAGCACAACACAGCATGGTGCAGCCTGGGAGCTTGGGATAGTAATGGTGGAGATGTCTTTGCATCGGGTGGCAGAACTATGAATTTCTCCCGCTCTGACTCCATGCCATTGGTATGTTCTGGAAAGATTTACAAGTTGATTATCAATGTGTTGCCAATGCAGCCCACTTCCCATGGCATTATACTCACACCAAGGTCATTTCGCTGGGGAGAGCGGTCTGTAGCATTGCTCAGCTTGTACAACCAATACTGCTTTGCTGTGCAGAAGAAATTCCATGGCAACAGGGAGCCAATCCCAAGGAAGAAGAAAATCATATAGACTGTGTTGAACTTATCAGGAGGTGCCTGTTGAAAGTGACTTCGAACCAAAGGTGTGAAAATTAAAGAGTCCTCCTCTTCTGTCTGTGAGCTGGGGGTGCTGTACAGAGACTCCTGACTTTCCATTTTGATTGAAGCTGGGACTATGCCAGAGGGAGGACGATGTCAGAGGACAATGACAGGGCAATTATCCACAATAACATCTGCTTTTCAGGTCTCCTGTGATGCTGCAACACACCTATGAAACAAAACAGGAGGAGTTAGTGAACTCCTGGGAAGACAGTTTGAACACAACAGTCTGACACTTGCCGTGGACACTGATATAAACCAAAGGGAGGTGATGGCCGAGTGGTCTTATCACTGGACTCTTAATCCAGAGACCCAGGTAATGTTCTCGGAATTGGAGTTCAAACCCCTGCCATGGTGAAATTTGAATTCAATAAAAATCTGGAATTAAAAAAAGAGTCTACTGATGACCATGAAATAATTGTCAGGTGAAAAACCCATCTGGTTCACTAATGCTCTTCAAGGAAGGAAATCTCCCATCCTTACCTGATCTGGACTACATGTGACTCCAGACGTATGGACATTTAACTGCTCTCTGGGTTGGGTGATAAATGTTAGCCAAGCCAGTGATCTCCTCATCCTGTCTGTGGTGCAAGGGTAAATCAAACTGTTTTTCTGTAATTCCTGTCCCCCCACAACATTTTTCAAGCCAGTCACTCATTTGTAAGAGGGCTATTTGGTTCACTAATCGATATCAGCATCAATCTAGGCACACTGTGGGTAGTTTTCTGACAAGATGATGTGGTTGTCAGACAACTGAGGCTTTTAAGAAATGAAATCAACTTTGGAGAAAGGAAACCTTCACCACTTTAGGAGTGAAAGTAAGTTTTGATAAAAACCGAGACAAATCACTGGGATGTGATTGAGGAACAGATCATGCAAACAAATCTGATTGCCTCTACCGCGAACATTACTCGTGAATTGTGAAATGACGACCAGAAGTGAGCAGGCTTTAAGCACTGACTAACTAACTCCTGCTCCTATTGTGCATTTGCTGCAACGGAACATTTTCATTGCCCCACAAAGCTCTCTCAACATTTCCACATTCCAAACCTGCCCTGTGAGGGGAGCATCCTCTCTTGACACATCACGCAACATGACACAGTTATCTTTAGATGGGTGTTGAGTAACTCTTCAGGCACCTTTGCACTCTTCCGCTCTACATTCACAATATTACCCACGGTTGGATCAAGGGGTCCATTTCCGTGCTGAATGACTCTCTCAGTTCCCACCTCAGGGCAACGCTGCTGAAACCTGCTGGTCTTGACCATTCCAAATGTTCCCTGACCAACGTCTCACTCCCTGGACACCTAAACACATCCACTCTGCTGCTCATTGTCACAATTTGTACCAATGTCCACTTCCCATTCGTCCCTGTAGTCACTCCTAGATTTACTCCTAGTCCTGCCAATACCTCCATTTTAAATAGTGAATGCTGATTTTCAGAAACTTCAATAGCCCACTCTTCCTTAACTCTGGGATCTCCTCCAAACATAGACCCCCTCCCCCTGCCATCTCCGTACTCCTCCAGCTTTTGTGTCTTGTCCTTCCTCAACCTCATCATCGGTGCCCATACCTTAAGTTCTGTAATTCCCTTCCTCAACCTCTCCCTTCTCCGAAAACCCCCCCCGTTCCCTTACAAACTGCCTGTTTGACCAACTTATTCTTCAGCTGTCCTCATAAGACTCGGGTGTCACATCTTGCTTGATCATCCTCCCGATAAAAAAATTCATCAAAAATAGACAGCAGTTTGCACACACTTTCCAACAGCCAATCCCTTGGCCTATTGTTTAGGCTGCCTGTCTGGTTCAGTGCTCTCTCTCTGGCTGTGTCCTGCTCCAGCAGCTCCCCAGAAGCTGAAGGGAACTTGTCAAAATTTCCATTGGTGCACTTAATTCACAGCAGACGTCCTGAAGTTCAATCAATTCCATAAGTACACAATAACTGAAATACACAGAGTTGACTTGGATTTAATGGGCCCAATAAAATCAATGATTATGAAATTTACAGCACAATAAAAAGCCAAGTGACCCAATTGTTTGGCGATTTTTGTGTGCTCGATGAGTAACGCTCCAAAAATACTGCCGTGCTGAGCACAGGCAGCTTGAAACTTGTCTCAACAGCCTGTCTCAACACTCACTCCTCTCATTTTCTTGACAAAACTCATTATTAACACAGATGAGAAATAAAACCACACAGGAGTGGTGACTCTGCACTGCACAGGCAACAGTTGGTTTCAGTAAATTGCACGGAGCGGCCAGCCTGCTCTCTCTCTCTCTCACCCGTCATTCAGAAGGTTGTGGGTTCAGACTCCAGGTCAGAGGTTTCATCACAGAATCGAGGCTGGCAGGTCTAGAGAATGACGGAGGGAGGGCTGCACTGTCAGAGCTATCAACTTCTGTAGGGACTGGGAAACTGAAACTCTGAGTTCCCTGGTAGGTGGATGCAAAGGATTCCATTAAAAAAAAAATAATTCCTGGGATGTCAACATTGTTTGCTGGGCCAGCATGTACTGTCTGTCCCTAGTTGCCCTCAAGAAGGTGATTGTGAGCTGCCTTCTCAAAATGCTGCAGTCCACTTGCTGTGTGTGTACCCACAATACTGTTAAGGGGGGGAATTCCAGAACTTTGACCCAGCGACACTGAAGGAATGGTAATACATTTCCAAGTGTCAGAATGCTAAGTGACTTGGAGGGGAACCTGCAGGTGCTGATGTTTCCATGTATCTGCACCCTTGTCCTCCGAGGTGACAGTATTTTAAGCAAGTTGGGATGTTCTGAGGATTTGAGCTATAGGGAGAGACTGAACAGGCTGGGGCTGTTTTCCCTGGAGCATCGGAGGCTGAGGGGTGACCTTATAGAGGTTTACAAAATTATGAGGGGCATGGATAGGATAAATAGACAAAGTCTTTTCCCTGGGGTCGGGGAGTCCAGAACTAGAGGGCATAGGTTTAGGGTGAGAGGGGAAAGATATAAAAGAGACCTACGGGCATCTTTTTCACGCAGAGGATGGTACGTGTATGGAATGAGCTGCCAGAGGAAGTGGTGGAGGCTGTTCCAGTTGCAATATTTAACAGGCATTTGGATGGGTACATGAATAGGAAGGGTTTGGAGGGATATGGGCCAGGGGCTGGCAGGTGGGCCTAGATTGGGTTGGGATATCTGGTCGGCATGAACAGGTTGGACCGAAGGGTCTGTTTCCGTGCTGTACATCTCTAGGACGCGATGACTCTCAAATAAAAGCAAAATACAGCAGGTATTGAAAATTAGAAATAAAATCAGCAAGTGGTGAAACTCAGCAGGTCTGGCAACATCTGTGGAGGGAGACAAAGTTAACATTTCAAGTTCAACATATCTGCTTTGGAACTTCAGTTCTGAAAAGTCACATCAGACTCAAAATATCAATTCCTTTTCTGTTTCCACAGATGCTGCCAGATCTGCTGAGTTTCTCCAGCAATTTCTGTTTTTATTTTTGAAGTCCCTCCCATTTCCTTCTCATTATTCACAGCTCCAGCAGCGTCATTGAAAATTGATCCATTGGGATTTGAAACACTGGTCATCCTGAGTGCGATTCAATAAAACTAAGTTTGTCCTTCAACGCTGAAACTACAAGTGACGTGCACATCACCTTGAAAGGGACAAAACATTGAAATAATCACCAAATCATCACCTTTAAGTGACAGGGACTGGTGAAAGGACCTGCCTGAAATAATAAATGTCACAAAAGGCAACATGATTAGATTCCCTACAGTGTGGAAACAGGCCCTTCAGCCCAACCAGTCCACACCAACCCTCCGAACAGTAACCCACCCAGACCCATTTCCCTCTTATTAATGCACCTAATACTATGGGCAATTTAACATGGCCAATTCACCTGACCTGCACATCTTTGGACTGTGGGAGGAAACCCAAACAGACACGGGGAGAATGTGCAAACTCCACGCAATCGCCCGAGACTGGAATCGAATCGGAGACCCTAGCACTGTGAGGCAGCAGTGCTAACCACTGAACCACCATGCCACCCCATCTGTGTTTATTACAGCTGCGCCACAACTGTAATATTGGTGCAAAAGTGGTTTCACTTCAGTGAGTCTAAAAATAACAAATAAGGTGACGGACAATGTAACTGCAAGGTTCCTGTCTGAAGGTGTAGTCTCAGTCAATCGCTCCTGAGCATCATTGCGTCGAGAAACACAGTTTTATTGAACACACTTCAAATAGACACAGAGCCCAAAATGTCCTTCCTTAAACTTGTCACTTGAATGTAATTTTTACAATGCAAACACTTTTAGTCCAAATGCAAGGGGGAGCAATTTCTTCTGTCCAGCTCACTCCAACTCAAGACATTAAAGTGATAATTGATCATTTTTGGTAGGCTTTCAAATTTGCTTTACAAAACAGTGGATTTCTTGCAAACAACTGGTGAATACCTGAGCCTGACAACCAGACAGGACATTAAAATGAAACGCATTGATTCTAAAATAAAGCCCCAATGTGAAATTGTACCAATAATTGCCACTGCTAAATTACAACTGCACTCCTCTCCCCCCCTCTCTCTCTCCACCCCCCTCCCCCCGATATAAACAGAAAGTCAAAACATACACAAAGGCTACATTTTGATAGAGCTAAGGATAGGAACTTCATTTTCCCATTTATTGTTCCCTCAGGACAAGAAAACCATGAAACACTGCACTCCACAGGGATTATCTGAAAACAAGCTAACTTCAAAAAGGTGCAGAGCAAACGTGGCTGTGGAAACGTACAATCAGGATCTCAATGGATATCAGACATTAATGACAAAGGATACAGTCTGTCTCTCTCACTCAAACTCCAACAGAAACATTGTTATTATAATCATATTAGGAGACAAGTTTAATGTATCTTAGCACAGTTACATAAATCAGATACTGTAAACCAGGAATATCCCTGTCCTTGCCCAGAGAAACACAGGCACCTTCTGCCCATTTCCCTGAGATACACACACCCCCATCTCAATACCAGAAACACAGACAACCAACACACCCTTTCAAACACTGCCTTTCTTCAATGTCTTGTTTGTCTCTCCCTTCCACTGTTTCACACACTCTCTCTCTCTCTCTCTCCCCCTCTGTGTTTCTCTCTCCCTTTCACTGTTTCTCTCCCTCTCTCTGTCTCAGTTTCTCTGACCCTCACACACTCTATCCATCTCTCACAAAGAGCTACTTAAACCCAGGGCCCAGACTTTACCGACGTGCTGCTGCTGCCGCGGAGCTCCGCACTGGGGCTACTGCTCCATCGCTGTCCCCAGAGAGAGGGTCGCTGCTGCTACCGCGGAGCTCCGCACTGGGGCTACTGCTCCATCGCTGTCCCCAGAGAGAGGGTCGCTGCTGCTACCGCGGAGCTCCGCACTGGGGCTACTGCTCTGTCTGTCCCTGGGAGTTCGCTGCAGTGCACAGTTCCAGCTTTCGTTCCCAGTTCCGGTGCCGCTCGGCCCTTCCAGACCAATCTCTCCACCCCCTTGCAGCAAGTATCCAATCAGCAGGCTGCATTCCGGATCTAGGCGGTTTCCCCAGCACTCTCTCTCAAACTTGTGTCAGAATATGTGAGGGGTTCCCCGCAGAAAGGAACCCTCTGCAGGATTGTGCAAACATTGCAATGCTGTCTCTGGTTGTTTGTCATGAGAGAGCAAAAGATGAATCAAAATTAAAACAAATAAAAGGTGCAAATACTGCAGCAATCAGCTGGGAACCTGAGAATTAACTCTGCTCCTCTGTTATTTCACATTTAACAGCAGCGATTAAGATAATTCCGGTGCAATCTTCAGGTTTTAAAATGTTTTCAGGCAACGGGCTAAACATATTCCAGGCAACTACACAAAATAAAACAAGGAACTGCAGGTTTTGTTTCTCTGTAGGTTCGCACTACATAAAATATTCACTCTGTTTCTCTCATGAAATGCAGCCAGATGTGAAGAGTTTCTCCAGCAATTTGTTTTTCCAGCATCCACACTTTTCATTTTATCTGAAGCAGAATCACTGGACTTGAAACATTAATTCTGTTTCTCTCCACAGATGCTGTCAGACTTGTTGAGTTTCTCCAGCAATTTCTGTGTTTGTTTGTTTTAAGTATATCCATACCTGCAACCCAGAGCTTTTTATTCATTTATGAGCGGCACAGTGGCTCAGTGGTTAGCACTGCTGCCTTATAGTGCCAATGACCTGGGTTTGATTCCTGCCTCGGGTGACTGTCTGTGTGGAGTTTGCACATTCTCCCCCTGTCTGCATGGGTTTCCCCTGAATGCTCCAATTTCCTCCCTCAATCCAAAGACGTGCATGTCCATGATAAATTGCCCATAGTGTTGGGTGCATTAGTCAGAGGGAAATGGGTCTGGGTGGGTTACTCTTCAGAGGGCCAGTGTGAACCTGTTGGGCCGAAGGGCCTGTTCCCATACTGTAGGGAATCTAATCATTCACAGTACATGGGTGTCACTGGTTGGACCAGCAGTTATTGGCTGCCCTGGAGAATGTGGTGGTGAGCTGCCTCCTTGAACCGCTGCAGTCCACATGCTATTGGTTGACCTGAGGGAGTGAATTCTTTACGTGTGTTCAGTAAAATTGAATCTCTTAGGGAGGGATTTCCAGGATTTTGATCCAGCGACAGGGCAGGAACAGCAACAAATTTCCAGGTCAGGATGGTGAGTGGCTTGGAGGGGAACTTGTGGGCGCTGGTGTACCCATGTACCTGTTGAATGATAGTGGCCCTTGTTTTGGAAGATCGTGTTGAAGGATTCTTGTTGAGTGGTTGTGGTTGATCTTGTAGATGGTGTCTACTGCTCTCAGTGTACATTGCCGATGGGTTGGGAGACTGAGTATTGAAAGCAGTGGCTGAGATAATGCTGACTACTCTGCACCCATTAAATCACTCTGATTTTCAGTAACACGCTGGCATGGGGTGATTCTCAAAACATGACCGAAAATATGCCGAATCCCTGATGTTTTCTTTAAAAAGCATTAACCCATGTTGGATTTATGACAGTGGGCCAATTTTAAAGTTATCACTCTGAGTCCCAGTGTCTCTGACCTCATCCAGCCTCAGAAATATCAGTATCTTCTAATACTGGTCTCTTGTGCATTTGCAATTTTGGTCACTTTATATTTGCAACCTTACCTTCAGTTTTCCTGGCCCTGAGATCTGGAATTCTCTCCCTAACCTTCCCTCACTATCCTCTTTGTAAATCATTCCTTATAATGTAGCTCTTTGGATTGTGATTGAGTAAAAAGTGAGGTCTGCAGATGCTGGAGATCAGAGCTGAAAATGTGTTGCTGGTTAAAGCACAGCAGGTTAGGCAGCATCCAAGGAACAGGAACTTCGACGTTTCGGGCCAGAGCCCTTCATCAGGAATGAGGAGAGTGTGCAAGGCAGGCTAAGATAAAAGGTAGGAAGGAGGGACTTGGGGGAGGGGCGATGGAGATGTGATAGGTGGAAGGAGGTCAAGGTGAGGGTGATAGGCCGGAGTGGGGTGGGGGCGGAGAGGTCAGGAAGAAGATTGCAGGCTAGGAGGGCGGTGCTGAGTTCGAGGGAATCGACTGAGACAAGGTGGGGGGAGGGAAAATGAGGAAACTGGAGAAATCTGAGTTCATCCCTTGTGGTTGGAGGGTTCCCAGGCGGAAGATGAGGCGTTCTTCCTCCAACTGTCGTGTTGTTGTGTTCTGGCGATGGAGGAGTCCAAGGACCTGCATGTCCTCAGTGGAGTGGGAGGGAGAGTTAAAGTGTTGAGCCACGGGGTGGTTGGGTTGATTGGTCCGGGCGTCCCAGAGGTGTTCCATGAAGCGTTCTGCAAGTAGGCGGCCCGTCTCCCCAATATAGAGGAGCCACATCGGGTGCAGTGGATGCAATAGATGATGTGTATGGAGGTGCAGGTGAATTTGTGGCGGATATGGAAGGATTGTGATGACCATGATGACACTACAATAATTATTGCCCAGGGAGCTCTTCTGAAACACCTTATTTCATGTATTTAATGCACTCTATGAATACAAAAACTATTGTTCAAGATTTTTGCATTGGTCTTGCTGCATTGTACAAACTCCCCGCCATTAATTCAGAAAGATTAATTCCGAATATAAAACACAAACTACAGTTGACAAGCTCCTGGGGTGCCGGAATAGCAATGGAACAATTAATTATCATTTATCCTGCTTTGCACTTCACAGCAAAATTTGCACGTTCTTCCCATAAACAAACATGCCTTTTACCACTCAGCAGCTGCAGGTAGATAATTAGATAATTTATTTGATCAACTGACTTAACAAATTACAAATGCAGGTGGAAGCTGCTGCACACACACACACACTTTATTCACAAAATATGAATTCATTCAGTCTGAGTTTTTTCCACTACGTCACAATTTTTCAGCTTCCTCTGTAACTCTGTTCTAATCTTCACAGATCTCCTTATGTGTTCCAGTCTCTTTATCTTTACCAGGCTTCTCCAGTTCTCCCTAATTCCTTTTTGCACTATCATCAGTGACTGTGGTTTCAGCTGTCTGCGCCCTAACCGCTCAAATTGTTTCCCTAAACCTCTCTGCTGCTGATTCTGCCTTTAAGACAATCAATTTAAAAACCCGCCCCTTTGGTTTGGCAGTTCCAATGTCAGCGTGTGTGGCTCAGTGTCAGATGTTAGGCTGTTAAATCCTCTCACGTGGGGCATGTTACTACAGTGAAATACTTGAGGGGATGAAGTGGTTTACTGATAATGTCACTGATTTAGTACTCTGGGTTAATGCCCTTGGACCATGGGTTCAACTCTGACCATCGCAGATGGTAATAATCAAATTCAGTAGATATCTGGAAATAAGAAGCTCATCTAATTATGACTCTTGGCAGTCATTTTAAAAAAACATCCGGTTCAGTAATGGCCTTCAGGGAAGGAAATCTGACATATTTACCTGGTCTGGCCTACATGTGACTCGACCTACAGCAATGTGGTTGACTCTTAACTGCCCTCTGGGCAATTGGGAATGGGCAAGATATGCTAACCCAGCTGGCAATGTCTACATGAGTGAATCTAAAAAATGATGTAAACTTGTATTGTTACACTATCATCATTCTTGCTATAAATCACTCTTACTCTTCACTGGATCAACTTCTTTAACCCTTTGTTCCAGCCCAGAACCTCCATAGACATTGATCACCTTCTGTACTGCCTTCTGGTTCAGGTGTGAAAATTCACATTTGGATTTTAGAGATCTTGACCTAGATCCCTCATCTCCATGGTAACCAGATCGCCTTAGCTTACGTTCTGTGCTCCCTTTTTACTTTGAATGAAAGAGACAGTTTAAAATATAGCCATCATTTGCATTCTTAACAAATTGTTTCCCAACGTCAGATAATCAGGGGGCACAGACTTAACGTGATGTGAGGAGAGGCTTTTTTTGACACAAAAGTAGAAATTGCTGGAGAAACTCAGCAGGTCTGGCAGCACTTGTGGTGAGAAAGCAGAGTTAATGTCTAGTGACCCTTCTTCATAAATGGTCCCAGACTCAAAAATGTTGACCCTGTTTTTTCTCCACAGATGCTGCCATTTCTCCAGCAATTTCTCTTTTATCTCAGAATTCCAGCATGTGCAATTCTTTTCTTTTTGTTGTTTTTACTTAACAAGTTGTGGTCTGAAAATGTGTCACTGTTCACTTGCCTATGTTTCTTGAATTAACATATCCGCTCAACACTTACTGTGCTCCTTATCACCCACTGCAGCTTCAATGTCCTACATCCTTGGTTTTCTGGGAGTAAACGTTTGCACTACACATATATTGCATAATGTGCTTGCACAGTTGTGTGGTGTGCAGGCATGGTCAGTCATTTTTGCTGTTCACAAAAATTGTCAATTGCAACATACCCCAGAGCACATTGCCAGTGGAGAGAAGGGTTTTCCTGTACACTGTCTGGATGGGAGGGGGAAATGTTGTTACAACCAATTAATAATAATTCTCAGTAGAGTTTTGGATAAATACTTGAAAGGGGGAAAATGAATTGCGTAGCTACGGGATAAGGCAGGGAAGAGTGGGACTACTTGGGACTACGAAATCGAAAAGTGCGGCGCTGGAAAAGCATAGCAGGTCAGGCAGCATCCGAGGAGCAGGAGAATCAACATTCCGGGCGTAAGGTCTTCATCAGACGTTCTTTCTAAGAGCTAGTACAGGCAGATTGGACAGAATGGTCTCCATATGCACTGCATCATTGTATGATTCAGCAACATTAATAGAGGCTAGCCCTTCCTTATGAATGATGTGGAGATGCCGTTGTTGGATTGGGGTGGACAAAGTTAAAAACCACGCAACACCAGGTTAGAGCCCAACAGATTTGTTTAGAAGCACTAGCTTTCGGAACACAGCTACCTGATAAAGGAGTGGCACTACAAAAGCTAGTACTTCCAAATAAACATGTTGGACTATAACCTGGTGGTGTGTGATGTTTAACCTCCTTATGAAGCCAGTCACATTCATTCTAGATTGTATCAGAAATTGTCCTTTCTCCCTGATGTCAAGACAGAACAAATCACCATGTTGAAGGTAGATCTAACTGAAATCAAGTTAAATTGCATAGAATTTACAGCATAGGAACAAGTCATTCAACCCAACTCATCTATGATTGCAGTTATGCCCCATGTAACATTCTTTAATGGATACATTTGCTTAATTCTGGCAAACAAACACTATCTTTCTTTGTGGGTATATAGGATTATAACAATCGAGGTGCCCTCAGTAACTCTTCCACCCATGACTTAATGTCATCAAGGATCTGCTAGATACTGACCAATCAGGATTCTTTGTGCTCACATGCCTAACAACAGCCAATGCAAACGCAGAGTTACTCACCAATAAAAAACATACATACATGCGCGTGCACACACGAACAAACAAGGTCTCCATTACTATAACCATGCTTTGGAACATGAACCTCTACTGTCTGGTCTACACGCCAATAATCAAAATTTTCAACGCATCGAAACCTAAAATCTGTCCAAGCAGAATGGCTTCCCATTCTCAGCATTTCACACATTAAAAGGATATAATATCTTTGATAAATATGTTAATACAGACAAGTAAAGTCAACAGCATTTAATAACAGAGACATGAGCAGAAAATTCAGGCCTTTACTCCCCAGGGAGAGGTGTGGGATAGAGCAGCAACATAAGATAGTGCAGCAATGTGGAGTAATGCAGCACTGTGGGGTCATGCAGCAACATGGAGTAGTGCAGCACCGTGGGATAGTGCAGCACCGTGGGATAGTGCAGCACTGTGGGGTAGTGCAGCACCGTGGGATAGTGCAGCACTGTGGGATAGTGCAGCACCGTGGGTAAGTGCAGCACTGTGGGGCAGTGCAGCACTGTGGGGTAGTGCAGCACTGTGTGATCGTGCAGCACTGTGGGGTAAGGCAGCACTGTGGGATAGTGTAGCACCATGGGGTAGTGTGGCACCATGAGGTAGTGTGCAGCACTGTGGAGTAATGCATCACTGTTGGGCAGTGCAGCAATGTGGGGTAGTGCAGCACTGTGGAGTAGTGCAGCACTGTGGGGTAATGCAGCACTATGGGGTAGTGCAGCACTGTGGGATAGTGCAGCACTGTGGGGTAATGCAGCACTATGGGGTAGTGCAGCACTGTGGGATAGTGCAGCACTGTGGGGTAATGCAGCACTGTGGGGTAGTGCAGCCCGTGGGATAGTGCAGCACCGTGGGGAAGTGCAGCACCGTGGGGTAGTGCAGCACCGTGGGGTAGTGCAGTACCGTGGGGTAGTGCAGCACTGGGGGTAGTGCAGCACCGTGGGGTAGTGCAGCCCGTGGGATAGTGCAGCACCGTGGGGAAGTGCAGCACCGTGGGGTAGTGCAGCACCGTGGGGTAGTGCAGCACTGTGGGGTAGTGCAGCACCGTGGGGTAGTGCAGTACCGTTGGGTAATGCAGCCTGTGGTGTAAAGCAGCAACATGGGGTAGTGCAGCACTGTGGGTAATGCAGTACCGTTGGGTAATGCAGCACTGTGGGGTAAAGCAGCAACATGGGGTAGTGCAGCACTGTGGGTAATGCAGCACTGTGGGGTAATGCGACACCCTGGAGTAGTGCAGCACTGTGGGTTAGTGCAGCACCATTGGGTAGTACAGCACCGTGGGGTAATGCAGCACTGTTAGGTAATGCAGCACTGTGGGTAGTGCAGTGCTGTGGGGTAGTGCAGCACCGTGGGGGAATACAGCACTGTGGGGTAGTGCAGCACTGTGGGATAACGCAGCAACATGGGGTGGTGCAACACCGTGGGATAGTGTAGCACTGTGCGGTGTTGCAGCACCGTGAGGTAATGCACAACTGTGAAGTAATGCACCTTGCAGTAGTGTAGCATCGTGCGGTAGTGCAGCACCATGGGATAATGCGGCCCTCCAGGGTAATGCAGCAATGTGGAATATAACAGCAACATGGGGTAGTGCAGCACCGTGGGGTAATGCAGAACTGTGGGGTAATGCAGCACCGTGCGGTAGTGCTGCACTCTGGGGTAGTCCTGCACCGTGGGGTAGTGCTGCACCGTGCGGTAGTGCTGCACCGTGGGATAATGCGGCCCTCCAGGGTAATGCAGCAATGTGGGATAAACGGCAACATGGGGTAGTGCAGCACTGTGGGGGTAATGCAGCACTGTGGGGTAATGCAGCACTATGGGTAATGCAGCACTGTGCGGTAATGCAGCACTGTGGGGTAGTGTAGCATCATGGGATAATGCGATGTAATGCAGTAACATGGGGTAATGCAGCACTGTGGGGGTAGTGCTGCACTCTGGGTTAGTGCAGCACTGTGGGGTAGTGCAGCACTGTGGGGTAATGCAGCACTGTGGGATGGGGCAGCATTGCGGGGTAGTGCAGCACCGTGGGGTAGTGCAGCACTGTGGGGTAATGCAGCACTGTGGGGTGGTGCAGCACCATTGGGTAGTGCAGCACTGTGGGGTGGTGCAGCACCATTGGGTAGTGCAGCACTATGGGATAGTGCAGCACTGTGGGGTAATGCAGCACTGTGGGGTGGTGCAGCACCGCGGGGTAGTGCAGCACTGTGGGGTAGTGCAGCACTGTGGGGTAGTGTAGCGCCTTGGGATAGTGCAGCACTGTGGGGTAGTCCAGCAGCGTGGGATAGTGCAGCCCGTGGGGTGGTGCAGCAATGTGGGGTAATACAGTAACATGGGGTAATGCAGTGCAGTGGGGTAGTGTTGCACTCTGGGTTAGTGCAGCACCATGGGGTAGTGCAGCACCGTGGGGTAATGCAGCACTCTGGGGTAATGCGACACCCTGGGGTAGTGCAGCACTAGTTGGGTAGTACAGCACCGTGGGGTAACGCAGCACTGTGGGCTAGTGTAGCACTGTGTAGTAATGCAGCACTGTGCGGTAGTGCAGCACCGTGAGATAATGCGACCCTCCAGGGTAATGTAGCAATGTGGGATATAACAGCAACATGGTGTAGTGCAGCACTGTGGGATCGGGCAGTACTGTGGGATAGTGCAGCACTTTGAGTTAGTGCAGCACTGTGGGATAGTGCAGTAACATGGGGTAATGCAGCACCGTGAGGTAGTGCAGCACTGTGGGGTAGTGCAGCTCTGTGGGTTAGTGCAGCACTGTGGGATAGTGCAGCACTTTGGGTAGGTGCAGCACTGTGGGGTAGTGCAGCACCGTGGGATAGTGCAGCACTGTGGGGTAGTGCAGCATCGTGGGGTAGTGCAGCACCATGAGGTAGTCTGCAGCAATGTGGAGTAATGCATCACTGTGGGGTAGTGCAGCACTGTGGGGTAGTGCCACACTGTGAGGTAATGCAGCACTGTGGGGTAGTGCATCACTGTGGGGTAGTACAGCATTGTGGGGTAGTGCAGCACTGTGGGGTAGTGCAGCACTGTGGGGTAGTGTAGCACCATGAGTTCAGCACTGTGCAGAAGTGCAGTACTCTGGGTTAGTGCAGCACCATGGGATAGTTCAGCACTGTGGGGGAGTGCAACACCGTGGGGTAGTGCAGCACCGTGGGATAGTGCAGCACTGTGGGGTAGTGCAGCACTGTGGTGTAATGCAGCACTGTGGGGTAGTGCAGCATTATGGGATAGTCCAGGAATTTTGGGTAGTGCAACATCACGGGGTAATGCAGCACTGTGGGGTAGTGCAGCACTGTAGGGTAGTGCAGCACCAGGAGGTAGTGCAGCACTGTGAGGTAATGCAGCACTGTGAGGTAACGCATCACTGTGCGGTAGTGCAGAACCATGAGATAATGCAGCCCTCCAGGGTAATGCAGCAGTGTGGGATATAACAGCAACATGGGGTAGTGCAGCACTGTAGGGTAGTGCAGCACCAGGAGGTAGTGCAGCCCTCCAGGGTAATGCAGCAGTGTGGGATATAACAGCAACATGGGGTAGTGCAGCACTGTGGGGTAATGCAGCACCATGGGGTAGTGCAGCACTGTGGGGTAATGCAGCACTGTGGTGTAATGCAACACTGTGGTGTAATGCAGTAACATGTGGTAATGCAGCACTGTGGGGTAATGCAGCACTGTGGGGTAATGCAGCACCATGGGATAGTGCAGCACTCTGGGGTAGTGCAGCACTGTGGGGTAATGCAGCACTGTGGGGTAGTGCAGCACCGTGGGAAGTGCAGCACCGTGGGGTAGTGCAGCACTGTGGGGTAGTGCAGCACTGTGGGGTAATGCAGCACTGTGGGGTAGTGCAGCACCGTGGGGTAGTGCAGCACTGTGGGATAGTGCAGTATTGTGGGGTTGTGTAGCACTGTGAGGTAATGCAGCACTGTGAGGTAATGCAGCACTGTGAAGTAATGCACCAGGCAGTAGTGCAGCACTGTGGGGGAATACAGCACTGTGGGGTAGTGCAGCACCGTAGGGAAGTGCAGAACTGTGGGATAGTGCAGCACTGTGGGGTAATGCAGCAACATGGGGTAGTGCAGCACTGTGGGGTAATGCAGCACTGTGGGATAGTCCAGCACTGTGGGGGAATAAAGCACTGTGGGGTAATGCTGCACCGTGAGGTAGGTGCGGCACCGTGGGGTAGTGCGGCAATGTGGGTAAGTGCAGCACTGTGGGGTAGTGCCACACCGTGGGGTAGTGCAGCACTGTGGGGTAGTGCAGCACTGTGGGGTAATGCAGCACTGTGGGATGGTGCAGCATCGCGGGGAAGTGCAGCATTGTGGGATAGTGCAGCACGGTGGGGTAGTGAAACACTGTGGGATAGTGCAGCACGGTGGGGTAGTGAAACACTGTGGGATAGTGCAGCACCATGAGGTAGTGTGCAGCAATGTGGAGTAATGCAGCACTGTTGGATACTGCAGTACTGTGGGGTAGTGTAGCACTGTGGGGTAGTGCCACACTGTGGACTAATGCAGCACGGTGTAGTAGTGCAGCACTGTGGGGTAGTGCAGTGCTGTGGGGTAATGCAACACTGTGGGATAGTGCAACACTGTGGCATAGTGCAGCGCTGTGGGTTAGTGTAGCACTGTGGGGTAATGAAGCACTGTGGGGTAATGCAGCACTTTTGGGTATGCTGCACTGTGGGGTAATGCTGCAATCTGGGGTAATGCAACACTGTGGGATAGTGCAGCACTGTGGGGTAATGCAGCACTGTGGGATAGTGCAGCACTGTGGGATAATGCAGCACTGTGGGATAGTGCAGCACTGTGGGGTAATGCAGCACTGTGGGATAGTGCAGCACTGTGGGATAGTGCAGCACTGTGGGATAATGCAGCACTGTGGGGTAGTGCAGCACTGTGGGGTAGTGCAGCACTGTGGGGTAATGCAGCACTGTGGGATAGTGCAGCACTGTGGGATAATGCAGCACTGTGGGGTAGTGCAGCACTGTGGGGTAGTGCAGCAATGTGGGAAAGAACAGCAACATGGGGTAGTGCAGCCCTGTGGGGTAATGCAGCACTGTGGGATAGTGCAGCACTGTGGGGTAATGCAGCACTGTGGGGCAATGCAGCACTGTGGGGCAATGCAGAACTGTGTGATAGTGCAGCACTGTGGGGTAGTGCAGCACTGTGTGATAGTGCAGCACTGTGGGGTAATGCAGCACTGTGGGATAGTGCAGCACTGTGGGGTAGTGCAGCACTGTGGGATAGTGCAGCACTGTGGGGTAGTGCAGCACTGTGGGATAGTGCAGCACTGTGGGGTAATGCAGCACTGTGGGATAGTGCAGCACTGTGGGGTAGTGCAGCACTGTGGGATAGTGCAGCACTGTGGGGTAGTGCAGCACTGTGGGATAGTGCAGCACTGTGTGATAGTGCAGCACTGTGGGATAGTGCAGCACTGTGGGATAGTGCAGCACTGTGTGATAGTGCAGCACTGTGGGATAGTGCAGCACTGTGGGATAGTGCAGCACTGTGGGGTAATGCAGAACTGTGGGATAGTGCAGCACTGTGGGGTAGTGCAGCCCTGTGGCGAATTCCAGCATTGTGGGATAGTGCAGTATTGTCAGAAGGGTCAGCTTTTGAAGTAGATGTGAAACCCAGGTGGGATTCGCTGTCTCAGGTGGTGTAAAATTACACAGCTCTTGTTGATGCTGTGACAAGGATGGGAGCTTCTCTCAAAGTCCAGACCTCACATTAAAGGGAGATGGTGGAGCAGAATAACCTGACAGGGAGAACTAGCCATTTTGATACAGAACTGGCTCAAAGAAATAAGACAGAGGGTGGTGGAGGGTTGTTTTTCAGACTGGAGGTCTGTTACCACTGGAGTGCCACAAGGATTGGTGCTGGGCCCTCTACTTTTCGTCGTTTATATAAATGATTTGGGTGTGAGTATAAGAGGTACAGTTAGTAAGTTTGCAGATGACACCAAAATTGGAGGTGTAGTGGACAGCAAAGTGGGTTACCTCAGATTATAACATGATCTTGACCAGATGGGCCAATGGGCTGAGAAGTGGCAGATGGTGTTTAATTCAGATGAATGCAAGGTGCTGCATTTTGGGAAAGCAAATCTTAGCAGGACTTCTACACTTAATGGTAAGGTCCTAGGGAGTGTTGCTGAACAAAGAGACCTTGGAGTGCAGGTTCATAGCTCCTTGAAAGTGGAATCGCAGGTAGATAGGATAGTGAAGAAGGCGTTTGGTATGCTTTCCTTTATTGGTCAGAGTATTGAGTACAGAGTTGGGAGGTCATGTTGTGGCTGTACAGGACATTGGTTAGGTCACTGTTGGAATATTGTGTGCAATTCTGGTCTCCTTTCTATCGGAAAGATGTTGTGAAACTTGAAAGGGTTCCGAAAAGATTTACAAGGATGTTGTCAGGGTTGGAGGATTTGAGCTATAGGGAGAGGCTGAACAGGCTGGGTTGTGTTCCTTGGAGTGTCAGAGGCTGAGGGGTGACCATATAGAGGTTTATAAAATTATGAGGGGCATGGATAGGTTAAATAGATGAAGTCTTTTCCCTGGGGTGAGGGGATCCAGAACTAGAGGGCATAGGCTTAGGGTGAGAAGGGAAAGATATAAAAGAGACCTAAGGGGCTACTTTTTCATGCAGAGGGTGGTACGTGTATGGAATGAGCTGCCAGAGGAAGTGGTGGAGGCTGGTACAATTGCAACATTTAAGAGACATCTGGATGGGTGTATGAATAGGAAGGGTTTGGAGGGATATGGGCCGGGTGCTGGCAGGTGGGACTAGATTGGGTTAGGATATCTGGTCGGCATGGACAGGTTGGACCGAAGGGTCTGTTTCCATGCTGTACATCTCTATGACTGTATGACTGACCTTGCAGCCCAGAAGCCCCATGTAATGCTCCAAGGACTGGCGTTCAAAACTGGCAGAATTTAAATTCACTTGTTAAAATTTGGAATTAAGAGTCAGACTTAGGCACTGGTGACCATGACAGCTGTTGTCATTTCAACCCCTTTTGGTTCGCTCGTGTCTTTTCAGGAAGGAAATCTGCCATCCTTTCTTGGTCTGGCCTACATATGACTCCAGATCCACAGTGATGTGATTGACCTTTAACTGCGTTCTGAAGCTCTGGTGTAATTAGTGATGAGCAACCAGTATTGACTTAGTCATTAGTAGCCACATCCTGTGAAAGAATGAAAAAGAAAACAATCAACTTGACCACAGCTTATCCCGTTGTTTGTCAGATTCTCTTTTTGTGGGAGCTTGTTGTGTACAAAATGTCACTTTCCCTCCCCCCCCCCTCCCCCCCCCCCCCCCAGGTTTGCTAGAGTAACTGCACTCCTGTAGTAATTCACTGTCTGGACATTGCATTGTGATGTACTGCGTTCGGTGTTAGAAAAATGCAAATTTGTTTTGCTGGGAGTGTTCACGCCGACCAACCACGTCGAGCCCTGGCAGCAAGCATCACAAACAACAATCGCTAATATTCTCCAGCCAATGGAGGATTTGGGAAACTCTGCAAAACTTTGTCTTCCTCAACAACAGTAATGTGGAGCAAGCGAATCAAGTTTACAAAAACAACAGCTTTGCTACAATCAGAACCAACTCAAAAATGCAACAAGCCAAATGATTGCAACCGATTCATGACCCAGCGGAATGTTTCTGGCTCTGGCCTGGTGCATGCTGATGTGGTTAAAAGAGTTTGAGACGGTGAAGAAAATCTGGAACAATTCCTCATGACAGGGTCTGAAACAAATCGACAGGACGTGACGAAGGCAGAAACTCTACCACAGGCAGAAACTCAAAGCCCGACAGAAACTAGAAACACCACAAACATCCTCACTGTCTGACTTCAGGCTAAACTCCACTGAGCATAGAAGTCCTACAGGCCATTCAGCCCATCAAGTCCACACTAACCCTTTGAAGAGCATCCCACCAAGATTCAGCTCAGTACCCCATCCCTGCCACCCTGCATTTCCCATTGTTAACCCACCGAGCCTGCACATTCCTGGACACTGTGGAGCAATTCAGCATGGCCAATCCACCGAGCCTGCACATCGTTGGACTGTGGGTGGAAACACACAGAGACACAGGGAGAATCATGCAAACCCCACATAGACAGCCATCCAAGGGTGGAATTGAAACTGGGTCCTTGGTGCTACAAGGAGAAAGTGAGGTCTGCAGATGCTGGAGATCAGAGCTGAAAATGTGTTGCTGGAAACGCGCAGCAGGTCAGGAAGCATCCAAGGAGCAGGAGATTCGAAGTTTCGGGCATAAGCCCTTCTTCAGGAATGAGGAAAGTGTCTGCCTTGGTGCTACAATAAAGATTCATTATAACAATAAAAATATATTATTGTTCACTTTCAGGTTACACCATTTACTGAGAAACGACAGTTCTATCAGCTGTGTGCAGTTTAAAATTCATGAACTATACATTGACAAAATGGCCGAAATGCCCCATTGTGAAGTTTATCAAAATCAAACCTGGTGAGGAGGGTCACAATAAGATCCACTCCCCTCTTGACAGCCACACACCTGACAGCATTCTGGCATATTCAGCTCTCCAAGCAAGCTAATAATTCCTTCAGTCTGCCACTTTGAATGGTGTGCCATGGGTGCTGTGACCAGATAAAACCTCCTTTCTTACCATCCAATAATATTGATAACGTGTTGTCAAGCCCCCTACTGCCCGAGGGTCAGAAGCTGACCTGCAAGAACCGAATGCTATGGCCAAACTTCAGAGACAGGATTTTCAGCAGCAGGGCTCTCCCGCAATTGGAAGTGGCTCTGTTAAATGTCTATGGGCATATGGGTGTCCATGTGTTGTGTGTGCAAGTGTATGCATGCATGGGTGTAAGTGCCTGTCTGCATATGTGTGTGTGTGCGTGTGTGTGTGCATATGTGTGCACCATGCATCTGCATTTGCATAAGTGTGCAAGCATGTGTGGATGTGCAAATGTGCCTGCATGCATGTGGTGTGTATGTATAAACATGTGTGTTAAATTATGCCTGCCTATGTGTGTACCATATTTGTATGTGAGTGTGTATGCATGTGCAGGTGTGTGTGTGTTGTCTGTCTGTGTACATGTACACATTATTTGTGTGTATAACTGTGTCTGTGTCTGTGTATGTGTGTGTGTGTGTGTGTGTGTGTGTATATATCAGCTCATGTGCATGCATCAGTGGGTGTAAGACTGTATATGCTTAATTTTGGTCTTGTCAACATTTTTTGTTTTTCTTATGATTTAGTTGCTGACATAAAGATGCATTGTGCAACAAAGTAGTTGGGGTAAGCTTCTGCGTTCCAAGCTGCTCATGTGATAAATGAATCCCCTTTTGAATCCATCTGATCATGTGAGGTTCTGTAAAATGTGAGAGTAAGGAAAAAGACCCGTGACTCAACTAGTGACTCTACTAATGCTAGTTATTTTGTTTTTTAAAATTCATTCGGTGGCGAGTAAGCGTCGTTTGGAGGGCCAACATTTAATGTCTGTGCCTAGTCGCCTTTGAGAAGGTGGTATGAGGTGCCGTCTTGCGTCTCTGCGGTCTCGTGTGGGCAGGCTGACCCACAATGTCCAGGATTTTGACCCAGCGACCTGATGGAACTGCAATATATTTCCAAGTCAGGATGGTAAATGGCTCAGAGGGGATCTTGCAGGGGGTGGTGTTCCCATGTATCTGCTGCCCTTGTCCTTCAAGATGGAAGTGGTCCTGGGTTTGGAAGGTGCTGTCTTAGGAATCTAATAAGGAGCTTTACAAAAATGAGTATCTTAATTAGTATTGAAGGAGCCCCAAGTGTTGGAAAGAGAGCTGGACGTGAACAGTAAATTAATATTTACTGTAGCTCCACCTGCTGTTTCAAAATGTTGGCTTTCAGATGAACACAATTAACATTTAGAGTTGAAAATGTGTTGCTGGAAAAGCGCAGCAGGTCAGGCAGCATCCAAGGAACAGGAGATTCGACGTTTCGGGCATAAGCCGAACAATTAACATTTAGCCAGCTTCTAATCATTTCAAACCTTCTGAAGTTTTAAAGGTTGTCAATTGTAAATGAGATGGGTAAATCCCAAAGAGGAAAAGCACATTAATTGGTGGGGGCGGGAGTGACAGTTCTGTTGAGCAATTTGCATTCAGCCGCTTCACTCCAAAACTGTTAGATAAAAAAAGTTATTTCTTTCAAAATAACCAACTTCACACATCAAGAATCCAGGTCATTGTCCAGTTGCCTCAGAATGTCATGTTGAGGTTGTACAGGACGTTGGTGAGGCCTCTTGTGGATTACTGTGTGCAGTTCTGGTTGTCCTGCTCTCAGAAAGATATTAAATTGGAAAGCGTGCAGAAAAGATCTACCAGGACGTTGCTGGGACTGGAGGGTTTGAGATATACGGAGAGGCAGGATAGGCTGAGACATTTTTCACTGGACCATGAGGGGTAACCTTATGGAGGTTTATAAAATCATGAGGGGTGGAGATAAGGTGAATAGCCTAGATCATTTCCCTACGGAATTAATCAAAACTAAGGGCATAATTTTAAGGTGAGAGGAGAAAGATTTAAAAGAGACCTGAGGGACAACTTTTTCACACAGGGGGTGGTTCATATGTTGAATGAGCTGCGTAATGAAGTGGTAGATGTAGATATAGTTACAAGATTTACATTTGGACCAATACATGAACAGGAAAAATTTAGAAGGATCTGGGCTGAGTGCAGGCAAATGGGACTAGTTTAGTTTGGGAAACTTGTTCAGTAAGGATGATGCTGTATGACTCTGACTCAACCGCCCCACAGATGAAGTAGATGCAGTGCTCGGTCAGTTCTGCCTTGTGGGCATGTGTACACTGGGTTAATTTGGGGCAGGCGATGACCTCGTGATTATCACTAGTGTATTAATGTCATGTTCTGAGGGCCTGGGTTCAAACCCTGCCATGGCAGATGGTGGCATTTCAATTCAATTAAAAGTAAATCTGGAGTCATGAGTCGAATGATGACCATGAGACTGTTGTCAATTGTTGGAAAAACCACTTGGTCCACTAATGTCCTTTAAGGAAGGAAATCTGCCGTCCTTACCTGGTCTCGGTCTACGTGTGACTCCAGACCCATGGCAAACTGCCCTCTGGGCAATTAGGGATGGACAATAAATACCGACCTAGCCAGCGATGTCCACATCCTGTGAACGAATAAAAGTTCAGTGCAGGCCCTGTTTGCAGCTACTTTCAATTCAGCAATCACTCAGTGGAATTAAATTTCAAACCAAACCTTTTAAGGTTTCATTTTCCAGTTTAAAATGACCTCAATGTTTTCAGGAGCTGGACACTTTATTTACCTCAGAGGGACAGATCCAGGAAGAATTGGAGCAGGACATTCAGCCTATTGAGTCTGTTCTGTCTTAAAATAAAATGAAATACAGTGCATGCTGGATCTGAAACGAAAATACAGAAAGTGCTAGAGTAAGCTAACAGCTCAGGTAGCTTCTGTGAAGAGAGAAACAGAGTAAATGTTTGAGTCCAGAGCAGATTTACATCAGATTTGAAACATCGTCTCTGCTTCTCGCTTTACAGATTCTATTAGAACTGCTGAATTTCTCCAGAGGTTCCTGCTTTTGTGAGCCTGTTCTGACATCCAGTTCAATCAAGGCTAATCTGTATCCAATGCCATCCCTGCCCTATGCCTTACAGCTTGACCTCTCAAAAATTCATCTTTCACAGTTTCAACACTTTTTAAAATTTGCTTGTGGGATATGGGCGTTACTGGCTGGGCCAGCGTATATTACCCAGAGGGTCTTCTGCCACATGTAGGCCAGACCAGCCAAGAACAGCAGATTTCCTCGCCTTGCATCACATTTCTTCCTTCAGACTAACGAACCAGATGGGTTACGTGGTCATCATCCAATTTGTACCGGAGTCACATTTTACCATCTGCCATAGTGGGATTTGAACCCACGTGAAATAAGTGCGCAGAGGCTGGTATCCCGTCACCTTTATTTGCATGCACAGAGTGACCAGCCAGCTCAAAGACAGTCCCTAGAGTGAGGAGACCTTCTGAATCTCCTGTCAGCCAGGGTTCCCAGATTGGCCCGGGTTAACAGCCCTAATCATGGATCTCATAGTCAATGAGATCCAATTGCTACACCATGACTCCAGACCATCAGACTGCGTCGCTAGATTAATAGCCCAGCGACAGTACAATTATGCCACTGCCCTCCAAAATGCCACTGTGAAACAATGTCATAAACAATTAGGGCTGCTGTACAATCCACAGAAAGTGAATCACATTCCCATTTACTAACACCAAATATCTCTCCCTCCTCCCTCATCCCCCTCAACTTGTGAAGAACTGTGTTTAGTCAATTTCATGATTTTTAAAAATAAAACAAATCGTATTAATCTGGCCCTTCCATCTTCATGATGAGTTATATTCAGGGGTGATCTTTAATTCTTATTGTGCTGAAATTGAGTGATTCAAACTGTTTTTTTAAACTGTTTTCTGGTTGGTTGGAAAACTGTGGGCATTTTGTTGTTGAAATATTTCTGACAGATAATTTGAGATTCTTCCCAGAGAGCACATTGAAAGCTTAAAATTTATGTAGCACATTTCACAACCTCAGGACCCCCCAGAGTCCATTTCATGGAATCATAGAATCCCTACAGTGTGGAAACAGGCCATTTGGCCCAACAAGTCCACACCAAGTTTAGCCAATGTCTTATTTTTTGAACTGTAGGGGGTCATTGTTGTATTGTAGGAGAGTCAGCAACCAATTTGTTCACAGCAAGCTCCCCCAAACAACTCTGTGACAGTAACCAGATGATTTGCTTTGCCGTAGTTAGTTAAGCGATGAATTTATTCAGGTCTTCCCAAGCCATCCTGGCACGGGATCCTTAGTCCTTGCTTCAGATTGGGCCCCACTTTAAGATCTAACAGAGGCCACCTCTGACAATACAGCACTCCCTCAGCACTGCACTGTGAGAGTCAGTTTGGATTAGATACACAAAACATCCAGAATAGGAATTGAACCCATATCCTTTCAGGCGGTGAGACAAATGCTTTGCCTTTTGTACCCTGTAGCAGTTTAGCAGGAGGCCATTACTCTTTCCATTGTAGCCATTAACCTAGCCAACGCAGAGATTCATTTAATGTCACATCTAGAAGGACAAGGGCAACAGATACTGTTGAGACGGAAACCGTATGGTCTCGTCTCCACGTGTTCGTTGGAAGGAGAGATCAAACCGGCTAGAGTTTGGTGCAAAAAACACCGTTTATTACAGAATCAAGACTGGCAAACTATACAACGAATTCAAAAGCATGCAAATTCGTTGGAGAAGGCGTTCTGTCTTTCCCTTCGGATCTGGTGCAGTTATACTTCGCGCTTCCTCAAGTTCCCGGTCAGTTTTCCCTCGTTCGGTCTTCTCATTGGTCGGTTCACCTGTCTGTGAAGGGATTAGTGTCTCTATTGGCTGCCCCGAGATACCTGTCCAGCTCCTACTGTGCTGAACAATGGGCAGACATCCTGGGTTCAGCAGTTTCCGATCTTGTAAATTAAGAGTTTATTGTTTGGAAGGGTTTCCTCATTGCCATGCGTCTGGCTGTCTGGGCGTTCACAATAGTTCTCCATAGTTGAATATACAGGTATTATCATTTAACACAGGACCCGAATGAGTTTGACGTCAGCGGAGGCATTAGCAAGTACTTTATCAATCAAGTGTAGTATCGGTGCGATTTACACTATCCGATAGTTACCGGTTTCCTTTATTAACAATGAGAGTGTAACAGGATGATCTGAAACTGACGGACATGTTCTAATCCCCCAGGAATGTGGCCCCAGGCAGACAGTCCTGCAGTGGCTGGGTTTACTTTACATGGCTGTGTTTTAGCTGACAGTGTCTGCTTTAAGAATGGTGCTCCCCTCCCTAGCCCCAATGTAGGTACCCCGATAGCAGATTCTCCCCAACATTCCCTCCCTTGGCCTCGAAAGAGGCCACACCCCCTTATCCCGTAAGGAACGCAACCCCACGAGGCGACCGGTATCCGGTGTTGTATCGACCAGACTCACCGGTTCTAAGGAGACAGTCATATGGGGATGAAGGGTGCCCTGAAAAACGCGCCGCTACACAATTAAGCAATAGATGGTCACAGCTGCATGCTAAGCTAAACTAATAGTTGAAGTAATTGAGGCAGTGTCTGCAGAAATAACGAAAAGCACAGGATTAGACAAGCATTGCAATAAGTCATTCAGAGCAGGCGGAATGTACGCGAGTGCGTTAGAATGAGTAAGCCGTTTAGTAAACGCAAGTCTGTAGTCCAAAGAGCCGGCAAATGTAAGTAGGTGTTGTAAGTTTGGAAAGGGAGTAGGAACAGCCTGGTACCAGCAGTTAGGTGCCCGCTAGAGATCTGAAACCCAGTGTGAAACTGTACTGTGCCCCGGTGGTCCCGCAGATCAGTATGCTCCAGAGAGCAGCAGTGGTGTCCAACCGTCCAACACGGATGCAAGCAGGCAGAAATCTCATCAAATGGAGACGAACGGAGGCCACCCGTTCCGATGTCAATGCGCGACTGTGCCTGTCTTAGGTTGTCCCTCGCCCGAGGGATCTTACCCGTCATTGGCTAACCAGTCATGCTGCATTGAGTAGACGTGGGCAGCTCAGTAGCATGGTCAGTGGCCTCCGAGGGTGGCTGAGGCCAGTCAGGAGTACTGGACAGTCCGCAAAGGCCGCTTGCGAGAACAGCAGTGTCTCGATTGCCAGGACACACAGTACATCGCACCCACCCGCTGTTATGGAAGGATCAATTCACATATCCCCAAATTAATCAGGCAAAATAAATAAGTGGGGGCTCTTTGGACAACCAGGCTTCATTTAGCGTGCATGAAGATGAAAAGTTAGTCATGAGTACAACAGGATCAGACGAATTCGAAAGAAAGTCATTGAGGGAGCTGACACGCACCGGAGAGATAGCATCTACTACGCCCGAACTGCGAGCTCACGCAAAGGCGGTAGTAGACCAATGGAGAGACTAACTGGCGGGTCCCCCATCGCCCGCCCTTAATGCAACCGGCCGCAAGCAAAAAACCCGGTATCATGGCTCACGAGCGGACGTCGCATTACAGCATGTATTGGATGTGTCCCTGTCCGTTTGTAGGAGGTCACACACAGGCTGTCGTGTTGTTGGAGTTGGTGGCAGCGGCGTCTCCCGGTGGAGCTCAACGTATGGGGGTCCGGTTGAAAAGTAATGATACCTCATCAGCTTTAAATCAGTGAGATGGGGCTGTGGGAATGCAGTAAAAAGGAGTCCCCGCATCACCAGGGTGATATATGGCGGGGTCAGTCAGGAACTATGTGACTACTATGGGAAATAAAGTGTTGTGTTGTATGGGGTCTTTGGGGTGGCATGTCTGGGAGACCGGAATGGACGGGAGGCAGTCCCCAAAGTCTCCAGTCAGTACTCCTGAACATAAGGTCTGTGGTCATGTGGACTGTCAAATGCAACCAGGAAGAGTGTACTCAACCATTTGTGCAAGAGGAATGGAGGGAGCAGATATGAGAAGACAATGGTGAAAATAATGAAGGTAGTGTGAAACCCTTAACCATTCTTATGAGTTGCGGACCTGTACGTGGCAGTATTTCAATGAAAAATATCCACAAAAAAGAGTCACATCAAAATAGAGAGAACTCTGTGTGAGGTAGAAGGAGTGGTTTCATGTAAGGGAAAGGGTACAACTTTACACAAAGGAAGTCAGAGGGATTCGTGATGTCAAATCAGAGAAAAAGCTCCCCAGCACGGGCTGCTACAAAAGGCAGTCGAGGCAGGGGTAGCCAGATTATCCTATAGGTGTTTTAATGTTCGTCGAATTACGAAGAGGCAGAAGAAAAATGTAAAAACGTAATCATGACACTGGTCCAGTGTCGGTGAGGTAATTACGGGGAGCAGTCACGCAAACTGTGTCAAGTCGCAATATTCTGACAAAGTTAAAATTGAGTGTGCGCAGACTGTGGAAGACAATTAATAGGATAATCCGTGTCCATTTGAGCAGCAACACTACACGGGGTAGATGAAAGTCGGGACACTGATACAAATGCAAGATAGTACGAGTGGCAGTTATGACTCGATGGGAATGTGTGTTAGCAGCTGCAGGAGCGCAGGCGCCTGTATGTTTTAAAACGCAATGTTTGAAGTGTAAAAACATTCGTCCAGGAGTTGTGTCGAAAAAATAGAGTAAGTCCCTCGAGAGGGAAGTGGGATTGGTAATAGTGAGAAGGGAACTACAATAGACTGCATAGGGGAAGGCCTACGGTACGCCTTGATACTGCGCGGTAAGGGGCGCAAGCAATTTTGATTTGCACCCCGGGGAACTGCCCATGCTGGGGGCGCCCAACCAATGGGGTTGTCGTAGGACAATCGTTTGATGAGTCACCCATGGAGACCGTTTAGGATAAGGGTCATTAATGTGGAAATGATGAGGATCCCCATCAACTCTGTGGCAACAGGACAATAGAGCAGGTAAATTTCCACCGTGTGGTTAGGGAAGACACAGCGCAGGAGATCCCCCTAACCTCTCAGGGCGCGCAGCGTAAGCCTCAAGGCGGCCGGGACCCCGTCTAGCGGGCAGGGTGGGGATTTTCGCCCCCAGACACTTGGGTACGATATTGGAGCGAACCGTGACTGTGATTCGGAAAGTATGGGTAACATCAGAAAAAGGCGCCTACACAAGGGATAAAGACAAATGTAGACAAAAAGGAGGTTGAAGCACCAACTAAAGGGCACAATCCTATCCTGATGGCTATTTGCTCGCTCGCAGCGGAGTCCATGATAAACAAGGTGGATCTCTTAAGATAAGGCTGAATGAAGAGTTTAGACAGCAAAATAAAGTACAAGAAGAGCAAAGATATCAGTGAAATGGACCCATGTCGGGCCGTGTCAAGGTGGGGCTGCATGTTCCCATCTCAGTCTGCACCTCCCCGCGAGGTCCTGTCTCATCGAGTGATTTTAGGGATATATTAGGTTGCGCTGACCTGGAGCAATGGGAGAAGTGGTGCGTGTAGTGGCCTATGTGTCTCCAGCCAGCTCAGTATAAGATATGATGATGATGATGATTATGGAGAGGGGGCCTTTCTCACCGGGACCCTGATGAGTAAAGCAAAACTCTGGGCAATTAGGAGATTTGCGGTGGAACGAAGTTGGACTGTTTGCCTGAAGGGGCTTGTTTCCCTGAATGAGGTACAGAACGAGAGGTGCAAGTACAATCCTTGTATATGCAAGAACCTGCTTGTGTGAGGGGCCGTGTGCCCTAGCCGAAAGAGTGTGCGCAGGTGCTGCGGGCATGTTGGGAAGGAGAGAGAGAGAGAGAGAGAGAGAGAATTACAAAAGGCTGGTCAGACAGGTCAGGACAGAAATTGTCGGTGTAGCACTTTCCTCCGTTTAATACTTGAGGATTTGATCAGTTTGAGGGAAGTAACAGCCTTTAAAAGATACCCCGGGAAAAGGATCATAAAGGAACCTGGTGACCCTGCCGTTCTCAGTGTGTACCTGTGTGTCGCAAAAGATATGAACAGATGAATTGGCGAGGAGTACTCGCAGCTGAGGAGACTGAAGGATTTGGGCAGGGCATGAGGGTTGGGAAGTCCTGGTAGCAAACCTCAGGGAGCATGAGAGTTTGGAAAGAAGATGGGGCGCAGAGCAAGGCAGTAGAAGCATAGTGAGTGAAATGCCCTAATGGAGAGATGAGGCCAGAAGATGAGTTACTGTGTCCTGGTAGAAAACCTCAGGGAGCTTAAAACCTTAAAAAGAGATGGAGCGTAGGGATCAGCGGATCCTCAATTCAGTGAGAAACAGGTGAATTCAATGCAGGCTGAGTGAAAGACAAAGCTAAGACGACCTCAGATCTGGCGGTGAACATAAAGTGTGTAGGTTTGGGAGAAGACGATGAAGGGACGTGACCACGGCGTGGGGAATGGGGAGCGGGGTGTAGGATAGGGCAGCACAATCGGCAAGAGGAGTCTGTACTAGATTCCACTAGGGAAGGTTTGGTAGTGTCTGGCAGTTACAGGTTGCATGTTCAAAGCATTGGAGAGTGTAGCCTCAGACAGGTAGACTGGCTGGCATCTTCACCCCGCATGGTTGCCAATACCCGCTTTAGGGACTGGAAATGGCAGTGTCTGTGGCAGCAGTTGCTCAACCCTCCCTAGCCGCAAACTTGAGGAGGGGGGGAGACAAGTAGCAGGAGGAAATTGCTTTAAAATGAGCGTCCATAATGCTTTAGCGAAAGAAAAAAATCTGTGGACTTGGGAGAAAAAAATGGGTTCGTGAGAGGGGGCAGAAAAATTTGGAGGGCATAGACGGAGGAAGGGGTGGTTGGGCCCTCCCTCGTTCTTGGCACTTTGTGAAGACGAGGGGAAATAAGGGATGGCCTAAGCACCCATGTCGGCGGACAAAAAGATGAGTGAGCGGCCCCGAGGAAGAGAGATGGGCCAAACACCCTGCTGTGTGCTGAGTAGCAGGTCCTAGTTGGAGGCCTGAGGCCTGTGACCAGCAGGGGAAAAAGAGAGAGAGACAAAAATAAGTGGGCTGGGGGATATTTGGGCATTGGGACAGCCAAACACTGGACATACACAACATTGTAAATGAAAACGCACAGTATGACGAGACGGCAATGCGCATGTTGTTGGTTGGGACGTTATAGTTAATAGTAAAAGGTACAACCTGTCAAACAAGATGTGGTTAGAGGCATGATTCATATCGGTATCCCAGTAACTGAAGAGGACCTGTTCATCTAGTAATCCCATGAAGTAGGGCAATGACGCTTGAGAGACCCATCGGTGTAGTGGTGGCGCGGTAGTTGAGCTAATAGGGTCGCGGAACGTCCGCAGGCGAGTAGCCCCTTCTAGACTGTGCAATCCTGCCAAGAGTGAGCATTCGCGCCAAAAGCGAACGGGCACCGCCCCAACTGAGCGTTCGCGCCAAAAGTCAGCTGGCCCCGCCCAACCTGAGCCTTCGCGCCAAAAGCAAGAACGCCCGCCAAGAACTAAGGTGACCCGCCCAGAGAAGGGTGACCCGCCAAAACTAGGGTGAGCACGGGACACCCCGGGATTTACCGTCTTAGGATTCCACTACCGTGGTGTTATTAAAATAAAAAAGCTCAACCATCCCTTCCTGCGCCCCCTCCCTACATTCAGGTATTCCTTTCCAAGTATAAGAGTAATTAAAAGTGATAGTGGGGGGACAAGCGGCATTTAATCCTAAAAATCAAGACGAGACTATGGAAAAAAATCCCAGACCGTTAAGTTATCAATCCCAAACCGCTAAGTGTAGAGAACAACACTCACGTACACCGACACCAGTAAAACTGCTTTCGGCTGCTGGGCGGCTTCCCACGGTCCCTGTCCGTCACTCAGGCTGTCGGTGCCGGTCCACTGTACACCGAGACCTGGGATGAAACATTTGCTGCGACACCTCCGTTTGCCACATCTGTTAAAATCACTGCACTCACTCACTCACTCCCTCTCTCACTGGGCCGGCCCCACACTGGTTTTCATCCACATACATGCCAATCCACGCATACTGTCGGTGCGTCCGTACTCCCGTCTCAGCCTGTCGCAGTCCCTTGTCCCCAGTTTTAGTGACATGTTGCGAGGCATTACATCCTCGCAGAAACTGACAATCTGTGTGAAATCGTAGGCTAATACCGGTTTCTATTGTTTGCCGCACTGAATATTGCGGCGAGAGTAGGAGACTGTTTAAATCTTGGTCATTAGCGCCGTATCTGTGAAGGTCTCTGTTAGTCTCGTCAATATCAGGTCTTTCTGGGCGGGCGCTTGGTTAAACATTTGATCCAGTGCTGTCTTGTGCACTGCTACACTGTCCAGTAATAAATGGGCATGCCAAGTTACGTCTGTGCCAACCGTGAGGTGCCACCAGGGCACTCCGGGGCGTAATGGTCGAAATTGGGGCATTTTTGGTGGTCCAAAGTTCAAGTCCCCCATGACGGATCTCACCTGGTGGGTACCGCTTTAAAAACAGTGCGTCTTTCAGATCTCTGCTCTTAACAACCGGTCTAAGGCAGGCGCCTGTGCAGGTAAACCCTATCCAGGAGATGAGATCCGTCCTCTGTCCCCTTAGCAGCAAGTGTGTCTATCGATAATTGTCAGAGTTAAAGTGCTTATTAAAAAGAGAAAGGATCCAACCAGTCAAGTGCAGTCAGCGCTGTATTAATTAATTTCAAAAAGCGTCCAGGCTCCGTAAGCCACGCTGTACCTTAACTCAGACCCAGAGTTTTTTCCCCACTAGCGCGTCGGGCCCAACAAAATCCCCCATTCAGAAGAAAATTACTGCAGTACTGGACATCTCGCGTGTCAGAGCCTTCGTTACCTCTGAAGACAGTCCATCAGGGCACCTTGTCACCTCTGAAAATTGGGCTGCCGAATCACTTGTTACCTCCGGGAAAAACACTTGAAAAAAACTCAAAAACCGCGTCCAGCATCCGAAATGCATGCATTAACTCAACTCAAAAACCTCGTCCAGGATCCGAAATTCACGCATTAACTCAACTCAAAAACCTGCGTCCAGGATCCGAAATCCACGCATTAACTCAACTGAAAAAACTGTGTCCAGGATCCGAAATCCACGCATTAACTCGACTGAAAAAACTGTGTCCAGGATCCAAAATTCACGCATTAACTCAACTCAAAAACCTCGTAAAACTCGACTCAAAAAACTGCGTCCAGGATCCGAAATCCACGCATTAACTCAACTGAAAAAACTGTGTCCAGGATCCAAAATTCACGCATTAACTCAACTCAAAAACCTGCGTAACACTCGACTCAAAAAACTGCGTCCAGGATCCGAAATCCACGCATTAGCTCAACTGAAAACACTGTGTCCAGGATCCAAGATTCACGCATTAACTCAACTCAAAAACCTCGTAAAACTCAACTCAAAAACCTGCGCAAAACTCGACTCAAAAAACTGCGTCCAGGATCCAAAATTCACGTATTAACTCAACTCAAAAACTTCGTCCAGGATCCAAAATTCACGTATTAACTCAACTCAAAAACTGCGTCCAGGATCCAAAATTCACGTATTAACTCAACTCAAAAACTGCGTTCAGGATCCAAAATTCACGTATTAACTCAACTCAAAAACTGCGTCCAGGATCCAAAATTCACGTATTAACTCAACTCAAAAACTGCGTCCAGGATCCAAAATTCACGTATTAACTCAACTCAAAAACTGCTTTCAGGATCCAAAATTCATGTATTAACTCAACTCAAAAACTGCGCATTAACTTAAGGCTAGCCATGGATCAATTAGTCACTTCAGTACCGCGAAAACAGGCAGGTATTAGTGAAGAAGTGAGAAAATAGCTTACCAGTATGGACTCTGCAACGTTGCTGCCAAACTGATTTAAAAGTACTGTTTGTGTTGGTGAGGATCAGGGAGCAGACAAAGACTGACTAACTAAAAAATTTACCTACTGGAAGTCTTTGCTTTAACAGGCGCTTCCTCACCTTTTAAAAGTTCGGCCGAAAGTTTGTCTGCCCTCCGGTCCGCCAACGTGGCCAACTTGCGGTCGTCTCTTTCCCTTCCCACGTTCAGGCTCACCATCTGTTGAGACGGAAACCGTATGGTCTCGTCTCCACGTGTTCGTTGGAAGGAGAGATCAAACCGGCTAGAGTTTGGAGCAAAAAACACCGTTTATTACAGAATCAAGACTGGCAAACTATACAACGAATTCAAAAGCATGCAAATTCGTTGGAGAAGGCGTTCTGTCTTTCCCTTCGGATCTGGTGCAGTTATACTTCGCGCTTCCTCAAGTTTCCGGTCAGTTTTCCCTCGTTCGGTCTTCTCATTGGTCGGTTCACCTGTCTGTGAAGGGATTAGTGTCTCTATTGGCTGCCCCGAGATACCTGTCCAGCTCCTACTGTGCTGAACAATGGGCAGACATCCTGGGTTCAGCAGTTTCCGATCTTGTAAATTAAGAGTTTATTGTTTGGAAGGGTTTCCTCATTGCCATGCGTCTGGCTGTCTGGGCGTTCACAATAGTTCTCCATAGTTGAATATACAGGTATTATCATTTAACACAGGACCCGAATGAGTTTGACGTCAGCGGAGGCATTAGCAAGTACTTTATCAATCAAGTGTAGTATCGGTGCGATTTACACTATCCGATAGTTACCGGTTTCCTTTATTAACAATGAGAGTGTAACAGGATGATCTGAAACTGACGGACATGTTCTAATCCCCCAGGAATGTGGCCCCAGGCAGACAGTCCTGCAGTGGCTGGGTTTACTTTACATGGCTGTGTTTTAGCTGACAGTGTCTGCTTTAAGAATGGTGCTCCCTTCCCTAGCCCCAATGTAAGTACCCCGATAGCAGATTCTCCCCAACAATACATGGAAACACCATCACCTATAGCTTCCCCTTCAAGTCACTCATAATCCTGACTTGGAAATATATCGCTGTTCCTTCACTGTCGCTGGGTCACAATCCTGGAGTTCCTTCGCTAAGGGCACTGTGGATCCACCTACAGCATATAGGCTGCAGTGGTTCAAGAAGGCAGCTCACCCCCACCTTTTCACTAGGGACAGGCAAAAAATACTGGGCCCAGCCAGTGACCACCCACATCCCACAAAAAGAGTTTAAGAGAAAGTTATGAGAGATGCTCATTTGCTACTCTGAGCCCAGAGTCCCAGACTGGGCTCTGATTGTGTGAGATTTTGCACTAGGTACACAGAACTCCAGCATCCTCACTGTAGAATGTCAACTCCAGAATTTAGAGTTAGTGAGGAAACCAAAGGTTACAGGGAGAAGGCAGGAGAAGGGATTGAGAAACATGTCAGCCACAATTGAATGGTTAAGCAGACTTGATGGGCTGAATGGCCTAATTTTGTTCCTGTGTCATATGGTCTAACACTCTAGAATCTAGGCTGCAGCCCTGTTTCTGTAGTTTGTAGCCAATTCTAAGGATGTTATATGGACATTAATGTGACCACTCATTGTCCTCAAGTGGCTACACACCATAACTGCTCATTTGTGTCAAGTCTATTTAAATTTTTAACAGGACTTCAAAGAGAGGAAATACTTTAAACAGGTTATATTTTATTGTCTGTATCTGAAATATAAATAGAAAGTGCTGGAGAAGCTCAGCAGGTCTGGCAGCAGCAATGGAGAGAAAAACAGAATTACCGATATGACTCTTCTTTGGAAAGCTAAACAAGGAGATGTTTTGGGGACGAGGGGGTGCAAGGATAGAGGAAGGGAGAGACCACAGAGAAAGGGGAAGGAAGAGGAGGAGGAAGGAGAGGGAAAGGGTGAAGGGATGATTGGGAATGGGTAGAGCAAGACAGGAGAAAGGAGGGAAGGGAGGAGGAAAAGGAGGAGAACATGGAGAATGGGAGAGAGGGAGAGTGGAAGAGAGGGAGACAGGGAGAAAGGTGAAGTGGGAGAAAGGAGAGAGAGGGAGAAAGGGAGTATGTGGGAGAGGAAGAAAGTGGAAAAAAGGTAGAGTGGGAGAGTAAGAAAATGTGGTAGAGAGTGGGAAAGAGGGGGAAAGGAAGGGAGGGAGACGGAGGGAAGAGGTGGGGTGAGGAAGAGTGAGAGGAGGGAGATGATGAGGGGCTGGGGTGGGGGGAGGTGCTGATGCTTGTGATGGTTCTTTGAAATAATGTTCCAATTCACTCCCAACCCTTCTCTGTAACACAGTAAATTAGTCATCATTCAGAGCATGTCGTAATGAGTTTGACTCTGTTCCTTGAGGATCTGATACCTCTCCCATTTCAGGGTGTGTGGCCAGACCTTAATGATCCTCCGATGGTGAAACATCACACTTCCCTTTCTGTACTTACCCCTGTGCCTTAAATCTGTGATCTCAGATTATTGACTCACTTAATTACCGGAGAAAGTCGTTTCTCCAAAAGTTGTATGACATTTTATTTCACCACCATTTTAAATCACCTACTTCCTGGACCTAATTCCAAAATCTGTGTTTGAATAGTTTTACTGACACGAGGTGTTGTCTGTAATCTCTTGTGAATTTGGTAATCTCAATATCCCCTGGCTCTGCATTCACTCTGTGGTTAATTCCTGATATTTGGGTAGTAGTATCATGTACTTACTGAAATCAAATTCAATCTGCCACTTTTAATCATTGGAAATGGCAGGGCTGATTGAGAAAGATCATCTTTTCCTAACATCTCTCTGGAATGTTCTGGCCCTAATTCTCAAACTATGTTCCTTTTTCTAGAATCTTCAACCAATAGAAATAGTTTATCTAACTTGTGTTTTTCAGTTAATATCTCAAAGACATTAACCTTTCTAACTTCTAGAGAAAACAGGCCTAATTTGTATACTATCTCCTCATGAAGTCCACAAATCATTCTTATAAACTTCTGTTGGACTCCCTCCTGGGCCAATATATCCTACTCTCTGCCCTGCAAAGTAGACATACAGGAGGCTGGAAGAACACAGCAAGCCAGGCAGCATCAGGAGGTGGAGAGGTCAACTTTTTGGGTGTAATCCTTCTCAGGACTGGGGGTCGGTGTAAGAAGAGCACCAGACAAAGGGAGTGGTGGGGGAAAGGATGGCCACCTTCCAGATTCACTCTTCCCATTGACCAAACAAGTCGTACCCTCCACCTGTCTTCATCCATCTCCACTTCACCACCCTGCCCCATCAAACACCTTTATCTGCAGCTTCCCCTACACCCACCCCTAGTCCTGAAGAAGGGCTACACCCACAATGTTGACCACTCCACCCCGTGATGGCGCGTGGCTTGCTGTGTTCTTCCAGCCTCCTGCCTGTCTACTTTGGATTCCATCTGCAGTTTTTTTGTTTGCTTCTAATCAAGTACTACCCCCAAGACCAATATATCTTGCTCTATTCACTCCAATTCCTGATGAAGGGCTTATGCCCGAAACGTCAAATTTCCTGTTCCTTGGATGCTGCCTGACCTGCTGCACTTTTCCAGCAACACATTTTCACCTCTGATCACCAGCATCTGCAGACCTCACTTTCTCCTATTCACTCCAAGGCCAGTATATCCTGCTCTCCTCCCTCCAAGGCCAATATATCCTGCTCTAATCCCTCCAAGGCCAATATATCCTGCTCCACTCCCTCCAAGGCCAATATACCCTGCTCTCCTCCCTCCAAGGCCAATATATCCTGCTCTACTCCCTCCAAGGCCAATATACCCTGCTTCACTCCCTCCAAGGCCAATATATCCTGCTCTACTCCCTCCAAGGCCAATATACCCTGCTGCACTCCCTCCAAGGCCAATATATCCTGCTGCAGAGAGGGAGTGGGGAGCAAGTTGGCAATCAAGGTTCCATATTGAGAATTACATGAAGAGACATCAGGACAGGGGACCAAAAAGATGGATTAAAGAGACTGACTTTAATTAGCATCTTATAGGCGCTAGGAGGCTGAAGCTAGGCCTGCCAATGGTGGAGTGAAGTCAATGACTGCAGATGCTGGAAACCAGTTTCTAGATTAATGATGCTGGAAAAGCACAGCAGTTCAGGCAGCATCCGAGGAGCAGTAAAATCAATGTTTCGGGAAAAAGTCCTTCATCAGGAATAGAGGTGGAGTGAAGTCAATCAGAGGACAAACAAGAGAGCAGAGTCAGAAATTGCAAACATTCCAAATGTAACAGATGTCTGAAAATTACTCCTGTGACATTCTACTATATTAAAGGTGCTATATAACTGCAAGTTGTTGTTATCATGGTGTTAATGAATTAGTATCACAAGAGAATGTGAATAATCTCCAATAAACACTGGAACTGCAATAAGATCTTCCTAATTATTGGGAAAGCCAATCCTTTGTTTTTTTTAAGTCACTGCCATTTGTCAGAATTTTGACTGAAAACTTCACATTGAGAATTTTGCCTGAAACAGGATTCAGTTGATCTTCAAAAGTGGTTTAGCCAATCTGCTATTTATAGTGAGGGAGGGGAATTGTGTAATGTCACATTTCATGCTGCACTGGTCATATTATTTCCAGTCAGAGCGAAAGGAGAAGTCGTGATTGATAGCTGTAGTTGTATCTTGGAGCACAGCTCGTACCTCACTTATCTTGGTTATCACTCACCAGTTTAAAGAGATCGTTGTGATTGCAGCGTAGGACCTGGACATTACTGAAAATAGACACATACCGCCTCAGGTATTCATTTTGTACTGATCAGGACAGATGGCAAGAATGCCAAATTCCAAATGAATTAACAAATTGTATTACAATACGGAAAAGATTCTGATTAGTTTGCAAGTTGTTTCTGATTGGTACAGAGATTCGATCCCTGCAGAGGAAGGAACAGATGTGTGTGTTGTGATTTTTCTGATTTGAATATATCGCAAAGGGTAGGGACAGTAGTTCCCTAATCATGCTCCATTGTGACACCCTGACCAATCAAAGATGACTCGCCAACCGTTTTCTCATGCGTATAATTTGGTGTTCCGTTTGAAATGTGGGACCTTTTGCATCTGTCCTGAGGAGAGCAAGATGGAAAGCTTGAAAAGCATCTCTGGTTCATTTCAACAATGCTCAAGAAATGAGTTGTTCAACCTTCAGTTAATACCCAAAGGTGTGGCCACTCTGTGGAGTTGGCAACTCTCCAGGATTATCATGGAATCTCTGGGAATTGGAGAAAATCTCCAGGACCCTGCAACAGCTAGGAACTGGGAGACAGCAGCAATGTTACAGGATGAATAATCCAGAGGCCAAGGTTAATATTCTGCAGGAAGCTGGTGGAATAGAAATTCAGTAATGAATCTCAAACGTAAAGCTGGTCTCCTTAAAGCTGAACACGAGACTATCATTGATTATTGTAAAAACCCATCTGGGGTTCCATTGGGAAACAAAAACTCACTGGGAAGGAAATCTGCCATCCTTAACTGGTCAGGCTGAGATGTATTTAGACATGCAGGTTAGGTGGACAGGCCGTGTTAAATGTGGGGTTACGGAGATGGAGGTGTGGGTCTGGATGGGATGCTCTTTGAAGGGTCAGTGCAGACTCATAAAGTCATAGAGATGCACAGCAGGGAAATAAACCCTTCAGCCCAACCCGCCCATGCCGACCAGATATCCCAACCCAATCTAGTCCCACCTGCCAGCACCCAGCCCATATCCCTCCAAACCCTTCCTATTCATATATCCATCCAAATGCTTCTTAAATGTTGCAATTGTACCAGCCTCCACCACTTCCTCTGGCAGCTCATTCCATACACGTACCACCCTCTGCGTAAAAATGTTGCCCCTTAAGTCTCTTTTATATCTTTCTCCTCTCACCCCAAACCTATGCCCTCGCGTTTTGGACTCCCCGACCACAGGAAAAAGACTTTGCCTACTTATCCTATCTGTGCCACTTATAATTTTGTAAACCTCTATAAGGTCACCCCTTAGTCTCCGATGCTCCCGGGAAAACAGCCTCAGCCTGTTTAGCTTCTCCCGATAGCTCAAATCCTCCAACCCTGGCAACATCATTGTAAGTCTTTTCTGAACCCTTTTAAGTTTCACAACATCTTTCTGATAGGAAGGAGACCAGAATTGGATGCAATATTCCAACAGTGGCCTAACCAATGTCCTGTACAGCCGCAACATGACCTCCCAACTCCTGTACTCAATACTCTGACCAATAAAGGAAAGCTCTAGAAATCGTGGATGCGTTGGTGATTATTTTCCAGAGTTCGATAGATTCAGGATCAGTTCCTGCAGATTGGAGGGTGGCTAATGTTGTACCATTTAAGAAAGGAGCAAGAGAGAAAGCAGGAAATTATAGACCACTTAGTCTGACTTCAGTGGTGGGAAAGATGCTGGAGTCAATTATAAAGGATGAAATTACGACACTTCTGGATAGCAGTGACAGGATAGGTCAGAGTCAGCATGGATTTATGAAGGGGAAATCATGCTTGATTAATCTTCTGGAATTTTTTGAGGATGGACAAGGGAGATCCGGTGGATGTAGTGTACCTGGACTTTCAGAAAGCCTTTGATAAAATCCCACATAGGAGGTTAGTGAGCAAAAGTAGGGCACATGGTATTGGGGGCAAAGTACTGACTTGGATTGAAAATTGGTTGGCTGACAGGAAACAAAGAGTAGTGATAAATGGCTTCATTTCGGAATGGCAGGCAGTGACCAATGGGGTCCCGCAGGGATCAGTGCTGGGACCGCAGCTTTTACAATATATATTAATGATATAGAAGATGGTATTAATAGTAACATTAGCAATTTTGCTGATGATACAAAGCTGGGTGGCAGGGTGAAATGTGAGGAGGATGTTAGGAGATTACAGGGTGACCTGGACAGGTTAGGTGAGTGGTCAGATGCATGGCAGATGCAGTTTAATGTGGATAAATGTATGGTTATCCACTTTGGTAGCAAGAATAGGAAGGTAGATTACTACCTAAGTGGAATCAATTTAGGTAAAGGGGCAGTACAAAGTGATCTGGGTGTTCTTGTACACCAGTCAATGAAGGCAAGCATACAGGTGCAGCAGGCAGTGAAGAAGGCTAATAGCATGCTGACCTTCATAACAAGAGAGATTCAGTATAGAAGCAAAGAGGTTCTTCTGCAGCTGTACAGGGCCCTGGTGAGACCGCACCTGGAGTACTGTGTGCAGTTCTCGTCTCCAAATTTGAGGAAAGACATTCTGACTATTGAGGGAGTGCAGTGTAGGTTTACGAGGTCAATTCCTGGAATGGCGAGACTATCTTATGTTGAAAGATTGGAGCGACTGGGCTTGTATACCATTGAGTTTAGAAGACTGAGAGGGGATCTGATTGAGACGTATAAGATTATTAAAGGATTGGACACTCTGGAGGCAGGAAACATGTTTCTGCTGATGGGCGAGATCCGAACCAGAGGACACAGCTTAAAAATAAAGGGTAGGCCATTTAGGACAGAGATGAGGAGAAATTTCTTCACCCAGAGAGTAGTGGGTGTGTGGAATGCTCTGTCCCAGAGGGCAGTGAAGGCCCAGTCTCTGGATTCGTTTAAGAAAGAGTTGGATAGAGCTCTCAAGGATAGTGGAATCATGGGTTCTGGAGATAAGGCAGTAACAGGATACTGATTGAGGATGATCAACCATGATCACAATGAATGGTGATGCAGGCTCGAAGGGCAGAACAGCCTACTCCTGCACCTATTGTCCATTGTATATTGTCTATACCAAACACCTTCACTATCCTATCTACCTGCGACTCCACTTTCAAGGAGCTATAAACCTGCACTTCAAGGTCTCTTTGTTCAGCAACACTCCCTAGGACCTTACCATTAAGTGTACAAGTCCTGCTAAGATTTGCTTTCCCAAAATGCAGCACCTCGCATTTATCTGAATTAAACTCCATCTGCCACTTCTCAACCCATTGGTCCAATAGGTCCAGATCCTGTTGTAATCTGAGTAACCCTCTTCACTATACACTACACCTTCAATTTTGGTGTCATCTGCAAACTTACTAACTGTGCCTCTTATGCTCGCATCCAAATCATTTATGTAAATGACAAAAAATGGAACACCCAGCACCGATCCTCATGGCACTCCACTGGACGCAGTCCCCCAGCCTGAAAAACTACCCTCCACCACCACCCTCTGTCTTCTACCTTTGAGCCAGTTCTGTATCCAAATGGCTAGTTCTCCCTGTATTCCATGAAGTCTAACCTTGCTAATCAGTCTCCCATGGGGAACCTTGTCGAACGCCTTACTGAAGTCCATATAGATCACATCTACTGCTCTGTCCTCATCAATCCTATTTGTTACTTCTTCAAAAAACTCAATCAAGTTTGTGAGACATGATTTCCCATGCACAAAGCCATGTTGACTATCCCTAATCAGTTCTAGCCTTTCCAAATACATGTACATCTGTCCCTCAGTATTCCCTCCACCACTATCCTTCCTGTAGCATTTGTATCCAGGAACATTAAGCTGCCAGTCCTGTCCATCCCTGAGCCATGTTTCTGTAATTGCTATGATATCCCAGTCCCATGTTCCTAACCATGCCCTGAGTTCATCTGCCTTCCCTGTTAGGCCCTTGCATTGAAATAAATGCAGTTTAATTTATTAGTCCTACCTTGTCCCTGCCTGCCCTGACTGTTTGACTAATTTCTGTTCTCAGCTGTACCAGTCTCAGACTGATCTCTTTCCTCACTATCTCCCTGGGTCCCACCCCCACCTTACTAGTTTAAATCCTCCCAAGCAGTTCGAGCAAATTTCCCTGCCAGTGTATTAGTCCCCTTCCAATTTAGGTGCAATCCGTCCTTCTTGTACAGGTCACTTCTACCCCAAAAAAGATTCCAATGATCCAAAAATGTGAATCCTTCTCCCATACAGCAGCTCCTCAGCCATGCATTCATCTGCTCTATCCTCCTCTTCCTGCCCACACTAACCCGTAGCACATGGAGTAATCCAGATATTACTACCCTCAAGGACCTCCTTTTTAAATTTCTGCCTAACTCTCTGTAATCTCCCTTCAGAATCTCAACCTTTTCCCTTCCTATATCATTGGTTCCAATGTGGACAATGACCTCTTGCTGGCCCCTCTCCCCCGTGAGAACATTCTGCACCCTCTCTGAGACATCCTTGATCCTGGCACCAGGGAAACAACACACCATTCTGCTTTTTCACTGCTGGCCACAGAAACGTCTGTCTGTACCTCTGACTACAGATTCCCCTACCACAATTGATGTCTTAGAAACCGACGTACCCCTCATTGCATTAGAGACAGTCTCAATACCAGAGACTTGGCTGTTTGTGGTCCGTTCCCCTGAGAATCCATCACCCCCTACATTTTCCAAAACAGCATACCTGTTTGAAATGGGTATATCCATAAAAGACTCCCGCACTCGCTGCCTACCTCTCTCACCCTTCCTGGAGTTAACCCATCTGTGTGACTGTATCTGAGACTTTCCCCCCTTCCTATAACTGCCATCCACCACATACTGTTGCTGTTGCAAATTCCTCATTGCTTCTAACTGTCTCTCCAACTGATCCACTTGATCTGATAAGATTCTCATCCAACAGCATTTATGGCAGATATAACTCACAGTAACCCTTAAACTCTCTTTAAACTCCCACATCTGACAAGAAGTACATATCACTGCAAAGGCCTTTTTTGCTCCTTCACAATCTACAGACCCAGAAAATAACACCGTCTTATTCCTCTACAAACACTGCCCCAGGTTAAATTAGTAGCTATGGCTTATATTTTAAGTTTAATCAAGAGACTTATCTCCAAAAACATATAATCAAGAAAGAACCCACTGTATTCACTATTGCAGCCTTTCTATTGGACAGACTTAAAACAACGATTAACTTATCTGATCCTGTGCTGTGACTTCGCCCAAACAGGTTCCCCCAAGATTAGTTGTGAAATTCACTATTTGTTAATTTTCCCAGATGTACTCCGATGTCCGGCGATACATGAATTCAAACAGCAAAGGCGGTAACTGTGTAGGTTCTCTCTCTCTCTCTCTCTCTCTCTCTCTCTCCCCTCCACTGTCCTCACCATGTGCTTCCTTTGTCTGCTCTTCTCCCTTTTAAAACTGCTGTTGTTTTGACTTTTTTTTCTCTCTAAAAGTTCTAAAACAATGCAACACCATATAAAACAGGAATTACTGCTCCTAGAATTTGAGGAAATCACCTCCAACACCTAAAATACCTCAAAAAAAGGAGCAGCTCTTACAGCCAGAAATTTTTCCCGTCCTCCATCTTGGATTACTCAATGGGCTGAATGGCTTCTATCTGCACTGTGGGGAATCTATGATCTTCCATGATCTAGGTGTGACTCCAGACCTGCAGCAATTGGTTGGACTCTGAGCAAGAAACTCAGTTCCCGGGCATTTGGTGATGAGCAACAAATGCTGGCCTTGATCGTAACACCCACATCCCAGTACAAGCCCAGAGCCAGAAAAACTGTAAAAGAAAGTAGCATTTGGAAATGAATATTGTCCATACTGTGGCCCCGTAGGCAACTCTAGTTAGACCAGTGTGACTAATCCCCAAGGTTTCACTGGTTCCACCAATCAGTGAGCAGGGGGACTTTCTTTTGGAAGCTTTTACAGTGTCTGTCTCAGTATGTGATAGAGCCAGGGTCTCGAATAGTTTTAAGGCCAAGGTAGATAGATTCTTTTTAGACAGTCATTAGTAATCCACAGGAAGGTGAAATTTTAAACACCAACAGAACAGATCAGCCACAGCTGGCATGATGGATCAGTGGTGAGCACTGCTGCCACCCAGTGTCAGGGATTCAATTCAATTTCCCCCTCAGGCAACTGCCTGTGTGGAACTGCACAGCACAGGACCACGTCTTTCAGCCCGCAGTCTTGTGCTAAATGTGACACCAAATTAAACTAATTCCTTCTGCCTGCCCTTGGTTCTTATCTCTCTATTCTTTGCGTATTCATGTGCTTATCCAAAAGTCTCTTCAACGCCCCTATTGTATTTACTCCACCACCTCCCCTTGGAGTGTGCTCTACACTCTGTGTAAGCAACTTGTTCCTCACATCTTCTTTGAACTTCCCCCCCTCACCTTCAATGCACGGCCCCTGGATTTAGATACTTCAACTCTGGGAAAAAGATTTGCACCGCCAACCATATCTCTGCATCTCATAATTTTATGGACTTCCTTCAAGGGTTCCCTCAGCCTCTGATGCTCCAAGTTTTTCTAGACTGTCCTTATAGCTTATACCCTCTAATCCAGGCAGCATCCTGGTAAATCTCTTCTACATCCTTTCCAAAGCCTCCACATCCTTCCTGTAATGTGGTGACCCGAAATTGAATGCAGTACTCAAAGTGTGGTCTAATCAAAGTCTTATAAAGCTGCAATGTCACATCCTGTCTCTTGTACTCAGTTCCCCACTAATAAAGGCAAGCATGCCATCTCACCTTCTTTACCATCCAATCTACTTGCGTGGCCACTTTCAGGGAGCTATTGTCTTGAGCCCCAAGATCCCTCGGTACATCAATGTTGTTCAGTGTTCTGCCATTAAATGTATACTGTTCTTTAACATTTGATCTTCTGAAGTGCAGCACCGCACACTTGCACAAATTAAGTTCCATCTGACATTTCTTCATCGAAATTGGAGTGTGCGCATTCTCCCCGTGTCTGCATGGGTTTCCTCTGGGTGCTTCAGTTTTCTCCCACAGTTGAAAGAAGTTCAGGTTGGGTGGATTGGCCATGCTAAATTTCCCTATACTGTCCAGAGATGTGCAGGTTAGATGGATTAACCTGGAAAACGTGGGGTTACAGGGATAGGGTAGGGGGTTGTGAGTCTTGGTAGGATTCTCTTCAGAGGGTTATTGTGGACTTGATGGGCTGAATGGCCTGTTTCTACGTTGTAGGGATTCTATGATCATTCAGTGATCTTATTGAACAGCAGAGTAGGCTCAAAGGCCAAGTCCTGTTCCTTCTGGGGTGTTATTTCAGAATGGGCAGCAAACATTGGCCTTGCCTACAAGATCGATGGGACTCACCCATTAGTCTCCTTGTGGAACTCATTGTGTTGGAGTTCCCACAGTAAAAGGCAATGGCCTGCCCAGCTAGATCTCACCACCTGAGCCCTTTACAAAGCAGATGCAAGTGGGTAGAGCTCAGGGGTAGGACATCTGACTGCAGATAAAGAGGTCCCTAATTCAAATCTACACGCGTCCTCATCTCCTATTATGGGCTTTGCTTGTAAATGTTGATTGGCTACAAGGGCAATTACTGGAGGTGGTGAACAGGAATGAAATACCATGGTAATTTTAGTGGTGGGATGACCCCTCAGTTGTACATAATATCACTCAGAGTATAAGTAATATGATCAAGCCAATCTAAGGGCTCTTGTGGTGCAGTGGTAGTGTCCCTATCTCTGCCTCAGGCAACCCAGGTTCAATCCCCACTTGAAGTGTGTAATAACATCGCTGAGTGGATTGATTAGAAAATGCCTATAAAGGCAGGACCAGTCCCTCACCTTTGACGTTTTGCATTGTGCTTAACAGACTTTGCACATAAATTATTCAATTACAAATGTGGCTGATTTACTGGTGCTGGCTAATGGATTAAAAAAAAGCATTGATTTTGGCCTTAGAGAAAAGCATTCAGTTGTGTGTAAGAGCAACTTGTATAGATATTTTAAAAATGCAGAGATAAGTCTGTCCTGAGCTGGAACCAGTCAATGGGCCATGTGAGTATTAGATTAGATTACTTACAGTGTGGAAACAGGCCGTTCGGCCCAACAAGTCCACACCAACACGCAACCCACCCATACCTTTACCACTCACCTAACACTACAGGCAATTTAGCATGGCCAATTCACCTGGCCCGCAAATCTTTGGACTGTGGAAGGAAACCGGAGCACCTGGAGGAAACCCACGCAGACACGGGGAGAACATGCAAACTCCACACAGTCAGTCGCCTGAGGCGGGAATTGAACCCAGGTCTCTGGCGCTGTGAGGCACTGTGCCACCGTGCCACCCATAGTAGCAGCTCTATTTTGGTGTTCAACAACAAACAGTCTTCCTTCCCAGTGATGGTAAGGACTGCAGATGCTGGAAGTCAGAGCCAATAGGTGGGAAGCTGGTAAATCACAGTCCATTAGACAGCCAGTCGTGTCTGGAGTTATTGCAACAGTGTTGCACACATTTTATGAAAGAATAAAATTTAAAAAAACACACAAAATTCAGTGTCTCATTGAAACCTCCCATTTATTACACCTAGTTAAAAAAAATCATCCAGTTGGACAATGAAGCCCATGATGATGGATGGACAAACTTTTGCACTTGGCAAGTAGTTAGGGTCTGGAAATGTAGAGGAGGTAGGTTCAGTTGAGAGCATTAGATAATTAAAATCAAAACAATGCTCATGGAAAGGCAGGAGATTGGGCACTGGGTAGTAGAACCAGGGCAGGCGCGATGGGCTGAATGGCCTCTGTCTGTGCCGTAACAATTCTGTGACCTCAGGCCCTCAGTCACGGGGTGGTTGGGAAAACTGCTGTTAGCAGATTAGCACTGCTGTCTCACAGCCCTGGGGAATGAGGTTCAAATCCACTATCGGGCAACTGCCTGTGTGGAGTTTGCATGTTCTCTCCGTGTCTGCGTGGGTTTTCTCCAGATGCTCTGGTTTCCTCCCGCAGTCCAAAGATGTGCAGGTTAGAAGGCGTGGCTGTGCTAAAGTGCCCATAGTGGCCAGAGGATGGATTGGCCATTGTAATGTGTGGGGTTGTGGGGCTAGTTGGAATATTTGGAGAGTCAGGGTGGGCCAAATGGCCAATTCCTCACTGTAGGGATTCTATGAAGTCATCTTGTCATCCTCCAGATTGAAATCATATGATTTACAGCAGACCACATATCCCCAACTCTCAGATTGAGGAGATTCTAAAATGGTGGAGATTCTAAAATGGTGGACTGAGAGTAACATGGACCTTGTATCTGCTCCTGAAATTCAGATTTACTTCTTACACTTATTACATTTCAGTGCTGTCAATGTTTTTGATTCATTTCTGAAATGAATTGTGAACTTTTTTTCTGAACAGAATTGTGTTAACAGAATTTTTGGAAAGGCCTACGCTTATCTTACTCTCTGACTCAGTTGCCATCTAATTGTTGGGTCCCATTCCAGCCACAGACCTGCACGTGGTGACAACAGCACTGACTCATGGGAACATAAGAACGAGTTGTCTGGCCCATCGAGTGTGCTCCACCATTCAATAAGAACTTGGCTGATCCCTTCATGGACTCAGCTGCACTTACCCACACGCTCACCAGATCCCTGAATTCTCTTACTATTCACAAAACCTATCTATCTTAAAACCATTCAACGAGGTAGTCTCAACTGCTTCACTGGGCAGGGAGGTCCATAGATTCACAACTCTTTGGGTGAAGAAGTTCCTCCTCAACTCAGTCCTCAATCTGCTCCCTCTTATTTTGAGGCTATGCCCCCTAATTCAAGTTTCACCTGCCAGTGAAAACAAACTCCCTGCTCCCTTCATAATGGAGGGTGGCATGGTGGCTCAGTGGTTAGCACTGCTGCCTTATAACTCCAGGGACCCGTGTTCAGCCTCGGGTGACTGTGTGGAGTTTGCACATTCTCCCCGTGTCTGCGTGGGTTTCCTCCGGGTGCTCCAGTTTCCTCCCACAGTCCAAAGATGTGCGGGTCAGTGAATTGGCCATGCTAAATTGCCCATCGTGTTCAGGGATGTATAGGTTAGGTGCATTAGTCAGGAGTATATATATTGGATAAATGGGGTCTGGGTGGGTTACTCTTCAGAGGGTCGGTGTGGACTTGTTGGGCCAAAGGGCCTGTTTCTGCACCGTAAGGATTCTATTCTAATTTGATATGTTTCTATAAGATCTCCCTCATTCTTCTTAAATCCATTGAGTATAATCCCATTCATGTAGAGCCTCTGATATAATATAATACCTCAAGGCATTTCAGAGGAACATTATAAAACATACAAGGCTATTCCACTGTTTGAGGCACTTTCTAATGATGTGCCACAATCATTAAAATGAAAGATCACAATTCCTAGTCTCCTGATTTGAGAGCCTTTCCTCCGCAAGCCTTTGATAGTTTGTTGTGGGCTCCTGCTGAGCAGACTTCGTTTGCCTCTGTTGCCTGTGTAATAACTTCTGCAAATCAAATCATAGGTCAGGCTTTTGGTTTGAGATGTGACAGGACTTTATACCAACATCATTTCTTTGTGACAGAAGCACCATTTGATGTGTACCTTTTTTTTCCCCATAGCATGCGTTTTATCTGTGTGCGAAATGACCTTTTGGCTAAAGGTTCAAGCTTTTAAGCAATTCTTTGCTAATGCAGCAGACACAAACTGCAAGGTACACAGTGCTGATAAACATCTATCCTTTGTTTTAACCTCTAAAACATCCCATTTATCAGTGGGGAATGTTAACATAATGAGCCTGAGTTGAAATGGCACCAGGAATCATTTTTCTTTGCTTAAGTCTGATTATGTTTGAGATTTGCCTCAGTTCTGTCAATGTACTTCCAGGCTGTCTCCAGAAGGAAAGTGGTTTAATTTGCAGCTTGCACCATTTAAGGAGGATGGTTCCATTTCGAAATCCGATTTGCGCCTGGTTTCCTTACGTTTGCAGCTGCCTGTTGCCACTAAGTGGCTGTGATATCGGGGCCTAAGTGGATTTAAACCCCTTTACACAGCATTGATTGCCATTTGCACGTTTTACTGGTACACAGCCTAGCTCCTCCACAGGGGGGGTGGGGGGGAAGCCAGGGGTACGAGGTAAAACAAATAAGGTCGACTTTGATGAAGCTGATGGCTTCCGAGATTTTCAATCGTAGTCACAGAGGACATGTGTCTGGTTTTGAATTGGCATAAATTAGGCCCATTAGCAGGTCGCAAAGGGAATAGACAGGGTCTCCTCGGCAACAGGGAACTCTACATCACAGAGGCTTGTGTTCCCTGATTGAATTAAGTAATAAAATTTTGTCAGTGCTTAAATAAAAGCTGGCAAGAGCTGGGGCCGGAGCTGTCAGAGACAAAGTAATTATTTACCAGTTTCTGTATTTGACCAGGAGAAAGCGCAGCAAATTTAATTGACACAGCTTGTAACAGTTAATAGTCCCGCGTTTGTCGAGTGTCAACAAGACATTTGAAAAAGCCAAGCGTGTGTCAGCCTCAGACTGAGTGAGAAATCGGTGATTATGGATCCAATCCTGTTCACTGGGGCTGCTGACAGAGCTCTGCTAGAGCGGACGCCGGGCTGTTGCTCACTACAAGCTGCTGGGGAACATGCTGGGAATGATCAGAAAGTGTACAGCATCCTCCTAGATTGTACATTTCCTGTCTGTTTGCTGTGATGCGGGTGGTGCTGAGGCAAGTGTACGTTCCTCCACGTCTTAATCCTCAGGGTGATGCTGGCAAAGGCAGCATGGACCATGCTGATGGACCTGGACTATCATCCACCTGGAAGCCCTTACACTGTAGGTGTCTTGTTGTCCCTGTTGAAGGGAGTTACCTGTTGGACAGACGGCAAGGCCAAAATAAGGAGCATGTCAAAACAAAACAGCAGGCCATTTGCCCCATTGAATTTGTTCTGCAGTTCAATAAGCTGAAAATGTGTTGCTGGAAAAGCGCAGCATGTCAGGCAGCATCCAAGAAACAGGAAATTCGACGTTTTGGGCACAAAAACGTCGAATTTCTTGTTCCTTGGATGCTGCCTGTCCTGCTGCGCTTTTCCAGCAACACATTTTCAGCTCTGATCTCCAGCATCTGCAGACCTCACTTTCTCCCTGCCGTTCAATAAGGTACAGCATGGAAACAGATCCTTCGGTCTAGCTCATCCATGCCGACCAGATATCCTAAATTAATCTAGTCCCATTTGCCAGCACTTGGCCCATGTCCCTCTTAACCCTTCCTGTTCATGTACCCATCCAGATACCTTTTAAATGTTATGATTTGGAGATGCCGGTGTTGGACTGGGGTGTACAAAGTTACAAACCTGGTGTTGTGTGATTTGTAACTTTTAAATGTTGTAATTGTACCAGCCTCCACCACTTCCTCTGGCAGCTCATTCCATACACGCACCACCCTCTGTGTGAAAACGTTGCCCCTTAGGTCCCTTTTAAATCTTTACCCTCTCACCTTAAACCTCTGCCCTCTAGTTTTAGATTCCCCTACCCTGGGAAAAAGACCTTGGCTATTCACCTTATCTATGTCCATCATGATTTTATAAACTTCTATATGGTTCCCCCTCAGCCTCCGACGCTCCAGGGTAAATAGTCCCAGACTATCCAGCCTCTCCCTATAGCTCACTCCCCCAGCAACATCCTTTTAAATCTTTCTTGAACCCTTTCAAGTTTAGCAACATCTTTCTTTTCGCACATCATGGCTGATTTTCTATTTTGAATCCATTTTCCTGGCTGCTTCCCAGTATCTCTTGTTTCCCTGACCCTACTGCAAAATACACTGTGCGGTTCGGTCTGGAAAATACCCAATGGCTGACCATCCACAACCCTGTGTGTGACCAGTGTCCTCCTATCCTTCATTCTAAATTACCTCTATTTATAGACATAGCAGCTTGTGGGAAGCAATCACTCTGTATTGAACCTGTTGGGACCGCTAAGAAATGTTTATGTTTCAATGTGAATCTTTCATTCTTCTAAACTCCTGAGACTATAAATTCATTCTGATCACGGGGTCGTGACTTGCTGGAGTTGTAAGCTAAAAATCAAACCCAGTGGCACAGTGGTTAGCAATGCTGCCTCACAGCGCCAAAGACTGGAGTTCAATTCCCGCCTCAGATAACTGACTGTGTGGAGTTTGCACATTCTCCCCATGTCTGCGTGGGTTTCCTCCGGGTGCTCCGGTTTCCTCCCACAATCCAAAAATGTGCAGGTTAGGTGAATTGGCCATGCTAAATTGACTGTAGTGTTAGGTGAAGGGGTAAATATAGGGGAATGGGTCTGGGTGGGTTGCGCTTCAGAGGGTCGGTGTGGACTTGTTGGGCCGAAGGGCCTGTTTCCACACTGTAAGTAAGCAATCTAATCAGTCTTCCTGGTGTCATTGCAAATTTGATTAAATGACCAACAGATGTAACAGAACTGAATAATTTAGAATCTGCACATCAGTTATTTGCTTACACTAACAAGAAAATGACTACTTATAATACGCAAACTGTTTTTAACTAATTGCAAAAAAAGAGATAAATTATTGACTTATAACTCTATTACTTAAACTCTACCCCTTTTTAAAAATTCCAATACACATACAAACAGAGACACAAAGAGACAAGATACAAGCGTCATGGATGCAAAGTCTGAGAGGCACAGTTCAGGCGCCAGTCTGGATCACTAGCATTATTCTTCTAGATGCCCTTGTCCTTCTAGATGGAAGGGGTCATGGTCATCAAGGGAGTGTTGGTGAGATTTTACATCTTCTCCATAGTACACACCACTGCTACTGAGCATCAGCGATGAAGGGAGCAAGTGTTTGTGGATGATGCCAATCAAGCAGGGGCTGCTTTGTCCTGGATGGTGTGAAATGCTTTGGGTGTTGTTGGAACTGCAACCATCCAGGCAAGTGGGGAGTATTCCACCACAGTCTTGATCTGAGACTTGTAGATGGTGGGCAGGTTTTGGGGAGTCAGGAGGTGAGTTACAGGATTCCCAGCCTGTGACCCTGTTCTCATGAGCTCAGTCTTTGTATGGTGAGTCCAGTTGAGCTTCTGACTGATATTAATGATTCGATGAGGATAACACCGTTGAATGTCAAGGGGGCGATGGTTAACTGATCTCTTTACTACCTGGCAGTTGTGTGGCATGAATATTATTCTTGAGATCAGCAGGCTAGTACTATAACTGTGACAGTGCTGCATTTAGTCATAGAGATGTAGAGCATGAAAACAGATCCTTTGGTTCAACTTGTCCATGCCAATCAGATATCTTAAATTAATCCAGTCTCACCTGCCAGCATCCCTCTAAACCCTTCCTATCCATATATCTGTCCAGGTGCCTTTTGTTTTGATTCCACACAGTGTGTGAAACAGGCCCTTCAGCCCAACAAGCACAAGTCCACACCGACCCTCCAAAGAGCAACCCACCCAGACCCATTCCCCTACGCCTAACACTACGGGCAATTTAGTGTGGCCAATTCACCTAACTGGCACACCTTTGGACTCTGGGAGGAAACTGGAGCACCCGGAGGAAACCCACGCAGACATGGGAAGAATGTGCAAACTCCCCACATACAGTTGCCCGAGGCAGGAATTGAACCTGGGGCCCTGGTGCTGTGAGGCAGCAGTGCTAACCACTGAGCCATCGTGCTGCCCTTAAATGTTTTAAATGCCTTTTAAATGTTATAATTGTACCAGCCTCCACCACTTCCTCTGGCTCATTCCATACATGTACCACCCACTAAGTGAAAATGTTGCCCCTTAGGTCCCTTTTATATCTTTCCCCTCTCACTCTAAACCTATGCCCTCTAGTTCTGGACTGCCATGTCCCCTCATGATTTTAAAAATCTCTATAAAGTCACCCCTCAGCCTCTGACACTCCAGGGAAAACATTAAATAAGCTGCACCTTACATAGGGTCATTTATTCTTTCATGGGATGTGACTGTTGCTGACAAATCCAGCATTTGTTGTCTGTGCCTGAAATGAGTAGCTTGTAGAGGGCAGTTAAGAGTTAAAGAACAAAAAAGAACAAAGAAAATTTACAGCCCAGGAACAGGCCCTTCGGCCCTCCAAGCCTGAGCTGATCCAAATCCACTGTCTAAACCTGTCGCTCAATTCCTAAGTATCTGTATCCCTCTGCTCCCCACCTACTCATACATCTATCCAGACACAACTTAAATGAATCTACTGTGCCTGTCTCTTCTACCTCTGCTGGCACCTACCACTCTCTGTGTAAAGTACTTTCCAATGTATCTCTCTTAAACTTTTCATCTCTCACCTTGAATGCATGGCCTTCTGCTATTGAATCCTTCACCCTGGGAAAAAGCTTATCTCTATCCACCCTGTCTATACCCTTCATGATTTTGTAGACCTCAATCAGGTCCCCCCTCAATCTCCTTTTTTCTCATGAAAACAATTCTAACCTACTCAACCTCTCTTCATAGCTAGCACCTTCCATACCAGGCAACATCCTTGTAAACCTCCTCTGCACCTTCGCCAAAGCATCCACATCCTTTTGGTAATGTGGCGACCGAACTGTACACAGTATTCTAAACGTGGCAGAACCAATGTCTTGTACAATTTTAACATGACCTGCCAGCTCTTATACTCAATACCCCGTCCAATGAAGGCAAGCCTTCCATATGCCTTCATGATCCCTCTATCCACCTGTGCAGCAACCTTCAGGGTACAATGGACCTGAACTTTCAGATCTCTCTGCCCATCAACTTTTCCCAAGGCTCTACTGTTTACAGTGCAGTTCGCTCTGGAATTAGACTTCTCAAACTTCCCAGTCAACTGCTTTGCAGTGAGATTGGAGTCACATTTAGGCCAGACCAGGTAAGGGTGGCAGATTTCCTTTCTTTGCACCAGATGGCTCTTTTTCTTAACAGAAATCAATGGTATTTTTGCCATCATTGATCGTGAGATTAGCTTTCAATTCCAGTTTAAATTTTTTAAATTCAAATTCCACCCCAAGCTGCTGTGAAGAAATTTGAACCTGTGTCTTCCCCCTCAAAAAACATTAGCTTGGGTCTCTGGATTACTAATCCAGTGATGTAGCATCAAGAGGTTCAACTGGACTATAGAAGGAAAGGTAAGTTGGAGAGGTTAGTTAGAAGGGTAACTTACAGGGGTGCTCACACCTTCAACACATTATGTGGGCTGGCACCAATTGTTAAAGTTAACCTGAGAATGTAACTTTTAAAAAAAGTTTTGTGATTTACATCTGAAAGAAGTGAAACTAACGTGGTCATTCGAACAGATGAGAGACTTAACAAACAATTAAGGTATTTTTCAAAGTATAATTTCAGTTACATCACACTGTAAACTTTTGCTATAAATTCTGTGTCTTACAACTGTGTACTCCACAACCACCCGATGAAGGAGCAGCGCTCCAAAAGCTAGTGCTTCCAGTTAAATCTGTTGGACTATAACCTGGTGTTGTGTGATTTTTAACTTTGTCCACCCCAGTCCAACACCGGCATCTCTAAATCAGAAGTTAGAGATAGATATCATTTGAACCTGAGATTTTTCAGTAATGTTCGGATGTGTCATTTTGTGATTTACCAAAAGAGGGCAGCATTGCTCCATGTTATGTTGCCAGTTCACCTTTCCTTAAACAAACAAATCGACTTTAAAACAGACATTTGAAGATGTCATTTTACCAGACAGGCTGAATTACAGTTTCCTCATATTTTGTCACCCTGCACCAGACTTTCTCCAATTTGATTTACTCAACAATGTTAAATGCAACGTTTTATCTGCAATGAAAACTTTTCACCTTAGTTTCAAAGATGACTGAATCCCACAGCCTCTGAGTTGAACCCCACTCTACGGTGAAACAGCCAGCCTCTGGTCAGATCCAAATGGATAAGGCTCTGGCATCAAGCAATCTCAACATTTGAGGAGACCAGAGTCTGGCCTGTTACTGTAGGACAGACAAAACCAACGGCTTCACTCAATAACATTGAACTTAAACACAATATTTGCAATCGGAACTGTAAATCAAGGTTTGGCTTCACATCATGTATGAGCCACACGAGCCTGCAGGGTGAACAACTGAGCACCTTGCTGAACACACATTGCTTGGAGTGACAGGAGAATCTATCATTTTTAAAATTAGACCCTGCTCCAGCTGCAGCTCACAGGATTCCTGGTTTCTTTAGGAAAGGGGAGAGGATCAGTTTGTGACCAGACCTGGATACAAAAGACACTCTCAATCCACAAAAGTCGGAAAGAACTGGAAAGGCACATCATTCATAATGTAAAATTAATGCTAGACTTGCATCTCCAAAGCGCCTCTCCCAGCTTCAGAATACCCCAAAGCCAATGAATTACTTTCAAAGTGTAGTTGCTGTTATAATGCAGCAGCAAAGTACAAACAGCAACAAGACAAACAGTCACGTCATCTGTTTCCTGTTATTTTTCCATGACTGGGCTGAGTAGCCTGGGAGAAAGTGGGCATTGCAGATGGTGGAGAGCCGGAGTCGAAGAGTGTGGTGCTGGAAAAGCACAGCAGGTCAGACAGCATCCGAGGAGCAGGAGAGTCGACGTTTCAGGCATAAGCCCTTCATTAGGAAAAGGGGGGTGGAAAGGGAGCTGAGAGATAAATAGGAGGGGGTGTGGGGCTGGGGGGAGGGTAGCTGGGAAGGTGATAGTTAGATGCAGGTGGGCATGTGATGGTGACACATTGGGGAGGGAGGGTGGAGTGGATAGGTAGGACAGTTCGCAGTTGGTGGAGGGGGGAGGAGTTATCCATCTTCCTTCCCACTTCTCTGCTCCACCCAGCCTTCCCCCAGCCCACACCCCCTCATATTTATCTCTCAACCCCCCTTCCCCCTCCATTCCTGCTGAAGGAATTATGCCTGAAACCTGAATAGCCTGGGTCTGTTGCAATGTCTTGTCAACAGAAGTGAGCATTGAGCGCACAGACCAGCTCCCTTTCAGAGCCTATGTGCTGGTTCACAGCATCACAGGCGTTGACCTCTTCGTAGTGTCCTTAACATAGAAAGAGCTTCAACATTAGAAAGGAGGTTAGACCACTCCCACTCCAAATTGAGGCCACTGACTCAAATGGGGACAGCTCTGATCGAGCATCTCACTGACAACAGCACGGTTTCTGCTCACAGCTTTGCTCCTGTAGAGTTCCTGTTTTGTATAGTGCAGAATGGGACCTCACTGATACACCTTAATGATATGTTGATGGGCTCTCAGAGGCCTGGATTATGAAACAAAAGCAATGATCGCAGTCTGACAAATTGGCTGTGTTTGCATTCACACGATTACCAGGTAAATAAACTTAGACTTAGACTTAGACTTACAGTGTGGAAACAGGCCCTTCGGCCCAACAAGTCCACACCGACCCGCCGAAGCGCAACCCACCCATACCCCTACATTTACCCCTTACCTATCACTACGGGCAATTTAGCTTGGCCAATTCACCTGACCCGCACATCTTTGGACTGTGGGAGGAAACCGGAGCACCCGGAGGAAACCCACGCAGACACGGGGAGAACGTGCAAACTCCACACAGTCAGTCGCCTGAGTCAGGAATTGAACCCAGGTCTACAGGCGCTGTGAGGCAGCAGTGCTAACCACTGTGCCACCGTGCCGCCCTTAAACCTCTGGACTTATTCGGTGAACGACTTGTCGGAGATGACAACTCTGTAGAAATATTTTCCGTTGTTCTGGGGCCTACTTGATGTCAGCTTTTGGCATATTCCCAGGAAGTCCTCGACCCTCGCCGATGTTATAGCAGCTCTGAATCTCGACACTGAGGTTGTAAAATGAGACAGTTCGCTCAGATTTAACATCTGCTCAAACCCTTCGGATGAGATTTAAACTGGTTGCTTATTCCCTGACTTTAGTTGGACATTGAAGATACCTTGACACCATAAACTGCAGCAAAGTGATCCACAGAATCCCTACAGTGTGGAAACAGGCCATTCAGCCCATCAAGGCTACACTAACCGTCTGAAGAGCATTCCTCCTGGACCCATCCCTGTAACCCTGCATTTCCCATGGCTAACCCACCTTAACTGCACAGCTTTGGACTGTGGGAGGAAACCAACACAATCACACGCAGACACAGAGAGAGTGTGCAAACTCCACACGGACAGTTGCCCGAGGGTGGAACTGAACTCGGGTCCCTGGAGTTGTGAGGCAGCAGTGCTAACCACTGAGCCACCGCGCTGTGGGGGAGGAGACAAAGTGACTAGACACCGCTGTGGACATCATCTAGGGTTACACTCATTTAATATCATTTACCTTTCTTGTTGCCATGTCCCATACAGAGATGGAAACAGAGATAGGTAAGGACAGAGACGATAGAGAGCTAGGTAGAGAGAGAGGCAGTTAGATAGAGAAAGAGAGAGAGAGATAGAGAGATGCATAGATAGAGAGGGAGATAGAGAGAGAGAGGGAAATAGAGATAGGGAGATATGGAGAGAGGGAGACAGCGAGAGATAGAGAGAGAGGTAGAGAGAGAGTTAGAAAGAGAGAGAGATATATAGAGAGAGATGTAGATAGAGAAAGGGAGATAGAGAGAGAGGTAGATACAGAAAGAGACAGAGAGAGAGATAGAGAACAAGGTAGATAGACAGAGGTAGAAAGACAAGTAAATAGATAAGTAGATGGAGAGAGAGAGCGAGACAGAGTGAGAGAGCGAGATGGAGATAGAGAAAGGTAGATAGAGAAAGAGGGAGATAGAGAGAGATAGAGATGGAGAGAGATAGAGATAGAGAGAAGGGGGATAGAGAGAGAGAGAGATAGAGAGAGGTAGGCAGAGAGAGAGCAAGATAGAGAGAGATAGAGATGGAGAGAGATAGAGATAGAGAGACGGGGATAGAGAGAGAGGGAGATAGGGAGAGAAAGAGAGAGGTAGATAGAGAAAGGTAGACAGAGAAAGAGATAGCAAGAGATAGATGGAGAGCTGGTAGATAGATAGAGAGAGGCAGATAGAGAGAGCGAGATAGAGAGAGAGGTAGTTAGAAAGATAGATAGATAGATAGATAGAGAGAGATAGAGAGAGACGTAGATAGAAAAAGGGAGGTAGAGAGAGAGGTAGATAGAGTAAAAAATGAGGTCTGCAGATGCTGGAGATCACAGCTGCAAATGTGTTGCTGGTCAAAGCACAGCAGGCCAGGCAGCATCTCAGGAATAGAGAATTCGACGTTTCGAGCATAAGCCGCATCTGCTCCCAGGAGGACCAATTCCAACACCGCACAACCCAGATGGCCTCCTTCTTCAAGGACCGCAGATTCCCCCCAGACGTGATCGACGATGCCCTCCACCGCATCTCCTCCACTTCCCGCTCCTCCGCCCTTGAGCCCCGCTCCTCCAACCGCCACCAAGACAGAACCCCACTGGTTCTCACCTACCACCCCACCAACCTGCGCATACAACGTATTATCCGCCGCCATTTCCGCCACCTCCAAACGGACCCCACCACCAAGGATATATTTCCCTCCCCTCCCCTATCAGCGTTCCGCAAGGACCACTCCCTTCGTGACTCCCTTGTCAGATCCACACCCCCCACCAACCCAACCTCCACCCCCGGCACCTTCCCCTGCAACCGCAGGAAATGTAAAACTTGCGCCCACACCTCCACACTCACTTCCCTCCAAGGCCCCAAGGGATCCTTCCATATCCGCCACAAGTTCACCTGTACCTCCACACACATCATCTATTGCATCCGCTGCACCCGATGTGGCCTCCTCTATATTGGTGAGACAGGCCGCTTACTTGCGGAACGCTTCAGAGAACACCTCTGGGCCGCCCGAACCAACCAACCCAATCACCCCGTGGCTCAACACTTTAACTCCCCCTCCCACTCCACCGAGGACATGCAGGTCCTTGGACTCCTCCACCGGCAGAACACAACTACACGACGGCTGGAGGAGGAGCGCCTCATCTTCCGCCTGGGAACCCTCCAACCACAAGGTATGAATTCAGATTTCTCCAGCTTCCTCATTTCCCCTCCCCCCACCTTGTCTCAGTCGGTTCCCTCAACTCAGCACCGCCCTCCTAACCTGCAATCCTCTTCCTGACCTCTCCGCCCCCACCCCACTCCGGCCTATCACCCTCACCTTGACCTCCTTCCACCTATCCCACCTCCATCGCCCCTCCCCCTAGTCCCTCCTCCCTACCTTTTATCTCAGCCGGCTTGGCTCTCTCTCTCTTATTCCTGATGAAGGGCTTATGCTCGAAACGTCGAATTCTCTATTCCTGAGATGCTGCCTGGCCTGCTGTGCTTTGACCAGCAACACATTTGCAGAGAGGTAGATAGAGAAAGAGATAGAGAGAGATAGAGAGAGATGTAGATAGAAAAAGGGAGGTAGAGAGAGAGGTAGATAGAGAAAGAGATAGAGAGAGAGAGATAGAGAGACAGGTAGATAGATAGAGAGAGGGGAAGATAGAGAGAGCGAGATAGAGATAGAGAGAGGTAGATAGAGAGAGAGGGAGATAGAAAGAGAGAGGGGGAGATAGAGAGTGAGTGAGATAGAGAGAGAGGGAGATAGAGACCTGCATTATAGATAAAGGTATAAATAGAGATAGATAGGCAGATGGAGCGAGCAAGATAGGAACATTGTGAGTTGCAGCAGAGATGGAGAAAGGGATAAACAGAAATAGATGGACTGGGAGACAGATAGAGAGGTAGATAGATAGAGACAGAGAGAAAGATAGATGGAGAGATAGAGAGATCAGCATAGATAAGTAAAGGGATAAATAAATACAGATAGAATACTTGCAAAGAGATGGAAAGCTAGAGAATACAGAGAGAGATACAGAGATACTGCATAGCTATAGATTAACATAGATATAGAGATACAGAATAGCTAGAGAGATATGAATAATACATCCATGATAGATAGAGATATAGAGATAATGACAGAGAGAGACAATAAATGGACAGTATGACATGGGAAGGTTACACCCCAGGTCAGCGACAGTTAGCTTGGTTGGTTGGATATCTGGTTCACAATGCAGAATGAATCCCACAGCTATATCGCCTGAGCTCCTGCCTTCTCATCCTTACCCTCACCTGACCCTCAGGTTCACTCACTCCTCATCATCCCTCTCTGTAACAAGGGAGTGGGATTGTGGTAATGCTATCTAACTGAGGCCAACACCCGGAGTGGGGAGGGGGGAGGTTTTAGGGAGGGCCACAAGTTGGTGTGGGATGTGCAGGCCCACAACATGAAATCACTGGCAAACAATATCCCAGTGAATGTTAAATGGATACACAATACATAGTTACTATCTGAGTCGTGATCACCAACATGTATCATACCATGAGCAGCTAACAACCTGTAATTTCAAAATGGATATGAATAAAACCACAAGATTCTTTGGTTTTAAATAAACAGTAGAATTTATACCTTGGAATGATAACACAATCTGTGTTCAATTAATGTCTTGTTTCTAATCTATGGTAAACATGAGTAATAAGAGCTTCGATCAAACCCACCCCTGGTGTACATACAATCACAAATGTGATCAGGACAGATCCCTCTGATTTCTCAGTGGTTCCCTCCTCCAGATGTTAATGATCAGTGGGTCATTAACATCTTGTTAAGCTCTACATGGGATCACAATTCCTCTCTTTTGCTGATCCAATCTTGAACCTCACTCTCAAAAGATGCTGTATAATGGACATAGAGATGTACAGAACGGTTCAACTCCTCCATGCCGACCAGATATCCTAAATTAATCTACTTCCATTTACCAGCACTTGGCCCATATTCCCCCAAACCCTTCCTATTCATATACATATCAAAATGCCTTTTAAATGTTGTAATTGTACCAGCCTCCACCACTTCCTCTGGCAGTTAATTCCATACACACACTACCCTCTGTCTGAAAAAGCTGCCATTTAGGTCCCTTTTAAATTCTTCCCTTCTCACCTTAAACCTGTGCCCTTTACTTTTGGACTCGCCTACCTTGAGGAAAGAGCTTGATTTTTCACTGTATCCAAGCCCCTCATGATTTTATAAACCTCTGTAAGGTCACCCCCTCGGGAACTATCGCAATGATTGTTTCTGTTCGAGTCAGTCACCGTTCTGCCACTCTCCCCTTGTCCAGGAAACTGCCCACCATGGCTCATTCACAGGCACAAACCTCAGCCTTTCACGGACAGCTAACTTCACCAAGCTAGAAACTGACTCTGCAATTGTTCTGAGCTCTAACCTTCCTCAGTTGTTTCAAGTGGCTACTGCATGTGGCTTTTTGACTCTCTCTGTCTCCCTCAGCTGCACTGATGTAATAATGCTTGAAGGTTCTTGGAAGTCCTGAGCTGTTCAATTCCTTTTCTCACAGGGTCCCCAGCTAGATAGAATCTCATAGTTCCCAGCTGATTCTCAGACATTGCTGAAATGTTGTCTGACCCTGCCTCTGTCACCAAGTAAGTATCCTTCAGTCTCTCCCCAAGGTAGGGGAGTCCAAACATAGAGGGCATGGAATTAAGGTGAGAGGGGAAGAATGTAAAAGGGACCTAAGGGGCAGCTTTTTCACACAGAGGGTGGTACGTGTATGGAATGAGCTGCCAGAGGAAGTGGTGGAGGTTGGTACAATTACAACATTAAAAAGGCATTTGGAATGGGATATGAATAGGAAGGGATATGGACCAAATGCTGGCAAATGAATCTAGATTAATTTAGGAGATCTGGTCAGCATGGAGGAGTTGGACTGAAGGGTTTGTTTCCATTCTGTACATCTCTGTCTCCTTTGAACTTCACTTCCGTGATGTATTGGGAAGCCGGCGGTGAGCCCTTCCCCTGTTGCTGGGCAGAATTGACTGTTATTACTGAGCCACTCTTGGAAACCAATGTGCTCTCCATGTATGATCTAACGGAACCCCGTGTTCCCTGCTGGAATTAGGAACACAGGAAATAGGTTTCATCACTCCCTCTTTTATTGACAATGTTAAAGCAAAATAAAGTTGACTTTAAGTCATGGCTTATTTTAAAATCTGCAAAAGCACAGTGCATGTGTCTTTCCTTGAATCAAGCCAGTACGCCTCACTTCAATCATTCTTAGCACACTATCTCATCCAATGCTCATTCAAAAGGTGCCTCCATCATTATGTCAGAATGATGGAGGATGGGGATTAATGGTAATCCTTTAAGAGATTCTCTGCTCATGATTAATATTAAATTATGTCCGTGGAGGGAAACAACTTAAAACACAGAATACGGAGAGAGAAACAAGTGCTGGGTTAAACTGATTTGAGTTTCCAAAGGATTTTAACCCGCATGTGGGTTCTTGCTGTTGTCAGATCATCTCCAGAGATTAGTGACTGTTTCTGTTTCGTTTCTGAATACTTTTCTGGTAAGTACAGACTCAGCACTTAGCACTCTGTGCACACGCTGTATGCTAATTCAACACTTGTTTTAAATTATTGTTTTCGTTCAAGTTTGCACCCGAGCTCACATGGTGTGTTGTATGTGGAACCTTCAGTGAACCTGCACGATTCCGTGCAATCTCAGACCGTCACATTTTTCAAAATCTATGCTTGTGCTAAAGGATGTTTCATGATGCCCTTGAGAGAGGGACATTGAATCAGACAACTGGAAGCAGGTTTATCGTAGGTACATTGATGTTGTGTTTGCAGTGCCTCGATCCTCCACCTGTGAGTGAGCTCTTTTTAAAAAGACTGAAAATGAATTTAAAATCAGCATTCAGACAGCCAATCTGTGGCACTGTTAATGCAATAGCAGTAAACATGCATTGCCCTAAGGGTGAGGTGTTTGTGTAATGTTACTGCACTAGTAATTGTGAACTCCTCTCTCCAATGCTCTGGAGCCAAGATTTGAAATCCCCTCATGGCTGATGGTGAAGTTTGAATGTTACAAAGCTCTGAAATTTAACTAAACAATTTAACTAATGAATTTGACTAGGTAAGCTAACAGTAATCACTGTCCATGAGGGCAAAATCCCATCAGATTTGGGGAAGGAAATCTGGCATCCTAACCTGGGTAACCGAAAAAACTCAGAGGGTGGTCACCCTGTTGCACTGGTCCCTGTGGAGGTCAAATCACTGAACATGTAAGAAATAATGAGATATTAAAGTCATCCAGTAGTACAGGGAGAGACTGTGAGTGTTGCAGAGTGACAGAGGATTAACTATGATCAAGTGTGGCTGTACAAAACTCTGGTGTGGCCGCACTTGGAGTATTGTGTACAGTTCTGGTCACCGCATTATAAGAAGGATGTAGAAGCTTTGGAAAGGATGCAGAGGAGATTTACTAGGATTTGCCTGGTATGGAGGGAAGGTCTTACAAGCAAAGGCTGAGGGCCTTGAGGCTGTTCTTGTTAGAGAGAAGAAGGTTGAGAGGTGACTTAATAGAGGCATACAAGATAATCAGAGGGTTAGATAGGGTGGACAGGGAGAGCCTTTTTCCAAGTATGGGGATGGCAAACACGAGGGGACACAACTTTAAAGTGAGAGGAGATAGGCATAAGACAGATGTCAGAGGTCGTCTCTTTACTCAGAGAGCAGTAAGGGTATGGAATGCTTTGCCTGCAACGGTAGTAGATTCGCCAAGTTTAAGTGCATTTAAGTCGTCATTGGACAGGCATATGGACGTACATGGAATAGTGTAGGTGGGATGGGCTTCAGATTTGTATGACAGGGCGGCGCAACATCAAGGGCCGAAGGGCCTGTACTGTACTGTAATGTTCTATGTTCTATGTTCTATCATATGGAATGGCTCAGAGGGCCTAATTGTGACTCCAAACCCAAAACAAATGTGTTTGACACTTGAAATCGGAACGGGCAATAAAAGTGGGCCAGCATTTCCCAGACACCATGAATGAATGTTTTTTTTAAATCCAAAAACTTTGAACCATTTCAGTGGCTTTACTTTAAGTGTGTACTTGAAGATATGTACAAGAGACGATGAGTGGAACCTTAGGTTGGGGATTAATCAGTTTGGAGTCCAAAGGTGTGCAGGTTAGGTGGATTGGCTGAGCTAGATTGGCCATAGTGTCAAGGGACTTGCAGGCTTGATGGGTTAGCCATGAGAAAAACAGGGCTATGGGGATAAGGTAGAGGGGGTGGTTCTGGGTGAGAAGCTCTTCGGAGCATCGGTGTGGACTCAATAGCTGAATGGCCTGCGTCCACAATGTAGGGAGTAGCTAGTTGTGTGAGTGAGGCCTTGTACTTTTGCTTCCATTGGTACAAATTGATCATGTAAATGTGAATTGCAATGGACACATATTATTTCTGATGTGCGGTGAATCTTGTTTGACCGATACTGGGGGTGGGGGGGGAGGGCAAAGAATTGCTGCTTTGAACAATATACATTTGGCTCCCAAACCGGCCAGACCTACAAAGTGCATTTATCGTCAAGATTAGAGTGGGGCTGGAAAAGCACAGCAGGTCAGGCAGCATCCGAGGAGCAGGAAAATCAACGTTTCAGGCAAAAGCCCTTCATCAGGAATTTATATACTTACATATTTATATACCATCTCATATTAATTATTTATATCATCTGCAGACAATAGACCATAGACAATAGGTGCAGGAGTAGGCCATTCAGCCCTTCGAGCCTGCACCGCCATTCAATATGATCATGGCTGATCATTCCTAATCAGTATCCACTTCCTGCCTTATCTCCATAACCCTTGATTCCACTATCCTTGAGAGCTCTATCCAACTCTTTCTTAAATGAATCCAGAGACTGGGCCTCCACTGCCCTCTGGGGCAGAGCATTCCACACAGCCACCACTCTCTGGGTGAAGAAGTTTCTCTTCATCTCTGTCCTAAATGGCCTACCCCGTATTTTTAAGCTGTGTCCTCTGGTTCGGCACTCACCCATCAGCAGAAACATGTTTCCTGCCGCCAGAGTGTCCAATCCTTTCATAATCTTATAATCTTATGTATCTTTTATATACGATCTTGTATTGCACCAAATTTTATATACCATCTCATGTTTATATATTTATACATCATCTTCTATATTTATACCATTGTGCTCCTTGGATGTTGCCTGACCTGCTGTGCTTTTCCAGCACCACTCTAATCTTTTTAATTGACTGTTCTTTTTAATCGGGTTTAAGTTACCTTGCAGAGGGCTGCACCATAGCAGCAAGTCATTCATGGTATTCAGGAGGCATCATGGAGTTATGAACTATACAGAGGTAAAAACAATGACTGCAGATGCTGGAAACCAGATTCTGGATCAGTGGTGCTGGAAGAGCACAGCAGTTCAGGCAGCATCCAAAGTGCAGCAAAATCGACGTTTCTGGCAAAAGCCCTTCATCAGGAAATACAATCTATTTCATTGCTATGACTGCAACATTTCACTTAAGTACACATCTCACACTGTTTTTGAATGGTTTTGAAATAATGCAGATTACTCTGATGGAGGCCATTGTTCAGGATGCTTCCTTTTGCTGAGTTAATAAATTAAACTACTTTCCTATCTCATTATTGTATTTGCATCACTGAGACCAAACTATTAGAAAATTAGGGAGCAAGGGGTAAAATGTTTTTCAGCACTTTGTACAGGCCCGTATCAAAGGATGTTTAAATAGATCAGCAAAACTGAACAAAGTAGACACTTAAAGAGAAATGGAAGTGTTGTTAGATTTGCCAGTCAATGGAATAATTCACAGCCCTGCATCTCAGATGTGACAATAACCCACAAATGTTCAGTGAAAGACGTAGCTGTTAAATGAATTCTAATGTGTGATAAATGATAATGGGAATGATTCAATGCAAAAATTGGGGCTGGAAGACTTCTGAGGATTACAACAAACGTGAGCAGCACACAGTGCTCTCAATATTGAGAGGAGACAATGTGTACTTTACTCTGTTAGTATGTAAATCACAGGGAACAACAGCAGCTGCTTGCCAGACAAGACCAAACCGAATTAGTATCATTCCTGATGAGTGCCCGCAGAAACAGAATTAGTGATACAAGTCCCCAGGTAAAAGAGGCAGCTTTTAAATTCACAATTTTATTCATGTTGCTTATTCCATAATGGAACTAATAACTGACTGAATAACCAACATCACACAAACAGGCTCTCTGGTCATTATCAGGCTCATGTGCTCTTGCTGAGAGTAAATTGACTCCATATTTCCTGTCCACAACAGTGATGACACTTCATGAACTGTAAAGGGTGTTGGGTCTTCCTAGGTTATGAAAGATGGTATAAATACATACATACAAGATGGTATATAAAAGGTGATATCGCATATAAATTAGATTACTTACAGTGTGGGAACAGGCCCTTCAGCCCAACAAGTCCATACCGACCCGCCGAAGCACAACCCACCCAGACCCATTCCCCTACATTTACCCTTCCACCTAACACTATGGGCAATTTAGCATGGCCAATTCACCTGACCTGCACATCTTTGGACTGTGGGAGGAAACCGGAGCACCCGGAGGAAACCCACACAGACACGGGGAGAATGTGCAAACTCCGCACAGACAGTCACCTGAGGCGGGAATTAAACCCAGGTCCCTGGGGCTGTGAGGCAGCAGTGCTAACCGTGCTGCCCAGAAGAGCAAAATACAAGATCATTTATAAAAGATGGTATAAATATGTAAATATGAGATGGTATACAAGTGATGGTATATAAATATATTAATTTGAATTAAAAACAGAAATTGCTGGAAAATCTCAGCAGGTCTGGCACCATTGTGCAGAGAAATCAGAGTTATCGTTTCGGGTTGAATGACCCTCCTCAGAAATGGTTCCAGAACTCTGATTTCTCTGCACAGATGCTGCCAGACCTGTTGAGCTTTTCCAGCAATTTCTTTTCCTGTTTCTGACTTACGGCTTCGGCAGTTCTTTTCGGTTTCTATTTAAATGCGAGTCCTTTATTTCCTTCCATATTCTGGCATTGACTCAATGGGCTGAATGGGCTGTTGCTTTGCGATTCTGTAACAACTTGAGAACATTTGGCCTAATGTCATCTCACTGTGATCGGAAAGTTTACTTTGTTAAAGACTCAATAGAAGGATGTGATTTTGCAATGAGTGGATCTTGGTGCGAAAAGACGTGTACAAAGTTAAAAATCACACAACACCAGATTATAGTCCAACAGGTTTAATTGGAAGCATACTAGCTTTCGGAGTGTCGCTCCTTCATCAGGAGACAATCACCTGATGAAGGAGCGTCGCTCCGAAAGCTAGTGTGCTTCCAATTAAACCTGTTGGACTATAACCTGGTGTTGTGTGATTTTTAACTTAGTACACTCCAGTCCAACACCGGCATCTCCAAATCACGAAAAGAGGTGGGACTAGTTACTGTACTACAGAGCTAACATGACTCAATGGGCTGAATGGCCTCCTTTGGAGCTGTACCATTTTAAAATTCCATGAGAATCCACCAAATCTTTCATCCCAAGTTTAATAGAATGTGCCCCTTTAATAACCCCTTTCTCTTTTAATACAATGCCACAATGAGATTCTGGAAAAGTAACAAAAATGAAATGCTGCTATAATTTAAAGCTATGCACCACACTTCTTTCACAGTGATGATATTTGAGAAGGATAGAGGAAAATATTTTATGTTTCAAGGTTTTGTGTGGGCCCCATTCTTACATTCCATCCTATTTTTCAGTCTCGGGGCCAGAATGGATTACCCGTCACTTGCCAGACCCTGCTATTTTTCATGCAACAATACTTTCATAATTACAAGATGGTAATGGAGCTTAAACTCAGTGCTGACTGAAAATTGAAATGCCCAGTGATTGGTGCTCCATGTCACTCCCAGACACCCGGCAGTACTTGTAATTACTGAAACTATTTCTTCTGAGTGATCGCAAATGGCTTGGTGGTAGCTGGTGGGAAAGGAGAGATAGTGCTCTGTTCTAAAGAGGGCCCACTTAACGTTGCGTAGTCCCTTTCTCCTAGAGTGCAACCTTTTAGGCAGTGTCTGAAAGAAGCTTCTGGAACTGCCAGCAGAGATAAATTGCTGTTGTGCTTTTATATTGAATACTGGAGGGTGATTGCGCTTAGAAAGGGTGAGGAGGTCCACTTAAGATGCTCAGAACGAGTGGCCTGCTCACTCATGACAATGAATTCCCTTTGTATTAAGACGAACAGTAACAAATCTAAACCCAGTTGCTATTTACCAGAGTAAAGTCTTGCCTTTGGCTGATGTTGATAAAATACCTGCTCAGAAACCGCAGGTAGCGGTTGTATAGATTATGTCTCAAGATAACATCCTTCCATTTCTTCCCTTTAGACAAGTAAAAAAATATTTGTTGCAATTTCTTTGTTTGCTTTGCAAGAAACTTTATGAGAACCATTCAGATTTTTACTTTAACATTGCATTTTTTTTTGTAAAATTCAATATTGCAAATTATGTTCCACTGATCAAAATTCTGTTTCTTTCAAAAGATTTTCCCCACTTCTGAGAAATGATTTACAAAATTTTACCTCCAGATATATTAAACTCAGGTTTGCAATTCCAATAAAGACCAGAAGCAAGATTTTTGCATTTTGTATTGTGACACCAGTATGAGAGCCCTGACCCCACATTGTGTCAGGAGTGGTCACCTGACATTACTTCATGCCTGTATTGGCCAATTAGTGGACAGAGGATGGGGTTTCTGTCCAATTAATGATGGTGGGAAGGGTCTCAAAGCCAGACTGCCCAAGTGAAGCCTTTCAGTATTGCATATAGAATTGCAGAATCCCTACAGTGTGGAAGCAGGTAATTTGGCCATCGAGTTTACACTGACCCTCAGAAGAGCAGCCCAACCAGACCCTGCCATCTGCCCCACCCCTGAAACCCTGCATGGCTAATCCACTTAGACATTGGGCAATGTAGCATGGACAATTCACCTGACCTGCACATCTTTGGACTGTGGGATAAAACCAGAGCACCCGGAGGAAACCCATACAGACACGGGGAGAACGTGTAAACTCCACAAACAGTCTCCCGAGGGTGAAATGGAACCCGGGTCCCTGGTGCTAACCACTGTGCCTCCCTTACGGAGGGTGGTGTAGCTAAGTGATGGAGGTGACCTGGCCAGATTGCTTACCACCTTTCGAGCAGGCTGCCCCCTCTGCATTTCCAAAGCCTTTGTCAGGGGATCGGGTCAGGGCCTCAAACACATTCTGGATCAATGGCCCCCTCAGTCTATCACAGCTTCAAAGAGACCCCCACTTGCGCCAGCCCACCCCCATTTTGGGTCACACATCCCACAACGCCATGAGAAAGCTCCAACCCCCCCTCAGCAATTGGCTGTGTAATGGTTCCATAATCTGTATCCTCCAACAAAGAACATTTATTCAGTCAAACTTATTGTTTGTTCTTCATCCTCACCTAGGAGTGATATAAATCCATCGGAAGATCTTAGACAGTGTTACTAGCTATAGAGCAGAGAGAGACATAGAGTCATACAGCACGGAAACAGACTCTTGGGCCCAACCAGTCCATGCCGAACATAATTCCAAACTAAACTAGTCCCACCACCCGCTCCTGGCCCATGTCTGTCCAAACCTTTCCTATTTGTGTACTTATCCAAATGTCTCCTAAACATTGTAATTGTACCCACATCCATCACTTCCTCAGGAAGGTCATTCCACGTGCAAACCACACCCTCTATGTAAACAATTTGCCCCTCATGTCTTTCATAAACCTCTTTCCTCTAACCTTAAAAAATGCCCCCTCATCTTGAAATCCTCCATCCTAGGGAAAAGACAACTACCATTAGCTCTATCTATACCCCCCATTATTATATAAATTTCTATAAGGTCACCTCTCAACTTCCTACACTCAGTGAAAGAAGTCCCAGCCTATTCAGCCTTCCTTTATAAGTTAAACCTCCACACCTAGCAACATCCTGATAACTCTCTTCTGAACCCTCTCCAGCTTAATAATATCCTTCCAAAAACTGGACGCAGACCCCAAATGTCCTTGTTCCCAGGAATATTTAGAGGTTTTTTTTTCACTCAAGAGGTAGATATGGCTCTTGTGGCTAAAGGGATCAAGGGATATGAAGGGTGGGTGGAGTTAAGGTACTGAGCTCGATGATCAGCCACAGTCATATTGAGGGACTGAATGGCCTCCTCCTACTCCTATCCCGTATGCTTCTAAAGCAACAAAATCTTAGAATTTGATTTTGAATTTGAATTGCAACGAGGCACAGTCCATAAAATATCACAGTATACGACAGCAAAATTAAATCCTCTGAACTGACCACTCTCACCATATAAAATCCCTCATTTAAGAACTCTCGCAAGGTTTTGGGTCCTGAGGCATAAAGTGAGTATGCAGATTTTATAATGATTGCTTATTAACATTATATGATAAGATATGCCTTGGATTACATTATAATAAGATTTACAATATTGTAAAGTGCAAAATCATTACAGTAGTCAATTCCTTCATAAATAAATGCAGGATATTCAAACAAATAATATATTTCAGATTGTACTCATCATCAAAGTAGAAATTATAGTTTTTTTCCTCTTGTCTCAGCTACACAGAGACCTTGTCTAAACCCTCTATTCCCTGCTTGTTCAGTAATAACAAGATCCTGCCCTTGATGTTTACCCAGGGGCCAGATTTAAAGAAAATCCCTTGGGATGTGAGCAACTTTATTATTGCCTCTTGTTTTAGAATTTTGAGGATCAATTAATGGCTGTGTGTGTGCCTTTTACAGCAGTCTCAAGGCTCTATATTAAAAAAATGTTCATTGCTTTGCTCTCCCTGCTACTGGCAAAGAATCAAACGATGGGTTAAAAACTTGTCTGCAGCCAAGTCAGATGAAATAACCAGGAGAGGAGCAAAGGATGGATTTTTTTTTACCCCTAGAAATGGTGCTCACTTTCTGACCATCAATCCCCTGGGCACTTAGTTTACCCCAAAGCCAGAATTATGAAATGTTATTGCTTGTACCGATCCATTTCTATGGTACGGGGACTAACCCATTCCATTCTCTGCATCTAATGTATTGCAGTTCAATGACACATTAACCATTTCAGGAAGCAAGTCAAAGGATTTGGAAACTATAGAAAGGTTATAGCAAGAAAGAGGCTGTTCAGCCCATCGCATCTGTGCTGGCTGAATAAACTAGCTGCCTACTCTAATCCCACTTTCCATCACTTACTCTGTAACCTTGTGGTTTCCAGGTACAAATCCAGCTCGTTTTTATTGTTATTTTCCAGGTCGTTGACTTGATCCTGAAGGACCCGAACCTGGTCTTCCAGCGTTCGGATTCTTCCTTCTGAGAGCTCCGCTACAGTCTCTGATGCCGTGTCCTCTCCTCCACTGCCTCCAGTCTTCGGTCCAGCAGCTGGGTTTCCTGCTCATGCTTCCTCGGCCTGGCAGATAGTGGCTCAACTGCTGCTTGAATCCACTCTCGGAGTTTGGCAAGCTCTGAGAGTAAATGCTGCTGTCCTGCTGGATCCAAATGGGCCGTCCCAGGAGGTTGACCACTGGCTACAGGCACCCCCAATGCAGTAGGGGAGTGCCCTGTCTTCTGTACCCCTTTAGGACCCTTTCCTTTATTCGGCTTCATCCTGGCCTTAAAGCTATCACACGCAATTTCAGCAGCTCCAAATAGTCAGTAAGTTTAATTTAATACTTTTTTCTCCAGGGGGTGGTTGATAAGGGCGGGGTAGGTAAAGGTCCACCTTGCCTGGGAGTATGGCACAGAGCCCAGTACAGCAGACCACTCAGACTGCCGCCATCTTGGATCTCCCCAGGTCATTTATAAATGAGGAGAGTGTTCCTGCCTCTAACACCAATCTGGGTGAAAGAGGTCTTCCTCATGCTCCCTCTAATCCTTTTACCAATCACCTTAAATCATAAAATTCACTGCAGGGTTACAGGGCAGAAGGAGGCCATTCAGTCCATCATGTCCGCACCTGCTCTCTGAATGAGCATCACGACTTAGAGCCATTCCCCTGATTTCTCCCCACTTTGTTTCTATCCAGAAAGGTCTTCATTGAACCTCCCTCCACCACAATTCTAGGCAGTGCATTCCATTACCCACAACCTGATGTGAGAGAATGTTTTTTTTTCCCTCATTTCACCTTTGCATCTTCCATAAACTGCTTCTAATCATAGAATCCCTGCATTGTGGAAACAGGCCATTTGGCCCAAGTCCACGCCAACCCTCCAAGGAGCTAACCACCAAGCCACCATGCCGCCCCAATCTGTGCCCCTATTACTCCACATTTATCCCTGACTGATGCACCTAACTGACACATCCCTGAACCCTATGGGCAATTGCGCATGGCCAATTCACCTAACCTGCACATCTTTGCATTGTGGGAGGAAACTTACACAGACACGGGGAGAATGTGCAAACTCCACACAGACAGTCTCCCGAAGCTGTAATTGAACCTGGGTCTGCTATGAGGCTATAGTGCTAACCACCAAGCCACCATGCCGCCCCAATCTGTGCCCTGTCACCCTCGATCTTTTAATGAATGGGAAAAGTTTCTCCCTGTCGGCTCTATTCACACTGCCAATGATATTGAAAACGTTTATCAAACCTTCCCTTAGCCATTTCCTCTCCAAAGAAAACAGTTCCAGTTTCTTCAATCTGTCTTCATAACTGAGGTTTCTCACTCCTGAAATTATTCTCATAAACGTCTACACTGTCTCTAACAATTAAGGTCTTTATACAGATTCACATGACATCCCTGGTCTTGTACTCTATGCGGTAAAAACAATGACTGCAGATGCTGGAAACCAGCTCTCCTTGTACTCTATGCTCCTATTAGGAAATCCCAGATTCCTGAATGTTTTGTTAACAGTTCCCTCCACCTTCTCTGTTATTCTGCCACCTCTAAAATCTTATATACATGTACAACGATATCTCTCTGCTCTTGCACACTATTACTGAGAGCAGTGGCCAATATCTTGAACTGGCCCTCCATGTTCTTCCTATGACAACATCACTCCAATCGTCTCCACATTGAGCTTCTCAGCTATTGCCTGTCCCTAGTCATCCTTTAAAAGGCAAGTTTTCTGAGAATACAGAAACACAATGCTGAGTACAAATGGGAATTAATCAATGTTATTGTGAAGAACTGAAGTAGCCAATCGTTCTGACATGACGACAGAAATTCGGGATTGACATTTCACTTTCTGGAGAAAAGCATAATTTCAAAGCAGTGGTATAAACCAATCTTCTATGCAAAAAAGGGATGTAATTGCTAAGAAAAAGAAACATGGACCCTCCTACATAAAAAATGCTTCCATTGGAAGACTCTTTTCACATTCTGTCACCTGACAAGTAATCGCTCAGAGCTTTTTTGCCAGATAATGGCTGTGGGAAGTGTTGGAACATTAGCTGCATGCACAATGACACTCTAGCACAGTAAGCTTTGCTCTTGAAAGGAGACCTCAACTGAGTTGACAGCTGAAAGCCTGCTCTGTGTAGATGCAGTCTGATAATTGGGTTACAATGGGTGGCTCAGTGGTTAGCACTGCTGACTCACAGTGCCAGGGACCTATGTTTGATTCCAGACTTGGATGACTGTCTGTGTGATATTTGCATGTTCTCCCTGCGTCTATGTGGGTTTCCACTGGGTGCTCTGGTTTCCTCCCACAGCCCACAGATGTGCATTGGCCATGCTGAAATTGTCTGTAGTGTGCAGCCTAGGTGGGTGAGCTGTGAGATGATGGGTAGGGGGCTGGGTAGGAAGCTCTTGAGAGGGTGTGTACAGACTCATTGGGCAAAACAGCCTTTATCCACACTGCAGGGAGACTCTGAACAAAGATTTAAGTGCTGTTGATTAAAGAAAAACTCAATTTACTTTAAAACAGTTTCCTCTTTGTCTTTGTTTTGACAGAATTGGCATTTTGTTTTTCTGAAGAGGTGTCATTCATGTCATTTCAACACACCCTGTACTCACACCCTCAATCTATCAAAGGTTGACCAGGCCACCTTATTGCTGATTGTTCAATAATGCTACGCTGGAAATGCTCAGCAGGTCTGACAGCATCTTTTGTAAAGACCTTACCTTTCGTTTTTCTGTATTTTTGATTGTGAACTCTGATGGGAAAAGAACTGTTTGAAAAACTGAGGGTTGTGGAAGGATCTGTTGCACTTTTTAAGGTGAGTTTATGGGTACTCATTAGAAGAGCAGTTTATATCTGCTGCTTGTTCAGCCAGGATGGGGGAATCCAGGGTGCAGACAAACTGGCAGCGAGGAGTGTGTAGGAAGTGAGATTCAGCCAACGACAAGAAGTTGATTGGTTTGTGGAGTGGTCACCAGTTGTCCATGGCAAAAGTTATCTGCCTGCTAACAACGATGTGATTGGTTCCTGGGTGGCACAACAGTTTGTTGGTGTGAATGATATGAACAGAAACCTTCGGACTTCTGGAGCAGGAGATACTGTCTCTCTCTGCTTTCTCAGTGTTCCTTCCACCCATAACACCAATGCTTTTTGTGCCTGTCTGTGTCTGTGCGCAGGGACTTTATAAGGGGTTTAGAGATTTAACCAGTAGAGTTATAGGTTGACAATTCAAAATTGTTTATCTGTAGCTTCAATCTTTTTATTTGTAGTTATTTGAAATTCTTGTTAAGTTATGGAATCCTGGTTTGTACTTTCTGTTAACCTGGGTCTAATAGGACAGGTAAATTGGGAAATTTTTTGTCTTTAGATAAAATCTTTAATGTTTGTAATGACTCAGGGAACAATGGGGTTTAATTCCAATTCTCTGTCCTAGTGAGGTGTGACACGATAGGTGGGTGGGGGGGGGGGGGGAGGGCGGGTGGAAAGGGGGGCAGAGAGAGAGAGAGAGAGAGAAAGAGAAAGAGAAAGAGAAAAAAAGAGAGAGTTAACAATAAGAGTCAAAGGTGACACTAAGAGTCACAGACTGAGAGAGGTATACAGCACAGAAACAGACCCTTCGGTCCAACTTGTCCATGCCGACCAGATATCCTAAATTAATCTAGCCTTAAGAACTGAATTTTTACTTTCATTAATTTTCTATTTAAAATTGAGCCAATGGGGCTTATGTCGAATTTCCTGTTCCTTGGATGCTGCCTGACCTGCTGCGCTTTTCCAGCAACACATTTTCAGCTCTGATCTCCAGCTTCTGCAGACCTCACTTTCTCCCCAATCATTTCCTTCCCAATATTTCTGTAAGTTGAAATTGGGAAACACCTGATCGAAGTCTTTTTGACCTTTCTGAGAAAGGTATTGTTAAAGGTCAAGTTCCAGTGCAGCCTTCAACAGAGATTGGTTCATGCAGCAATGATCAGAAGATGTAATTGTTTTTGGATTAGTCAGTGGGGCTCACTTCTACCATTGTGCAATTACTCAAAGGACTGCCATCAGGATCAGAAGTTCAGTTTAGACAACGTTATAGCGCAAAAAGAGGTTCTTCAGCCCAGCGTAACTATGGTGGCTTTTTGAAAGAGCTGTCCAATTACTCCCATTCCCTCATGTTCTTTTTCTCATCATGCTGCATCTTATTCCTTTAGAAGTTTATATCCAATTGGAATGTATGTTCCGGGCATAAAGATGCACACCACAATCCAACACTACAAAAGTTCAGTGAACACAGCAGCAAGTCATGTTGAGATGGTACGGGTGAGGCCTCTTTTGGAGTACTGTTTGCAGTTCCAGTTTCCTCACTATAGGAAGGATATTATTAAACTGGAGAGGGTTCAGAAGAGATTTATCAGGATGTTGCTGGGAATGGAGGGTTTGAGATATAAAAATAGACTGGAAAGATTAGGAGCATAGGAGGTTGAGGGGTGACCTTACTGAGGTTTATAAAAGCACGCGGGTCATAGATAACGTGAATGGCAGGTGTCTTTTCCCTGGGGTGAGGGAGTTCAAATCTCAGGGAGGGCATAATTTTAAGGGGAGAGGAGAAAGGTTTATAAAGGATATGGGGGGCAATTATTTTATGCGGAGAGTGGTTCGTGTGTGGAATGAACTGCCAGAGCAAGTGATGGATGTGGGTACAGTTACAATGTTTAAAATACATCTGGATAAGTACATGAAAGGTTTGGAGGGATATGGGTCAGGAGCAGGCAGGTGGGCCTAGTTTAGTTTGGGAACATGGTCAGGGTGGACTGGTTGGATCTGTTTCTGTATTGTATGATTCTATAATTACAGTCAGTCTGCAAATTTCTTTGGTAGTAGCGTCCCTAGTTTCAATGAAAACAAACCTGATTAATTGCCATAAAATATCTTCCTGACTTTGATATGGAGCCAAGACTATTTAACAGTCACCAGGAGTGCCGATTGTGAAGAAATTTACTGACTGTCGCTGTGCTTTCCCAGATCTTACAATCAGTTTAAACACGACAGTTACTTCGGTTTGTTTACTTGCTTCCTGCTTGGAATGAATTTCAGAGCAACTGACCCAGTCTTTTGTGGTCTTGGGGCACCAGGGTCCAAGGTTTGATTCCAGCCTCAGTGACTGTTTGTGTGGGGTTTGCACATTCACCCCATATTCGGGTGCTCTGCTTTCCTTCCACAGTCCGAAGATGTGCAGGTCAGGTGAATTGGCCACGCTAAATTGCCCACGGCGTTAGGTGCATTAGTCGGAGGGAGGTGGATCTGGGTGGGTTGCTCTTTGGCGGGTCGGTGTGGACTTGTTGGGCCGAGGGTCCTGTAACCACACTGTAGGGAATCTAATCCTAACAAAAGTGATTGTAGTGTGGACTATGGGGAGAAGATTGAGGGTGAGGTGGTTTGATATACGTTCTCTGGTATCGCCTTGTCACTGTTACATTCTGCTGATGGGGACTCCCTGTGCGCAAATTGGCTGTTGGATTTCCCACAATATTGACCATATTCAAACCCACCTTGTCAGCTATAAACATGGTGTGGGAAAGGGGAATGCTTTCCTGTGATTGCAAAGGCACTATTCAAATTCAGTCATCAAAGAAGGCCATCCTTCCCAGTATGGCCGTACTATCTACAAGTGCAGGACAGGGAGTGTAATTCCTTTGCCCTTTGTTTCTAGCCCTGCTTGACAAGCACATACCAGATCCGAACCACTTGCTACACTTAAAATAGTGATGGAAGTGACGTGGCAGTCACCACAGTAGCATATCTCACCCTGAATCAGTCACTTGTGCCTGTGATGACTGCTGAATCTTGTTCTTTACGAAATAGCTGTCACAACTCAATGCCAATTTCAAGTGATGGGGCTGCAGGTGACGTGTTTGGAGATGTAACGGTGAGGTACAGTGAGCTCATTCATTAACATGGTGACAGGCTCCTAAAACAGCTTCACTCCACTCAGTAACTTGATTCATCTTCCCACAAAACATCCTGAAAAACTACTAAACTGAACAGGTGGCAAGCAGGGAAAGAAATGATTCATTTCATTCTTGACAGGAGCATACAGACACAAAAGGCCCAAACCACAATTACATTCTGTTATGGTCATCTGTTAGAAGGGACTTGTAGCATTGCTTAGTAACTAGCAGTCAGAGGTGTTTAGTGTTATTTCATTTCTCTGCACATGAAATTTTACAAACCTGCTTGGTTTGAGTTATCTTCAGTGAACTTTTTTTTAATTAGATTACATTAGATTACTACATTAGATTACTTACAGTGTGGAAACAGGCCCTTCGGCCCAACAAATCCACACCGACCCGCCGAAGCGCAACCCACCCATACCCCTACATTTACCCCTTACCTAACACTACGGGCAATTTAGCATGGCCAATTCACCTGACCCGCACATCTTTGGACTGTTGGAGGAAACCGGAGCACCCGGAGGAAACCCACGCAGACACGGGGAGAACGTGCAAACTCCACACAGACAGTGGCCTGAGGCGGGAATTGAACCCAGGTCTCTGGCAATGGTCTCATTGCAATCTTCTCGAACAATGGTCTGGTGTGGGGCAATAGTGGACGACAATTGGTCCATTGAAGAATCATAGACCTGAATTCAGAGTAGTTATAAATGGTAACAGCAGAATCATTGCCAGTCACTGCTGTTTGAAACCAAATTGGGCAGAGGAGGCGATCTGAAATTGTTGAATTCAATATTCTGTCTGCAAGATGATACAAAGAAAGACCTTGAGTTTCTGTGGATGTACATGTACAGTGGCAAAAGTGAGGACTGCAGATGCTGGAAACCAGAGTTTAGATCAGAGTGGTGCTGGAAAAGCACAGCAGGTCAGGCAGCATCCGAGGAGCAGGAAAATCGACGTTTCGAGCAAAAGCCGTACATAGTGTTTAACCTTTTAACCTATGTCCTGTGACCTGTTCAGGGAACAAAGAGCAAACACCCTTGAATATTGTCCCATCACAGCTGGACAGGGTTGACTTTATAAGTGAAGTTGGAAGAGTATCCAAATGAGAAAAGCAAGTCTCCTGGCTATGTACATAACACGGGATTAACGACATCTGACCCACAAGGCTGTCGATACAAAAGGAGAATTACCCAACAACACAGGGGCACAGCACATTGGAAAGGAAGGAACCTCACAATCATTAAAAAGTACACGATGAGCACTGGAAGCATCATAACATTCAAGGCTACGGACCAAGTGCTGGAAGGTGGGCCTGGTGTAGACAGGTCAGTGCAGGCTCGATAGGCCAAAGGGCCTCTTCTGTATTGACTAACTCAATGACTCTGAGATTTGTGGAAACGTTTTCAGATAAGCCTGTGACCCTAGGGCCATGTGGGACAGACTTGACTGGACAGATGAAGGTGAGGTAACTTAGAGCAGACATCTCTACCCCATAGATCCTCATGTGTGTAATGGGAATAAACACTTTGCTGTGTACTCTGAGTGAATCTGGACAGACAAACCTGTAACAAAACAGATTGATCAGAAAAAGAGTCATACCAGAGTTGAAAGGTTAACTCTGCTTCTCTCACCAAAGATACAGCCAGACCTGCTGAGTTTCTCTAGCATTTCCTGTTTTGCATCTCCAGCATCTGCAGTATCTTTGCTTTTATATTATTGATCACATGACAGAGCATAGACTTTTTCAGGGTGTGCGTGAATAAACAATCTTTAAACTTAAACTCACAAAAGCCTGCTGCTGGTTATTTAAATTGACCACACACTAAAGCAAGCTTAGCAACGTGCATCTCTACCTTTCCAAAACAACCACATTAATATTACACAGAAAGGGAATTGGTAGGATTCAGCTTATTTCTCCAGAACACAGGGAGGCAATGGCTTAATGGTGTTATTGCTGGACTGTTAATCCCAAGACCCAATAACATTCTGGGGACTCAGTGTGAGAAAAACGAAGCTCACTGCCAAATAATTTTAGTCCGAGACAAATTCCGAAGCAGTCTTTATCCATACATTCTTGCAAGAGCAGGTGTCCAAAAGAAAGGCACACCGCTGAACAATATCAGTGCATTTTTATACAGTCTCCATGAGTCTCTCGGTATTTCCCCTTTTACCTCATATGTGACAGTTGCATTTGCTCTGCGCAGCTGCTAATCTAATCGGTTTACCACATCCGCCTGTGGTCTGTTGTTAGCGTGCAATCCCACCCCACACCTTGATAGTTGAGTCTTATGACTTCACACCAGGTTCAAGTCCTGACATGGCAGATGGTGGAATTTGATTCATTTACATTTTAAAATCTGGAATTAAGAGTCTAATGAAACCATTATTGATTGTCAGAAAATAATGCATCTGGTTCACTAATGTCCTTTAGGAAAGGAAACTACCTTCCTTACCTGGTCTGGGCCTACATGTGACTCCACACCGACAGCAATGTGATTGATTCTTAACTGCCCAATGGCTATGTCAGCATTGTCATTTATCTCAAGAGGGTTGGAATATAAAAGCATCGTTGTGCTACTGAGACTTTATAAAGCTCTGGTCAGACCCCATTTGAAGTACTGTGTCCAGTTTTGGTCCCCACACCTCAGGAAGGACATACTGGCGTGTCCAGTGGAGATTCACACGGATGATCCCTGGAATGATTGGTCTAACATATGAGGAACAGCTGAGGATCCTGGGATTGTATTCAGTGGAGTTTAGAAGATTAAGGGGAGACTTAATAGATACTTAGAAGATAATACATGGCTTGGAAAGGGTGGACGCTAGGAAATTTTTTCCGTTAGGCGAGGAGACTAGGACCCGTGGACACAGCCTTAAAATTAGAGGGTATCAATTCAGAACAGAAATGCGGAGACATTTCTTCAGCCAGAGAGTGGTGGGCCTGTGGAATTCATTGCCGCAGAGTGCAGTGGAGGCCGGGACACTAAATGTCTTCAAGGCAGAGGTTGATAGATTCTTGATGTCTCGAGGAATTAAGGGCTACGGGGAGAATGCGGGTAAGTGGAGTTGAAATGCCCATCAGCCATGATTGAATGGCGGAGTGGACTCGATGGGCCGAATGGCCTTACTTCCACTCCTATGTCTTATGGTCTTATGGTCTTAATTGTCCAGCGATGTCCTAATCCCATTAATGAATAAAAACTATGAATTCTCAGTTCTACTCAATGCATTTGCATCCACCTTAGCAATAAAGAAGATCACTATTTCAGCATCAATTTACAAAATGATTTGGAATGCTTTCCTAGGATTGCATTGCTCCTTTGGTGTGACTCCTTTCTCACAGAGTAACACCAGGAATATTTAAACACACAACAGCCTCAAAGTCAAATATGACCTTTTACCACTTGTCCTTCCTTGTTGGTTTTTGACATGGAGAAGGCTGGCATTTGTACTCTAGTCAAGATAAGAGTTTATGGGGTCACTATAGAACATTAAATTAAAATCTTCTCAATTGACCATTTAAAAAATATACCCTGCTACTATTGAATCTTATGGTTTCCTGTGTGAATGCACAAGTTAGTATTGCCTCAGTAATATTCATAAGTGTAGACAGGGTGCATTAGTGCACCGTGTAAACAATTAAACACGTCAGTCTTCAATTTTAATAAAATCTTTGCTCATTTAAAAAAAAATCTTTCACAGGATGCGGACCTCACTGGCTGAGCAGCATTGATTGCTCATGCTTAATTGTTCTTGAGAAAGTGATGATGAGCCAGTTTCTTGAAGGGCTCTGGTCCTTTGTGTCCAAGTAGACTCTACACTCTAGGGGCTAGAGCGAGGAGTTTGATCCAGTGACACTGAAGGAACAGCGACATATTTCCAAGTCAGGATGGTGAGTGGCTTGGAGGGAAATCTGCAGGTGGAGGTGTTCTCATGGATCTACTGCCCTTATCCTTCCAGATGGTAGAGGTCAGTGGTGGGGAAGGTATTGTCTAAGGAGCCTTGCTGAGTTACTGTGCGCATTTTGTAACAATTCTTGCATTCAACGATGGCATTATTTCTAGCATTTCCTGGTCCTCCTGAAACAACAAGCTATATACTGACCTCCCATTGTAAACTCACCACTGGCAGATCAAAGAGGCGAAAGTGAGGACTGCAGATGCTGGAGATCAGAGTCAAGATTTGAGTGGTGCTGGAAAAGAACAGCAGGTCAGGCAGCATCCGAGGAGCAGGAGAATTGACATTTCCGGCAAGACCTTTTCATCAAGGTGATCAAAAACGTGTATATTATAGTGAGTGCCCAGTGACAGTCTATGTGGGTTTTAGGGTGTGAAAGAGCTGATGATCACAAAACTCAGCCACACCATCTGTACAATAAACACATTCAAGGCAAGAAAGCAGGTTTCAGTCTTGAAAGGCCTACATTAGCGTAGCACCACTCATATCCCTCAGAAATATTTTCCAATTTCACAACATAGAAGGAAGCTGTTTAGCTCATCAGTCTCCATGTAAAAGTCATCCATTTAATTACAGTCTCCTGTAGCTCTAACATTTTTCCTTTTATCAAATATACAGCCCATTCCTTTTCATACCTCACATTTGGGATAAAAAGGAATCAGAATAAATATAAGAAAAGTACTCTGGATGCTGAAGGTCTGCAATGAAAACAGAGGATGCTGGAGAAACTCAGCAGGTCTGACAGCATCTGTGAAGAGAGAAACAGAGTTAACATGTTGAGTCTAGTGACCTTCTTGGGAATCATGAGAAATGGCTCTGGCTGTGTTTTAGCGTGTCACCTGGAGAAATGGGTGTTACTCGAGACTCTGGCATTAACCAAAACCATTGGACCATTGGAACACAAGGAGCTTCTAACCTGAGAGAGGGCACCTCGAGGTAAATTCTCCTCAGAAGTACAGCATCTCTCACAACCTAGAACATCCTCAGACACTTTGGGGGTGTGCTCCTGGATAATACTCTTGGAGGGGGCTGGTGTCTACGAGATGGGGGTAAATAGGGACAAGAGGGGTTGAGGAGTGGAAATCAAAAGAGCAGGAGAGAGAAAAAAATCTCAAAACTAAAGGTAGCTTTCCATTATTTCCAAGCACCTATACTATATTCCTGCAAATCCAGTCCTCCAAATCAGGAGTCATTTACCAAACTGAGCTGTGTTGATGCTGCCAGTGAAAAAATATTGTAGGTAACATATTTTACCAAGCCCAGTGCCATGGGATCCATGAACTATCTCTGCCACAGTGCTGTTAAGGCTGCTTAGACATGAACTGACAAGAAAGACAGAATGATTGCACACCAGAGATTTGTAGCTGCTCATTAAATTGGAACCTTTGACATGTGCAGGAAGCCTTCGAACGGCCAGTTAGTTTGTAAGTGCTGATGGGAGAATGCAGTCTTGCTTGACGTAGCATAAGAACTTTACCATCTCTATTAGAAAGGGAAAGGTGACTGGCTATTTATCTGTCAGTCTAAAGAATTCAGTTTTCAATGTGGTTTTCAACAATTGTGACTAGCTTTAAGTCAGTCTTTTGATGCAGAATTACTTTTTGTTTCTTTAAAACTCGACGGTTTACAATTCTATGTAGCATGTGCTAATTCTTTTCATTGTTAAGCCAAGTAAATATACTTTTTTTGTAAAAATTCATCACAGGATGAGGATATCACTGGCTAGGCCAACATTTATTACCCACCCCTAATCGCCAGGAGGGCAACCACGTTGCTGTGGGTCTGGAGTCACATGCAGATCAGTTCCCTTCCCTGAAGGGCATTAGTGATCTAGAAGAGTTTTTACAACAATGGTTTCATGGTCATCATCTGTCCGTTACATCCAGATTTTTACTGAATTCAAATTCCACCATTTGCCACCGCAGACTTTGACCCTAGGTCACTAGCACATTACCTTGGTCTCTGGATTAACAGTTCAGAGATAATCCAGAGCTCACTATTCCAATGCCTAGCCATGGGCTTGCTCCTAAGGATGTCCATGTTGGAGAGGAGGCACCAAATCTCAGGGGATACCGAATGGGGACCAGCCACACACACCCCATGTCCCTGGACTTTGGCATCCAACATGTGCCAACCTCCAAGCACCCTCCTGGCACATCTCTGATATATTTACAGGCCACTTCTGCCCTTCAATGCTCTCCCTTAGACTGCCCTGGTAACTTTCATTGTAACGCTACAGCAAGGACACTGTGTGCTCAGGGATCCCATCCCCAGGTCAGAGACTGCACCAGGCTAAACCTCCAAGCGCGTCATTCAATGTCGTAGCGCTCACTTGCTCTGAGCTGAAATGATGCTGACAGCATCCCTGCCTGGCCTTGCCTTCCTCTGCTTTGTCCTTTAGTCAGTGATACCAGGCCCACGGTATTGCCGTACTTCCATGCCATTCAGCAGAGACACAAAACCAGGGAGCTTGTCGTGGTCGTCAGGCTGCAATCAAGACAAGGGGGAATAGTTTTCCTTCAGGATGGGTCCCCATCACAGTGAGTGAAGTGCAGCCTCTGATACTAGGCCAAGGCTAGTCAGTCAGTGCATCAGTGTGTTCAGAGTCAGGATTCCCTCCTCATCAGGGGTGAGGAGTTGAATGTTAGGCAGGACACCCACACTCTGCACCCACCTCCCTCCATCACCTATTCAACCTGCTCACCTCTCTATTTGATCCTTTATGCCTATCTTCTGCTATTGCCCTCCTGGAATGAGACAGATGCGCTGAAAGTGGGTGGCACAGCTGTTGGTGTCAGTGCAGGTGGGGAGGGGATCCGGGTGAGTGAGTGGGCAGCGCAGAGGGCATGCGGGGTGAGTGGTGCCAGGGGGGAGGAGGGTGAGAATGAGTGAGAGAAGGGTGGCAGAGCATGATCCTTGACAGAGTTGACAGAGTGTGTGTGAGGAGGCAGACAATGGCAGAGTGGAGAAGATCATTGGCCTCCTTCCTACAGCACTGGGCATTCCTCCAGACACTGAGACCACACTGACCAGTGCGGTAACCTCAGACCAGGTGAGGCATGGCCTCCTCTGCTGGTCCTGGGCCAATAGGAAGAACTCTTTACATCCACCCCACCAGTAGGTCCCTGTCTGCATAGAGGGACACCGATTACCCCCTACCCGCCATATGCAGGGCAAATGTCAGGAACCATGCAGGACAGCGACTGACTGACCAAGTGTGTCTGGCTGTACAAAGTTGGTGGTCAGATCTGCTTTGAAATGAACCAAAAGCTTTGAACTAAATTTAAAGAAAAAATTTGGTTATCCAAGACTTTGTTAAGCTAATGGTTAAGTGTTGTTCTCTCTTGTTGTAGTTCCCCATCTCCCTATAATTTAAACAAACTTCAATTAATATTCCAGGGGTCTTTGCAGTTATCTGCTCTGAAATACATATTGACTCTAAAATCAATGTTCCGGAAATATGGACCAAGTCAATAGTCACAAAGGCAGCTCACCAGCACCTCCTGAAGGACAACTGGGGATGGACAACAGTGTGACCCACCATCCCATGAATAAATAAAACAAAATTCACCTGGTTTAATGGAATCCATTATTTTGCAAGATTTGGAGATGCCGGTGTTGGACTGGGGTGTACGAAGTTACAAATCACACAACACCAGGTTATAGTCCAACAGGTTTATTTGGAAGCACGCTAGCTTTCGGAGCGCTGCTCTTTCACTCCGAATCAATGTCAGTCCAAAGTATCCACTTGGTATGAGCCACTAAGCCAGGTGAAATTAAAAAAAAACTACCGACCACGCCAATCCTCACGATATTCCAGGTTCCTCCGACACCTCTCAATCAAAACAGTAATACAGACATTCATGTGAAAGATCAACAAGGTGGCAAAGATTTCAGTTAGTCACGTACAATCTGTAAAACAAAACCCTCAATAAAATCACTTGACATCATCTGAGAGGTTTCTTCTTCAAGTTTTAGAAAAAAAACTTCAATGCCAATATCATTAACGAGTATTTGACAGCTTAATTCATTTCATACCAAATAAAAAAAGCTTTTATTAAAGACAGCTTATTTTAATCTTCTGACAACGCACAATTTCACTCCTGTATGACCCCAGTTAGAATGTGCTGTCTTCTTGCTACATATTAATCGCTAGATGCATAGCTGTAGAAAATATTAATGACGATTGTTAAGCATCTTATAAATAACTGAATGTGGCTCTGCTGGGCAGGGGAATTAACTAAAGGTCACTTACTGGTAAGCTCACTGCTCTGTGCTCTTGCACAGGATACTGCAATTCGTCTGTCTGACATTAAAACAAATGAGAGGTGATCTCATGGAAACATATGACATTCTTAGAAAAACTACCTGAAATAACTATGATGCTGGAAAGCAGAAATAGCTTGAAAAACTCAGCAAGCCTACAAACATCTGTGGAGAGAAAGCAGACTAATTGTTTCAGGTCCAGTGACTCTTCTTTAGTCCCCTTTGTTAACACATTAACAGAATGTTAACTCTGCTTTCTCTCCACAGGCGCTCCTAGACCTGCTGAGTTTTTTCAGCAATTTTGGTTTCTTTTTCTGACGTTCTTAGAAGTCTGGATGAAGGTAGAAGCTGCTCCCTGATTGAGCAGAGAGTGCAGAACATGAGATCACACCTTAAATGTTGTGGATTCAGCCCCTGTCGCACTGAGATGAGAAGGGATTTCTTCATTGAGCAACTTATGACTCTTTGAAATTCTCTACACCAGAGAGCAATGCTTGATTGTGGAGTCTATTTAGGACTAACATGCTTGATCTTTTGGGCTTTAAGGGAGTCAAGTCTCCAGGGAGAGGGTGGGAAAGTGGATTTGAGATCGCAGGTCTCATCGGATAATGAAGCAGACTCAAGAGTTTGTTTAGCTTACTCCCGCAATGCTTTCCCATGTTTCAATCTGAACTTGCAGTTATCTGACTTTTGATAATTTGAGGATGTCCACGCTCATTATTTTCCAGTCAATGATTGCCCTTGAGACATGGTTATTGCTGTAATGTAGAAACTTTGTACACAGCATGTTCCCACAAACAGTAACCCAGGGGAAAGCACACCAGCCAACCAATCTTTCCCAATGGTTATAACTTGTCAGTTTCAGTGCTGCCCTTGTGAGGGATTTTCGCGCACCTCTGCTCCAGTACCTCTATAACACTCTTCCAATTGCTGAACATAGACACGTTGTCAAAGACTTTCTAGATTCCATTTGATTACAGTTTATACCACAGGAGGACAGGTTGTTGTTAATGTCACTTTACCGGAATGACGTCTGCAGGTCTGACATATGAATAGAGACTGGATCTGTTAGCAATATGTTCACTGGACTTCTAATGTGAGGAGGGGGAGAGCCTCATAGAAAGGAATAAATTCTAACAGGACAAGACAGGATAAATGCAGAGGTGACCAAACTGTCCCGAACCAGGGGTCACGGTCTAAGGATATAGGGTAGGCAATTTAGGACTGAGATGTGGAGATTTATTTTTCCTCAGAGAGTGGTGAGACCTGAGGAACTCTCTGCTACAAAAACAGGTTGAGGCCAAAACACCAAACGTTTTCAAGAAGGAGTTAGACATCATTCTCAGGACCAAAGTAATCCAAGGGGTTGGGGAGAAAGTTAGAATGGGGGACTGAGATGGATGGTCAAACATGATTGTATTGAGTGAAGGAGCAGGCTCAAAGGGCTGAATGGCCTACTCCTCCTCCTATTCCCTGTATTAATGTGATTGGTTGGCGAGTTGACTTTTATTGATTTGGGCACGATTGTAATTCAGAGAAACAATTAATTACCAGATGCAGACAACTTGTACGCTGGAGAGGAGAAATTGAGTACTCAACAGCCGATAGATGCAAAGCCACTATTTATTATTGTATCTGGTTCATGAACAAACCTTTCCTAAATCTTTCAAATTGACAAAGATTTGGCCCTTAAGGGCATCTCTATCTATAGGCCTTGGTTCAAGTCCCATCTGCTCCAGACATGTCAAGTCTGAACATGTTGATTAAAAATATCGAAAGCTTACAGAGAAACATTGACTCGATTGATTTTCACAGTAATCTGTGTAAATGGGACACAGATACTGGGAAAGATGACGCATTCGTGCTTGCATGTTCTCCTGTTCCAGTGTACATTTCTCATGGCCAAAGCTACAGACAGATTGCATATTCTGAAAGTATTCATTACTCTATTTCATGCCAATCATGCAATCTCATTCTCAGATTGGTCAAGGTCAATTTCTTTGAGGTGGTGAAGGCAACTTGAAACTCGAGGGATGCTCAAGACAACATGTATAGGGAAGCATGGAGATGGCAGGGAGGTTAGGGGCTGGAGGAGATTCCAGAGATAAGGAGGGCAAGGCCACGGAGGGCTTTGGAAACAAGGAAGGGAATTTTGAAATCAAATTGTTTCCAGGCTATGAGCAGATGTAGGGGCCACTGCAAGGAAAGGACATGGGCTACTGAGTTTTGGATGATAGCTCTATGTTCATAGATCTTTGAAAGTTGCCACAAAGGTGGATAGAGCTTGTAAGAAGGCCTATGGTGTATCAGCGTTCATTAGCAGAGGGATCGAATTCAAGAGTCGTGAGGTGATGTTGCAGCTGTACAGGACCTTAGTAAGGCCACATTTGGAGTACTGTGTGCAGTTCTGGTCACCTCACTTTAGGAAAGGTGTGGAAGCTTTGGAGAGGGTGCAGAGGAGATTTAGCAGGATGTTGCCTTGAATGGAGACTAGGTCATACAAGGATAGGTTGAGAGTGCTAGGCCTTTTTCTCATTGGATCGGCGAAGGATGTGGGGTGACTTGATAGAAGTTTATAAGATGATCAGGGAAATAGATAGAGTAGACAGTCAGAGACCTTTTCCCCAGATACAACAGAGTGTTACAAGGGGACATAAATTTAAGGTGAAGGGTGGAAGGTATAGGAGGGATGTCAGGGGTAGGTTCTTTACCCAGAGAGTGGTGGGGGCATGGAATGCGCTACCTGTGGGAGTGGCAGAGTCAGAATCATTGGTGACCTTTAAGCGACAATTGGATAGGTACTTGGATAGGTGCTTAAGCTAGGACAAATGTTCGGCACAACATCGTGGACCGAAGGGCCTGTTCTGTGCTGTATTGTTCTATGTTCTATGTTCTATCTTTAGGGAGACAAATGTCCTGGTCAAGTCTAGGGTTAAAAAGGCTTAAAACGATGGCTTCAATGGATGAGGTTATGGAAAATAAAGAGCATGAAAGCATCAAAGGGTGAAAGCATGAAGACCACTGGCAATCTGTGGTCTGTGGAAGGCAGGATGTGATAAGAACAGTGGAATGCTCTTACACCAATGAGCAGAGTAAGGTTAAGGCTGAAAGGTCACTATGGCGAGATGAGATAGCAGTTAGAAGAGCTAGTTTCTCTGTTAAGTGTCGTTATGACAAGATTGGGACCATAAATATTTGGGACATGACATTAAATATTTAATTAATACTTAGTAGAGTCAGCTTGAGACAGGAGACTGTTGTAATAGATGGAATAGCTAAATATCTATCATGACAGGTTAGTCTGGAATGGAGGATCACTGTAGCAGAGGTGATAATAAATATCTAATCATGACATTAGGAAAATATTAAGTAGGTCTGGAATGAAAGACCATTGTTGCAAGAGTTAGCACTAAGTATCTAACCGTGACATTAGAATAACATTAAGTAGAATGTACAACTAAAGAGACAATGGGAACTAACATCACTGGTTTATTGTATAACTAGAGTGAGGTACTTTGATTAATATAGTTGGACATACTGATAAGCGAAATGAAACATGATTAAAAAAAATAAAAAACCACGGACCCCGAGGTCCGTGGGCATTAAAGAATCTGCTTTCTGAGTGTCAGGGCTTTTGTTTGCAAATAAAAGACCTACTTCTTGAGGAACTCTCTACATCTCCGGTGATTCTCTACATTTTCTCCAATGACAAGGTGAGATGGGGTAATGTTTAATTGTGATTTATGGGATGTGGGTGTTACCGGCTGGACCAGCGCTTATTGCACAACCTTAGTTGCCCTTGAGAAGGGGTGGTGAGCTGTCTTCTCGAACATCTGCAACCATTCAGGGTAAATACATCCACATAGCCCTTATTAATCCTGGTGATCGTTAACTTGTATACCAGCCCTGATATTAGCAATTCCCATGTGTAAGTACACAACATTTCAGACTCCAGGGTTTTGACACAGTAGCACTGAAGGAACTGCAGCGTATGTCCAAGATGGTGAGTGGCTTGGAAGGCGACTTGTAGCTAGTGGTGTTTCCCGTGTATCTGCTGCCCTTGTCCTTCCTGGGTTTGGGAAGGCACTGATGGAGGAAGCTTGGTGAATTCCTGCTGTCACTGAGCAGCAGTGTTGTAGGTAACCATGGCTTAGATGCCTGCACCCAGCCTCCTCACTGCGGACAATTGAAAATGCAAAGTCTCTCAAAATAACAGAGTGAATGGCTGGGCAGGTGCAGATAGGAGTGCTAATAGTTTCAGCTAATTTCGAACATGGTAACATGCATTAAGTGGTGTAATGGGGCAGATAGCAAGTTCCATGTCCCAGAGATGAGAAAAGAATGCACTTAAAGCCAGTAATTTTTTAACCTATGTACAATGAGTCAAAAGGCAATGCCTTGGCTCGTTTCCATACTCTTCTTTGCAAGTTACGAAACAAAATGATTTTATTTCTGCCAAAGCCAGGCAGGCAGAAACTAAACACCGCTGTATAGGTTATTAGATTCTAATCACATTTTTCAATCAAGGGTAGGGCTGTAAAAGTGGATCTGATGTTGATAAGGCAGGAGAGGCCACAGGGAACAATGCTGCAAACTGGTGAAGAAACACTGGTTAGTTCGATAAACACAGCAGAGTCTAATGCAACATTGGCTGGGGGAAGTTACAGAGTTAGGGAGGGGTCAAGGGGCTGGGGAGGTTACAGAGCTGGTGGGGGTGTAGGGGCTGGGAAGCTTACAGAGATAGGGAGGGAATGTAGGGACTGGAGGACTTGACAGAAATAGGGAAGGGGTGTGGGGTTCTGAGGAAGGTTACAGAGATCGGAGGAGTTGTAGGGGCTGGGGAAAGTTACCGAGATAGGGAGGGGTGTAGGGGCTGGAGGAGCTTACAGAGATTGGGAGGGGGTGTGGGAACTGGAGGAGGTTACAGAAATAGGGAGGGGTTGTAGGGGCTGGGGAAAGTTACCGAGACAGGGAGGGGGTGTGCTGTTCTGAGGGAGGTTACAGAATAGGGAGGGAGTGTAGTGGCTGGAGAAAGTTACAGAGATAGGGAGGGGTGTAGGGGCTGGAGGAGGTTACAGAGATAGGGAGGGGTTGTAGGGCTCTGAGGGAGGTTACAGAGATAGGGAGGGGGGTATAGTGGCTGGGGGAGGCTACAGAGAAAGGGAGGGTGTAGTGGCTGGAGGAGGTTACAGAGATAGGGAGAGGATGTGGGGTTCTGAGGGAGGTTACAGAAATAGGGAGGGGGTGTGGGGTTCTGAGCGAGGTTACAGAAATAGGGAGGGTTGTAGGGGCCCCGGGAGGTTTCGGAGATAGGGAGCGGGTGTGTTAGCTGGGGAAAGTTACCGAGATAGGGAGGGGTGTAGGGGCTGGAGGAGCTTACAGAGATTGGGAGGGGGTGTAAGGACTGGAGGAGGTTACAGAGATAGGGAGGGGGGTATAGTAGCTGGGGGAGGCTACAGAGAAAGGGAGGGTGTAGTGGCTGGAGGAGGTTACAGAGATAGGGAGGGGGTGTGGGGTTCTGAGAGAGATTACAGAAATAGGGAGGGATGTAGGGGCTGCAGGAGGTTACGGAGATAGGGAGCAGGTGTGTTAGCTGGGGAAAGTTACAGAGATAGGGAGGGGTACAGGGGCTGGAGGCGGTTACCGAGAGAGGGAGGGTGGTGTCAGGTTCTAAGGGAGATTACAGAAATTGGGAGGGGGTGTGGGGTTCTGAGGGAGATTACAGGGATAGGAAGGGGGGGGGTGTAGGGGTTGGAGAAATCTGAAAAAAGGGTTGCAATTATGAAGGGGAGTCACTGTTGAAATGTAAGTGCCGCAACAGTCAGTTGCACTCAGCAAGCTCCCACAAACTGCACAAAAAAGTAGATGATCATGAAATCTATTTTGGGGATGGATGAAGAATAACGACACTATTCAGAGAATATCCCCCTTTATTCCAAACGGGATCTTCCACGTTGCTCCAAGAAAGTTGACGGGGTCACAATTTTACTTTGAGTTTGAACAATCCCATCCCCCGACAAGGAAGGAGCAGGAATGTTAGCCCAGATGACGTGGTCAGGTCTCGGGAACAAACTGGTCTGATTTAAAGATAGGGATATTCTGCACTGAGCCAAACCAGAGCCCCAAGGTCTGGGAGGTCTGCCTCTGTCTTGCACAACATTCAGTCAATAGCATGGAAACTCTGGCAGGGATGTATGAGAAAAAGGAAGACTTGGGAATCAATCCAATGAATGAGATGCTCATTCTGTTTCTGTCACTGCATTTAACAAGGTTTACTTTTTTGTTAGATAATAGATTTTTAAATAGTTACTTTAAATGGATTGCATTCAAAATCACATCAGGCAGCCCACTTGAACTGCTGGTGAGAGTTCCTGACAGGATTTTAAATACAGCACGCTCTTTAAAAAAAACTGCAAAGCCCTGAGTTAACCCATTAATAACTGCACAAATCTAAATGTGTTTCCATCAATAGAAACTTCTCTCAATTGTTTTTTCTTAGTTAAAAATCACACAACACCAGGTTATACTCCAACAGGTTTAATTGGAAGCACACTAGCTTTCGGAGCGACGCTCCTTCATCAGGTGATTGTCAATCTTTTTTCTTAAAGTCGACTTTCCTGCTTTTTGCAGGCATAACAGTCATGGAAAACTGCAAGCGTCAATTCTCCAATACTTTGTCACAATTCAGGCCTGGGTTGGTGGAAGCTACTTTGATGAGATTTGCAATCAGTGGTTAGCACTGCTGCTTCACAGCACCAGGGTTCCAGGTTCAATTCCAGCCTCGGGCGACTGTGTGGAGTTTGCACATTCTCCCCGTGTCAGTGCGTGTTCCTTCCCACAGTCCAAAGATGTGCAGGTCGGGTGAATTGGCCATGTGTATTAGTCAGAGGGAAATAGGACTGGGTGGGTTACTCTTTGGAGGGTTGGGTTGGGCTGTAGGTAATCCAGTCAATAAATAGCAATCCTTGTCATCCTTTAACACACTGGTTTTAATACTGAAATTAAACTCCCCTTATTGTGAACAGACCAAGTCTCTGAGTGAAACTTGAACCCATGACCGTGTGACAATGATGGACACAAATGTTATCTGTAGACTCCTTGACTATACAAGTAAATTGATAGGAGCATCTTGTGGTGCTGTGGTAGTGTTCTGGCCCCTGGACCAGGAGGTCTGGATTCAAGCCCCAGAGGTGGGCAATAACACTTCTGAGTGTTATTGATTAGAAAGATAAGCTCAAGTAAATTAATCATTTCTGAACAGGTTGATTCAAAATATCTGCAAGGAAATTCAATATGGGAAGTTCCAACCCCAGCAACTGTGTGAGACTGAGCCACATAAAACCTTGGCGTTCCGTTTAACCCTGCACAGCTTCCTTATGGCTAGGAGCATGCACCTCTTCCTCCACAACTCCAATGAATATTGAACAGTTTTATTACATGAAGGTTTGCATTTACAAGAACAAGATCCAAATGCGACGGGCAGAGAGTATTTTATTGGGAAAACTGATTGTTCAGATAACTGATTGTTTGGATAACTGATGTGGGATATAGGAAATTTATGTTTCTTCTGCAAATTCTAAATTCATTAAAACTCAGTGTGCAATTGTTTCAGCCAAGAGCTGAGTCAACAAGAAGGTGAACTCTGTGGAGAAAATGCTAATTGGTTTGCTAAGAATGTAACAAATGGTAACCCCATTTAGAAGGGCTTCGTGATAAGATGCTGGGAAGACAGACAGTTAAACTCAATATGCCTGTATAAACAATAGGTATAAACATCTGTTTCCCACTTTTACAGAAACACAGGAACAAACCCTATTTAGAAGGGCTTAGTGATAGGATGCTGTGAAAAGGCAGGATGAGGGCAAATAGCCTGAGAACAGGAATGAGCATGTTTTTCACAGACAAGACCGGATAAGACACGAGATAAGCAGGAGGGTCTCAGGGAAGTGGAGGATGTAAACGGGGGGGGGGGGGGGGGGGGAAAACAATGAAATAAGAAAAAAACATATAGGAACCAAATTGTATAAATATCGAGTATTTGTTGAATTCGGTGTGTTTTGTCCCTGCCTTGTGGACATCACACCCCCTTGCAAGTGTGAAATAAAGAGCTCTGCTGATTCAGATCTTGTCTCGGACTGAAATTATTGCAGTGTGTGAGGTTTGTTTCTCACACTGATCAGGGTTCCCGTGGCGGGGACAATAACAGGAACAGGGTTCCTGTGGGGGCGGGTCAATAACAGGAACAGGGTTCCCGTGGGGGGCGGGGCAATAACAGGAACAGGGTTCCCGTGGCGGGGACAATAACAGGAACAGGGTTCCCGTGGGGGCGGGGCAATAACAGGAACAGGGTTCCCGTGGGGGGCGGGGCAATAACAGGAACAGGGTTCCCGTGGGGGCGGGGCAATAACAGGAACAGGGTTCCCGTGGGGGGCGGGGCAATAACAGGAACAGGGTTCCCGTGGGGGCGGGGCAATAACAGGAACAGGGTTCCCGTGGGGGGCGGGGCAATAACAGGGACAGGGTTCCCGTGGCGACCCTGTTCCTGCTCTTGCCACCAGCCCAGGCGGCCTGCTTTCGTTGTGCTTTTACTTAACTTTGATAAAATTTTTACAGGACCTTGAGATCTTGTTCAGATAATCTGAAATTCGGATAAATGATGTTTGGATAACCGAGGTTGTTCTGTATGTGTTATCATGTTTCAAAGCATTTCCCGTTCTGTGAACCACTTGAGGTGCAGTGACTGTGTTTTGAATAAAATTTTAACTCTGATCTTGCCAGTGTGTGTGCACAACGTATTTAAGGTGATAGCTGTGTTAGAACAGAGGTGATGATGTGTAAAATGTTGTACTGAGGTCGACAAAGTAAGGAGTCATGCGACACCAACTTATAGTCCAACAGGTTTATAAGAAATCACAAACTTTTGTCAGGATGAAAGGGCAGAGCTTCAAAAATTATGATTTCAAATAAACATGTTGGACCATAACCTGGTGTTGTGTTGACTTCTAACTATGAAAACAAATGCAAAAGTTATTTTTTACTAAGTGACTATGTTGACTGATGAGATTGAAAAAGTATATCAAAAAGCTCCTGAAAATCAGAATATATCCCTAGGGCAATCTCAAAAGGAGCAAAAAATATTGTGAGCACTTAATTACTCATTCCAAAGAATTCCAACTATGTTCAAACAGGGGAGAGGAATGTTATCTAACTGATAACATTATGAGCATCAACATTTGGTATTTTACAGAAAAAAAACAATATTTGATTAATTAAACTAGGAAATATAATTTATTGCATAAAAATTAATTTGTTACAATAGGAATGCTAAACTTATTTACAATTGGTAGTTTACAGAATGAACAATACATGAAAAGAGGGACAGAGCAATTGATTCTAGCACTTTCTATACATATAAATATGAAAGGTGTACATAAAAACTGAAGCGTCACGATATGCCTGAAAATGAATTAACTTCTATGAACTTGCATAGCACTTGGAGTGAATGAAAGAAATTAAAGCATTATTTTGCTAACTGCTTGGTGTCATGTTACCCTTTATATGGGAAAAAGAGGATTAACTGTTCACTAAAACACCTTCAGCCGCTTTTAATCAATGAATACTGAGAAATGCTGGCCATAGTCATCTAAAAGTTAGCGCCAACCACCCCTCTCTGCACTAAGCAGGGTTGCTCTTATTTAGGTCCAGAGTCTCAGTTACACCATTATTGAAATGCACACCAGTGGCCATCATGGATTGTTCAAATATAATTTTATAAAAACTATATATTGTCATCTAAACTGAGGATTCTTTACTTTTAAAAGCTCACCACTGCATGTCGATTAAAATTTGATTGAAATATTTAATCAGGAGTGTGTGGTTTAGCTGGTTGTTGGTTTGCATGTGGAGAGAGATCGACCTCTCTTTCATCAGCTCTTTGGAAGGAGGGGTGTCAGTGCTGGGTGGGTGCATTCCTGGAAATTTCCAGCACATGATCACCCTTGCTCTTGTTCCCTCTACCAGGTCAAACAGCCCTTCTCCCATTAAGCTCCACCCAACACCCCACCCCCTCCCCCGCCATACGTTTTTATAACTAATAAAAAGATGCACTCAAAGAAACGGGGAGATAAAAGTTCTCTATAAACCCTGTGAATCTTTTCCTGGGTCTTACTCGTAGCGGGACCCTGGAGATTAACTTTCAATTCCGGAAGATTTCAGAGCAATCCGGGGAGAGCTGTCAACCCAATCATGGAATTATAAGTGGATTTCTTTATACACGGATGTCCGATTTGGATTCGGCAAAAAATATGAAGGTTCTTTCTCCCCACAAGCCAGACTAAGGCTGATAATTAATGTCTGATACTTCACTTCCTGAATCAGACACTTAACAATTAAAATTAACACAATGATGAATTTAAAATATATTTGTCCAAAACACCTTGAAAATAAATAAATCAAAATGTGCCATGCTACCAAGTACTTAAACATTTAAACAACATTTACAATAACACAAATTAGTGTCACTTTTGATGGTGCAGCCTTGTGTATCTCATACTCTTATTGACACTACCATAGCATCAAAAATGCACACTCCCACAATCACCCAATTTTAGTTTTTTTTTGGGTTGGCTTGACCATTTACTCAACTTAAGATGTTTCTGATGGTGTACCCACCTTTCGATGTCTATTGGCTTTTACCATCAAATATCTCGATGAGGACATGACAAAAACCAAAGGTGTTTTTATTTAAAGGCAAGTTTGGAATAAGACATCATTGAATACTGATCCTCAACACCAGAGTCAAATGCAGAATGAGACCACGTGAAGGCTTCCCCATGCAAGAGAGGTTCTGACCAGAAAATGATCTCGGGTTGCATTCTCTCTCGGTGAGTACTTCCCTTTCAACCTCTGACCTGAGGAGGCCAGCTCCCCACATGATGCACCTTCGCCACATCCAAGTCCACATGGGAACTGACCTCAGGCTTTGAAAATGGCTTTACGATTCTTCCAGTTTGTGAGCAAAGGAAATCGAGGATAAAACATTCTCGGAACTCCAGCTTGCAGTGGCTTGAGGTTTTGGAGGTGAGGTGGAGTGGATGGAGGTTGGGAATGCGGGAGCTGTAGCCAGAAGAGGAAATCACATCACTGAATAAAGCCCCTGTTATGGAGGAATACATCAGATGGTGGTGGGGTGTCAGGACCCATCCATATGCTTCCTCCATGCTTTCCACCTAACTTTCCACTTCAATAACTTTTGATGTTGAAATGAAAATTCAGAGGAACAAAAATGGAACTGCAGTTTAAGAACAGTTTAACGCTGACAATGTGCTTTAAAGTAACAAAGACATGGCGACACAATCAAATCTCCAGGCCCATATTTCTTCAAGCCAAGAAGTTGGATGTTCATTCCTCATGTGCGCGTGGATCTGGCCATTTCGCCTGTGAGGACTTTGCAAGCTTATGAATCAGGCTTATTTCTCCTGGGAAATGGTAGGTCCCTACTATGATTGACTATTGCTTCACTTCATGAGCGTCCTTAAATCCTGGTGTCAACTAGCGCAGCCTGGAGTAAGAATCACTCCTGTGTGTGTCGATGGAGAGCTAGGGCAATGTGGTGAAGGGGAAAGAGGCAGGAGGTCAGCAGTATAACTGCAGTAGATGAACAAATCCTTTGAGCAGAAATGCTGGTTGCTAGCCTGGAAATTATCACAGTTGATGTTACTGGGTGAATGCCCACTAACCATCAAACAACATTCCTCTGCACTTACTGAGTAACTTACTGGAAACGCTGTTGTGACATTGTGGACAGTGAATGCAGAACAAGCTCAACCACTACCATCTTCAACCAGAACTAATGAGCTTGTATCAAAGAGAGAGAGAGAGAGAGAGAAAAGCTTTAAAAACCACTTTTAGATCCAAGTTGTGTTTCTGCAGTCATGGCTTGTGAGAAACCTGAATGGATGTCCTTGTCTGTCCATGTCCTTGTGAAAGGCATTAACATGACTCTGTGACTCCAACATTCACAATTCATCCTCTTCCTCTCGTATAGTTTTGTTGAGCAACTCAGTTGGATTCCTCTCCCTGTTCTGATTTGTATAACATGTGCACTGGGATTTTGAGGGATGTCTACATTGGCTGTGAATGTAAACAAATCCTCAGGTTTTTATACAAAGTCTCAACATAGGAGCGAACAAAAAAAAAGAGCATCCAAAGATATGGACAATAAATTAAATTCGTTTCCTAAGAAACTGTTAACGTTATACAAGCTGCCCAAAGCTTTTGAGAGGAGAGAGGGTTTTTTTTCTGTCTGGATCGAATATGACATCTTCAGCTCTCATGTAAAAATTGCTACTCGTTCCTAATTGGCTTGGTGCTGCAGGCAGTAGCAGGTGGATTTCTGTAACAGTTGCCATGGATGCTGGGGATCCATCACTACATTGTAAAGTTATCCATCTTTCAGCATTCTTCTGTTGTCATGACTACCATCACGTCACTCTTGCCCATCTCCTCGAGGACACTGGCGAGGGAGTTGATGTCTCCATCATCCTGATGCTGGGCTTCCCACAGGTCCAGGATGACGCCAGTCGGACTAAGTTTTGTCGCAAAATAGGTGAGATATCTAAACATGAGAGAGAGAGAGAGAGAGAGAGCAAAATTAGCATGTACTGGGAGATCAAATGCAACAGCATACAGTAAATGGCAGGACCCTTAGGAGCATTGATACACAGAGGGATCTTAGGGTGCAATGCCATAGCTCCCTGAAAGTGCTAACACAAGTGGATAAAATGGTGAATAAGGCATAGGGTATACTTGTCTTCATTTGTTGGAGCACTGAGTTAGCAATTCATGTTGCAGCTGTGTAAAACCATAAGGCCACATTGAGAGTATTGTGTGTAGTTCTGGTCACCACACTATAAGAAAGTGGCTTTGGAGAGGGTGTAAAAGAGGTTTACCAGGATGCTGCCTGGATTGGAGTGTATCAGTTGTGAGAGAGGTTGGACAAGCTTGGATCACATTCACAACAGTGTCGGAGGCTGAGGGGCGACCTGATAGAAGTCTCTACCATTATGAGAGACATCGATAGGGTGGACAGAGAGGGTCTTTCTCCCAGCGTGGAAATGTCAAATAGTTGTGGGCATCGGTTTAAGATGAGAGGGGGAAGTTTAAGGGAGGTGTGTGAGGAAAGTAGTGGGTGGTAGATGCTTGGAATGGACTGCCAGGGGAGGTGTTATAAGCTGATACCATATCAGCGTTTAAGAGGCATTTACATAGATACACGAACAGGCAGGGAATACAGCTATACCATGTGAGGGCAGCTGGGAGTAGTTTAGAATGGCATCATGCTCAGCACAGATATGATAGGCCGATGGGCCTATTGCTGTGCTGTACTATTCTATGTTCTATGTATGTTCTAATACAGGACAGCCATACTGATATATTGAAATAACACTGACAGCACAATAATCTTCTAGTTCAGGTTGAAATGGAAAGTCTGTCTTGCGCTTGGCTTGTCTATGGTTTTATATATATTGAGATGAGGTGACTGAAATATGACAAATTAATAAACCAATGGTTTCACCTAATTATTCCGCCTTTCCCAGCAGAAAGGGGAGAATTAGTTAATCCCAACACCCCCAATAATAAACTGCACTACTCTAAATGTTTTATATAACATCTATCAACTGCATTCTGCTGGAGAAATAATTCGACTTTTCTCAGCAGACTTTGCTTTCAGGAAGGACAGCAAGTGGAATGCTGGCTCTTATTACTGACGGGTGAAATATGAAAGGAATTATTCTTGCTGTAACAGTTTGGGTGAGACTAAGCAGACAGTGTTGAAGACAGCTCTGATCTCTTTACTTAAGCAAGGATGGAATTGCTTTGGTAACAATTCATAAACAGTTCAGGTCTCGATACTAATTCCTGTGGCACTCCACTTGTTACAGCTTGTCATCCTGAAACTAACTCGTTTATCTGGACTCGCCGCTTTCTATTGGTTAGCCAGGCCCCTATCCTTGTTAACATATCACCACTTGAAGGAGGAGAAAGTGAGGACTGCAGATGCTGGAGACCAGAGTTGAAAAATGTGGTGCTGGAAAAACACAGCAGGCCAGGCAGCATCCGAGGAGCAGGAGAATCGACGGTTTGTTCCTGAAGAAGGATTATGCCCGAAACGTCGATTCTCCTGCTCCTCGGATGCTGTCTGGCCTGCTGTGTTTTTCCAGCACCACTTGAACACCATGAACTCTTAACTTCCTCAGTAATCTTTCACGTGGAGATTTATTGAATGCCTTTTGTAAATCTGGATATGCCACATCTGCCAATTGCCTTCACCCAGTCTATTTGTTACAACTTCAAAGAACTTGTTGTGAAGATGTGGACATATTGTACCTTTAAGAGAGTTAAAAGCTACCTGACATAGCACCAAGTGTTCTGAACAAGACACAATGTAATATGTGGTGCAGCAGCTAGAGTAGCTGGTTGCCAGAAGACAAAAACAAACTCAAATTGGGCCAATCAGTTTAAATTATACCCCCTAAAAAAATACCAAACTCCAATCAAGTTTGAATTGACTATATTGACAATATTAAAAGCCAATGACACAATATGATGCTGTGGGGATATAAGACCAGGAAAACTTGAACAGTTGGGAGAGACCTGCCAAAAGACCAACAGATGTAGGCTGCTAGTCAGAACTCTCTTAGAGGTACCTGTCTAGAGAAGGACTTTGCACAGAGGAAAAAACATCGACACCGGCCTGGAGAGCAAACCTACAGAGGAAGATATAAAGAGAAGACTCAACCCCTGGCTGCTTTTGAAATTTGAATTTTTCTGTAAATTTTAATTGGGGGTTTTATTGGACTAGTGTTACAGAAGGGAAAGTAAAAGATAGGTTGGAGGAAGGAGTTGTAAATAGTTGTTAGTTAATTATTCTCTGTTATACTTTTAAGAAATAAAGTTGTTAATTTTTACTTTAAATAGTTCTTGGCCTCTCGAATTTTCACAGATTACTGCACGGGATAAATCATTTCTGTTTTGCTGGTTTAAAATTAACAGAGGGGGTTTACCCCGTGTCGTAACAAACTCCAGTCATTCTGACACCACAGGATCACACTTTCACAAAACCAAGTTGACTCTGCCCGCTTGCGTAATGATTTTCAGAACGTTCTGCCCCTGCTTCCTTGATGATGGATTCTAGTATTTTTGCCAATACTGCTTGCTGACAGTCACTAAGGTGTTCCTCCACTCACCTGTCCACCCCCAGCTTCTCAGCTAAAAGCCTCCAGTCATTCCCTCGGGTATTTGGCGCATCCAAATTCGTACAGATTTTCTGCCGGATGGAATATGGAATCTTAAAGGCATAAGGGCCGACCTGTGTGGTTACGTTGGTGCCACCCTGCGTGTGGAAAGGACTAACACATTTGGCATTCTGTAGGCAAATGCAACGGATATGTATTGTTAATTCAAGACCAACAAAGATGTCCGAAATTTCGATGCAAACAAGATCATGGAATACAACACTTCACGATGGTCAAAGTGAGGGCACACAGTGACCAATCCATTGATAACAGCTTTTATTTATATAGCACCTTCAATGTAGTAAGGCATTCCCTGGTGCTTCACAGAACTGTTACCTGAGCGAAAAAAATTCAGATTCTTCAATTCACTTTGAGAGGCATCGTATATGTAACTATGCAAATATTCTGGGGCAGTGTCCAGGTCCAACTCACATTCCCCACCCTCCCAGGAAATCTGTTATAAGATGCCCACAGAGATTGATCAAAATGATGACAGCCACCAGCGAAATCACGAAACACAAAGACTGGAATAACACCAGGTCAGAGTGGACAACACAGATCAAGAAAGTGTGAAGAGTCTAGGAAAGAGAAAATTAGGAGATCTGACAGAGCGTGGCGTTTAAGACTATGAAAGGGTTTGAAAAGGGTTGAGATAGAGATGTTGTTTTCACATATGGGTGACACCAGAACAAAGGGCCATAAACCCAAATTAGCGACTAATATGTCCAAATGGGAGTTCAAGAGAAATGACTTTACCAAGAAAGTGGTGAGACTGTGGAATCTGTTAGAATGTGTTCAGATCTTTGGGGCCAAATGGCCTTATCTACGCTGTATGTACTGTTTAATACAGATAAGGATGGATATCAGCTGTCTCACCCCTCAGTATCCTGCACCTCTCCCATTGGTTAGCTCAGCTGGTTGATGGCGCATTCAATACAGAGTAATACCTGAAAGGGTGGCATGTTGGCTCAGTGGTTAGGACTGCTGCCCCACAGCACTAGGGACCTGGGTTCAATCCCACCCTTGGGTAACTGTCTGTGTGGAGTTTTGCACATTCTCCCCCTGTCTATGTGGGTTTTCTTCCAGATCCTCTGGTTTCTTCCCACAGTCCAAAGATGTGCAGATTAAGTGGATTGGCCATTTTAACTGTCATTTAGTGTGCAGAGATGTGTCAAACTAGGTGGGAAATGCAGGGTTACAGGGATGGGACGAGGGGGTGGTGAGTGAGCTGCTCTTTGGAGGGTTGGTGTGGGCTGACTGGCCTGCTTCCACACTGTGAGGATTCTATGATCGAATCAGCTGAATTTACCATGAAAGACAGTTCCCCCGTCTGTGGTGTGGTGACCCTCAGGTTAAATCAGTACCTCTCCTGTCTCGCTCGCTCTCTCTCAAATGAGAGGACAGCCTTATGGGCTGGTAAAACTCTGGGAAATTTTACTTCGCGATGGGCAGTTCATAGTTTCTTTATCGTCATGAACCAGAAAGTGTTGAAGGCTTGTGATCACAGCTTCAGCTTCCTGTTCTCTTACCTCTTCAATGGTTGTATGTAGCTGGAATATCTGACCTTCCCCCTCCACCTGTCGGACACAGATTTTGCAGGAGAATTCGGTGGATGCCAGGCTGTATCGCTCCAATGAGAAGGTGCAGTGCAATGCTCTCTGGGTACCACTCCAAATATGGTAAAATGGGATTTCCTGGAATACACAAGAGCCCAAAAATGAGAAAGTGAGAGTCAGAGAGAGGGAGGAGAGGAAGGAGAGAGGCAGGAAAGATGGGGGCAGTGAGAGCGGGCAAAGAGAAAGGAGGGAGAGAGGTGAAGGCAGAGAGGAAAGATAGAGATGAGATTGGAGTGAGAGAGGAGAGCAAGATGGGAGAGAGAGGGAGGGAGAGGATGACATTTGATTCCTTTCATTTAATCTACTCATTGAGAGAGACATGAAAAACAAATCAATATAAAAATTTTGCAAATTTTGGGAGTTAGCGAAAGCAAAGCTTTGTGAATTGCAAACCTCTAGGGTTAGGAATATAGGGAACACAGAATTTAGGAGAGTCAGGAATACTCTCCACTTGTCGGTGGATTGACCTTTTATTTCTACCATTAATAAAACATAACAAAGGGTGTTATGTTTTAGTTTGGACACAGGACAAGAAATTCCCAGTGACTGTCAACGTTGAAAGAGGGTCCCCAGGAGTGGGGAGGGGGTGGGGTGCGCCAATATTTACAGGTTGGTCCCGGGGTGAGTGTGTCAGTGTTTCAGGGGGGCTCTGAGGGAGCGTGTCAGTAGTTACAGGACGTCCCTGAGGGAAGTGTGTCAGTATTTACAGGGGGTCCTGGGGAAATGTGTTAGTATTTACAGAGGATCCCTGGAGGAGTGTGTCAGTATTTACAGGGGGTCCCTGGGGGAGTGTGTCAGTATTTACATGGGTCCCTGGGGGGTGTGTGTCAGTATTTACTGGGGGCCCCTGGGGGTGTGTGTGTCAGTATTTACAGGGAGTCCCTGGGGGAGTGTGTCAGTATTAACATGGGTCCCTGGGGGGGGTGTGTCAGTATTTACTGGGGGCCCCTGGGGGTGTGTGTGTCAGTATTTACAGGGAGTCCCTGGGGGAGTGTGTCAGTATTTATATGGGTCCCTGGGGGGTGTGTGTCAGTATTTACAGGGAGTCCCTGGGGGAGTGTGTCAGTATTTATATGGGTCCCTGGGGGGTGTGTGTCAGTATTTACTGGGGGCCCCTGGGGGTGTGTGTGTCAGTATTTACAGGGGGTCCCTGGGGGAGTGTGTCAGTATTTACTGGGGGCCCCTGGGGGTGTGTGTGTCAGTATTTACAGGGAGTCCCTGGGGGAGTGTGTGTCAGTACTTACAAGAGGTCCTGGGGGAGTGTGTTAGTATTTACAGGAGAGTCCCTGAGGGGAGTGTGTCAGTATTTACAGGGGGGGTCCCGGGGGGTGTGTGTCAGTATTTACAGGGGGTCCCTGGGGGAGTGTGTCAGTATTTACATGGGTCCCTGGGGGGTGTGTGTCAGTATTTACAGGGGGCCCCTGGGGGTGTGTGTGTCAGTATTTACAGGGAGTCCCTGGGGGAGTGTGTCAGTATTTACATGGGTCCCTGGGGGGTGTGTGTCAGTATTTACTGGGGGCCCCTGGGGGTGTGTGTGTCAGTATTTACAGGGAGTCCCTGGGGGAGTGTGTCAGTATTTATATGGGTCCCTGGGGGGGGTGTGTCAGTATTTACTGGGGGCCCCTGGGGGTGTGTGTGTCAGTATTTACAGGGAGTCCCTGGGGGAGTGTGTCAGTATTTACATGGGTCCCTGGGGGTGTGTGTCAGTAATTACTGGGGGCCCCTGGGGGTGTGTGTGTCAGTATTTACAGGGAGTCCCTGTGGGGAGTGTGTCAGTATTTACAAGAGAGTCCCTGAGGGGAGTGTGTCAGTATTTACAGGGGGGTCCCTGAGGGAGTGTGTCAGTATTTACAGGGGGGGTCACTGGGGGTGTGTGTCAGTATTTACAGGGGATCCCTGGGGAGAGTGAGTCAGTATTTACAGGGAGATCCCTGAGAGTGTGTGTAAGTATTTACAGGGGGGCCCCCGGGGGGGGGGGGAAGTGTGTCAGTATTTACAGGGGGGCATCTGGGAGGGTAGTGTGTCAGAATTTACATGGGGGTTCCCTGGGGGAGTGTGTCAGTATTTACAGGTGGGTCCCTGGGGGGAGTGTGTCAGTATTTCAGAGGGTTGGGGTTCCTGGGGGGAGTGTGTCAGTATCTACAGGGGTATCCATGGGGGAATGTGTCAGTATTTACAGGGGGATCCCGGGGGGGTGTCAGTATTTACAGGGGGGTCCCTGAGGGGAGTGTGTCAGTATTTACAGGTGGGTCCCTGGGGGGAGTGTGTCAGTATTTCAGAGGGTTGGGGTTCCTGGGGGGAGTGTGTCAGTATCTACAGGGGTATCCATGGGGGAATGTGTCAGTATTTACAGGGGGATTCCGGGGAGGGGGGAGGTGTCAGTATTTACAGGGTAGGTCCCCAGGGATAGTGTGTTTGTATCTTCAGCTCTCCTTCAGGTGTGTTTTAGTGTTTACAGGGGGTCCCTGGTGGAACGTATCTGTATTTACAGGGGTTCCCTGAGGGTAGGGGGAGAATGTCAGGATTTACGAGAGCTCCCTGGGGTGGGGGAAGTGTGTCAGTAGTTGCAGATTTTCTGGGAAGGAATTGTAGTGATGGGTATAGTGTGTTAGGTACATTGAACAGCTATTAAAAATGAATTGTTATACATCCATGGCTAGGCCAGAATTTGTAACAGAAATGAATGACTGGCTGAACCATGGGGCAGCTATGAGCCAATCACATTACTGGGGTGTGGAGTCACATGTAGACCAGGCCAGGTGAATACAGTAGATTGCCTTCCCGAAAGGACACCAGCGAGCCAGATGGGTTGAATGGCAATGCGATAGTTTCATGGCGTCTTTATTGAGATTAGCATTAAATTCTGCAATTATTCAATTACTTGGATTTAAATTCTGAAGCTGCTTTGAGAGGATTTGACCACAATTCTTTATGAAACAAAGCCAGGTTTTGAGAATACTCTCCCAGTGACTAGTCCAATGGTGATTCCTCTGAGAAAGTTTTACTCTGTTTTTGTGACAATCCTGAGACAATCATTTTAAGCCAACTTTAACACAGAGCTGCAGCAAATCAGAGGCTGAGAATTTAAAGAATACTGGCAAACAAACAACCACTTACATCCAGAAGGACAAGGGCAGCAGATACATGGGAACACCACCCCCTGCAAGTTCTCCTCCAAGCCACTCATCATCCAGACTTGGAAATATATCGCTGTGCCTTCAGTATTGCAGGGTCAAAATCCTGCAACCCCCTTCCTAACTGTATTGTAGGTGACCCTATGTCCCAGACACTGCAACAGTTTCCACTGCAACACTGCTACCTCACAGCACTAGGGACTTAGGTTTGAATCCAGCCTCGGGTGACTGTCAGTGTGGAGTTTGCACATTCTCCCTGTGTCTGCGTGGGTTTCCTCCCACAGTCCAAAATGTGCAGGTTAGGGTGGATCATCTGTGCTAAATTGCCCCATAGTTTGCAGATTAGGTCAGTTAGCTATGGGAAATGTGGATTACAGGAATAAGGTGGGGCTTTGAATGGGCTGCTGTTTGGAGGGTCGGTATAGATTCAATGGGCCAAATGGCCTGTTCACACGCTGTGGAGATTTTATGATAGACCAGAAACGCACAGAAAATGATCAAAAAGGTGCACTCCATGCCCGTACTTTGCTGGTCACTGTTTCCATAGCAACATGACCTGTGACAGTTTTCCTGGCTAGCACAGACCAGGATGACGTTAAATATTTTATATTACTAGCAGGGGAGGAAATAATCTTCATGTTAGTGTCAAAGTCTCACCAGGTACATGAAAGCAAATTAGGTCAGAAAGCACTGGAAATTTCAGAACTCCAAAACACCTCCCTTTCGAATTCATCACCTTCTCTTGACTACAGGCTGATGCTGAAATGTGACACAACGCAGGTTTTGCTCAAAATGCCAGCTTTTGCTCACCAATCCAACTGAGGAGCGCTGGCAGAGGTGTTGAAATGTCTGAAAAGTCCCCAGTTTAACAATGGCAGGGGAGTGGTCAGTTCTCCAAGTTCAATTTTTAGTTTAATTGTAGCAGCCACAAAAGCTGCTGCAGTCCAGAGAAAAGTTCCATGCTTCAGCAGCTGATTCTTGACTGACTTTTCTCTCTGAAATCTCTCCAGCCTGTAAGAACCTGTGTTTGAATTTACCTTTTGCCAAGGGGTGTGTTTACGTGTTATTACGAGAATTGGACCAGCTTCTTAGTTAAGTTGCTGCGTCGAGTTGGTTATATTTTCTAATAGTTATGTTATTCTAAATTCCATTTTCTTTTGTTCATGTTTCAACACACTGTTTTGCTTAAAGCTGAGTGGTTTGACAAACTGCCTCACACCTGGAATATCCACTTCACATCTACCTTTAAAATAAAAAAACAGTTAGGTCTGGGCTACCCTCTTAAAGTATGGTCAGGCCTGGACCATAACAGTGAAGTCAACATGTACTTGCTGTCAGGCAGCCATTACTGAGCAACTTTGAACTGAAGGGGTATGGGGTCACACTCATATTGAAAGATTATTTCGGACTGAGAAAGGTCATCATGCAGAGAGATGTGTAAATAATTGGAAATCCCTCTGCTGGAGGATTGTGGAGTGTCCATTGTTGAATATATTCCCAATGTGGTAAGGGCGAGCGGTGAGGGAGGACCCACCCTGGTATCTGCAGTGATGAGAACAAACAGCTGAAGTCTCCTGGAGAGCGAGCTAAGCACAGGGCTCATCAAAAGCTGCTGAACCTTTCACTTAATTCCTTTATTTTTCTAGTTTAAATTAAGAAAGACTTAATTTCCTTAATTTTTCTACTTATTCTGTGAGATTAGGTTAGATTCCCTACAGTATGGAAACAGACCCTTCGGCCCAACAAGTCCACACTGACCCTCCGAAGAGTAGCCCACCCAGATCCATTTCCCTTCCTCTAAGGTTACCCCTGACTAATGCACCGAACACTATGGGCAATTTCCCACAGCCAGTTCACCTGGCCTGCACATATTTGGACTGTGGGAGGAAACTCACGCAGACACAGAAGGGAATTGAACGGGTCCCTGGTGCTATGAGGCAGCAGTGCTAACCGCTGAGCCACCATGCCACCACAGGTAATACTTAACTTTTAAACTCTGTTTCTCTTATTACTTTGTACCTGAGGTTTTTTGTACTTCAGTCTCTTTGTATCTAAGATGGTGTCATGTGTGGCAATATTAGCCACTTTCCACTGTACTCCTGTGCTTGAGTACACATGACAATAAAACCTGAAATCCAAATCCAATATTTAAGGTGGAGACAGGTCTCTCAGAAAAATTAAAAGCATAAGATGTAGGACCAGAAACAGGCCATTCAGCCCATCAAGCCTGCTCTGCCATTGATTGAGATTGTGGCTGGTCTGACAATCCTCAACTCCATAAGACCATAAGACATAGCAGTGGAAGTAAGGCTATTCAGCCCATCGAGTCCACTCCGCCATTCAATTATGGCTGATGGGCGTTTCAACTCCACTTACCCGCATTCTCCCCATAGCCCTTAATCCCTTGTGACATCAAGGATTTATCAATAACTGCCTTGAAGACATTTAGCGTCCCGGCCTCCACTGCACTCTGCGGCAATGAATTCCACAGGCCCACCACTCTCTGGCTGAAGAAATGTCTCCGCATTTCTGTTCTGAATTGACCCCCTCTAATTCTCAGGTTGTATCCACGGGTCCTAGTCTGCTCGTCTAATGGAAACAATTTCCGAGCATCCACCCTTTCCAAGCCATGTATTATCTTGTAAGTATATATTAGATCTCCCCTTAATTTTCTAAACTCCAATGAATACAATCCCAGGATCCTCAGCCGTTCCTTGTATGTTAGACCTACCATTCCAGGGATCATCCGTGTGAATCTCCGCTGGACACGCTCCAGTGCCAGTATGTCCCTCCTGAGGTGTGGGGACCAAAACTGGACACAGTACTCCAAATGGGGCCTAACCAGAGCTTTATAAAGTCTCAGTAGCACAACGGTGCTTTTATATTCCAACCCTCTTGAGATAAATGACAACATTGCATTTGCTTTCTTAATCACGGACTCAACCTGCATGTTTACCTTTAGAGAATCCTCGACTAGCACTCCCAGATCCCTTTGTACTTTGGCTTTATGAATTTTCTCACCGTTTAGAAAGTAGTCTATGCTTGTATTCTTTTTTCCAAAGTGCAAGACCTCGCATTTGCTCACATTGAATTCCATCAGCCATTTCCTGGACCACTCTCCCAAACTACCTACATCCTTCTGCAGCCTCCCCACTTCCTCAGTACTACCTGCCTGTCCACCTAACTTTGTATCATCGGGAAACTTCGTTAGAATGCCCCCAGTTCCTTCATCCAGATCATTAATATATAATGTGAACAGCTGCGGCCCCAACATTGAACCCTGCGGGACACCGCTTGTCACTGGCTGCCATTCCGAAAAAGAACCTTTTATCTCAACTCTCTGCCTTCTGTCAGACAGCCAATCCTCAATCCATCCCAGCAGCTCACCTCGAACACCATGGGCCCTCACCTTGCTCAGCAGCCTCCCGTGTGGCACCTTATCAAAGGCCTTTTGGAAGTCTAGATAGACCACATCCACTGGGTTTCCCTGGTCTAACCTACTTGTCACCTCTTCAAAGAATTCCAACAGGTTTGTCAGGCATGACCTCCCCTTACTAAATCCATGTTGACTTGTTCTAATCTGACTCTGCTCTTCCAAGAATTTAGAAACCTCATCCTTAATGATGGATTCTAGAATTTTACCAACAACCGAGGTTAGGCTAATTGGCCTATTTTTTTGTCTAGATCCTCTCTTGAACAAGGGGGTTACAACAGCAATCTTCCAATCATCCGGGACTTTCCCTGACTCCAGTGACTTTTGAAAGATCTTAATCAACGCCTCCTCTATTTCCTCAGCCACCTGCCTCAGAACTCCAGGATGTATCCCATCAGGGCCAATTTTAAGACCTTTTAGCTTTTCTAGCACTTTCTCTTTTGTAATGGCAACCATACTCAACTCAGCTCCCTGACTCCCTTTAATTGTTGGGATATTCCTCATGTCTTCCACTGTGAAGACTGATGCAAAGTACTTGTTAAGTTCTCCTGCTATTTCCTTATCTCCCATCACTAGGCTTCCAGCATCAGTTTGAAGTGGCCCAATGTCTACTTTTGCCTGTCGTTTGTTTCTTATGTATTGAAAGAAACTTTTACTATCATTTCTAATATTACTGGCTTGCCTACCTTCATATTTGATCCTCTCCTTCCTTATTTCTCTCTTTGTTATCCTCTGTTTATTTTTGTAGCCTTCCCAATCTTCTGATTTCCCACTGCTCTTGGCCACTTTATAGGATCTCTCTTTTTCTTTAATACATTTCCTGACTTCCTTTGTCAGCCATGGCTGTCTAATCCCTCTCCAGATAATCTTTCTTTTCTTGGGGATGAACCTCTGTACAGTGTCCTCAATTATACCCACAAACTCCTGCCATTTTTGCTCTACTGTCTTCCCCGCTAGGCTCTGCTTCCGGTCTATTTTCGTCAGTTCCTCTCTCATGCCCTCATAATTACCTTTATTTAACTGTAACACCATTACATCCGATTTTGCCTTCTCTCTTTCAAACTGCAGACTGAACTCTACCATATAATGTTCGCTGCTTCCTAATTGTTCCCTTACTTTAAGATTTTTTTATAAAGTCTGGTTAACTCTGCTTTCCTATCTATTCCTTTGATGCCTTCCCTGATTAAAAATTGAGGGATATGGAGGGAGGGAAAGCAGGAAACTGGAGCTGAGGCAGAAGATCCACCACGATTATATAGAGCAACAGACCAGGTTCGATGGGCACAATGGTCTACTCCTGCCTGTATTTCCTGTGTTTATTTACACCTCCCCATCAGAGAGTGCAGTACAACAAAACACTGAACTATTGCAACTTCTATAGACACATGGATGAGCTTGTCTAGTCTAAATGGTTCAGGATTGTTTAGTTACCAACTGCTAGTGGGATAGTCACAAAAATGTGGGACACTTTATTCTGACTTACTCATGCCCTTCCTCCACAATGAGTTTTAATGGGTCTATGGTGAGAATGTGGGGCTGGAAGCTATCAAAAAGCAAAGACAGGGCTGAATGGCCTTCCCTTGAGTTGCAAATCATCAATTTAGTATTAATCATCGAGCAAATGCTTTCAGCTCAGTTGCTATTCTAGCTGCGGCCGAACATAAAATTCTGAATAAGTCAAACTGCAAACCACAGTTCTCTATTCTCTGCAAGCGAGGCTGGAGGCGTGACAATTCAGGCCTGACCTGATATTTGGCGAGCAACTTGCTTCTCCACAGCGAGTGGGGGATATTGTGAATGGACAGCCGGAGATTGTGGTAACTGTCCTTAAACAGGAGTGTCTTGGGTTCCTCAAGAAGGTAACCTCCCAGAGTCCTCTCTAGCTCCAGCACTTCCTGTTGGGAGACAGATTAAAGAAACAAGAATGTGAAATTCTGTGAGATTGTTAATCGATTCCGTGACGGATGCTGGAGAAACTCAGCAGGTCTGGCGGCATCTATGGGGAGAGAAACGTTTCAAGTCCAGTGTGACCCTACTTCAGTCTAGAGTTCTTAAGAAGAGTCGAACTGGACTCAAAACATTAACTCTGTTTCTCTCTCCACGGGTCTGCCAGACCTGCTGAGTTTCTTGGCATTTAGTGGAGTTAACATTCAGTCTTAGACATTCCACTGGGGCGGGGAGAAGTTCGGGCTTTAACTGTCTCGAAGTAAGTACAGAACAAAAGTGAAGCATAGCAGGGACCTTAACCGCGGCAGAGACTCAAGGCAGGACATTAAGCAAGTTTTAGGGATGTTCCTAAGTCATTCCCGAAGAGGTCAGATGTGGTAAGTTACTGGTCAAAATGTGGAAGACTAATTTGGGTAAGTATGGAACACATGGAGAGACTTCAGCAGGAACATGTGGAGGTGAAATTGAGGTCTCCGAGGGGGCATTCAAACCTTCAACTAACCCACTGCCCGATCCTTCACAAGAATCCATAACTATAAGAAAGTTATTGATAAATCCAGTTGGTAATGAGGAACGTCTTCACTTGTGGCATTGTCAACACATCAATGGGTTGAGTTTATCAGCCCATTATCAGAATCCAGTGAATCCAAGTGGAAACCATTCCCTTTCGATCCCAATGGACTGTCCTGTAGTTGGCCCCTTTAAGGAAGGATCACTAAGGGAGGAGTCATGTGACCTGTTCGTCAAGTCAAGGTCCGAGTTAGAATCTGCACACGGTGTGTGGGGATTCACCCAGCAGCTGAATGGGGAAGCGAGGTATGTAAAAACCACGTTATATGCTTTACAAATAAGTGCTATTGGTTGTATTAAATCATTGTGTTTTATAAGTTAACCAGCAGAACCAAGTTTTGAAATCACTAGAGACTGAAGGGTGCAGGGAATGATTAAGTGACAAAAGGGAGGATGGTAGAAGGGAAAGAAAAAAACAGATTGATATTGGGAAGGAAGCAGAGAAAAAAATGAGTCCATTGGAGGTGTAAATGGAATTAGCTGAAACCAATGCTGCATGAAATCAGAGAGGCAGTTTCAAACTGAAGTTATCAAAATCATATAGAGTCATAGAGATGTACAGCATGGAAACAAACAAACTGTCCACGCCGACCAGATATCCCAACCCAATCTAGTCCCACCTGCCAGCACCCGGCCCATATCCCTCCAAACCCTTCCTATTCATATACCCATCCAGATGCCTCTTAAATGTTGCAATTGTACCAGCCTCCACCACTTCCTCTGGCAGCTCATTCCATACACATACCACCCTCTACGTGAAAAAGTTGCCCCTTAGGTCTCTTTTATATCTTTCTCCTCTCACCCTAAACCTATGCCCTTTAGTTCTTGATTCCCCCACCCCAGGGAAGAGACTTTGCCTATTTAACCTAGCCATGCCCCTCATAATTTTGTAAACCTCTATAAGGTCACCCCTCAGCCTCCGATGCTCCAGGGAAAACAGCCCCAGCCTGTTCAGCCTCTCCCTGTTGCTCAAACCCACCAACCCTGGTAACATCCTTGTAAATCTTTTTCTGAACCCTTTCGAGTTTCACAACATCTTTCCGATAGGAAGGAGACCAGAATTGCATGCAATATTCCAACAGTGGCCTAACTAATGTCCTGTACAGCCACAACATGACCTCCCAACCCCTGTACTCAATATCTGGAAGCAAAACCAGAAATCGCTAGAAAAGCATCTGTGAAGCGAAATCAGAGTTAACATTTCAGGTCCGGTGACCCTTCCCCAGGTTAGTTAACTCAGCATCTGGAAGGTTTTAAATCCCTGAGAACGTGTCTATTGTGTGATACTGCAAAACACACACAGTGATAAAAGAGAGGATCACTGTCATGTCGAAAGCTGAGCATGGGTGTGGAGGAGTTTACAATATAACCGGTACCTTTAAAGCATCTGGAGTGTCGTCCACACAGTACACTTTAAGGCTGTACTCCAGAGATGTGCATGAGATGGGTGCAAATATGGCGAGCTGGAGTCTTTTAATGGCTGACCTGGAGGCAGACTCCCCCACAAGGGCATACGTGCCCAACTGGTCAAGCAAAACGTGGCAGGACTGGGGGTCCAGCTGACAGTAGCAGGGGGTATTTAAATTCTCCTCTTCCAGTGTCACCACCTCCTGAAGAGCAAAACAGAGAGAGAGAGAGAGAGAGAGAGAGAGAGAGAGAAATAAAAACAGTCAGGAGTGAACAGCCAATGATGAAGCTCCGCCTTGGAGTTTTGGACAATGGTTCTCGCGTGACTACTTGACAACAGAATAATTAGCCACTCTGTTATTCTTCTGCAGGGAGTTAGCTGCAAATTTATCCAAATTAAGGGAGAGACAAACCTGGACAGTTAGCTCCATGATCACCAACAACAAATTATAGCACCTTTGACACAGTAAAACGTGCTTCACTGGAGGTTTATCAAATCGAATTTGTCACCGAGCTCCATTGGGAGATATTCACACAAAGACCCGAAAGATTGTTCAAAGAGGAAGGCGTTTCGGAGTGTTCTGTAATCCTGAGGCCCAGGCAAATACTCCGAGGAGATGGAAGCAAAATTCTACAGTTACTGGAAGTCGGAAACTAAAGCATAAAATGCTGGAGAAACTCTGCAGGTCTGGCAGCATCTGCAGACTTGGAAACAGAGCACTGAGAAAGAGCTGTATTGGACTCAAAACATTAACTCTGCTTCTGTCTGCACAGACCTGCTGAGTTTCTCCAGCAATTTCTGCTCTTATTTCAGAACTGTAGTATCCGCAGTATTTTGCTTTTATCTGCCATCCTCACCTGGTCTGGCCTTCACGTGACTCCAGACCCACTTTGCTGTGGTTGACCCCAGACTCTTAGTTATGGGGTTGACCCCAGATTCGCAACAATGGGGTTGACCCCAGACTCACAGCAAGGGCGTTGACCCCAGACTTGCAGCAATGGGGTTGACCCCAGATGCACAGCAATGGGGTTGACCCCAGATGAACAGCAAGGGCGTTGACCCCAGACTTGCAGCAATGGGGTTGACCCCAGATGCACAGCAATGGGGTTGACCCCAGATGAACAGCAATGGGGTTGACCCCAGACTCGAAGCAATGGGGTTGCCTCTTGATGGCCCTTTGAAGAGCTTGGGCAAACCACTCAGTTCAAGGAAACTGAGGGACAATCAACAAATTCTGGCCTTGCCAGTGATGACACATTGCATAAAAAGAACTTATAAACACCAATTGCTCATTGGGGAAATCTGATGCATCTCTTTACAATTAGCTTTGTGCATTAGCATTACAATAGTGTCCAGTCCAATCAATTGAACAGTAATCAGTCCAGGCAAAGTCTATTATCTTCAGACATTGTTTCTATTGCCTGTGTAACCTGGCATCAACCTGACAAAGACGCAAGTCAAAAGCTGGAACAAAATGGAGTATTTTTATTCTCAGACATTGATTTGACATTATCACAAACCAAATTTTGTTGAGATTTTATCTTCATTTAAAGAGGCTGCAGCCACAATGGATAGGCATCGTGAATATGATTAAAGGTCAGAATGGTGTGTTGTTTTTATTCATTTGTGGGATGTAGATATCGCTGGTTGGGCCAGCATTTATTGCCTGTTCCTAGTTGCCCCTTGAGAAAATGATGGTGAATGGCCTCCTTCAACCATTACCATTCACCTCCTCTACCGCCATCACAATGAATGCAGCAATAACACAAAAAACTGCAGATGCAGGAGATCTGAAACCACTGCTGGAGAGACTCAACAGATCTGGCAGCATCTCAGAGTTAATGTTGCGAGTCCTGTGACCTGTTACTGGACAGGTTCTTGAGTATCATGGGGATTAAGGGTTACAGGGAGAATGGTATTGAGAAACCTATTAGCTATGATTGGATGGCAGAGCAGACTCAATGAGCTGAATGGTCTAATTTCTGTTTGTACGTCTTGTGACCTATATTCTGAACTTGACGGGACTCAAAACATCAACTCTGTTTCTCTCTCCACAGACTCCGCCAGGCCTGCTAAGTTTCTCTAGCACTCCCTGTTCTTGTACACTTAAAGCAGAAGGAGGCTGCCCTGCTCAAACCAAAGCCCTATCATCTCACCGGATGATTCTTGGAATCATGTCTCATATTCCAGAAAGACAAAATTATGGATGCATTTTTTTGTCTAACCCTAATCCAAGAATTCATTTTATCCTTCGATTGCAGTTGGTCTTTCCCTCCATACAGAGAATCGCTACAGTGTGGGAAAAGGTCCTTCATCCCAACAAGCCCACACCGAGTGTCTGGAGAGTAACCCACCCAGACCCATTGCCCTACATTTACCCCTGACTAATGCACCTAACCTACACAACCCAGAACACCATGGACAATTTAGCGTAGCCAATTCACCTGAATCTACATATCTTTGGATTATGGGAGGAAACAGGCGTACCCGAAGGAAACCCACACAGACACGGGGAGAATGTGCAAACTCCACACAGACAGTCACCCGAGGCTGGAATCGAACCTGGGACCCTGGTGCTGTGAGGCAGTAATGCTAACCACTGAGCCACCGTGCTGCCCATTGTTTTTTTCTCATTTGTGGGACATTTATTGCCTGTCCCTAATTGCCCCTTCACAAGGTGGTGGTGAATTGCTTTCTTGAACCACTGTAGGGTAGACCCGCAATATTGTTAGTTGTAGGATTCTGACCCAGCGACACTGAAGGAATGGTGATATATTTTCAAGTCAGGATGCTGTGGGACTTGGAGGGGAACTTGCAGGGGGTGTAACAATCATCAATGACAACTCACAGAGTATATTCACTGGGCCGAATGGCCTCATGGGCTGTAATGATTCTGTAAAGTCAGCAAACAAAACAGAACTGATCTATTACCCCTGAGTATTATTGCAATAATTTCCCTTGGGGACATTCCTTCAGGCGATCCTTTTCAGCTACCTTCAGTACATTGTCTAAGAGGGATGCACTACTGTAACTCACTCAGGTTCCTCCAACAGCACCTTCCAAACCCACAACCACTTCCATCTGGAAGGACAAGGGCAGCAGGTACATGGGGACACCAGCACATTCAAGTTCACCTCCGAGCCACTCACCATCCTGACTTGGAAATATATCGGCATTCCTTCAGTGTTGCTGGGTCAAAATCCTGGAATCCCCTCCCTAAGGGCATTTTGAGTCAACCCACAGCACATGGTCTGCAGCAGTTCATGAAGGCAGCTCACCCCCCCACCTTCTCAATGGCAACTGGGGATGTAATAAATGCTGGACCAGCCTGAGATGCCCACATCCCAGAAATGGGTACAGATTATGGCAGGAGAGAGGGTGGCTCAGTGAGTCCCAGGTTTGATTCCAGCCTCGGGCACCTGCCTGTGTGGAGTTTGCACATTCTCCCCATGTCTGCGTGGGTTTGCTCCTGTTTCCTCCCACAATCCAGGCCAGGTGAATTGGCCGTGCTAAATTGTCCATAGTGTTAGGTGCATTAGTCAGAGGGTCTGGGTGGGTCACTCTTCGGCGGGTCGGTGTGGACTGGTTGGGCCAAAGGGCCTGCTTTCACACTGTAAGTAATCTAATCTCATGAGACCAAGTGCATTTGAGGATAAAATTAATTCTTGGATTAGGTTTAGATGAAAAAGAAATTCCTAATTTTATCTTTCTGAGTTTTTCTTTATTTATTTTTATGAGCCCTTTCTTTACTTTCATGAGTCCTGAGTCCTCACCGGCCCCTCCATCTGGCAGGACGTTGCTTCAACTGGTGGGCTGCCTTAGATATGTTGGCATCACATCCACACTCCGCCAACATTCATGAGGTGACAGTGGCACAGTTGGTAATGTAGGCACTCAATCCAGTGCTCCGAGACCATGGGTTCAAATCCCATGAGCTTGAGGAATTTTACATCAGTTCAAATTAACTGGAATTGGCAGTAAGAGTGATGATGATAGATGACAGCCCAACAATTCAAATAAAACACTCTCCGTTATTAACCCTCTTCCACTTCTGTCATTGCCAGGCAGATCACACACAACAAAAACAGTGTCTGAAAGTTGCTGCTTGATGCTGATGATGAGCCATAGCTCCAGAGCCTTCAGGGATGGGGAGTAAGTGCAGTCAGATCCCACAAATGAATTAACGAAAGGGTACTATGAAGAGGGTGCTGGACTCGGGGATGGTCTGCGAGTGGGCTTCGCTGGGTCCTTGTGTTCTTACCTCCCATGCCGCCTGGTGAGTCTGTGTCTTGAATTTAATGGTCCAGTCAGATCCGCAGATGTCTGCACAGTGAGGGATACTGAGGACAACGGGCCGACACAACAACATGCCCGTTGGGCCACACGTCACCATTGGACTCAGGACCGTCTGTGAACCTTCAGATGGGGGCCTTAATGGGAAGACAATAATAAGAGAATTCCTCAATCATCACTGGACAACAAAACCTCTGTCCTTATCGCTCTGATGAAAGGAGTTAGATTAACACATGCTTACCAATAGTTGACACCGTCTTTGAATAAGTGCTCTCATTATTAAAATGGAGATGGGGTATCATTTCTCCCATTAGTCTGTGTTGCCCAAAAGCAGTGGAGGGGGGATTACTGAATTTATTCGAGGCTGAGTTTAATCGAGTTTTGGTAAGACAAGGGACTTCAGGGTTAATGGAGGGAAGTGCAGCTGAGGTCACAAGAAGATCAGCCATGACCTCATTGAATGGGGCAGCAGGCTTGAGGGGCCGAATGGACCACACTTGCTCCTAGTTCTTCTGTTCCCAATTAGGTGCCTGCAGCTGACAGCAGTGGACAAAATACAACCTGATAGCAAGACAACGTCAACTCAAGATATAAACGTGCCAATTCAACATGGAGATCAGTTCAGGAATCATTCCAACCTGGAGCCTACCATCAGCAGAACTACTGAGCTGAGGAGTGTCGATACTTTCAAAAGTCCATCACCACCTGCTATTTCCCCTCCAAACCCTTCAATGTTCTCACTCGGATATCTATTGCTGGTCCTTGACTGTCGCTGAATCAAAATCCTAAACTCCATCCCTACCATCATTGTGGGTCGTCCTACAACATGCGGGCTACAACAGTTAGAGAAGATAGCTCACCATCACTTTCTCAAGGGAAGGGACATGTGCCAAATGCTGGCCCAGCCACACACACCCATATCTTACCGATGAAGTTGGAAACTGCCAAACATAAATGGGAAGACAGCGAACAGAAAGATACACTGAAAGACCAGAGTAAATGGATTGTGAGGCATCTCATGTGGAATATTAAGTCCAGCACTGGCTAGTTCAGCTTAGACTGACATGTGACATTCCTGCCACACAAATGCCAGGCAATGACCATCCTCAATAAGAGACAATCTAAGTACCACCCCTTGGCATTCAATAGTGTTACCATCACTGAAACTGCCATTATCAACATCCTCGGGGTTACCATTGACCAGAACTTTAACTGCACTGGCCACATAAACACAATGGCTGCAAGATCAGGTCAGAGGCTGGGAATTCTGCAGCGAGTAACTCACCTCCTGACTCCCCAAAGCCTGTCCACCATCAACAAGGCACAAGTCAGGAGTGTGATGCTATACACCCCAATTACCTGGATGGGTGCAGCTCCAAAAAAAACTCTCAAGAAGCTTGACACTATCCAGGACAAAGCAACCCATTTAACTGGCACCACATCCACAAAATTACCCACTTTCCCCATCACCAGCACTCAGTACCAACAGTGTGTACTATATACAAGATGCATTGCAGAAATTCACCAAAGATCCTCAGACAACACCTTCCAAACCCACGACCACTTCCTTCTAGAAGGACACAGGCAGCAGATACATAGGAACACCATCCCCTGCAAGTTCGCCTCCCAGCCACCTACCGCCCTGACTTGGAAATATATCACTGTTCCTTCATTGTCATTGGGTCAAAATCCTGGAATTCTCTCCCGAATGGTATTGTGGGTCAACCATGGACTGCAGCAATACAAGAAGGCAGCTCACCACCACCTTCTCAAGGGACAGGCAGTAAACATGGGCCTAGCCAGTCATACACATGTTCAACAAACAAATTTAAAAAGCAGAATGATTTTTTTCCACGAGTTGCCAGATATTAACGCAATGCTACGTGGTGCGTGAACATATTTGGCTGACACGCCACTTTAACACTGGCACAAGTCTACTGCTTTAGGTGAAGTAGACTCTGTGCTAAGGTTCTGGGCCTGTGGGGGACAGCGACACAGGTCCATTGCATGTTTGTCCATTCGCTCAGTTACCTCGAGCCCACAATGAACTAAGTTTATAATGGATGTTGCCACAAGGGGGCGGCAATGTCATTCCCAGAAGCACCATTGGAAACTCCCCCAACAGTTTTATAGCCAAATGTGCCAATGCCTCTGGACCCAGTAACGCAGCCTTTCCCTTGGTTCGGCCAGGGGTTCTTGTGGTATCGTGGTAGCTTCCCTATCTCTGAACCAGGAGCTCTGGGTTCAAGAAGGTTGTAGAAACATCTCTGATCTGGTTGATGCAAATAGACCTACCAGGATTCAGTGTGACCCAGGAAGGTCCATCCTGAGTATCATTCAATCGAGAAACACATCTCACGTGTTCACACCTGGGAGGAACGAATGCATGGTCTATAATGAGAGGTGGGTTCTCCGAGGAGCTTCCAAGAGACAATGGAACGGTTCTTGATGGGACCAGATTTGCAGGGCATGGTGAATCAGGCTGCTCTGTCAAATGCTGTCTCAGTGAAGACGGCTGAATGGCCTGTTTCCAAATGGCAGGGATTCTATGAATAAGTCACTGAGAGAGCTCCTGGTGAGCGGCAAAATGGACTCGCAATTCTGACTCAGAATGGCAACATGTTTAAGGAGGCGCCCATGTCGCTGAGTGAGCAGGACGCCTGTATTTGGAACAGAAGGTTATGAGCTCAATAGCTGCATGCGAAAAGCCGGAAAGCACAGAGGGAATGCAGCACAGTTGGGGAAGCTGCCTTTTAAAGGAGTTGTCAAGCCAAAGCCCCGCCTACTCTGTTCATGTGGAAGTGACCATGGTAACATAAAAACAGAACTGTGGGATGCTGGAAATCTGAAAGAGAAAATGCTGGAGAAACTCAGCAGGTCTGGCCGCATCTGTGGAGAGACAGAGTTAACATTTTGAGTCCAGTGGGCCTCCTTCAGAATGAAGAACACTGCCAGACCTGCTGAGTTTCTCTAGAAATTTCTGTTTACGTTACCATGGTGTTGTTTTGAAGGACAGCAACAGGAGTTTTCCCCAGTGCAGTGCCCCTCGATAATTACCCCTCGACTGATATCACAAAAGTATGATGATCTGGCCATGGTGACATTGTTTTTGGGATCTTTCTACGCTTGCCACATGTCAACTTCAAAGGGTCACTTCAGTCACCGTATGATATGGCTTTGGGATGTCCTCAAGCCACAAAAGGTGCTATCTAAATTCTCTTCCTTCACGAGAAATCATTTGTCAAATACAGGTTCTGCCACTTGTTGATGAAGACATGTAAGTCTCGGTCAGTGTCCGATGGCTGAACCAGTCACAGAGTTATACTTTGCTCATGGGCAGGTGAAGACACTTTGGGAATTCACGTGTGTATCTGTTAACACATTCTCCATCCTCTTCTTGTCAAACAAGAAATTAGAAAGTGTGCAGGACTATTTCCTTTTTGATTGACTGTCTGCCAGACTTCCCTGATGAAGGGCTTATGTCTGAACTGTTGACTCCCCGCTTCTCGGATGCTGCCTGACCTGCTGTGCTTTTCCAGTACCACCCTCTCGACTCTGATCTCCAGCATCTGCTATCCTCACTTTTTCCTGTCTGCCAAACCATTGTTTCCATTCTCCATTTAGTTGGGAGGAAGTTGCTTGTCTAAGAATGATCAGAGACAAAGAAACTGCAGACGCTGGGATCCAAAGTAGACGGGCAGGAGGCTGGAAGAACACAGCAGGCCAGGGCAGCGTCAGGAGGTGAGAAGATGGTGTTTCAGGTGGAACTTTTCTTCAAGCCCTCCGAAATATTTACACCCAAAACGTTGACTTCTCCACCTCCTGATGCTGCCTGGCCTGCTGTGTTCTTCCATCATCCTGACCATCTCCTATGGATTCCAACTTCACAGAACATTCCTGACTGAGAATATTGTTCTCCCTGAGGAACAGGCAGATGCTCCTTAATCTGGGTGAAGGAGATAATGAGGAACATCTCCAAAATGGTGGACTGAGCGTAGTATGGCTCCTCAAATTCAGGCTTATTTCTAGATTTAATTCTACATTTCTTAGAAATACACAAACAAGAAATGTCTGAAGGGATCTGAATCAAGGTGGGCCTAGTTTAGTTTGGGATTATGGTCAGCATGGACTGGTTGGATTGAAGTCTGTTTCCATGCTGTGCAACTTTATGACCCATAGAATCCCTGCAGTGTGGAAGCAGGCCATTCAGCCCAATGAATCTATACCAATCCACCGAACAGCATTCCATCTAAACCAATCCCATTCCATCCCCATAACCCTGCATTTCCCATGGTTAACCCACCTAGCCTGCACATCTCTCAACACTATGGGTAATTTAGCAGGAAGATCCTGCACATCTTGGACTGTGCTGACACCTGGAGGAAGCCCACGCAGACAAGGGGAGAACGTGCAAACTCCACACTTAAAGTCACCCGAGGCTGGATTTGAATCTGGGTCCCTAGCGCTGTGAGGCAGCAGTGTAACCACTGAACCACTGTGCCGACACTATAACTTATTCTCATGAGGAGTTTACATGTTCAGGTAGATTATTTGAAATTATTCAAGAGGTATATGGAGGTATAAGGTGAAGCCAAGTCTTTGGAAACTGCTGAAGAAATATGAGATCAGGGATCTTGAGATCTAAGCATTCTGAGCTAATCGCACACCCATCATCCTGAAACTCCATTCTAAGTTATTGTCTTGCTTTCATTATAGGATATTTCTGAGCTTCCAGATAAATTGTGGTACAGGTTTAATTATTTTATGCACCTGGCATGCCTCCAGGGGCACTAAACAGCACGCTAGGTTTGGTACCTAACATGTTACTGAATTAGATAAATAAACCTACATTGTAATAAACAGTCAGAACAAATATTGCTGCTGATTTAACTTGCAGGCTTAAAATTTCTTTTAACAAGTTTGTCACCCTGACTATTTTTAATAAGTAGCCAGAAGTTCAGTTTATGCTAATTGAGTTAATTATTTTATCAAAATGGGGAAGAACCTGGTATCGGGGTGGCTCAGTGGTTAGCACCTGCTGCCTCACAGCATCAGGGAGCCAGGTTCGATTCTAGCCTCGGGTATCTGTCTGTCTGTGTGGAGTTTGCACATTCTCCCCGTGTCTGCGTGGGTTTCCTCCGGGTGCTCTGGTTTCCTCCCACAATCCAAAGATGTGCAGGTCAGGTGAATTGGCCTTGTTCAATTGCCCAGAGTGTTAGATGCATTAGTCAGAGAGAAATGGGTCTGGGTGTGGACTTGTTGGGCCGAAGGGCCTGTTTTCTCACTGTAGGGAATCTAATCGAGGAAAAAAACTTCAAGGTTAGCGTAAAGATTTGTAGTTCGGGTACTGGTTGTTACGTTTGTGGGTATCCTGGCTGAATTGGGAAGTTGATTTGCAGACGTTTTGTTCCCCTGTCTAGGTGACATCTTCAATGCTTTGGAGCCTCCTGTGAAGCACTGCTGTACTGGGGTCTTCTGGAATTTATTTGGTCCTCTTCCTGCTGCTTTCGGTGGCTGGCTCCAGATGCCTAACAGACAGACGATGCAAAGAGGACGTGTCACGACTGAACTCGCTAGCCACGCTACCTCATATAAAAACTGTCTCGGAACTGATAGCCGGTCTTCTCTGACCATTTGGATTCACAACAGCCCATAATGTGACAGCCACGCTCAGACAACAACTCACCAGGACAAAAGACCTGATACCCATCAGGTCTATGACAAACGTAATTTACTAGATTCCATGCAAAGGCTGCACGAAACAGGATATAGGACAAACAGGCAGACAACTAGCAATCCGCATCCACAAACACCAACTAGCCACGGAACACCATGACCAGCTTGCCCGTAACAAGATGACAAGGTCCACAAATTTGACTGGGACAACACAACGATCATAGGATAAGCTAAACGGAGGTCAGCCAGAGAATTCCTAGAAGCATGGCACTCATCCATGGATTCCAATAATAAGCACAATAATCTAAACCCAATATACCGACCACTACAATGTACAAACAGAACCAGCCACCGGGAGCAGCAGGAACGGAGCCAAATCAATGCCAGAAGACAGTACAGCAGCAATTCACAGGAGGTTTCAAAACATTGAAGATGTCACCTAGACAGGGGACAAAACGTCTGCAAATCAACTTCTCAGCTTGACAAACATACCCACAACTGGGCATTAACAACATGAAGAGAAATTTCAGCCAGAAAATAAATAACGTTACATATGTTTTGCTGTCAGGATGCTGCTTTCTCTTTATTAAGGCCATTCTGTTGTGTTAGTTGGATGGAGGCTGCTTGCATAAGAACGATCAGAGGCATGTATAGGCAGATTCACATGGTTTCCCAGCCTATTGTCTTTCTTTCCATTAACTTCAACAGATAAATCAATCCAAGATTGAATATTGCAATCTCGCAAACTGCACAGCTGTCAACTGGAACTCAGTGCATGAGATTTTTAAAAGCTGCTTGTAAGAAAGACCAGATAATTTCTGTGCAAGGTAGGGGTGCCTCGAACAAGTATGCACTGTTACTATCAAGAAGGTGAAACCATAGCCCAAGAAGACCAGAAGACATAGGAGTGGAAGTAAGGTCATTCGGCCAATCGAGCCCACTCCGCCATTCAATCTTGGCTGATGGGCATTGATGGGCTGATGCCCATAAGACACAGGAGTGAAAGTAATCCCTTCAGCCCATCCAGGAGAAAGTGAAGACTGCAGATGCTGGGGATCAGAGCTGAAAATGTGTTGCTGGAAAGACGCAGCAACACCTTTCCAGCAACACATTTTCAGCCCTTCAGCCCATCCAGTCTGGTCTGCCATTCAGTAAGACCCATGGCTGATCTGATAATCCCTAGTTTCATTTTCCTGCCTTCTCCCCATAACCATTAATTCCCTGCCTGTTTAAACCATCGACCTCAGCGTTGAATGAGCTCGCCTTGATAGCCCTCTATGGTAAAGAAATCTACAGATTTACTGAGAAAAAGAAAAATCCTCCTCATCTCTGTCTTGATGTAACTATCATGGAGATTGTAAGCATTGAATATGAGCTAGCGAACACCTTATAGAACAGAAGGGTGTTTTAAAGATATATATATAAGAACTAGGAGCTGAATAGGTCAGTCAGTCTCTCAAACCTGCTGGACCATTCAAAAAATTCATGACCGATTAGATCACACCACATTCCTGTTAACTCCTGATGACAAAAGAGAAATATTAACATTGATACAATATTTACGTTTTACGCAGTAACTGTGTTTCTTCAGTGGAGGAAGATGGGAGGGGAGATCTCTAGCGGTTGAATTGTATTTTTCATGAATATCCGACCTTCTTGTGATAGTAAAAGGATAAGTGAGATTTCTCAATCGCTCAGATAAAACAAAACAGACGTTATTGGAGAAACTCAGCAGGTCTGGCAGCATCTGTGGAGTGAAAGCAGAGTGAACATTTCAAACTCTCTTTCAACTCAGTTCTGAAGAAAAGTCACTGGATTCGAAATATTAACTCTGCTTTCTCTCCACAATGCTGCCAGACCTGCTGAGTTTCTCCAGCATGTTCTCTTTTTGTTTCAGCTTCCCAGCAATATTTTGTTTTAGTTTATTCTCAGTCACTGAGCAGGTTCTGTGCACACATTAACTTCCTGAACCCTACGGGAAGCGATAGGTGAATTATTAATGCAGATTCCTATGCTCAGCTTTAGAAGATATTATGAAAACTATACATATTGTTTCACCCCTCAAAACGTGCCAATTTTAAAAAAATGTGTTTTGCAACCCAATTATCATACACAAACATAAACTCTTATACACCGTTCACCTGAAATTCATCATTAAGTCAGAAAGCAGTCATTTCTCAGCACAATGTGTCGGGTACACTTTAAGTTGATTGGATATGATATAGAATGCCTACAGTGTGGAAACAGGCTCTTCGGCCCAACAAGCCCACACTGACCCTCCAAAGAGTAACCCACCCAACCCCATTCCCCTCCCCAGTTAGCCTATGTTTACCCTTGACTAATGCACCTAACCTACACAACCCTGAACACTATGGGGCAATTTAGCATGGCCAGTTCACCTAACCTGCACATCTTTGGATTGTGGGAAGAAACCAGAGCACCCGGAGGAAACCCACACAGACATGGGGCAAACGTGCAAACACCACACAGACTGACAGTCACCCAAGGCTGGAATCGAACCCGGGTCCCTGGCGCTGGCACACTAAGCCACCATGCCACCCCAGTGATTACCGTCATAGTTTGAAAATGAAGACTTTGTAGGGTAAATTATTTTAGAACTCTGAAAGTTTTGAACTTGCGATTGTTACAGTTCAGTGTGAGAATTCCCATGTTTGCTATTTTTTTGGAGGTAACTCTGCAATTCTCTCTTGGTTCTGAGCTGTGCTTTACTGTGATCTTCTGAATGAAATAAGTGGACCCGACAAGCACTGAGGCTGCTGCGGTTTTGCTTTGGTTGGTTACAGTCACCGTGAAAACTCTGCTTAGATTCACTGTAGGAAGTATGTTACTTACAGCATGTTTTCCCTCTTGTTTATTATCAGGTACATTTCATAGAACTTGCCCTGTGGGATTGCTCCCTGTGGTACCAATAAGCTGACACCTATTGAAACAAGAAAGGTAAGGTTGGTAAGTGAAGAGCAGTTGACACAGGTTAGAAAACACACTGCTGCATGTTTGAAGCAAGTGACACTCTCGTCCTTGGAACAGGGGTTTGTGGGTTCAATTCCTACGTGAGGGACTAAAACGTCGATTCTCCTGCTCCTTGGATGCTGCCTGACCTGCTGCGTTTTTCCAGCAACACATTTTCAGCTCTGATCTCCAGCATCTGCAGTCCTCACTTTCTCCTCAAAGATTTGAGCACGTGACCCAGGTTGACACTTTGACCGCAGTACTGAGGGAGTGCTTCAGTGTTCGAGATGCTGTCTTTCTGATGTTAAACCGAGACCCTCCAAAGTGGATACAAAGGTTCCCAAAGCATTGTTTTAATCAGTATTTACCCATTAACCAATATAAAAGAAGCTCATTTATAGAGTCATAGAGATGTACAGCATGGAAACAGACCCTTCGGTCCAACTCGTCCATGCTGATCTAAACTGATCCAATTCTATTTACCAGCACTTGGCCCATATTCCCATAAGCCCTGATGAAGGACTTTTGCCTGAAACGTCGATTTCCCTGCTCGTCGGATGCTGCCTGACCTGCTGCGCTTTTCCAGCACCACTCTAATCTTGACTCGCATCTGCAGCACTCACTTTTACCCTCTGAACCCTTCCTATTCATATCCCTATCCAGGTGCCTTTTAAATGTTGCAATTGTAGCAGCCTCCACCACTTCCTCTGGCAGCTCATTCTGTACACGCATCACTCTCTGCGTGAAAAAGTTGCCCCTTAGGTCCCTTTTAAATCTTTCCCCTCTCACCCCAAATCCTGTAGCTCTGGATTCCCTCACCCTGTGGAAAAGACCTTGGCTATTCACCCTTTCCTTCCCCCTCATGATTTTATAAATCACTATCAGGGTGTCACCCCTCAGCCTCTGATACTCTGGGTGAAAATAGATTAGATTACTTACATTAGATTAGATTACTTACAGTGTGGAAACAGGCCCTTCGGCCCAACAAGTCCACACCGACCCGCAACCCACCCATACATTTACCCCTTTATCTAACGCTACAGGCAATTTAGCATGGCCAATTCACCTGACCCGCACATCTTTGGACCCACACATCTTGGAAAGTCTGGTGGTTTATTTCCTTGCTGTTTCTGGGGAGTTTGCTGGGGACATAGACCCTACCTCATGCCTGTATCTCACTTCAAAAAATATCCCATTGGATGGAAAGCATTCTGGCTACAAAAGCCCCTGCACAACTCCAAGACTTTTTCTCACCATTTTAACCATATGGTACAGATGAGGCCCTTTGGCCCATTGAACCTGCACTAACAAAACGATTCTAAACCTACACGAGTCCCACTTTCCAGCAATTGGCTTAAATATAATGACATTTTAAATGCTCATCCAAGTACTGTTTAAAGGTTTTGTGGTTTCCTGTCTCAATGCCCCTCCCAGACAGTGTGCCACCATCCTCTGAGTTTCTCAAGTCCCCTCAAAACCTTCCGCATTTCACCTTAAAATTAAATCCCCTCATTACTGAGCATGGGAAAAAAAAAGTATTTTAAGTAACCTCGATTCTATCTGCTGGAGTTACAGGCATGTTGATGCAGTGCTGGATTCAAGCATTTATATGAATTGAAGTCGACATAAACAGATAAATTAGATATGCTGCAGTCATTTGAATGGAATTGTTTGTAATATTAAAGCAATAACTAGGCAGGATCTTTGAATATCTCGATCATATTCACTGACGGACTTACTCAATAATGTCTTTAAGAGTAATTATTGCGAAGCAATCCCAGCAGTTTACTATCGAGTTTTCTATAAAAAATGTGCAAACTGCTGAGTGTGTTCTTAATCTCTAGTAATCTTGACATTTCGAGATTGTTAATGCCAAGAATAATGAAAGCTGGTTGACAGTAGAACTAAAATGGGAGGTTGGTTTCCAGTTAATGCAGTTGGCAGGTGACATTTATCATAAATATAAATTGCGTGCCACTGTATTATTGTTGACATTTTCTGCTTTGGGTTTTTTTTTATATAAAGATGTTCGCACAGGAGCAGAGATTACATCTCAGTCAGCTTGGAAAACAGGAAATGATTATGAACTATAAAATAAAAAGGAATGTTGCTTTACATGGGAACTCAACAATTGATATTGGATCAGGCCCAACCTGTTGTCTGTCCTCCTTGTGAAGGGAGACAGGAGCAGGTACAAAATGGGTTCCTGGTAGTTGTACAAATGAGGGGATGGGAGGAGTGGGGTGAGGAATCTGAAATTCACATTGGGGGGGGGAGTGGGAGATGATGCAGCCTGAGTATCGCATCAAACTGATGTATTTGCTCAGTCTGCACTCCCCATCACATGGTACAGTCAGCTGCCTGACACCCAGAGCTGACTGATGGCTGAGGTCAGGCCTTTCTGAAATGAGAAGATCGTGTTACCATCGAGCATCGCTTTGCTAGATCTATCAGTAAGCTTCCGGTCGGGTGTGACTCACCTGCCTTTTCTCAGGCGCAGACCAGTCGAGCATACCTGACCTGCTTCTGCCAGACATGAAGCAACGGTGACTGACAGAAACTCCCCAGAACAAGGCAAATCAACACAAACACAGAGGAGCAAGCTGCAGGAACACCTCTCATCGTTGTACCCTTCAACGTGGACTTCAACAGTTTCCTCATTTCCCCTTCCCCCACCTCACCCTAGTTCCAAACTTCCAGCTCAGCACTGTCCCCATGACTTGTCCTACCTGCCTATTTTTTTTCCACCTATCCACTCCACCCTCTCCTCCCTGACCTATCACCTTCATCCCCTCCCCCACTCACCTATTGTACGCTATGCTACTTTCTCCCCACCCCCACCCTCCTCTAGCTTATCTCTCCACCCTTCAGGTTCTCTACCTTTATTCCTGATGAAGGGCTTTTGCCCGAAACGTCGATTTTCCTTCTCCTTGGATGCTGCCTGAACTGCTGTGCTTTTCCAGCACCACTAAAATCCAGAACTTGGGTAATGAGGCAACAGGCATGGGAGAGCTCTGATCCAACTGTGATTGTAGTTGTATTGTGGAGGCGAACACTGGGATGGTATTGATCAGCGACCAGCTCTCATTGATCGGTTTAGTTTTAGATAAGAAAGGGACAAGTGTACATTTGGGTTCTAAAACGTGGTGGGGCGAAGAAAAAATGATAGCTAAAAACCGAAAGAACTGCAGATGCTGTAAACGAGAACAAAATCAGAAACTGCTGGAAAAGCTCAGCAGATCTGGCAGCATCTGTGGAGACAAACCTGAGTTAACATTTCGGGTCAGTTCTGAGGAAGGGTCACCGGGCCTGAAACATTAACACTGATTTCTCTCCTTGGATCCTGCCAAACCTGCGGAGCTTTTCCAACAATTTCTGCTTTTTTTTTAATTTACAGCTTCTGCAGTTCTTTCGGCGTTTATTTAATGTTCCTTCACCAATTGGTTTCAGTTGATTTGATTTAACTCAGATCCCTTATTTAAGTTTTCCATAGAAGCTAAAGATGACTGTGATCTGAATTTGTTCTGATACGTCACTGCGATGAGAGTTAACGTTTCGGGTCAGTTCTGAGGAAAGGTCACCAGACCCAAAAGGTTATCTCTGATTTCTCTCCACAGATGCTGCCAGACCTGCTGAGCTTTTCCAGCAATTTCTGTTTTTGTTTGTAAAGCGAAAATATTTTGTTCCCAGAGCGTCTTGGTGGGTGCTGTTTAACCACTGTGAAATCAGTTATAAAGCAAGTCCTGCATTTATGTAGCTGCTTTTGTGACCACAAGCAACTCTGAAGATGTTTGGAATGTAGTCACTGTGTGTAGAAAGCTCCCATAAATCATTGGGAAAATGGAGCATACAGTCTGCCTCAGTGACGAGGCACTGAGGGAGAGGTGTTAGTCAGTGGTCCTTCAAATGGTGCCATGAGAACCTTTACACCCAACGGAGTGGGGGAGTTGGCACCTTGGTTTGACACCTCACTCAGAAATCTGCACCTCTGATAGTGCAGCATTCCCCCGGCATGCCCGAAACGTCGATTCTCCTGCTCCTTTGATGCTGCCTGACCTGCTGCACTTTTTCACATTTTTCAGCTCTGATCTCCAGCATCTGCAGTCCTCACATTCTCACAGTAATAGCCCAGTCTGTGTAGTTTCCTCATCAGAAAATTCACGCATATTATTTGATTTATAAACTATCAAATTTGCTTCGATTTGATTACCACTCTGTAACTTCCATTATGCACCTAAAATGATCCTCAGACCCTCAGGGGTGTTTTACAAAATAAGTTGTTGTTGCAGGTCTATATATTGTTCCCTTTCCTGAAAGCCCTGTGAATTACTCTGAAATGGGCAATGGTTTTATGCGCTGTAATAGAAGTTGGAAGTCCAGGGACATTGGTGAGGCCTTTTCTGGAATACTGTATCCAGTTCTGCTTGCCTAGTTATGTGAAGGATATTATTAAGCTGGAGAAGGGATTTACCAGGATGTTGCACCATATGGAAGGTTTGAGTCATAAGGAGAGGCTGGATAGGCTGGGATTTTCTTCACTGGAGGGTAGGAGTTTGAGAGATGACCTTATTGAAGTTTATAAACTAATGAAGAGTATAGATAGGATTAATGGTTGGTGTGTTTTCCCTAGGATCGGCGATTTCAAGACCAGGGGACACATTTTTAAGGTGAGAGGAGAGAGATTTTAAAAAAAAACATGAGTGACAAATTGTTTACACAGAGAGTGGTTCGCGTGTAGAATGAACTTCCTGAGAAAGCGCTAGATACAGGTACAATTATAATGCTCAAAAGATATGTGGATAAGCACATGAATAGGGAAGGTTTGGAGGGGTATCTGCCAGGAGCAGGCAGGTGGGACATAGTTTAGTTTGAGATTATGGTCAGCATGGACTGGTTGGACCGAATCGACGTTTCGGGCATAAGCCCTTCTTCAGGAATGAGGAGGGTGTGCCAAGCAGGCTAAGATAAAAGGTAGGGAGGAGGGACTTGGGGGAGGGACGTTGGGAATGCGATAGGTGGAAGGAGGTTAAGATGAGGGTGATAGGTTGGAGAGGGGGTGGGGCGGAGAGGTTACGAAGAAGATTACAGGTCAAGAAGGCGGTGCTGAGTCTGAGGGATGGGACTGAGAAAAGGTGGGGGGAGGGGAAATGAGGAAGCTGGAGAAATCTGCATTCATCCCTTATGATTGGAGGGTTCCTAGGCGGAAGATGAGGCGCTCGTCCTCCAGGCATTGTGTTGCCATGGTCTGGCGATGGAGGCGGCCAAGGACCTACATGTCCTTGGCGGAGTGAAGGTGGGCTATAACTGTGTCTGGATTTCAGTGAAGTTGGGCAGGCTAATTTATGTGAAGGAGCAAGGTGAATTGGTAGGTTAATGTGCTTTGCCTGACATTCCAGTCTGTGCCATTTTTGGACAGGTTTCAGTATATTTATTTGAAGTGCAGAAAGGAGTTTAATGTGGGAACATTAAAAACCATCACCATTATGAAAATGTGTCTGTGCAGTCCTCAAGTCTGTTCACGGATACATTTTCAGCTGAAGATTCAGACCATGGCTGATAGAACATAGAACAATGCAGCACAGAACAGGCCCTTCGGCCCTCAATGTTGCACCGACCTGTGAACTATTCTCAGCTCGTCCCCCTACACTATCCCATCATCATCCATGTGCTTATCCAAGGATTGTTTAAATCTCCTTAATGTGGCTGAGTTGACTACATTAGCAGGTAGTGCATTCCACGCCCTTACCACTCTCTGCATATAGAACCTGCCTCTGTCTTCTGTCTTAAATCTAACACCCTTCTATTTATAGTTATGCCCCCTCGTACACGCTGACGTCATCATCTGAGGAAAAGGACTTTCACTGTCTACCCAGACAACAACCTTGCAACTTTAAAGCTAAATAACTGCTTTCACCCTGGAAGAGGTCAACTAAGGCAACACGGAGCAGGACACTGGGTCTTCTGATGTTTGAGGCCTTGTCTCAGTTTTACCCAATCAGCCCTTAGCCCTGACCCACCTCGAGATGTTCAAACGCAGGGATGTAAAATCAAAGTTGTTTGTTTCTTGGACATGTTGGAGCTTGGGACAGCTCTATGTTGCGTAAAGACCTCTGTACATGTGGAGGTGATCACATCCACGATAATATGAGCATGGGAAATGGGGTGCATGAGTGCCAATGCAGCACAGTCAGATGCCAAGCTGTCAAAGTTGAGATTATCCCCAAATCAAAGTTCCTCTTTATGCTCCCTGCTCCGAAATTGAACAGGAATGCTCAGAAATATCAAATAATGCAAAACAAAACACAATACCCTGGACTGGTTCCCAGAATGCAATATCCTCTCAAGATGACATTCATAAAGCTTTTGATCTTGAATCTGATGCCATCTAAGTGCCTTGATTAAAATGCTGCCAAGGATCCATCAGCAACGTGCAGGTGAAATAGGGAACAGCCACACTGATGGGTAATAATGTGCCAAAGAAGCAATGCTGATGTGAAAGAAAACCTTTTTCTTTCCCTCAGTGAGTGGTGTGGGTCTGGAACACCCTGCCTGGAAATATGGTGGAGGCAGGTTCAGCTGAGGTATTCAAGAGGGACACTGGACGGTTATTTAGATAGAAATTGTGTGCAAGGCTATGCAGGTAATTGCAGGAAATAGGCATTAGGTAACGAGGCGTGTGCAAACAGACAGTGCATGCATAATGGGCCAAACGGCCTCATTCTGCACAGTAACAACTCTGGGATAGGCTGAGTGTGTTACACATTCATAATGGGCCAAACAGCCTCATTCTGCACAGTAGCAACTCTGGGATAGGCTGAGTGTGTTACACATTCATGGAAGCACAGAGAATAGGAGGCCATTTGCTCCACTGAGTCTGTGCTGGCTCTTTCAAGGAACAATTCAGTTAGGGTCGAGAGTGGGGTGCTGGAAAAGCACAGCAGATCAGGTATCATCTGAGGAGCAGGAGAATCGACATTTCAGGCTTAAGCCCTTCCTCAGGACAATTCAGTTAGCCCCACTCTCCTTGCCCTCTCCTTATATCCATGTTTTTTTTTTCCTTTATCTATTACCTAAGTTCCTTTGAAAGCTGCAGTGGTTTGTTTCCACTGTCCATTCAGACAGCTTATACCTGATCCTAACCTTTTGGAATTGTAAGAAAGTCATTGCCTTTATTTTTGGTTTGGTCAATCACTTTAAATTTGGGGCCTGTGATTACTGACAATGTCCCTTTAAGCTGTGATGTCCAGAAGTCTTTCAACAATCCAAAAGTTCCCGTGGAGGCCACGAGCAGGCCAGCTCCTTTAAAGGAATATGTCGATGTGCAGCTGTGTACAATGTCCAAAGAGGCAGTGCACTTCAATAAAGTTGCCAGCACCCTTCGTTGTGCGTACAGTTTGTCTGGAAGAGAGTTCCCCTTTAAGGGCTGTTTGTATACCGTGCTGTGACTCTGCCTTACTGCTAATTTGCATTGGGTTTGCATGTTGCACACATACAGGAACCAGTTCATTTCCTGCTTTGTAACTTATAATGTATTTTACTGTTTTAATGAATTAATCCAGAGTTAATTAATCTCTGATCATTATCACATATATAAGCATATATTGCCTTTCCCTAGTTGCCCTTGAGAAGGCGGGGGTGAGCTGCCTTCTTGAATCGCTGCAGCCCATATGCTGCAGGTGGACCCACAATGCCCTTTAGGAAGGGAATTCCAGGATTTTGACCCAGTGACACAATTATGGAACGCCGATATATTTGCAAGACAGAATGGTGAGCAGCTTAGAGGAGAGCTTGCAGGGGGTGGTGTTCCTATCTATCAACTGCCTTTGTCCTTCTAGATGGAAGTGGTTACGGGTTCGGAAAATGCTACCCAAGAATGTTTGGTGAATTTCTGCATCTGGTAGATAGTACACACTGCTGGTATTGCGCGTCGGTGATGGAGGGTGCTTGTGGATGTGGTACCAATAGTACTCTGTGTTGTTTACTTGTAAAGTTTTAATTAACTACTTTGCCAACCTACACTGTCACTCACAAAAATCTTAGGAGAAACCTCCCAGAGTTGTTCCATCCATTAAAATTGGACCATTTTGGGTTTATTTTCTCTCCTGCTTCACCCACCCAAAGTATATTGCCTCCTGCGTTTCCACATTGAACGTTTTCTTATAATCCTTCATCTATTTTATCAGTTTGTCTCTATCCTTTTAAAGCTTAGATTAGAGTGGTGCTGGAAAAGCACAGCAGGTCAGGCAGCATCCGAGGAGCAGGAAAATTGACGTTACGGGCCAAAGCCCTTCATCAGGAATAGAGGCAGGGAGCCTCCAGCATGGAGAGACAAATGAGAGGAGGGAGTGGGGGTGGGGAGAAAGTAGCATAGAGAACAATAGGTGAATGTGGGTGGGGATGGAGGTGATAGGTCAGGCAGGCGGGTGGGCGAAGGTAGCAAAAAGTACAATGGGTAAATGGTGGTGGGGATGAAGGTGATAGTTCAGAGAGGAGGGTGGAGTGGATAGGTGGAAAGGAAGATGGCAGGTAGGGCTGAGCTGGAAGGTTGGAGCTGGGGTGAGGTGGGGGAAGGGGAAATGAGGAAACTGGGGAAATCCACATTGATGCCCTGGGATTGAAGCGCTCCGAGGAGGAAGATGAGACGTTCTTTCTCCAGGTGTCGGGTGGTGAGGGAGTGGCGGTGGAGGAGACCCAGGACCTGCATGTCCTCGGCAGAGTGGGAGGGGGAGTTGAAATGTTGGGCCACGGGGCGGTGTGGTTGATTGGTGCGGGTGTCCCGGAGATGTTCCCTAAAGCGCTCTGCTAGGAGGCGCCTAGTCTCCCCAATGTAGAGGAGACCGCATCGGGCAGAGATTGATAGATTCTTGTTGTCTCGAGGAATTAAGGGCTATGGGGAGAACGCTGGTAAGTGGAATTGAAATGCCCATCAGCCATGATTGAATGGCGGAGTGGACTCGATGGGCCGAATGGCCTTACTTCCACTCCTATGTCTTATGGTCTTATGGGCACCACTCTAATCTAGACTCTGGTTTCCAGCATCTGCAGTCCTTGTTTTTAACCTCTATCCTTTTAAAGTCTATTACTGCCTTTCTCGCTGCACTCTGCACTTACTTGGTGTCCTCTGCAAATTTCAAATTTGTGTTATGTAAGTTTGAGCCATTAACATAATATAAAAAAAACACCCAGTGGCATTTGTCCTGAACTTCAAGGAACCTCTATGTCCAAATAAAAACAAGAATTGCTCCAAATGGAATTTTATTGGATGAGAAAGGTTTATCCAATTCATCACCTACTCTGTTATGATATGATGGCACTTGGGTCTTTATGATACATCATTGCAGTCAGTCTATGTTCAGGAGTCTGTAGCAGAACCAGACATGACAAGAGGGAAATCCCTAGGAGTGGAGAGCCATGGGGACAGTTTACTGGTGACACAACCATTAAACACAGCTATCATGTACACCTCCACTAAACTCTCTAGATTCACTGAACCCAGGCTCAAAGTCACCTGCTCCGTGCTCCGCTTACCATATATGTCTCAAATCAATCATTGATTCTATCTATGGGAAATCAATCAAATTTACATTAAAATTGATCAGCACTGACTGCTTCCACTTTCTCCCTGGACAGTGTGCTCCACATTTCAACTGCTTGATTATCCACATATTGGTTCCACAGAATGTGCTTTGGATTTATACACCATTCCTCACACCTCCCCCTCTCCCACCACAACCACCACCACAACCGTTCAGGTGCACTTTGGACAATGAGGAGCTGCTATCTATTATTTAGTCCCAACAGAATTCTTAAAACAGTAACTTTATCACCTCCGAGTCCTTTCTGTGCCAGAGCAAATAGGTAAAAGGTAAAAGGTGAAGCCTCCCTCATCCTACCAGACCATAGGGGCTGTTCCCTGATGAGAGAGATAACTGGTGAGGGGAGAGATTGAGAAGGAGAGTCCTTCAAGGTAACATCAGCTGGTGCAGGAATCGAATTGAACCCACGCTGTTGGTGTTACTCTGCATCGCAAACCAGTCAATCAGCTATAAAAAAACAGAAATTGCTGGAGAATGAGTTCTGAGGAAGGGTAACTGGACCTGAAACGTTAACTCTGATTTCTCTGCACAGGTGCTGCTACATCTGCTTTCCAGCAACATCTTTCTTGCTTGTTTATAACTGCTGGAGAAACTCACCAGGCCTGGCTGCGTCTGTGGAGAGAAAACGATCTGAAGAAAGCTCACTGGATCCGAAATGTTAACTCTGCTTCCACCCCACAGATGTTTAATTTCTCCAACATTTCTGCTTTGGTCTCAGATTTCGAGCAATCCTTTGCTTTATTTCAGCTGACCAGCCAACTGAGCAATCACTGGTTTGCCCAATTATTTCCCATAATGACATCCCTTCAGTTTCAGAAATGGAGCCCCGATTAGAATTGATCCTCTATCGCCACTGGTAGATATTCATTCCTGTCTCTGCCATGCCCCCCCTATTACATTATGGCTGGAATACGGAGCTCAGAAAGAGCAGAGGAACACACACTACGGTTGTCGTTAGTGGTTATGTTCTCAGCAGTCTAGGTCCTAAACTCTACCATTTGAAGGGTAGTCTTCTGCTGTTGGTTCCTGGTTTCAGCTCTGGCAATATCTCAACATTAAAGTTCTCATTTTCAAATCATAAGATGACCTAGTCCTTTTCATAGCTGAAAATCTGTTGCTGGAAAAGCGCAGCAGGTCAGGCAGCATCCAAGGAACAGGAGATTCGAGGTTTCGGGCATAAGCCCTTCTTCAGGAATGAGGAAAGTGTGTCCAGCAGGCTAAGATAAAAGGTAGGGAGGAGGGACTTGGGGGAGGGGCGATGGAGATGCGATAGGTGGAAGGAGGTCAAGGTGAGGGTGATAGGCTGGAGTGGGGTGGGGGCGGAGAGGTCAGGAAGAAGAAGAAGTCCTTTTCATCCCTAATTCTGCAACTTCCTCCAAGCCTCCAGGATTTCTATGCGTGATCATGTCAGCATCACGACTTCCGGAAATCCTCTGGGTGACAGACATGCTCAGTCCTAGCCCGAAAGTTCTGCAGCTGCCTCATTGTTCGCCTTGTAACTCCTCCTTAAAACCTGATTTGGTGAGTCATCCTAACACCTCCTGATATGGCTTGGCCAACTGAAGTCCTTTATTTGTCATTCATTCATTCATGGGATGTGGACACTGCTGGCTAGTCCAGCATTTATTGCCCATCCCTCATTACCCAGAATGCAGCAAAGAGTCAACTACGTTGCTATGGGCCTGGAGTCACATGTAGGCCAGACCAGATAAAGATGGCAGATTTTCTTCTCTAAAAGAAGGGGTCTTTATATAATTGACAATAATTACAAAGCACGGAAACAGACCCTTTGGTCCAACCAGTTCATGCCAAACGTAATCCCAAATTAAAAGTAGTCCCACCTGCCTGCTCCTGACCCATGTCCCTCCAAACCTTTTCTATTCAAGTACTTATCCAAATGTCTTTTAAATGTTGTAATTGTACCCACATCCACCACCACACAGACCAGCATTATTTTTCGTATATAGAATTCAAATTTCACCATCTGCCATGGCGCGATCCATCCTCACATCTCCAGAATATTAGGGGTAGATTCTTCACACAGCGGGTTGTGAGTTCATGGAATGCCCTGCCCGTATCAGTGGTGAACTCTCCTTCTTTATGGTCATTTAAGCGGGCATTGGATAGGCATTTGGAAGTTATTGGGCTAGTATAGGTTAGGTAGGATTCGGTCGGCGCAACATCGAGGGCCGAAGGGCCTGTACTGCGCTGTATCCTTCTATGTTCTATGTTCTATTAGCCTGGTGCTCTGAGTTGTTTAAAATTCATTCACAGGATGAGTGCCTTGCTAGCCAGGACAATATTTATTGCCCATCCCTAATTGCCCTAAGGGCAGTTAAGAGTCAACCTCATTGCTCTGGAGTCACATGTAGGTCAGACCAGGTAAGGAAGGCAGCTTCCTTCCTTAAAGGACGTTAATGAATCAGATGGATTTTTTCCAACAATCAACAATAGATTGTCCAGAGTCCCAGAGATATACCACGGTCTCCCCACCCCAACAAATCTCCTTTGGACCTTTCACTGTCTGAAAAGGCTTCATATCAATGACATTTGTTGTTGTAGCCTTTACCCACCCTGAATGCAAGTCCAAGACACAAACCTGAGTTGGGCACTGTCAGTCGTCCACCCAGACAGCCAAAGGTTCCACTGGCACTGTATCCAGGGTCTCTGGGCATGGTGCCCAGGTGCTGGGAGCTGAGGGCTTTGTTCCTCATGTTCATGGTAATATTGCTGTCGCTGCTGTTGCCTCCAGGGTATGTGCCTGAGTCCATCTCACCCACCAGCATGGAGGTGGTCGTCGAGGAGTTGTATACTTTGATCTTCAGGCTGGGCAAGGGGTCCAAGAGTGGGGAGTTTGTCATGGGAATCTTGTCAGCTGTGTCCTGGAGAGTGTACATGGGTCCCCGGTATGAGCCAGCGCTGGCTGTCAGGTCAGGCTGTATTGACGAGTTCAACAACTGGGAATTATCTGGAACAAAGATACAGAAACATGACGAGATAAATGTCTGGTTATCCACTTTGGTGGCAAGAACAGGAAGGCAGATTCCTACCTAAATGGAATCAATTTAGGTAAAGGGGCAGTATAGAGAGATCTGGGTGTTCTTGTACACCAGTCAATGAAGGTAAGCATGCAGGTACAGCAGGTAGTGAAGAAGGCTAATAGCATGCTGGCCTTCATAACAAGAAGGATTGAATATAGAAGCAAAGAGGTTCTTCTGTAACTGTACAGGGCCCTGGTGAGACCACACCTAGAGTACTGTGTGCAGTTCTGGTCTCCAAATTTGAGGAAAGACATTCTGGCTATTGAGGGAGTGCAGCATAGGTTCACGAGGTCAATTCCTGGAATGGTGGGATTTCCTTACACTGAAAGTCTTGAGCGACTGGGCTTGTATACCCTTGAATTTAGAAGACTGAGAGGGGATCTGATTGAGACATATAAGATTACTAAAGGATTGGACACTCTGGCAGCAGGAAACATGTTTCCGCTGATGGGTGAGTGCCGAACCAGAGGACAAAGCTTAAAAATACGGGGTGGACCATTTAGGACAGAGATGAGGAGAAACTTCTTCACCCAGAGAGTGGTGGCTGTGTGAAACACTCTGCCCCAGAGGGCAGTGGAGATCCAGTCTCTGGAGTCATTTAAGAAAGTGTTGGATAGAGCTCTCAAGGATAGTGGAATCAAGGGTTATGGAGATAAGGCAGGAACAGGATACTGATTAAGGATGATCAGCCATGATCATATTGAATGGTGGTGCAGGCTCGAAGGGCAGAATGGCCTACTCCTGCACTTATTGTCTATTGAGATTAGCACTAAACTTACAGCACTGATCAATCCTACCGGTCTGCCCCAAATCAGCTACCTCTCATTTCTTTGTATCTCATTTCTTTAACATATCCTGACTCCCTCAGGGATTAATCTAACTTCCCTTTCAATGCAGTGATATAGTTAATGTTATTCGACAATGTTATTCTCTTTCATTGTTATTTTTGTCAATGTTACTAGACAAAAGAAATCCAGCAGTTCCACTCTTACACCTGGAGGAAGGGTGAGTGCGTGCGTTGTTCCCAGTTCCATGTTGGATTTAATGTAATTTAATGGTACTTGGTTTTGATTTCTCTCTCCCCCAAAAGTGAAAAAAAGTTTGTGTTGATTTCAGCACCAAGAAAAACTAATCCAAAGACAGATTCTTGGATGCCCTTTTGTTTCTTACATTGGGACATACATCGGCCATTCAGGCCCTCAGGCCTGTTCCACCATGACTGATCTAAGGTCTAAGTCCTTACATTTGTTTTTATTTAACTTATTTTCCTTAATCAATCTGTTTGGAGATGTTATTGTACACCTCTGGAGTAGGTGGGACTTGAGTGCTGGCTTCCTAGAATAGAGGTAGTGACATTACCTCTGCACCACAATACGACATAGACCTGCCTTTGGTCCATACCCCTTAGTACCTTAGTCTGGAAATTGCACAATGTTTGTTATAATTCCGAGAAGACGAAAGCTGTTGGAAGTATTGCTGTGATTCCCGGCCCAGCAAGACAGGTCAGTCCTTATTTACTGGCTTTGTCTTAGCCCCCTGGCATTTGGGTGGGTATATGAATAGGAAGGGATATGGGCTGGGTGCTGGCAGATGGGACTAGATTGGGTTGGGATATCTGGTCGGCATGGATGGATGGACCGAAGGGTCTGTTTCCATGCTGTACATCTCTATGACTCTAGTTTCTCAAGCCTGAGATATATAATCTAGACAAACTCGTTCCTCACATCCTGAATGTCAGGCACTGAAGGACATGAGGGAACCAGATGGATTTTGTTTTCCTGAAATTATTTCAAGGTGATCATTACACTCTTAATACCAGACTTTTATTGATTTCAAATTTCACCATCTGCCACGGGGGGGAATTTGAACCCAGGCTCCATGAACATTGCCTGGATCCATGGATTAACAGTCCAGCGATAACACCACTAGGCCATTGCGGCCGTAGTGATATCAATTTAGCTTCTAATGTTGCAATGGCCCAGAGGTCAACATACTTGTCTCTAAGTCCGAAGGTTGTGTGTTTGGGTCAAACTCCAGAGGTCTGACTGACACAATCCAGACTGACACTCCAATGCAGGACTGAGGGAGAGCTACACTCTCAACATTTGTCATCTTTCAGACGAGACACTAAACTGAGGCCTCATCTGACTTCCTCAGATTGGAAAGCACTGCTTTGAAGGAAAGAAACAATAGCGTTTTCTACCATGTCCATCTTCATTCCTCAACAAACTGAAATAAATCATCTGGTATTATTACATTGCTGTTTGTGGGATCCTGCTGTGTCAGAATTGGCCGCTGTGTCTCTTGCTTAACAGTGGCTTAATTGGATGTAAGGTGCTTCGGGGAGCATTGGGATGTGAAGGAGGCTATAGAAATGTAAGAATTTTTCTTTCTACCCTGATTAACCCTTTGTTCTCTGCTGCCCATGCATGCTGTGCATACTGGGATCCCACTCTGCTGAGCTTGAAGTCTATACAAATTTCCCACGGATCAATGTCTTCCAAGGCTGGCCATCAGCTGCACCTCACTTTCTCCTCATCACCTCCGAGCTTCACTCTCGTGACCAGGACTTTAGGGGAGGTGGCATTATTGCTGGACTATTCATCCACAGACCTGGGTTCGGATCCCGCTACAAAGATGGTAGACTTTGAATTCAGTAAAAAAATCTGGGATTAAGAGTCAAATGATGGCCATAAATCCATTGTCAATTGTTAGAAAAGCCCCATCTGGCTCACTGGTGCCTTTAGAGAAGGAAACTGTCACCCTTACCTCGTGTGGCCTACGTACAACTCATAGAGTCATACAGCACAGGACAGACCCTTCAGTTCCATTCGTCTATGCCACTCCAGAGCGGTTTACCCATAACTGCCCTCTGGGCAATTAGAATTAGAATCCCGACAGTGTGGAAACAGGTCATTTGGCCCAACAAGTCTTTGAAGAGTATCTCACTCAAACCCATTCCTTACACATATTAATCTACATTTTCCCCTAACTAATGCACCTAGCTTACACATCCCTGAATGCTACGGGCAATTTAGCTTGGCCAATCCACCCTGACCTGCACATCTTTGGACTGTGGAAGGAAATCGGAGCAAACCCACACAGTCACGGGGAGTCAGAGGCTGGAATCGAACCCAGGTACCTGGTGCTGTGAGGCAGCAGTGCTAACCATTGGGCCACCATTAAATAAGGGCAATAAATGCTGGACTAGCTAGTGACATCCTCACCCCTCCCCTTAAAATGCTGGCAATGATGATCTTTATCTGAATAAGGAAAATAAAGCTCCCTCCACAGGAAGTTGCCTTACCTTGACTATCCATTGTGAAGAAAGCCATCACATTGGACAACAGCTGACTGTCTTGTTCAAGACCCCCCCCCCCTCACTAAGGGGGCATTTGCCTCCCTTTGGTGGGATCAAAGGGGGTCCACACAACTCTTACGGACAAAGCACGGGAAGATAAAGAGATGGAGTCTCTTAAAGATGGGCCGTGTTTATGATCTAGGAATTTTGAATCTCCCTGGCTCCCTTTGGTAGTGAGGGCCTGACCAATGGCACCAAAGAGCAGGCAACTTCCATTCCAGCAATGACATCGCAGAAAAGGGGGTTTGTGCGTGTTCGCCAGGGCTCCATGGCACAGCACTTCACAGGGAGGACCGTAAAGGTGGACACGTTCTTCATTTATCTGCCTTTATATTCTATGTTTTGGTTTATTTTTCTGTGTTTTAAGATGGCGCTGGGGTTTGGTGACACTATACGACACTTATCAATCAATTGAAGCATGAGGTGTATTGAACCAAGGTGGTCTGACCAAGCCTTTGAATACAAACCAGACCTCAGTGTAACAAGAGATAGAATACAATTCAGCTGAAAATTATACTTGGAGGGAAGAGGATCTGACTGTTGTTTAGATATATAGCCATTCAAATTTTATATACATATATTTTAAAAGCCTGTATGGGTGCTGGAAGCAGATACTGTGAAATAAATGTCAACGAGAAATTGGATGAATACTTGATGAAGAAATAACTGAGTGGCTTTGGGGCAAGAATATTGATTTTGTGAACACAGTTTAAACAGAAGGCTCCCCCATTGACAATGGAAAGGAGGAGAATTTTACCTCTCTCTCTCTCTCTCTCTCTCTCAGGCATTTGGAATAAAAACAGAAAGCATTGGAGAAACCAAAGTTCAGTTCCAAAGAAGAGTTATCATTTCGGACTCAAAACATTAACTGTGTTTGTCTCTCCACGGCCGCTTCCAGATGCTGCTGGGTTTCCCTAGCCCTTTCTGACTTGCTTTCGGATCTCCGGCACCTGCAGTACCATGCTTACCTTTTCACACACCTTTGGAACAGTGCTCTCCAGAGAACGGAGGAGGCGAGGTTCTTAAATATTTTTAAGGCAGAGATAGATAAATAATCACCTAACAAAGGTTGTTGAGGTGTTGGGAGAGTTGAAGCCACAACCAGGTGAGTCATGAGCTTATTGAATAACAGAGGAGCCTCCAGGGGCAGAATGGCTGGCTCCGGGTTTACACCAACATACAGTCGCTTCTGCTATAACATGCATATCTTCCATGCAAATTGGCTCTAATGCAATTGAAGAATTTCGGCTGTTATTTGTAGAATACAACCTTTTTTTCCCTATATTGTCCATAACACGATTCCGGTCCTATTGATTTTAAATGGTGCTGCTATTATGCAATTTTCTTATATTGCGGAATCACACAGGAACAGATCTATTGTGTTATACCAGAATAGACTGTAACTATCTGATAGCACAGCTGTAGGGGACTGAATGGCCTTTCTGGTCTGTATCTGTTGAGGCTAACGTTGTGTATCAATCACCACAAGCTACCTTTAAAATCAGCTACTTATCAAGAAATCTCATACATAATCAAATCCTGAAACTTTATTGCATGCAGCAACCAAAACAAGACACCGCAGGTAAACAAGTTAAGCTTCACAACTCAACTAGGCTATGATGTGACTAATGGACAAATTTACCTCCCATTCCAGCCACCAGGGTCTGTCTCTGGTTGTCCAGGGTTCTGTTAATTATTAAAGTTCTGAGGTTTACCGTTATCACACTGCTCTCAGTGTTGCCCTGTCTGAACTACTGCAGCAAACCTTCTCAACACAATGCCAGTCCATCGGTGAACAAGACCACCCTGCTAAATATCAAGCAATTCTCACTTCCTGCTTTTACAACTGTCATTACAAAAACCAATCGGTTTAACAACTAGTAGAGATTTTAGCAATTACTAGAAAGCGTATTTCTTTTAGCACTGCATCCAAAACCGAGCTGCCTTGGAGTTAGTCAGTAAGCTGCCTCAGTCAGTAAGGCTCTGGAATTGTTGTCGTTCTCTTTAAACTGGGAAAGCAATGTCCTGGTATCGATGGTCCAGACTGGCCCTGAGCATTTACAGACAAGTAGATGCAGGGGCCCTCTTGTGACACAACGGTAGAGTCTTTACCTCTGGAGTGGGGGGCCTGAGTGCCACCTGCTCCAGGCGTGTGTAATGACATAATCTCTGAATGGGTTGATTAGAAAAGCAGGTTAATAAAAATAAAACAAATGCAGGGTTTTGAGTCAGTTCTGTTTTGAAGAGCTCTCCCTGCCCTTCTCGGCTGTATCTATCCCTCAGTCAACAAGGAGGAACACACCGTTTGGTCACAGCCAGGTTGTGGTTTAGGGGTTCCTGCAGTACCCACAATGGAAATGCCTACATTGCCATGCATTTCATTGGCTAGCAAGCACTGTGTAGGGCAGTCCGTATTTGGTGAATGGTGCCACACAAATGAAAGTCTGACTCCTTTTCCTTTCCAATATATTCCACCTTTCAGCTGAGAAGAATCTGATTGAGAGTGGCGACGAGGGAGGGGTGGGGATGGTGAGGAGGGGTGGGACAGTGATGATGGGGTGGGGATGGGAGAGTAGGGAGAGTGGTGATGACAAGGGGTGGGTGAGCAGAGTGGGGATGGTGAGGGGGGGTGGGAGAGTGGTGATAGCTGGTGAGAATGGGGGAGTGGGGAGAGTGGCAAAGGGTGTGGCTGAGGAATGTGGGAGTGGGTAGAGTGGCGATAGGGTGGGGAGAGTGGGGATGGGAAGTGTGGGTGTGTGGAGAGTGGTAATGGGGAGAGTGGAGGTGGGGAGAGTTGGGGTGGGGAGAGTGGGGATGGGGAGAGTGGCGATGGGGTGTTGGGGAGTGTGGGAGTGAAGAGAATGGGAGTGGGGAGAATGGGGTTGGGGAGAGTGGCGATGGGGTGCTGGGGAGTGTGGGAGTGAAGAGAATGGGGGTGGAGAGAGTGGGAGTGTGGGGAGAGTAGGGATGGGGAGAGTGGGAGTGGGGAGCGTGGGATGGGGAGAGTAGGAGTAGGGAGAGTGGGATGGGGAGAGTGGGGGGGTTGGGAGAGTGGGTGTTGGGAGAATAGGGAATTGGGAGAGTGGGGGAGTGGTGTTTGGGAGAGTGGGATTGTGTTTCATGCCCCTATCTGTTGCACTGCTCCCACCGCGGGAATAAGCGGACAGCAGATGCATTACTCACCATGCCGGGCCGTCTTGAAGTTGACGGGCTGGAAACCTCCAGTGAGTGCGGCAGAGGAATCGGTGATGTCAGTGTCAAAGTCCCGGCAGCTCCTTCTGTATACGATGATACCGAGCACCAGCATTATAACCAGGAAGATGAACACAGCCACCACCAACCCTGCATACAAGGCAACGTCGCCCTTGCTCCTCATCGCTGTGGAATTCAAGAACAGTCAAATAGTGAAGTTCATATATAAATTCATAGCAGCAGGAGATGACCATTCACCCTGGTTACAGACCAGAACAGACCTCCTCCAATTATATTAAAGAAAATAAGTTTTCTTATTTCAAAGGTAACTATGAGGTGCTGTGTTCCAGATGCAATTCAATTGATCAAACTACTCAATTTTAAGCAAAACAGTTTATTCAAATGTTATAGTTAAAATTCAACAAAAGGAAAAAGTATTTGGAATAACTTTAAGTCTATTGGAAAACTTAACAGAACAATAGATATAGCAACTATTACTAATTAACTGTTCGAATATAGTAGCATCCCATAAGCACACCCCTTGACAAAAGGAAAATTCAGATTGTCTCATTTACAATTCTATCAGCAAGAAAGTGATATGTGCAGCAGCTCCCCAGAGACAGAGGCCTTTCCACAATCTCAGTTCACACCCACTAGCCAACTAAAGCAAAACCTGCAAAATCTTGGGTCTGCGTATGTCTCCACCCATTCAGGCTGCTTCTATTGTTCGAACTTTTAAATATAGCACCCAAGACTTCACAAATTGCTTATCTTCTCGTAGACTGCTCGGCACCTGTCCCCCAATATCTCTGTCTGAATGAAACCAGGACAAAAGCCACATCATATTTCCCCCTTTGCACATGTTCTGCAACACAATGAAATCATAGTTTGTCTATACTTTCGCCGATCCAACTGCTCCAGTACTTATCACACTCTTGGCTAACAAATTTCTATCCATCTTAAGGTTTAATACACCTACTGTTTTTTTTGGGAAAATATTCCACCTTTTGATCAGCCTTTGTATGATGTGTTTACTAACTCCTCTCTTGAGTGAACTGGTTTTTAGTTTATGTCCTTGATATCTCTAACCCCACTGCAATCAACGGAAATAGCTTTAAAATCCTAAATACCTCAATATCTCTGAAGAAAACGTACATTTGCATCTTGCTCTCATCAGGAACATTTGAAAGAATTAACAAATGAAGCAGAGAACACTGCATACTGTGTGAGGAGAGTGCTGATTGTTCAGCAAGGGTTTCTTCCTTCAAACTAGCATTTTTACCATTTTTATCTGATAACTGCAAATCGAAAAACTTAAAAACACATCATCCTTCAGCAATATTCAACTTCTGCATAAGTCATTTGAAAACCTCAACCTTCTATATTGCGAGGAATATGTGTCCAATTTATTTAATTCTGCCATATGAAAGTTGCTGTTAAACGTGAAAGGGTTCAGAAAAGATTTACAAGGATGTTGCCAGAGTTGATGGGTTTGAGCTACAGGGAGAGGTTGAATAGAAAGGGGCTGTTTTCCCTGGAATGTCGGAGGCTGAGGGGAGACCTTATAGAGGTTTATAAAATCATGAGGGGCATGGATAGGGTAAATAGTCTTGCCCCCAAGATAGGGAAATTCAAAACTAGACAGCATAGGTTTAAGGTGAGAGGGGAAAGATTTAAAAGCGACCTAAGGGGCAACTTTTACACACAAAGCGTGGTGCATGTATGGAATGAGTTGCCAGAGGAAGTGGTGGAGGCTGGTACAATTACAGCATTTAAGAGGCATCGGATTGGGTATATGAATTGGAAGGTTCAAAGTTTGGGAGAAGATTTGTAGCTCGGGTGCTCGTTGTTGTGGTTCTGTTCACCGAGCTGGGAGTTTTTGTTGCAAACGTTTCGTCCCCTTTCTAGGTGACATCCTCAGTGCTTGGGAGCCTCCTGTGAAGCGAGTCTGTCATGTTTCCTTCGGCATTTATAGTGGCTTGTTTCTGCCGCTTCCGGTTGTCAGTTGCTGTCCGCTGCACTGGCTGGTATATTGGGTCCAGGTCGATGTGTTTGTTGATAGAATCAGTGGATGAGTGATGCCTCTAGGAATTCCCTGGCTGTTCTCTGTTTGGCTTACGCTATAATAGTAGTGTTGTCCCAGTTGAATTCATGTTGTTTGTCATCTGTGTGTGTGGCTACTAAAGATAGCTGGTCGTGTCGTTTCGTGGCTAGTTGGTGTTCGTGGATGTGGGTTGTTAGCTGTCTTCCTGTTTGTCCTATGTAGTGTTTTGTGCAGTCCTTGCATGGGAGGACCAGCTATCCTTAGTAGCCACACACACAGGCGACAAACAACATGAATTTGACTGGGACAACACTACTATTATAGCGCAAGCCAAACAGAGAACAGCCAGGGAATTCCTAGATGCATGGCACTCATCCACTGATTCTATCAACAAACACATCGACCTGGACCCAATATACCGGCCACTGCAGCGGACAGCAACTGACAACCGGAAGTGGCAGAAACAAACCACTATAAATGCCGGAGGAATCAGCACAGAAGCGCTTCACAGGAGGCACCCAAGCACTGAGGATGTCACCTAGAATGGGGACGAAAAGTTTGCAACAAAAACTCCCAGCTCAGCGAACAGAACCACAACAATGAATTGGAAGGTTTTATAGGGATATGGGCCAAAGGCTGGCAAAAGGGACGAGATTAATTTAGAATATCTGGTCCGCATGGATGAGTTGTTTCTGTGCTGTACAATTCTATGACTATAATTCCTCGAGGAGAAAGTGAGGTCTGCAGATGCTGGAGATCAGAGCTGAAAATGTGTTGCTGGAAAGGCGCAGCAGGTCAGGCAGCATTGGATGCTGCCTGACCTGCTGCGCTTTTCCAGCAACACATTTTCAGCTATGAGTATAATTCCTCCTAGCTACAGAAGTTTAGCAACAATTTGAGAAGTTGTGGTGTTCTCATTCCGAGGCTTGTCCTCTCCGAAGTGTGGTGTCCAGAACTGCATATAGATGGATAAATAAAATCACATCGATTGGAGAGATGAAGGAACTGCAGACAATGCTAGTTTTCAGTCATTGTTTCCACTGGATCTTATTTTAGTGCATAAGCAATCACCATTCAGAGCAGAGGGATGCCTAGTAATAAAACAAATGCAATATTAATTCCCCATTCTGTCACAGTGAGACATCCAAACTCCTGAACATGTACTCAAACTAGAGCCGACAAGTGATTGCAACTACCTTTTGTGTCATTAAACATTTCAATTTTCTGTATGACTCTGGTGGGAGGAGTGTATCAAGCCTCACTACTCCACAAGCCATACAAGAAGTATAAATCTCTCTTTTTTATCACCAGCATGGTCAATCTATCTCTCTTTTGTCCTACTACCAGAATAATTGCCCATCAAGCTTCTTTAATTAACTCAAAATAACTCATCTATTACAAGCAAGAGTTACTCTTTAACCGAGCAGAAAAAAATGGTTAGGACCTAAGTTAATTTTCAGAATTAAACTGCATCTCTTTGATCCCCATATGACATAGCACTGTACAGATATGGGTGTGAAATAGAACAACAACACCCCAAAGGGTCAAAGGGTAAAAATTCTGCAGATAGAATGAGTTGACATTTCTCAGTTTCGTCGATTCCTGTTAACAAGATCAAATTGCTGAGAGTCACAAAAGGAATGAAGATCAGCAGGCCAGATTTCACATTCAGATTAGAAACAGATAGGAATCCTGATATTTGACGCTTTCACAGCTTTCCAAAATAATTGTATTTTGAGTTTTTAGCTGGTTTTTGCTTTCAGAATGTTCCCTTCCTAACTGAGCAAGACAGTGGCTTCCTACTGTCAGTTCCTTCAATAACGCCTATCCCAGGCCCGCGATAACACACAGTAACATGAAACCAGAGGCTGTTGCTAGACGATGAACAGCACAAGGCTTTCCTGAGTCTGTGCATCCACAAATTGAGATCTCTAAAATCAACTCAACTCTCTTAACAGATTTTTTTAAACTGGACACTTCTCCCAGATGATTTACTCTCCCAGAAAACAGAAAACAATCCATAATTCTCTTTGAAGTTTTGAATTTTGTTTCAAAGCAACCAAACGATAAATCCTCTTCAATCCAGGAATGTCTAAACCATTCCGTACTCCAACTTCTCACAGTACACAAGCATATGTGTTCACCTATCACCCCATAAAGTCCAGACAAAGCCAATTTTCCCTGATTCTTCCAGTCACATTGCGCTGTATAGATAAAGGGAATCTGGGGTTCAAAAAATCCCATCCATGACATAATATCTAAACCACAGAAACAGGTCATTCGGCCCAACCATCTATGCTGTTGTTTGTGACCCAGAAGAGCTTCCTCTTGCCTTACTAGCTTATCCTTCTAGTTCTTTCCCCTTTGTGTATATGCTTCCCCAGCTTCCCCTTTACTGCACCAATAGCTCAATTGGCTGGATGGTTGGTTTGTGATGCAGAGAGATGTCAATGGCGTGGGTTCAATTCCCACAGTGGCTGAGGTTCCCATGAAGGACTCTCCTTCTCAACATTTCCCCTCGCCTGAGGGGTGAAGACCCTCAGGTTAAATACACTATGTTTCTCTGAAGAACAAGTATGGTAAGGAATACTATGATGATTCTTGCAGCTTGATTACTATTCACCTCAACTACACCTTGAGCTCCACATTCGCTGGATGAAGATGTTTCTCCCTCTTGAACTTAGAGACCATGGTATACATTGATAGCTCCTAGTTCCCAAAGAGCCAGTGTGACTGCAGTAGGTAGCTTCACAAGGGAGTGTCAGAGTGGGGGCACAATAACAATGGTCCTGTGCAAATCATAAAGATAACCAATGGGAGGCAATGTTGGAAAGTTGCCAACACAAGACACTGAAGTCAAGGCAATGATCCCAAAGATCCACCCACAATGCAGTTGCTTCGTCTTCCCTGCGACACAATCTTATCGATGCATTCAGAAAATGAGCTAATGTTCCCACAAAACATTAAGGGAAAGAATCTTGTTGTCTAACTTCATGGCCACAGGAGGCTGAGACAGTGGTGCCATGACCATTACCATCTTGAAGGACAAAGATAGCAGATACATGAGAACGCCATCCTCTGCAAGTTCCCCTCCAAGCCATTCACCGTCTCTCTTGGAAATATATCGCCGTTCCTTCAGTGTTGCTGGGTCAACATCCAGGAATTCTCTCCCTAACAGCCTTAGATCATCATAGAATCATTACAGTGTGGAAGCAGGCCATTTGGCCCATCAGGTCCACACTGACCCTCCAAAGAGCACCCCACCCAGTCCCAACCCATCACTGTAACTCTGCATTTCCCACTGCTAACCTACTTAGCCTGCACATCCCTGGACACTGTGAACAATTTAGCATGGCCAATCCACCTAACTTGCACATCTTTGGACTGACAGAGTAAACTAGAGCACTCAGAGAAAACTCACACAGGCACGGAGAGAATGTGCCAACTCCATACAGACAGTTACCCGATGGTGGAATTGAAACTGTCCCTGGGGCCGTGAGACAGCAGCACTAACCACTGTGCCATGAAGCTGCCCCATTGCAGGTGTATCTACCACATATGGACTGCAGCAGCTCACCACTACCTTCTCAAGGGGCAACTAGGGATGGGCAATAAATATTGGCCCAGCCAGTGACACCCACATCCCAAGAGTGAATGAAAAAAACTCATTGATTGCTGACAAGGAAGCACATAAAGACATTTACTATCAGACACAATAAAATTAATTTGGATAAGTTAAACATTCCAGCTCAGCATAAAATATACAGAATACCCTAACACTGGCCTGAAGACCGGTGTTTACCCGACAGTCACAGTGGAGTGGATGAATCTGAGTCTTACTGTCAGTGATTACTGCACATGACCAAAAAAAAAATAAAATGGAATTGAAATAATGAAATGGAAACTTACGAGAGCTTATTTGTTCATTTAAAAGCTTTTTATCTGTTAAAAGAAAACAAAAATGAAATCAACATGAAAAAAAGAATGAAATGAATTTATTAGAATGCACACAGAAGTAGAAAATTAGTTAAAACTGTTAAAATAAATGCACTCAAAAAAATGTTAATGTGTGGAAAGGCGCCATACACTCACACAAGAACTTTGGGGAAGCCATATCAAAACTGAAAGAACTACAGATGCTATATATCAGAGCCAACCCATCCCAGGATTTGGATGGCATGGTGGCTCAGTGGTGTCTCATAGCGCCAGGGACCAGGTTCGATGCCAGTCTCAGGCAACTGTCTGTGTGGAGCTTGTACATTCTCCCTCTGTCTGCGTGGATTTTTTCTGGGTCCTCTGGTTTCCTCCCACTGTCCAAAGATGCGCAGCTTAGGTAAGTTGGCCATGCTAAATTGCTCATAGTCTTCAGGTTAGGTGCATTGGTCAGAGTTAAATGTAGAGTAATAGGGTAGAGGAATGGGTCTGGGTGGGTTACTCTTCAGAGGGCCAGTGTAGACTTGTTGGGCCAAATGGCCTGTTTCCACACTGGAGGGATTGTATGAATTTGCTGGAAATGCTCGGCATGTCTGGCAGCATCTGCGAAGATAAATCCAGTGGACCCGAAATGTTAATTCTCAATTTCTCTTCTCAGATGCTACCAGACCTGCTGAGCATTTCCAGCAATTTCTGCTTGATTTTGGGGAAAGCATGCTGTTATTCTGCACAGAATGATAAATAAAGGTGGAGTAAGAAAAATAATGGGGTTGTGAAAATGTCCCAAAATTGTTAGGGGGGTGACTAAGATGCACATCCTGAGACGTGATTATTAAAATTCTTCCTCCACACATTAAGAACACCCTGCTTCAGCCGGTAATCACCAGTACGAGATTACAGCCTTGTGGAACAGGATTAAGAATTTTACTTTAAAGGCGAAAGGGAGAGGGATGTCAAGACATTTTGCACAAGTGATCATCTTGCCGTTTTATTGGCTGAACATTTCACAGATGCCCAGAACCCCTGCTATAGGACTTCAGTCAAATCCCATTCATCTGAGAGCCAGGGGCAACGTTAAAGTAGTCAATAAACCATCCACGTCAGACCAGAACTACACCAGAGGGCATGGCAATGACAAGGAATATTGTGCATTTATTTGTAATACAAAGGAGAGACATCTAACTCCCTCCCTCCCCTGAACAATACAGTGCAGGTTCCTCTGTAGTTGTTTATGGCAATGCCTCCTGGCTATTCAACTCACAATAAAATAAAGAACTCTTTGCAGTGCTTCTGATGCTGCAGGAGGGCTGGGGAGAGGAGGGAGCTGAGCTCAGCAGTAGAAGGCTGAGCATTGTGAGTGAAATATACTGTGTGTGTGTGTGTGTGTGTGTGTGTGTGTACACACCGGACCGTTCCCTGGTGTGGACACATGACTACAGGCCCATTGAGAGCTTGTGAAGACTCCATCAGCCTTCCGCTACATGTTTCTGAAAACATGACCCTGAGGGTTTTCACCTCAACAAATCACTGCAAAGATGTCGGGCAGGGGAGGAGGAGGGGTGGTGAGTTTATGACTTGGCAGCACCGGGGAATGAGAGGTAATTTGACCTGACAAGTGTACAACTGTGTGGTCTTTTCAGATTATTCTGCAGACTGCACAGGGCTGACTGAGGATCCTGTGGCTGGTTCATGAAAAGCAAGCAGTGAAAGTCGCAGGGAATGCTGGACAGTTCACCCAAGCCATTTTTTTTCTGGCCACTGTGGGTCTGATTTAGTTATGAAGGGTTCAAAAGGAGGAGACTTCACCTCAACTGAACACAACTGAGGGCGATTGAGGAAAGAGAGATGCAAATCCTCCCTCTTCACTGTTAGTCAGTGATGGCCTAGTGGTATTGTTGCTGGGTTGTTCATCCAGAGACCCAGGTAATGTTTCTGAGTGAGAGAGAGAAAGAAACAACTTACTCTGCATACAGTGGCCATCTGTGCAGTTTTTGGACTCCAGAACAGGACCAATGCAATCCTTGCCTCCATTTCTGGGTGAGGGCTCGGTGCATTTACGGCTCCTCCAGTGGGTGCACTCGGTACTGCAGGCTGACCATTTGCTCCAATCTGTCCACCCGCCGTCGACTGCATTTCACCGGAAAGAACAAAGAGAAGAATGACTCGGGGCGTGGGTGAAAGGGACTTGTTCAAACAACGTACGTACAATAACATTATTTCATGCAGATAAAGGCCATTGGCTATACTTGCACTGACATTTCAGAATTTCTATCTTGCCACTTGAACCCCTGACTATTTTTCCATTCTTCTTCATGTACATATCTGGCTTTACCTTAAATGCATTGATATAAATCACCTCAAGGTGAGAGGCAGTGGCCGAGTGGTATTATCGCTAATTCAGAGACCCAGATTATGTTCTGGGTTCAAGTCATGCCATGGCAGATGGTGGAATTTAAACTCAACAAAATCTGGAATTAAGAGTTTAATAATGACCACGAATCCATTGCTGACTGTTGGAAAAACCCATCTGTTTCACTAATGCTCTTTAGGGCACTAAACGGCCATCCTTACCTGGTCTGGCCTGCATGTGACTTCAGACCCACAGCAATGTGGTTGACTCTTAACTGCCCTCTGGGCAATTAGGGATGGGTAATAAATGTTGGCGTGGCCAGCAACGCCCTCATCCCGTGAATTAATGAGCTTTTTAAAAAAACTACTACACGTGAAAGCAAGTTCCTCCTTCTCAAAAAGGACCGAGAGAATGTGTATTGAAAGACTTGAAAGGATAGTACAAGAATTGAGAGGGTGTAATGATCAGAAAAGGCAGAATAGGCTCTTGTCTTTCAAAAAGAGAAAGTTCAGAGGTGACCGAATGAAGGGGGTTTAAAACAATGAAGGGAGTTGACAGTGTGGACGTAGAGGAAGTAGTTACACTTTTGGCAGTGTCCATGGGACCAGAAATATTAGACAGTAACAACAAAGTCCAATAAGGAATTCAGGACAAACTTGGTTATCCAGACAGTGTCATCAGGTTCAGTTCCCATCCAACTAGAAGCTAATGTAGGGAGTGCTTCAGGGAGAGAGAGAGAGGAACTTTCTAGCAGCAGACATCGGAATGTTCAAGGCAGTTGGCAAATAAAAGGACAAGATAAGAATGTAATGGGGAGAAGCTTGCAGTATTGTCAGAAAGGACAGGAGCTAGGAACTTATTGGTTCAGACAGCTAGAATATACATGATGGGCCAAATAAACTCTTCTCTGATGTATGACTCTAAGTCACCAACCTTGAGAGACTTAGCACTAACTTGATTGGTTGACCCTCACAGACCAGAAACTGAATTAGACTAACCACACCAGCCATAAGACCAGATCTAAGGATGGGGAATCCAATAATTTTGAAGCCTGCCACTCTTCTTCATCCAACCTTTCTATTGTCCCTTCACGGAGCCCGTACCTACCCATTTTCTGCCAGAATGCAGTGATCTGCAGTGAGTCATTAACCACCCCACCACCTGTCTCGCCCTGAGCCTCCCAAGCTCGAAGTCAGGGGTGTGATTGAATACATCCCATTTACCTGGATGGGTGCAAGCAAGAGCTTGACACCACCCAAAACAAAGTAGCCCACTTGACTGGCACCCCATCCACCATCTTGAACACCCACTCCCTTCACCCCTGCCACTCAGTAGCATCTACAAGATGAACTGCTGCAATGTGCCAAACCTCCTCAGATGGCTTGTCCCAAACCATGACACTTAGCCACTGGTTTGTGTGTACACCCACCCCACATGGGCAGCAGCAGTTCAAGAAGGCAGCTGAGCATCATCTTCCCATGGACAGTCAAGGATGGGCAATAAATGTTCCCGTTCCCAGCAAAGCTCACATCTTGTGAATGAATAGAGAGAAAAAGGGCCATTTGTGAATATGGCTATTACATTGCATACAGGGGAGGGGGAGAGGGTGGGGGGGAGGGTCAATTCTTAATGATTCTGGCGTGACTATAATTCCTCTGAAATGGAGTTAGAGTTTATTAGAAACATAAAAAACATTATTCAGCCCTTTTGAGTCTGCTCTGCCATTCTATATGGTCATGGCTGATCATCCAACTCAGTAACAAAAACAAAAATTGCTGGAAAAGCTCAGCAGATCTGGTACTATCTGTGGAGAGAAATCAAGAGTTCACATTTTGGGTCAAGTGACCTTTTCTCAGAACTTTTCATCCAACTCGGTCCTCCATTCCTGCTTTCGCCCCATCCCCTTTACCCTGAAGAACTATATATCATCTCCTCCTTGAAAGCATTTCTTGTTTCACAGAGTTGTTTCTCTCTGTCGGGTCTGTGGGAAACTGCTGCACCTTCTCTCCACTCACCTGGGCACATGGTGGTGCAGCCGATCTTCTGAAAGGTTTGACCCTCACAGAAGGCCCCACCGTTAAGGGGTGCTGGGTTGGTGCACGTCCTTGTCCGTTTCTGCCAGCCCCGGCCACAGCGGTTAGTGCACGAAGACCACTCTGTCCAGGTCGACCAGCCACCATTCACTGCAATGGGGGGGGGGGGGAGCCGCATTATTCAATTACCGGTGACATTATCACTACACCACCACTCCTTCCTCTCAAAATCATTGTCATGGAGTCATGGAGATGCACAGCATGGAAACAGTCCCTTTGGTCCAACTTGTCCATGCTGACCAGATATCCCAACCCAATGTAGTCCCATCTACCAGCACCTGGCCCATATCCCTCCAAGCCCTTCCTATTCATACACCCATCCAGATGCCTTTTACATGTTGCAAATGTACCAGCCTCCACCACTTCCTCTGGCAGCTCATTCCATGCACGCACCACCCTCTGTGTGAAAAAATTGCCCTCAGAAATAGTTTCTAGCTATCCAATCTATTTCTTCAAAGCTTCAATATCTGTTTACTTGGACAATGAGAGTTACTGATGTCTCCACATTGTTGTATATGGGTCTGGAAGAGTTAATACTGAGCGTGCTGGCACCAACTATGACCATGTCATTTGGACAAGTGGGAACAAAGGCTTAGGATCTCAGGACATTGAGGAGCTCCTTAGTCTTTGTGACAATGGCGGTCATATCAATATGACTTGGAGCTGATTGCTCATATGCAACAAATCACATTTTGTTCAATTGGAGAGTCTGTTCCAGTTAGAGCCACACTAGATCAAACAAGGCTCTGCACATCTCTCCACTCAATGTGGACATTAGCAGCAAACTGAGCACACGGATTGGCGTAGACTCAGCTGAGCTGCATATGTAGTGTGCTTGGCCGTCTCAGGGGAACAGAGTCGTCCTTATGTCAGGGGTCAACCAGATGGTGTAGGTGGGTCAGAAACATAACACCTGTTATTGATTCAACCTTGGCATTTCCCATGATCAATGATCAACCTGCAAACATTCGTAAGACCATACTTTGCATAGATTTCACGAGAGAGAGAGAGAGACAGAGGCAATCCAAGCCAACTCCTCTCTCTGGTCTTTCCTCATTCCTCACTCTACGCTTTCATAAAATATTTCTATTCCTTTTTTCTCTCACGTACTCATTCTATGAAGCGTCTAAGCCACTTATCACGCAAGCTTTCTGTGATAGCAAGGTCCACACTCTGACCACTCCCCACAAACGGGCATTTCACGTTATTTCTTTATTGGATTGGTTAGTTACTACCTCATATTTATGGTTTATTTTGTGTCTATCACACTCACTATAGTGCAAAACCTGCTGCTTCAGCCTTTTTCTTGAGAGTAGAAATAATCTACACGACGGCTCAGTGGTTAGCACTGTTGCCTCACAGCGCCAGGGACCTGGGTTCAATTCCACCCTCAGGTGACTGTCTGTAATGAGTTTGCACATTCTTCCCATGTCTGTGTGACCTCCCTCTGGCTTTGTCCCACAGTCCAAAGATGTGCAGGATAGGTGGATAGGCCATGGGATATGTGGGGTGACAGGAATGAAGTAGGAGAGTGGGTCTGGATGGGATACTCTTTGGAGGGTCAGTGTGGACTTGCTGGGCCTAATGGCTTGTTTCTACACTGATGGGATTCTCTGATCATCCCCAGCTTTACTCCTCTGCTGAAACCCCAACCTCCTGACCCACCTTCGCCTCCAATTATCATCAAGTCTGACTGTGCATGTTGAATTCTGCTGCTTTCCCCCTCCAGCCCCCAGCATGCCATTAAATATCTTTCTCTCTCTCTCCACAAGATAGATGCAGTACAGATTCTTAAATTTGTCATCAAAAACTGTACATTAAAAAGATCCAAATGGAATCTGTATCACGGGTTAAGCACTGTGAAGGAACATGGTGCAATTATACTGGCACCATTAAATCTATAAGCCTGTGAATTGCTGGGTGTGAAATTACAGTAACAACATTTTAATGAAATCTCTTTGTGACCAGTTTTAAAGGTAATATTGTTCCACTTTTTGCTAGAATAGCAGGCAGTGTAAAATCAGACATTTCTGCTGTTCTCTACCATCCCTGTAACTCATTTTCCCTGCTCACGAATTAAGGGGCAAGGGGTTAATTACACGCCATGAGTTAAGAGTTTTTGCAGGACGCTTGGGACTGACACGGTTCTGATGCTAAATCTGCAGGAAACAAGTCAAAAAGCCAAGTGCACTTTTCCCTACAGTGTGGGGAAACAGACCATCCACACTGACCCTCCAAAATGTACCCCACCCAGACCCACCCCCTGTCCCTGGATATCCCATGGCTAACCCAACTAGCCTGCACGTCGCTGGACTCTACGGGGCAATTTCCCACGGCCAACCCACCCTAACCTGCACATTATGGTGCTGTGGGAGGAGACTGAGCACCTGGAGGAAACTCTCATCGACCCGGGGAGAACGTGCAAACTCCACACAGACAGTCGCCTGAGGGTGGAATCGAACCTGGGTCCCTGGTGCTCTGAGGTAGCAGTGCTAAACACTGAGCCCCATTTTGTTAAAGCAATATATGTACTGCGTTCCCCACAATTCTGCTGAACGTGGTCAGCCCAGCTCATCACTCACCTGGACTATTTGGCCCACGTGTTGTGAGAGGGAGATGGAACCCCCTCACACTTTGCCTCTCCCTAAGCATAAAGCAACTGTTGGAGATTTGATTTGGTTTATATACTTTCACACGTACTTTGTTACAAAATGTTGTGTCGTCAGAGAGAGCAAAATGGGAGTGGAGCAGCTTCTGAGAGCCAATAAGATATAGGAGCAAACATCAACCATTTAGCCCATCGCATCTGCTCCATCATTTGATCATGACTGACATGTTTCTCAACCTCAATCTCTTGCCTTCTCCCCTCAATCCCCCTCACTAATCAAGAACTTATCTATCTCTGTCTTAAAGACACCCAAATGACTTGGCCCCAACAGCCATCAGTTCCACAGATTCGCCAATCACTGGCTGAAGGAATTTCTCCCCATCTCAGTTCTAACGGGTTGTCCCTTTGCCATGAGGCTCCGCCCCCAGCTCCCACTGGCAGAAACATCTTCTTCTGACAAAAGTCCCCTCACTCACCGTATACAACCACCGTGGCCGTGGTGCTACGCCTTTTCGCCACAATGTTCTTGGCCACACACGTGTAGTTTGCCGTATCGGAAAGGCGGGCCTGTTTGATGATCAGGTTGTGGTCGATGGTGAGGAGGAAGTTCGAGTCTTGCACTGGATCGATAACTTCATCGTTCTTTAGCCACTCCACCTGAATGAGGTAAGGAAGCAGTGGAAATAAATGGCAGCATCTCTGAGGGCCATTGTCCCTCATACTGATAGCACTGTCATCGGTTATATTGTTAATCATATAAAACTGATGAAGCAACATATAGATATAGCAAGAACCTACAAATTCACAAATGGATTTGGCAGAGTTGTATCCTAAAAGCTTCCAGGTAACAACAGACAGATAGTCATTGTGAGTATATTTTCACCCATTACTATGAGGTATCAAACATAGCAGTGTGCAAAACACAATGAGCCATTCAGGCATAGATCATGGCTGAACCTCTACTCCAATGACATTTCCCTGCACTATCCCTTCATCCCCTCATGTCTATAGAAGGACAGAAATAGGGAGGGGGAATAATTCACTCATCCCTCGAATATGATCCACCATTCACTGAGAACGTGCGATTGACTGATGTGAGGGAGAATTCCGCTGCCTTTGTTTTCGAGAGGGCAGGTAAAAGGGAGGGACACACAGTAATACACCCTGGAAATTTCAAATGCAACCAGGTGTCCAGAGATGAGGAAAGCCTTGTGCACGTCAACCTTTGTTTGGAGGGTGGCACAGTGTTTAATACCACTGCCTCACAGCGGCAAGTACCCAGGTTCGATTCCAGCCTTGGGTGACTGCCTGAGAGCTCTCAGCTAAAGATTCCTCAAGGTAAGAGAAATGCATCAGGAAATGCACTGTTAGTGAAGGAAGTATAAGGGTCTATAGGTTGTGGCTCAGTGGTCATCACTGCTGCCTCCGCGCCAGGGACCCAGGTTCGATTCCAGCCTTGAGTGACTATCTGTGTGGAGTTTGCACATTCTCCCTGTGTCTGCATGGGTTTCCTCCTACAGTCCAAAGGTGTGCAGGATTGGCTGTGCTAAGTTGTCCCACAGTGTTCAGGGATGTGTACTCTATGGGGATTGGCTGTGGTTAACGTAAGGTTATGGGGATAGGGTGGGGGAGTGGATCTGGATGGAATACTTTTCAGATGGCTGGTGCAGCCCCAATGGGCTGAATGGCCTCCGTATGCACTGTAAGGGTTCTTTAACATGGCCCCAAGGCAAGTCATTAACTCGCCCATGGCAATGTTGTGAGGGGAGGTTTCACCTAGAGACAGTGATGATGTTGTTAAATAACCTGACGGGTTTACCTCAATCAGCCTTTCTCTCCCACGTTTCCACTCAGTATCATTTAGTCTACAAGATTTAAAGATATCATTTCAGGGGTGTGATTACTAAATCATATTCGCTGCTGAGTTGTCTGTTCGAGAGTGCCCAGTGAAAGGCAGTGAAGCATGCAACTTAATCTGTGAAGGGCAAAGAATCATTTAATCCAGAGGCAGCGAAGGCAGCTCAGTAAGCAGAATTTTATTTTCATTAGGTTTAATGCATTTATAATTAATTTGTTTCTTTTCACAAAGTTACAAGTGTTCACTGATTAATCGCCCTGACCTCGAGAGGTTTTTATCCCCTTTAATCTTCTCTTGCTACATTGACTCTTATTAAAATGTACGTTAATAAAACTGGACCCATTCAACATACTCCTTTTCATGCATAAAGGTCTTGTCTCTTTGGAATTTACCTTTGGAATGATACTGCACCTTGACATTCTAAACTAGCAATGTCTACAAGGCTGGGCCGGGATGCTGTTAAGGAATATTTAATAGTAACGGGGTGGGTTAAGAATAGACAATTTGAATGATTTCTCAACAGGAGTCAAAACCTGGCTCAGTACAAATCCGCCCAGATCTTGTAACACACCAGAACTGATCTATGGAGAAGTGCCAATGCACAGCTTTTTGTGTTAAGTGCTGCTTTTAGAAACCTTGTTATATCCAGTAATTGTCAAAAGGGAAGCTCAGCTCTCCCAGGACGCCTCATCTCAAGCTGCAGCATGAAACTAAAGACAGGCTCCCGTTTTGATACAGGGTTTTGCCAGGGGAAGGTACTAGAGGGGCAAGTGGGGAAGGGGGTGGCAACTGCCATATACTCACAGAAATGAAGGTGCCATCGCCAACATGACCTTGGACAAATCTTCAGCTTTTCAGCAGTCACACAAGAATCTAAATTGTTCTATTTCAATATACGAGTATCATTAGCTCAGTTGGTTGGGTGGCTGGTTTGTAATGCAGAGTAATGCCAACAGCCTGGGTTCAATTCCCACAAACCAGCTGAAGTTACCGCCAAGGACTGTCTTCCTCAACCTCTTCATTCGTTTTTCCAGCAACACATTTCTCAGCAGCATTCAGATAAAGCCAATAGTGAACTCTAGGCAGTTCAGTGCTGGTGTCCATGGTCAAACACCATTTGGACACTTGCTTAGTGATTTGGGACTGTCACTGACTTTTAGCCAAGCTGTGTTTAAGCTCCGCACAAGCCTTGCCCCACTCTCCTACCTTACACTCCACCTGCAATATCCTTCTATTTCCCTTCTCTGACATGTGAATATCCAGCGTCCCTTTCAATGCATACATCTTTACCACCCCAATGTCACAGCAAGTTACAAGGCTAGCAAGGGGATGGCACACTGACTCAGTGGATAGCACTGCTGCCTCACGGCACTAGGGACCTGGATTCGATTCTACCCTCGGGCAACTGTCTGTGTGGAGTTTGCACATTCCCCCTGTGTTTCTGTGGGTTTCCTCCAGGTGCTCTGTTTTCCTCCCACAGTCTAAAGGTGTGCAGGTTAGGGGGATTGGCCAGGCTAAATTGCACATAGTGTCCAGGGATGTGCAGGCTTGCTACAGAAATGTACAGATAGGATATGGGAGTGTGTCAGAGTGTTATGCTCTTTGGAGGGTTGATGTGGACTCAATGGGCTGAATGGCCTGCTTCCACATTGTAGGATTTCCATGACGTTACACGTTTCCATCACTCTATGAATCAGGAACTCTCTCTCCAAATTATCCCAATTTTTAAAGTGACTGTCTTACTAATAATTGCTAACTTTAGATTCACTCACAAGTGGTAGCATTTGTTCAACATTTAAGTCATCAAACCTTTTCACAACCCTGATCAGAACAAACCACACCCCCTCAATGTTTCCTCTAAGCTTCCTTTGAGGTTCTGTAAATGGTGGTTGGACCTCCAACTCATTGACTTCTGGTTTCAGACATCGATGCACTTTGGAAGCGTGTGTACCGAGAAAGTAAAATTGGTGGAGTATTGCCTTCCCCCAGCTTATATTGTCAAAAAGATGAAGGGTCATAGAGTCAGAGAGATGTACAGCACAGAAACAGACCCTTTGGTCCAATTCGTCCATGCCAACCAGATATCCTAACCTAATCTAGTCTCATATCCCTCCAAACCCTTCCTATTCATATATCCATCCAGATGCCTTTTAAATGTTGTCATTGTATCAGCCACCACCACTTTCTCTGGCAGCTCATTCCATACACATACCACCCTCTGTGTGAAAAAGTTGCCCCTTAGGTCTCTTTTATATCTTTCCCCTCTCATCCGAAACCTATGCCCTAAACTTCTGGACTCCCCTACCCCGAGGAAAATATCCTGTCTATTTATTCCATCTGTGTCCCTTATGATTTTATAAACTTCTATGAGGTCATTCCCTAGCCTCTGATACTCCAGGGAAAGCAGGCACAGTGTATTCAGCCTCTCCCTGAAGCTTAAATCCTCCAACCCTGGCAACATCCTTGCAAATCTTTTCTGAACGGTCGGTCTTTGAGAACAGAGAAGAGGAGGAATTTTGTCACCCCGAGAAGGTGAGGCTGAGGAATTCTCTGCCACAGGAAACTGTTGAGGCCAAGGCATTGGATCTTTCAAGAAAGACGTAGATACAGCTCAAAGGGATCAAAGGCTATGGGGAGAAAACGGGAATAGGGAACTGAGTTGGACAATCAGACATGACCATAATGATAGAGAAGACCTTAAGGGCCGAACGATCTACCCTTGCTCCTACATTCCCTGTTTCTGTGTGCTTTATGTTCAGAGACAAGATATCCAGTCTCTTCAGTGTGCTTCCTATTTGCATTTCCTTTCAATCCTGGCATCATCCTTGTGAGTCCTTTGAACCCCTTCTGTCATGTCTCTCTATTTATTCCATCACTAGGGAGGACAGACCGCGCACATTCACAGTTACATAAAGGACTGGACCAGAGGGGATGGTCTTAGTTCTATGAGAATGCACTGGTACCTCTGCTGGTGGGACTCCTTCTGGAGGACGGCATTGCAACAGGACCTCATGCTCCAGGGACACGTCTGTTCCCAGTGGCTCCTGCTCAAAGTTCTTCCTCAGGTCTGGACAGAACAAGAAAATGTCGCAGTTGAATTTGTGCTAGACCAGAGCTCCTCACAAAACAACTAAAATAATTATCATGCAATCAAGGCATCTCTATTATTATCCAGCATCTACCTCTTTGCAATGGTGTCACTCTTCACCTGTTCATCAATGCTCTTGATCAACTTGATGTGAAAGCTGCTAATATAGAGGTCCATTATGAGTCCTTGATCTATATTCACCATGGAGAAGGACATGGATGATGGTAATATTAGGGAGGGACATGCAGATATCCTCGGGACGTGTCGGTATTAAGAAGGAGGTGGTGTTGGGTGTCTTGAAAAACATTAAGGTAGAGAAGTCCCCAGGCCCTGATGACACCTGACCTAGGATGCTGAGGGAGGCAAGGTAGAAGACAGAGGGCCTCTGGTAGTTATTTTATGTCTGACTGGAGGCCTGTGACCAGTGGTGTTCCACAAGGATCAGTGCTGGGACCCGCATTGTTTGCAAATGATTTGGTTGAAAATGCATGTGGTCCTATGAGTAAGTTTGCAGACAACACAAAAATTAGTCGTGTTGTGGATAGTGAGGAAATCCATCAAAGAATACAGCAGGATGTAAGCTGGTTAAAAATTGGATGTAGAAATGGCAGACGGAGTTCAAACTGGAGAAGTGTGAGGTGATGCGTTTTGGGAGGTCAAATGCAAGAGGAAAGTATATAACAAATGGCAGGATAGCGAGGAGCATTGATATACAGAGGGATCTTGGGGTACAAGTCCATAGCTCCCTAAAAATGGCATCACAACTGGATAAGGTGGCAAAGAAGGCATATGGCATGCTTGCCTTCATTGGTCAGTGCACTGAGTATCAAAATTGGTAAGTCATGTTGCAGCTGTGTAAAACTTTAGGTAGGCCATACTTGAATTCTGGTCACCACACTGTAGGAAGGATTTGATGGCTTTGGAGATGGTGAAGAAGAGGTTTTACCAGGATACTGCCGGGATTGGAGAGCATTAACCATAAGGAAAGGTTGGACAAACTTGGGTTGTTTTCTCTAGAGCGTCGGAGGCTGAGGAGCGACCTGATAGAAGTCTTTAAAATTATGAGAGACTTTGAGAAGTTGGACAGTCAGGGTCTTTCTCCCAGCGTGGAAATGTCAAATAGGTTTAAGGTGAGAGGAGGATTAAAGGAGATGTATGAGGAATGTTTTTTACACAGAGGGCAGTAGGTGCCTGGAATACAGAGGTGGTAGAAACAAATACAATCGCAATTTAGACAGATACATGAACAGGCAGGCAATACAGGGATATGGACCATGTGGAGGCAGATGGGATTAGTTTAGAATGGCATTGTGGTCAGCACAGACAGGGTGGACCGAAGGGCCTGTTTCTGTGTTGTACTGTTCTATGACATTTTCTACCAGTCGCAGCAAAGTAGCTCCGAAAGAAATGAAGAATTGAAAGACTTGCATTTATATAACGCCTGCTGTGACTGCAAGGCCCTCCCAAAATGTTTCCAGTCAAAGCAACAACCTTGAAGTCTCCTTAGCATTTGCTGTGGCTTCTGAGCTGCAGAGTTTCAGTTCCAATTTGCACCCTTGAGCACAGGAACCTTGGCTGACAGTACTGAGGGAGTGCTGCACTCTCAGAGGTACCACCTTTTATCTGTAATATTAAATTGAGGTCTTCTGGTGGATGCAAAAGATCCCATGGCACCTTTTTGAAGAAGAACAGAAGAGATCTCCACACGAATATTTAACCCTCAATCCAAATGCCAAAAAAGGAAGAGATAATCAGTTCATTACCCCACTGCTGAAGGAATGTCTTCTGTGCAAACTTCAGTGCCATATATTACAACAGAGACAGAATTAGAAATTGCTGAAAAAGCTCAGCAGAGTCTGGCAGCACCTGTAGTGAGAAATCAGAGTTAATGTTTCGGGTTGAATGACCCTTCCACAGAATGTTAACTCTGCTTTCTCTCCACAGATGCTGCCAGACCTGCTGAGCTTTTCCAGCAATTTCTGTTTTGCTCTCTGATTTACAGCATCTGCAGTTCTTTCGGTTTTTATTATATGTTACAACAGCAACTACATTTGAAAACAAATTAACTGGTCTTTGGTAGTCATGAAAGGGCTATGTGAATGCAACAGACATGGAGAAGGCTGGAGAAACTCAGCAGGTCTGGCAGCATCTGTGGAGAGAGAAAGCAGAGTTAATGTTTGACGTCTGGGATAACTCTTCATCAGAATTTAATGCAAGCTGTTTGATATTCCTTTGAAGGGCAAGGAAGTGGCAAATAATTGTCAGTCCTGCACTTCTTATAACAGCAGACCCTGGTTTATTTGTGTGGTGTAGTGTTGCAGACTGCAATTCTATTGGATATGCTCCTACACTTGAATCCCAGTTTTTTTTAGTGCTTTGAATTTATAGTCAATGCTGGAAGGAGCAACTGAAATAAATAGACTGGAAAAGGTTGATCAACCTCTCAGCAGTGAAAGACAAATGGATCACCTTTAAAGATGTTATGCTGAGTTTGCACAGAATAAGACACACTCTCCAAAACAACAAGCTCAGACTCAACCCACAAGATGATAAGCAGGTCGGAAAACTGATTAAAACCGAGATAACAAAGGGAGAAACGACCCTTACAATCCCTGAAAGGGAAAGGGAAGGTGTGAACAATGGGTTAAAGGGAAGAAGTCACAGGAACACACTAAAAAGATCATTGGAAAGGTTAAGAGGGTGAGATAAGCAGCAGGCGTTGAGCAGAACAGTGAGTCATAATCAGCAAAACTGCAGTCAGATAAAGGTGAAAACCAGAAAAGAAAGAAACTGCCTGTAATTGAGGACAAGCAGAAAATGGTAAATATTCAAAATGAATGCTTCATTCAAGTATTCACAGGGGAAACTGCACCATCTTCCAGTATAGTATAATCAATCAGCTGTTATACAAGAGATGGAAATCTGAGACAGGTGGATCAATCTTAAAACAGATAAATCTCCTGGGACAGATGATATTTATCCCAGAGTGCCAAAAAGACTAGAGGGTCAATTTGCAAAACACCAACAACCATTATGAGCCAGGCAGACGACACCAGGGAGGATTGGTGAGAGGTTAAAGTGGCACCTCTAGTCAAAAGGGGTAACAAGGTAGAGATAAGTGACTCCAGGCCTGTTTAATCTAGCTTAACTCCCCATGTTAAACAGTGAAATCACACATCGTGTGAAACCGTGAGTATTCTCTGCACAGTAACAGCAGTTGAGGAAGGCATACTCCTCGCTGAGTTTGGGTAAGTGACAATAGGCCAAATGGAGTCTGCGAATGTGGTTACCTCCACTCACAGAAGGTTTTGTTCTGACAAAGTTGGACATGAAAGACTTACTTAAAATCTAAGCTACAAGGATTCAGTGTAAACATTAGGAATGGCTAAAAATAAACTGGCTGAAGGCTAGGAAACAACGAGTCATCTTTAGTGGTGTTACATACTTCATGGCTTGGTACTAGGTTATGTGGAATTTGTATGAAAACGGTATCCCAGCAACATTGCATGGAGACAATCGAACCGCATTCCATCAAGGAGTTAACATCTTGAGATAGTGAGGGCATGAGAGAACATTGGCGAAGGAATAGCAGAGGAAACAAAAAACATTGCAGTCTCTTTCTGCTCAAGCCATGTGAACAGTTCCCCTTGCTGCAATCCTTGGCAGAGCCAGGGGAAACCACCATGAAACAACCACATTAATAACATCAGCTGAAATATCGCCCCTTGAAAGGAGAGAGGATCAGAGTGTGCTGCAAGAACAAGGTGAGAAGAGAGAGGGAGCAGTGTCTTTGATCGCAGTCAGCTTCAGAACATAAGCTTCCAAATGTTGGCTCTTCCTTTTAAGATGACGTAGTGAACTACACTATTCAGACAGAAACTTGAAAACGAGACCAGACTCTGTATCCCGCAGCCTGTCTTGTGCACTCTCAACAACTGCAAAATTAACATTTTATTTCTAAAGGGAGAGGGGAATAAAAGGAAGACGGGGACAAAGTAGGAGAAGAGGAACATTGAGTGGGAGGAAACTCATGCTGAGAATAAAAACAGGTCTAGACTGGATGGGCTGAATGACCTGTACTCTATGACTGGTGTCAGACCCTCAGGAAAGCCCAAAGGCAGTCTCCTTCCAAGTGCTGCTGGCTACTGATGGGTTATGCCTTTATTACACACGGCAACCAAGTGGCCATCCTCTGTGACCAGGAAAGGTCAGCAGGTTATTTGATTGCAAGTACCATCCCTGGTGGATCTGACCCTCATCCTAATACCTAATGTCCCAGAGCTGTACATTCTGGAAATATACATAACAGGATCACTGTAGTGATTGGAACCAGGGCCAGGTGGATCTCATTGACCATGAGATCCTTGATTGGGGGTTGTTAACCTGGAGCCAATCAGGGTGCCCTGGCTGACAGAAATAAACACGAGACAGTGAGGACTGCAGACACTGGGGATCAGAGTCAAAAGTGTGGTGCTGGAAAAGCACAGCAGGTCAGGCAGCATCCAAGGAGCGGGACAGCCGATGTTTCGGGCCTGATGAAAGTCTTTAGCCCGAAACGTTGATTCTCCTGCACCTCAGATGCTGCCCGACTGGCTGTGCTTTTCCAGCACCACACTCTTGACTCTGATATAAACAGGAGATTGTTCACCAATACTCTCGATGCCTTTCGGGGGAGGTGGGCACCATGGGGTTAGGGGAGGGGGGGTGCTTAATTTCCCCCTCCACCTCTACTTTCATTTAATCCCTACCTTCCCCCTTTGCCTTCTTCTCACACGAGAATTGCCCTCATCATGCTTTTGCTTTTTATTGGTGACTGGAAACATGGGCGTTCTCTTGGTGATGGAAATATTGAATAATGTTTTTGCATGTGGTGTCTTTACTGAGTCACTGCACGCACACACACACACACACACACACACACACACACACACACCACGGGTGGTTGTGGGGGGGGGGGGGGCAATAAAATAAACAGAAGATAGAGAAGGGCCCTACAGTCCAGGGGCTGTCTCTGAGCCGGCTAGTCAAACACAACAAAATAAAGGGTGACTTGGTGACGGGATACTTACCTCCTTGGAGTTATTTCAAACACTGCACCCCACTGCTTATTCCAACGACTCCCACCACCCATTCTCACCCAATCAGGCCTAGAGGCACTGAGCCCAAAGATACAGGCCCCTCTTACTGAGATTCACTTACTCAGCTCTGAGCTGGGACGGATTATTGTATGGATGCAAAACACGTGTCTAGCCAAGGAGCACTCCAGATTGTAATAGTTTATAGTGTTTATTCGAGGTGAAGAGTTCCAGGAAGGCAAGATATGAAAGGTTTTCTAATTCTCACTCATTTTAGATGCAATGAAATGCATTGAGCTTTTAAAGTTGACTCGTCCTTTTGCCCCCGAGAGAGGCTTTCGGACTTTGTGGCATTCCATTCAGGAATCCAGTCCTTGGGAAAAATGATCAGCTAAACATGCGAACCTTGGGCTCTGCAAAATAAACCTTTGGTGAGCTTGGAGCAGAGTGTTTTCAATTTGTGTCAGTGCTCTGAAATGGATGAAGTGAAGCAATGTGTACAGCACAGGGCTGGAACTGTAACAGGCTTCTCTGAGTCATCTCAGAGTCATCTCTCAGGGACACCTGGGAGTGATTACTGATCGCTAACCTGATTGAGGGGCACCAGCTGATGTCACCAACTGCATGAGTGAACTGTGAATGGTTTATCACTATCAAGTGAACCCTGAAATTAGATTCATTGCAGATTTCTAATCACTCCCTGGCATTCTGCTGTTATGTAGCATTACATACTGTTTCAATTTCATTTCTGTTGCAAGGGTGCTGCTACATTTTTGGTCCTTTCTCTGCACAGGATTAAGAGAGAGACCAGCTGGAAAAAGTTCAATTATTTTGGAGATCTCGAACTGAGTTGAATCCAGGAAGCAGTTTGTGAAGGTGTAGAGGAGAAGGCCCTAACTCATTGAGGCTTGATCGAGTTGTTAAAAGGGGAGGGTTGGCTCACCAACATTTACCCAGTGCTGCCCACACCTTGAGAAGGGCAGGACAGTTTAATGGTGATGTCACTGGGCTTGAGTATTGCCAAAGAAAAAACATATTTTTGTCAAAGGGTTTTAATCTTTGCAGTCATCAGGACATTTTGCAAGAATACCAGTTCACGGGGAAAACCAACATTTATGCTGCATGACAGGAGAGTTCCGACTGGTTGACAACCATCAAACTTAAAATCTGGCTGTTAACTGTCAATCAACATTAATGGGTGCACTGTCCATGACCGGTCCAAAAATGTGCAGGTTAGGTGAATTGGCCATGCTAAATTGCCCATAGTGTTAGGTGAAGAGGTAAATGTAGGGGAATGGGTCTGGGTGGTTTGTGCTTCGGCGGGTCGGTGTGGACTTGTTGGGTTGAAGGGCCGGTTTCCACACTGTAAGTAATCTAATCTAATCTAACCACACGTCTGCCAAAGTGAGGCCTAGTGATATTATCACTCGACCTTTAATCCAGAGATCCAGGTAATGTTCTAGGCATCTGGCTTCAAATCCTGCCATAGATGGGTCAAAACTGGATTCAATAAAATGTCTGGAATTAGGAGTTTAATGATGACCATTAATCCATTGTCAATTGTTGGAAAAACCCATCAGGTTGAATAATATTCTTCAGGGAAGGAAACCGCCATCCTTACATGGTCTAGTCTACATGTTACTCTAGATCTGCAGTAATGTGGTTCACTCTTATCTACCTTCTGGGCAATTAGGGATGGGCAATAAATGTTGGCTCACATCCCACGAATAGAAAAAAAAAGTCCACTTGCCAACCCAACTCTATTGTGAGGGACGTGGTCTGAAAATTAGAGCTAGCTCTTTCCACAGTGAAGTTAGGAAATTCTTCTCCATACAAAGCTGCTGAGGAGACTTTACCAGATGGATGTGGAAAGGATGTTTCCTCTTGTGGCAGGATCTCGAACTAGGATTCATAATTCGAAAAATAAGGAATTGCTGATTTAAGACTGAGGTGAGAGCACATATTGTTTCTCTCAAAGAGTTGTGAATCTTTGGAATTCCCTTTCCTTGCACCACAGAGAGCACTCTATCCGGGTGTATTACAGCGTGGTTTAGCAACTGCTCTACCCATGACTGTAACAAACTACAGGGAGTTGTGAACACAGCCAGGTCCATCATACAAACTATCCTCCGATCCACTGACTCCGTCAACACTTCCCACTGCCTCCGGAAAGCAGCCAACATCATCTACCACCTGATGAAGGAGCATCGCTCCGAAAGCTAGTGTGCTTCCAATTAAACCTGTTGGACTATAACCTGGTGTTGTGTGATTTTTAACATCATCAAAAGTCCCCTCCCAGACTGGTTCAACTCTCTGTCGCAGTTGTATAAGACTCTGATGTGGCCGCATCTGGAATATTGTGTGCAGTTTTGGTCGCCATGCTATAGGAAGGATGTGGAGGCACTGGAATGGGTGCAGAGGAGGTTTACCAGGATGTTACCTGGTATGGTAGGAAGATCGTATGAGGAAAAGCTGAGGCACTGGGGGCTGTTTTCATTGGAGAAAAGAAGATTTAGGGGTGACTTGATAGAGGTGTACAAGATGATTAGGGGTTTAGATAGGGTTGATCATGAGAACCTTTTTCCACATATGGAGTCAGCTATTACAAGGGGGCATAGCTTTAAATTAAGGGGTGGTAGGTATAGGACAGATGTTAGGGGTAGATTCTTTACTCAGCGAGTCGTAAGTTCATGGAATGCCCTGCCAGGAGCAGTGGTGGACTCTCCCTCTTTATGGACATTTAAATGGGCATTGGATAGGCATATGGAGGATAGTGGGCTAGTGTAGGTTAGGTGGGCTTGGATCGGCGCAACATCGAGGGCCAAAGGGCCTGTACTGCGCTGTATTTTTCTACGTTTCCATGTTTCTTCCACTCTCTTCTGTCAGGCAGAAGATATTGTGGGCGGCACGGTGGCACAGTGGTTAGCACTGCTGTCTCACAGCACCTGAGACCCGGGTTCAATTCCTGACTCAGGCGACTGACTGTGTGGAGTTTGCATGTTCTCCCCGTGTCTGTGTGGGTTTCCTCCGGGTGCTCCGGTTTCCTCCCACAGTCCAAAGATGTGTGGGTCAGGTGAATTGGCCATGGTAAATTGCCCGTAGTGTTAGGTAGGGGTAAATGTAGGGGTATGGGTGGGTTGCGCTTCAGCTGGTCGGTATGGACTTGTTGGGCTGGAGGGCCTGTTTCCACACTGTAAGTCTAATCTAATCTAATAAAAGTTTGAATACACGTACAATAGATTCAAGAACAGCTCTATCCTTGTTGTTACCAGACTTTTGAAAGGAATGTTAATTCTAATCTCTGTTTCTGCACCTTCCCTACGGCAGTAACACTGTATTTTGCTCTCTGTTCTGCTACCTTGATACACTTTGTATGATACAATGTGCCTGCACAGCATGCAAAACAACACTTTTCATTGTACCTTGGTACATGTGACAAGCATAAATCAATCAATTAACCTCATAAGGTAGTGATACAGAGTCTTTAAAATCTTTATAAGGCAGAACTGTACATAGATTCTTGATGACCAAGGAGATGATAGATGCAGAAATGTAGAGTTGAGAGTAAAATCAGATCAGCCATGATCAGGCTGAATGGTGGAGCAGGGTTGAAGGTCCTACTCTGGTTCCTTGACTGTACAAAGGGTAGCCAAATTTTCAAACTCTCTCCTGCAAATGACATTTGACACTAGATCAACTGGTAGTTGTCAAGATTAGTCGATATTTGTTAGCCAATAGTATTAAGCGATAAGGGGGCAATGACAGATTTATGGAGTTCAGTTGCAGATCAGCGGTTTTCCAATGAAGTAAAGGATGGGGTTGCCAACTGAGGTTAAATGTATTCCCTCCATTAACTAACCCCCACATTTCAGTCTTTAATTGACCAATACGGGTGATGCATTTTCTGTATTCACCAATTGGAAAAAGCAAAAAAATCTCAGCTGGATGGTGAGTGACTGCCAGCCTATTGTTAACAATCCAATCTCCAACATTTTTTACGGCTGTCAGAGAGAGATACAATGACAAAGAAATATTGTATTTTAATGTCCCTGTGATTTTTCTCCAGGATTTGCACAAATCAGTGTCCTCAAGATTAACCACAAATTCTTGGAGACTATAGGCCAAGCCTGCAGTATTGTCAAATTTATATCAGTGGAACTGGTTCGTGTGGAGCTAATGGGTTGCCTCCTGATTCTACGTCCTTAGATTCATTTAAGAGTAACGCTGAGAGATTAATCTTGCACTTTCTCAGGCAACCGAGCAGGTTCCACGCTTGCCAACAAAACCTCATTATCCAGGTTAATGAAACATTTAGGTACCAATGCCTTCTCTTAAGAACTCAACTATTTCTCTTTTACAGTGATCTGATTCTGGCCGCAAAGTATTTCCTGACTTCAAAGCCAAGTGGTGACATGAACTGAATTACAGTGAACTCAGGAGGGGCGATGAATGGGATTCCATCTTCTGCCAAATGAACAACTGGCTCAGTCAAACACAACTTGTTTGTAACAGTCTGAAACACACAGCTTGGGAGTGTGGTGGCGACAGGTCCAACTAAGGGATTCAAGATGGTATTAGATGATTATTCAAATTGAAACAATTTGCCAGGGCAAACAGGCAGGAGCATGGCACTAAGTTCTAATGCTCATCGGAGAGCTGGTATAGACATGATGAGTCAAACGTGTTGCTGGAAAAGCACAGCAGGTCAGGCAGCATCCAAGGAACAGGAGAATCGACGTTTCGGGCATAAGCCCTTCTTCAGGGAGCCCTGAAGAAGGGCTTATGCCCGAAACACCGATTCTCTTGCTCCTTGGATGCTGCCTAACCTGCTGTGCTTTTCCAGCAACACATTTTCAGCTCTGATCTCCAGCATCTGCATTCCTCACTTTTTCCTCCATGATGAGTTAAATGGCTCTTTCTGTGCCATAACACTTCTAGGATCCTGTGATGACATTTTACTTTGCCTTCCAGCACCCATTGCATCTTATGGAATAATAGAACAATCTCTCATGCTAAAGTATCCTGGACATTTGGTTGTCATGTAAAATAAAAAAAACATAGATAATAGATTTTTGAGTAGTAAGACAATAAAGAGATGGGGACCATAGGGTAGTTGAGGTAGATCTGCCATACTAGCTTATTGAATGCTGGAATAGGTTTGAAGGGCAGAATGACCTCTTCCAGCTCTTATTGTTAATCTAAGATGCAAGCAAATTCAGGTCAGGTGAAGGTATGTCACATTTTGACATGGAGCTCTGGGAGAAGATGATAGTTTATTGTTTTGCACTTAAGTAATTACTCTTCAAAATATGAATTGGCTCATTCCTCTTCTGGCAATGAACATAACTAGAGATCATAAACACAAGGCAGTTACAAAAAAGACCCAACAGAGAATTCAGAAGAAATCTTTTTTTTTAACACAGCGATTGGTGGGAATGTGGAACTTGCTACCATGGGGTGTGGGTAAAGTGAGCAGGACACACACATATGGGGGAAGGATGGCTGGCAAATGAAAGTGTAGGTAACCGTGAGTGATAGTCTTAGCTGAAGAAAGATAAGAGGAACTTCCAGTGGAGTTGATTGGGCCACATGACCTCATTTGATAATGATCCATTGTTTGCAATAGTTCAATTGGTTAAGCATAATCCAATGGGAAACTGAAACAGAAAGGACAGGTATAGGGAGCAGGTGGGATTTGAACAAAGACCTTTCAGCTGAAAGGTGTCATGTAAATGTAACAAAGTCAGCCAGCTGAATCTCATAGAATATGAGTTCCCTGATCGGGACTGTTAACCTGCTCCAATCAGGGAGCCCTGGCTGATATAAAAGGATGAATGTCAGGTAAACTGAGAGGCTGATTGCCTGACTTGAGTGAGAGGCAGTGCTATTGTCAAAAACTATGCATTTACAAATAAAGGGTGATTGGTGATGGGATGCCAGCAACTGGACAGTTATTTCAAAAGGTAGGAACACGAGTATGGTGCTTGTGAAGGGCCCCTGAATGGCTAGCCATTCCATTGAGTGGGAGAGCACAAGGGTCTGAGATGAGTAGCCTCCCTACTGGAAGCATAAAGCCTATCTCACCTGGTGTTTCCTGGGATTTCCAGGAAGTATTACCAAACCCGAGTCTACTTAACCCCTGAAAGCAGGCTCTTTCAGAAGGATATTGCAGGTTCAAATCCCAGTTAAGATTGAGTGCAGACATCTCAATGGAAGGAGAGAGTGAATTCAGAACAAATCACTTCAGTATGGGAGCTCACTTCTAGATTGCTTCAATAGCTGTTGTCAATGGGATGGTAAGATTGGCATTAGCAGAGGGAGGGTCTGGGTTCCTGTGCCTCACTGTCAACAAACAGCTGCAAATTAACCAGGTCCACGATTGCTTTTGGACATTGGCTCATTCTGAATGTCTCCTTTAATCCCATTGTGCTCCATTTGAAATAGGGCCAGAAGAGGGGGAGAGAAAAGAGGGAAAGAAGATTTATTTGTTCACAGGATCACCAACATTGATTACCCATGACTTGCAAAGACAGTATGGAGTGAGACTATATGTTACAGCTTAAAGCAAGGAGTTGACCACAGTGGTGAGGTGTGCAATGTAATGTAAGCGTATACTCACAGGCAATGCGGACATATGCTCTCCTGCTCTTGGTCGTTCCAGAGGCACTCCAGGCGACGCACTGACACCAGAAGTCTTCTAAACCAAACAGCTCTTCCACCTGCTGCCGAGAGACCTCGATGTGAACTTCCCGGACCACTAGTCCTGTACAAGGAGAGAGACAGATTACATAGAGCCAGGGGGCCGCACTGGTTGACGGTGCAGCTGCCCACACACTCCCATGCGACAAAAGGTTGACTATCCTGGATTGCAATCCCATTACCAAGCCTGACAATCCAGTCAGACCCCAATGTGTCGTTTCATCACTGCACATCTCACAGACTTCCCGGAACACTTCAGATCAATTTTAAATGCCTCATCCATTGATATGGAGGCAAGGAGCATCAGCCATTCTCTGCACAGTAAGATCCCACAGTGATCTAACCTGCTAACTGTTTCCAGTAGCAGTAGAATTACTTTAGTCAGAGCACTGAAAACATCTCCCTGGTCCTCATTGGATACATGCCTCGTAATCTCTAGCATGTGCTTTGACAAACAGGTTTATAACAATTTTACACACAAACAGGCAACCACTTCTAAATTTGAGCAACTCTCCTGTGACATTACTCCTTGGCAATTGGTAGATGCAATATTTTATCAGGGCTGGGGTTTTTGTATCTTTTAAGCCACTCATCATCCTAAATCGGACATTTATCCCCACTCCTTCAGTGTGGCTGGGTCAAAATCCTCAAGCTGCCTCTCCACCTGCATTGTGGTGTTACCTACTGCAGGAGTTCACTAAGGCAGTTCACCAACACCTTCTCCAGGGGAAACTAGGGACGGACAATAAATAGAGACCCAGCCAGTGCCACCCACATTCCATGAGCTATTAAAAAAAATGAAGGAATACATATTCTAATCCGGTTTCATATCTTAAAGCCATAAAATCTAATTGTTATTAAGAAAATGTTCAATTAGTACATGGCCAGTGAACTGCAGAGAATGGATGCACTCATTAATTTCAGCCTATGAATCAGAAACACATTGCAATTTCAAAATTGCTCCAATGTGAGGGTGTTATGTCACATTATATTGCCCAAACAGACACTAGGTTCTGGGGACGAGAGTGATATCATGATAATACTATGGTACAAGTTAATCTAAAGGGTAAGGCTCATTCTCCTGGGGCATGGGTTCAAACCTTACCAAGGCATTTGCTAGAATTGAATTCAATTAAATAAAATATGGAATTGAAGGGAGAATATTTGTTGGAGAGTAATTAGGGATATGCATCAAGTGTGATGTTCCAACAATGAATGCATTTTATAGAAAAGTTAATGGATTCCAATATGCAAAGGGAAAAAATAATTAATTCACCGCTATGCTGCTAAACTTGAATGTGGCTTGATCTCTCAAATGACAGCTGTTACCAGGACAAGGAAGGATTCAGTTGTAGTGTCCCTATCTCAGAGCCAAGTGACCTGGGTTCAAATCCCAACCACCCCAGAGATGTGCCATAAGATTAGGAATTTGAGAAATATCTGTCAGGATGAGTTACAATCATGACTTCTTGGAAATTGGTTCAGCCACATTTGGAATACTGAGTACAGTTCTGGTCACCACATTACCAAAAGGATGCTTTGGAGAGAGTGTAGAGGAGGCTCACCAGGATGGAGGGCAGTAGCAATGAACAGAGATTGTGTAGATTAGGATTATTTTCGATATAGAGTCATAGAGAAACAGACCCTTCGGTCCAACCCATCCATGCTGACCAGATATCCCAACCCAATCTAGTCCCACCTGCCAGCACCCTGCCCATATCCCTCCAAACCCTTCCTATTCATATACCCATCCAGATGCCTCTTAAATGCTACAATTGTATCAGCATCTAGAGAGAAGGAGGTTGGGGGGGGGGGGTACCTGACTGAGGTCTACAAATCATGAGAGGTATAGGTGGTGGATAGCAAGAATCTTTTCCCCAGAGTGAGTCTCAATTACTAAGGGTCATGACTTTAAAGTGAGTGGGGAAAAGTTTAGTGGAGATATGCGTGGAAAGTTCATTATGCAGAGGGTGGTGGGTGCCTGGAATGCGTTGCCAGCAGTGGTGGTAGAGGTGGGCAAGATAACGTCATTTAAGATGCATCTAGACAGATACATAACTGGGCAGGGAGCAGAGGGATACAGATCCTTACAAAATAGGCGACAGGTTTAGATAGAGAATCTGGATTGGCACAGGCTTCGAGGGCTGAAGGGCCTGTTCCTGTGCTGTAATCGTTTTTCTTTGTTCTTTTGGCTATCCATATATACATGCTCTTTGCTGACACAATATATATTTGAAGAAAGGAAGAATTGTATTAATGCAAGTTTTCACAGTTCAGTCAGGACAGATTTTTGTTTCAGGACTGGGCTTGTTTTCACTAGAGTTTAGAAGTGTGACCGGGGATCTGATGGAATTGTAACATTCTAACAGGCCTGGAGAGTCTAGATATAGGGAATCTCCTGGCTGGAAAATCTAGAACCAGGAGACAAAGTCTCAGAATACCGGGTCGATTATTTTGGACTGAGGTTCAAAAATATTCCTTCATGCAAAGGTTCGTGACGCTGTGGAATTCTCCACCACAGTATTATGGAGACCAAATCCTGAGCATATTCAAGAAAGAGATGGATTGTGTTTTGGATATGAAAGGCATCAGGGAATATGGGGAGAAAGTGGGAATATGGAATTGAGATAGAAGATCAACCATGATCATGTTTAGTAGCAGAGCAAGCGCGAAGGGCTAAACGGCCTATTCCATCCCTTGGTTTCTAAGCTTGTGCTGCAGAAAGCGAGGGTTACCCATCGGGCAAGGCAGGCTGTCTGATCTGTGATTCTATTCTTACCTTACTGGATAGTTATTCAGGAGATTAATTATAAAGCAACAATGTGCAGAGCTATGGGGAAAAGACAGGAGAAAGGCTTTACGTTAAGTGCTCAGAGAGCCAATGCAGACACAATGGTCTTACTCAGCAGTTTCTGAATCACAGTCCCCCCCTACCTTTACAAAACCTCACTGCCTGGGCCCCAGCTGGAGGACTGTGTCCTCTTTTGGACAATTCACTTAAAAACAGATGTCAAACCCTCAGGGAAGGTGTAGGGAAGAGTTACCAAGATGACCCAAGAAGTGAGGGACTTATACAGGAAAGCCAGAGAAGATGGGGCTTGTTACTTTACAGAGTGCAGAAAGAAAAGCACTCAAACATCTTACTGTTCGTATAAAGAAGGGGGGGGAGTTATTTGCATTGATGGAGAAGTTTGTTTTTATTTATTTGTGAGACGTGGGTGTCACTGGCTGGGCCAACATTTATTGCCCATCTCTAGATGCCCCTTGAGAAGGTGGTGGTGAGCTGGTCCACTTGCTGTCAGTTGACCCACAATGCCATTAGAGAGCGAATTTCATGTTTTTGACCCAGCAACAGTGATGCATTTCTAAGTCTGGATGATGAGTGGTTTGATGGGGAACTCAGAGGTAGTGGTATTTCCATGTATCTGCTACACTTGCCCTCTTAGATGGAAATGGTTGTGGGTTTTGGAAGGTGCTGCCTGAGGATCTTTGGCAAATCCCTGACGTGCATCTTGGAGATAGCACACACTGCTACTACTGAGCAATGGAGGTGGAGGGAATGGATGCCTGTGGATGTGGTGCCAATCAAGTGGGTTGCTATGTCCTGGATGGTTTCTTGAGTGTTGTTGGAGCTGCACCCATTGAGGCAAGTGGGGAGTATTCCATCGCACTCCTGACTTGTGCCTTCTAGATGGTGGGCAGGCTTTGGGGAGTCAGGAGGTGTATAAGATTAGGAGGGGCATGGACAGGGTGGATTGGAAACAGCTGTTCCCCTTAGTCAAAAGGTCAAGAACAAGGGCAGACACTTTTAAAGTGAACAGCAGGAGGAAAAGAAGGGATTTGAGGGAAACAGAGAGTGGTGGGGCTGGAGTCGCTGCCTGAGAGGGTACCGTATACAGTAGAGGCCATTTGGCCCATCAAATATGTACTGCCAAATAGTTGAGACAGGAAACCTCAAAACCTTTAAAAAGTACTTGCATGAATAATTGAAGTGCCATAATATTCAAGACCACGGACGTCATGTGGGCAAATGGGACAGATGTAGGGAGTGGTGCATTTTCAGTCGTGAAAGTGAGGACTGCAGATGCTGGAGATTAGAGTCAAGATTAGAGTGGTGCTGGAAAAGCACAGCAGGTCAGGCAGCATCCGAGGAACAGGAAAATCGACGTCCCGGGCAGGAGCCCAGTACAGACTCAATGGGCCGAAGGGCCTCATCTACACTATATGGTTTTATGCTTAACAAGGTTCAGGTTAAGCTGTGCACATGTGCACTCTCCCAGCAACTCTCCCACACAGGCGCTGTTCCAGGTTAAATAGCCATGTAAGTAAATTTGAAAGATTTGTGCAATGAAAACATTGAATACGAAGAGCACATTGTATGAGGAACACAGAGCAGTGATCAGAGGTCACAGATTAAAGCAACTGGCAAACAAGCCAAAATTCTGTGAATTGGAACTCAAAAGAGCAGCAAAAGCTGATTTAATGATAAGTTTAAACAGAGAATTGGATAAATGCTTGAAGCGGGGTAGGGAAGGTCAATTGACCTTCTTGCCTTATTACCATATATACAGGACATTCCAAAATATCATTCAAGTTCAGTCTAGTGCCCTCAGTAACCAGGTACTCTGAGAATTCATTAAGCAACACAATACATGATGCACAAAAGCCATCTGGGTGACTTATAAAGGACAGGAGAACAAAGAGAGTTCATCTTGGAGAAAAATAACCTACATTTCTGTGGTGCCTGTCACCCAGTGAAAACTCCCACTACTCTGAAGCAAAATTTAACAATGAGCCACAAGGGCAGGTCATAGAGTCATAGAGATGTACAACACGGAAACAGACGCTTCAGTCCAACTCGTCCATGCTGACCAGATATCCCAACCCAATCTAGTCCTATTTGCCAGCATTTGGCCCATATCCCTCCAAACCCTTCTTATTCATATACCTATCCAGATGCCTTTTAAGTGCTTTAATTGTACCAGCCTCCACCACTTCCTCTGGCAGCTCATTTCACACACGCATCACCCTCTATATGGAAAAGTCGCCCTTTAGAACCATTTTATATCTTTCCCCTCTCATCCTAAACCTATGCCCTCTAGTTCTGGACTCCCCCACCCCAGGGAAAAGACTTTGTCTATTTATCCTATCCATGCCCCTCATGCTTTTATAAATCTCTATCAGGTCACCCCTCAGCCTCTGACGCTCCAGGGAAAACAGCCCCAGCCTGTTCAGCCTCTCCCTGTTGCTCAAACCCTCCAACCCTGACAAAATCCTTGTAAATCTTTTCTGAACCCTTTCAAGTTTCACAACATCCTTCCTGTAGGAAGGAGACCAGAATTGCACGCAGTATTCCAAAAGACCAAAAAAAACGCTGGGTCAAAGTAGGAGGTTTTCTGAGGAGAATCTGAATGAAGGAGAGAAAGGTTGAGATGGAATGGCTTTGGGGAGGGGTGGGGGAGAGTGTGGGTGGTTTGGGAGCCTCAGCAGCTGAAGGTATGGCCACTAACAGCAAAACCATCAAAATCAGGCATGGTGCTTGAAACCAGAATGAGAAGGACGTAGGTATGTCAGAAAGCTAAGGGTCTGGAGGAGATTGCAGAGACAGGGAGGAGCCAGGCCAGTGGCAAATTTGAAAACAAGGATGAGAATTTTAATATACGATCTTATTTAACTGGGAGTCAATATGTGTCAGCCAGTACAGAGGGCGCAGGGTGATTGGTCAGCAAGACGAGTCTGGCCATGGGCTGCAAAGGTTTTGAATAAGGCAATACAAAGATGGCAGAACAGGGACAGCACAGTGGCTCAGTGGTTAGCTCTGCTGCCTCACGGCGCTAAGGACCCAGGGTTCGATTTTAGCCTGTGTGGCGTTTGCACATTCTCCCCATGTCGGTGGGTTTCCTCCGGGTGCTCCAGTTTCCTCCCACAGTCCAAAAAAGTGCAGGTCAGGTGAATTGGCCATGCCAAATTCATAGTGTTCAGGGATGTATAGGTTAGGTGCAATAGGCAGGGATAGATATTGGATAATAAAGATAGAGGAATGGGTCTGGATGGGTTACTCTTCGGAGGGTTGGTGTGGACCTGGTGAGCTGAAGGGCTGGTTTCCACACTGTAGGCATTCTATGATTCTAGGCCCGGTGGGTTAGCCATGAAAAATGTGGGTCTTCGGGAGGGGGGGAGAAGGGGAGGGGAATGCTCCTCTTCAGGGGGTGAGTATGGACTCCATGGGACAAATTGCTGCTTTCACACTGTGAGGATTCCATGACTACAAAAAGGCATCATGGAATAGTCTAGTCTTGTGAATAATGGCACAAGTGAGGGCTTCAGCAGCAGAATTATAGAATCCCTACAGTGTGGAAACAGGCCATTTGGCCCAACAAGTCCATATTGACCCTGTGATGAACGTCAAACCCAGACCCAATCGCCATAACCTTGCATTTCCTGTGGCTAATGCACCTAACCTACATATCCCTGAACACTATGGGCAATTTAATCATAGATCAAAGAATCCTTACAGTGTGGAAACAGGCCATTAAGCCAAACAAGTCCACGCTGACCCCGTGAAGAGTAACCTACTCAAGCTCATTCCCCTACCCTATTAGTCTACATTTTCCTTGACTAATGCACCTAACCTAACACTATGGGCAATGTATCATGGCCAGTTCACCCTAACCTGCACATCTTTGGACTGTGGGATGAAACCGGAGCACCCAGAGGAAACCCACGCAGACACAGGGAGAATGTGCAAACTCCACACAGACAGTCACCCGAGGCTGGAATCAGACCTGGGACCCTGGTACTGTGAGGCAGCAGTGCTAACCACTGAGCCATTGTACAGCCCTATTAGCACAGCCAATCTACCTAAGCTGTGTGGATGGATGGAGTGGGAGAATATGGCAGTGATGGAAATAGCCAGCCTCAATGATGGTGCCAACATGTGGTCATAAGTTCATCTCAAAATGTGAGAACTTTCGCTTTAGAATTGGAAGTGGTTATTTGGCAGGCAGCAAGATCCCACTGACTACAGTGAGATGCCATGTGCTAAGTGAAGAATGGGGGAGCCTTGAGGGATGTTCCCCTTCTGCAAACAGTGGAGTGGGACCTGCGCCCACACCTGGACCAACCAAGGTGGCCTTGATGTAACATATCCTCAGAGAGACAGCACTCTCAATAATGCTGCTCGCATTTAGCACTGCCTGGATCTGTCAATCTATAGTTATGTGTTTGCATCCTGAGCTGGCATTGGGAACCTATAAACACTGGCTCAAATAACTAAGGCAATCTGACATAACCCAAGACTGGGGGCAGGAGAATCGGTCTGTTGCCATTTCTTTTCCTGCTGAATGTCTTTTGAGAAATTCATGTGCAAAACCCAAGACAAACTGCGTCCCAAATTAATTAACAATGGGACTGGATAGGCAGCTAAAAAATTACATCAGTTCTCTGGTGTACAGTTTCAACAGAAACCATCAGACATATCAAATAACTTACTCTTTATTTACCCAGCAGAGTAACCTAGATACATTTCCCAAAGACAACGGTCTCTAATGTATTTTAGATCTACACTAATGCATCCGGTCTCTTCAGTTCAGTGCTGCCACAAGTAACAAGCTTTGGGTTTTGAGAGTGAGGCACCAGCCCCTCAAGCTGAGGAAATAAGGGAAGAAAATCTCTTTACAAAATTCACTGCAAATTCTACTGTGCATTTTAAATTGACGAACAAATCTATTTTCAAAAAAAGGCAGTGCGCAGCAATCTGTTGCAAATGCATTGTCATCTTGTCTGCACACTAACTCCCTCCCTAAACCTCTCGACGTTGTTCTCCTCTCTCAGAACTCTGCTAGACGTCTTCCTCTTGGTCAGCCGTTCCCGTGTCTCTGCCTTTGCCTTGGCATCACATCTTAATTGAGGCTTGCAAAAAGTCCTTTGGGATGTTTTGTGACAATAAAGGAGCCAACACAAGTGTTAGTTAGAATCACAGAAGCCGTACTGTGTGGAAGCAGGCCATTCAGCCCATCGAGTCCATACTGACTCTCCGAAGAGCATCCCACCTTAGCTGTGTATTTCCCCGCCATGGCTAACCCATCTAACCTACACATCCCTGAACACTATGGGCAATTTAGCTTGGCCAATTGACCCTAAACTGCACATCCTTAGACTATGGAGGAAACCGAGCACCCAGAAGAAACCCATACAGACACGGGGAGAATGTGCAAACTCCACACAGACAGTCGCCTGATGCTGGAATTGAACGTGGGTCCCTGATGCTGTGAGGCTGCGGGGCTAACCACTGAACCATCATATTATTTATCCCCCAGTATGTATATATAACATCGCTGACAGTAATTTCAATCCTTTGTTTAAATAATCTTTGCTTCTGAGGGCTTTGATTCTTTTCTGCGTACAATGCCAGGGATCAAAAGATCTCCATTATTATTTACTTGCAGAGTCTGTGATCTGAGGACAGATTGCAAACACACTAATCTCGTTGACTTTACTCCTTGTGTTCTTAGGACATTGCTCAAATCATCAGTACCATTCTGTTCCATACAAGAGCATCAAGCCAATGTCTCCATGGACAGAAATTTAGAAACAATTACTGATTACAGAGGATCCACAAAATGTCATTCTCTTCAACAATTTGAAATCAATATTTTAATGACAGCATTGTTTCCCAGCAATGCTTAAGTTTTCAGCACTGGATAATAAATCATTGTTATGACCTGGAGTACACCATCTGAAAGGGCAGTGGAGGCAAATTCAATAATAATTTTCAAAGGGAAATTAGATAAATAACTGAAGGGGAAATATCTGAAGGGCTAAAGGGAAAGTGGGACTACTAAGATTGCTCTTTCAATGATCTGGTTCGGACACAATGGGTCAAATGGTATCCTTCCTTGCTGCATTATTGCATTAATTTGTGAAGCCCCATACTAAAGGTCACTCTAAGAAGATCTGTTCACAAGATGGATACATCCATCCACTTACACTTCATCCCCATCACACCATCCAACAATTTGCTAAATCCCTTGCCTCAGGACCCTAATGACTTCCTGAAGAACTTTCTGATAAAGCTTTGTTGATTGCTCTCCATCTGTTTGTCTCTCTGTCACTCATGGGCAGCATGATGGCTCAGTGGTTAGAACTGCTGCCTCACAGCACCAGGGTCCTGGGTTTGATTCCTGACTGTCTGTGTGGAGTTTGTACGTTCTCCCTGTGTCTGTGTGGGTTTGCTCCGGTTTCCACATGCAATCCAACGATGTGCAGGTCAGGTAAATTGCCCAGTGTTAGTCAGGGGTAAATCTAGGGTAGGGGAATGGGTTTGGGTGGGTTTCTCTTTGGAGGGGCGGGGTGGACTTGTTGGGCCGAAGGGCCTGTTTCCACACTGTAGAGAATCTAAGCTTAGTTTGGAGCATTGCAAATAGTTTTTGTTCCTTACTTGAGGAGGGATGTTGTTGCATTGGAGGCATTTCAGAGGAGCTCACTGACTGATTCCAGAGGTACAGGGTTTGAAGAGAAATTGAGCAGTTTAAGCCGATTGTCTCTGGTGTTTAGAAGAACAAGAGGTGATCTAATTGAGGTATATAAAGTGCTAAAGGGAATTGACAAAGTGGACGTAGAAAATATGTTTCCTTATTTGGGGCAATATAGAATGAAAGGTCATAGTTTTAGGACAAGGGATAACAGAGATGTGCAGAAATTGATTTTCTCATAGGTTCGTGAATCTGTGGAATTCGCTCCCCAGGGACATTGAGTAAGGAGATAGATAAGACTTTTAATCAGTAACGAGTTTAAAAGTTATGGACAGTAGTTGGAAAGTGGAGTTAAGGCTGAGATAACATCAGCCCTGATCATATCAAATGGAGGAACAGGCCCAATGGGCTGAACGGCCTAATTTTGCTCCTGGTTCTTCTGTCCTTCATGTTATGCACATTACCACAATGTTTACACACCCATCAGAAAAATCAAACAGTACTTTCTCTCTCCACAGATGCTGCCAGACCTGCTGATTCTCTCCAGCATTTCCTGCTTTTATTGCAGATTTCCAGCTTCCAATGGAGTTCATTTTTATGGGACAGGAATGTAATTGCTGTTGGGTCATTGAAGACCTGACACCAATCAGAATTCAATAGGTAGAACTGCCTTGTCTCACATAATAATCTCTATAATTCTGTGATCCAAAAACCAGTATTAAACATAAAGTCATAAACACAGGGCAAAAGTTTTCCCTATCCTGTCTGTTATTGCTGGAATGGGGATGGATAATTAACACAGAAGTCAGTAAGTGCTACTTATAAAGACATTTTATCTGTCTTGTTAAGCAAGCAGGAAATAAATACGCAGAGCTAAAAAGAAAACATATGTCCGTAGTGTAACAATGGCTATCAGCAGCAACATGCTCCCAGTACCACGCAAGAACAGACATTATGGAGACAGTGTGCCGAATGCATAATTATAGGTCTGTTCAAAGTCTGAAGAGTATTTCTTGTAATATAAACAGACATTAGCATTTAGAGGCAGTTTAAGCTGTCTCCTGTTCATGTTCTGCATTCCAGTGTTTCACCCTTTTCAAAGTTATATATACAAAATGAAACATGGCCTGTACTGAGAATGGTTTTTGATATACCGTGCCCCTGGGCAAAAGAAAGACAAGCTAGCCAGGGTCCCTTACTCCGGTCTTTGTCTTAACAAGCTCCCTGTCTGGACTGTAGGGTCCTGCTGAAACTCACCCGTGGTGTTTGTCAGGAGAGGCGAGGAGATTTGGTGGTGGGGGTGGTGTAAGGTGTGTGTGTGTGTGTGTGTCTGTGCCTGTGTGTGTGCGGGCACGCCTGTGTCTGATCTGGGCAGTGACGCAGGGTTGGACAGGGAGGGTTAATAGTAATTCCTTTTGGAGTGCTTTTGCCAATATTCCGATGGCCTTCCTGGTGACAATTTGGGATGGGAGATGGAGAGCTGGGTGGGTAGTAAGTGGACCCCAAAGGACCATGTAGCACTGCTGACACTTCCAATCTGGCCAGTTCCTCTCACAAAGCTCTAGCTCTTCTGCTGTAAGGTTTTCACCCCCCACCCCACCAAAATGCCAGTGTTAGTAGCTCCTTATCCTGAACTTCCTCCTTCTAACAGCAGTAGGTGCTAGTGTCCTTAGCGACCAACACCTTTGAGGTGTTCATGATCAACATTACAGCTTTCAGTTGGACTTTGATTGAACTGGCAGCACAGAAATAAGCCATTCGGCCCAACTAGCCCATGTAGGCCAGGGTCAATTCTAGTGCAATGTTACCACCCCGAACTGTGAGCCAGCAGGCCAGTATTCAAATCCCCACGCTTCAAACGTCATAGAAACATAGAGATATACAACAAGGAAACAGACCCTTCATTCTAACTCGTCCATGCCAACCAGATATCCTAAATTAATCTAGTCCCATTTTCCAGCACCCGGCCCATATCCCTCTAAACCCTTCCTATTCATAAACCCATCCAGATGCCTCTTAAATGTTGCAATTGTATTAAACTCCACTACTTCCTCTGGCAGCTCATTCCATACATGTACCACACCCTGCATGAAAACGTTGTCCCTTTAGGTCCTTTTAAAATGTTTTCCTCTAACCCTAAACCTATGCCCTCTAGTTCTGGGCTCCCCCAGAACTGAGTGAAAAGACTGTGTCTACGTACCCTATCTATGCCCCTCATGATTTTATAAACTTTGATAAGGTCACCCCTCAGCCTCTGACACTCCAGAGAAAACAGACCCAGCCTGTTCAGCCTCTCCCGATAGCTCAAATCCTCCAACCCTGGCAACATCCTTGTAAATCTCTTCTGAGCCCTTTCAAGTTTCACACCATCCTTACAATAGGAGGGAGACCAGAATTTCATGCAATGTTCCAAAAGTGGCCTAACCAATGTCCTGTACAGCCGCAACATGACCTGCCTGTGTAATAAATCTCAATAATTTGGAGAGTGGGACTAGGGCATTAAGCTCAATTATCATATTTAATGGTGGAGTGGGGTTAAACCTCTTTCTGTAGCATTTATAATCCATACAAACCTCTTCTTTTACTTTTTGGATTTAACCCCCTTCAGTAGATTGCTGAAATGTTGTCAGGATTCTCTCATCGAGCACAGTTGAACCTAAAGGGATTAGGGAATGTTAGGGGACCTTTCTGTTCCTTCTGACCCCCGTACAGTTACAAACTGAGAGGAACCCTGTATCAGTGGAGACACTGAGGACGATCATGGATGGGTCTGGTCCACCCTTGCATTGGTGAATCCCGCAGGCAACCTTGTTAGATCACCACGGTGCTCGCGAGAATGGGTTTTGTCCATTTACCTGTGATCTGATCCACGTTCTCCTCAGTCACATGGTCTTTCTGGTGCACCCATTCCCCGTTACACTTGAAGTAGATCTGGGTGGCTGGTGTAGCGGTGCAGGCCATGACAACTGGCTTGTTCTTGACGATATAGGCATCATCTGGCTCCACTTGGAATCGTGGAAGTGGCTCTGTTGGTGAAGACGGGAAACTCTCGGGAAGCAGATCGCTGTATTCGGATCCTACGGGTGATAAGGAACAGCACAGAGATTACTGAAGAGTATTTAAGAAAGGTTTAACTGCGTGGCATTTAATATACAGCACAGGAGATTAGTCACACAGGAACCAAAGGCTGTCCATTATCCTGAGATAATGACACTAGTTATAGAGAACTCCAGCACTTAATCAATCAAGCCTGGTGTCATAACAAGTGTGCAGTGCATTTTCTGCAGCCTAATGTGTTTACAGTGTCTTTCAGGACAGATAATAAGGAATTGTTTAGTTTAGCAATGTGCCAACTCAGACCAGCTGCCCTCAATATTTACAGTCACCCATTCCTCTCCGTGGTTGATACAGGGCTTGTCAGTGTGTTTAACATTGGATCTTTCTGCACCTTGGTGAGAGCTAGGCTCTCAGCGTCCACTTCACAAAGAGCTCCTAGTTCAGGCTTTCAGCTCAGTCTCACGTTTCTTCTTCCTCCTTTCCCTCTGAGTTATACATTGTCTATTCACCTGTACCCCATGAGGAGAGGCGGTGTCCTTACCCATGAATACGCACTCTCTTGTTAACAATGCTGCTAATCTTTCAACAACAGCTCAGTATAAAGAAAATGAGGGCTCTATCATTCTATTAGACAGGATTGTGTAAGTACAAGGACTGAGGAGGATCAGATGAATCACAAATCTCTCTCTCCTCAGATGCTCTCTCCTCTGCCCAGTCATTGTAACTTGCCCCTGCCTCTTGGCTAGGTTCTTTATGCCTGTACTATTTAAACTGAGCACCTATCCATCAACACGCTCGAAGGGCTGGATGGCCTATTCCTGCTTCCTTTGTTTCTACAGAAGGCGAACATTACGGTGATTATAATGACTCAGTACAGCTTTGTAACATATATGACTAAATTGGAGCTTTCTGCACTATCTCATTTACAATGCGGTTCAAAAATAGAAAGTACAGAACATTTTTTGTCAGCCAGCTGGTTTATTCATCAAATGCATCTCCAACTCTCTGTTATAATAGTTAACTACTAAAATAGTTAAAATCGAGTCTGATTCACCATACAGTTAGCTGCTGAGTAATCAGGTCAATGGATTGGCAACAGACTTGGGACTTGGGTCTCTCAGTTGGGTCAGCATTTCTTGCTCATCCCCAGCTGTCCTGGAGAAGGTGTGGGTGAGCTGGTATCATGTTCACCCAGAAACCACATGATGGAGAAAGAAATGGATTTGAAAGCCTGGGCTAGTACAGTGTTTACTGGATGACAGAGCATTGTGGGACTGAAGTATAACTAGGAAGTGAAAGATAGGCAGCCAATACAAGCAGGACAGTATTACAGCTGGTCCAAGGTGGGGGTCAACATCCATCAAGATTGAAAGACCAATGAGAGACAGAAATTGCAGAGCATGCTCTGTTTGTTACCATGAAAGCTAGAAGCAATGTTGACTTAGATAAACATAACTTATGTAAATATAACAAAGAAAAAAACAGAAATTGCTGGAAAAGCTCAGCAAGTCTGGGAGTATTTGTGAAGAGAAATCAGAGTTCACTTTTCAGGTCCAGTGACCCTTCCTCAGAACTGGTCCCTTCCTCTGATTTCTCTCCACAGATGCTACCAGACCTGCTGAGCTTTTCCAGCAATTTCTGCTTTCGCTTCGAAATTACAGCATCCGTAGTTTTTTTGGGTTTTTGCATAAATATACATTGTGAGGATGGCAGTGTGAGAAAGAGCAGAAGATCTGGTAACATCAAGAGAGGGCCAGTGACTGGATAGTAATAAGACTTGGAAGCTGAGATGTATGTGGAAGGTGTGTAAGAAAAGAAGCAGCAACGATTGTGGGACAACTAAGGAAAGTAACTGCAAAGAGAGCAAAATGATTAGATTAGATTACTTACAGATTAGATTACTTACAGTGTGGAAACAGGCCCTTCGGCCCAACAAGTCCACACCGACCCGCCGAAGCGCAACCCACCCATACCCCTACATATACCCCTTACCTAACACTAGGTGCAATTTAGCATGGCCAATTCACCTGACCCGCACATCTTTGGACTGTGGGAGGAAACCGGAGCACCCGGAGTAAACCCACGCAGACACGGGGAGAATGTGCAAATTCCACACAGTCAGTCACCTGAGGCGGGAATTGAACCCAGGTCCCTGGCGCTGTGAGGCAGCAGTGCTAACCACTGTGCCACCGTGCCGCCTCATGTGCCGCCACCGTGATGTGGTCATCTGTTCTATAAAGAGAGGGAGAATGCAATGAAATGCGTGACACAGCTGGGATTGCCAGGAAGAAAGAGGAGAGGAGTGCCTCAGACCAGACAGAAAGATGCAGCGGCGAGAGTTTTAAATGTAGTGGGATTGGAAGAGGAATGGCTGACTGACAGGAGGGGATGGGGAAGGACTTCAACCAACACTGCTGGACACCCCACGTGAAATGGAAGAGAAAGAAGAAGAAGGTGGAAGAGGATGAGCTGGAAACCAGTTATTGCTGTTGGGGGGGGGTTAATGGCTGACCTCCAGCTTCCCTGAAGGGCAGATTGAAACCTGCTGGAGCACAAATAAGACACTAAACCCCAAAACGAGATGCAAGCAATGAAAATCAGAAGGCTATTTGCTAACCAAGAGAAAGTGAAGAAAGCATTTTTTGCTATGCCGCCCAGCAACAGCCTGTGGAAAGGTAACTCCAGGTGAGCAGTGATTTTTCATGAGGCGATTTAATGAAGCAGCAGCCTATGAAATATTAATCTGTCATCTCCTCAAACACACAATTCCTCACTGAGTCCTCGAAAAAAATCAGCCATGATCTTAATGAACGGCGGAGCAGGCTCGATGGGCTGGATGGGCTGGATGGCCTACTCTTGCTCCTAGTTCTTATGTTCTTTAGAGTTTGTCTCATTGGAAGAGTTTGCATGGTGTCTTATATTGTTAAAACCACCAAAACATCTTCATTCCTGGCTACTTGATATTTGAAATCCAATGTTAAATCCACCTCTCTGACCAAACTTTCATCTCTCCTTCTTGAGTGTCTCCTTCTTGAGCTGACATCTTAATGTTTATTCTTGATGAAGCCTTTGGAAAGCACTGTGAGATGCTCCCACACAAATAAATGCAAGCTGCAATCATTCGGTGAAACACAGAGTTCAAATCTCAAAAGCAATCTTTGCGAAGTGTTTCAGTCGAGAGATGGATATCGATTATCATTATTTTGTTTCAGCCTTACACACACTTTTGTCACGATCATTCAATCATCTGTAAATGCTAACATCACATTCACATCAAACATAATTATTCAGGATGTGAATCCTTATGGAATACCTCAATTTGCATAGCATGGCATTGCAGTGTTTTCACTGACAGAGTTTATTCTCCAATGTGAAGTGATATGTTCTGACTTTTAAAGTTGCCATAGACTTACCAAGACACAGGGCTGCTTTCATTAGAGAGATGATGTGAAGGTGCTAGTGTTGTGCTGGAATGGACCAAGTTAAAAAAAAATCACACACCACCAGGTTATATATGGTCCCCTAGCTTTCAGAGCGCTGCTCCTTCATCAGTGCTTCCAAATAAACCTGTTGGATTATAACCTGGTGTTGTGTGATTTTTAATTTCATTCGAGAGAGAGAGAGAAAACTGTTGATGGTTAAATCTGAGGGTCACCACGCCACAGGCGAGAGGAGAAGTTGAGAAGGAGAGTCCTTCATCATAACCTCAGCCAGTGCGGGGACTGAACCCACGCTGTTGAAGCCACTCTGAATCATGAAGAAGCTGTCCAGTCAGTTATTTTAAGGTTGGATACACTTGTCATGATATCACTGTGTGAATGGATAACTCACAAATGTAAAATTCCTGTTGGAGGAACTCAGCAGGTCAGGCATCATTTGTGCAAAGAGGAACAAAAGTCAACATTTCAAATCTGATGAACGCTTGAAACATTAACTCTGCTTCTACCTCCAGAGATACTGCCAGACCTGGTGAGTTTCTCCTGCACTTTCCATTTTTATTTCTATTCCCTGCATTGGCACTATTTTTTTTTTAATCAAATTCCTTTCTCCTGCTGTTTTAAGACAAGCACTGATAAAGTTACCACTAGACTGATTCCTTTGAATGTCAGGAGACAGCAGGTTAGCTGGGCCCTGGATTCACTGGAGATTAGAAGATCGAAAGGGAATCTCTTGAAATTTGCAGAGCTTTGACAGGGAAGGACTGACTGGATGTTTCCTTGCACTGCAGGGGCTCAGATCAAACAGTTGAAGTCTCAGGACACTGGGCAGGCCTGTTCGGTGGTGAACCTGTGCAATTCTCTTCTATTTAAATCTGCGGAGGCCAAATCACTGAATATATTTAGAAAGAAATAGATAGATTTCTAGACAGTGAAGATATTTAGGAAAATAGAATTTAGAACATAGAAAAATACAGCGCAATACAGGCCATTTGGCACTCGATGTTGCGCCGATCCAAGCCCACCTAACCTGCACTAGCCCACTATCCTCCATATGTCTATCCAATGCCCGTTTAAGTGCCCATTAAGAGGGAGAGTCCACCACTGTTACTGGCAGGGCATTCCATTAAACTCATGACTCGCTGAGTAAAGAATCTACCCCTAACATCTGTCCTATACCTATCACCCCTTAATTTAAAGCTATGCCCCCTCGTAATAGTTGACTCTGAGATACCCAGAGTGAGGAAAGAGATGTTTATGAAATTCACTCAACAGTGCACTGATATCACCGCTTTCAATCTTGGGGTGGTTCTAACCACCGCACAACTAATGAAGGGCTTTCAAAACATTATAATCATTATATCGTCAACTACATAGAGTCATAGTACAGCATGGAAACAGACCCTTAGGTCCAACCTGTCCATGCTGACCAGGTATCCCAACCCAATCTAGTCCTTCCTGCCAGCATCCAGCCCATATCCCTCCAAACTCTTCCTATTCATATACCCATCCAGGTTCCACTTAAATGTTGCAATTATATCATCCTCCACCACTTCCTCTGGCAGCTCATTTCATACACGTATCACCCTCTGTGTGAAAAAGTTGCCCCTAAGGTCTCTTTTATATCTTTCCCCTCTCACCCTAAACCTATGCCCTCTAGTTCTGGACTCCCCGATGCCATGTATTGTCTATTTATCCAATCCATGCCCCTCATAATTTTGGAAACCTCATGGTGGCTTTTTAACTCATTACGGGTTCATGAACAGGCCGAGACCATTCCGGTGAGGAGAGTCTGGGATTGAGGATCAGCCATTGGTCTTAGTGAATGGCTCGATGGACTAAATGGCCTACTCCTGCTCCTAGTTTTTATGCTTAAATGCTGTACACCTGCATAAAGATATTGTCCAACACCGACAGCAGTTGTCAGTTTATGTTACAATATGGCCCTGCGTGCATCATTGTCTCTGGAACAATGTCCAGCTGGACAATGAATTGGAACCTTTTGTGTTCCCTAAATTAAGCCAGTGGAGTGTTAGAAATAGGTCATGTATTGTGCTAACAGGAACAGTAACACAGTATTCTGTCTACTTTCTGAAGTAATTAATCTACTGAGTGATGTTTGGAAAGTTAGCTGCTCACTACAACATGCTCATCACACTTCATCAATGAGAGAATCATTCAATTGTCTGGTCTGATTGGCAGATGTATGTCAGCCAGTGTGGAAGGGGTTAACCCCACTGCTCATCTCTGCAATCACATCATTGATAGACTTTCAAAGGTTAAGTTACCATAATCCCTCTCTCTCTCTCTCTCTCTCTCTCTCTCGAGAGAGAGAGAGAGAGAGAGAGAGGGACTGATGGTGGTTTAACCTGAGGGTCACTATGCCCCAGGCAAGAGGCAAGTTTGAGAATAAGGAACCTTCTTGGTTAGTCTCAGTCAGCACAGGAATCCACCGCCCCCCCCATTGTTAGCAATGGCAGATGGGGAGGTGCTGGCTTAGCAGTATTATCACTGGACTGTTAATCTAGAGATCCAGATAATGGTTTGGGGATCTTGGTTAGAATCCCACTGTGGCAGATGGTGGAATTCGAATTCATTTTAAAAAAGCTGGAATTAAGAATCCAGTGATGACTATGAATTGATTGTTGGAAAAACCCATTTGGTTCACTAATGCCCTTGAGGGAAGAAGCTGCTATCCTTATCTGGTCTGACCTATAGGTGGGTCCAGACCCACAGCAATGTGATTGACTCTCACCTGCCCTCTAGGTGATTAAGGATGGGCAATAAATGCTGACCGAGTCAGTGACGTCCTCATCCCATGGGTGAATAAAAAGTATCACTCTACATTGCCAATCGAGCTAAGTGCCTCACAAGCAAGTCTTCACCTGCAGGTCAGAGGGCCAGGCAATGGCCCCAGTTTAATATCCACACCCACACACAATGTGACGTTCCTTCAGTAATCCATAGAGACTACCAACTGAGTCTTAGCAGCATTGTGGAGGGGAGGGTTAGACCACCTGGCTTCATGGTGGCTGGCCAATGCATGCTTTAGGAAACCTACTCTGAATACCTCTTTTGTTGTTTAAATGGATGCACTGTGCTTTTTCAGGGAAACACGCCCTGCTTGACCCACACGTGAAGGCAAAGATTTTAAAATAAAACACACGAATCGCTGCAATTTTCCACCGTAGCCAGATGTCTTGGCCATTGGTGAGGAGCTGTCATTCCTACCACATGAAATGCTTGGCTGTACCAGGGTGAACTGGAGTTAATACGCAGGTCAAATTGACCTGTGGAAAAAAATAGCATCGCTGGAAACCTGGACTGGTTGATTTTTCCATGCAGTCAGGTCCAATTAGAAACAGACCCCTTATAATTTCCTTTGAGAACATGAAGAATATTGGATAATTTTGTGCAATATTTTATGTTATTTTTGCACTTGGTAAAGGAGTGTTTGAGCTGACCCAGGTCTCTCCACCACTGACTGTCTCTGGAACAGGCAATGGTGACAGCATATCGAAGGCCTCCCAAAATCAATCTGACTCCTGAGCGATGCTACAGAACCTGGCCATCGCCAGCGTGGGGCTCTGCTCGATTTCAGTGCACTTGATCTCTCCGATGACACCTCATGCTGAGCCTCCTTTCTGCCCTGTGTTTCGGGTGTGAATGATCCTTTGGACTTATTTCCCAGAAGAGTTGGAAGGCTTCCCCCCCACTCCCCACACCCCCAGCCCTGTGTCCTGACATATACTTATCACCACAATAACATCATTACGCAAAAGAAATCATTATCACGTCGGTGTTTGTGGGATCTTGCTGTTTGCAAAATGGCTGCCGGCTCTCTAACATTACCACACATCACAAAGGGTACTCTATCACCTTCACTGTGTTTTCAGCTGGTGAAAGATGCAATAGAAGGATAAATTGTCCTTTTTCCCCTTCCCTTTTTACACAAACATGTGTTTTTAAATTGGAAGTTTGAAATCGTGTCAAGTTGTCCTGAGATTTCTGGATTTCTTCAGCATTTCTGCACTGCATTGGTCTGCTGTGCCCAACCGAAAACATATTGCCTGCAATTTGAGCAGGTCTGCCTCTGGCTACCTGACAAAGCCTTTCAGGGGATCGAATGCCAGTGGGAGGAAGGAGTGCATCAATATTGATAGGGTGGAAGAGAGAGAGATTGTCCATTTACACATGGAAACATCACAAAATGCAATTACTTTACATATTAAGCAGATGCTCCACTTGCATCTGCTTCACACCAGTTTTAATGCTACACACAAAGGTGTGTGCTGAGAGGAACAAGCGTTCCTTGTATCCCTGCAAACACGATGGCAGGAATGTATCGGGTCAAACTGTAAGTGCAAAAAAGGCACCATTTATTATCCAGGAGAACGGCCTCATTAATAAACCCACATTACGGTTTCCAAATTGTAAATCATGAATCACACAACTTTGCCCGGCTCCCCCCCACCAACCCACCGCCACGCTAAAAGTGACAAAGCAGACGGTGTACAGTAGTGGAGAAACACCACACTGTCATTGGAGGGAGTTCAGATGTGAGATGTGTGGTTCGTTTGATAGGACACACTTCCCACAAGTATTTGCTTTTGGGTGGTCTGCAGAATGCTGCTGATCTCACATGATGAAAGACCCAACGAGGCAGAGTTCGGAGGAAGTATCATTAAAGCAAACCCTCAGAAAGGAAGATTCCACAAAGGCACCTTGCACATACAGACAGATGTCTCGGCAACGCCGTCTCACATTCAGTGGCTGTGGGAATACGCACACTGCATGTACAACAGGAATAGGCCATTCGGCCCAACCATTCCATATGTTCATTCTCCAGTTACCTCTTCATCCCATTCCATACCCGATCCTACAACTCCTTTCTGCATGTTTTTCCAGCTACCCTTTCATGGATCAAGGCCATTTGCCTCAAATGCATCCAGTCACTTCCATGTTCTCACTAAGCTAATTAGATTAGATTAGATTAGTTACAGTGTGGAAACAGGCCCTTCGGCCCAACAAGTCCACACCGACCCGCCGAAGCGCAACCCACCCAGACCCATTCCCCTACATTTACCCCTTCACCTAACACTACGGGCTATTTAGCATGGCCAATTCATCTAACCTGCACATTTTTGGACTGTGGGAGGAAACTGGAGCACCCGGAGAAAACCCACGCAGACACAGGGAGAATGTGCAAACTCCACACAGTCATTCACCTGAGGTGGGAATTGAACCTTGGTCTCTGGCGCTATGAGGCAGTAGCGCTAACCACTGTGCCACCGTGGTGAAAGAAGTTTTTTCTGAAGACTCTATCAGATTTATTAGTGGCTATCTTATCCTTAAAGTTCCTAGTTCTCCAGCTATATAGCCTAAGTACCAATGAGGCAGAGTAAGTGGCAGACGTACCCCTTGGTAGAGAGATCAGTGACCATGTGGGATAGGTTTAAGGTAAGGGGCACAAGGGTTCAAGGGGATGTGAGAAATGCTTTCTCACCCAGAGAGTGGGAGTCTGGAACTCAGCGCATGAAAGGGTGGGAGAGGCAGAAACTCTCAGCACATTGAAGGAGTATTGAGGTGTGCCCTTGTAATACCAAGACACGCAAGGTTATGGGCCAACTTCTGGAAAGTGGGATTAGAACAGTTCGGGGGTTGTTTTTGACCAGCTGACTGGCCGAAGGGTCTTTTTCTATGTTGTACATCTCTGTGACTCTTTATAAATAATTCCCTGTCTCTAATGGGAAGAGATACTGATGGCTGTTAATTCCTGACTCGCTTCGTCACAGTCTCCCCAGTGACTGGAAAGTGGCGTTGTGGCTTAATGGTTAGTACTGATGCCTCAGCACACCCGGGTTCAATTCTCAGCCTCAGGTGATCACCTGCATGGAATTTGCATATTCTCACGTGTCTGTGCAGGTTAGGTGAATTGCCCCTAGTGCTCAGGGATGTGTATATTAGGAGCAAGCATAGGGTAGGGGAATGGGTCTGGGTGGGTTACTGTTTGGATTTGTTGGGCTGAAAGGCCTGTTTCCACACTGTAAGGATTCAATATTAAACAAAGTGGAAGCATCATCTCCACGCACACCCTACAAACCTATTGCATATTCTTGTTCACCTCTGTTCGACCATCCTTTCTCTTAGAAGCAACAGCACCAGCCCATTCTGCCTTCCCCAATATTTATAACTTCACAGTATGGGATCTGTCCTACAAATCCTGATGTTTGTGTGCTCTTTTTACAATAAAGTTAAAATCATAGTCCTGCCAGACCATAGGGGCTGCTCTCTCATTATAGAGAGACAACTGGTGGTGGTTTAATCTGAGGGTCACCACAGCCTCAGGTGAGGGGAGAGGTTGAGAAGGAGACTCCTTCATGATGACCTCAGCTGGGAATCGAACCCACGGTATTGGTGTCAAAACCACAGCAGCACCTCCCCAGGTAATGTACCTACTGACCTCAGTGATAAAAACTAAGATGGAGTTGGATAGGAAATGATTGACTTGTCCACCCAACCACACAGCCTCATGCATCATAATATCGGCGTTGCTCACCCTCGACATTATATAATCCTCTGGGAGAGATGCAAAATGAGCTGCAAACCCACGCAGGGCCATTAGGCGAGGAATCAAAAACTTGCAAGATCCTTCTTTTGCTCCTTAGGCAATCCAGAGTAGGCCATCCTGGTCAGTCTGATCCAGCTTCTTATAAACTATGAACTATTGCATATGTAAAGTTTTTGCAGCATTCCTGATGCTCTGTAGGAACATTGACTGTGTTTGTCTAGATTCTCTTTGGATCTTCAAACAATGTTAAAGTCTTGCGTTTTTTTTCATTTTAGTTATCTCCGGTGGTAAATAATACTGGAGGTAGATATGCAGAAACAGGACTTGGTGGCTGTGATTGGGAGCACTCTTGATCATCATTCATTCATGGGCTGTGGGCATCACTGGCTGGGTCAGTATTTATTGCTGGTCATTTAGTTTGGAATTACCCACAGGGCTGTGGATTTGGAGTCACATACAGACCCATCAGATTACCTTCCTTAAAGAGCATTAGAGAATCAGATGGGTTTTTGCAACAATGGTTACATGCTCACCATTAGACTGCTCATTTTATAATTCCAGCTGTTTAAATGGATTCAGTTTTCACCATTAATCGGAATGGTCTCGGAACTCATGCCTTGAGCACTTTAGTCTGCATTACCCGTCCAGTGCTACATAACCAGCACCTACCCCTACAACAATCTGAAATAATTAATACATTCCAAGATACATTCTCTCAGTAAACTGAGAGGCATTCTGGTCAGAAACAATAATAGAAATTGCTAGAAAAGCTCGGTAAATCTGGAAGCCTCTATGGAGAGAGTTCAGAGTTCTGGGTCCAGTGATCCTTCCTAAGATGTTGCAGTTAATTTTGTAGTCTGCACTATAATTTCAAAAAAGGGTGTGCTTTCGGTGTGACTTGTTACCCTGGCTTGATCACAGGAAGTCAATGAGATGTCAGTTCCCTTGTCAAATGGATTAAAGCTCAGCAAATGGGGAGAAAAGAAATCAATCTTTCAGTTTATTTAAAGACGGGAAAATTTCTCCTCACAGACTTGGCAACATCAACTGTTCATGACACCTGACACAGCCCAGAAAGATAAAAGCCTTTTCGTTAATGTGCACCAGCAATATCCTCTCCTCAATTCAACTACCAACACTTGCTGTTCGAGAGATGGGAAGGAAAGTACTTGCATTTCAATAGCACCCCAGGATGACCCAACATGTATCACAAGTAACTAAATACTGTAGAAAAGAAACATCTAATTTGAAAAGCGACCAGATCACCTGTTTGCTGTCAGTGTTGGTTGAAGGATGAATATTAGTTCAGTTTCTTTGTAATCAGTCTGTAGGATCCTTTATATCCATCCGAAAAGGTCAAGTCATGCAGTGTCCCAAAGTTCCTCTGATACCACAGTATCAGCTCAACATAGAATCCCTACCGCAGAAGCAGGACATTTGGCCCATCAGGTCAACACCAATCTTCTGAAGAGCAGCCCACCAAGACCCACCCTATCCCTGTAACTCCACATTTCCCATGTCTAACTCACCTAGCCTGCACATCCCTGAATACTAGGGGCAGATTAGCATGACCAGTCCACCCAGACTGCTCATCTTTGGAGAATACCAAAAGACAGTCACCCAAGGCTAGAATCGAACCCAGGTCCCTGAAGCTGTGTGAGGCAGTAGTGCTGATCATTGAGCCACTCTGACATGCTTTGTCTGAATGTTAGCCTGGATCAAACTCACAACTGTCTGATTCAGAGATGAAAGCATTATCCAGTTGCTAAAGTTACAACCATCCCACTCTCCCATCAGAGAGAGTTGACAGGTGGCGATTTAAACCAGGGGTCACTATCCCTGAGGTGAGACCAAGTGGCTGAGAAAGAAATTCTTTCTCAGTAACCTCAGCCAGTGCAGAATTTGAATGCATATCGTTAGTGTGACTCTGCATTAATGAACCAGCTGTCCTGCCAACTAAACTAACTGACCCCCTTTAACGAGGCCACAGCTGGTGGAATGGGTCAGTGGTGTGAGGTGGGGGTCAGACATGACAAACCTCTCTCATTCTTGCTGTTGAAGATTCAACAGAGCACTCAGTGCCCTGACTTCATCCATCTCAAAACGATGGAAAGCTGACTGGAGAAATTCTTCCAACGACAGTTTCTGACACAGCCACTCTAAGGAAACTGGACCAATGGCAGACCGGCAGAACCCCCCAACCTGGGGTTAAGGGGCCAAAGTCAATAACATTTATTACTTGCTGACATATTCGGACATAACCTCCTTCTGCTTTCACATTTCCATTTTGACAATAATCCATCAACAATGACAACAATCTCCTTATGGAGGACATTTTTTCACGTCCTGCCATGTTCAATTGTCAAAAGCTACAATTCCCCTCCAGCTTCCCAACAGTTTACGCTTCCACTTTGATCAGCTTCCTTTATCTGTCGAGTTTCTCAGTAATGGTTTCAGAACAAATCTCCGCACATCTCAGCTGGAAGCTGATTCCAATTGACCCGCGTGGACAGAACCAATTCACACGGGTTAACTGTAATCTTTCCTGACTATGATACAATCAAGGCTCTTTATAGGTCAATGTTAGAATCAATTCAAATCCATCAGAGTCTGAACATGGGGAAAGGGATTTACACTGCAGTTCTGAAAAGTGTTTTACTGCTTCAGGCACCCTGAGTCAATGTGTCTGACTTCATCTGGCATGTCATGGAATGACTTATATTGGTTCTTCAGCACGGGGACAGACCATTCAGCCCAACTGCTTCATGCCTGGACATGTGATTCATACAAACCTCTTCCCACTCATCTTCAACTCACCTTACAGATATAGCCTTCCATGCCCTATCCCTCCTCTGATGGGCTACTTTCCCTTCAAGGTAAAAATAATGACTGCAGATGCTGGAAACCAGAATCTACTTTCCCTTAAATGTCAAATTTTAGATTAGATTCCCTACAGTGTGGAAACAGGCCCTTCGGCCCAACGAGTCCACACCGACCCTCCGAAGAGTAACCCACCCAGACCCATTTCCCTCTGACTAATGCACCTAACGCTATGGACAATTTAACACGGCCAATTCACCCGAACCTGAACCTGCACATCTTTGTGACTGTGGGAGGAAACCGGAGCACGTGGAAGAAACCCACGCAAACACGGGGAGAATGTGCAAACACCACACAGATCGAGGCTGGAATCAAACCCAGGTCCCTGGCACTGTGAGGCAGCAGTGCTAACCACTGAGCCATCATGCCGCATTCAACAGTCTATCCACTCTCTGAGGGAAGAGGTTTCTTCAGTCCCAACTCAACTTGCAGGGAATAGTGAAAAGAGAAATATCCCCTTTTGGACCACGTCTGTACCCAAGCCCTGTTGATGGTGCCTTGAAGAGGTGGAAAAGGTGGTTTGCTGTCATACCAGGTATTTTTTTAAATCAACCCGTTTCAGAGATGTTATTACACACCTCTGGAGCAGGCCAGAAACCTTCACAAAATTTGGATAAGCATTTGAAATATCATATCATTCCAGAATGTGGGACAAATGCAAGAAATTGGGATCAGCGCACCTTTAGTGGTAGATTTGTTGGTGGGGACTCAATGGGCTGACTCTAGATGGGGCTTGAACCCAGGATGCCTGGCTCAGAGGTAGGGATACTACCACAAGAGCCCTGTATATGTTTAGAGTAGGTGAAGGGAGTGACCTAGTGGTAATATCACAAGATTAACCAGCCAGAACCCTCATTCTGGGAATGTGGATTAAAATCCCATTAGGTGGAAATTTGAATTCAGCTGAAATCTGGCCCAGTGATATTCAGTTGAAAAGAAATAATGAAAGCTCTTTAGGGAAGGAAATCTGCCACTCAGACAAGGTCTGGCCTATTAATAATTTCAGACCCACAACAATGTGGTTGATTCCTAGTTGCCCTGTGTGCAATTAAGGACAGGCTCCAAATGCTGGCTTAGTCAATGACACCCACATCCCAAATGGTTAGCTACTGCTATCTCACAACCCAGGGATTCAGGTTCGATTCCAGCCTCGGACGACTGTCTGTGTGGCGTTTGCACATTTTTCCCGTGGCTGCACTGGTTTCCTCCGGGTGCTCCAGTTTTCTCTCACAGTTCAAAGATGTGCAGGTTAGGGTGGATTGGCCGTGCTCAATTGCCCCATAGTGTCCAGGGGTGTGCAGGCTTGGTGGATTAGCTAGGGGAAATGCAGGGTTATGGAAAAGGGGATGTGTCTGGGTTGGATGTGTCGGAGGGTTGGTGCGGAGTTGATGGGCTGAATGGCCTGCTTCCGCACGGTAGGATTCTGTGTTTCTAAGAGTGAATAAAACGTGCCTGTACATTGGCAGCTCTTAGAGCCTTTCAATCCATTTTACTGTCACAGCAGCAGCCCCATTACCACCACTACAAAGGGGAAGTGAAATATCTGGTCGTAATTACTCTAATATACAGGCCATGACCTGAAGGTAAACAAATAAAACTGAGTGAGTGAATGTTAGATGAGTTGTTCACAGTTGTTTATGTTGCTGTGTTTAACTGCAGTAGGAGGGGAATGGAGAAAAGATGACTTAAGTTTACGGAGTTTAAATTTAAGCAAATACGATGCCTCATTTTCCAAGAGGTTCTGACCGAATGCAGATGTTTGAAGTGATGGAAACCATCACTGCATTTCCCAACTAGTCTGTGAAGCTGAAAATGCGTGAAGGGCTGACAATGTCTGGCCAGGCTGCCTGATATTCTCTCCTCTCATTTGGATTTCAAAAAAGCGAAAAAAAAAACACAAAAGCAAGTCCTTGAACTCCTGCGCTATTGCGACAGCAATAAGACGGGCACTGTGGGATCGGACTGTGCACGAGTAAAATAAGAAATAGCTGTCAGCTTAAATCGCTAATCTCTGTCATGTCCTCACAGCGGAAAAGGTCACGCAACAAAAAAAAATGGCACCGCCCCATAAAAGTGAGATTGCACCAATTGAAGGAAATGTGCCAGGTCAGGGGATGGGGGTGGGAGGGGGTGGGGTGAGGGGTTCTGCAGAATGGCTGTGCACCCTCCCAAACATTCCATTCCACGGATGCTCCAGAAAGCAGGCCCGTTATTGCTCATGGGAATGTAACAAGAGAGGAGAAGATACAGGAACGTGACTTCTGAAATGTTAACAGCGTCCAGGAACCGATCACCAATGAGCAACCTGTGTCAGTGTTGATATCGCTGCTTGTTGGATGCTGCCTGAACTGCTGTGCTCTTCCAGCACCACTGATCCAGACACCAAAGTACAGCTCTCCTGTGATCTAACCGAACAGGAGGACAGGTCTGACAGGCTGACTGGCCTCTCCCTCTTCCTATTGTACAGGAGTGGTCTCCATTCTGGAAAACCCATTGCATTGTTAACTCATTAGCACCCATAGTGCCTTTTGCTCCAAACAGGCTAAAGCACAGGAGCACTCAAAAGGCAACCCCCCCCCCCCCCCCCCCCCCCAAAAAATGTCCCACTCATTACTTGCCCTGGATTAACTGGAATACTAAATCACATCATCTACTCAATGTGGAACGTAGCCAGAATGCGTGCAGACAAATACAAGCACAGATATATATGTACATAAAATTTATTTAGAAATGTCTGACTGTGCGCTATAAATTATTCCTATTTATCTTAGATTTCCATGGCTTCCTGTGTATTCTCAGAGCTGTGGCTGTAAAGTTAGACCTTTGTTTACATAGCAAACTGAACAAAATTAGATTGTGCCACGGAACCGAGCTGTCTGGCTCTGCTGTGTTTATGTCCGTATCATATTTATAACAAAATTGAATGTCCTTCAGTGCACAGCTAAACGGGAGGCCACCCTTGTATCAATGCTCAGTTTATGCAGGGGGCTCAAGCCTGCAAATATTTGATTCTTTTGCTGCCAAAGTATGTATCCCTGCCAAGCCAAAAGCAGTTAATCCAGGGACACAAGTTAATTCAGCAAGTCCAGAAGGAACTGAGCCACTCTCCAGCTTTATGTCGATTAGGCGCTGGGTAAACCACCTTTTTTTTAATAAAGTATTTTTTTCTCATGGATTTCGGAAACCCAGAAATGCAGGAAACCACTCCACTAGAACAATTTCTTCCCATCCACTCAATCCGGACCCCTCGAGATTGTGAAAACTTCTGCACAATCTCTTCCTCATCCATTTTTGTAAATCGCTTCCGTAAGACCATAAGATAGGAGGAGAATTAGGCCACTCAGCCCATCGAGGCTGCCCAGCCATTCAATCATGGTTAGTATGTTTCGCAACCCCACTCCCTTGCCTTCTCCACGTAAGCATTGATCCTCTTACTAATCAAGAGCCTATCTATCTCTATCTTGAAGACACTCAACGACTTAGCTTCTGTGACAATGAGTTCCACAGATTCACCACCCTCTGGTTGAAGAAATTCCTCCTCATCTCAGTTCTGCACTTTATGAAATGTCCTCATTTTTTGCCCACTCTATAAAACGTGTTCAACTGTCAATCATTGAATCCCTACAGTGTGGAAACAGGCCCTTCAACCCAACAAGTCCACACCAACCCTCTGAAGAGTAACCCAAACAGACCCATTCCCCTACCCTATCATTCTACATTTACCCCTGACTAATGCACCTAACCTACACATCACTGAACACCTATGGACAACTTAGCATGGCCAATTCACCAAGCCTGCATGTTTCTTTTGGACTGTGGGAGGAAACCAGAGCACCTGGAGGAAATCCCCGCAGACACAGGGAAAATGTGCAAACTTCACACAGACAATCCCCCCGCGGTTGGAATCGAACCCTGGTCCCTGGTGCTGTGAGGCAGCAATGCTAACCACTGAACCATCGTGCTGTCCCACAGTGTTGATTTCTCTCCTACAGTGTAGTGCCCAGAACTGGATACAATACTTCAAATGAGGGCCAGTTCATCATAGCCTTGCATGCACCTATTTATGAAGCCTAGAATAATGGTGGTTTAACTGCTCTCTCTGCCTGAACTTTCATCTTTATTGACTTACTTTCACACATAGCAGGCCTCTCTGCCCCTCTTTAGAATAGTAACCTTTATCTTATACTATTTCTCCATATTGGCCAGGTGCTGATTGGGCTGGGATATCAGGTCGGCATGGACGAGTTGGGCTGAAGGGTCTGTTTCCATGCTGTACAGCTCTATTACTCTATGACTCTATAAAGCATGTCACCTCATACTTCTCCACATGAAGTTCATCTGCCACCTCTCTTTGCCCATTCCACAAATTTACCAATGCCTTTTTGAAGTTCTGCATCGTCCCCTTTATAGTTTACAATTCTGTCAAGTTTAGTGTCATCTGATAACCCTGAAATTGTCCCCTGCAGAGCAAGATCTCAATCATTAATATAAGTCTGGAAAAATAAGGATCTGAATACTGAGTTTGGGTAACCCATTTGGTTCACTTAATGTCCTTTAGGGAAGGAAAGTGTCATCCTTACCTGGTCTGGCCTACATGTGACTGCAGACACACAGAAATGTGGCTGACTCTGAACTGCCCTCTGGGCAATTAGAGATGGGCAATAAATGCTGGCCTAGCCAGTGGTGCCCACATCCAATGAATGAATAAAAATAATTTTCCAATCTCCCAATCCTAGAAATACCAAGTCATTTTTGCTCTCTGCATCTTATTCTTCAGCTAATTTTGTAACCTTAATGTTATTGCTCCTTTTATTTTATGGTCCACAACTTTCCTAGAATCCCTACAGTGTGGAAGCAAGCCATTCAGCTTGTTAAGTCCACACCTACACTCTGACCTCATCCCACCAAGTCCCACTTCACCTCTAAAACCCTGCATTGCCCATGGCTAGCCTACCTAGCCTGCACACCACGAGGCAGTTTCCCATGGCCAACCCACCTAACCTGCACAGCTTTGGACTGTAGGTGGCACGGTGGCACAGTGGTTAGCACTGCTGTCTCGCAGTGCTAGAGACCTGGGTTCAGTTCCCACTTCAGGCAATTGTCTGTGTGGAGTTTGTACATTCTCTCTGTGTCTGCGTGGGTTTCCTCCAACAGTCCAAAAATGTGCAGGTTAGGGTGAAGTGGCCAAGGTAAATTGCTGTAGTTTTAGGTAACGGGGTAAATGTAGGGGAATGGGTCTGGGTGGGTTGCTCTTCGGAGGGTCGGTGTGGATTTGCTGGGCCGAAGGGCCTGTTTCCACACTGTAAGTAACCTAATCTCATCTAAAAACCCTCGCAGACACGGGCAGGAAGCGCAAACTCCACACAGACTGTCACCTGAGTGTCAAGTTGAACCTAGGCCCCTGGCGCTGTGAGGCACAAGTGCAAACCACTGAGCCACCATGCCACCCTATCTGTTGTGCCGTGTGGCACTGTATTGCACACCTTTTGGAAGTCCATGTACATCGCATCAACAGCCTTCCCCTCACCAAGGCTCTGTTACCTCTTCACTGCACTACCTTCAAATAAAGTAGAATTAATTAATAACCTCATAGTGAAGGCACCCCTTAGTAGCAACAATCATAATATAGATGAATTTTACATTAAGTTTGAGGGAATGAACAGAGGTTCCAAAACTAACTGTTTAAACTTCAATAAAGGTACTTCTGAGGGCATAAAAGCAGAGCCAGCTAGTGTGAACTAACAACGTAGGTTACGAGATAGTCAAGAGAGCTGCAATAGCAGATGTTTCAGGGCCATTTCACAATGCGCAGATTAGAAACATTCCAATGAAAATGTAAAATTCCAACAGGACTACCTAATATCTGTGGTTAATTAAGTAGGGTAGAGATAACATCAACTTGAAGTAAAACTATAAAATTGCAAGGCGATGGATGGCAGGTTGGAAGATTAGACAGAACTTTAAAAAAATGTAAAGAATGACTAAAAGATTAATAATGAGAAAAAAATTGAATACAAGAGAAAGCTAGCTAGAAATGTAAAAACAAATAATGAAAGGTTCTATATATTTTTAAAAGTGTTAGAACTGAGCATTGCTCTTAAAGAAATCTTGAAAAATAAGGTGATGGCACATGAATTGAACAGGTTTTTTGCTTTACCTGCAGGAGAAACTCTGCAGGTCAGGCAGCATCTATCAAGACAGAAGCAGAGTTAACGCTTTGAGTTCGATATAATTCAGCTTCAGAACTGAAAGGTATGCTAACCCTAACCAGACCAGCATGCAGTTCTGCAAGTGTGGCCTGACCCACTAATTACAATGGATGTACACTACATTTTACAATATACTTTGCTGTTAAAATATTCATCCTGTCAATCATTGTCCCAAGTTGCTATCCTGGAACTTCTGTCCCAAAAGCCATTTGAGAATCACAATCACCAGATGGAGTGCAGTGGTTCAATGGGAGACCCATCTTCAAGGCAACTGGGAAACTAGCAACAATAAATGTGGCTTTAGCAACAATATATTTCTAACTAAGTATTGATGCTGTGAAGGTTAATTGTAGGACTACTGAACATCAGATGGGGTCCAGAGCATGGTGGCAGTTGGCAGACAGCTTTATTCATTAATTCTTAACTGTAAGCGTTACGCAACAGGTGACCTTAAACAGCAGACGTCAACCTTGAAATAACACTGTTGTCATACGAAGACCTGTTCCTTGCTCATCTCAGGGAATATCTAAAGCATCAAAATCCCTTGCTGCACCTAAGCTCTCTCTGAAGCAATTACTACAAATACTGGCCTCAAATAGAGGACGCAGTACGGTTATTTTGGAAAGTCGTCCTCCCAGCTTGGATTCTGATGGGAAAACGTGGAGATATGATCTATTGGCTGACCACTGCTCAGGGCTTTTGAGCAAGGACAATACACAAATTTGCTTCCTGTGGGCAGTGATCATCAAGAAAAGCACAGCTGTATTAAGCAATTGTACAACAGATCCTTTGATCCAACTCATCTTCGCTGACTGTATTCCCAAACGAACCTAGTCCCACTTGTCTGCATTTAGCCCATGTCTCCCCAAACCTTTCCTGGTCATATACATACCCAAATGTAATGCATCCACAAGCACAAATGCACAACAGACGTATCAGCTGCTACACAAGGTCTCAGTTCCCTCTCACTCATTCACACTGTCTGAACAAGTCACATTCTGTTTTAATTACTTGGGACTTTTAACAGCCTTTACAGAATCACTTTGTGGAAAGCCAGCTGCTTATGATTAAGATCACGGTCACGGGGTGACTGAAGAAAACAGATTTAATCTCCATGCTCCCACCCAGACCTCTCTCTCACTGTGGACCTTCAATGTTGCTCAGTAGAATCTCCACACAATTTCAAGGAGAACCACACCATGTTTTTTCCTATTAGTCACTTTCACAACTCCCTGTCATAAACATTCCTTTCATGTTACCAAGAAGAAGAGACTTGTTGGCGACCCTTTTTGTCCCTTTTTATACTCATCAGAACTGGTGCAAGAATGTCACATTTCAATGGGAACAACAATTTCTCCTCCATGAGGAAAGGGTGCTAATTAGTTGCCAAATGGTTTGTTCTTGTTTACTTTAATAAATTTGGACTTCACCATTTTGTTGCAAGAGATGTCAATGATGTGGGTTATGGAGCATTTAGAGTCAGAGAGATGTACAGCACGGAAATAGACCCTTCAGTCCAAGTTGTCCATGCTGCCCATTTACCCCAAATTAATCTAGTCCCACTTCTCAGCATTTGGCCCATATCCCTCCAAATCCTTCCTATTCATGTACCCATCCAGATGCCTTTTAAATATTGTAATTGTACCAGTCTCCATCACTGCCTCTGCTAGTTCATTCCATACACGTACCACACTCTGCGTGAAAAACTTACCCCTTAGGATCTTTTTAAATTTTTCCCCTCTCACCCTAAACCTACGTACTCTAGTTCTGGACTCCCCCACCCCAGGGTAAAAACCTTGTCTCTTTATCCTATCCACGCACCTCATGATTTTATAAACCTCTATAAATGCCTCCATGTTAATCACCTCAACCACTCCTTTATATTCTCACCACTTTGCATCAAGAATTTTCTCCTGAATTGTCCATTGTATTTATTAAGGATGGTTTCTGTGGGGCCTCCCCCTGTATCAGACTCCATTTCAGGCGGAAACATGAATGTCCACGACCGTGAAGAGGAGGGGAGAGAGGGTTCAGTGCCTGTGGTCGGGGTGGTCTCCCAGGAACACCGGTTGGTGAGATGTCACACCAACTGGGTCTGACTTGTCTATCCTTCTCCCTGGGTCTCAGACTAATTGAATCTCAATGCCTCAAACCCTCCTATATTATGAGCTTCTCTGGAATGTTTCTAATTTCTCTTGTTATGGTGGAAACTCTCACAAAGTTGTGGGTTCAGGTCCCACTCTAGTGAGGCAAATACACACTCTGTGCTGACACTTTGGTGCTAATACTGAGGGAATACTGCACAGACGGAGTGGAATCATACATTACAGAAGAGGTTCTTCACCCATCAAGTGTGTACTGCCAAAAAATATTATTAATGACACTTGTCCCAATTTCTCACATTAACTTAAAGGTTATGCCATTTCAAGTTCCCATTCAAGTACTTTTTAAAGGTTGGGAGGTTTCTTACCTCAACGATCCTCCCAGACAGTTACATCTGAGGTAGTGGTAACGTTACTGGATTTATAATCCAGAGGGAATTTGGGTTTGAATCTCATCACGGTAGATGGTGAAATCTGAATAAACTAGCCCAGTGGTGACCACCTAACTTCTGCTGAATATTGCAAACCCCCCATCTGGTTCACTAATGTCCTTCTGAGGAAGAAACTGCCATCGTTACTTGGTCTGGCCCACAGGTGACTCCAGTCCCACAGAGTGTGCTTGATTCTTAACTGCTCTCTGAGCAGTTCAGGATGGGCAATAATTGCTGGATTAGTTGGAGATGCCCACACTCTGTGAACAAGTTTAAAAAAGAAATGAAGGTTTTAGACAACATGTGAAATGGTTTGCAGTCGCAAGAGGATGCCAAGAAAAGATTCCTATGGCTTTGTGAAAGGCAGGAGTTAATCTTGGTGTCCTAGCTGATCCTGCCACCCAGCTAATGCCTCAAACATTGATTCTGAAGGAACATATTGCTGGACTGAGGGTGAAGAATGCCACAAACACTCAACAGCTCAGGCAGCATCAGGGACAGAGAAACAGGGACAGAGAAACATCCAGGGACAGAGAAACAGCGAAGAAACATTCTTCAGAACAGCGACTTTTTCCAGTTCAGTCGGAAGGTCATTGACCCGGAATGTGCCAGATAATTCCAGTATTTTCTATCATCACAAACAAAGCAGATGATCTGGTCAATATCACAAGGCTGCTTGTGGGAGCCTCCTGTGTGCATATTGGCTTGTTCCTCTGCCCATAATTACAATGTATTGAAAACACATAACTCATTGTAAAGTGCTTTAGAATATTTTGAATGTTGTGCAGACTCATTTTTCTTCTGTGCATGCACATGTGTGTGAGTGCATGCACGTGTGTGTGAGTGCATGCATGTGTGTGTGTGTTTGCACAGGTGTATGCATATGTATTTGCATGTGTGTGTGTATCTACGTTTGTGTGTGTGTGTTTGTATGCATGTTTGTGCATATGTCTGTATACGTGTGTGTGTCTGTCCTCCCTGTCCCCTTGTTCTGTCCTTTTTCAAAATGTGTATCTCATGCAAATTTACACCTCATTGCTAGCTCCTCTGCCATCTCCATAGACCCTTGTTCAGTGACAGTTTCCAACATTTTCAGTTTAATGTTTATATTATTCAAGATTATTGCAATTTCTCTGGTGTGGGTGACTCTGCAAATCACTCGCTGCTTTTGACAAAACTGATGATCGCGGGGTTTCTTCACAACCTGCTTTACTGTCTGGTGGGTGAAGTTTTTATCACCCTTACATATGTAAGCAATATTTACCTCTTCATATTCCTATTTTTAAAACTAAAAAAAGGTAAATTAGATGCTACAGGACCAGGTGAAGCTGCAACATTAATTGTAGCCAGTCCTTTGATTTAATAGTTTAATTTGAAGCTCCATGACAAAACAAATTGTATCCCTGGAAAGATATCGGTATTAGGAGAAGACTGGACATGATACTGTCAAGATGACCACAGTAAGGTTATCTTATTGTGGAACTGTGGGTAACTGTTTCTGTGACTAAGATGTGTAACAGAGTGTGAGAGTTAAGAGCGAGTGCATAAATGTGAGTGAGTGAGGGTGAGAGAGAGAGCGTGAATAAGTGAGAGAGTGCATATGAGAGAGAAAGAGCATAGTTACTGAGAGTGAGTGAGCGTAATTTATGCCTGAGTCTGTGTGTGTCTTTGTGTATGTGTGTGCCTTCCTGTGTGCATTCTCTCTCTCTCTCTCTGTTCATGAGCATGATTTTCCAATATCATTTGTGCTTCACTGAATGTGTCTGTGTGTTGCAAGTCTATGTCTCTTTCTGTGTTTCGATTTGTGTGCCTGTGTGTGTGTGTGTCTGTATGTGTCTAAAGCAGTGGTATCACTGTAGAAAACAAACATATTGTTAAACAGCAAGAGAACATGGTGTGTATGAGTCAGCAAATCTTGAATTCTTGAGATCTTGTCCTCAGCAGGCTTGGCTGCCGATATACAGAAAAACAATGAGCTTATAGATGCTCTGAGAATCTGCAGCCCACTGGAAAGAAACTTAATTTAAAATAAATGTAGGTGGTAGGTTTTTTAGGGTAAAATATTGCTGCACGGGGTAAAGATAGAATGTTTGCTTAATTTTTTAAATAGACCAATTTGTTAAAAGGAGTTTGCGCACACAATTTTTAGGATTTATTTTTCAACACTTTGTCTTAGTTGAAGTGAGCTAAAGGAAAGTAAGAGATTACAGAGTCACTGACCCTACTTCACACTGTGCCAGGCTGCTATTGATCCAGCAAGCCTGTATTTTGGTTTCAATTGATGAGCTGAGTAGGGTTGAGTTTCAGTGTCCTTGCTCACTGCTGAGGAGGACACAAGCTGGGGAGACAAGAGTGCTAGCATTCCCAGTGCCTGCAATTCACATTAAATAATACAGCTCAGTAGATGTCCACGAATAGAAACTGTGGGAACATTAAATGTTTCCGTCTGTTCTTTTTTCAGTGATGGAAGTAATTTCCGTGAAAATCTCAAAATCAACTCACAGTTCCCACATTATGGTGTGTGTGTGTGTGTGTGTGTGTGTGTGTGTGTGTGTGTGTGTACATGCAAGACCAAGAGAGACATTATGAGGTGTAAGGGGGCACCCTGGGTTTGGTGGGGTGATGGAGGGTGTATCAGATGAGCTCATTTGGCAGGTTGGCTGTTTAGTGAGGTATAATGATGTCAATAACATGGGTTCAATTCCTGTGCCAGCCAAGGTTCCTATGAGGGGGTTCTCCTACTCAACCTTCTCCTTAGGTTAAACCACCACTACACATCTCTCATTCTTTCTCTCTCTCCTTCTCGAATGGGAGATTACCTTATGGTTGAGTAAGACCACAGGAACTTCATCTTTATTCCATCATTTCTGTGATTACAAAACACCCTGGAATCATCCAAACACTTTGAGTAGGAAAAGTAAATACAAATCAGAGCATGATAACATGAAGGTACAGTAAAATATTTGGAAAGGTCAAGGTTAACCCTTACTGCTAGCAGGGTGGGATAGAATGGCAAGGAGGTGTTGCTGTCAATATAGGACTTGGTAAGATCACAGCTGGCTCAGGAGTGCTACTTTGCTTTCCTTACTGAAGGAAAACTGTTCATGCCTGAGAGGGGACAGATTACCGGCAACCATCGGCACTTTGTTCCTTTCTGTCTGTCTGGACATAATCCAAGATTGAATGGTTAAAAGTGTGTAATTGTATTGCTGGTTGAACCACTTGTTTAAATGCACAAATGTTTTCCAATATCACTCTTCATTTATTAAATTCAGGAGTGACTCCACCATTATTGAATGCTGCTGTCCTTGCAGTGTTAAAGATGCAGGAATCCCCAGTGATTACTTGATTATGTCAGCAGTGCAAAGTTTTCTGATTCCATTGTTTATGAGTTAATTATTTCAGCGCAAGTACAACAGGGCAGAACCCTCAACACACAGGTGCCACCGACCAAATGTAGTTCTCAACCTCCAACATAATTTACTGTCCTGTTTTGAAGTCGGATAAACAATATTTCCAAAGCTACAAACAATGTTTATGAGCGCTGTAAATAATACCAACTGGCTAAGTGCAAACACCACATACACATACACATACACACACACACACACATATACGCATGCGCACGCGCGCACACACACACACATACACTCACACACATACGCATGCGCACGCGCACACACACATGCACGCGCGCACACACACACACACACACACACGCACACACACACACACACACACACACCATACACTGTGCACAAAGCTCTCAAGACAGTATTTTTTTAACAGGGCAATACACTGACCACTGGGCCAGCCCGTCAGTGTAAGGTGTACGATAGGAGCTGAAAAAGCTGGATCAACCATCACTGACACTTAACACTTGCTCTTCATTGAATGGTGTCTCTCTTTAGGGAGCCCTGCCGTTTCCCCGGCCTTCCCTCTCAGAATCATACAGCACCGAAACAGGCCCTTTGGTCGAACCAGTCCATGCCAACCATAATCCCAAATTGAACAAGTCCCACCTGCCTCCTGCTGGCCCATTCCCTCCAAACCATTCCCATTCATGGATCTATCCAAACGTCTTCAATGGTGTAACTGTACCCAGTTCCTCAGGACATTCATTCCACATGTGAATTACCCTTTTTGTAAAACATTTGCTCGAAATCTCCCCTAAATCTCTCTGCTTGCACCTTAAAAATGTGCCCCAAGTCTTGGAAGCCCCCATCTCAGGAAAAGACATCTAACGTTAACTCTATCTATACCCCTCATAATTTTATAGACTTCTACCAGGTCACCTCCCAACCTCCTACACTTCAGTGAAAAATGTCCCAGCCTATCCAGTCTTTCTTTATAACTCAAACCTTCTATCCCTAGCAACATCCTGGTAAATGTCTTCTGAACCCTCTCCAGCTTAATAATATCCTTTCTATAACTGGGCGACCAGAACTGGACCTCTTAATCTATACTCATTCCTTTTGGTTTCTTTAACTCCAGACTGTGCAAATACGAGTGCTTGAACATTTGCTGTGGGCTTGGGAGTTGGAGGAAGGCCATTCGGCCCCCGGCTCCTGTTCTGTCATTCAGGTTCCATCATGGCTGATCTGCATCTCAATTCTATTTACTCATCTTCCATGGCATTGCCAGGATCGTGCTGCACAAACAGCAGCCATTCCCTCAAACCTGTCTATGCTCTGTGCTAGATCCATAGAGATTGGGAACAGGAGTAGGCCATTCAGCTCTTCAAGCATTTATTATGACCATGGCTGATCTTCCAAGTCAATAGTCTATCCCCACTCTCCCCGCCCTTCCCCTGTACCCTTCGATAAATTGTTGCAGAAAAGAATAAGATGGAAAGAACCACCTGTCAATTTAAACTAAGAAGAATGAAAAATGAAGCACGTGAGTCCTGACAGGCTGTTGTTCACAATTTATTGGGGATGGGGCAACATTTTCACACAGAGAGTGGTTCATATATGGAATGGACTGCCAGAGGAAGTGGAGGATGCAGGCACAGTTGCAACATTTAAAAGGCATGTACATGAATAGGAAAGGTTTAGAGCAATATGGGCTAAACACAGGCAAATGGGATCAGCTTAGTTTGGGAAACTTGTTGGGTATGGACAAGTTGGACAAAATGATCTGTTTCTGTGCTGTGTGACTCTATCTAACCTATTTAAGTTGTAGCAAGCAAATTATCAATGCTGTTACAGAGGCTGATACAAAAGCTGAAAAGGGGAATTTGGAAGGTCTAGAGAGGATCGGATTAAATGCATAAAGTTCTAACAGGGCTGGACAGGCTGGATGCAGGGGGAATGTTTTCCTTGTTTGGGCAAGTCTAGAATCAAGGATTTGGACACCTTAAAAATTTACACATTTTTAAGGTGCAAGGATATAGATTTAGGGGAGATGACGAGCAAATGTTTTACAAAGAGGGTAGTTCCCACGTGGAATGAATGTCCTGAGGAAATGACTGGGATGACGAAAACTGTCTTCGCTCAGAGGTTAGTGAAGTTGTGGAATTCTCTTCCACAGCAGGCAATGGAGACCAAGTCACTGAATACATTCAAGAAAGAGATGGATAAATGTTTAGATTTTGAACGTGATTTGAAGGTGCTGGTGTTGGACTGGCGTGTACAAAGTTAAAAATCACAAAACACCAGGCTATAGTCCAACAGGTTTATTTGGAACCTGTTAATTCTTACCATTGTACCAGCCTCCACCACTTCCTCTGGCCGCTCATTCCATACATGTACCACTCTCTGCGTGAAAAAGTTGCCCCTCAGGTTCCTGTTAAATCTTTCCCCTCTCACCCTAAACCTATGCCCTCTAGTTCTGGACTCCCCCAACCCCAGGGCAAAGACCTTATCTATTCATGCTATCTATATCCTCATGATTTTATAAACCTCCGTAAGGTCACCCCTCAGATTATGACTCTCCAGGGAAAACAGCCTCAGTCTATTCAGCCTCTCCCTATAGCTCAAACCCTCCAACCCCTGTAAATCTTTTCCCTTCAATTTTGTTGCCTTCATCCATGAGGTGTAGGAGATCCTGGATGAGCCAAGATTTAATACCATCCCTAATTTCCCTTGAACTGTGTGTCTTTCTCAGTCAATTCAGAGGGTAATTAAGAGTTGACCCCATTGCTGTGGGTCTGAAGTCATGTGTAGGCCCTGACTGGGTGAGGACAGCAAATTTTCTACCCTGAAGAACATTAGTGAATCCAATGGGTTTTTGCGACAATTGAGAATGGTTATATAGTCATCACTGGAGTAACTTTCAATTCTGGATATTGACTGAGTCAGAATGTCACCCATCTCCTACAGTGGGATTCACACCCAGCTTTGAAGAAGGGTCACTGGACCCAAAATGTTCACTCCACTTTCTCTGCACAGATACCATCAGACCTGCTGAGTTCACGAGCAATCCCCATTTTTATTTCCTATCTCCAAACCATAGAACACAGAAACAGTCCATCACAGGAATGGGCCCTACATGATGCCAACTTCAACTAACCTCTTCTGCCTGCCCTTGGTCCATATCCCTCCATTCCTGTGCTTATCGAAAAGTGTAGGATAGTGCTATATTTTTATTCCAGTCTAATTATCTGGGGAACAAAAAACAGATATTGCTGGGGAAACTCAGTGGGTCTGGCAGCATCTGTGGAAAGAAAGCGGAGTCACATTGGACTCAAAACAGGAGTTCTGTTTCTCTCCTCACAGTTTGTGCTGACCTCCTGTAAAGTTTTTTGTCTGAGTACATTAGAGTAGAATTCCGGATGACTAGAGTAGAATTCCGGATGACTGGAGTAGAATTCCGGATGACTAGAGTAGAATTCTGGATGACTAGGCCAGTGCCATCACCACAGAATTGTTACAGTGCAGAAGGAGACCATTCAGCCCATTGTACCTGCACCAGTACTATCCCTGAGTGTCAATCTCCTGTCTTTTCTCCATACCCATGGACACTACTTCTATCCAAATTACCATCCAAGGCCTCTCTTGAACGTCTCCATGGAACCGTACCTCCACCACAGTTCCAGGCACTGAGTGAAGAAGTCTTTTTTTCCCCACATCAACCTTGTTTCATTTGTAGGCCACTCCATGACCACCTCCTGTGGAGAGACTACAGCTCAAGTTTGTCAAGAACCATCGCAGTGTTAGTGGAAACAAAAGGCTGTTCAAAATAGAATTAAAAGCTGTAGTTATGTGGTGCCTTTGCTCATTCTCCTCAATGTTGTGGTTGGACAATAACACAGGATGAAGTTTCATGGCAGTCCAATTAAAATATTTGAGAGTTGACTTCCTGCCTGTGGTCTGAACAGCTTGACTGAATTATCAGTGTTATCAGTCAGGCTGAAACTCTTACTTACTGAAGTGCACAGCAACAAGGGTTGAGGTCATAGGCAGGAGTTCAACCATATCTACTTTCTATCACCCCCAGTGACACCCCCCCCCCCCCCCCCCCCCCCAGAGTGTTCCACGACGCTTTAAAACTGATTCACCTCTTTCAGAATGAAAGTCCTGATGCCTTTCTGGAGAATATCAAAGATAATTTGATGAGATCGCTGGATGATCAATCAGATCATTTCTGTTTGAGCTGAAGATTAGAATGGTCATCGGACCTGAAGTGTAAACTCTGACTTCTCTCCACAGACCTGCTAAGCTTTTCCAGCAATTTCTGCTTTAGTTTCTGATTTACATCATCTGCAGTTCCTTTGGTTTTTACCCCGATTAAAACAATGGGCTGAGGCATTTAATATAACACCAAAAGCCACCACTGAGGTAAAAGGTCTCTTTCTAATCCACTCTAACAATGGTATTCTTGTCAGAAGTAGGGTTTTCAAACCAAACACCAGTCATGGGTCTTCAAATGATTCTTAGACACAAAGTACAAACAGCACAGTAACTCTGAAGGTGTGTGGTTGGGTCTCAGTAAACACTATCAGCAACACCTCTTGTCAGGAAATGCTACCGAGGGCTCAGTGCTTGGCATCTACCTTACTATGGACAGGCACTTAGTAATGGAACAAGTTCATCAAACAAAGTATCCCTGGCTCCCTACCCAATCTTTATGTAAAAGACTTTTGCTCTTTCTATGACAGGGGTGAATGGATGTTGTCAGGGATTATTGATTATAACAATAACTTCTGCCATTTCTTAATGAGATTACCTGATGGTACTCATTTGGTGTCATTGTTGTATTGTCTTAAATTGCCCTTTGTTCGTGATATCACTCCTGTTGTGAAGATTACAGAATAGCATTTATTCCATATAAGTAGCTCAGAGGGCTCTTGTGATACAGTGGTGGTGTCCCTACCTCTGAACCGAGAGGACTGAGTTCAAGTCCCACCTGCTCCAGAGACGTGTGATAACATTTCGGAACAGGCTGGTATCTGTAAAGTGCTGGAAACTTTGTACAGTTGAAGACGTCTTCTGGGTTACCAATTGAGAATGCCTTCCTGAGCCAGCCGAGAAACAAAGGCTGTTTGACATTCGAATGAAGCGAGCCTCTGTTGAGTGTTAGTTTAAGATACTGCACAGCACTGACCCATCCGTTAGGACGCAACCGAACAGGTGGAAGAATTCAAAGCCCGAGTCTTGGATGGCTTGCATTCGCTGGAATTTTGAAGAATGGTGGAGGGTAACTCATAGAAACATATGAAATTTGATGGAATGGGACAGGGCAGATGAGGGAAGAATGTTCCCGATGTTAGGGATGTCCAAACTAGGGGATATAGTCCAAGCATAAGCGGTAAATCATTCAGGTCTGAGATGATTAACTTACCTCCTGACTCCTCAAAGGCTGTCAACCATCAACAAAGGCACAGGTCAGGAGTGAGATGGAGTACTCCCCATTTTCCTGGATGAAGGCAATTCCAACAACACTCCGTGAACCTGTGGGATTGTCTCCCTCAGGGGACTGTTGGGGCCAGTTCATTTGGTATACTGTATTCACAAGGGAGCTGAATGTGGCCCTTGCAGCTACAAGGATCAAAGGGTATGGAAAGAAAGCATATGGGAACTGGGATTGGATGATCAGTCATGATCATATTGAATGGTAGTGCAGGCTTGAAGGGCCGAATGGCCTACTCCTGCACCGATTTTCTATGCTTTTTATTCCTGTGGCCTGATTTGATCAGGATGACAGCAGAGTCTTGCTGTGATCACTTTAGCTTGCCTGATTTATAACCTTACGTTTCAAAATTAAATTTAGCTGTCCAAGTCAATAGCCCTTAGTCCATCCTCTGAGATAATCAATAAGAGAGTTGAACTTGTAATGCAAATAAGATCAACTTGTATCACCCACCTGTAGTAACTTTGAGGATAATGTTACCGAAAATATTTAGATATATATTGACAGAGATTAGATTACTTATAGTGCGGAAACAGGCCCTTCGGCCCAACAAGTCCACAGCGACCCGCAACCCACCCATACATATACCCCTTACCTAACACTATGGGCAATTTAGTGTGGCCAATTCACCTGGCCCGCACATCTTTGGACTGTGGGAGGAAACCCACGCAGACACGGGGAGAACGTGCAAACTCCACACAGTCAGTCGCCTGAGGCAGGAATTGAACCCTGGTCTCTGGTGCTGTGAGGCAGCAGTGCTAACCACTGTGCCACCGTGCCACCCACAGAGATGCATTAACAGACAGCAACAGAGATGCAGTAAAATGTGTGACACTTACGCATAGACCTAAACTAAAAAGGGCTCCAGGGGAAGAGGTGAAGCAATTTTTAGTGAAAACCTCTCCACTGTGAAGTTTGATCAATGAAATGCCTCAGATTCCACTGCAGCCCCTCACCCACATTTGACCAGGAGGCTCACAGATAACCTCCTCACTGGCCATCAACACATTGGGAAATAGGCAGCCGATACTCTCCGCTGATTGGCCATGTCTCTTCTTCCCCATTTCCCCAGTACTGGCGGCTGTGAACTCATCCCCTCCCAGAATCCCAGTAAGTAGCTCTCCTTTCTCCTCAATAACGTTGACCCATTCCAGTCACTCCCACTGTGACCTCCCATGCCCTGGAAGCATTGGCCCATTTTCCACAGGCATGGCGCTTTGCCTGCCTCCCGAGAACAGAATGCAAAGAGCCCGGGTCATCAGCGCAGGCACGGCAGTCACACCTGGTCCTCCCGTCTCTCAGAGTCGGGAGATACCAGTCAGAAATGGCCTTATGTTATAAAGTGACTTTCACTAACTCCAGCACAGCCCCAGAATCAAATCTGGGTCTTTGCTAACACATAAACACAGTGCCTACAAGTGCAGTTAAGAGGCGATTAACTCACCTCCAGACTCCCCAGAGTCTGTTCACCATCTACAGGGAGAAAGTGAGACCTGCAGATGCTGGAGATCAGAGGTGAGAGTGTAGCGCTGGAAAAGCACAGCAGGTCAGGTAACATCCGAGGAGCAGGAGAGTTGACGTTTCGAGCATAAGCCCTTCGTCAAGAGTCTCCTGATCCTCAGACACTGCCTGGCCGGCTGTGCCTTTGCAACACCCCGCTTTTTGACCCCCACCATCTGGAAGGCACAATTCAGGAATGGAATGGAATACTCCTCACTATTCTGGATGAAGACAGCTCCAACAACCCTCAAGAAGCTTTCAGCTTTATTTATTTATTTTCTACTTAAAACTGAGAAGGTATCACTGCTTTATAATTACTGCAGTATTTAACATTCAACTTTGTTCTTTCTCTCTACGTTGTTCTTAACATTTTGTACCAAGGCACTTGTACCGAAGATGGCATCTTGTGTAAAAATTATACACTTTTCACTGTACCCCTGTACTTCTGTACTGAGTACAATGCCAATAAAATCAAATCAAATCATCTAGTTAAGGGTAGTCCACTTGGGAGATCCAAGATGGCGGCGACTCAGCAAGTCTGAGTTTACAGAGCTCTTCCCAAAACCTGGGTAAAGTGAGTTACTCACCTCCACCACACTTACCAAACCACCCAAAAACATTTTCTAACCTTAATTAGCTGCTTACTATTATATTTAAGCAGTTTAATATTAAGTGGATAATGAGTAAACCAAAGGGATCCCGCAGCTCTCAGAAAACAAAGACCCCTCCCCCACCCTCCTCTCCTCCTCCGGCTGCAGCTGATGTAAAAACAGGCCTTGAAGAGATGATTGCCAGGCTGGAAACGACACTCGTCAATTTCATCACAGAATCCAGACAGAGATGGAATGCATTCGAAGAAAAGCTACAAAAGCACAGCCAGGCTCTCGAGGAATTACAGGGCCGAGTGAAGGGGGCAGAGCTAAAGGCCACGACCTCCGAGGCTGCAGCACAAACAGCTGCAGAACAGGTGCCAGCTCTGGAGCAGAGAGTCCGGGCCTTTGAAATCTACATGGATGACCTGGATAATAGAAATCGGAGAAAGAATATCCGTCTTCTGGGCCTCCCTGAACAAGAAGAGAAGGGACAGTTAGTAGTATTTCTGGAGCGATGGCTGCCCCAGCTTTTAAACCTGGGGGCTGAAACTGACCGGGTAAGGGTGGAGTGGGCCTACCGGGTCGCAGCACGCGGATCTGGCCCAAACCAGCGCCCACGCCCGGTCCTGTTCCGGCTGCAGAGTTATAGGGAGAGGCAGATACTCCTGGACGCCTCCAGAAAGCTTGGAAAGGATCCTAAAGCTATGATTCATGAAGGATCCAAGATTATGTTATTTCAGGACTTCTCCCCGGCTTTGGCACGAAGGAGGAAGGCGTTTAATGAGGTGAAGAAATGTCTAAGGAACTTAAATATTCAATACACCTTACGCTACCCAGCGACGTTATGCTTTAACCACGAAGGATCCGAGTATAATTTTAGATCACCAGAAGAGGCTAAGGAACTTTTAGACTCGTTTAAATAAATCGTAAGAGACAATTTATGTTGGCTTGCCTCTTCCACACTCCGTGGGGAGAAATGGATACTTTACTCTACTTTACTTTTGCTTCTGGGAGCAGGGTTGTCTTCCCTTGCTATTTTATGTTATTATACTTAACTGTAATTTGTTGGAGTTGTAATTTTATAGTTACGTGTGTTTGTACGTGGCATTGATGCTATCAGATATACTCAGATATGGGTGGGGAGGGGTGGGGGTGGGGCGCTCACTGTTAACTCTAGCTCGGTATTATATCTAAATCCTATTAAGGAGCGCCCAGGTCAAGGGTGGGACACTGTTTGGGAGAGGATATGGTGGACCTTTAGAAAGGAAGTAAGGCCCCCTGAGAATAAGGGGGAGGATCTCCATTCAAACATGTTTTTTTTTTGTTCTTATTGTTTGGAAATAGTTTCCTTTTTATTATACTGTTATGAGTGTATTAGAGAACATTTTCTCTTGTTTGAAGGATGTAAGTGACTCAACTATACACTCTGGATAATTGTGGATTAGATTAGTAGTTAACTGAGTTTCATTGTTTTTCTTTCTTCTTTAGTATCATTCCTTTGAATTTTGATGATTATATATTTAAGATCTATTTTTATATTAATGTTTGTGCTTGAAAGTTCTGTTTATTTTTGTAAATCTGTCAAAATATTAAATTTCTAATAAAAATATCTTTAAAAAAAAAGGGTAGTCCACTTGATTGGTACCACATCCACAGGTATCCACTCCCTCCACCACCAAGGCTCAGTAGCAGCAGTGTCTACCATCTACATGATGTACTGCAGGAATTCACCAAGGTTCCTCAGCCAGCACATTCCAAACCCACGACCACATCCATCTAGAAGGACAAAGGCAGCAGATACAGAACAGCACCACCGGCTCCAAATTCCTCTCCAAGCCACTCACTAGCCTGACTTGGAAATATCTCACTGTTCCTTCAGTATCTGTGAGTCAAAATCCTGGGACTTCCTTCCCAAGAATGTGCTGAGAACACGTGAACTGCAGCGATTCACAAAACTTTGCTCACCACCAGCTTCTGAAGGGCAATAAATGCTGGCCCAGCCATGTCTCACATGTATATAAATAAAGACTTGTTTTGGTTGATCTCTGGACACACTCAACCTCCCTCATGTGTCACATTACACTGACTGACATTATTTTCCTGCCCACCACTGCCTTCACTTTTTAATTCCCATCCTCACAGTCAGATCCCTCCGTGACTTCTCCCCTCCCTCTCTCATCCTGATCTTCTACGTACCTTTACCTTCACCCCCAGGGCTATTTCCTCAGTTTATTCATCTCCCCTCTGGTAGGCCTAGGGGTTAACTCCGCAGTTTATTCATCTCCCCTTAGTGCATGGATCCTAATTTTTGGAAAATACCCCCACTAGGCCTCACCTTCCTCTCTAAACAAAGGCCTCAATCTCACGTTGGCTCCAAAGAACCAGCGCTTGAAGACCTCCCATGCCCTCGAAATCAGACCGATCTCCCGACTACAATCGGGAGAACAAGCTGTCAGGGAAAATGTCAAAAGGTGAATTAAAAATGAAGAATGTCATTCTCAAATGGCAAGAGATGATTGCATCTGCTAATTAATAAAACATGCATTAAAAAAATCATAACCAGGGATTATGAAGCTTGGTAATTAAGAGCTTTTTCTTTCATCTGCCCCTGTTCCATTAGATCCCGACACAATCAATACCTTTCACTCAAAATTAAATTATTAACCCTTTGCTGGATGAATAACACTGAGTGCTCTCTCGGCCTGCCCAATACAGCTGGAGGAAAGGTAACATGAAGCAGCTGTCTGCAATCTTCAATTAAATGGGCATTCCTGATCATTTTCAGATGAATTTCAAGACTCTTTAACCTTTCTCTGCCCTCCCGGTGGTTTGCATATTGTACCAGGCCTGCAGGGAAGTGGTCACTATGAAAGGGAGCGGTCACTGAATGAACATCGCCCAGTATTTCAGGGTAAGTTTGAAAGGGCTAATTAATCAGCTCAAATTTCTCTGTTGAACAGTTGAATGACCTGTTAAACCAGTGGTTTGTCTCTTTGCTCGCCACAAACTGCCACAGGGGGAAACAATTTCAAGAAGGGGAGGTGACGACCTTGTGGTATTATTGCTGGACTGCTAATCCAAGACCCAGCTAATGTTCTGGGGACTAGGGTTCAACTCCTGCCACAGGAGATAGTGGAATTTTAATCCAATAAAATTCTGCAATTAAGAATCTAATAGTGACTATGAAGCAATTGTCAAGGGGTGGTACGGTGGCTCAATGGTTAGCACTGCTGCCTCACGGTGCCAGGGGCCTGCCTCAGGCAACTGTCTGTGTGGAGTTTGCACATTCTCCCCATGTCTGTGTGGGTTTCCTCCCACAGTCCAAAGATGTGCAGGTTAGGTGAATTGGCTGTGCTAAATTGCCCATAGTCAGGAGTAAATATAGGGTAGGGGAATGTGTCTGGGTGGTTTCTTCTTTGGAAAGTCAGTGTGGACTTGTTGGGCCTAAGGGCCTGTTTCCATACTGTAGGGAATCTAATCTAATCAAATTAGACCCACCTGGGTCACTAATGCCCTTTAAGGAGCTAAACTGCCATCCTTACCTGGCCTGGCCTACATGTGACTCCAGACCCACAGCAATGTGGCCCAGGGACGGACAACAAATGCTGGCCTAAATTTATCCTGTGAGTGAGGAAAAAAGAAGGAATGGAGCTTCTGATGATGTTGTGGTAATGTCTCTATCTCTGAACCGGGAGGCTGCGTTCAGAACCCATCTGCTCAGGGAGTGCATATGAACAAATTCACATAAAATGAAATATCTAGAAGGTAGTTTCACGGAGGATAGGAATTGGCTGATGCATATCCTTGATCTTCACAGGGAGGGAGGAGGTCGACTCCACTCTGACTTGCTAAGGGAAGATGACAAACAGAAGTGAGGTTCTTTGGTGGTCTCGTGCTTGGATTTGATGATTTCACAGCCATGGGTTCAACTGTTGATTTCTCAAGGGTTCTTGTAGTGGCGTCCCTAACTCTGGGTCAGAAGGCCCAGGTTGAAGAGCCACCTGCTCCAGAGAGATGCCATAAAATGTCTGGACAGATTGCTTAAAAATATCTACAGTCAGAAGTGGTCTCCCCCAACAACTATATATGCTCGCCAACCACAAGGAGACTCCAGACAAAAGCAGTAATTGCTGGAAAAGCTCAGCAGGTCTGGCAGCATCAATGGAGAGAAATCAGAGTTAACGCTTTGGGTCCAGTTCTGAGGAAGGGTCACGGAACCCGAAACGTTAACCCTGATTTCTCTTCACAGTTACTGCCAGATCTGCCGAGTTTTTCCAGCAGTTTCTATCTTTGTTTCTGATTTACAGCAGCCACAGTTCTTCTTATGAAGAGAGAACTCATCGACATCCCACCAGAACCCTGTATTGGCCTGGCTCAGTGGAGAGATCTCTTGCTTCGAAAATCTGAAGGTGGTGGGTTCAATTCCAGCACCAGAGACTTGAGCATAAAATCCATACCCAGTCGGGAAATGCTGCACTGTCATAGGTGCTGTCTTTAGGATCTAATGTGAAACTAAGTTTTAAGGTGAGTGCAACCGACTCCACCTTCATCGCTGACCCCTCACCCTGATCTAGACATGTTCCTATGAATGCCATTGCTGTCTTGTACCTATGCTACAGTATACACCCGGCAAGTGAAGATCGACTGACATTATCCTGTCAATTATGTTAGTGCAGCATCCACCAGCGCACTCACTTATTAACTCCACATCTCTGCAGTTAAAGACACACTATTCGCCTGAGACAAAGAGAAAGCACATTAAAAAGGATGAGGAAACATCTGTCACTCTGCAGGTCTGAACAGCCCTGTGTTCTGCACTAGGAATTTGAAAAAAAAACCTGTCAAAGCCATTTCCTTAAATATAAGGCACTGGAACACAGTGTGAGAAAATGAATCTCAAGGAGTCACGCATCGGAATAATGAGGGGAGGAAAAAAAAACACAGGAAAAATGAAAATTAGAAGCTGCCAACTTTAAAGGCATCTGGAACATCTGATGCTCCTGTGGGTTAAATACTGAGAGCTTAATTAAAAAGCTCCTTTAACCACAATAGAGTGATGAAAGAACACACCATGTAGCTGGAGGATAAAGGCTTGTAAGATTTACTGGGGCACGCCCTGTATATTCATCCAGTGCAGGCAACATGGCCAGAGGTTTGACTCTCGAAAGCCTGTGAAAGGTCATAACCCAGACTCCCTTTTGCCCCCATATCCAAAGTAAAGCCCTGTGTCAGGTGATTAACTTCCAGCTATGGGTGCAGTCCCAGAGGAGCCTAACAGAGATAAAGCCCCTACAGTATGGAAACAGGCCATTCAATCCATCGGGTCCACACTGACCCTCCAAAAGGCATCCCATCCAAACCCACCCTCTCCCTGTAACCCTACACACCCTTGGTCACTAATGGGGCAATTTAGCACGGCCAAGCCACCTGACCTGCACATCTTTGGACTGTGGGTGCACCTGGAGGAAACAGATACGGGGTAGACCATTTACGATAGAGATGAGGAGAAACCTCTTCACCCAGAGAGTGGTGGCTGTGTAGAATGCTCTGCCCCAGAAGGCAGTGGAAGCCCAGCCTCTGGATTCATTTAAGAAAGAGTTGGATAGAGCTCTCAAAGATAGTGGAATCAAGGGTTATGGAGATAAGGCAGGAAGAGGATACTAATTCGGAATGATCAGCCATGATCATATTGAATGGCGGTGCAGGCTCGAAGGGCAGAATGGCCTACTCCTGTGCCTATCGTCTATTGTCTATTAACTCTGTGCCAACAAACAGTCCCCTGAGGGTGGAATCGAACCCGGGTTCCTGGCGCTGTGAGGCAGCAGTGCTAACCACTGGGCCACTGCATTACCCTAAAACAGTGACAGAAGCAGCTGATGATTGCTGTGTCCTCAGCCCAGTGTGAAGAGTGATAGCAGCTGTGAGGTTGGGGAGTGAGGAGGGGATGCATGGTGTGAAGGGTTACTGAGTGGTACTTATGGACATTCCTGCTCCCGACCACAGACCATGGGATCCACCATCAGAGCATTGTGCTTACATTCTCCACATATTTAGCTTGGCTCTTCTACGCTGGCTCCTCATGAAGAACAAATTGCTGTGAAAAGTCAGCCCTCTTCCTGGCAGTGACCCACATTCCTTGGCACTGCGGAATGTTTGGAGCCAACGCAAGCGAGGAAAGTCGGGGTTGGGAATGTAATGATCCATATTCCTGGGCAGAGCAGAGCCACTGAATCCCAGTGGCAGCACCACTGGCTGAACACATCACTGCACAGGGTTACAGAAGGAACCCCTGTGTCATTGCACAAAGATCAAATCTCAGACTCAGAAAACGACGAGCCAAGCTCTCAGACGGTAATGGACCCCGGGGTGCAAGAAACAATGGAACCCTTGTCGGCTTCCTTCCATTTATTTCCTCCCTGACAACATATCGATTCGGGGTTTACAAAACAATGAGTGGAGGGGGCCCTTGCAGGATTTATTTTACATCCTCTAGCTCTAAGTGTGCAGCCGACATCTGAAAGTAATAAACATTTGCAATGAATGTTTCAATCCTGGTATTCACGAGTAGAAATAGGTGGGGTCACAGAGTTGAGGATGGGTGAGGGGAGTGGAGTTTGATGCTTTGCCAGTCTTTGGAATCATGGAAAACAGGAGCAGGAGTATGCCATTTGGCCCATCGAGTCCACACCAACCCTAAAAAGAACATCCCACCCAGCCCCTTATATATTAATCAATCAAAACCTGCACCTTCACTTTAACTGATTGAAGATAAGTTGTGCCCTATGATCTTGCCCCACCAGCTACCTGATGAAGGAGCAGCGCTCCGAAAGCTTGCACTTACAAATAAACCTGTTGGACTATAACCTGGTGTAGTGTGATGTCTGGCCTTGTCCATCCCAGTCCAACACCAACACCTCCAAATCATATCCTATCTCTGTAACCCTGCCATTCCCATGGCTAATCCACCTAGCCTGCACATCCCTGGGCAGTGGGAGGAAGCCCACACAGACACAGGGAGAATGCATAAACTCCACATGCAGTTGCCCAAGGGTGAACTTGAACCTGGGTCTCTGGCGCTGTGAGGCAGCAGTGCTAACCACTGAGTCACTGTTGCCCAATAGCCTCAATTCCCCTCATACCCTTTGATGCCCTTAGCTCTAAGAACGATATCTGATTCCTTCTTGGAAATTGTCAATGTTTTGGCCTCAACTGCTTTCTCTAGCAGAGAATTCCACCGCTCTCTGAGCGAGGAAATTTCTCCTCATTTCAGTCCGAAATGAGCTAAACCATATTCTCAGGCTGCTAACTGGGACAACTTTGCTTCTAATCTGTGGAATAGCAGCTGGGAAGTGTAGAGGCTGGAGAAAATCCATCACTGTCTCTCCATCACCTCTTCACTCCGCCCTTTAGTAATGCATCTCAAAATCTACAATAACACCAACAAATTGTATCTACATAGCACCTTGTATGTGAGCAAACATCCTGAAGAGTTATGCAAGAGTTTCATGGGGTGAAATTTGATGCTGACCTGCAGAAGGCCATAGTAGGGCAGAGGGAGTACAGGCTGGGTGGATTAGCCATGGAGAATGCAGGGGGTTCCAGAGAGATTGTAACGGGGTGTCTGGGTGGAATGCTCTTCGGAGGGTCGGTGTGGAGTTGAAGGGCCGAATGGCCTGCTGTAGGGACTCTATGATTCTAGATTGGATATAGTGGTATGTTTTAAGGACAGACTGAAAGGAGGAAGAGAGAGAGAGAAAGAGAGAGAGAGAAGGAGAGAGAGAGAGAGAGAGGTAAAAAGTCATGAAGGTTTTAGGAGGAAATGACTGAGTTTGGGGTCAATAGCTGAAGGCACAGCCTCCACTGGGAGAGCAATTTAAACCAGAGATGCTCAGAACTCGAGAGCTGCAGAGATCTTGGAGGGTCCTGGGGATAAAGAGTGGAGTGATGAGAGTGAAACTATAGAGCTGTTTACATTCATTCATGCGATGAGGACATCACTGGCTAGGCCAGCATTTATTGTCCATTCCTGATTGCCCAGAGGGCAGTTAAGATTGAACCACATTGCTGTGGGTCTGGAGTCACATGTAGGTAAGGATGGCAGTTTCCTTCCCTAAAGAACATTAGTGAAACAGATGTTTTTCCCGACAATTGGCAACAGATTCATGATCATCACTAGACACTTAATTCTAGGTTTGAATTGAATTCAGATTCCACCATCTGCCATGGCAGGAATTGTACCTGGGTCCCCAGAACATTACTGGGGTCTCTGGATTTCCAGTCCAGTGAGAATACAATTAGACCATCACCTCCCCAATTGTTTTGAGAATAAGACAGAGATAAGGAAACAATTTTTCTCTCTGATGGTGGTGAATCTTTGGAATTCCCCTCCTCAAAACACAACGGATGTAGAATCTTGAAATATTGTTCACTCAGCTGGAGATAGCTTCTTGTTTACCAAGGGGGTGTCAGATGATCAGGGAGATGCAAGAATATTGAGTTGCGGTTAAAATCTGATGAGCCATGATCATCCTGAATGGCAGAGCAAGGGTTGAAGGGCCAAATGGCCTCCACATGTTCCTTGTGGATATGTTTGTATGTAACTTTCTGTTTTGAGTCATCTCAGGCCATGCCAATGCCTCCCAGTTCCAAAACTAACACCCGATTCCAAGGGCAGAATTGTAGACCTGCAGGGGGAGAGTGGGGCTGACTAGTTTAGTTTGGGAAATCTGGTCAGCATGGATGAGTTGGGGCGAAGGGTCTGTTTCCGTGCTGTATGACTCTATGGCATTACAGAGAGCCAGCAATGGGCCAACCTGCCCCCTTCTGAGTCCTAAATATCCAAACGCGATGGGTCAGATCCTCAGCTGGAAACACCTTTGCTACAGCAGCAATGAAAGCCATAACCTCCAGTCCCTACGGCACACAGTCAGCAACCAGCCCTCCCCCCCACCCCCCCATTACTCAGCAAAGCATCGCACATTCTTCCAATATGACAATGATGCTGAGATCTGAAAGGTTGGTTTACATCCTGTTGACCAGCATGCTGCTGACTGTGTCTCCTGTTCTACACTGCATCTGCTCCTTGCCCCTAGGCACCAGCTCATTGTGAACAAGCTTAAATGAGAGATCCTGTGGAAATATCTTTAATAAATAAATGATCACATCAAAGTGGTTCAGTGCTGACAAGTGGATGTATAGGATGACAGGTACCTGGGAGGGAGTTTATGAGGCCGTAATTCAACCAAGGGGCTCCTGACTTTAAGTGGTTCAGGAATGTTAACAGGAGTCTACAAGCAGCTGATGTCTTTTAATCCCCTTCTAGTGAGCTGAGCATCTGTGTCCAGTGTACACTTTACACATTTGCCGTGACAACTTGTATTTTATTTTCAGCAGTTAGCATGCAGCCTGGCTGCCAGCTACAATTTTGCTCTATTTAATGAAGACAACTGGGAACCAGAGACTTCCATTCAAGCAGTCTCTCTCTCACAGTCCCAAATTACCCCCTCCCAGCTTGTCTCTCCCCCTCCAGCCCCTCTTCCACTCCAGCCATCCATCTATCTGTCACTGCAAAAAACAGAAATAGCTGGAGAAGCTCAGCAGGACTGGTAGGATCACAGTTCTGAGGAAGGGTCACTCAATCCCAAAACGCTAACTTTGATTTCTCTCCAGAGATGCTGACAGACCTGCTGAGCTTTTCCAGCAATTTCTCTTTTTGTTTCTGATTTACAGCGTCCACAGTTCCTTCAGTTTTTAATCGCTCACTGTCCCTTGTCCACATCCGCCAACCCCTTTCCTACCCACATTGTTTCTCTCCCACAAATGCAGGAATCCCAAATTTCAAATGATGGTGACAATTTATACAACAGGAGAAAACAATGCTGATTAATTGGCAAGCCACGGAGTCATAGCGATGTACAGCACGGAAACAGACCCTTCGGTCCAACTCGTCCACGTCGACCAGATATCCCAACCCAATCTAGTCCCACCTGCCAGCACCCGGCCCATATCCCTCCAAATTCTTCCTATTCATATACCCATCCAGATGCCTTTTAAATGTTGCAATTGTACCAGCCTGCACCACTTCCTATAGCAGCTCATTCCATACACGTACCACCCTCTGAGTGAAAAAGCTGTCCTGTAGGTCTCTTTTACATCTTTCCCCTCTCACCCTAAATCTATGCTCTCTAGTTCTGGACTCCCCCACCCCAGGGAGGACACTTTGTCTATTTACCCTATCCATGCCCGTCATGATTTTATAAACCTCTAAAAGGTCACCCCTCAGCCTCCGACGCTCCAGGGAAAACAGCCCCAGCCTGTTCAGCCTCTCCCTATAGCTCAAATCCTCCAACCCTGGCAACATCCTTGTATATTTTTTCTGAACCCTTTAAAGTTTCACAACATCTTTCCGATAGGAAGGAGACCAGAATTGCATGCAATATTTCAACACTGGTCTAACCAATGTCCTGTACAGCCACAACATGACCTCCCAACTCCTGTACTCAATACTCTGACCAATAAAGGAAAGCATACCAAATGCCTCCTTCACTATCTTATCCACGTATGACTCCACTTTCCAGGAGATGTGAACCTGCACTCCAAGGTCTCTTTGTTCAGCAACACTCCCTAGGACTCTGATTGGTTGAGGTGTTGACATGGAGAAAGCAATGGGGAACGATATGCTTCTCAACCTTCTGAGTAATTCAAAATTATGCACAGGGCTAGAACATATTCCTAATGCTTGCAGAGAATGGTACTCTGTGGTAGTTTATGTTTTACTCCTATTGAGTATAAACGTGTCATGTTAACAGCACCGACTTCCCCTATTCTGATGGTTTTAAAGTTGACATTTTTTTGCTTTATGTCACGATGAATACAATCCTAAAGCTTTGACAAGTCTCTTTTCAGCAAGATTCAAGTTCTTCGCTAGTAAAGGACCATTAGGAATGATAGGTAAGACCATAAGATGTTGAAACTGAAGTAAGCCATGCAGCCCATTGAGCCTGTTCCACTATTCAGTGGGATCTTGGATGATCTGATCATCCTTATCTACACTTCCCAGCCTTCTCTCCAGAACCCTTGAATCCCTTTCTGATTCCAGATCTGCCTCTCTCAGCCTTGAATGTAGTGAGCAACCCAACCTCTGTAAAGAATTCCACAGATTCACCACCTTTGGAGAGAAAAAATTCCTCATCTGTCTTAAATGTGCAACCTCCTACTCTGAGATTGGTCTTCAACTCACCCACAAGGGGAAGCAACCATCCCAAATCTACTCTCTCAAGACCCCTCAGAGGCTTACATGTTTTAATAAAATCACCACTCACTCTTCTAAATTCCAACAAAGTACAGACAGAACCTATTCCACTCCAAAGCATTGCTCTGAATAAGAAAGGTCACGAGGCCCAAAATGTTGACTCTGCATTCTCTCTACAGAGACCTGTGGAGTTTCCCCAGCAATTTCTGATTGCAGCTCAACACTGCAAGGAAGTCAATACAGGATAATGGGAAAGTCAAAGCCATCCCGTCTCGGCTGCAGCAACACTCGCTGTACTCTGTCGCTGCCTCTGGCCAGGATACAGGGCTTTGCTCCCTTGTCTGAAGTTTGTCCTGCCCCTTGCTGTTGCTGATTAGCAGCACAGAAACCACACTGGAAAGAACATTGCTTCACTTGGAGGCCAGGCCAGAAGTTAACAGGCAGCAGTCAAATGAGTTAATGGCTCACCGTGCCGAATTATTTATGGCCATTTGACAGAGGCCCACGAGCTGAAATTAAGAACAGATGTTGCAGTTGATGATGAGGGATGCTGCATATGCCAGGGACGTCGCCAGGAGAAGCTGCCAATGACTGTAATAAAGTTTGCAGCTGGATGCCAGCATCGCGTGACTTCATGTGATCTTTCAAAGGTCCCTTTCATCACTGGGCACCATGGTTCTGTTTACAAGCCAAGCCTGTTCCTTTTCACAAGCCTGGGGATGCAATGGTCTCATCGACTATTTCACTGGACTATTATTCCAGGGGCCCAGGTGATGTCATGAGGTCCTAGGTTCGAATCCTGACTTGGCAGATAGTGGGATTCCAATTGAATAAAAATCTGGAATATTAAGAGTCTAATGATGACTGTGAAATTATTATTGGGACAGGAGGGGAAAACCCATTTGATTCACTAATGTTAGTTCGGGAAGGAAATGTGCCTGGTCTGCCAGGGTGGCACGGTGGCTCAGTGGTTACCACTGCTGCCTCATAGCACCAGGGTCCCAGGTTCGATTCCAGCCTCGGGTGACTGTCTGTGTGGAGTTTGCACATTCTCACATTGTGCACACATTGGCCATGCTAAACAGTGTTAGATACATCATTCAGAGGGAAATGGATCTGGGTGGGTTATTCTTCGGAGGGTTGGTGTGGACTTGTTGGGCCGAAGGGCCTGTTGCCATACTGTAGGGAATCTAACCATGTGACCCCAACCCTAAAGCAATGTGGTTGGCTCTCAACACAAATCCTTGACATGCAGGATGTCCCTCCACTTCCCCACCTTGACAATGTCCATGGTATCTGGGCATGGTGGGGAGGTGGAGGTCCATGACCTTGCCCAGTAAATCTCAGCAAATCCAATTATTTCCGACTGCAGGCAGGGCAGAAACAAAATAAAATTAGCAAAGTAACACGCGGCTCATTTTAAAACAAACACAGGGTGGGTAATCCCTGACTCCATATGACAGTGGGAGGTTCCAAGCGATGAATGATCCCTAGGATACACCACTGACACCCCATCCTCCTCTCTGAACTTACAGGCACGAGTGTGGTGCTGGAAAAGCACAGTCGGTCAGGCAGCATCCAGGGAGCAGAAAAGTCGACGTTTCAGGCATAAACCCTTCACCAGGAACGATGCTTGTGGGTCGGGGGTGACAGATAAAGGGGAGGGGGGTGGGGTTGGGGGGAGGTAGCTGGGAAAGCGATAGGTGATGAAGGTGAGGGAGAAGGTGATAGGTCAGAGGGGGCAGTGATGGGCAGTGCTGAGTTGGAGTTAATATGGGGGGGGAGGGGAAATGAGGAAGCTTTTGAAATCCACTTTTATCCCGTGTGGTTGCAGGGTTCATGAGCTTACAGTCCTTCTCAGCTGCACATACATTATGTAGAGTTATCGTACAATATAAAGTACAAAAAGAGGACATTTGGCCCAACTGAACAATGCTAGTCTTTGTGCTTAAACAAAGTGCTGTACCAGTCTACAGAGTCTATTTACAAAAGGCTGCCTCAGTCAAAAGCACAATGTGAACAAGATGACAGCCCAATAAAAGCAACATCATTTCTCCAGGAAAATGCAGTTCCGTGCAGGATTGTTACAGTGAAACGTAGGTTATCTGTGAAAAATCAATCACTCCCTCTCACCGCAATGTGATTGGCAGGAGTTAAACACTCATCTTCATTAGTCATTATGTCAATGTTTGTGGCTGTCAACAAGGGCTGGGTCTGGATTCCTGCCCCTGATCATAGAGCTGAACACTGCTGAGTAACTGCTTCTTACAAAACCAAACCCTCCATATCTAACGGCCTCATTCCTTAATCTGACGGAGACAATTTTGGAGGACATCAAGCCAGAGAAGAAACTAAAAAGATAATGGTCATTTTACACATTTTACAGCCAACCCTAAAAGCATCTCCAACAATAGTGTACATCATGTAAGAATTACAGGGGTCAATAGGGGAGAAACAGGCAGCACCTTCCCATGGGCTGGACGTAGCTGGAAAGGGGTGGAACTGAGAACTGAAGGGACATTCTCAGAATAAGGGTTAGGACCTGGATGTAGGTTTGCTCGCTGGGCTGGAAGGTTCATTTTCAGATGTTTTGTCACCATGCCAGGGTAACATCTTCAGTAAGTCTCCAGATGAAGCACAGAGGCTCACTGAAGATGTTACCCAGCATGGTGACGAAAGGTCTGAAAATGAACCTTCCAGCTCAGCGAGCAAACCTACATCCAGAACCTCAAGCTGAGCTACAAATCTTCTCAAAATGTGTTTGGCCATTTAGAACTGAGATAAGGAGGAATTTCTTCACTCAATTAGTGGTGAATCAATGGAAGTCTCCACTGCAGACGGTCAGTCACTGAGTATGTTCATGACTTAAATCAATAGATTCCTAGATATTAAAGACATTGAGGGATAATGTGGGAAATTGGCATTGAGCAAGGATCAAGGTAGGTCCAATGGCCGATTGCTGTCCTTATTTGCGATGTTATCAGAAGGCAGTTGGATTGCCTCACAAACTGATGCTTTACTAACAATGATCAAAGCTTTCAGCAGTGATGAACACTTCTGAAGGAAAGTGCCTGTCCCAGGTTTGTACAAACCAACAGTTCACACGGGGGCAATTCGAACTGTTGGGTGGAAGACTTCAGTCTCTTTGACCAGGGCAAAGTTGTTGAACATTCTGCGAAACATCTCCCTTTCAAAACAAGTGAAATAAACCTCATTCCGAGAGCAACGTCAATTCCTTCAGGAACATCAACAGATCAAACAAACTGTCTACATCTAAACATCATGCAAAATTTACAATCTCTACAAAGAAAATAATCAGAATTATAGACTATCACCTCCGCACCTAAAGCCAAACTGCAATCATTCATAGATGGGATTAACTGTCCCTTTCTGCCTAGAATAGAACTGTGACTGTACTTCAAAAGTACTTCATTAGCTGCCAACTGCTTTGAAGACATCGTGAGGATTTGAAAGGCACTTTCATTTCTCTGTTCTCCCTTTGCTTCCAGGCCCATTTGCAGTTGAAGTTTGCCAATATAGCACATTCCCTCCCGAAACACGCAAATCAGCTTTCCGAGCAACATCGTGAAAGTAGCGCAGCCTGATCCTGTGACAGGGACTGGAGCCTTCAAACTCCTGGTCTAATTTCAAGATGGATTGCAGAACGAATTTGCAGATTCTTAAAAACTTCCACCCCCGAGTTCACGGAATCACTGAATTGCAACGTTCAACCCATTATGTCTGCATTGATTTTGCGAATGTGTACCCATTCCCCAACCCCTCCCCATAACTGCACACAGCAGGGGGAGGCGGTGATGTAGTGGTGATATCATGGGACTATTAACACAGGTCATGTTCTGGGGACGTGGGCTTGAATCCTGTCATGACAGCTGATAGAATTTGAATTGAATAAAAAAATCTAGAATTCAGAATCTAATGATGACCATCAAACCATTGCCAATTGCTGGGGGAAACCCATCTGGTTCATTAATATCCTGGAGGGAAGGACCTTATCTGTTTGTCCTTACCTGGTCTGGCCCTACGTGTGACTTCAGATCCATGTGATTCTAAAATTTCCTCTGGTAATGAGGGGATGGAAATTCCTAGCCAGTGATGCCCATATCCCGTAAACAGACAAAACACTGCTTCCTTTACAGCTTATAATCCTACTTCCACTTGCTTGAACCTGCCTCTGCCACACTTTCAGGAAACACATTCCAGATTTTATCCATTTGTTTCTTTTTTCCCATCTGCTTCATCCTTCCACAAACGGGAACAGTTTGTCCCTATCTCGCCTCAGAACCTTCCTTTCTCCATCTTTTCCAACATATCCTCATAACAGTAGTTCCTCATCCCTAGGAGTATTCTCTCAAATCATTATTACACCATCCCTAATGTCTTCACATCTTTCCTAAAATGCAGCACCAAAAAAACTCAACGCAACACTCCAGCTGAGGCTGACAGTGTTTTACAAAGTTTAACACAGAGTTTATTATTTGCCAAAGGCTACTAACCCTCCTTGAGGAGATCACATGGTATCGTGGGGTTGGGGAGTGCACATCATGATACAGAGAGGGTCACATTGTGAGAGACAATATATATGAAGCTGGAAAAGTATAGCAGGTCAGACAGCATTTGAGGAGCAGAAACGTCAATGATTTTGGCCGAAACCCTTTGCCAGAACTGGGGAAGGCAAGGGAGCCCAGAAGAATATAGAGGGAGGGGGGTGGGGGCTGGGGGAAGGGTAGATGGGATGGTGCTAGGTGAATGCATTGTGAGAGACGAGTTGGATAGGTAGATTGTAAAGTTGCATCCATCTGTGATTATTACTTATATAGGTAAAAAACATGGGATAATGTGTAAGAGGTTTTCAAGATGGTGGGAGATGGATAGAGAAAATCTGGGAACCTTCTTTCTTTCCTATCTCAGTAAAGCACATAGCACCGTAGGTAGAAAATGCAAAATGCATATTTGAAACCTGAATATAAACACAAGGAAGTATTATTGAATGTACCTACCTCTGAGCACATAATCTTAGTGGCACTGGGGCTGAACTGAGAGACTGTCCAGGCACTGGGCTTTCCAGAGAGCTGTCAAATGAGACTGTGGTTGCTGCTTCAGCTAGATACAGAAGTCCTCACGGCACAATTTAAAACGGATCACACGCAGTGTATTGAAAATCGCATCATGCAATTTGTCCATTTGAGGCTACCACACACGCACATAGAGGGACTGACAATAAAGCATCTATGTTCAATGGGTGAAGATAGGCATGTTTCTGTCTCAAGAATGTCACAGCAGGAGGGCTCTCCCAATGAATACAGAGGGTCACTGGGCTCGAAACATTAACTTTGTTTCTCTCTCTACAGACCTGCTGAGTTTCACCAGCACTTTGTGATTTCATTTCAGGTAGAGGGGTTTTAAAGGTTTTCTTTAAGTAGGAGCAAGATAACAGGAAATTAGGCCAGGTATTCTTAACCTAATGATATTGCTCATTGATGTCAAAATGTAAGGTTCCTTCAAACCAAATGGCAGAGGTAAACAGTGGACCCACCTTTTTGTAGAGAAATAATTGCACAGAGTCCAGTATCCCGTCACCAAGTCACCCAAGTTACATGTGCACTGTTTCTGGGCTCTTGACAAGCCAGCTCAGAGACAGCCCCTAGACTGAGGGAATCTCAGCCAGGGCTCCCTGATTGACCCAAGTTAATAATCCCAATCAGGGATCTCACGGTCAATAAGATACACCTGACCCCCCGTTCTAATCACTACAGTGGATTGCTAGTACTAAACGTATTTGCAAAAGTTTCTGCACATGGGACTGGAACAAAGACAGAAATACTGTGCGGACTAACCCCATGATATAACCTACTCCCAGGGCACCACTGGAAAAATGGCAGCTTCCTGTCATAAATGTGACCAGAGGTCTCTGCAACTATACACACTCTAGTGACCACGGACAAATCCTGACCTTCTCCCAAGATTTCCAAAAGATATTCACAACCAGCGAGATCCCCTGAGAATGTCAATGCCAACCCCAGGCAACAACCTGCCTTAGTTGCTGAACAAGAACATAACCATTGGAAATGATCCATATTGTTTATTATTCAGGAGGATTTAATTGACTGTAAAGTACTTTGGGATCTCCTGAGATTATGAAAGACACTGTGTGAATGCATGCCATCATAATAAAAGCAAAATGCTAAAAATCTGAAAGAGAGGAACAGAATTAGCATTTCGAGTCCAGTATGACTCTTTTACAGTTCTTTGGAAGAACTGTTTCTCTCTGTACAGATGATGCCAGACCTGCTGAGTTGCTACAGCATTCTGTGTGTTGATTTCGCATGCCCATCTTTTCCAAGCATTTGCACTCTGACGTCAACCAAACACAAAGATAAATCGAAATGTTTTAAGAGATTGCAGTAGGAAATTTATATTCCTTATACAGATGTTACAACAGCTTGGTTAAGACTGGAAACTTGTCTGAGTTGGGAATCAAAATGTGGATTCAGTTGCATTTTGAGAGAGGGAAAGAATTGGTTTAGAAGGTATTTACTCTGCTCCATGAAATGAAACAGAGCTGGGGTCCTCTTGATTTTCTACAGGGGCGATTAAAGTTAACTTGCTAGCCAACATCAAGAGTTTAATGTTGACTATTTGGTTGTTTGGCCATTTCAAACAGTCAGCACGATTTAGTCAGACAACTGTTACCAGACAGCAACTACTACAACTCTCGTTGCAAACTGCAAGCACATCACGAGGAGTTTTTATCAAAGTTTGCAACCGATAACATCTTGCAATAAAAATATCCTTTCTACTACTTCTGCTTGGCTTCATTGACACCAATAAGAGGTAAAAGTGAGGTCTGCAGATGGTGGAGATCAGAGCTGAAAACGTGTTGCTGGAAAAGTGCAGCAGGTCAGGCAGCATCCAAGGAACAGGAAATTTGACATTTCGGGCATAAGCCCTTCATCAGGAATTCCTGATGAAGGGCTTATGCCCGAATCATTGAATTTCCTGTTCCTTGGATGCTGCCTGACCTGCTGCACTTTTCCAGCAACACATTTTCAGCACCAATAAGAGGTAATTAGCTGGCCATTTACAAATGATTGGTATTAATTTGGGTTGAATTCTGGGTAATCCTATCTCTGTTGTTATCCAAGAAGGTGGTTCACTGCCACCTTTGCCGGAATAATTAGGGATAATCAATAAATGCTGACCTCAGTAATGATGCCCACATCCAATGAATGAATCCACCCTTGACTAATCAATACCCTCAAGAGTGTGATGCTGGATAGGCACAGCAGGTCAGGCAGTACCCAAGGAGCAGGCAAATCAACATTTCAGGTATGATGAAGGGCCTTTGTTCGAAACATTGATTTTCCTGCTCCTCGGATGCTACCTGACCTGCTGTGCTTTTCCAGCACCACACTTTTGACTCTAATCTCCAGCATCTGCAGTGCTCACTTCCGTCTAATCACTTACCCTGTCAAAGAAAGAGCAATGGAAAAATCAATGGATTGCTACAATATCCCAGTCCTTTCTGTCCATTTCCCTGGAACAAAGGGACTTTAGCTGAACAAAACTTGAACATTGCTGAATCACAGAAGGAGAGTTTAGATTAGAGTGGTGCTGGAAAAGCACAGCAGGTCAGGCAACATCCGAGGAGCAGGAAAATTGATGTTTCGGGAAAAAGCCCTTCATCAAGAATAGAGGCAGGGAGCCTGCAGAGTGGAGAGATAAATGAGAGGGGGATGGGGGTGGAGAGAAAGTAGCATAGAGTACAATAGGCGAATGGGGGTGGGGATGGAGGTGATAGGTCAGAAAGGAGAGTGGGGAAGGTAGCAAAGAGTACAATGGGTGGATGGGGGTGGGGATGAAGATGATAGGTCAGAGAGGAGGGTGGAATGGATATGTGGAAAGGAAGATAGCCAGGTAGGACAGGTCAAGAGGGCGGTGCTGAGCTGGAAGGCTAGATTTAGGGTGAGGCGGGGGAAGGGGAAATGAGGAAACTGGTGAAGTCCACATTGATGCCTTGGGGTTGAAGTGTTCTGAGGCGGAAGGGTGGTGAGGGAGTGGCAGTGAAGGAGGCCCAGGACCTCCATGTCCTCGGCAGAGTGGGAGGGGGAGTTGAAATGTTGGGCCACGGGGCGGTGTGGTTGATTGGTGCGGGTGTCCCGGAGATGTTCCCTAAAGCGCTCTGCTAGGAGGCGTCCAGTCTCCCCAATGTAGAGGAGACCGCATTGGGAGCAATGGATACAATAAATGATATTAGTGGATGTGCAGGTAAAACTTTGATGGATGTGGAAGGCTCCCTTGGGGCCTTGGATTGAGGTGAGGGAGGAGGTGTGGGCACAGGTTTTGCAATTTCTGCAGGGGAGGGTGCCAGGAAGGGAGGGTGGGTTTGTTGGGGGGCGTGGACCTGTTTTTACCTGATACAGAAGGAGGCCATCTGGGCCACAGTGTCTGTACTAGCTCTTTGTAAAGGGAAACATGTCACTTAAGCTTTGTGTCTTGCATTCCTTGCAAGACACAAGAATAATTGTCAAATTGACTCTGATTGGTGGAAGCATTACCATGGGAAAAACAACAGGGAACAATAGGCTTTCCAAACTCCCAGATAATTCAAAACAGATGCAAATCTTACACACAATTAAAAAACTGGAAGAACTGTGGATGCTGGAAATCAGAAACAGATTCTGCGGACGGGTCACTGGACCGGAGACATTAACTTTGATTTCTCTCCACAGATGCTGCCAGACCTGCTGAGCTTTTCCAGCAATTTCTGTTTTTGTAACATGTTTCTTTTATTTGCAGAGGACAGGTTCCTTTTTATGAATGTATCAGCACAAGTGAGTCACATTGTACGCCTGACTGATGACCTTACATTGCTGGTTGGTGTGGCTATTCTTGCACTTGGGAGTGTCCAGTGAGTGCTGAAAATTCATGAAATCACATTTCACAGAAGGTGCAGTAGTTTGTATTTTGCAAGAGTGGCCTGGATGATGAATGTCTGTACTCAGCCTGTAACTGACAATCGAAGGAACCTGCTGTTTGATTCAATCAGCTAATGGCTGAGACGTCATGTATTTTATTAATAATTCATTCGCAGCCCACCAAGTCTCAGTGTGCCGGTGTTTCCTCTTACAGCTGAGGCTGGGGAAGAGTTTCGTTTCCTTTGGCGTTGCACTGGCCGTGCACTGCTTTTAGATTAGATTACTTACAATGTGGAAACATGTCCTTCGGCCCAACAAGTCCACACCGACCCGCGACCCACCCATTCCCCTACATTTACCCCTTACCTAACACTACAGGCAATTTAGCATGGCCGATTCACCTGACCTGCACATCTTTGGACTGTGGGAGGAAACCGGAGCACCCGGAGGAAACCCACGCAGACACGGGGAGAACGTGCAAACTCCACACAGTCAGTCGCCTGAGTCGGGAATTGAACCCGGGTCTCTGGCACTGTGAGACAGCAGTGCTAACCACTGTGCCACCGTGCTGCTCTTTCAGGAAAGCATGGACCTAGCAACATCTTACAAAGTGCTTCAACAGTCCAAACTTGTACAGTGCTACTTATGTCCAGAGAAATAATTGAAGAGGGGCAAAGATGTTACTAAGCTTGAAAGATTCCCTATAATATAGAATCAGGCCCTTCAGCCCAACAAGTCCACACCAACCCTCTGAAAAGCAACTCACCCAGATTCATTCCTGTACCCGAAGCAGGAATTGAACCCAGGTCCCTGGTGCTGTGAGGCAAAAGTTTATAAGGAATTTGCCTGGGTTGGAGAATTTGAGCTATAGGGAGAGACTATTTTCCCTGGAGCATCAGAGGCTGAGGGGGTGACATTACGGATGTTTATAAAATCATGAGGGGTATAGGTAGGGTGAATAGCCAAATTCTTTACTTCCAAGGTAGGGGAGTCCAAAATTAGAGGGCAAAAGTGGAAAGATTTAAGAGGGACCTAAGGGGCAACATTTTTACACAGAGGGTGGTGCACGTATGGAATGGCTGCCAGAGGAAATGGTGGAGGCTGGTACAATTACAGCATTGAAAAGGCATCTGGATGGGTATATGAATAGGAAGGGTTTACAGGCATATGGGCCAAATGCTGGCAAAAGGGACTAGATATCTGGTCAGCATGGACGAGTTGGACCAAAGGGTCTGTTTCCTTGTTGTAGAACTCGATGACTCAATGTCTACATTAGGGAAGATAGGAAGATCCAAACTCAGAAAAAGGAGTGACTACAAAGAGGCAACAAAATTATGATAAAAAAAATGAGGGTGGAAGAACTAGCATCTGTGTTTGGTTACTACTTCATTGTTGGGATGTCTAAACTCAAACTCCAGCCCCGTAAGTGACTGTGCTCTGCTTCCTTTCAGTCTAGATCTCTGTAAAGAAACGGCTGCAGTTTGTCAAGTTTTCTTTGTTTCACGTGTGGTACCTGGAGTGGGTATTCCGGACTGTGACCGGTGTTTTCAGTGTGGACACTGGGTCGGGCCATCCCCATGGAAATAAGACACTGCCAAATGCATTCACTGAGATCAACAGGAAACAGAACCTAAGTCACAGGTGATGACCTTTTCAGTCTGCTGCACCACTCCCTAAGATTGTGGCTGATTTTCCATCTTAACTCCCAGTTTCCCATCCTCAATTCCTTCAAGGATCCAAAAAAATATCCATTTCCATCAAATAAAAATTAGCACAAACTGTCAGGGATCTTGGTACTTGGAGGAATCTATGAAAGGGCTGACACCATCAATGATGCAGGCAGTGGAGAACTCAATCAGGGAAATGCTAGATCAGCTTTGAGTGCTTCAGGCCTACTGATAACTGGGCAACACTGGGAAGACAGAAGATTCCTCTATGTCAAGGCCCATCAGTGTTTATCCTAATAGTCAGGACAGAATCACATCAGTGTAACAGTGGTTGGACAACTGTAGCTGGGGATTAGCAAAGGAAGAATGAGTAACACATGATCAATGCAGTTGCTGCTGGAAAAGCTATCTCTTCATTTTTTAAAATCTGTCCAGTGGTTAAAGCCAGAAATCTCTCAAAAAGAAGAGCAAATTCCTGCAGATGCTGGAATCTGAACTGAAAACAACAAATGCTGGAGGTCACAGAGGGTCAGGCAGCATCCATGGAGAGACAGCAAGCTAACGTTTCGAGTCTAGGTGACTCGTCATCAGGAAAATTCCTGATGAAGGGCTCTGGCCCGAAACGTCGAATTTCCTGTTCCTTGGATGCTGCCTGACCTGCTGTGCTTTAACCAGCAACACATTTTCAACTCTTCATCTCCTCTTTCTCCAGAAGAGGTATCCTTACAATAACAGAGAGATGGTAATGATGGCGTAAGTGATAGAGATTCATGTAATTCATGAGGGCGTGTGATCACATTGCTCTGATATTAGTAAGCGTGGACACCAGTCTGGAATGAGTGTGTGAAGAGAAAGGGAGCTTTTAAACACTACACTAGAGCGCAGTAATTGATAACCTACTATTTACGATGAAGGTGTGTTTAAGTACATAAGGAGTGAAGGAACCTTACTCAGTGGTAGGAGGCTTACTAGTGGTAAGAAGCAAGCTGCCTCAAGCTGCCTACAGTTTAAAGTATATCAGGACAATATTCCAATGTGTAGCCTGGAACGAGGGGTAAATGATTTAAAATCATAGGTTGTCCATTTAAAACAAGATAAGTAATTTTACTTTCAGAAGTCTTTGGAGCTTTCTTCCTCAAACAGTTTTGGAAGCAGAATCCTTGAATCTTTTTAAGGCAGAGGGAGGGTTCATGTTAAGGAAAGGGTTGAGAGGCTGTCGGGGAAGGTGGAAATAGATCAGCCCTGACCTTATTGAATAGTGGCGCCAGATATGTAGCTGGCATAATGACCAGCACATCGTCTTTATTACAAAGAAAACAATTGTTTCAATAACGACCATCAGAAAAGGAAATCTGCCATTCTTACCTGGTTTAGCTGATACATGACTCCAAACCCTCAGCAATGTGATTGACTCCTAATTACCCTTCACAGGGGCAATAAAGGCAACATTAGCCAATGATATATTAAAAGTTGTGAACACTTTACAGTGCTATACGCTTATTCATATTTATATTTGGTTAATATTTAATAATGTTAAATTTGACTGTGCAAAGTTGAAGAAGCTTCTGTGCTCACTACCTGTGTAACTGGTGCTGATGGAAAGATCTGTAATGTGACCTTCCTAATCCAGTACCGAGCTAGGCAGGTGTGGTTGGGAATGCCATCACCTCCAAGCTGCCATTACACTCAGACACCATTCTGATTGGTACTGTATCAGCTGCACCTTCATCTTCACTGGCACCCTGTTCTCAGAAGCTCTGTGGGGGCACCTTCCCCAGATGGACTGCAGTGATTCAGCATCAACACCTCATCAAGGGCAATAAGGGTGGGCAATAAAGAAGGCTGAAAACCCCCCTGTGTCCCATCGTTTAAGTTATAGGAAGGTTGTTGTGAAACGCGAAAGGGTTCAGAAAGGATGTTGCCAGGGTTGGAGAGTTTGAGCTACAGGGAGAGGCTGAACAGGCTGGGGCTGTTTTCCCTGGAGTGTTGGAGGCTGAGGGGTGACCTTATCAGGATTTTATAAAATCATGAGGGGCATAGATAGGGTAAATGGACAAGGTTTTCTTTACCCAGTGTGGGGCAGTAGACAGCATAGGTTTAGAATGAGAGGGGAAAAAAGTAAAAGCGACATAAGGATCAACCTTTTCACGCAGCGGGTGGTACGTGTATGGAATGAGCTGCCAGAGGAAGTGGTGGAGGCTGATACACTACAACATTTAAAAGGCATCTGGATGGGTATATGAATAGGAAGGATTAAGAGGGATATGGGCCGGGTGCTGGCAGGTGGGACGAGATTAATTTAGGATAACTGGCCGGTGTGGATGTACTTGGAGTACAACTCTTTGACTCCAAGTCCTTCTCACAAGAGGAAACATGCTCCCATCTAGTCCCCTTAGGATTAGATGTTTCAATATGATTTTTACAGAATAGCCTTACTCATGTTCCTATACACAGGGAATTGCCCTGCTCTCTGACTCAAACATCTTCCACTTAATCCATACCCTTTTGTCCTAAAGCCCTCTCTCGGTCAGTGAAGCCTACCTCCAGCAGCTGATGTTCTCAGTCTTGTGAAGTACTCCACAATTTCACAGCAGGAGATACAGACTCCCAGAAGCAGCTCTGCAAGACCCCAGCAGCTGTTTCCACTTTCCAGCTTTCCACATTATTTCTGTGTCTGTGTGCACAGTACGTCCCATATGGTGCTCCGTGAAATCAGAGATTATTAATTACCTCTGAGCAGATGCTAAGGTCAGCATATTATCACAGACATGACTGTTGAGAAGTAAGAATGTAATCGAGGGAAGGCTAGCACACTCTAACTGAAGTGTGTCGCCCCTGAAGAAGGGTAGGCCTTGATGGTAGAAAGGCACTGAGTGCATTGCTGGGGGCACACTGATGGCGTGGGTTGATTTTGCCCAATGGTAGCTCTTCCTTGACCTTGGGAAGCAATTGGATCGCCAATGGTTTGGTTTGGTAAGAACAGTCCAGCTTGGAAATGGAGTGGAGGCATGGTTCAATTTAGGCATTCAAGAGGGCATTGGATGGTTATTTTTGGATAGAAATGGTGAGCAGGGACATGGGGAAAAGGTGGGAGATTGGCACCAGATCATGGACCCAGTGCAGGCATGATGGACTGGATGGCCTCCCGTTGGTCTATGACAATTTTGTGTTTCAATAATGGTGCCAGTCATAGTGAACCTGCACTTAGTGATAGGACTGTTCCTTCAGAGACTGTTAACCTGTGAACTCTCAATAAAGTACATAAAAAATGGGACTAATGGTATGGAAACCAGTAAGGGACATTCTGCCCAGCAGCAGTGTGGAATGTATCAGAAGATCAAGCAGTGTTTTCTTTCAGATGAAAATGTGTTGCTGGTTAAAGCACAGCAGGTTAGGCAGCATCCAAGGAATAGGAAATTCGACGTTTCGGGCATAAGCCCTTCATCGGAAGGGCTTATGCCCGAAACGTCGAATTTCCTATTCCTTGGATGCTGCCTAACCTGCTGTGCTTTAACCAGCAACACATTTACAGCTGTGATCTCCAGCATCTGCAGACCTCATTTTTTACCCAGTGTTTTTTTTCACCCTTTTATCCAAAATTAATTTTTCCCACAACCATACGAGCTCAGAGTAGATTAGGTTAGATTCCCTACAGTGTGGAAACAGGCCCTTCGGCCTAACAAGTCCACACCAACCCTCCAAAGAGTAACCCACCCAAACCCATTTCCCTAGTGCACCCCAAACTAAAATTCATTGCAAACCTTTGTGATTTTCCTAACTTGTTTATAATATGTAAGCATCATTGGCTGAGCCATCATTGATTGTACAGATTATGCATTCCTAATGAATGGCTTTTGCCCAAAACATCGATTTTCCTGCCCCTCGGATATTGCTGTGCTTTTCCAGCACCACACTCTTGACTCTAATCTCCAGTGCCCACTTTTGCTTAATTGTTCAGTTGTCAGCTACACATCAACTGCATATCCTGTGTGACATTTCCTTTCTTTCATTCACAGGATTAGATTAGATTACTTACAGTGTGGAAACAGGCCCTTCGGCCCAACAAGTCCACACCGACCCGCCGAAGCGCTACCCACCCATACCCCTACATTTACCCCTTACCTAACACTACGGGCAATTTAGCATGGCCAATTCACCTGACCCGCACATCTTTGGACTGTGGGAGGAAACCAGAGCACCCGGAGGAAACCCACGCAGACAAAGGGAGAACGTGCAAACTCCACACAGTCTGTCGCCTGAGTCGGGAATTGAACCCAGGTCTCAAGCGCTGTGAGGCAGCAGTGCTAACCACTGTGCCACCGTGCCGCCCACGGGTGGGTGTCAGTGGCTGGGCCAGCATTTATTGTCCATCCCTAATGATGAAGAGGGCAATTACCAATCCCCCACATTGCTGTGGATCTGGAGTCACATGTAAGGATGACAGTTTCCTTCCCTCCAGGACATGAGGGAACCAGATGGATCTTTGCAGCAATCAGCAGTGATTACTTGGTCTCCATTGGGCTGATTTATTCCAGAATTCAATTCCATCATGTACCGTGGAAGGATTCAAACCCATCATAGAATCCCTACAGTACGGAAACAGGCCATTCGGTCCAACAAGACCACACCGACCCTTCAAAGAGTATCCCATTCCGCCACCCCTATTTCCCCTCCCAAATGCACCTAACCTACATATCCCTGGACACTATGGGCAATTTAGCATGGCCAATTCACCTAACCGTGCGCATCTTTGGACTGTAAGAGGAAACCCATGCAGACCTGGGGAGAATGTGTAAACTCCACACAGACAGTCGCCCAAGGCTGGAATTGAACCCAGGTCCCTGTGAGGCAGCAGTGCTAACCATTGAGCCATTGTGCTGGCACCCTTCCAGGGCATTCACTTGTGGTTCTAGGTTATTAAGTTAGATTAATTACAGTCTGGAAACAGGCACTTCAGGCCAACAAGTCCACACCGACTCTCCGAAGAGTATCCCACCCAGACCCATTCCCCTACATTTTACCCCTGACTAATGCACCTAGCACTATGTGCAATTTAGCATGAACAATTCAGCTGACTTACACATCTTTGGATTGTGGGAGGAAACCCACACAGACAAAAGGAGAATGTGCAAACTTTACACAGACAGTTGCCAGAGGTGGGAATTGAACCCAGGTCCCTTGTGAGGCAGCAGCGCTAACCACTGAGCCAACATGCGAGTCGAATCACATGATCACTAAGGCACTGTTTCTCATCTGGACACAAATGTAGGCCAGACCCAATAAGGAAAGCAGATTTCTTCCTGAAAGGTGTTAGTGAACCATAAGGGTTTATATAGCAATTGTTTCATTGTTCCGGGTTCGCGTAGCAGTTGATTCCAGATTTGTGATTTTGTTGAATACAGTTTTCACCATCTGCCATGATGGGACTTGAGCACAAATTCCCAGGGAATTTATCCTGGGGCTCTGGATTATCATCCAGTGTCATTTTCACATCATCATTGCCTCTCTTGTCTGTGGAAATTTGCAATTTAAATGTAGAGGAGGAAAGTTCAAAGGAGATTATGAGGGCCAGATTATTTTTTAACAGAGGAAGTGGTAGATACAGGTGTTTAAAGGGAAGTTTGGATAAGCAGGTGAATATGAATGGATGGGAGGGATAAAGACCAAGGGCAGGCAAAAGGGACTGGCTTAATTTGGCGTCAGGTTCAGCACAACATTGTGGGCCGAAGGGCCTGTTCCTGTGTTGTACTGCTCTATGTTCTAAAATGGCTGTTAAACCTGTTCAAATAGCAGCCGCTACACACTCATAGACTCATAGAGATGTACAACATGGAAACAGACCCTTCAGCCCAACTCCTCCATGCCAACCAGATACCCTGAATTAATCTAGTCCCATTTGCCAGCATTTGACCCATACTCCTCTAAACCCTTCCTATTCATATACCCATCCAGATGCCTTTTAAATGTTGTAATTGTCCCAGCCTCCACCACTTCCTCTGGCAGATCATTCTGTACACGCACCACTCTCTGCATTAAAAAGTTGCCACTTAGGTTAATTTTAAATCTTTCACCTTAAAGCTTAGCCTCTAGCTTTGGACTCCCCCACCCCAGATAAACCCCACCTTGGCGTCCCCTAGCTTATCTCTCCACGCTTCAGGCTCTCTGCCTTTATTCCTGATGAAGGGCTTTTGCCCGAAACGTCGATTTCGCTGCTCATTGGATGCTGCCTGAACTGTTGTGCTCTTCCAGCACCATTGATCCAGAATCTGATTTCCAGCATCTGCAGTCATTGTTTTTACCTTATCCATTCATCCTATCCATGCCCCTCATGACTTTATAAACCTCTATAAGGTCACCCTTCAGCCTCCAACACTCCAGGCAAAAGAGCCCCAGCCTGTTCAGCCTCTCCCAATTGCTCAAACCACTCAAAATGCAATATGTCCTTAGAATGTGAAAGGCATCGTGCAAATCAAAATTCCTTCTCAGCCAATTTCAGGTCAATGATCTCATGGTTTCTGAAGGGTTCTCGTATTCGACCAAGCTAGCACAGAATTCTGGTGCCTTTCTTCTACTGACTCCAATGCAAATCTGAGCCCAGTGCCAACACCCACCAAGGACATAAAATGCCAAAACCAACATCGTTGTACATCGTTGGACAAACAGGCTCTTACAAGCAAAGAGTGGCAGCATTGGGTTTGGCGCTGTGTGTAAGCTGCTTACCCAACAAGACCAGGCAGCACTGAGAACAAGTCTCTGCAGAGTCAATCTGCGAACATAAATATCAACGCAGGTTTAATGAACAGCAGCTGACATAAATGGGAGTTCTGAATTGCTGACAAAATGAGACTCTTGTGCTTATTAAATTCAGAGATAATGTACTAATTTTATGGCTGCCTAATAAATGTCTCTCGTAATGAATGTGCTTGATGGCAATGATCAAAGCACCGGCAATCAAAATCAATTGTCCCAGAGATATTGGACGGAGCAGCTCACCAGCTTCCACAGCCGGAGCAGGTTTGACCTTCATTGCTTTCACTGATTTCTTTTCTCCACGGAACAGGAATCAATATCCGGGAGACATTCTAGCACCTGCAACATGCAAGTGAAAAATGAATGAACTTGAAGCAACCACAGAAACTCAAAAAGTCAATGCATCTTTGCAGGCCCAATCAATAGGCCGTGCTTCCAATCAGCAATAAAGTCAGCATTGGCAAGATAAAGTCATTATAGAGCATCATGGTATTCCTGATGAAGGACTCCTGCCCGAAGCGTCGATTTTCCTGCTCCTCGGATGCTGCCTGACCTGCTGTGCTTTTCCAGCACCACTCTGATCTAGACATAGAGCATCATGGTACTGTGTCCTGCCTCCCAAGCACCAAAAGATTCCGTTTTACGCACATCATGTTGGCTGAGCAAAATCTACCCATGCCAGACGGAAACTATAAACATTTACACCCATCCACTCCACAGAGAGCCCTGTGATTATTTTAGATTCCCTAAAGTGTGGAAACAGGCCATTCGGCCCAACAAGTCCACACCAACCCTCCGAAGAGTAACCCACCCAGACCTATTTCCCTCTGACTAATGCACCTAACGCTATGGACAATTCACTGGGCCTGTGGGAGGAAACCCACACGGACACAGGGAGAATGTTCAAACTCCACACAAACAGTCACCCGAGGCTGGAATTGAACCTGGGTCCCTGGCGCTGTGAGGCAGCAGTGTGAGCCACCATGCCACCTGCTGACATGAGGGGTGTTCAGGGAGGGCTAACAAGTGTCATTGCCTCCAATATCTCACCCACTGCATCATTAATATCAACTGTGCGTAGCATGCTCACTTCTGATCCACTCAGTTGAGAGTTCGACTTCAACTCCAGAGATGTACAGGTAAAATGTAATGGGTACTTTCAACTCTTCCTTTAAAAATAGCTTACTTTCTATAACAAACAGAGCTCCAATAGTCAGAGTAGATGGACAAGCAGAGGCAAGATACATCTCTGAGCAAGAGTGGAGGAGACGAAGAATGTTTTTCGTTGTCAGGTGGTCTGGCACCTTCTGAGGGAAGTCATACAGTCATAGAGATGTACAGCATGGCAACAGACCCTTCAGTCCAACTCACCCATGTCGACCAGATATCCTAACCTAACCTAAAGGGGTGGCTGAGGTTTGCCTATTCTCCCAAATCTAACTGGAGCATTCATGGGGAGGGATGAAGAAAGGAAAAGGAACAAAGAAAATAATATTTTACCAGGACGGACTGGACCTGATTGAGGTTTTAATTCATTCACTAATAGGACATAGGCTTCTTTGGCTGGGCCAGCACTTTATGCCCATCCCTGGAGGTGGTGAGGGTGGGCTGCCTTCTTGAATTGCGGCATTTCACCTGCTGTGCGTTGACCCACATGTCCTTATGGAGGGAATTCCAGAATTTTGACCCAGTGACACTGAAAGAACAGCGATATATTCCCACGTCAGGACAGTAAATGGCTTGGCAGGGAACTTGCAGGGGATAGCGTTACCATGCATCTGCTGTCCTTGTCCTTCTAGAACGACGTGGTCGTCGGTTTGGAAGGTGCTACCTGAGGATCTTTGGTGAGTTTCTGCAGTGCATCTTGTACATAGAACACACTGCTGCTACTGAGCATTGGTGGTGGAGGGAGTGGTTCTTGTGGATGTGATGCCAATCCAGCAGTCTTGGGTGGTGTTGAGCTTCTTGAATGTTGATTCTGCTGCACCCACCCAGACAAGCAGGGAGTATTCCATCACAATCCTGACCTGTGCCTTGTAGATGATGGACAGGCTTTGTGGAGTCAGGAGGTGCTGTACTCAGCATTCCCAGTCTCTGACCTCCTCTTGTAGCCACTGTGTTTATGTGGCAAGGCTAATTCAATGTCTGGTCAATGGTAAACCCAAAGATGAAGATAGTTGGGGATTCAGTGACCGTGATGCTAGTTAAATTTGCTCTTATTGGAAATAGTCATTGCCTGGAATTTATGTAGCATGAATGTTACTTGTCACTTGTCGGCCCAAGCCTGAACATTGTCCAGATCTTGTTGCATTTGAACATGGATTGCTTCAGTATCTAAGGAATTGTGGATGGTGTGAATGATGCATAAGATTATCAGGTGCCTCAGAGTGGATAGGAAGCAGCTGTTCCCTTAGTTGAAGGGTTAATAATGAGGGCCATAATTTGAACATGAACAGGAAGGAGGTTTACAGGGGATGGGAAGACGTTTTGTTCTCAGTCAGAGGGTGGTGGGAAGAGACAGAGGCAGGGAACCTCACAATCTTTAAAAGGTACATAGATTCAAGCCTCTGGGCCTGGTGTGAGAAAGTGGATTAGTGCAGATAGGTCAGCACAGACTTGATGGGCCGAAGGGCCTCTGCTGTTCTGCATGATATCATGGCCTCATTTTCTGTTTGTAAAACAGGTCATTACATCAGCAAGCTGCTCCAACCTCTTGGATTGTCTCCCAAAGATGCCAAATTATTTGATTACTACAAAGTGCAATGGATGAATAGGGTCTGTTAAAAATGGGTGAGAATTCAGGATTGCAGGGTGAAGAATATACTCCTTTAGCATCACATCGTTCAGTCTCTTTCAAGTTTGGAGTGTATCACATGAGAGAAAAGAATAGCACAGCTCCTTCTGCATGTCACAGAGAGTGGAAATATCATCATGCTCATTCAGAGACATCGGGAATAGGAGCAGGAGGAGTCGGCCATTCAGCCCTTTGAGCCTGCTCTGTCATTCAAGTTGATCATGGCTGAACATCCAACTCAGTATTCTGTTCCCACATCCCCTTCAAACCCTTTGATGCCTTTAGCCCTAAGAACCATATCTGAATTCTACTTGAAAACATTCAATATTTTGGCCAAAACTGCTTTCTGTGGCAGAGAATTCCACAGACTCCGCAGTCACTTCTCTTCAACTCAGGGAGGAGTAAATTACTGCAGCTGCTGAAATCTGTGATGAAAACAAAAAAAAAGCTAATGAGCTCACTCTCTCTCCATGGACGCTGCCTGACCCACTGTGATTCCCAGCATTTGCTGTTTTCAGACATAAACGGTCCACTATGTTTTCTCAAACTGTGATTCCTGGCCATGTAATCCCCAGTCATCAGGAACAGCCCTCCTGCAGTTAACCAGTCTAGTCCGGTTAGAATTGTTTTGGTTTATGTGAGATTCACCCTTTCATTCCTCAAGGTTTTCAGATTTCATTTTGCGCTCATGTTAATTTCTATGTCTCCCTGCTTAGTGCAGTCTGACCATGATCACCCTCTGAGCAAGCTTGGTAACAATCTGAGTAAACTGGCAGAGAAGGTGTCTCCAACGAGGAAGTCGGGTGGCTCGTGTGAAATTGGAAACTGGAAAGAGCATGTCAGTGGGGAAACAAAACAATATCTTCTGGAAATGTATGCAGAAAACAGGGCTGAGTTCCCAAGAAAAGCAGTCAGTTGGAATGGTCAGTCATGGTTCAAGGGCGAAAGGAATCAAAGGGTTTGAAGGGGATGTGGGAACAGAATATTGAGTTGGATGTTCAGCCATGATCAACTTGAATGACAGAGCAGGCTCAAAGGGCTGAATGGCCGACTCCTCTTGCTCCTATTTCCTTCCATCTTGAGTCAGAAGGTAATGAGCCCAAAGCCTTCCAGACTATGTCATCCTCAGGGAGTCTCAGCAGACCTTCTATCTGTTCAGAAAGCCTTGGGTGACAGTCTGTGTGGAGTTGGCACATTGTCCCCGTGTCTGCGTGGGTTTCCTCCGGGTGCTCCTGTTTCTGCCAACAGCCCATGGATGCACAGGTTAGCTGAAATAGCCACGCCATATTGCCTACAGTGTCCAGGGATGTGCAGGTCAGATGGACTGACCAACATAAATACGGTGGAGGGGTGAGTCTGGGTGAGATGCTCATCAAAGGGTCAGTGTAGACTCGATGGGCCAAATGGTGTTTCCTCACACTGTATGGATTCTATGATTAAGCCAAGTTTGATCTGTTGAGAATATATAAGATCCCACTATCCTACTCCGGGTGAAAAGAGACTTTACTCTGGAGGCTTTGCCAATGTCTAACCCTCAACTATATTATCTAAATGTGATCTAGCTATTATCACATTGCTATTTGTGGAAGCACTCTGTGCCAATTGATTGGTGCGCTTCCTATATTTAATGGGAAGATGATGACCTAGTGAGATGATCACCAAACCCTTAATTCGGGGAAGCTAGGCAACGCTCTGAGAATCCAGGTTTGAATCCCGCAATAGCAGATGGTGGAATTTGAATTCAATAAAATCTGGACTTAGGAGTCTAATGATGACCATGAAACTGGTGTCCATTGTCAGAAAAACCTATCTGGTTCACCAGTGTCCTTTGGGGAAGGAAATCTGTCATCCTCACCTGGTCTGGCCTACCTGTGACTCCAGACCCACAGCAATGTGGTTGACTCTGACTTGCCCTTTGGGCAATTATGGATGGGCAATAAATGCTGGCCCATCCAGCAACTCTTTCATCCCGTGATTAAATAAAAAGTATTTACCACAGTGACTACACTTCAAAAATACTTTGCATTATTTCCCAATCTTTGTGTTCAATGCCTTCAAATATTCCAAATGCCTAAAGAAAATCATTGATTTAGTTATCAAATGATTCACTAAATTACTGATCTCATTAACAAGTGTGTTTGTTTTTAAAGTCAAAGGGTTTGGTTTTGACTTTAGGCAATTATAATATTTGAAGGCATTGGACATAACGATTGAGAATGGTGTAAAACAGAATTATGAGCTCAAAACACCCTTTCTACGCTGGTGTTCAATTTGACTTGCAATGTTCCTGGATAACATGGTTTGTAAAAACATGTTGTTCATTATTTCACCATCTATCTAACAGTCATGATTCAGAATTTCAGATCTGGTAAAACCTGAGTAATTCAAGCATTTTTCTATTAAATATTTTATACTTTTAGTGTTCCCCATATTCTGTATCTGTCTGAGGATGACTAGACCAGCATTTGCTCAGTACTGCGTTTCTCAACAATTTTTGACGGATGGGAATATTGGGGATTAAAGCAGCCAATTTGGGTGGGCACGTTGACACACTATTCTCATGTTTAATCAAATGGCAGAATCGGTTTGAGGGACTGAATGGCCTCCCTCTATTCTGGAGATTGCAATCTCAATTGGAACATCACCTCTCATTGTAGATAACTGATTATTTCTCACTAAAATTAACAACATTGCAACATTTAGTCCTCAACAGTAGAAATTTATCAAACATCAAATACACAGCACAATGGATGCCTGACACAAATAGGTACACAGAACAAAGGACAGTAAAGAACGGTAGACAGCAGATATCACAGAGCGATGTCAAAGCTTTAAATGAACCCTGAGTCCTTGGGTGGTGATTATCAACCAGTTGGGCCTCTGTATTATTAACAAGGAACCCATGATTTAAGTTACTGCCTTGTAATTATTACTCATGGGTTCCCATTATTCTGTGTAACGCACTGTATAATAACAAGGTGCTTTAACTAAACACAGGGAACTTGGGCGTTTTGAGATTGAAACAGTACTGGAAACACTTTAGGTTTCACTGAGAGCCAAGAGCAAATGGGAAAAGGATCAGATTAAAACTACAAGGCTGCTTCATCTTAAAAACCTGACTTCTTCAATCTGAGGCTAACTGCTTTGTCTAATTATGACATTGGCACATAACGATGGTTAAGGAATCATCTATAAAGCACACACACCAAACTGATACAAGTGGTGCTCACTGAAGTAAAGGAATATTGTAAGACTAAACTGCGGCAGCCAAGATTTTTGCACTTCCTTCTGGCTATGACAAAGAACAACAGTCATCCTTTTCAGGAAAGCAAAGACTGTGCTCCTCTATATGAAACCAGTCACTAGTATCAATTCAAGAGCTTAGGCATCCTTGCTCTGTACATCATACAATTTGCTGAGTTCTCCATCTGAGGAAGTGTCGCACTGCTCTCCTGTAGATAAAAACTTCAAATTACTGCCCTCCCACTAGTGTCTCCCAAAGGTGACACCATATTATTAATGATATGTGTCATCTGCTTGTACCCAGAGGGGCAACGTCTCTGTCCTCACTGGTTCCAGCATTCTAATAGCCTGACCTAAGGTCAAAGGGCAATCGTTAATGATGATAATGATAGGATTACTGTTCCTGTTGCTGTTGGAAGGTGGATTAATTTTCTTTCACAACTCCTAATCGCCATACCAGTGACTGGCCGGATTGTCACATTAAAACCTGTTTGTACTTCCACACTGAAAGAGATAAAAGTGTTGTAGCAGCTTTTGAGATACTGAAAAGAACAAGTGACATTTTCTTCAACAACAAAATCCATTTCTCCTGGCGAGTGTTCCTGCTGAGGGGGGTCAGTGGATTACAAACACAGCTAAGCTGATTCACACGACCTCCAACATGAACATACTCCGGTCTGACAAAGCTCTGTGGCTAAGGGAGATACAAGCTTTTTTAAAAAAAAGTTATCTCTTTTTCCAATCAATCTGTTCAGAGGTTTTATTACACACCTCTGGAACAGGTGGGACTTGAACCCTGGCCTCTCAGTCCAGGGGTAAGGGCACTACCACAGAGGGCCCATACCAACTTTTATAAGGGATTATTTGGTCTACCACTTTAAAGGCTGCATTTAAGCAAATTAATGGCTCCTTTGAAACACCACGTAATGCCACTCAGACAGATTGGATTAATTCGAACATGGTCACGCTCCATTTTAAGGTTGACCTTACAAGAGGTTGAACACTTTCAGTCTTTAGGAAACATCTACAGTGCAGTCCAGACCCAGTCTGAACTCCTGGCCTGAACAGATGATGCTGCATACATACAGCCCCTTAGGCCTGATGGGGAGGGCATGGCCTACTCCAAAGAAGTTTTCTGCCACCCCTCTTCATCTCACCCTATCAACATGTCTGTAGTGAATGCAACGGGGTCAGCCATGTGGACCTCATAGAATATGAGTTCCCTGATTGAGGCAGTTAACCCGGTCCAATCAGGGAGTCCTGGCTGACAGATATAAACAGGAGTGGGGGATTTGAGGTTTGTCCTCATTTTCCTGAAAACTGGTTAAATGATGAGGTTTGGGGTCTGGCTTTGCCGCTCCTCTCCCCTGTAAATTGCTGTTTCTCTGTATGCAGCAGTTCATGTTAAATGTTTTTAAAACTGTATTGCTTAATAAAATAAAAAAATATAGAAACAGGAGTGTCAGGGGCTGAGTTCACACTAGGAGCTGGCTCTGTTCTAGCTGGGTCAGTGTCATGCACTCGGCATGTGTAACTGAAGGGTGATTTGGTGATGGGATCATTTCAATTCCACTCTGCATCTTTCTCCCTCCTATATGCTGTTTGCTCTGTCCCTTGTGCTGTAGACCTCCATGATTCTTTGATCCTGAGTTATTTGGACTCTATGACTCCATGTTTAGCCAGCTTCTCCTCAAATATATCAACCAGTCTCTGGAGTAGAGAGTTCTACATTCTCAGTACTCTCTTAAAAGATTTATCTCCTGAATTCCCAATTAAATTGATTAGTGACAAGTTAGGAGCAGGGGGACACAGCAGCTGGAGTAGGACATTCATGAGGGATGATCAGACCAACGTTCCTATGCTCTTTCCTTATTAGATTGGAATATTGACAATTCCAAGAATCAATGTGGGTAGACACCTTGAATGTTCAGAAAGTTAAGATTCCCCTAAAACATTCAGTTGGCAGTCTGGACATTGCAGAGCAGACATCAGAGCAGAGCTCGCTGACCAATGAGTCGAGTTGGGGGGGTGTTGGTGTGGTGAAAGGGAGTCTCAGTGCTACCAGGTAATGAAGGAATGTTAATCAAGTAGCAGAAGAGCCTGGATAGACCATGAAGGTTGGTTGGAGAATCAGTGACACTGAAATAACTTCACAGGAGTATCCCAAAACCAAGTCACCCTTTATTTACACCTGGAAAGTCCTTGACACACTCAGCTCTCAGAGTGAACAGAACTGCTGACACGCCGGGGCTCTCTGATTGGACCGGGTTAACAGCCCCAATCAGGGAATCCATATTCTATGAGGACCACCTGACTGACCTCATTACAATCAATACAGACACAATCACAAGGACGCGCATGAGAATTCTTAGAAACATGGCATTCCAAACGGAACTCTATCAACAAACACATCAAGTTAGACCTCATCTACCACCCCCTGAGAAAAGGAACAGGAAGTGACTTCACCATAGGAAATAACATCACCACCGGAAATGATATCACCAACACAAAGGAACCCAAACATATAAATAGAAAACAGGAATTTGCAGCATTGCTTTGCCTGAGGCCGACTGAAGATGTTACCTAGTGGGGTAATGAAACATCTGGAAATGAACCTTTCAGCTCAGCGAGCGAACCTACATACAAAATCTCAAACTGAGCCATAAATCTTCTCAAAACTCGCTAACAATCACGTTGAGTGTGTAAAATGGCTTAAATGAAAGCTAAATGAAATTAACAGATTGCAGGCAGGTTATTAATTCAATCCTCCTGCTCTCCTGTCAGCAAACCGACAGACATCAAAAACACTCATGCAGATTTGCTGTTGAGAAAGATTAAGTAATAATGCAGGTTAGATCACACTGTGGGGACCTGTAATTGAGGGCAGATACTAAGGACGATCCAACATATGGTACATTCTTTATAACAAACATCTAGGTCATAAGATCTACTCAAATGCTTGAATATATTTAGAGCACATTTGACAAGATGTCCTCTCAAGCTTTTCTATAGTTGCTGTGCACTGACAGGTCTGTGTTTATGTTTCACACCAGTCTCCTTCCAGCCTTTGTCCCCATCAGTGTACCTTTCTACACCTTCCTCCCTCTCATGGACTTTCTGTGAGCACATCAATGCTATTCTCTGAGGTCACTGCATATGCCAGTGAGTTCTGTATTATATGTTGTTGCGAGGAAAAACTTTCTCACTCAGCGAGTCGTTAGGAATGCATTACGTGGAAATGCGGTGGAGACTGATTCAAATGATGCATTAAATAGGGGCATTGGATAATTATTTGAATTAAACATAATATTCAGGGTTTCATAGAAAAAGACAGGAGCATGTCACCAAGCACATCCACACAGCCTGTATAAAAGTGATGGGCTGAATAACCTTCTTCTGCAGTGTAATAATTGATAGAATTGATAGCCTACAGTGTGAATCCTGATGAAGAGCTTATGCCCGAGGCTGAAATCAAACCTGGGTCCCTGGCGCCGTGAGGTAGCAGCACTAACTACTGAACCACCGTGCACCCAGTAGTCACTGCTGAACGGAAGCCAATCTTTGGAAACTGGAAGGGTGCACCCAGGTTAGAGGTTAAACATTTGGGATGTTATGATTGCAGCCCATGTTACCACTGGACACTTCAGATCCCAGAATGAAATATGGCTTTTTACATCACATCGTCTTCTATTTTAACCTCTTCTGGTTTTTCACTAAACTGTGGGCACATGAGGCTGCAGGTTTAGTTTTAACAATAGAGTGGAACACAAAAGGCAGAATAGTAAAATAAAATAGACCAAGCTACACATGTGTTACACTGTTAAATAAAGCCAAAAACAAAATCCCATCCACTTCCCAATGCCATCAGTTTATATTTTCCTCCCCTATCATATGTTTCTCTTTAGTTCAAATTGGGGGAACTCCAAGGTCTTTTCCCTTGACCACTCATCGCTGGAAGCTTAGAATTTCTCAGGCCTTTAATGATCTGCATAGTTCCAACTCTTATGAAACAAACATTACAGCAGAGTGACTGATTTTTATATGAGCAGTTTAAAGGGTCTTAGCAGAATAACCAGAATTTGGGGTGGCATGGTGGCTCAGTGGTTAGCACTGCTGCCTCATACTACCAGGATCCCAGGTTCAATTCTGGCCTGGAGCAATTGCCTGTGAGAAGTTTGCACATTCTCCCCCTGTCAGCATGGCTTTGCTCCGATTTCCTCCCACGGTCACAAAGATGTGCAGGTCAGGTGAATTGCCCATTGTGTTAGTTGCATTAAACAGAGGGAAATGGGTATGGGTGAGTTACTCTTTGGAGGGTCGGGTTGGGCTGAAGGGCCTGTTTCCACACTGTAGGGAATCTAATCTAACTGTCAGGCAGAGGAGCAATATTGTATGCACACAGAGCCCTTAAAGGTGAATTCTCTTAAAGGCAAGGTACCGCTTATAATGTGGTGTTCCTCACAATCAGAGTAAATGGAATGTGAACATTTGGTTGGCATTACATCTTTATGTAGTTTGTACTTATTTTGGAGTTCTTGGTATTAAAGCCCTCGTTATGAGGCTCTCTCCTGGAAAAACTTAACATTGTAAGAAAGATTCCATTCCCTCAGGGAGTGCAGGTAAATTCTTTTTTCTCCTGTTCACCCTTCACATGCAGTTGCTAGGTGAAAAAGTAATGCAGTTCTGACACTGTGCAATTCTGAAACTTGTAATGATGGTGGAAGGGATTTAGTCCCATGAAGACTGAGAAATAAGCTGAGGTGAGCGGGCCAGGAAACAGGTAATCCCTGCAAAATTACTTCATGACGACAGTGTTCATGTCTGAACTAAACCTTTAACTTTGGAAGTTAATGAAAAGTGTTTACTTCAAGCTTCATTGCTAAATAATTTTGACTGCCAATTTGTTCTGCAAACGAAAAACAGAAATTGCTACAAAAGCTCAGCAGGTGGGATAGTATCTAGAGAAAAATCTGAGTCAACATTTCAAGTCCAGTGACCCTTCCTCAGAACCAGTTCTTTGGACAGTCCTGGGTCAGTCATGTCCCAGGGGTTGAGGATGACAAGCTCAGGGGTGTGACCATCTCCCATGTGCGAAGGGTTATACTAACCCACTTTGTTGCCAGAGAAGGAGGTGAGAAAGGTCACAATAAGGTGAGAAATTGGAGTTTGAGGTTTTGACCTCACACTGATGGTGAACAAATTCTACATTTTCTACCGGACTTGAGCACAACATTCTGCACTGACACACCCAAACGACAGAAAATTGCAACAGTCCACTCTCTCATTAGAGAGACAGAGAGAGAGAGAGAGAGCTGGTGTTGAGTTGAAACCGAGAATCATCATTCACAAATGAGGGCACAGCTCAGAGTGATATCTTCTGCCCAAACACTGAAACTACACCGTTGGTGTAACTGAGCATCGTCCAGTTCATGGAACTGGTGGAACCACTATGGTATTACACTGACAGAGGTACTGCCTTACAATTACCATCTCAGATGGATGCAAACCATCCCACAGAACTACATCAAAGGAAGCTCTCTCCTGGTCAATAAAGTAACCATCATAGTCCAACCAGATAATAGGGCTGCTCTCTCTCTCTCATTAGCGAGTCAGAAGTCACATGACACCAGGTTATCGTCCTATAGGTTTATTTGAAATCACAAGGGTTTTGGAGCACTCCATTCTGCTGAAGGAGCAATGCCCTGGTTGTCCTTGTGATTTCAAATAGAGTCAGTTCTGCTATAACGCAATGCAACCCTGTGTTATAGAGAAATTACACTTTAGAAACAGCGCTTCAAGCGTTGCCGCTGCATTCCTATTACAGCCAACATACATTTTAAAATTTCATGATGTAAAAACATTGTAGTGTCCCCAGTCCGTCAATCGCATTACAGCAGATTTGCATTGTTGGAACGCGCGTTCTAACAGAATGACCGGTTGGATTATAATCTGGTGTCACATGACTTCTGACCTGGTCCCTCCCACTCCAACACCAGCACCTCCACATCATCAGTCGAGAGAGACGGCTGGTGGCCGTCTAACCTGAGGGTCGCTACACTTCGGGTGAGGGGGAACCCTTCATGGTAACGTCAGCCAGTAAAGCAGCTGACCATGTGCTCCTGGCGCTATGCTGTGTGTTATAAACCAGCCTTCTGCTCAACAGCTACCACTGATTTAATGCTATTTGTTGGGAGTCTGCTGTGTGTTGATGAACGGCCACATTCCCAAAGTCACGATAATGAATGCACTTCAAAAGAGGACTTCTGTGGCTACGAGGCATGCAGGGGCATCTGGGGGTGGGGGGCAGTGAAAGGTGCTACATAAATGCAAGTCCGTCTATCTCTTTAAATGAGCAATCTGATTAGTTGCATGTGCTTCTGACTGAGGGTAGAGCAACAACAGAGATTGAGAGAGAAACATAAGGAAAAAAGACACATACGCTGGAACCTCGGGAGAACGCAGTGGCAAAATGGGTTTAACCCAACTCTCCCAGGACCAATTAAGATCAGGCAGAAGAAACAGTTGTGACACACAGTACAGCCGAATCAGGCAACAAAGGTGCTGAAGGTACAGAGCTCTGTTTACCAGGAACAGGAGCCTGATGACACCAGTGCTAGCTCTGAGAGAGCACTAGGTGGAATTACTTTATGCCACGTAGCTGTTTTTGAGGTTGCATCATTCAGACCTGCGGCTGTCTGTGCCTCACAGGCAAACAGGAGTTTCAGAAGGGAAAGACTTCCCTGGGCTCATGTTGACCACTGCAAGCAATGGGAAAACAAGATTTGGAACCACCGTCGCAGGGATCTGGCTCAGAACTCAATCAACTAGTGAAGGTTGGCTGCTTTTCAACTGAGCTACATCTCCCAGACAGGTTCCCCACGCACTTAACATTCCCTTACACCCCAACAAGATAGAGAATCCAGTAACACTTGCAAATGTTGCATGCGGCACTACATTGCTATGGGTCTGGAGTCACATGTAGGCCAGACTAAGTGAGGGTGGCAGCTTCCTTCCCATAAGGGCATTAGATTAGATTCCCTACAGTGTGAAAACAGGCCCTTCGGCCCAACAAGTCCACACCGACCCTCCGAGTAGTAACCCACCCGCCTCTGACTAATGCACTTAACACTATGGACAATTTAACATGGCCAATTCACCTGACCTACACATCTTTGGAATGTGGGAGGAAACCGGAACAAACCCACACAGACACAGGGAAAATGTGCAAACTCCACACAGACAGCCGCCCAAGCCTGGGATCAAACCTGGGACCCTGGCACTGTGAGGCAGCAGTGCTAACCACTGAGCCACCGTGCCACCCAGTGAACCAGCTGAGATTTTTTTTGACAATCGTTTCATTGTCACATTAGACTTCTGTAATTCAAGATTTTTAATTTAATGCCAGGGTGGGATTGGAACCCAGGTTCCCAGTTTATTACCTGTGTCACGAGGTTACTCAACTGGCAATCATGCCATTGGGCCATCGCTTCCCATACGTTTGTGGTGGGGGTCTCACCACGCCCTGTAGAATTGAAACATCTTTGTTTTCAAGAAACAGATATAGTTCTTAAGGCTTAAGGGATCAATGGGTCTGGGGTGAAAGTAGGAATAAGGTAATGAGTTGTGATGATCAGCCATGATCATATTGAATCATGGTGGTGGGGAAGTGGGATAATTGAATATTTTAAGACAGAGGGGTATAAACAAACACAGAAAACACTGGAGAAACTCAGCAGATCTGGCGGTATCTTTGGTGACAGAAACAGGGCTAATGTTTTGAGTGCTGAAGTACGATCATGTTGGATTTGCTGTCTTTCTCACTCCACAGATCCTGTCGGCCCTGCTGAGTTTCTCCAGCACTCTGCATGAGTGTTTGTTTTAGATTCCCTGTGTCTGCAGTGTATTGCCTTAATTTGGAGTGTAGTTTCTTGGGAGGCAGGGGAATCAAAGAAGATCGTGGTGAGGGGGGGGGGGGGGGGTGGCAGAGGGGAGACGGTTGGAAATCTGGAATTTTACACAAAAAGATCAGCTATAGTCTTATTGATCAGTGGAGTAGATTTGAGGGGGGTATTGGAGTGATTCATTTCTGCTCCTATATCATATATTTGCTTATCTGAGGTCGGGGTGTCCTGACCTTATGCAAAGGGCTATTGATTCAGGTCGTGCTTTTATTTGATTTAATTTATTTATTATCATGTGTATGTGGTTATAAAATACAGTGCGAAGTGTTCTATCAAGTTGCCACTCACCATTTCTGTCTTAAAACACGGAACTGTAAACCAAAACATCGAATATAATGGGTGGCATGGTGGCTCAATGGGTGGCTCTGTAGTTAGCACTGCTGCCTCACTGCACCAGGGTCCCAGGTTCGATTCTAGCCTCTGTGGGGAGTTTGCACATTCTCCCCGTGTCTGCATGGGTTTCCTCCAGGTGCTCCTCCCAGAGTCCAAAGATGTGTGGGTCAGGTGAATTGCTCCTGCTAAATTGTCCATAGTGTTAGGTGATTAGTTAGAGGGAAATGGGTCTGGGTGGGTCACTCTTCGGAGGGTTGGTGGGCCAAAGGGCCTGTTTCCACACTGTAGGGAATCTAATCTGATCTAAATAAAGGCAGAAAAATAAAGAAGTTTACAGTAATAGAGTCGACCAGCACAGAAACAAACCCTTTGGGCCAACCAGTCCATGCCATCCATAATCCCAAACGAGTCCCACCTGTCTGCTCTTGGCTCATATCCCTCCAAACCTTTCCTCTTCATGTGCTTATCTAAATATCTTTTAAACGCTGCAATTGTACCTGAATCCACCACTTCCTCAGAAAGTTCATTCCTCACACGAACCACCTTCTGTAAAAGATTTGTCCCTCATGTCTTGTTTAAATCTCTCTCCTCTCACCTTAAAAATGTGCCCCCAGTCTTAAAATTCTTCATCCCAGGGAAAAGACAGCTACCATTAAACCCTATCTATACACCTCATGATTTTATAAACTTCTAAAAGGTCGTCTCTCAACCTCCTATGCTCCAGTGAAAAGATGCCCCAGCCTAACCAGCCTTTCTTTATAACTCACACCTTCCACACCCGGCAACATCCTGGTAAATCTCTTCTGAACCCTCACCAGCATAATAACATCCTTCCTGTGACTGAGTGACTAGAACCGGACACAGTATTCCAAAAGAGGCCTCACTAATGTCCTGCATGACCTTAACATGACTTCCCAACTCCTATACTCAAATTCCTTCATCAGGTGGCTGTCGATGAAGGAGTGGCGCTCCGAAAGCTAGTGCTTCCAATTAAACTTGTTGGACTACAACCTGATGTTGCGTGATTTTTAACTTTGTACACTCCAGTCCAACACCAGCATCTCCAAATCATGACCTATACTCAAATGACTGAGCAATGAAGGCAAGCGTGCCAAACCCTTCTTGTTTTACTTCGATACTATTGCAAAGTAACATGACAGGAACATGATAAAAGCTTCAAAGCAAATTATGATGCGCCCTTTGTTTGAGGAGTTGGGGGGGGGGGGGTGAAGTGTTAAGATAACTCAGGCCAGGTAACTCTCAGCACTGAAAGCTCTCGAATAACGGCATGCACTGTGGCCAGTTCTGTTTCAGTTTCTTATAAAAGCTTTTCCTGCTGAGCTAACCTGTCTCTCTTTAAGCATAAACAGTCTGCCGTGCTCCTGGCAGTGTAGTCTACCTGGGGTTCCTACCATGGGGAGATTGATGTGCAGAGTTGGGGGTTAAAGTAAGCCATTAACAGGCTTTTAAGTGCAGCCACTCCCCCACCCCCGACCCCAGCCCCGCACCTGAAACGCCAGACAACAAAAAGCTTTTAGTGACTGCAACTATGACAACGGCCGCAGTCTGCTGTCTCAAGTTTTGCAAAGATTGTTATTATCAGGAGAGCTTATCTGCAAAGAGTAACAAGTCAATATGTCCACTGGTAACAACACATGGCTAGTTGCCCAAGCACTCTGTGCCTTAGCACTGTGTAAACAACATCTGGTTTACATAGCACCTGCCTCACTGGGGCCTCCTGAATCCACACAAAACAAAGATACACCTTTCCCAGCAACAGATGGGTCAATCTTATAGAAATCTATAACGATGGAGGGGAATTAGCCACAGTCTTTTTCCTAGAGTTCAAAAATCGAAGGAATAGGTTTAAGGTGAGAGGGGAAAGGTTTAAAAGGTCTGAGGTGCAAGAAAAACATACAAGAATTTTACTGTGCAGTAATGCCTTGATGTCTGGCAGTTTCTACATTAAAGCCGTGTCCTATTAGTGCTCCAAGCAGATGCAGTTCTTTAATGTCCCTTCCCTAACCTGAGGGCGGGGGGTGGGGAGATGCATTTAAAGAACGTTGAAATGCCTTTAATTCCAACCAGCAACCCTCGAGCTAGGATCAAGGAGCTCAACTCATTCCGATCTCACCCTGCCAACTGAACAGCAGGATGGAACATTAGCTCGCATTTATGTAGCGCCAATGGGAACAAGCAAATGCCACAAGCCAAAATTGTAATCTCTGTTCTCACTGTCTCTCTCTCTCTCTCTCTGGCACCCCTTTCATCTCATTATCTTACCCGGGCAGATTTAACTTTCTGAAAGGTTTTCCAATGAGTTTGAGCCAAAGCAACAGGGGTTTAGAACAGTGTAAAGAAAATAGCTTTTCAGACTGAGGGTTGAGAAATACACACACACACAAACACAGTCACACACCTGCAAATAAATACACGCAAAACATGCACAAACACACATAAAACACACACTCCCACACTTGCAAATAAATACACGCAAAACATGCATAATAAACACACATAAAACATACACTCCCACACCTGCAAATTAACACACACAAAACATGCACAAACACACACATAAAACACACACTCCCATGTCTGCAAATAAACTCACACAAAACTTGCACAGACACACACATAAAACACACACTCCCACAACTGCAAATAAACACACGCAAAACATGTACAAACACGCACATAAAACACACACTCCCACAACTGCAAATAAACACACGCAAAACATGCACACACACATAAAACACACACTCCCACATCTGCAAATAAACACACACAAAACATGCACAAACACGCACATAAAACACGCATTCCCATGCTTGCAAATAAACACATGCAAAACATGCATAAAAACACACATAAAGCACACACTCCCACGCCTGCAAATAAATACATGCAAAACATGCATAAACACACACATAAAACACACACTCCCACAACTGCAAATAAACACACGCAAAACATGCACAAACACGCACATAAAACACACATTCCCATGCCTGCAAATAAACACACGCAAAACATGCACAAACACAGACATAAAACACACACTCCCACACCTGCAAATAAATACACGCAAAACATGCACAAATACACACATAAAAAACACACTCCCACGCCTGCAAATAAACACACACAAACATGCACAAACACACACATAAAACACACACTCCCACACCTGCAAATAAACACACGCAAAACATGCACAAACACGCACATAAAACACACACTCCCACAACTGCAAATAAACACACACAAAACATGCACAAACACACACATAAAACACACACTCCCACATCTGCAAATAAACACACACAAAACATGCACAAACACGCACAAAAAACACAGATTCCCACATCTGCAAATAAACACATGCAAAACATGCATAAACACACACTCCCACACCTGCAAATAACACATGGAAAACATGCACAAACACGCACATAAAATACACATTCCCACATCTGCAAATAAACACATGCAAAACATGCACAAACACACACACATAAAACACAGACTCCCACACCTGCAAATAAACACATGGAAAACATGCACGAACACACACATAAAACACACACTCCCACATCTGCAAATAAACACACACAAAACATGCTCAAACACACACATAAAACACACACTCCCGCATCTGCAAATAAACACACACAAAACATGCATAAACACGCACAGAAAACACACACTCCAACACCTGCAAATAAACACACGCAAAACATGCACAAACACACACTCCCACATCTGCAAATAAATACACGCAAAACATGCACAAACACACACATTGAACACACACGCTCACAACTGCAAATAAACACACAAAACATGCACAAACACACACATAAAACACACACTCACACACCTGCAAATAAACTCACGCAAAACATGCACAAACACACATTCCCATGGCTGCAAATAAACACATGCAAAACACAGATGCAAAACATACACTCCATATGCAAATGCACTCATGTACAAAAACACATACACACACTAAACATGCATGCATAACACATACAACAAAGACACACACCCCATAGCATGGTTTGAAAGCCTCCTAGTGTCTTAATGTAATAAACCAGTCTGTTGACTCCAACTGGTCTGAACAGGACATTAGTAACTAGAGTTGGGATGAGTAGTCAAAGGCCAGTTTGCCTAGAGACACACACACTCCAGTAGCAGCGTGTGGATAGACCAATGAGGGATTTATGAACTCGGAACAGTCAGTCCATTTTCATTAATGGTCAATTACATTCCCAATCAGAGCTGGGACGAGATCATCAGCGATCAGTTCTTTTTCCAGCCGCCCCTCTGCGTGACTACAACCTGGACAATGAACATGCTGTTGGACCATGAGATGAATCAAAGTCTCACGCTCCAAGCTCGCTGCCCAGATGCTTGTTTTTGGATTCGTGGTGCTGGAAGAGCACAGCAGGTCAGGCAGCATCTGAGGAGCAGCAAAATCGACGTTTCAGGCAAAAGCCCTTCATCAGGAATAAAGGCAGAGAGCCTGAAGCGTGGAGAGATAAGCTAGAGGAGGGTGGGGGTGGGGAGAGAGTAGCATAGAGTACAATAGATGAGTGGGGGAGGGGATGAAGGTGATAGGTCAGGGAGGAGAGGGTAGAGTGGATAGGTGGAAAAGAAGATAGGCAGGTAGGACAAGTCATGGGGACAGTGCTGAGCTGGAAGTTTGGAACTAGGGTGAGGTGGGAAAAGGGGAAATGAGGAAACTGTTGAGGTCCACACTGATGCCCTGGGGTTGAAGTGTTCCGAGGTGGAAGATAAGGCGTTTTTCCTCCAGGCGTCTGGTGGTGAGGGAGTGGCGGTGAAGGAGGCCCAGGACCTCCATGTCCTCAGCAGAGTGGGAGGGGAATTGAAATGTTGGGCCACAGGATGGTGTGGTTGATTGGTGCGGGTGTCCCGGAGATGTTCCCTAAACCGCTCTGCTAGGAGGTGTCCAGTCTCCACTGTAGTTCACTGAGTGCAGACTGGCCACAGGAATCTCATTTCATCCTGCCCCAGCACAAAAGCACCCAGGCAAATTGTGTAGCCAAAGACAATTAGCTTCTGAAAGGGTTAATTAAGATTGCGCGCTAGGCTCCACCCATCAGGATGTGAAGAACTGTTTCTTGGGAACAGTTAAACAAAGTGTGTGCATCTGTGTCTCAACCAGTTCTGCATTTGCGTTTGGTCCCAGTGCTGTGTGAGAATATTTTAGTCGCCATTGAAGGATCTAGACAGTTTGGGAGAGTGGTCCAGGAAATGGCTGATGGAATTCAATGTGAGCAAATGCGAGGTAATGCACTTTGGAAAAAAGAATACAAGCATAGACTACTTTCTAAACGGTGAGAAAATTTGTAAAGCCAAAGTACAAAGGGATCTGGGAGTGCTAGTCGAGGATTCTCTAAAGGGGATTCTCTAAAGGTAAACATGCAGGTTGAGTCCGTGATTAAGAAAGCGAATGCAATGTTGTCATTTATCTCAAGAGGGTTGGAATATAAAAGCACCGTTGTGCTACTGAGACTTTATAAAGCTCTGGTTAGGCCCCATTTGGAGTACTGTGTCCAGTTTTGGTCCCCACACCTCAGGAAGGACATACTGGCACTGGAACGTGTCCAGCGGAGATTCACATGGATGATCCCTGGAATGGTAGGTCTAACATAGGAGGAACGGCTGAGGATCCTGGGATTGTATTCATTGGAGTTTAGAAGATTAAGGGGAGATCTAATAGAAACTTACAAGATAGTACATGGCTTGGAAAGGGTGGATGCTAGGAAATTGCTTCCGTTAGGCGAGGAGACTAGGACCCGTGGTCACAGCCTTAGAATTAGAGGGGGTAAATTCAGAACAGAAATGCAGAGACATTTCTTCAGCCAGAGATTGGTGGGCCTGTGGAATTCATTGCCACAGAGTGCAGTGGAGGCCGGGACGCTAAATGGCTTCAATGCAGAGATTGATAAATCCTTGATGTCACAAGGAATGAAGGGCTACGGGGAGAATGCGGATAAGTGGAGTTGAAATGTCCATCAGCCATGATTGAATGGTGGAGTGGACTCGATGGGCCGAATGGCCTTAGTTCCACTCCTATGTGTTATGGTCTTATGGTCTTATAATGTCACCTTACGCTTGCATTGAAACTGCTAGCTCACAAGAGAGCAGCATGTATTTCACATATCATGGAAGTAGCTATTAATTTGGGGAGGTTATGTGCTCATGGCTTTACTGCTGGACTGCTACTCCAAAGACTTGGGTAACATTTTGGGGTCCTGGGTTCGAATCCCACTGTGGCAAATGGTGGAATTTGATTTGAATTATTTAAAGATCTGAAATTAAGAATGTAATCATGGCAATGGAAAAATCCAACTGGTTCACTAATATCTTTGAAGAAAGGAAACTCCATTCTTGCCTGGTCTGGCCTACATGTGACTCCAGCACCATTTACTCATTCATTCATGGAAGCAAACCTGCATTTAAAAAAAAGGGCAGCATGGTGGCTCAGTGGTTAGCCTCACAGCGCCAGAGACCTGAGTTCAATTCCAGCCTTGGCTGACTGCCTGTGTGGAGTTGGCATGTTCTCCCTGTTCCTGCTTGGGCTTCCTCTGGGTGCCCCAGTTTCCTCCCACAGTCCAAAGATGAGCAGGTCCGGTGGATTGGCCTTGGGAAATTGCCTGTAGTGTAGGTGCATTAATCAGAGGGATGTGGGTCTGGGTGGGTTGCTCTTTGGAGGGTCGGTGTGGACTTGTTGGGCCGAAGGGCCTGTTTCCACACTGTAGGGAACCTAATCACAATGTGGTTCATGCTTAACTGGGCAATGATGCTGTTTTAGCCAGTGATGCCCACATCATGAATTAAAAAATAATAGCTCTTAAACAGTATGTAACAATCCTATTTACTGTTTTATCAATGTTGAGCCTCTCTTCTGCCTAAGATCTGATGTGGGAATCCTTCTCTAAATGGGTATCAGCAGCCTAGACTAATGCAGGCAAGGACCTTTCCAAGGCATCTCCTTGCAGCAGACTCCCATTGTAATAAATCAAACAACAGTCCTCAAAGTAAATAACTTGCATTTGTATAATGCCTTTCATAACCTCACGAGGTTAAAAAGAGCCAATGAGACACATCTGAAGTGCTGTCACTGTGTAATGTCAGAAGCACAGATTTGCAAACAAACAAACAACAACAACAGCTCATGTTTATATATCACCTTTAACTGCAGCCAAGTCACTCCTGAGTCACCTTACCAGACAATGTGCCTCTGTCACTTAAGGAGGTTAGATCAAATGATTAAAACGTGGGTCAAGGAAGTAGATTTTGGTCATTGGCATCTTAAAAACAGAGGCAGAAGAAGGAGGTCATGTTCAAAGTATTATGACAACTCCAAGTATTATGGTTTGGAGATGCCGGTGTTGGACTGGGGTGGACAAAGTTAAAAATCACACAACACCAGGTTATAATCCAACAGGTTTAATTGGAAGCACACTAGCTTTCGGAGCAACGCTCCTTCATCAAGTGATTGTGGAGGACACAATTGTAAGGCACAGAATTTATAGCAAAAATTGATTTACCATGATTTACACATGAAAGAAGTGAAACTATCATGGTATTCGAACAGATGAAAGACTCAACAGACAATCAAGGTATTTTCAATGCATAATTTCAGTTATACGACACTGTAAATATTTGCTATAAATTCTGTGCCTTAGAATTGTGTTCTCCATTATCACCTGATGAAGGAGCGTCGCTCCGAAAGCTAGTGTGCTTCCAATTAAACCTGTTGGACTATAATCTGGTGTAGTGTGATTTTTAACTTGGTCTGGAGTGGGACTTGAAACCATAACTTTGTAGAAACAAAGTAACAGGACTTCCCATCAAGCTTCAGTTTTTTTTAATGTCGTCAGATCAAGTGGGGCCTGACTGACCCTTGTGACCCAGCAACTCTCTTGATGTCCTCTCACTAAACAATCAAGAGAGAACCCTAGTGTCGCACCCAAGAATCTGCGGTCTACCAACAGCACAATGAAGACAAAGACAAGCTATTGCCACACAGAACTGGCACCACAGCCTCTAATGTCAACTCCAGTGTGACTGGAGCTGAACTGAGGACAAGTTGCACAGACAAGACTTTCATTCCCTTGTTTCGAAAAGCTCAGTGAAGCAAAGAAGGTGGTGTTGTATTGGTAACATCATGTGATTAGCAACCTAGAGGCTGGGACCTTGAATCAGATCCCACTGCAGCAGCTCATGGAAAATCAATGTGTTTAATACATCTGAAATTGGAAAACCGTGACCATAACAACTGCTGAACAAGTGGTTCACTAATAACCATTAGGGAAGGAATCAGCCATCTTACCTGGTCTGGCTAACAAGTAACTCCAGACCCCACAGCAATGTGGGTAGCACGGTGGCACACAGCGCCACCCGCACAGGTTCAATCCTACCCTCGGGCGGCTGTCTGTATGGAGTTTGCACGTTCTCTCTGTGGGCTCCCTCTGGGTGCTCCAGTTTCCTCACACCATCCAAAGATGCGCAGGTTAGGTGGATGGGCCATGCTAAATGCAGGGTTATGTGAAAAGGGTGGAGGCCTTGGTGAGGTGGTCTTCGAAGGGTTGGTGAGCACTCGATGTTTGGATTCTAATGTTGTTGATTGTTACATGCCCTCAGAAATGGTGTAGAAAGCCACTCAGTTCAAAGGCAATTAGGGATGGATGAAAGTGTTGGGCTTGCAGTGATGTCCATGTAAGAGTAAGTTTTGAAAATCAATGGGCAGCTTGATCAATGTGATTAAGCTAATTCAAGGATTTGATGGGGTGAGGGAGATAGTGAAAGAGTCCAGAACAAAGGAGCCTCACCTTAAAACGAGATCAATGGCAGTTTTGGACTCTGCAGTGATACCAGGAAAGATGTCTTCACCCATATGACAGGGCAAATCTGAAACTGTCTCCCCAGAAAACCCTTTGGAAGTTGGAAAATCAGCTGAATACTCCAAAACTGAGATATAAAGATTTGCAGCAAGCTTGGTTAAGAGATACAGGGAGGTGGTGGCCTAGTGGTATGATCACCAGAATATTAATCCAAAGACCCAGATAATATTCTGGGAACCTCGTTTCAAATCACACCTTAGCAGATGGTGGAATGTGAATACAGTCAGTGCTGCTACAATACGGTAATTCCACTCTCGTGCAATCAAGTGTTATAAGAAAATCATGTAATAGCAGCACCATTTAAACTAATGGGGCCAGAATTGCATTGTATATATGCTTTAAAACTGTGTCCCCAATTCATCAATCGCGTTAACAAAATGCGCATTATAGCAGAACAACCTGCACAATAAAAATCTGGAATTAAGCGTCTAAAGATGATCATGAATCCATTGTCAATTATTGGGAAGACCCAACTGGCTTATTAATGTCCTTTTAGGGAAAGAAATGGTCTTGCTTACCTGGTCTGGCCTACATGTGACTCCAGCCCAACACCAATGCGGTTGGCTCTTAAGATGCCAACCAGGATGGATGGTTGGCTAAACTGAGATAGAGAGCATCCATCGAGGTGAATCTCAATGGGGCTGAACGGTCTCGTACTGTTGCTACAGTTATTGCCTGATTCAGTCTGTAAACACATTCCTTCTTACAAAGGGATTGCCTGAAGGGTCTCCGTTCTGGATGGAGAAGACAAGACCAGGCACCCAGCCAGACTCCAGCTCCTTTAGGCTTGGTTACATTATAGTCCATCACAAGAAGACATTTCTGATTCACTCAAGCCCTAGCTAATCCCTCTGCTTATCGGGGTTCAAGGCATCAAACGTCAAATTAACTGACTTTGCACTTTTTGTGGGGAACTGTTTCTCACAGCAGTTGTTCATGAGAAATCAAGATTGGTCTTTTCAATGAAAATATTCAGTTCAATAGCCAAAAAAAAAGAAACTGCCTTTAGCCAGACACTCTCGCTCTCCAGGCATATGTTCCTGTTGTTAACTTGCTGAGAGTGACATTTCGTTTGATTAAAATCTGCAAAGGTAGCTGAATGATGACAATGAAACTACTGTTAATCATTTTAAAAACACTTTTGGCTCAAGACCATCCTTTAGGAAGGGAAACTGCCAGTCTTACCTGGTCTGGCAGGTAACTTCAGACCACAGCAATGCGGTTGACTCTTACCTCTGGGTAACTAGGGATTGGTAATAAATACTGGTCCAGCCAGTGACACCCACATCCCTGGGTGAACGAATAATTTCAAAAATTCAAATGACAGCCTTCCAAACAGCACAACCACCATTACTAGCCCGGCCACTCCCATTTGGTTTCTGCAATTTGGAGAGAAAAGGTCTTTTCGATGACTGGCAAAGACCATTTCACCAAGAAATGTAGTTTATTCTTCCCTCGATTGTCCATCTGGTGGGGGAATGGACATGTCATGTTATCAATTGCAGGGCGGTCAAACGTCATGTGGTAAGTTCTTCAGGAAAAGGTCCAACTAGAATTGGCAACAATTCTTTGAGGAGGAAGCATGAAGCAATTGAATATCAAAACATGTGAGACACAGGGGAGGGAGTGAAGCTATATCTGTTGCAATCTCATTGACATACAATGACAGTGAAACCTCTGTACAACTGTGTCAGCATTGATCCCTTAAAGATAGCCATTCAGTTTTTTTCCACAAACATCAAACAATTTATATCCTCTCGTTGTGACAACAGACTGGAGAGAGTCACAAACATTGTCTCTCATTATTATAAAAACCAGAATATGTTAAATATTTCAGATCATCTCATGCGTATCTGACAGAATTAAGTGTGCACAATTAAGACTCCACAATTAAGACTGGGGGCTTGGAAGGGTGGGAGACCATCTCCTGCATGGAGGTACCTGGCCACTTGCAAACTAATTGGCAGCAAACTGCTTCCATTGTTTTGGAAAAGGATTGAATGTTTTGCCACTGAGTGTCACAGGGCTCAAATGGGTTTAGCGACATGAAAATCAATTCTGTTCACCCAGCATTCACTTAGTTGTTTATCCCACTCCAAATCAGTATGTGATTATCAGTCTGAGGAGTAATTGTACTCCATGTGACACTGATGTGCTGTCAACTCAAGACTCTGCCGTGTGGACTGCAGGGAGTGGGTGCAGAAGGTAAACACTTGTTTTCATCCATTCAGGGGCTGCAGACATCACTCAAAAGGTCAGCATTTACTGCCCATCCCTAAATTCCCTGGAGAAAGTACAATTGTCTACAAGGCCTGGATCCTTAACCTAGAGTCTGGTTATACACTGGTAACTTCTGTTTTGGGACTCGTTTGTAAACTGAGTGAGATCAAAGTTGGATTTGGGAGCTTTGTAAGGTGGGAGCTGGGGCAGATTTTATATCTGATTGGATTCCCCACTCAGCTGTAATTGAATGGCAGACAATCCAAAAGACGCTCTTCGATAATAAATATATCTCTTCTCAGTGAGATCTTGCTGTGTGTAAAATAGATATCATTCTTGGTCACAGGCCAACAGTAAGGGCACTTCTAAGCTAATTCATTGAAGGTTCTTCACCACAAAGAGTCAGTTTTTCTTTCAAGTTCAGTATGAGCTGAAGATAACTACACTTTAGTGACTGACCCTCAGTGAAAAGAAGTTCGGTAACTTTTAATGGTCAACTTTTTCCTTCACACTGCCATCAGATGTCTCAAGCTAACTTGTTGTTGAGTGATTAGGACCCAGATCCCATCATCTTTAGGGTACCTCAATGACCCCATGCAATCCTGCATTTAGTGTTTACCAATGACAGCCCCTGTTCAATAGCATGAAGTCCATCATCACAATAATCACATCATATGTCGATGGGCTTTGGGGACTAAGCTGTATGGTGCAGTTTCATTACGGATGATCCATCTTTCATACATCATTTAAAACTGACATGACTCTTCTCAAATAAATATGCACTTGTTATCCCTGTTGTCCGTCACTCCTTCACAAAAAATCTTTTGCAAGCTTGACAACTATTTTGACACATCTCAATATTTTACATTGTTGATGATGGTTTAGTGCAGCGTGTGCACTTAAATCTATGATGTATCATTCAAATCTATGAATAGCTTCCATGCCTTGTCAAAATATGACAGTAGAAAAGTCAATTATTCTGTTAACGCACAGGCGGTTGTCAATGCAAGGCAAGTCTGATAAAATGCTGAAATGGAGAATGTATTCCAACCCCAGGAGAATGGGACCTTTGCTTCCACCCATGTGCTGTCCTGTGCTCACTGACCTGCACTGCTCTCTGCCAACAAACACCTGCATCTCTAATACAGTGAGTTATCCTGACGTCTCACACCCATCCATCCAAGATCAGCTTATTGGAAGAGTTAGATCTGGAGAGACATCTTAAAGGAAGGAATGGCAGACAGGCAGAGTATTTTCGGGAGGCGAGTTCCAGGCTGCAAGACTTAGGACTGCAAGTGGTCGAGCGATTTAATATGAAGATGTACGAGGAGAATAGGAAAATTGCCTATGCTCTGCCCTTTTGCAGGTACAACTGAAGCATTGGTAGCCTTCATTATCACAGAGGAGCCGTGCAGCTGACAATGAATTGCAACCAGCGTATTAAGTCAGTGATTTCTTTTGACTTCAGTGTCAGAGAGAGAAGGCTTTGAATTATCTTTCAAAAGGAATACAACCTCCTCTGTTTTCCAGCATGTACTCAATTACATCGACAATGTCCACTTGGGCATGAAACCTAGAAAATGTCACATCCCAAAACTCAAGCTAATTCACATCGAGTCCCATTTATCCATTACCCCTCTGTGCACACTGATCAACATTAGCTCTTGTTCCCTAGGATTGCTTCAAATTTCAAATTCTCTTCTATGCACATTCAAACACTTCCACAGCCTCATCAAGTCCCGAACGCCTTTATCATAGAGTCATAGAGTCATACAGCAAAGGAAACAGACCCTTCAGTCCAACCAGTCCATATCGAACATAATCCCAAACTAAACTAGACCCAGCTGCCTGCTCCTAGCCCATAAGCCTCCAAACCTTTTCCAGTTATGTACTTACCTAAAGGTCTTTTATATGTTGCAATTGCGCCCACATCCACCCCTTCCTCAGGAAGTTCATTCCACCTGCCAACCACTCTCTGTGTAAAAAAGTTGCTTTATGTCTTTTTAAGATCTCTCTTCTCTCGCTTTAACAATGTGCCCCCTTGTCTTGAATCCCTTATCCTCGGAAAAGGACACCTACCACTAATCCCTATTTGTGCCCCTCACGATTTTATAAACCTCTATAAGGTCACCTCCCAGCCTCCTACGCTCCAGTAAAAGAGGTCCCAGCCTATCCAGTCTTTCTCTATAACTCCAGCCTTCCATATCCAGCAACATCCTGGTAAATCTCTTCTGAACTCTTTCCAGGTTAATAATATCCTTCCTGTGTCAGCTCTGCTCTCTTCGATCTCTGTGCTCCTCCAGTACAATATGGCTGCTGCATTTGTTACATTTCAAAAGCAATTACTGTAAGCACGCCTCTTTGGGCAAAAGGTGCTATATAAATGCACCTTTCATCTGATGGGTTAAAATACAAACATCCAGCCCTCCCTCTACAATGGGGTCAGTGGTCTTTAGCAATGATTCATTGAATCATTCACTGATGGAAGATCTGCTCTGCTTTGACATTTCCAATGTTTTCAATCTCCTGCCAGAGGGAAGAGAGTTAGGAGAGTGATGATCAGAATCTCTACCACAACAATCACTGTCTGGTTCCTTCCAGCACTAACCCTGCTCAGCAAGTGCTCCATCTAAGGAGAGACCTGATTGTGATGCTCTTGCATTTAAATAGCCAACCACAACTCATGTTGGAAGATTAAGAAGGATGCGTGGCCACTGAGCGCTGGGGAAGGAATAAGATTGGCAAAGGTAAGTAAACGTGAATACAGTCGCTTTACCCCTCCAAGAGAACCCCCTCTGCCAGCCCAACATAGATAACAGCTTTGGATGTTACTGGCAAGGCTGCAGTTCAGTTTTGAAATGTTAAACTGCAGCTGCTCGGCACCTTACTGACTCGGTTAACTAATGGGATTAAGTTTAACATGTTGCTACAGATCCTATTCCGAAGCTGTTGTGTAAGTAAGGGTCTGTGATCACAGCCTAATCCAAGTGGATTGCACTGTGATCACCCTCCAGGGACTGGAGGTAGCCTGGATCACACATTAACAAGATGACTGGCAAATCCAGAAAGGGACAAACATTAACCCTTCTGATAGGTGATCCACATCAATCCCCTCATACCTGCCAGCTCCAACTTATTCTCGGGTAAGTTTTGCAACAATAAAGTCACCTTCACTGAAACTGCTCTGCCTTAGCCGTACACACGGCTATCATGAGCTCACACTAGCCTGGGTATTTACACAGGAGAGGGGCAGCTGGCTGGATGGCCAGTTGTGATACAGAGTGATGCCAACAGTGTGGGTTCAATTCCCGCACCAGCTCAGGTTCCTGTGATGGCCTCTCCTTCTCAACCTCTCCCCTCACCTGAGGCACAGTGACCCTCAGGTTAATTCAGCACCATCATCTCTCATGGCAGATCAGGCAAATTTACCGTTTATCCTCTTGATCCAGTAACCTTTGGAGACTCTTCTAATACTGCATGATATTCGAAATGCTGTCATTTTACAGGAGGTGTTGACTCATTTAAAAATCGACAGATCAGTGCCTTTGCATAAAATAACAAGGCCAGGGACTCTCATAGTAATGTGCTCAGTATTCACTGGCTCATGTCACCTCCAGTCCGTTCACAGCTCCAGGAGCACATGGAGCAAGGAGCAGGAGGAGGCTGCTCCATCTCTGAATGCCATCTGTGGGTGGCACGGTGGCTCAGTGGTTAGCACTGCTGCCTCATGGCGCCAGGGACCTGGGTTTTATTCCACCCTCGGACAACTATCTGTGTGGAGTTTGCACATTCTCCCCGTGGGGTTGTGTGGGTTTCCTCCGGGTGCTCCAGTTTCCTCCTACAGTCCAAAGATGTGCAGGTCAGGGTGAATTGACCATGGGAAATTACCCCGTAGTGTCCAGGGATATGCAGGCTAGGTGGATGGACCATGGGAAATTACTCCATAGTGTCCAGGGATATGCAGGATAGGTGAATGGACCATGGGAAATTACCCCATAGTGTCCAGAGATGTGCAGGCTAGGTGGATTGACTATGGAAAATTGCCCCATTGTGTCCAGGGATGTACAGGCTAAGTGGATGGACCAGAGGAAATTCCCCAATAGTGTCCAGGGATATGCAGACTAGGTGGATTGACCCATGAGAAATTGCCCCATAGTGTCCAGGGATGTGCAGGCTAGTTGGGTTAGCTATGGTTAAAAGGGATGTGATTGATGCTCTTCAGAGGGTGGGTGCAGATTCAATGGGCTAAATGGCCTCTTTCTGCACTGTAGGGATTCTATGAAGCTATGAATAGGATCTTAGCTGATGTGATCACTCCACAGTTCACCTACCACTGATAACCTTTGACCCCCTTGCTGGTCAAGAATCCATCCACCTCTCCCTTAAACTGGCGCAAAGACTCCACTGTCTTACGAGGAACCACCTTCTGTGAGAAAAATAATTCTCCTTAGCTCTACATGAACTTGGCAATGTCTCACATTTAAACACTGACCCCTCATTTTAGCTTGTTCTGGAAAAGGGAGAATCTCTTCACATCTACCCGATCGACCGTACATGTTGCAATGCAGTCGCTATTGGTCTAGAGTAGACCAAGAGTTTTGTGAGAGTGGGGCTGGGAACAGTAACTTGGGGAAATTCCAGGAGCCTAAGAAGGGGAGAGATCCTTAACTCATACAAAGAGAAGCCACAGATACATTGGCAAGCAGCAAGACACGTTTTTCTCAGTAAAATAAATCCAGCTTCTCATCCAACCTGTCCCAGAGGTGTGTCATTACAAGTTTGAACTGGTAGGTGAAATCAAGCTAGAATTAATTAAGAACATTTCTCTTTGAGTAAGCGACAGTGTACTGTTTGAAACCAGGTGGACCTCAACGACTATGAGATGTAGAGTGGGGTTGTTAACTTGGGCTAATCAGGGAGCCCTGGCTGACAGATATAAACAGGAGGTCCCTCGAGGTTTTCAGGGAGAGGTGGGCACCGCAGGGAGTGGAGTGTTTTATTTTGATTTGTCACTGGCCACCCGGGTGTTTTCCTATCTTCCTGATGGTGGAAATTGAACAAAGATTCGTGCACTTTGTGTCTCTCACTGTGTCTCACACCTGCACACATACACCATGGGTGCTGGGGAAAAAAATAAGCACTACCACAAGGGAAAATAAATAAATAAATAGCAGTGTCTGTTTGAAAAAAAAATAAACAGGAGGTCCCTCGAGGTTTTCAGGGAGAGATGGGCACCGCAGGGAGTGGAGTGCATCATTTCCCCCTCCAACTCTATTTTGATTTAATCCCTGCCCTCCCCTTCACTGTTTTGATCACACAGCATTGCCCTTTGATGTGAAGGGCACTACTTGTCGCTGGCCACCCGGGTGTTTTCCTATCTTCCTGGTGGTGGAAATTGAATAAAGATTCGTACACCTTGTGTCTCTCACTGTGTCTCACACCTGCACACACACACACACCTACACACACACACACACACACACACACACCATGGGTGCTGAGGCAAAATAAGCACTACCACAAGGGAAAAAAAAATAAATAAATAGCAGTATCTGCTTGAAAAAAATAAACAGGAGGTCCCTCGAGGTTTTCAGGGAGAGGTGGGCGCCGCTGGCAGTGACATATTTTATTTCCCCCTCCAACTCTATTTTGATTTAGTCCCTGCCCTCCCCTTCACTGTTTTGATCACACAGCATTGCCCTTTGATGTGAAGGGCACTGCTTGTCACTGGCCACTCGGGTGTTTTCCTATTTTCCTGGTGGTGGAAACTGAATAAAGCTTCGTGCACCTTGTGTCTCTCACTGTGTCTCACACCTGCACGCACGTACCATGGGTGCTGGGGAAAATAAACAGTACTGTAATTAAGTGGTAGTGTGGAGGAAAAATAGAAAAAGAAAAAGAACAACAAAAAAAAAGTACAACCAGGAGATTTAGAGTCTCCACAAAGAAAAAATATAAACAGGAGATTTAGAATCGCCTCAGCTCAGGGGACTGGCTCTGAGCTGGTTGGCCAAGCCAGTGCACTGTGCCCATGAAAATAAAGGGTGACGGGATACCAGCCTTGGTGCAGTTATTTCAGACAGAGATTGAGAGTGGTTTCAAATGAAGGAGGTTCTGGCAGTTGCATTGTTACTGTTTCTAATTAAGCTGGTTAACTTCTAATTAAGCTGGTTAACTTCTAATTAAGTTAAGTTCTAGTTGAGCTAAGTTGTGGTGGAACATTACAAACACATACTTTAGAGGAAGGATGGCTCTGTACTATCTTAGCAGAATGCTCAATCCCTTGGGCAGGATACTGGGAGAATGTACTGATCCTCCTCCTATAATCCCATGGGATCAATCTGTTGAGTGTGAGGCCTTAGTGTAGTCTTATTCAAAAGAGAGCACCTCCAACACTGAAGTACTTGCTCAATGCTCCTTCAATTTTAACTCCTGGGTTATGCTTCAGGATGACTTGTGAGGGCTATATAAGGAACTAAGAAATGGGAACGGGGGGGGGTAGACCATTTGACTCCTTGATCTAGCTCCGCCATTCAGTGCTATCATACCCCTTCTGTATCTTAACCCTTACTTCCTGCCAGCAAATCATCTCCCTCACTTCAGAGTCCCTGACAACTTACTAACTGAGTCAAGCTAATACATGCATAATGTCACAACCACAAGCTTATGCATTGATATAGCACCCAGAACCTCATGCAATTTCAGAGGTGAACCAAAGAAAATTTGCTATGGAGCCACAGAAAGTGATATTGGTCTAGGTGCTCTGACCAAAGAGTTGGATTGAAGTATAGTTTAATGGAAGGTGGTGAGGTTTCAGGAGGGAATTCTAGAGTTTGGAGGGGGAGGGAGTGTCCAGCCACCTGGAGGTGTAGCCATCAATGGTGGGAAGATGAAATTCAGAGATGCCACACGAGACTACAATTGGAAGATGAGAAAGATTTGATTCATTTATTATCAAATGAATGTTGTTGCAAACCGCAGTGAAAGGTGTATAATGTTGCCACTCTCCAGCGTAATCTTAACACACAAGAAAATAAACCCAAACACAGAATATAAAAGGCAAGAAAAAAAAGAAATAAAATTCAACTTTACAGTCCTTCTTGCTCAGTGCTTAGCCATGGGCCTGGAGTGACCAGATATAAATCCCCTTCGCCGTGTTGCCAGAACACAAGTCACCAATCCCTGATGCCATCTTGCCTCCACTGACAATGTTGCCACCGTGAGTCCTTACTGGACCGTGCCAATACAGCTGCCACCGATGCTGCAGGGTCTGGTACTGGGCCCAAACTCACCTTCAGTGCCTCTGTCACGGGTCTGCACTGGGCTCACCTTGCCATCACCTTGACAAGATCTCTTCACAAGAGGTAAATAAAAAGATTAAAATAAACAAGAGAAGATACATGGATGGAGCAGATGAGCCCTGGCCTCAGGAGCCCTACTTCGCCACCATCTTGGATAAGTGATCGGAACAATGGTTCTGCTGAATTATATTGAACCAAACAAAACAGGAGGAGGAGTAGACCATTCAACCCTTCCAGCCTGCTCCCCATTCAATAGGATCATGGCTGAGCATTCAACTCAGTCCCCTGTTCCTGTTTTCGCCCCCGTACCCTTTGATCCCTTTAGCCCTAAGAATTATATCTAATTCCTTCTCAAAAACATTTCATGTTTAGGCTTTGACCACCCTTTGTGGCAGTGAATTCCACAGACTCACCACTCTCTGGGTGAAGGCAGTTCTCCTCATCTCAGTCCTAAATAGCTTATCCGGCCAATCTATAAGTATGACTCCCCCGTCATCAGAAACACTCTTCCATGTCTTTCACTGACAATCACCTGGTGAAGCAGCGGTGCTCCGAAAGCTAGTGCTTCCAAATAAATCTGTTGGACTATAACCTGGTGTTGTGTGATTTTTAACAATGTTCATTCTGATCTCTGGCATCGGCATTATTTTGCTTATAAACATATCATGGGCACAGCTCCAGGAAGAGGAGGAGAACTTCGGCTGATAATAATCCTTCAGGCAACCTTGCGAAACAAGCCTTCAGCTTCTTTTATGTCATTGCGGTCCGTGGGACCTCAGTGTGTACATTTCATAAGAAGTACAAGCAGGTGTCCATTAGGGTGGCACAGTGGCTCAGTGGTTAGCACTGCTGCCTCGCAGCACCAGGGACCCGGGTTCAATTCCAGCCTCGGGTGACTGTCTGTGTGGAGTTTGCACATTCTCCCTGTGTCTGCGTGGGTTTCCTCCAGGTGCTCCAGTTTCCTCCCACAGTCTAAATATGTGCAGATTAGGTGAATTGGCCAGGCTAAGTTGCCTATAGTGTTAGGTGGATTAGTCAGGGGTAAATATAGGGGGGGTGGGTTTCGCTTTGGAGGGTCGGTGTGGACTTGTTGGGCCAAAGGGCCTGTTTCTACACTGTAGGTAATCTAATCTTCTTAACTGTAATATGTACAGGGCAAAGAAGTGAAATATCATTGAAAAGCGTGAAGTCATGCACTTTGGTAAGAAGAATAAGCATAGACTATTTTCAAAATGGGGAAAGGCTTTGGAAATCTGAAGCACAAAGAGACTTGGTCCATGGTTCAGGATTGTCCTAAAATTAACACGCAGGTTCATGTGACAGTTTAGTGTTTGTTTTAATACAGCGAGAATACAAGAGCAAAAGTGTACTGCCGAGGCTGCAAGGCTGAGGTCAAATGGCATTTGGAATATTGTGAGCTGTTTTGGACCCTGTATCTATGGAAGGATGTGATGGCCTTGGAGGGGATCCAGAGGAGATTTACAAGAATGGTTCTGGGGATGAAGGTCTTGTTATATGAGGAGTGGTCGAAGACTCTGAGTCTGTACTCAATGGAGTTTAGAAGGATGGGGGTGGGGTCGGGATCTGATTGAAACATACAGAATACTGAGAGGCCTGGACAGGGTGGATGTGGAGGAAATGTTTCCACCAGTATGAGAAACTAGGGCCTAAGGGCACAGCCTAACGTGAAGGGACGACCTTTTATAACTGAGATGAGAAGGAATTTCTTCAGCCAGAGGGTGGTGTCTCTGTGGAACTCATTGCCACAGAAGGATATGGAGGCTGAGTCATTGAGTGTATTTAAGACAGAGATGGGTATGTTTTTGATCAGTAAGAGGATCAAGGGGAAAATGTTGGAGAATGAGGTTGAGACACATCTCAGCCATTAGATTACTTACAGTGTGGAAACAGGCCCTTCGGCCCAACAAGTCCACACCGACCCGCCGAAGCGCAACCCACCCATACATTTACCCCTTACCTAACACTACGGGCAATTTAGCATGGCCAATTCACCTGACTCGCACATCTTTGGACTGTGGGAGGAAACCGGAGCACCCGGAGGAAACCCGCGCAGACACGGGGAGAACGTGCAAACTCCACACAGTCAGTCGCCTGAGGGGGGAATTGAACCCGGATCTCTGGTGCTGTGAGGCAGCAGTGCTAACCACTGTGCCACCGTGCTGCCCATGACTGAATGGCAGATCAATCTCAATGGAACAAATGGCCCTGTTCTGCTCCTATATCTTATCAGCTTATTCAGTCACTCGAGGCTGCTTCATCAATCAATATGATCTCCTATCTCAACCCTGCCCTGATTCCCAAAATCCTATCGATTCCCAACTTTGTATATACGCATGAAACAGCACACTTGATTGCCTGAAGTGGAAACTTCCCAACATCAACTCACTTTGAATGAACTGCACTGTAGGCACTTCCAAACTACCTCTTGGCTGTAAAGCAATTCAGGAAATCCGGAGGTCGGAAAATGTGCTGAACGGACAATAATGAGACAAATAGCCATTATTAATAACACAATGGGACTAACGTCCTTCGTCCAATGAGAACTGGCGTCTTGGTCAAGGCAGGTGTTTTTCCCAAACCGTATACAAAGTGGGAATTTTTAATGGGAAAAGGCCCCAGGACATGAGGTGAATGGACAACTCCCAGAGGATTCAAAATAATAGAAATGAAGGGGCAGTAAAGCCGAACTGTGCATCCTGCATTGCAGCTGCAGGAGGTGCTCAGCCAATCAGGCTTTTCAATTCGGTCATTAATGAAACAATAATGGAACAGGAAACAGGAAAGTTCACATTGGGTGACACTTCCTCAGGCAGGAATTACTGCACAATGGATTGTGTCCCTGTCTGTGTGTATGCGTGCTTGTGTGTGAGTCTGAGAATGCACATGAGAGTGTGAGTTAGTGTGAGTGTGTATATATATGTGTGTGTGTATGTGTGTGTGTGTGTGTGTGTGTATGTGAGAGAGAAAGAGAGAGTGTGTGTGTGAGTGTATGAGAGTGAGAGTATATGAGTGAGCATGTGTGAGCAAGACAGCATGTGAGAGTGTGTGTGTACGTCAAGATTAACATTACGGTGGCTGAAAGAACATTTGAGGTCACATCTACTGAGGTAGGATGGGCTGAGGTTAGAAACAGGAAAGGAGAGGGCTTGTTGTCGGGAGTTTTCTATATGCCTCCAAAGAGTTGCAAAGATGTGAGGAAAGGACAGCAAAGATGATTCTGGATAGGAGCGAGAGTGACAAGGTGGTTGTTATGGGGGATTTTAACTTTCCAAAATGAGAAAAAAAAAGTGGAGGGCCAAATGGCCTCTTCCTGTGCTGTGTTCCCATGTTGAATATGCCAACAAGAAAATGGATTGACTGCCTTCCATATAGGGTCTGTGTTTGTAAGCTTTCTGGGCTCTGCAACAAGGTTACATTTCTGCACTCTGGAAAAATGTAAAACTGAGTTCCTCAGGAAGGGAAACTATAGACTGGAATGATTTGGAGATGCCGGTGTTGGACTGGGGTGTACAAAATTAAAAATCACACAACACCAGGTTATAGTCCAACAGGTTTAATTGGAAGCATACTATCTTTCGGAGCGCCTCCACTATCACCTGATGAAGGAGCGTCGCTCCGAAAGCTAGTGTACTTCCAATTAAACCTGTTGGATTATAACCTGGTGTTGTGTGATTTTTAACTTTATAGACTGGAAGATATTCAGCACATGCAGGTCAGAAGGGTTGCAAAGAATTTCTAAGCTACAAAAAGAAGCAGGACTCCTCTCAGCCAGAAGTGAGTTTACAAAGTCAAGGCACCTCAGACGATGTGAAATCTGAAGACAAAGGGTTCATTCACTGAGTCGAGTGAGATTCTGCTCTGTGCCTTCCTTGGAAACTTGGGAGCACTGCAGCATTAATGACCCTGCAACGACTCAGCACTTCTGACCAGCAGCCTCAGAACCAAGGGCTCATTTCAGAATGAGACTCAAAATAGAAACAGAGAGGAAGTTTTAATGTAGATTTCTGCATTAATTAAAAATAAAAGACTTTCAGCTTCCCATACACTGCTGTGCTGAGCTCACTCTCGGTGACATACATTGGAGCAGAATCAAACAAGGAGAAAGTGAGGACTGCAGATGCTGGAGATCAGAGCTGAAAATGTGTTGCTGGAAAAGCGCAGCAGGCCAGGCAGCATCCAAGGAGCAGGAAATTCGACGTTTCGGGCATGAGCCTTTCTGGCTCATGCCCGAAACGTCGACTCTCCTGCTCCTTGGATGCTGCCTGACCTGCTGCGCTTTTCCAGCAACATATTTTCAGCAGAATCAAACAAGCAAGAGTTAAAAAAGGGAACTGAGTAATAGTTAGGGGCAGGGGGAGATGCATGCAAAGAAACTAGCTGACAGCAAGGAGGGAAAGCAGCAGGTTGTGGCCATTGGGTGAAATGAATGTTTTTGGTGCATAACAGATACCAGGCAGTGAATCGAATGCAGAATAACAGATATCTGAAAGTGCATTTATAGAATCCCCGGAAAGAGGCCAGTCAGTTGGCACTGACCCTCTGAAGGAGGAGAAAGTGAGGACTGCAGATGCTGGAGATCAGTGCTGAAAATGTGTTGCTGGAAAACGCAGCAGGTCAGGCAGCATCCAAGGAACAGGAAATTCGACGTTTCGTGCATAAGCCCTTCTTCAGGAATAAGGAAAGTCATCATTTCTGAAGAAGGGCTTATGCCCGAAACGTCGAATTTCCTGTTCCTTGGATGCTGCCTGACCTGCTGCGCTTTTCCAGCAACACATTTTCAGCACTGACCCTCTGAAGGGGAACCTATCCAGACCCACCCTACCCCTGCACTTCCCATGGCTAAACTGTCAAGCCTGCACATTCCTGGACACTACGCACAATTTCCCATGGTCAATCCATCCTAACCTGCACACCTCTGGACTGTGGGATGAAACCAGAGCACCTGGAGGAAACCCACGCAGACACAGGGAGAATGTACAAACGCCACACAGTCACCCAAGGCTGGAATCGAACCCAGGTCCCTGGCACGGTGAGGCACAAGTGCTGACCACTGTGCCAGTCATTAACTTGAAATGTTAACTCTGTTCCTTTCTTACACAGATGCCGCTAATCCCTATGAGTTTCTCCAGCTATTCTTTTGCTTCATGTCTCGGTATCCACAGTATTTTGCTTTTGTGGCTCTGGAACGGGTTGGGGAAATCAATAGGCAGCCGGGTTGAGGCTGAGAGTAAAAGCAATTCTTCAATATCACATGGCCAGAGGGCATCACAGCAGAGATTGGATCCCATTTGGCCCATTGAGCCTACTCCACCAATCAATGAGATCGTGGCTGATCTGGTAATCCTCAACTCCATTTTCCTGCCTTTTCCCCAGCACCTATAGTTTCCCTATTGATTAAAAATGAGTCATAAAGATGTACAGCACGGAAACATACCCTTCAGTCCAACTCGTCCATGCCAATCAGATATCCCAAGTTAATCTACACCATTTGCCATCATTTGGCCCATATCCCTCCAAATCCATCCTATTCATATACCCATTCATATGTGTTTTACAAGTTGTGATTATACTAGCCTCCACCACTTCCACTGGCAGCTCATTCCATACACGCACCACCCTCTGTGTGTAAAAGTTGCCCTTCAGGTCTCTCTTAAATCTTTCCCCACTCATTCTAAACCTACACCCTCTAGTTTTTTTTTTGGATTAGATTCCCTACAGTATGGAAACAGACCAATTAGCCCCACAAATCCACACCAACCCTGCAAAGAGTAACCCACCCAGACCCATTCCCCTACTCTATAGTTACCCCTGACTAATGCATCTAACACTATGGGCATTTTAATATGACAATTCACCTAACCTACACATCTTTGGACTGTGGGAGGAAACCAGAGCACCTGGAGGAAACCCACGCAGACACGGGAGAATGTGCAAATTCCACACAGACAGTCGCCTGAGGCGGGAATCGAACCCAGGTCCCTGACACTGTGAGGCAGCAGTGCTAACCAATGTGTCCCCTGGATAGTTCTGTACTTCCTCACCCTGGGGAAATTACCTTGTCCATTTATCCTATCCATGCCCCTCTTGACTTATAAACCTCGATAAGGTCACCCCTCAGCCTCCGATGCTCCACAGAAAACAGCCCCAGCCTGTTCAGCCTCTCCCTGTAGCTCAAGCCCTCCAACCCTGGCAACATCCTTGTAAACCTTTTCTGAACCCTTTCAAGTTTCCCAACATCCTTCCTGTAGGAGGGAGACCAGAATTGCACAAGAGCTAAAATAATTCCTCAAAATCAGTTTAGTGCATGGTCATAGTCTGTGTTGTCCTGTGTCCATCCATCCGTCTCATCTTCAATGCTCTGACTGAGTGAGCTCATTCACTGAAGACCATCTCTCCAGATTGATTTGCTGACATTTTGATATATTTGCAAGCCTGCCACAATGCATACTGAAGCCTGAGAGACTGCATATCATTAACAGAGGATTGACACATTCTGAAACATTAGATTTTCAACGCACAAGGGGATTCTCATTATCAAACTACAGTGCCAGCTCACTGTGAGAAACAAAGCTCACTGTTCAATAAGTTCAGTCCGAGTCAAATTGTGAAGCAGTCTTTATTCATACGATCTTGCAAGCCAAGTGATCAGAAAGTAAGCACATTGATCATGAGGTTACGTTACAATTTATACAGAGCTGAAAATGTGTTGCTGGAAAAGCGCAGCAGGTCAGGCAGCATCCAAGGAACAGGAGATTCCTGAAGAAGGGCTTATGCCCGAAACGTCGAATCTCCTGTTCCTTGGATGCTGCCTGACCTGCTGCGCTTTTCCAGCAACACATTTTCAGCTCTGATTCTCCAGCATCTGCAGACCTCACTTTCTCCTTACAATTTATACAGTTCAGTTGAGTCTCTCGGTATTCCCCTTTACTTCATATCTGTTAGTTGTGTTGCTCTGTGCAGCTGCTAATCTAATTGGCTTACCACATCTGTCTGTGGCCTGTTGTTAGCGTGCAACCCCCCATCCCCTTGACAGCTGGATCTTATTACTTTTGCTGACGCAACACTGGGTCTTATTTGGTTATCTTGTTCATACTAACTCCCTATGTGCGTGACAATTGCAACTGTCATGTCAATACATCCGTTTCTACCAGTCGACCATCTCCCTTTTTGGTTAGTTATTTCTTGGTATACACCCTCATGATTCCACCTTGTGATTTTTGCAGAAGCAAGATGCAGCTACTTGTGACTGCGCAAGCATATCTCGCTTAACATACACCCCACGCCACGACTCATCCTTGTGACCTTTGCAGAAACAACAACCTTCACAAGCACCTCTCACACCATGATACCCCCAAAACAAACCCCAATTCATTGCAGACATTTTATTAGCTTTACTGCGTGGAATGCTTCTCAAAAGACATAATGACCTAAGAAATGACTGCAAGGTTAGTGATATAGCCACCTGAAGGCATTAAGCTAAATCAAAATACAATTCAACGTCCACCGTGAAAAAGCATTCACATTTTTCTAAGAAAGACAACTGCACACTTCCAACAGCTTGTAGTTAATACACAGAATTCTTTGCCAATTTCTAGCTCCTAGTGTATAACTCATTTCTGTCATTTCACTTTAAAACACAGGTACAAAAGAGAAGCCTTTTAACTGACACAGTTGCAATTGCAAACTGCTCTCAGACATTTATTCCTGATGAAGGGCTTTTGCCTGAAACGTCGATTTCGCTGCACTTTGGATGCTGCCTGAACTGCTGTGCTCTTCCAGCACCACTAATCCAGAATCTGGTTTCCAGCATCTGCAGTCATTGTTTTTACATCATTAGCTGAAAGCCCAGTGTGTCTCCGAGCATGTGTTTATACTGTAGTTCTGTGAAATGATGTCTACTGATTCAGCACAATAATCAACCTGAGTCATGACCAGAGATTCAACTTAAAGACACGAGGAATAGAGACACCCAACAATGCTGTAATGGAGGGAGTTCCAGGATTTTGATGCAAAGACAGTGAAGGAACAGCGATATATTTCCCAGTCAGGATGTGTGTTGCTTTGATGGGAAACTTGCAGGTGATGGTGTTCCTCTGCATCTGTAATTCCTTCTCAATAGTTGAGGTCACAGGTTTGGGAAGTGTTAAGAGAGCTGCTGTACATCTTGCAGGCAGTAAACACTGCAGCTACTGAGCGTCAGTGGGAGGGGGTCAATGTTGAAGGTGGTGACAATCAAGTGAGTTCCTTTGTGCTCAGTGTTGTTGGTGCTGCACTTTTTACTCCATTGTCCAATTTGTTCACGAACAAGTTTTTATAAGATCATGAGGTGCATGGATAGGATAAATAGACGAAGTCTTTTCCCTGGGGTGGGGGAGTCCAGAACTAGAGGGCATGGGTTTAGGGTGAGAGGGGAAAGATATATAAGAGACCTAAGGGGCAACTTTTTCACACAGAGGGTGGTACGTGTATGGAATGAGCTGCCAGAGGAAGTGGTGGAGGCTGGTACAATTGCAACATTTAAAAGTCATTTGGATGGGTATATGAATAGGAAGGGTTTGGAAGGATATGGGCTGGTGCTGGCAGGTGGGACTAGATTGGGTTGGGATATCTGGTCGGCATGGACGGGTTGGACCGAAGGGTCTGTTTCTGTGCTGTACATCTCTATGACTCTATGATTCAATTGTGAATAATTGAGGCTCCAACGCAGATCCCTGTGGGACACCACCAATCACGTTCTGCCAACGTTTGCATACTTACTCATTATTGTAACACTCTGTTTCATGTCACCCAACCATGTTAATAATTTGCTCTCAATTCTGTGGGCATCCACCTTAGCTAATGAACTCTTGCATGGGACTTTCATCCAAATCAGCTGGATGTCCATGTTATCAACATCCATCGATTTAACAACATCCTTTGTCACCTCTTCAAAAAACTGTATGAAGTTTGTTTGGGATAACCTTCTCTTCATGAATCCATGCTGAGTCTTCATGATTAACTGCATTTTTTCAAGCTGAGCAGTTACCCTATTCTTGTTTATGGACTCCAATGAATTATTTCCCCCCCGCTGACCACACACACACACACACACACACACACACAATGTCAGGCTAACCGGTCTGCGATTCCCTGGTTTCCCAATGAACCCTTCTTCAAAAGCGGAGTTACATGAACAAACTTCCAATTTGGTGGTACATTTCCTGATGAAGGGCTAATGCCCGAAACGTTGAATTTCCTATTCCTTGGATGCTGCCTAACCTGCTGTGCTTTAACCAGCAACACATTTTCAGGTACATTTCCTGAGCCCAGGGAACTCTGAAAGATTATGGTTAGGGCATTAGCAATGTGCTTTCTTGTGTCCTTTAATGCCTGTGGGTGAAAACCATCAGGTCTTGGAGTTTTGTCACAATTCAGTTCCATTAATTTCCCCATTATTGATGATTTACTTAAGCTATTTTTATTTAGACCCTGACTCTCTGCTAACTTTTTCAGGACTTGTCGTAAGCTTTTCTGTATGAATACAAAGCAAAATAATCGTTCGACATGATGCGATTTCCTCATGACCATTGACAATATGCTCACTCTCAGTCTTCAGTGGGCCAGCAGACTGCTTCACCAGCTGCTTTCCCTCTATGTCACTATAAAATCTCTTCTTACTGTCTTTTATGTCCCTTGCAAGTTTCCTTTCATAATCCATTTAGACTCTCTTATAAGCTGCTTTGCGGCCCTTTGTTTGTATTTGTTGCGTTCTGTGGGATCTGTAATGTTCCTTGCATTTTTATAAGCCCGTTCTTTCAATATTATGCTGTGCCTTACCTCTTCAGATATCCATGGCTGTATTTTGTGTGAGATAGAGCTATTCCTCCTCATGGGCATAAACTGCTCCTGAATAGCATTAAACATTTCTTTGAACACACCCCACTGTTCTTCAGTTGTTTTACCTATTAGCAGAGCTTTTCATTTGAGAGTCAGGTCTGTTTCTGGTCAATGGTAACATCTTAAATGTTGTTTATGGGGATTCAGTGATTGTTATGCAACTGAATGTCAAGGGGGGGAAGAGTTAAAATCTCTCTTGTTGGAGATGGTCAGTGGCTGATTTGGTGTGAATGTTAGATGCCCAACATCATCCCAAATAACAAACAGTAGGACAAATGCAACACTTCCAGTCTCAAGTCCCTGCTTTTCAGTCTATAATGAACAGTGTGACCTCTTAAAGCTGATAATTAGCATCTCTATGAAGCAGCTAACAGCAGTTTTCAAGTCAATGGAAAGCCTGCATAGCCAAACAGAAAGGAACTCTCATTCAGTGCAAAAGAGCAAGGTGAATGAAACTGTAGCAATTAGGTAGGACCATAAGACATAGGAGTGGAAGTAAGGCCATTCGGCCCATCGAGACCACTCCACCATTTAATCATGGCTGTTGGGCATTTCAACTCCACTCCATCGCCCTTATTCCTTGCGAGATCAAGAATTTATCAATCTCTGCCTTGAAGACATTTAACATCCCGGCCTCCACTGTGCTCCGTGGCAATGAATTCCACAATGAATTCATGTCATAGCCACATGACGTAAAGTCATACCGCACAGAAACAGACCCTTAGTCCATGCTGAACATAATCCCAAACTATACTAGTCCCACCTACCTGCACCTGGCCCATATCTCTCTAAACCTTTCCTATTCATGTACTTATCCAAATGTCTTTTAAATGTTGCACTTGTATCCATATCCGTCTCTTCCTCAGGAAGTTCGTTCCACATTCCAACCACCCTCTGTGTAAAACATTTGCCACTCAGGTCTTTTTTAAATCTCTCCCCTCACATCTTAAAAATGTGCCCCTTGCCTTGAAATCCTCCATCCTCGGGAAAAGGCAACTTCCACTAACTCAATCAAGAAGCCTCATTATTTTGTGAACTTCTATAAGGCCACCTCTCAACCTCCTAATCCAAGATGGATTGAGATCTGCAGTTACTCCTTTAAGCTTTTCCCTGACTGTGATTCTGTATGGGATTGTTATCCCCATCCCTCTCCCGTGAAGTACTATCAGCTAGTCCAGAGTAAAGTGCAACATGCCTTGTCTCTCAAAGCTGATTGGACAGGATTTTTTATTTATCCTAGGTTTCCCTCAACCTCCTTTTTTTCCCCAGGATCTGGCTGGAACACTCTTTCCTTATTTAATAATTCTTTGTAGAATGTATTTCTCTTACTTCCTGGGCTTCCTGCTGTGAGATTCCTACCCACCCTCAGGAATGTGCTTGGGGCCCAATATTAATCACATGCTGACTGTTTGCGGTGCTTTTAAAAGCCACGCAAATGTCTGTCAGTTCCTCAAATGACCCGAGGGCCATTGGTGATCCTGCCTGGTTGCCACACAGCTGAAAATGTCAAAACAGTGTGCTCTGGAAAGTACATTCAGTCCCAGCTATTGCTCCACATTGCTATTAAAAGTAGGGTCAACATAGTCTTACCAGACATAGGGCTGCTCTCTCATTAGAGAGAGATGGCTGGTAGTGGTTTAACCTGAGGGTCACCACATTTCAGGCAGCACCGCACAATCAGAGACTGACACGACAGCAACAGGTTCGGAAACACATTTTCAGACTAGAGCGAGGACATGTTGTCTGCTACATAAGACAATATTTACCCTTTCACTCACACCCCCATTTAAAAAAAAGTCACAAGCACACTGTTGTTTGTGGGATCCTGCTGTGCACAAGTTGGCCTCTGCTTTTCCAACATTAAAACCACAACACGTCAAAGATAGTCTGGAGTGAAAACCACTTTGAGATGTGACACGTGAAAAAAAATTACAGTATTCCTGGAGAGGGTGTCAGTATGTACAAGGGGGGGTCCCCGGGTGGTGGTGGGAGTGTGTGGGGGGGGGGGGGGGGGGGGGGGTTGTGTGTCTGCATCTACAGGGAGTCCCGGGGGGAGTGTGACAGTATTTACAGGGGGTCCCTGGGGGTGGGAGTGTGTCAGTATTTACAGGGGGGTCCCTGGGGGAGTGTGTCAGTATTTGCAGGGGGGTCCCTGGGGGAGTGTGTCAGTATTTGCAGGGGGGCCCTGGGGGTAGGAGTGTGTCAGTATTTACAGGGAGGGTCCCTGGGGGTTTGTGTCAGTATTTACAGGGGGGTCCCTGGGGATATGTGTCAGTATTTACAGGGGGGGCATTCCTGGGGGGAGCATGTCAGTATTTACAGGGGGGTCCCTGGGGGGGGGGGAATGTGTCAGTATTTACAGGGGGGTCCTGTGAGTGCACACATGTTGACCAAAATCTGCTGGCCAAGGAAAGTGGGTACATAACGTGATCAAAGTTCAATTATCAAACTGGAAATCCTTCCAATACTAGAGGCAGGGGTTAAGAGGGAGAGGTATTCCTGATCAAAAGTTGTAACTTCTACTTGCATCAACTCCAGCTCCAGACTGCAACATCCTGGGCATTACTATTGCTCACAACATGAAGTCGACTAGCCATATAAAACACTGTGGGTCTAAGAGCAGGTCAGAAGCTAAGAATCCTGCAGCAAGTAACTCACATCTTCACTCCCCAAAGTTAGGCTACCATTTATGAGGCTTAGTCAGGAATGTGAGGGAATACTGCCCACTTGTTTAGCATATGCAGCTCCAACAACACCCAAGAAGCTTGACACAATGCAACCCACTTGATTGGCACCACATCCACAATCATCCACTCCCTTCACCACCAACACACAGTTGCAGCAGTGTGTACTATCTACATGATGCATTGCAGAAATTCACCAAAGATCCTCAGAGAGCACTTTCCAAAATCATGACCACTTCCATCTACAAGGACAAAGGGCAGCAGGTACATTGAACATAACCACCTTCAAGTTCCCCTCCAAGACACGCATCGTCCTGACTTGGAAATATAAGGCTGTTCCTTCAGTGCTACTGGGTCAAAATCCTGGAACTCCCTCCCCTAAAGACATTGTGGGTCTATCTGCAGCACATGGACTGCAGTGGTTCAAGAAGGCAGCTCACCACCATCTTCCCAAGGCAATTAGAGGTGGGCAATAATTGTTGACCCACCCAGTGACAACCACATTCTATGACTGAGTAAAGAAGGGGACAATATGTACATGTGAACATTGACACAGTAACATGACACAGTATCTTGATGAAGGGCTTATGCCCGAAATGTCGATTCTCCTGCTCCTTGGATGCTGCCTGACCTGCTGCGCTTTTCCAGCAACACATTTTCAGCTCTGATACACCAGCATCTGCAGACCTCACTTTCTCCTCACAGTAACATGACTCCAAGCTGAACTGCACCCAGCACCACAATCCTTTACTTTTGACCTCCAGTTTGGACTCGCCCATCGATGGAATCATCTTCCATTCATCTCCCCTATCAAATTCCTCCATTACTTTAAATATCTTTTTCATCCAGTCAGCTCTCTTTACAGGAACTACACTGCATTCTGTCTTCCCTTTGGGTGGGATTTCCAGGTTCTAGAATCATCCGTGTGTACTGTTTCTTTTCTTCATCCTCCATTACTGTAACAAGGAGATCAGAGCAGAGCACAATACTCTAGGTACAAGGAGTGGAACCCAGTTGGGGTTAACTAAAACAGAGCTTTTTGGCATAACAAATACATGGCAGAGACGGAGACACAACAGAGAGGCGAGGGCTGTTTTTAATCATGTATTTGTGATTGTGTCAATTAAAGCTTCCCCTGATTTATGCACTTTGCTTGCAATGCTAAAGAATGTCTGGAGAGTTTTATGCTTTCAATAATCTCTTGCCTTTCTGAAGACCACATCCCATTTCCTGAAGCAAGTGCAAACAGATTTATTGAATCCAAATTGTTGAGTAAATTTCCCTTTTCTAACGGTTGACTGGAGGATCTTTGTAATGAGTCTGTTGTGATGTAAAGAAATGTCTTTGGAGGGTGCTCATTTTGGTTTTGTTAGCAACTGTGCAAAGTGTCTCATCTGGGCTCCCCTGTTCTCCTACCCACCTGCCCAATAAAGATCAGCCCCAGCAACTACTCTAGCCAGCTTGAGAGATCACAGAGCCAGGCTCCCCGGGGCCCTTTCACCTGCTCAGCTGAGGCGGCAGTCCTGAACTTGACAAAAACGGAATGAATCATTTCAACAAGTGACATCCTGAAATTCTCCCGCTCTCCTAACACTGTCGAACAAACTCTGATTGCAACACTAGCTCACCAGTCATTCAGCCCAAAATCAACATTCTGGGTCACTACTAAAGCAGCGTCTCGTTGCCAACCCTCCTGGATTGGTCTTGGAAGTTTCAGGGATGGGAAATCTGATTCGCTGGCATTGCTGAGTGCCTGGGTAAAGGATGATTAATACCAACATGCCTTTCATAGAATCCTTACAGTGTGGAAACAGGCCATTTGGCTCAACAAGTCCACACTGACCTTCTGAAGAGTATCCCATCCAGCCCCATCACCCATGAACCTAACCTACACATCTCTGAACACTATGGCCAATTTACCTAACCTGCACATCTTTCTTTCATATTTTCATTCACTTCTTCCCATTGGTTCGGAGAGAGGGGGAGGAAGGTGGTTGGATCAGGGGCTGGAGATGTTTGAAGCTTGGTAAAACCTCCAGCAACACAAGAGCTGGCAGTGCCAAGTGGGATGCCCTGGTGATTCTCCGGGAAAAAACAGCTCTCATGAGCTTCTGAGTTGGACCAAGCTTAGACTTTGCACAAACACAATCCAATCAAACATTGGCAAGACCCTCACACAAAAAGCTGTAGAAAAGAAGCTGATGTTACCCGAGACTGTCGTCGCTGTCATCATCCTGGACACACCCAGAGTATCAGGCTGCAGTACTTCTCTCTGTCCCTCTACTCATCACTAACACTCATCACAAAAACCACCGGAAAGGTAAAACTCGATGCACTTACCTAGAAAGGAAGAAAAAGCATGATTATTAACCAAAATGTATTGCTCTCAGCACTACCATTTCATTGCATCAGACCCTTGCATCCTATCTTTCAACAATTCACTCATAAATTACTTATGGTGTCACTTTAAAGGATGGAGTGGCCCTTTGGTAGCGTCCCAATCTCTGGAACCATGCTCAAGTCCCACCCACTCCAGACGTCTGTCATAGCAGTAGATTTAAAAATTCTCTACAGTAAGTGCAGCCACATCAGGGAGAGTCCCAAAGCACCTATGAATGTGCTTTTCAAAGGTAGCCATCTTGTGCTCAGAAAGATCCCACAAACAGTAAAGCAATAAACAGGGTTATCATTTCAGGTCTAGTGACCTTCCATGTTCTCGCGAGGGGGTCACCGGACCTGAAACGTTAATGCTAATTTTTCTTCACAGGTGCTCACAGAAGTTCCAGTAACTTCTGCCTGTGTTCCTGAGTTCTTTCGGATTTTGTTTACAGTGAACAGCACCCTATATTACACATGTTGTTCTGGGAATACATTTTCGCCGGGACACTGGGAGAACGCCAAGTCTCGTGAAACAGGGTCGGGGGCTCTGAAGCCTCCACACACGAGGTCAGACGGGGAATTGACCAGCAATGTTTCCCAAACCCGGTCCCATTTCAACACTCCAGAGTGTCAACGTGACCACCCACTGCCCAGACTGAAAACCTGGAGGATGGGAGAGTTGTTGAGTGGGACTGGGGAAGTGGGTGGATAATTGGGCACGCCTTTGTTCAGCAGTAGTGTGGGTAAGGTGGGCTTCAGTGTTTGGGGAGAGGGTGTGTAGACATGTATGCATTTGAATTTAGGAGCAAGTATTTAAAGCTTTCAAAGAAAATACCCATTAACTTTTCACTGGCTTCTTTTGTGGTGACAACACTTGAGCCTCAATGTTCTATCTTTTAGGTCACTCTCACCATCAGAACAAAATAGCGAGAATTTCAGCCAATGTCTGCTGACAGCACAGACCTTGAGCAGTGATATCCCTCGTAAATATAGAAACAAATATTCATCAGAACTAATTAACGATACAACTTTAATGAAACAATACATCGGGTAGCAGAAATAAACTGTGAAAAAAAGTAGAACGTTAATTTTAATTTTGAAAATAACAGCTTGATATTACGCTCACATACATCAGCACTGACCATCGATTCTGAGGAAGGGTCACTCCACCCAAAACATTAACTCTGATTTCTCTCCACAGAGGGCGAAAGTGAGGACTGCAGATGCTGGAGATTAGAGTCAAGATTAGAGTGGTGCTGGAAAAGCACAGCAGGTCAGGCAGCATCCGAGGAGCAGGAAGATTAATGTTTCGGGCAAAAGCCGTTCAGCTAATTCCTGATGAAGGGCTTTTGCCCGAAATGTTGATTCTCCTGCTCCTCGGATGCTGCCTGACCTGCTGTGCTTTTCCAGCATCACTCTGATCTAGACTCTGAATTTCCCTATGCCTGGCTTTTAACTGGGGAGCCAAAGGGTGAAGAGCATCTGTCCCTTTAGATTGGAGGAAGAGGGAATGAAATCCCAATTTCCTCACTTTTTGTTTGATACTATGTCCTGAAGGGACAGTGGTAACTATCCTGTCCTTTTTTTATTCTGTTTTGTTTAGATCTTTGTGAAGCACTTCAGCTTTCTTTTTGATATATATCCTTGAGTTGCTGTTTCTATGATACATACTGGCGTGAAGTCTAACAGTGGTTGCCTCCACACTAAATCTACCTTCTGTTTTGGTGTCTGGCAGAAAACGCGTCTCAGAGTGAGCTACGGGACCTTTAATCAGAGTTCAATCTGCTGAAACAAGTCAGTCACCCCCATATTACCAAGCTGTATGGAGCCTGCTGTCAAGATGGTAAGAGAACATCGGATACGTGGTGATATTGGTGATAACTTTATTTAGGATAAAAAGTGAGATCTGCAGATACTGGAGATCAGAGCTGAAAATGTGTTGCTGGTTAAAGCACAGCAGGTCAGGCAGCATCCAAGGAACAGGAGAATCAACGTTTTGGACAGGAGCCCTTCATCAGGAATGATTCCAGTTGAAGAGCTCCTGCCCGAATCATTGATTTTCCTGCTCCTCGGATGCTGCCCGACCTGCTGTGCTTTTCCGGCATTTTCAATTTCTGATTAACTGCATCTGCAGTCCTTTGGGTTTTTCTGATCATCGGTCTGTCAGTGTTAGTAAACAGGTCGGGTTGGTTTTAAAAGTGATCAGCCACACCCGATCTCATCGATACAACAGACATTGTGAAGATCCCAAAGTTCGCTCAGCCCTGATACGTAGAGATATGTCCGAGAGCACCAATGCCCTGGCATTGAATCTTGATTTGAACCTATTTCACAGAATGCAAGAAACAAGTCAGGAGTACACCATCCAGCCCATTGAACCAGCTCTGTTAGCCATTATGCAATCATGGTCAATTTTGTGTTTCAACTCCACTTTCTCACCATTCCCAACACTCATGATTCACCGAGAGACCAAAATTCCTTCTGTTCCCACCCTCAAGGTGTTCAATAATGGAGCATCCACATCTGAAGAATTCCAAAGCTTCACAACATTTTGCATGAAGTCATTTTTCACTCCTCTGAGTTTTTTTCAAAATTCATTCATAGGATGTGGGCCTTGCTGGTGAGGTTGGTATATATTGACCATCCCTAATTACCCTCAGGGCAGTTAGGGATGGTTAATCACTGCTGGCCTCGCCAGTGATGCCAGAGGGCAGTTAAGAGTCAACCACATTGCTGTGGATCTGGAGTTATGTGCAGGACAGACGATATAAGGATGGCAGATTTCCTTTCCTAAAGGACATTAGTGAGCCAGATAGGTTTTTTTTCTGACAATCGATTCCTGGTCATCACTAGGCTCTTAATTCCAGATTTTCACTGAATTTGAATTCTACAATCTACTGTTGTGGGATTCAAACCCTCATCCTCAACACATTACCTGGGTCTCTGGATTCATAGTACCAGCCTCTACCACTTCCTCTGGCAGCTCATTCCATAAACGCACCACCCTCTGCATGAAAAAGTTGCCCCTTAGGTCCCTTTTAAAGCTTTCCCCACCTAACCAAAACCTATGCCCACTAGTTCTGGACTCGCCCACCCCAGGGAAGAGACCTTGTCTATTTACCCTATCCATGCCCCTCATGATTTTATAAACCTCTATGAGGTCACCCCCAGTCTTCGACGCTCCAGGGAAAACAGTCCCAGCCTATTCAGTCTCTCCCTATAGCTCAAACCCTCAAACCCTAGCAACATCCATGTAAACATTTTCTGAACTCTTTCAAGTTTCACAACATGCTTCTGATAGACCAGAATTGCAGACAATATTCCAAAAGTGGCCTAACCCATATCTGTACAGTTGCAACATGACCCCCCACTCCTGTACTCAATACTCTGACCAGTAAAGGAAAGCATACCAAACACCTTCTTCGCTATTCTATCTGCCTGCGACTCCACTTTCAAGCAGCTATGAACCTGCACTCCAAGGTCTCTTTGTTCAGCAACTTTCCCTCGGACCTTACCATTAAGTGTATAAGTCCTGCAAAGATTTACTTTCCCAAAATGCAGCACCTCGCATTTATCTGAATTAAACTCCATCTGCCACCTCTCAGCCCATTGGCCCATCTGATCAAGATCCCATTTTAACCTGAGGTAACTTTCTTTGCTGTACACTACACCTCCAATTTTGGTGTCAGCTGCAAACTTACTAACTATACCTCCTATGTTCATATTCAAATCATTTATATAAATGACGAAAAGTAGTGGACCCAGCATCAATCCTTGTGGCATTCCACTTGTCATAGGCCTCCAGTCTGAAAAAACAACCCTCCACCACCACCACCCTCCGTCTTCTACATTTGAGCCAGTTCTGTATCCAAATAGCTAGTTCTCCCTTTAGTCCATGAGATCTAACTTTGCTAACCAATCTCCCATGGGGTGGTCTATAGTTCCCTGGCTTGTCTTTACCGCCCTTCTTAAACAGTGGCACCACGTTTGCCAACCTCCAGTCTTCCGGCACCTCACCTGTGACTATCAATGATACAAATATCTCAGCAAGAGGCCCAGCAATCATTTCTCTAGCTTCCCACAGAGTTTTAGGGTACACCTGATCAGGTCCTGGGCATTTATCTACCTTTATGCATTTCAAGACATTCATCACTTCCTCCTCTGTAATATGGACATTTTTCAAGATGTCACCAACTATTTCTCTACATTCTATATCATCCATGTCCTTCTCCACAGTAAACACTGATGCAAAATATTTGTTTAGTATCTCCCCATCTCCTGCGGCTCCACACAAAGGCCGCCTTGCAGATCCTTATCTGCAGACCTCACTTCCTCCTCGAGGGTCCTATTCTCCCCCTAGTTACCCTTTTGTCCTTAATGTATTTGTAAAAATCCTTTGGATTCTCCTTAAGCCTATTTGCCAAAGCTATCTCATGTCCCTTTTGCCCTTCTAATTTCCCTCTTAAGTATATTCCAATGGCCTTTATACTCTTCTAAGGATTCAATCGATCTATCCTGTCTATACCTGACATATGCTTCCTTCTTTTTCTTAACCAAACCCTCAATTTCTTTAGTCATCCAGCATTCCCTATACCTTCCAGCCTTTCCTTTCACCCTAACAGGAATATATTGTCTCTGAACTCTCGTTATCTCAGTTCTGACGGCTTCCCATTTTCCAGCCGTCCCTGTTTATTTTTCAACAGTGGATAAAAATCAAGAGCAGCTATCCCAGGCTCTAATTGGCAAGATCACTAACTGGCTGTCTTTATCAGCTCCGTCTAGGAATCATGGCTTTGAAGCAACGACATGGGAGGACTTCTTTCAGTTCTGTCTTTCCGGGTTTACTGTGGACAGCTGTGTATACACTCCCTGTCCCATACTCTCTGCAGCTCGATGCACTTCCCACCTGCTGAGTGTTATTTGGTTTCAGCTTTTCCTTGAGTCACTGCAGTTCGCCACTAGAGTGGAAGAATTAATGCACCAGCAACGCTTTTGCAAGTGACCCACTGCTCCCTTCTCTTGATCCCACACAGTCTCAGACACTTAAGGTCATGAGACCCAATTCTCAAACTGAACTGGGCTGAATGGCCTCCTACATCTATGGTCTTAAGGGAGATTCGAAAAAGGCATTCAAAACTGCAAAGGGCTTAGAAATGGCTTCCATTGTGAGGAGGATCACTCATCGGACGTAAGATAATTAGTAAAAATAAAACAAATGTTGCGGGGGACGAGGGGAATTGAGTGAAATCATTCTGTGGAATGAGCTGTTCTGATGTTGAACAGGCTGCCTGAAGGCAAGTGGATTCAATAGGAACGTTCAAACAGGAATTAATTGGATAGGTACTTGACAGGGAAGGAGCAAGAGTCTAGGACTCATTGGAAAGTCCTGTCTAAAAGCTACGCAGCCACCGTGGGGAGAATGGCCTCTTGCTGTGCACTGCCATTCTGTGATAAACTTCATGTAGGTGCACTCATGGTACAGAGAGGAAGAGGATAATTTTCCTTTGTTAAATGCTGAATGCCCAGCATTTACAGATGAGTTATTACTGAGGTCGGAGCAGAGTTCTCCATAAGATAATGAATCATAGCTTAAGTCATCTCTGGCTCCCATTGATCAGGCTACTGGAACATTTACATTAGTGATTTGTGCTAGCAGTTGGAATAGGCCGAGTTTAGGTAATTACATCCATTAGCCGACCTTTTTATTCTGCTCAGGTTCAGGGAGAAAATAATGTTCAACGCTTGAAAAGCCCAGGTGGGATCCATTCTAGAAGGAGGAACTGTTGCTTAATGATGTACATGCCACCAGATTACAGATAGACAAGCAGCCACCCAAGTATACTGTCCCTGTTGGAGCAAAATACTGCAGGTGCTGGAACCTGTACTGAAAAACAACAAATGCTGGAGATCACAGCGGGTCAGGCAGCATCCATGGAGAGAGAGCAAGATAACGTTTCGAGCCCAGATGGCTCTTCATCAGAGCCCTATCCCACACTAACACACAGCTCCCCCCTGTGTATACACTCCATGTCCCACACCCACACACAGCTCCCCTGTTCATAAACTCCGTGTCCCACACCCACACACAGCTCCCCCCTGTGTATACACTCCATGTCCCACACCCACACACAGCTCCCCTGTTCATAAACTCCATGTCCCACACCCACACACAGATTCCCCCCTGTGTATACACTCTGTGTCCCACACTAACATGCAGGTCCTCCTGTGTATACACTCCATGTCCCACACCCACACACAGATTCCCCCCTGTGTATACACTCTGTGTCCCACACTAACATGCAGGTCCCCCTGTGTATACACTCCATGTCCCACACCCACACACAGATTCCCCCCTGTGTATACACTCCGTGTCCCACACTAACATACAGGTCCCCCTATGTATACACTCCATGTCCCACACCCACACACAGTTCCCCCTGTGTATATAATCCATGCCCCACACTAATACACAGTTCCCCCCTGTGTATACACTCCATGTCCCACACCCACACACAGTTCCCCCTGTGTATACACTCTGTGTCCCACACTAACATACAGGTCCCCCTGTGTGTACACTCCATGTCCCACACCCACATGCAGCTCCCCCTGTGTATACACTCCGTGTCCCACACTCACATGCAGGTCCCCCTGTGTATACACTCCATGTCCCACACCCACACACAGATTCCCCCCTGTGTATACACTCTGTGTCCCACACTAACATGCAGGTTCCCCCTGTGTATACACTCCATGTCCCACACTCACACACAGATTCCCCCCTGTGTATACACTCCGTGTCCCACACTAACATACAGGTCCCCCTATGTATACACTCCATGTCCCACACCCACACACAGTTCCCCCTGTGTATACACTCCATGTCCCACACCCACACACAGTTCCCCCTGTGTATACACTCTGTGTCCCACACTAACATACAGGTCCCCCTGTGTGTACACTCCATGTCCCACACCCACATGCAGCTCCCCCTGTGTATACACTCCGTGTCCCACACTCACACACAGTTCCCCCATGTATACACTCCATGTCCCACACCCACACACAGCTCCCCCTGTGTATACACTCTGTGTCCCACACTCACGCACAGTTCCCCCTGTGTATACATTCCGCGTCCCACACTCACACACAGCTCCCCCTGTGTATACACTCCCTGTCCCACACTCACGCACAGCTCCCCCTGTGTATACACTCCGTGTCCCACACTCACGCACAGCTCCCCCTGTGTATACACTCCCTGTCCCACACCCACACACAGTTCCCCCATGTATACACTCCGCGTCCCACACTCACACACAGTTCCAACTGTGTACACACTCCGTGTCCCACACTAACACACAGCTCCCCCTGTGTATACACTCCCTGTCCCACACTCACGCACAGCTCCCCCTGTGTATACACTCCCTGTCCCACACTCACGCACAGCTCCCCCTGTGTATACACTCCGTGTCCCACACCCACACACAGCTTCCCCTGTGTATACACTCCGTGTCCCACACCCACACGCAGCTCCCCCTGTGTATACACTCCGTGTCACACACTCACACGCAGCTCCCCTGTGTATACACTCCATGTCCCACACTCACACTCAGCTACCCCCGTTCATATTCTCCATGTCCCACACTCACACACAGTTCCCCCTGTGTACACACTCGGTGTCCCACACACACACACACAGCTCCCCCTGTGTATACATTTTGTGTCCCACACTCACACACAGTTCCCCCTGTGTATACACTCCCTGACCCATCCTAACACAGTTTCCCTTGTGTATACACTCCGTGTCCCACACTCACACACACTTCCCCTTGAATATACACTCCGTGTCCCACACTACCACTCAACTCACCCTATGTATACACTCTCTGCATCACACTAACATATACTAATATACACCTCATGTCCCACGCTAACACACAACTCTCCCTGAGTACACGCTCATTGTCTTGTCACTGACCAATGGCCCTGACTAATAAAAGGCACATTTCATACCACTACCAGAGTGGACATTAACCAACCAGTGGATTTCTTGGGCAAACAACTTCATGCTCAACTGAAGAAATTATTTCCAATTATCTTCTGAAAATGGAAAACTGAGTTCCAATTCTCAAGCCTCCCTAATGGGATTTAGAATTTAAAGTAGAAAAACATACTGCATTCATGTAGCAACTCAAGTAACCCAACTTGTTCTGGAGAACACAGCAAGATCCCACACACTGTGATGATGACCAGGTAGCTTCTTTTTTATATACAAAAGTGATACTGTATAAATGCAGATCATTTCCTTTGACATTAAGGAGAATAAACTGCACAGTTGTATCTTTGACACATGCCTCTGGGGTCCAATAGGTTCAGGGGGGCTGAGAGATAAATGGCAGAGGGTGGAGGGGTAAGGTGGCTGGGAAGGCAATACGTGGATGCAGGTGGGGGATAACAGTGATAGGGCGGATGGGAAGGAAGGTGGACAGGTAGAGAGGGCAGTGCTGAGTTGGAGAGTTGGTTCTGGGATGAAGTGGGAGGAGGGGAGTTTTGGAAACTAGTGAAGTTAATGTTGATGCCGTGTGGTTGGCAGATGATGAGGCTTTCTGCCTCCAGGCGTCGGGTGGTTTTGGTTTGGCGATGGAGGAGGTTTTATATTCTATCTAAGCTCACATCTTTAGATAAAGGTTTGAGGTTTCTTTGTTGAAAATCCACCCATTTGTTTCACTTCTAATTGGGGTTTGAAATCAATTGATCTCTCCAGTTCATGTTATTCCATTCTTCTCTGTATTGTTCACAGAGTTGAATTCAAATCACTGCATCATTTGACATCTAGTATATGCACAAGTTTTTATTTTACTTCAAGTCATCTGGGATGGTGATGGCCCAGTGGTATTATTGCTGGACTGTTAATCCAAACAGCCAGGTAATAAAGGGGTTCAAATTCTGTCACGGCAGATAGTGGAACTTGAATTCAATGAAAAAAAGACGTCTGTAACTAAGAATCTAATGTCAATTGTTGTAAAAACCCATCTGGTTCACTAATATCCTTTAGGGAAGGAAACTGCCATCCTTACCTGGTCTGGCCTACACGTGACTCCAGACCCACAAGCAGTGTGGCAAATGTGAGGACTGCAGATGCTGGAAATCAGAGTATAGATTAGACTGGTGCTGGAAAAGCACAGGAGGTCAGGCAGCATCAAAGGAGCAGGAGAATTGATGTTACGGGCAAAAGCCCTTCATCAGGTTCGAAGGCAGGGATCCTCCAGGATGGAGAGATAAATGGGGGTGGGGTGGGGAGAAGGTAGCACAGAGTACAATAGGTGGATGGGGGTGAGGATGAAGGTAATAGGTCAGGGAGGAGGGTAGGGGAAGGTAGCAAAGATACAATAGGTGGATGGGGGTGAGGATGAAGGTGATAGGTCAGAGAGGAAGGTGGAGCGGATAAGTAGGAAGGAAGATTGTTGGGTAGAACAGATTATCAGGATGGTGCTGAGCTGGAAGGTTGGAACTGGGGTAAGGTGGGGGAGAGGAAATGAGGAAACTGGTGAAGTCCAAGCCAGTGTGGTTGACTCTTAACTGCCCACTGAGTGATTAGGGATGGGCAATAAATACTGCCTGGCCATGATGCTCTCATCCTGTGAATAAATAAAGCAGTAGTGAGGAAGCAAGTCAAGTTAATGAGTTGGGCCCAATTGGTTTTAACAGTCTCCTCTCTATACGATAACCACTCATGAACTGAGGCAGTGAGTTCCCCATTTCTGTCATATGTCAGACTTGCAGCTTTGATACAATGTGTGACTGGGGGATGTAACTAACACTCAAGAATCATGGATTTCTGTAGCACAAAACAGGCCCTTTGGCCCATCAGATCTGCACCAGCCTGTCCCCACTAATCCCACGTTCCAGCTCCTGGTCCGTAGCCTTCAGATTTACGACATTTCAAATGTTCATCCACATACTTTTTAGAGGAAACAAAATCAAAAGTTGCTGGAGAAAAACTCAGCAGGGCTGGCAGCATCAGTGGATAGAAAGCAGGGTTAATGTTTCCACTCCATAGGAAGGATTTTATTAACTGGAGAGGATTCAGAAGAGATTTACCAGGATATTGCCAGGGCTGGAGGGTTTTAGTAATCATGAGAGGGCTGGACAGGCTGGCATGTAGGAGGTTGGAGGGTGGTCTTAAGAGGTCTATAAAATCATGAAAGGTATGGCTAAGGTGCAAAGGTCTTTTCCCTATGTTAGGGGTGTTCAAAACTAGGGGACATATTTTTAAGGTGAGAGGAGAAAGACTTAAAAGGGACCTGAGGGGCAATTTTTTTCACACAGAGGGTGGTTCATATATGGAGTGAACTGCCAGAGGGAGTGGTTGATGCAGGTGCAGTGACAACATTTAAAAGATTTTGGACAGGTACATGAATAGGAGAGGTTTGGAAGGAATAGGGACCCAATGCAGGCAGGTGGGACTAGTTTAGTTCAGAAACTTGGTCGGCATGGATGGGTTGGAACGAAGGGTCTGTGTGACTCTACAATCCTTCTGATTTTGATTCTGATTTCTAGAGTCTGCAGTTCTTTTTATTTTATTTTTTAAAGATTGTTTGGTTTCCTGTCTCTGCCACTCTGGGCAGTGCATTCCAGGCCCCCACCATCACCCACGTGAAAAATTGTTCCTCAAATCAAACCAGAGTAGTACTTATATACTCAATGGTAAGGTCCTGGGAAGTGTTTCCAAACAAAGAGACCTTGGAGTGCAGGTTCATAGCTCCTTGAAAGTGGAGTCGCAGGTGGATAGGATAGTGAAAGCAGCGTTTGGTATGCTTTCCTTTATTGGTCAGAGTATTGAGTACAGGAGTTGGGAGGTCATGTTGCGGCTGTACAGGGCATTGGTTAGGCCGCTGTTGGAGTATTGCCTGCAATTCTGGTCTCCTTCCTATTGGAAAGATGTTGTGAAACTTGAAAGGGTTCAGAAAAGATTTATAAGGATGTTACTAGGGTTGGAGGGTTTGAGTTATAGGGATAGGCTAAAGAGGCTGTGGCTTTTTTCCCTGGAGGCTGAGGGGTGACATTTTAGAGGCTTATAAAATCATGAGGGGCATGGATAGGATAAATAGACAAAGTCTTTTCTCTGGGGTGGGGGAGTCCAGAACTAGACGGCATAGGCTTAGAGTGAGAGGGGGTAGATATAAAAGAGACATAAGGGACAACTTTTTCACGCAGAGGGTAGTACGTGTATGCAACGAGATGCCAGAGGAAATGGTGGAGGCGGGTATAATTACAACATTTCAAAGGAATCTGGATGGGTACATGAATAGGAAGGGTTTAGAGGGATATGAGCCAAGCGCTGGAAAATGGGACTGGATTAGCTTAGGATATCTGGCTGGCATAGACGAGTTGGACCTAAGGATCTGTTTCCGTGCAGAACATCTCTATGACTCTATAAATCCTCTCTGAATCTTCTGCCTTTCACGATTAAATAATGCCCCCTTGTTACTGATTCTTCAGTGAAGGCGAACAGCTGCCTCCTATCCACCCAGTCCGCGCCCCTCATAACCTTACACACCTCAATCAGATCTCCCCTTGGCCTTCTCTGACAAACAGCCCGAGCTTATCCAGTCTCCCCCTGTAGCTCAACTGCTCCATGCCAGGCGACGTCCTGGTGAATCTCCTGTGCAGCCCCTCCAGTGCAAACACTTCCTTCCGAGAGTGTGGAGACTGGAATTGCACACAGCACTCCAGCTGTGATCACTTGATCACAATCTTGAACGATTAAGACATGGCAAAGACTCAAGCCTTACCTTCCCTCACCCCAGCCTGTGAATCTTGTCTAAAAACCTTTTGTGAGGAAGGTCTCATGATGTGTGTAGATTCTGAGGGAAGCAAATGCTGACCCTAAAGTGCCCTCCATAAGTGAGCTGACTCTCCATGTTTGCCCAATCAAGGTCCATTAGCTGTGGCCATCATTTAATTTAAATATACATAAACCAAGTCAGCTCTGCTTCCCGTAACTGGAAGCTATAAATCTGTTGAAAGGATTTGCAGTGGACTGTAACTAGCAAAGGGAATGCTCGCAAGGCTATATACAAGTGGCCTAATGTACTCCCAACCGAAAGAGATGAATGGCTCATTCAACAGCTTTCAATAACAACTGGAAACCCAGAGTTAAAAGCATTCAGTTCACCTAAAATATTTGATAACACACTGAGGAAGTATTTATTAGATCTCTCCGTAGAGGAAGACCTTTTTTTTCCTTCCAAAAATACAAGTTGCAGTCTTGTTACAAAGACCAGTACAAATTCTTGGTTGATGAGAAAGGCTGGTTAATTCAGTTGACCATTTTCCTTTCTGTGGTGGTAACTTTATTTTCACAATGACTTGACCAAATGCCCTGTCCCTGACATCAGAAGGTGCTAACTCGTATTGGGATAGTCTCCCTGCTGCCTTTGTGTTTCTCTCATTTTGTCACAGGATGTTGTGAAACTTAAAAGGGGTCAGAAAATATTGACAAGGATGCTGCCCAGGGTTGGAGGGTTTGAGCTATAGGGAGAGGCTGAACAGGCAGAGTTTGTTTTCCCTGGAGCGTCAGAGGCTGAGGGGTGACCCGATAGTGGTTTATAAGATCAGGAGGGGCATGGATAGGATAAATAGACAAGGTCTTTTTCCTGAGATGGGGAAGTCCAGAACTAGAGGGCATAGGTTTAGGGTGAGAGGGGAAAGATATAAAAGAGACCAAAGGGGCAACTTTTTCACGCAGAGGGTGGTGCGTGAATGGAATGAGCTGCCAGAGGATGTGGTGGGGGCTGGTACAATTATAGCATTTAAGAGGCACCTGGATGGATATGTGGGTTTAGAGGGATGTGGGCCAAGTGCTGGTAAATGGGACTAGATTAATTTCGGACATCTGGTCGGCATGAACAGGTTGCACTGAAGGGTCTGTTTCCTTGCTTATAGCTCTATGACTCTGTATGCTAAAGCCCCTGGGTGGCAAAACTGAATGGTGAGGGGAAGGGGGCACCACGCCAGCTCCCCCGACTGGTACAACATCTCATACTCAACCCATCCCCGATTCCTCCGTTCTGTTGGGAATGGTAATGGGATTACAGAACAACACACTGGACAGAGGCATCAGGTGACCTCCCCTCCCTCTCACAGCTTCCCTGAAGAAATTCAACCACTCTCTGAATGCCAACTTTTCTTTTTAAATAAAAAAAATGCTGAAAAAGCTGCAAACCCAGGGGGTCTGGCAGGGAGAGAAACAGAGGTAGTGATTCGTGTCCAGGATGACTGCTGCGGGAGAGAAGACGCTGACATCATGTACAAAATACATCAGTCACATCAGGTAGACAGGAAGAACCAGTGTCCCTCGATGGAGGGATCAATGACCAGGGAGGGATTGGGACAGATTTAAGGAAAGGGACAGGTGGTTTCAAGGGGTGGTGAGGAAAAATATTTTTCACCCAGAGGATGGTTGCAATCTGGAACTCACCGTCTGTGAGGGTGGGAGTGACAGAAACCATTGAAGATGTCAATGTAAGAATAAGATGTGCACTTGCAGTGCAAAGGCACACAAAGCTATTGGCCATGGGTTGGAAAATGGGAATAGAATAGTTAGGTGGTTGCTTTTTGACTGGCACAGTCTTGATGGATTGAAGCATGCTTTTCAGTGCTGTAGATCACTGGGACTGTATAGTCACAGTCCCGATAATCTGCTTCGATGATGGTTTTGAAAACAGCAAGTCACACACAGCTGCCATATTGCAGTGACTGATCTTACTTAAGAGCTTACAAGCAATCTTGAGGCAATGTTTCCTTTTAAGAACATCACCTTTTTTCAGCTGATGGTTCTGTCAATGGACATAGCTGATTTGATAGCTCCATAATAAATGTGCAAACCATAATATCTAATTGTGGGATACTCCCATTAAAGCTGCAGTGATAGCGTCAGAACTGGGAATCCCTTGAGTAAGACACATCACACGTCAAATGTCCAACTGCTGCTGCTCAGTCACTCACTGGCCTCTTGCAGACAGGTTGAAGGGATAAGGAATTACAAAGCATTATGGCTGTGAAGGGGAACTCGTCCACCTTCTTGTCAGAGAGTCACGTACTCAAGGTCCTCACCACATTCTTGGCTTGACAGCATTACCAGAGAGAATATTCACAAGTGTTACCTTCTGGAAAGGTATAAACACTCCATGGTTTATTCCTTGTGGAGACTCAGCTTCCCAAGATCCTCTGACCAATATCCTTTGTTCAACTAAACCAGAATAACTCATCGTTTATGCTGGTCATATTGTGTGACAAAACAGCAGAGCTTCCAAACTCTGATCCTCACAATGGTATTCCTCCAGCTGCCTTTTGCCTCTGTACCCCTGGAGTGTGCGTCACCCAGCCACCTCCCTCCTCAGAGAGGTTTTTCTCCCTCCTTCCCACATCACCCTCAGTCATGGTCCCTCCGTCCCAGTTGCTTCACACTCTATAATTCTCTCCTTTTCATTGATCAAGATCCACACATACTGGCATCTTTCTCAGCTGAGTTTTCATATTTTTCCTCTTTGAAGTGCTTTGGAACTTGTGCTAACATTAAAGGCACTATATAAATCTAAGTCGACACACAGTGAAAGCTGTGAGATGTGAGCTGAATGGTAAGTAGGAAGGAGGCTAATGCAATCCCCACGTAAAGAGATGAATAGCTCATTCAACTGCTTTAAATAAAATTTGAAAACAGGACAGAAATGTTCAGTTCATGTAAAGCATTTGGAGAACACACTTGACCCCTACATCCGAATGAGTATTTATTAAATTCCAGCACAAAGGAAGACCTTTCCCTGGGTAAAACACAAGGTGCAATTAAGTCAAGCCTCAGGATGAGCTTTCTGTAGCCATGTAAACACCAGTTTAAAATTTGTAAGCAATTCTGCATTTGGATGTTCAATCATTTGTCCAGAAATTCCATGACCTAATCTCTACAAGATATAATGAGGCAATTCAGAAACACACATTCCTTTTTATCAGACGGCTAAATAATAAATTAATTCCGTTTGAACACTTGACCAATATCTAATATTGCTGAAAAAGACACATTTTGGCACATATCGAGACAATATGCAAGAAATCCCAATTGAAGGGGAAAATCCCGGGGCAATGGATTGATCAAGTGGAGACAACCTACCTGATTTTAAACTTTGAGCAAAGTTTAGCTGTTAACTGTCAATCACCATTAACTGATGCATTCTCTGTGGCAAGACCACTTCCAATCAAAATCCATTTGCCAATCAATAAACATTCTCCTCTAAAACAGTACAGATGCTACTTTTCCCCTTAAATTTGCATTCTTGCTCATTGTCCTGATGAGGGAAGTAAGAAAGCTTAAGCAGAAGTAGAAACCAAAAGAACTGCAGACACGGGAAATCAGAAACAAACACAGAAATTGCTGAAAAAGCTCAGCAGGTCTGGCAGCGTCTGTGGAGAGAATTCAGAGTCAACATTTCGGATCTGAGGAAAGGGCTACTGGACCCGAAACGTCAACTCTGATTTCTCTCCACAGGTGCTGCCAGAACGGCTGAGCTTTTCCAGCAATTTCTGTTTTTGTTAGGCGGTAGTAATCCTTTTTCAGAAGTAGTTTTCTTTTAACCACTGAATGACCACATTAACTGACACATATCACTCAAAGAGCATTGCAAATTAAAGCCAATCTGACTGTGGGGCATTGCTTTGGTGGTGACTGCTGTACACAAATCGGCTGACACTGGCCTATGAGACTGCATTTCAGTTGGACACAAAGTGCTTTGGGAAATCCCAAGGTTGTGCAAGTTGCTTTATAAATGCACGTTAATTCTTTGCTTTCCTATAGGCCACAGTAACCTGAGCAAAAATGAATGGATTCTATTCTTCTTAAGCCTGCAAGCAACATTCTGACTTGGAGAAGAAACAGAACGATCTGGCACACCTGTAATTGGATCATTAAAGGATTTATTCAGCACTGACAGTGAATGGGTGATCCTTGTCTTGCCTCAGTGATTGCTGTCACTACACATTAATTCGACATTCCCATCTGCAGTAAGAACCCAGCTTAAACTGCTCCGTCAATAGAAAAGCCATTTCTCAGAAGCTACTTTCCTGTTCTAAGCAGACCTGAGGCAGCAGCTTTCACTACATTCTGATGGTGATGATGTGGTAATGCCAGTTAATAATAGAGCTTCCACGTTAGCGTGGGTTCAAATCGCCCCAAGATATCTGGTCACCCATGACAGGCTCATTCCTCCTTGTAGGTGCTAAAACCCTCCTTTAATGATTTAATTACAGGTGTGTCACATATCTTTCCTCTCATAGAGCTGGAGATCTACAATGCACTAAAAAGCCCTTCAGCCCATCCTGTACACACCAGTCAAAACAACCAACCACTGAACAAAGATGAAGGTTGCGCAATTAATAATTCTCGTAAGTAGCTGGTCTTAGTAATGGTGGCCATGAAACAATCATAGATTGCTCACTAATGGGAGGGAAATCTGCCTTCCATAACATCACAGAGATTTCAGTAAGGTCCTGACCAATGTTGTCCTAACTTTTGACCAAATTACTGCGGGTGCTGGAATCTGCACTGAAAACAAAAAATACTGTAAATCTCAGCAGATCAGGCATCATCCATGGAGAGAGAGCAAGCTGATGCTCTAAGTCGAGATGACTCTTCATCAGAGCTGAGGGAGCCCGACCAGCGTCAAGTACTGTGCACGGAAAAAGGGGACTTGTGAACAGGTACTGACTTCTGTGGAGTCATTTCACTCAGAAAAGTTAAGGGATGGCAGGAGGAGGCTATTGGGCCCATTCCATCTGCACTAGCTCTATTCCCTATCTAACACTAATCTCCCACCTTTTTCCCATCTCCCTACTCACCATTTCTACCCAAATAACTATCTAATGCGCCTCATGAATGTCTCAATTGAACCTGCCTCCACTACGTTTCCAGGCAGTGTATTCCAGACCCTAATTCCTCACTGAGTGACAAAACTTTTTCTCACATCATCCTTGGTTTATTTGCACATCACATTAAATCTATGCCCCTCTCATTGTTTCTTTTACGAGCAAGAACAGCTTTTCCCTATCTACTCTATCTAGCCTTCTCATGACTTTGACAGGCGCTACCAAATCTCCTGTCTGCTGCCTTCTTTCAAAGGGAGTGGTCCCATTCTCAATGTCAGTCGAGTTGTGTTACTGAATACAATCTGGGACAAACTTATAAGCAATGACGTTAGCACCACTGCCTCACAGTGCCAAGAACGGGGTTTGATTGCACCCTTGGGAAACTGCCTGTGTGGAGGTTACACATTCTCCCTGTGTCTGCGAAGGTTTCTTCCTCATGTTCTGGTTTCCTCCCACAATAGTATGAAGGGCTTGTGCCCGAAACATCGAATCTCCTGTTCCTTGGATGCTGCCTGACCTGCTGCGCTTTAACTAGCAACACATTTTCAGCTCTTTCCTCCCGCAATCCAAACTTTTGCGGGTTCGGGTGAACTGACCTATGGGAAACTGCCCATTGTGTCCAAGGAGTGTAGGTGAGGTGGTTTAGAAATAGAAAATGCAGGGGTAGGGTAAGGGGTGTGGATCTGGGTGGGATGCTCTTCAGCAGGTCGGTGTAGACTCAATGGGCTAAACGGCCTGCTTCCGCACTGTCAGGATTTTCTGAGTGAAGTGGAAAGCTGTGAGATAGTGGTGTATAAACAGGTTCACGCATAAGCGCTTAGGAACATGTTAATTCATTACTGACAAAAAGGTAACATGTTAGCTCTGATTCCCTCATCATTGACGCTGCCTGATCTCAGTATTTCTAGCATTTTTCATTTTTTGATTGGATTTCCAGACCCACTGTATTTTGTTTTTATGCAAAACACTTTTTAACCAATACAGCACCCTGACCTCAAGGTCAGCAGAAAGTTTGTGGAGCATGAGCCCATCAAACGGACGTTGACACATTACCCTTGATTATAAATTTATGTATGAATGGCATTTGTCTGCCTGTAATTGCATCCTCCAGCCACAGGGGATGCTGAAGTGCCTCTATTGAATGTCCCATTTTCCCAGTCTGTTACCTAATCCCATTTACTAAAATTATGCATATGCTTCCATTTAAATAAATAATGTAGAAAAGACAGAATAAAATACTTTAATGTTGGCTAAACTGTATCTGTATGAAAAGACAAAACTTGTTCCCAATATCTTGTCACATGCGATACATTGGTGGAGATTTAGCAAATGGTAAACTGTCTCCTATTCCTAAAATAAAACTCAAATCTCACGCCAGTGTATTGCTGAGGGAGTTCCACATTGTTAGGGGTGCTGTCTTTCAGATGAGACACAAAATCAAGGTCCTTTCAATGGGGCATAGAAGACCCTGCTGCATCATTTTCCAGAAATTTTCTGGAAATTTCCCCTAGTATCCCAGGCCACTCGTCACTGGATGTCCCTTGATGCCAGGACGGTGTTTGCTATGGGTCACACATTTCTGCTGTGGGCAGCCATATGATTATACAGATCAATTCTTGGTATCTGCAACAGGATTTCCCTGTCACGTCAGTGATAATGGTCTAATGGTCAGTTGCTCAGTTGTACAGTGAAAGGATCACTTACGATGACCTCCCTACACTGCACCAGCCTTTGTGTGAAGATATGGTTCAGCACGATGGCTCAATGGTTAGCACTGCTGCCTCACAGCGCCTGGGTTCGATTCCAGCCTCGGGCGACTGTCTGTGTGGGTTTCCTCCTACAGTCCAAAGATGTGCAGGTTAGGTGGGAAAGGCAGGGTTACAGGGACAGGATAGGGAGGTGGGTCTGGGTGGGATGATCTTTGGAGGGTTGATGTGGACTTGATGGGCTGAATGGGATTTGGTGATGATTAACGGGCACATTCTACAAGGCAATGTTTCTGTCAATCAGGGTTGACTTTCCAACCAATCAGCACTCTACTCTTAGGCAGTGTAATTTTGATTTCTCTTTGTTCAGCAACAGTCAAGGTTGGTCTTACAATTTGTATGTGTTCACAATGAGAATCTTCAACAACAAGAGACCCTTCTATTGGACAATAGAGAGGGTACCTCTCCCACACTGGACCAAGCAGGTCTTGCAGTTTCTTACACTTGAAGAGGGTGGTGGCAGGGATCTATCACCATGGGCAACAGCTCAAGCAGCCGAGAGAAAGCTGGGGGGGCATTTGTCTCCAGCAGTCCCCTTTTAGCTGGGTATACTGGGTGAGACTGGCAGACAGGTTGAGGGGTGACCTTATAAAATCATAGCGTGTATAGATAGGGTAAATGGTAGGTGTCATTTTGCTAGGGTGGGGGAGTTCAAGGCTGGGCTGTGGGGTGGGGGCATCATTTTAAGGTGAGAGGAAGAAGGTCGAAAAAGACATGAAGGGTAATTTTTGTGTTTTTTTTTACAGAGAGTGGTTCGTGTGGGGAATGAACTTTCAGAGGAAGTGATGGATGTGGGTACAGTTACAATGTTTGAAAGATATTTGGATAGGTACACAAATAGGAAATGATTGGAGGGATATGAGCCAAGCGCAGGCAGGTGGGACTGGCTTAGTTTAGGAACATGGTTGACATGCCCAGAACGCGGATTATTAAAGTCAGCCAGCCCTCTGCATCAGGTTCTGCCAGCAGTAAATATGGGCGATTAACTGGACATCCCATCTGCTCCCTTTAGACTTGATAAACATTTGACCCTAATGGATCTTGGGTCTGCTCCAACAATATTATTGCTGACCAGGATCCTTCTGCAGACTTTCTGTAATAACCTTATTTAGACTGCGAATCTTTTTGCTGCAGCTTTGTCCCTGTGCAGATTCAGGGTGGAAAATATGAGATGTTATTTGAGTTATGCAGCAGTCCTGGTGCCTGATCTGCTTTCTGTTTTACTGTTCCCTAAGCAGACCAAGCATGAAGTCTTTGTCCACGGTGGCACTTATTCAACATTAAAAGTACTGTTTACTAAATTGGAGTACAACGGAATTGCTGTTCGCAGCCAATTCATTTTACAGGATGTGGAGACCATCATTAGAACTCTCATATGATGTGATCTCCCAGTGAATTATACCCACAGAATGGGAGCCAAATGCTGACTTCAGTTAAGACACCAAAATACATTATTCAGTACATTCCCGGTGATTATGTTAGTGGCGTCAGTTGCTGCCAGGACTAAAACAGATTAAGAGTCAGCTATGCAGTTTTGATTTCCAACCCAAATAGCTGCCCCATCTCCCCCCCCCCCCCCCCCCCCCAGGTAGATGCAAAATATCCCATAGCAACAATGCAAAGTGTGAAGCTGAGGATTGCCCCATTCCATCCTGTTCGACAAGAACATACAACGTGGAGGTGCCGATGTTGGACTGAGGTGGACAAGGCCAGAGGCTAACAACACCAGGTTATAGCCCAACAGGTTTATTTGAAGCATGTAAATATTGTATTTTTAAAATCTCAGATCTATGCTTTAGTTTCCATATGTGTAACATTTTTAAAATCACAGAGCTTTGAAATGTCTGCTCCATACTTCTATAAAGTAAATAATACCTTTTATTGTAAGGAAAGCTATTTAATAATGGAGGGAGCTGTTCAATGTGATACCAGGTCATACAGAACAAAACGTTGAATTCATAGGGCTTCAGGTAAATCTTCAGTCTTACCAGCCTCTATATTTCTGTTCAATAAAACCTGTTGCTGTTCCCTCATATTAGTGTAGAGGTCACATTGCTGCTACTTCCAGCTCTGATTTTTAGCATTTTTGACAATAAATGTAAACAAAGCTGTTAAGTCTATTCAATGAAGTGGAGGTGCTGGTGTGGGACTGAGGTGGACAATGTCAGAAGGTGCTGGTGTTGGACTGAAGTGGACAATATCAGAAGGAGGACTCCACCTGACGAAGGAGCAGCGCTCCAAACGTTTGTGATTTTAAATAAATCTGCTTATAACCTGGTGTCGTGTGATTTCTGAATACCAGAATATAAGTTTATGAAAGAGTTAATGCAAAGGAGCCCCTTAAGCACTGCCTAATGCGATGATGTTATATGAGCTGGGTGTTAAGAGAACAGGCTAGGATCTCAGAGGGATAAGACCTAACCACTGAGTCCTGCTCTGTAATAATGACGATTGCATTCGTGTAAGGTCATTGCTATCCTGCACCAAACTACATCTTGTTTAAGACAAGAGCTTTTTTTCACTACAATAGCCCAGCAATTACATTCTGCGTAATTTTCTTTTGGTGCTGTGCAATCTTCTTAAGTCTGTGTATATCAGTGGCCTCTGAAAATGGAAGCCGTTCATGAGCACGTGAATTCACGTGTAGGGAACGTGTGGGCGTACAGCTTAGAGGGAACATTGCTAGCAAGCGTTTTCTCCGAAGGATGATAGTGGCAGCAAATCTACCTTATTGTAAGCAACTGGAGAGCTGGTACAGAACAATGAGGCGTGCTCTGAGCCCCATAAAACACACCTCTCAGCCAACACCATTTTTACATACATCATCTGGTCATTTTATTACAGTGTGAATTTGGGAGCTTGCTGCACACAAATTGGCTGCTGCACTGAATTCCTGCCATGAATTCCTCCATACAAGTGTAGTCACTGTTACGAAGAAAGTGAGCAACTGTCTGACCAAGGCTTTGGGACATCCCACAGCTGTGAGTGATGCTTTAGATAAACAAGACCTTTATTACATCTGCAGCTTAAAGATAAATTGTTGTATGACTTTCCACCTTCTATTAAAATCATTCTGTTCTTCCGAGATTAAGTGCAGTATTTAATAATATTGGGAGGACATCAACAATGGCACTATAGTGGGATTCAAGATTAATGCACCAATTTTTGAGTTGGCATTTACCACAGCTGAGGGAAATCTTTATTCTAAGACTTGAGTCAGGCCAGAGCTGTGTTAATGACTCACTGCTTCCACGTCTCTGGTGTCTCGGTGAAAAGGTGACTTTGAGAGAGAGCCTGCCAAACAGTAAAACCTAACATCATGATGTTCCTTCCCATTCTCTCCCCAGTCCAACCTCCCAGTATGGACACACTCTGCACATCCCTCAGAGTCAGTGAGGTTATTACACAAATCAACTGGTGGACAAAAACATTGATTTCCGCTCCCCTCCCATCACAGACCCAGATTTTCAAAATAAAGCTGACAAAAGAATCCAATCCAGGACTCTGCATACCAGCGATCCCTCATTTTGTTGGGCTGATCAAATTCAGTTCCAGACATCTCACAAAAAGAATCACTAACACAGAACAGGCTAAGGAAATGGTCAAATTAAGAGGGGCATCTATCCATTTTCGGCAGCGCCACTGTAGGAATTACAGGCATGCTGTGATAATTAAACTGACATTGTTTTCATGTTTCACAGACCTGTTAGCAAGAATAATTGTGTAGGAAAACAAAATTTAGGTCTCAAATATTGGAATATTTGGAGACAGCTTGACAAAAACATGTTGGATGAAAGGAATAAAAATAGATTCTTTAAATATGTCTCTGTCTTTAATAAATGTGACAGCATGAAGCATAAATATTGTTTGAACCTCTCTGGGTTGGGTACAACATTGATTCACAACACAAGAGCAACTTTCTTTGGGAAGGCAGTGGTATAGTGGTAATTGTCACTAAGCGAGCTCAGCGTAACAAATTCTCTGGGGGTCACAGGTTCAGTTGCCACCGTAACTGAAGATGGAATTTAAATTTAATGAACATAGAGCTGAAAGTTAGTCATCAATGATGATGACCATGAAAGAATCCTTATTGTAAAACCCATCTGGTTCACATGCACAAAAGAAATCCACTTTAACAAAGGGTCAGTTAGACTCAAAACGTCAGCTCTTTTCTCTCCTTACAGATGCTGCTAGACCTGCTGAGATTTTCCAGCATTTTCTCTTTTGGTTTCAGATTCCAGCACCCGCAGTAATTTGCTTTTATCTACCATCCTTACCTGGTCTGGCCGATATGTAACTCCAGTCCTCCAGCTATGTGGTCATCTCTTACCTGCCCTCTGAAATGACCCAGCAAGGCATGATCAATGGCAATGAGGGATGGACAACATATCCTGGCCTTGCCAGCACAACTAATATCACACAAATAAGAGAGAAAGGAATGTGTCACAATCCTCAAGAGTCCCAGTGATTACACTCAGGGAACACTCATCCTTCCACCAATCTACCCCTAATACTGACACATTCCCCCAGGGACCTCCTTGTAAATACTGACACACTTCCCCCCAGGGACGCCCCTGTAAATACTGACACACTCGCCTCCCAGGGACCCCCTTGGAAATACTGACACATTCCCCTAGGGACCCCTCCTATAAATACTGACACATCCCCCCGCGCCCCCTCCCCCCCCCACTCCAGGGATCCTCCTGTAAAATACTGACACACTCCCCCCCGGGGACACCCCGTCTAAATACTGACATACTCCCCCCAGGGAACCCCCCCTGTAAATACTGACACACTCCCCCCAAGGGACTCCCCCCTGTAAATACTGACACACTCCCCCCAAGGGGCTCTCTGTAAATACAGACACACTCCCCACTCCACCCCAGACACCCCCTGTAAATACTGACACATTCTCCTCGGGATCCCCTGTAAATACTGACACACTCTCCCCCCAGGGACCCCTGTAAATACTGACACACTCCCCCCAAGAACCCCCCCTGTAAATACTGACATACTCCCCTCAGGGACCCCCCTGTAAAAACTGATACACTCCCCCCAGGGACCCCCCCCCCCTGTAAATAATGACTCGGCCCGCCCCCCTCCTCTCTCAGAGCGGTCTGTTTCAATCCTTTTGCTTGTTGCATGTTTAATTTCCTATCCAGACGATGTGGTAGGCGGTGGACGACACCATTTCTGGGACATGAGCTGGACCAAGGCCAGAACTGTAGGGTCTGCTCAGCACGGCCATGGATATCCAGGCTGCCTGGGATCCTGCCTCAGGCTCCTTAGGAAGACTATCTCATTAAAGGGCAAGGAATGAAGTGAAGTGAATGCAGCTGCCAGTTCTTATCTATCACTGCATCGGCTTCTGTAAACACGTTAGTTAATAAATAGTGGGGGGAAAGAACAAAGGCTTATTTCAATTCTGCCCCAAATCTAATTTTTTAAAAATTTCTCAATTTTGTAACCTTAAATAAAAGACCTTTTTTTTAAAGTGGTGGTAATTTAGTTATTCAGTTCCCTGTGCTGCTTTCGGTCCCAAGTTACCCCTAGATGCACCTCACCTTAGGAATGAATCAAAACAATATCAAAAGTACTCTCCCATTACTGATAGGTCGAGGTAGCAGCCACTATGGGGGGTGGGGGAAGGGGGGAGGGGGTTGTCATTTCCAGCACTCTGCGTAGAGAAAGTCAAGAAAGACCCTGCATTCATATAGCGTCTTTCAGGACCTCAGGATGCTCCAATGCACCTCACACCAATAAAGTAATTTGAAAAGGTGGCCATTGTTATAGTGTGGGAAGTAAGACTGTAAGACGTAGGAACAGAAACAGGCCACTCAGCCCATTGAGTCTGCTCTGTCATTCAATAAGATCATGGCTGATCTGATAATCCTCATCTCTATTTTCCTGCCCATAATCCTTGGTTCCCTCACTGATTAAAAACCTATCTCACACTTGAATAGACTAGGCCAGAAGTCACATGACACCAGGTTATAGTCAGGTGATGAAGGAGCAACACTCTGAAAGCTTGTGATTTCAAATAAACCTGTTGGACTATAATCTGGAGTCGTGTGACTTCTGACCTGTTCACCCCAGTCCCAACGCCGGCACCTCCACATCATCAAACAGACTTAACGACCAAGCACAGCTTCATATCAAAAATGCTGAAGACTCAAACTAGAGGTAGCAGCAATGTGACCTCTACACTAATATGGGGGAACAGCAACAGGTTTTATTGAACAGAAATAGAGAGGATGGTAACACAGAAGATTTACCTGAAGCCCTATGAATTCAAAGTTTTGTTCCGTATGACCTGGTATCACATTGAACAGCTCCTTCCATTATTACCAATAGCTATCCTTACAATAAAAGGTATTATTTACTTTACAGAAGTATGGAGCAGACATTTCAAAGCTCTGTGATTTAAAACATGTTACACACATGGAAACTAAAGCCATCTCTGCATAGATCTGAGATTTAAAAAATACAATATTTTCCTCTGCAAGCAGACTTAGAGTCATAGAGATGTACAGCATGGAAACAGACCCTTCGGTCCAACCCGTCCATGCCGACCAGATATCCCAACCCAATCTAGTCCCACCCGGCCCATACCCCTCCAAACCCTTCCTATTCATATACCCATCCAAATGCCTCTTAAATGTTGCAATTGTACCAGCCTCCATCACTTCCTCTGGCAGCTCATTCCATACACGTACCACCCTCTGTGTGAAAAAGTTGCCCCTTAGGTCTCTTTTATATCTTTCCCCTCTCACCCTAAACCTATGCCCTCTAGTTCTGGACTCCCCAACCCCAGGGAAAAGACTTTGCCTATTTACCTTATCCATGCTCCTCATAATTTTGTAAACCTCTATCAGACTCCAGAAACCAGAGCAGAGACATTATCAAATTAGCTGCACTTCATTTACCTATAGCCTTCCCTCTTTTATTATCATCCTGTAATAATTTGTAATATTAATGAAAGTAATCATTCAGTAGCTATACCCATGTGGAACTAGGCAGCACATTCATGAAGTGACAGAAATTCAAATCAAACACAAACCTTTCGGAATTGGTGCGAGTGTTTCCTTGGTCTAATGTTGGCCCAGGGTTGATGGAAATCTTGGGAGAATTGGTTCTGGTTATCTTTTACCTCATTGTCCCAGAGTCTGCACATCTTCCGCCACAGGGATTGGAGATTTCCTGGTTAGAAACACTACCTGATATCGTACAGTTGGTTCGGTACAGTTTCCGTGCTTGTTTGTGTATATGTATTTCTCTCTTTGCCAGTGTGCGTGGGTGTATGTGTGTATTCTAGAAGAAAGTGAGGGCTGCAGATGCTGGAGATCTGACTCGAGAGTGTGGTGCTGGAAAAGCGCAGCAGGTCAGGCAGCATCCGAGGAGCAGGAAAATCAATGATTTGGGCATAAACCCTTCATCAGGAATGAGGCCTCGTGGGTCGGGGCTGAGAGATAAATAGGATGGGGTGGGGTTTTGGGGGAGGTAGCTGAGAAAGCAATAGGTGGATGAAGTTGGGGGAGAAGGTGATAGATCAGACAGGACGGTGGAAAGGTGATGGACAGGTCCGGAAGGCAGTGCCGAGTTGGAGGCTTAGGACTGGGATAATGTTGGGGGGTGCGGGGGAGTGAGGAAACTGGGGAAATCCACATTAATCCTGTGTGGTTTCAGGGTCCCAAGGTGAATGTGAAGCATTCCTCCTCCAAGCGTTGGGTGGTTAGGATTTGGTGATGGAGGAAGCCCAGGACCTGCATATCCTTGACAGAGTGGGACAGCCACAGGGGGGTGGGGGTGGTGGGTGCAGGTGTCGCAGAGATGTTTTCTGAAGCGATGCACAAGAAGGCGTCCTGTCTCCCCCATGTAGAGGTGACTACACCGGGTGCAAAGAATACAGTAGATGACATTGGTAGAGGTACAGGTAAATTTCTGTCAGATGTGGAAAGATCCCTTGGGGCCTTGGATGGAGGTGAGGGGAGTTGTGTGGGCGCAAGTTTTGTACTTCCTGCAGTGGCAGGGAAAGGTGCCAGGAGTAGGGAGTGGGCTGGTGAAGGGTGGTGTGGACCTGATGAGGGAGTCACGGAGGGAATGGTCTCTTCAAAACGCTGATAGGGGTGGGGAGGGAAATACATCTCTGGTGGTGGGATCCGTTTATAGGTGGTGGAAGTGGCAGAGGATGATGCGTTGTATGCAGAGGTTGGTGGGGTGGAAGGTGAGGACCGGGGAGTTCTGTTCTCGTTGCATTGTGAGGGGTGGGGTTCAAAGGCAGTGGTGGGGGAAGTGGAGGAAATACGCTGGAGGGCATCGTCAACCACATGGGAAGTGGAACTGTGATCATGGAAGAAGGAGGCCATTTAGGACTCTCTGCAGTGGAATTGGTCATCCTGGGAATAGTTGGGGCAGAGGTAAAGGAATTAGGAATAAGGGATGGCGTTTTTACAGGAGGTAGGTTGGGAGGACGTATAGTCTAGGTAGCTGCGCGAGTCGGTGGGCTTGTAGTATAGGGTATTCTGTCTCTCTTGCCTGGTGTGCGCATCTGTGTATTTATGTGTCTCCCCCTCTTTGCCAGTGTATGTGTGTGCATGTGTGGATGTATGTTTGCATGTGTATCACATCCTTTCATTGCCAGTATGCAAGACAGAGTGAGTGTGCGTGTGTGAGTGTGAGAGAGAGAGAGACAGAAAGAGAGAGAGGGTGTGTGTGTATGTGAGAGAGTGTGTGTGCATGAGAGAGACTATATGTGCATGAGAGACTATGCATGGGAGTGTGTGTGTGTGAAAGAGTGTGTGTGCGTGAGAGTGTGAGAGAGAGAGTGAATGTGAGAGAGAAAGAGATAGAGATAGAGTGAAGGTGAGTATGTGTCTGAGAAAGATTGTGTAGTGTGAGAGTGTATGTGTGTGTGTGTGTGTGAGAGAGAGAGAGAGAGAGAGAGTGTGTGTGTGTGTGTGTGTGAAAGAGAATGTGTGCAGATGAGAGAGAGAGAGAGAATGTATGAGAGGAAGAGTGTGTGCGTGAGAATGTGTGTGTGAGAGACAGAGAGAGGGAGTGCATGTGAAAGAGAGGATGTGGGTGTAAGACGGTGTGTGTATGGTGTGAGTGTGTGTGAGTGAGAGAGGAAGCATGAGTGTGAGAGAGAGAGAGAGGGAGTGAACATGGGAGTGAATGAACCCACTTCAACACAGATTTCAACCCATTGATAAAAGTGAGATTTGCCACACATGAAGCAAACGGTCACTGTGCTGCTGATATGTTACTGAAGATTCTTATCTTACAGTTATCAGGACAACTGCGAGAATGTCAGTTTTCAAACTATCACAGCAGTTTTTCTAGGTGCTGATTGATTAACTCTGATTTGCCAAGGTCTTTCATGGAAGAAAGTAATGGGGAAGAATATGCTACCCAATGTTTGTAAATTTGAAGCAGACATGGGGTTTGAGATTATGCTTTTGTGACACACTGTGTATGAATGTTTGCTGTTTCCAACAATGAGCCACATTACGGGCTCAACTGATTTTCTTCAATTCAATGTTAGCGTAACACACTCAGAATAGTTTAGCAAATGCTGCCAAATTTAAGAGTAGCCATTTTGTTCTACCTATTGCTAAACTGTTCTGATATTTTGAGATGTGGCATTTCAGTAGATTTCCTAGTGAGCACAACATGCCTCTGCGTTCAGAAAGATTGGAGTTCTGCACTACCAAGTGACTATTTCAACTGGTGTCTCTTCCTGCTCTTTATGAGATGTAGAAATGCACATAATTTGTAACAGCCTCACTCCCAGGCCTAAGCAAGATGATGAAATGTCTGAATTGAGTGAGTTTTATTTTCCTGATGCTAATTATTTATTAGGAAATGAACACAAGCTACAGATGAGGTTGCGTTTAATATCATGTGATCCAGTGGGTAATACTCAAACCTCTGACTCAGAAAGTCATGGGTTCAAATGTCACTCTGGAGCCGGAGGAATTGTTGCATCTTTCAAGTCAGAGCTCAGATAGACAATGCAAACAAACCTCCGATGGTACAATTCCAGAGGGCTGGAGATTCTTGCTTGGGTCATGGTCAATAGTTAATACTCAGCCAACATCACCGAACTAGGTCATTTATTGTGCCTTTTTTTAAAACAGGAGCTCGCTACGTGAAGCACCATTGCTTCACTTCATTTCATAATGCACTTTGGGATGACTGAGCCTCATGAAAAGTGTATTCTGAGGGCCAACCTTTGCAGCAAAAGCCTCTGTATGCATGTATTCAAATCCACTGCAGAGTACATCTTTCCATCCATTGCCCTCTCTGCTGTGGTACTGGAATGGAGACAGACAGCTGATGGAGGAAAGGTCCAGTACAGGTTAACTGTCCTGCTGCCATCTGTCAGCCTCAGTAACTCAGTGAAGACAGTCAACGTCGCCTGTCACTGTTGGACAAAACCGAATAATCGACAGCAAGAGGGATTGCATTCGTCATCAGTTGCAACACTTCAGTTTATTTAAAGGAAGCCTTCAACCCAGTCAAAAGGCAGTGCTGAATTTTACTAATCTGTGAGTCTGACACAGTCCCTTGGCAGTGCATTTCAGTGTGAAACAGCAAGGTTCCTCTTTAATCCACTACTAACTCTGTCTTTCAGCTGGTGACCAAGTAACCTGGTTATGTTTCGGAGTCTCAGGAGAGATGAAAGAGTTGAGCACAGCAGTACCAGAATGCCATAAACCATTAGCAGCTACCCAATATGATTAGCACTTAGTCCCTCTCACAGGAAATGTCTCTGAAGTAATTGGATACACTTTATGAAAAGACATTGTCTGTTCACATGGCCCATTACCCCTTTGGTGTGACACTCTGTCATACCCCATGAACTCATTCCAGCTTGTTCAGGATTAGAGTGACACTCTTAGCAAAATCTCACATGTTAACTCTTACTGAGCTAAAGTCCTCTCAGAACTCCACTCATTGGTACAGATGTGAGGTTAGGATTATGATGTTGTTGGACTATTTCTTTTGGTCCATAAAGATTACCATGTTCTGGAACTATATCTTTAAAGGTAGGTTAACTAAAAGGAAACACGTGACTAAGGCTAGAGATCTTATGGCACAGTGGTAGTGTCCCTACCTCTGAGTCAGATGGTCAGAGTTAAGGTTTCAGCTCCTCCAGAGGTGTGTCATAGCATGCAGGAACAGGTTGCTAAGGTGTTCTTGTGGTAGTGACTCTATCTGCGGATCTGTGAGCAAGGAGGACTATCTACTCCAGCAAACTGCAGAGGTTGATTAGGTAGTACCTGTAACTGGGATTACAGTGTCTGACAGTTTGTCAAAGGGCGCATCACATTACTTTGTCAAAATGAACATGTCAAATGGGGGCAATGGCAACTGCTTCTATGTCCACAATCGAGAGATGTTAGATTTCCCAAAATCCAGAAATTTGTTACTGCCATTAACTTGCAAGTAATTGTGTAGGAACTTTGTTTATAAGATGGAAAGCAGTGGTACATGAAGGTAGCTCTTAGATAATGGGTGGTTCATGTTGCAATGGTGAGGAGATTGGAGAAAGGCATTCTGAGATCAGGTTACAGGCTTTCCTATAAATTCAGGGAAATGATTGAAGCATAGGCAGAGCAGTTTCTGGTTTTGAGCGACATGTATCTCAGAGGGATGAGCAAGCAACAGGCCACTGTTGGTTAGATCTACATCTTCAGAGAAAAAAAGTGGCGACTCTTCATTCACCATGCGGAATTCTGATGGGAACTCACCCCCAATTTGAAAAGCTCATTTGTGAAAAAATATGAACAAGGCTAGAGTCTTGGCCTAGCTGGAAATAGACTGAGAACCCCCAGGAGATAACTTAATGTGAAAAGACAGTATTGGGAAAGAGGGAAAAAAAAACAAGAGGCACATCTGTGAAGCCTGAGGTTGAATGACTACTGAAGAGAATGAATTGAGAGATCGAAATCGGGGTTTCTGTTGTCCGTTGAAGTAGAAAAGGGTACCTTTCTTTGTTCTCAAAAAGTGAAAGACTGTGGATGCTGAAATAAAAACAGAAAATGCTGAGATGTCCTCAGCAGGTTATAACAACATCAGATGGAGAGAAACAGAATTAATGTTTCAAGCCTATGTGTTTTCATCAAAACTATTTCATCCCACTTCATCTTAGGGAATCGGAGATGAACACAGTTATTCCTGCTCACCTGCAGTGCACAGCATACAACCTTAATGCAAAGTTACACAATAACGTTGTAAGAGGACCACAAGGAATAAAAGTGGGAACAGGCTCTTCAGCCCTTCCATCCTACTCTGCTGTTTCAATTCTGAAGAGCAGTCACCCGAATTAGAATGTTAGTTATGTTTCTCTCTCCACAGATGCTGCCAGACCTGCTGAGTTTTTCCAACAATTTCTATTTTTATTTCTGCCAATTATGTTCAGAGCTGATGTGAACTCCAGATTTCCAACCTTCTCCCAAATCCCTTCATTTGCTTATTTACTTATGTCTTTAACAAATTGTAAATGCTTTCCGTCTTGTAAGTTGGCTAAATCAACTTAAAGCGGCTCGGATAATCCAAATTGTTTCTTCCATCTGTCTTTGGCTCAACGGTAATTGTGATCTTGCCAGTAACATTCAGGATCCTGTGTACACAACACGATCTCAGTGATCACTAAATTCGCAGAGGTCTGTAATTAGTGGGTCACTCTGAATGTTAAAACTTACAGGAGAGATTCTTAACACATTCACTGAAAACACAGAATTCACCCTGCTATTGGTCCTGGAAATGGGGTACATGGGAGCACTGCACTGAGGGTACGTAACACTGAGCAAGTGGCATCACCAAGGAAATGCCCACAGATGGTGTGTGGCACTGACAGAGTGGCATACAGTGACAATTACACTGCAAGGCTGTTGACATCATTGCTACTCTTTCATAGATTGAAAATCCCAGCTCAGCGAAGCTGCGGTGGGGGGATTTGAAACCTGGACCAGCAGACCTCAGGGAACAGCAAGTTATATTCACCAAAGCACTACATCAAGAGAGGGGAAATCCATCTCACAGTGCTGGAGAACTTGCAAACACTGTTGTTGTGGCCCACAAGGAGCTCCCAAACTAGCCAGGGAGGGGAAGAAACCAGTTGAAAGAAGGACAATGAAGGATTTTGAGTCGTTACATGTAATTCCCTCCCATGGGTATTGCTGATTTTCAAACTGAACAGCTCAACACTTTGGCACTCAATGATATATTGGGATACTGTTTTATCAGATTGTCAGGACACATCATCCACTCCCACAAAGCAAGCACCCATCATGGGCCCTATCTCTCCAATCCACCACTGAAACAGGTTCCGCATGCATTCAGAATACAGTAAAGTTTCTGTTATGTGGGCCATCCAAGCAATTGGAATTCCTATTCAAGAGTCAATCAAAAAGGTGTCTTGCTTCTGTATGCAATACTTGGATTTTCAATCAGGGAAATCAGAATTGTAACCTCCTGAAGAGCTTATTAACTTATCCGGATGAGTGTGGGTGTCTTCATTCTGGGAGCTCATGGCTTTATCTCCTCTCTCTCTCTTTCCTCTCTCTGTCTCTTCTCTCTCTCTCTTTCTCTCTCTTTCCTCTGCTCTCTCTCTTTGCCCTCTCTCTCTTTCTTTTTCCTCTCCCTTCTCTCTTTCCTCTTTCTTTCCCCCCTCTCGCGCTCTCTCTTCCTCTCTCTCTCTCTTTCCTCTCACTCTCTCTCTGTCTTCATTTCTCTTCCCCCAACACGTCAACCTCCCCTCCCCCCCTCCGCTTTGGAGCATAACCTCACTGACATAGAATATTTCATCAAACAGAATAATTCTGGACACATTTTTTTCTGTTAAATTTGCATCCAAAAGCTGCAATCCTGCAAAATTGATAAGATCCAATTCTTGGCAAAGAATTATCCAGCTATTGAATAAGCAAAGGGTAATGTTAAAATATGCACTGGTGGGAATCATCCTGCTGAAAATGTGCTCCATCTACATGATTCCTGATGAAGGGCTTATGCCCAAAACGTCAGCTCTCCTACTCTTTGGATGCTGCCTGACCTGCCGTGCTTTTCCAGCACCACACTTTTCGACTGCAACTGCATGAAACCTTTCACACAGCTCAGCTAGAGCATCGAGTCCTGTTCCGGGCACCATACTCTGAGAAGGATGTACAGGTTTTGGAGAGGCGGCAGAGGGGATTGACAAGATGTGTTTCAGGGATGAGAAATACCGGATGTAAAGTTAGATCAAAGAGTGTTCTCCTTGAGAGAGAAAAAAAGGCTGAGAGGAGATCTGATAGAGGTTTTCAAAAATCCTAAGGGAGCTAGATAGAGTGCATAGGGAGAATAGTTCCTGCTTGTGAAAGGATTGAGAAGGAAAGGGCATAGATTTCAAACAAATGTAAGAATATAAGAACTCGGAGCCTGGGTTCAGCCATTCATCCCCCTGTTCCACTATCTAATACCATCTTGGCTGATCTCATCCTGACCTCAACTTCACTTTTCTGCCCGCTCCTCATAACCCTTCAACCCATTACCCATTAAAAATCTGCCTATCTCCTCCTCAAATTTACTCAATGCCCCAGTATCCACCGCACTCTGGGGGAGTGGATTCCATGATCCCAGAAGAGAAGCAATGCCTCCTCACCTCTGTTTGAAATCTGCTACCCCTCGTCCGAAAACATTGACCTCACATTCTAGACTCCGCCACATGAGGAATTACCTTCTCTCTCTGTGATATGAGAAAGAGGATTTTAAAACAACAAATGCAAGTCTGGTGGAAACAAGAGTCAATTGAAGCATTCGAGGAGGGGATTGGATGGTTATTTAAATAGAAACAACGTGTAAGGAATGGGGGGCAACGCCAGAGGGTGGCACCAGTAAAAGCTGCAAAATAAAAGCAATGATAAGCTGGACATGGGGGTTACAGAATGACTGGGGCTAGACCTTTGTCAGAAAGATGAACACCCGAACAACTTGATCAAATGTGAAGAGCCTAAATTATACATAGAACCCCTGGTGTAGCAAAATGACACAAAGTGTTTTATAGCTTTGACATCAAACCACTTGAATGGAAATATAAGAACAGATGAATGGTATTGAGAGGCAATCCACAGAAGGAGAGGCAGAGAAATCCAACCATCGTGTAGTACAATGTGAATGCATGGGTTAGTGACACAATAGCGTATACGATAATGATGATAACTAGTATCAGTAGTCACATGCTACTGAGACTCTGAGAGGAGATGATGGAATAGCTGATACAGAACAGATCTGTACTATTGTTTTACCAGTCCATAGGGCTGCTTTCCCATTGGAGAGAGAGATGACTGGTGGCAGTTTAACCTGAGGGTCACCATCCTGGGGAGAGGTTGAGAAGGAGCCGGTACAGGAATTGAACCCATACTGTTGGCATAAGTCTGCATTGCAAACCAGCCATCCAGCCAACTGAACTAACCAACCTCCGAAACATAGTATCATAAGCAAATAAAGAGTTTCTTAGCTCCTAAGTCACACAATAGTCCCTCTTAGATAAAGCCATGACTGAAACACAGTACAGTAAAAGTGGATATAGTACAGTCTTTCAGTCATAAACCTCATGGGGTACAGTTAGTAAGTTTGCAGATGATACCAAAATTGGAGGTGTTATGGACAGCGAAGAGGATTACCTTAGATTACAACAGGATCTGGACCAGATGGGCTGAGAAGTGGCAGATGGAGTTTAATTTAGATAAATGCAAGGTGCTGCATTTTGGGAAAGCAAATTTTTGTAGGACTTATACACTTAATGGTAAGGTCCTAGGGAGCATTGCTGAACAAAGAGACCTTGGAGTGCAGGTTGATAGCTCCTTGAAAGTGAAGTCGCAGGTAGATAGGATAGTGAAGAAGGCATTTGGTATGCTTTCCTTTACTGATCAGAGTATTGAATACAGGAGTTGGGGGGTCATGTTGCAGCTGTACAGGACATTGGGTAGGCCACTGTTGGAATATTGTGTGCAATTCTGGTCTCCTTCCTATTGGAAGGATGTTGTGAAACTTGAAAGGGCTCAGAAAAGATTTACAAAGATGTTGCCAGGGTTGGAGGATTTGAGCTATAAGGAGAGGCTGAACAGGCTGGGGCTGTTTTCCCTGGATTGTCGGAGGCTGAGGGGTGACCTTATAGAAGTTTGCAAAATCATGAGGGGCATGGATAGGGTAAATAGATAAAGTCTTTTTCCTGGGGTCAGGGAGTCCAGAACTAGAGGGCATAGGTTTAGAGTGAGAGGGGAAAGACATAAAAGAGACCTAAGGGGCTACTTTTTCACACAGAGGGTTGTACATGTATGGAATGAGCTGCCAGAGGATGTGGTGGAGGCTGGTACAATTGCAACATTTAAAAGGCATCTGGATGGGTATATGAATAGGAAGGGTTTGGAGGGATATGGGCCGGGTTCCAGCAGGTGGGACTAGATTGGGTTGGGATATCTGGTCGGCATGGACGGGTTGGACCAAAGGATCTGTTTCCAATCTGTACATCTCTATGACTCTATAACATAACCCAATAGGACTGAGCAGCCAAGGTGACAGGTCAAACCAGTGTCAACCCAAACGAACATGAATACAAAGATGGAAGCAAGATATCATGAATGCTGGAAATCTGAAATCCAAAAAGCATCTATGCAGTGTAGCAGAGTCAATGTTTCAAGCAGAACATGATCATTGTTCATGACTCTGTCTGCAGTTGGACTCCTCGTGTGTTGAAGAGGCATATCTGATTTTATTACTTCTGGCTGGTTAAACAGGGAAAAGCTTTGCTAGTTTCTTACAAGTTTGCAAAACCAGATTATTAACACAGAGGCAGCACTTTGGAAGGTTAAAATGATATTAACTGTTAACATATTTAAATGCTAATCTATGGCAGCTGTTTTAATGAAGGTGGGTCAAGATACTCTTTAAAAACAGTGAACAAAAGAATATTATACAAATCTCACAGTGAGATTTCACCTCACTTCAAAATTTCTTCAATGTTATTTATCATTGATTTAAGAGAGGAGCTCTGAAATCTCTTTGGATCATATGGACTGTAACTTCTTAGAAAATTTAAATTACCATTCCTGTTAATTTAGGAATGTTCCCGCTGCTAAGAGATCTTGGTATTCCAATTTGAGATTTATGAGCTAACAGCACATTTCAAAGCCTCCGCAATTCAAAATGTGAACAGGAAAAATCTGCAGGTAGGGAACATGAGCTCAAACAGCCATTCGAAACTGTACAGGCCCATAGGATGGATAGTCACAGGAACCACACCGTTGTGGGGGGAGCTGACTGAGAGGAACATGAGCTTGGTCAGAGTCTTAAGGGCTGGCTTAAAAGGAGGAGAGAGAAGCAGCAAGGTGAAAAAAAAAAGAATGTCCGATCAAAAAGACTTTCTTGCGCTAGTTTGGGTGATCCTACTGCCTGTCGAGTCATAGAACATAGAAAGATACAGCACAGTACAGGCCCTTCGACCCTCGATGTTGCACCGATCCAAGCCCACCTAACCTACACTAGCCCACTTTCCTCCACATGCCTATCCAATGCCTGCTTAAATGCCCATAAAAAGGGAGAGTCCACCACTGTTACTGGCAGGGCATTCCATGTACTCACGACTCGCTGAGTAAAGAATCTACCCCTAACATCTGTCCTATACCTACCACCCCTTAATTTAAAGCTATGCCCCCTCGTAATGTCTGACTCCATACATGGAAAAAGATTCTCATGGTCAACCCGATCTAAACCCCTAATCATCTTGTACACCTCTATCAAGTCACCTCTAAACCTCCTTTTCTCCAATGAAAACAACACCAAGTGCCTCAGCCTTTCCTCATATGATCTTCCTACCATACCAGGCAACATCCTGGTAAACCTCCTCTGCATCCGTTCCAGTGCCTCCACATCCTTCCTATAGTATGGCGACCAAAACTGCACACAATACTCCAGATGCGGCCGCACCAGAGTCCTATACAACTGCAACATGACCTCAGGACTCTGGAACTCAATTCCTCTACCAATAAAAGCCAGTACACCATATGCCTTCTTCACAGCACTATTTACCTGGGTGGCAACTTTCAGAGATCTGTGTACATGGACACCAAGATCCCTCTGCTCATCCACACTACCAAGTATCCGACCATTAGCCCAGTACTCCATCTTCTTGTTACTCTTACCAAAGTGAATCACTTCACACTTAGCTACAGTGAACTCCATTTGCCACCTTTCTGCCCAGCTCTGCAGCTTATCTATATCCCGCTGTAACCTGCCACATCCTTCCTCATTGTCAACAGCTCCACCGACTCGCTGAGTAAAGAATCTACCCCTAACATCAGTCCTATACCTACACCCCTTAATTTAAAGCTATGCCCCCTCGTAATAGCTGACTCCATACATGGAAAAAGGTTCTCATGGTCCTCCCTCCATGCTGAAAAGCACTATTTACATTTATGAATGCATCAAGAAATATCCTTGTAGCACCTGCCTTCCTTGGGTGAGGGGAGCAGGAATTGAAAAGAAATTAACCTGTTTGTTTTCCTCTTGAGTTCTGGCCCACAAACCCGTCTGACATCCCAACTCCTCAGCTTTTAAAAAAAACCTTTGCTTCCAGAAAGCAAGGAATGCGTGACTCATTTATATTAAAGCCACACAACATCACAGGAACTTCCCCATCAGTCCATTACCATCTGTCATGCTTTGAATACCATAGGAATCCACTCGATAATAACAAAGCTGCTGTCGTGATGATGTTGACAAACCAATCCTGGACCTTCAGGGAGCACTTACATTAATGACAATGGAGCCAAAGTACCTCACAAAGTATTGAATACTTTTGAATGCTCACTGTGCTGCACTTTCCAAGATTTGTTGGTTTTTCACTTCCTTCAGGGTGGGTAATGATAAGGGGCCCCGATAGAAGGTGGCCTGTGAGGCTTCTGCAAACTGAAAGCAAGTGCAGAATTCTAAGCCATCTGCTCAAATCGACAGAACTGCCCAGCAGGGGCCGGTCACCAACAGTTGGTCAATGAAAGAGAAAAGGGTCAAGTGGTTTCATGAATTAATTTCCCATCACAAAGCTCGGCTGCTCCTGTTGCGTGGCTAAATGAAGGGGGTGTGTAGAAAATGTTATGATTGTCAAACAGTCCCTACAGCGAGGACCCACCCTGACCCCACTCACAAGATGTAAATATATTTTATTATCCATTTGTCGGCATCATGGCTGGACTGGCATTTCTTGCCCACCCCCAAAAGGGCAGCACGGTGGCTCAGTGGTTAGCACTGCTGCCTCACAGTGCCAGTGACCCGGGTTCGATTCCAGCCCCGTGCGACTGTCTGAGTGGAGTTTGCACATTCTCCCCGTGTTTGTGTGGGTTTCTGCAGGTCAGGTGAATTGGCCATGTTCAGGGATGTGTTGGTTAGGTGCATTAGTCTGGGGTAAATGTAGAGTAGTCGGGGGGTGGGGGTGGGTTACCCTATGGAGGGTCAGGTTGGGCTGAAGGGCATGTTTCCACACGGTAGGGATTCTAATTGTCCAGAGAGCAGTTAAGAATCAGCCACACTGATGTGAGCTTAGAGTCTCAGAGACATACAACACGGAAACAGACCCTTCGGTCCAACTCATCCATGCCAACCAGATATCCTAAATTAATCTAGTCCCATTTGCCAGCACTTGGCCCATATTCCTCGCAATCCTTCCTAATCATGTACCCATCCAGATGCCTTTTAAATGCTGCATATATTTCATTTAAATTTAGTTTGTTTAAAGTGATGAGAGGGGTCTAAAGTGGTTAGGAGGAATCTATCATTGTGTACAGAGAGTTCAATAGTTTGTGCGAAGATTTGTAGCTCGGGTGCTTGTTGTAGTGGTTCTGTTCGCCGAGAGTTCAATAACCAACAGACACAGACCACCCACAGATAATGGCTGCCGTGGTTAGAGGGGGGGGTTAAGATTGATTTTCTTTTCCATCCAGTCTGGAACTTACAGGCTGAAAGGGTGGTACAAGCAGAAACCCTCATCGCAATCAAAAAAATATTCAGCTAGGCACCGGCCAGTCCACAGGCTTCACACCAATAGAGGGGTATAATAAGTAACTCCAGTCAGCCTGGAAATAGCAGGCTGAATGGCCTCCTTTAGTGCTTTACATGGTTCTACGCCTCTTTGTTAAGATTCTGGACAGAAAATTAGCAAAAACACACTCGGTACAAAGGCAGAAATTGCTGCAGAACTCAGCAGCATATGTGGAGAGAAAGCAGGGACAATGTTGTGGGTCCAGAGACCCTTCATCAGAATACATACTGAGTTTCTCCAGCAATTTCAGGCATTGTTTCAGATTTCCAGCACCTGTAGTTCTTGATTTGATTCAATACCCTCCTGGCGTTGCTCAGAGACAGTAAAGGAAGGATTCGGACTGGGGTTTGCAACTGATCCCCTGTGGTGGTACAAAATAGCTGCTTTTTTATTGAAAGATGAGATCCAACCAGAAAAATGGCACACATTGTTTTTTTTGTGTGATACGGTTACATTTAAAATATGTTACAGGCCATTAGCAAGATGTCATTGATTGTAAAGGGCCCTGGGACATCCTGAGATGCTGCATAAATACAAGTCCTTTCTATTTTGGATAAGCAAAGAGACAAGACATGTGTCAGGATGTTTTACTGCCCAATAATTAAGCCATTTGTTTTCACTCACACGCTGGTGCTTCTTTTTACAGCCTCCAATATCCCGGCAGTAAATCACATTACAAATCAGGCTGCCAACTAAATGTTGGATATAAACCTAGAGGTCCCATTACATGACCTTGCATTTCCAACGATCCCACCCACCCCCAACACGCCCAAATCCATTTGCTGTCCATCCACTGGACCAACATGCCCAAATCATCCACTGAAGCAACCAAAATGGTTAAAAATAAAATTAGAAGGGCATGGTTTTCATTTCAATATCCCTACAGTTTCTTTTCCTCATTCCCCACTCTGTCCCACCGTATTTGGACACAAGAGGCAAACTTTGAATTCCTGGGGATGCGAAGAAGGGAATCACAAGAACATGGGGGTAAAGCCTAGAAAGTGGAGTTGAGGATTATCAGATCAACCATGATCTCAGTCAATGGTGGAGTAGAATCGATGGGCTGAATAGCCTACGTCTGCTCCTATATCACATAGTCCTCCGACCAGGACATCCTTGGAAGGTTGACAACTCTATGCCGTTTGCAGTGACTGAAAAGAAGGAATCAGCATGAACCTGCTTACTCCCTGCACTACCCTGCCTCAAGCACTGATAAGACACCTCACTGCAGGGATGATAAAGAGCTGGAGTTCTTCCTCACAGGTCCATGCTGAAAATCTGCCTCAGTCTTCACAATGTTCAGCTGCCTCACCTTGTTGCAATCTGCAGTACTCACTTTTTGCCCAGCAGACCGGATGGTCAAACACACCCTCAAGACTGACAGGAGTGTAGCCAGGCAACAATGGCAATCTCAGCCTGGCTACACTGTTTTGCAGAACTGCAGATTAACTAAGGAGGGGGGTGTAGGACATCATGCCTTTAAGAATTAGCCTGGAGTGATGAACTGGTGGAAATATTCAATACACCAGAATACAATCATGTCTGAATTCATGCCTTGACTTACAATCTTTCACATTATGGTGTGAGAGAAAACAACAACAACCTGCATTTAGGTAGCTCAATAAGCCTGCTCACTCTTGTTAACATTTCTGCTGCAATGTTCCAATAAAGCTCAGGAGGAAAAGCACCTCATTTCCTGCTCAGCCACATTACAGCCTCGAAGGCTCAACACTGAATCCCAGAAACTGGCCATGTTCATTTCAGCCCAACAGGTCTAGTTCCCTCTGACAAATGCACCTAACACTATGGGCAATGTAGCATGACCGAATCACCTAACTTGCACATCTTTGGACTGTGGGAGGAAACAGGAGCACCTGGAGGAAACTCACACAGACACAGGGAGAATGTACAATCTCCACACAGACAGTCGCCTGAGGCTGGAATCGAACCCAGCACCCTGGTGCTGTGAGGCAGCAGTGCTAACCACTGAGCCACCATGCTGTCCTTGGCCCAGCGTGCTCCCGCTGCACTACTCAGCCAAGGTACACTGAAAAGGTACTTGAGAGGCCAAATTGCCTATCCAGCTCTGATGGCCTACAGTTCTTTCCATTACTCTGAGCAGGGAGACACAGCTATGGTTTAACCCTCTCACCTGAAAGGCAGCATGGTTGGCATTGCAGCACTCACCCATCCCTCCATCACAGTGCCAGCCTTGGTTTCTGTACGAACCCAAGGATTTGAACATTGAACTTTGTGATTCAGTGGCAAACACTCTCCCATCTGAGCCATGGCTGAATACAACTATGCAATGGTAGCACGCAAAGATAGAAATCTTCCTTTCCACCACCTTATCAAAGATACAATCTCCTTTACTATGAAGTCAGTTAATGTTGTGAATGTGATATAAACATGCTTTGAAAGATTACTGGAAATATTTGCATACAAACATGCAACTGTATAGCATACTTACCATGTGTAAGAGACACACCATCATTCACCCTGGCTCCATGGGGTGTGAGAAAGGAAGATTTTAATATACACTCAACAACACCTTTATTGGTCCAACAGGCAGGGAGTGCAGGGATGAGTGACTGCTGGGCAACACTGGGGAGCCCCAGAGAAAGGGGTCAGGTTAAAACATGACTGCATTGGAACTAAAATGATCCAGGTGTCTGGACTCCAATACAAAATGGCACTTCCATAATGACTGCAATACCACTTGCAAATCTCTCTCCTGTGTAGTCTTGCTCAGACACACAGCAAGCACTCTGAAATAAGGGAGTGAAGTTAGATTTCCTCAGTCACAAATCCCACTTTCACATACCCCTGGAACATCACCTATCTCCTGTCTCTGACTCTTGTCTTATCTGTTACTAGAACTCTCTAGTCTCCCAGTGGGCACCTGGTGAGTTCTCTGACTTTCGATAAATTTCAGCTCTTCCAAAACGGGAATCTGCCTTGATTGGGGGAGCTGAATTTTTCTGCCTTGAACTCTTCAAGACAAAAAAACAAGAATACCAAATTTCTACAACTCCCAATTGCTTTCTCCATGGCAACGCCTCAGCCAATCAGAACCGATATGCCAATGTACCAGCACCTATACCTCATGTGGTATAAATCGTTGTGATTGTTTGAAATTTGGTGTTCTTCTGTGTCCCCTGATGCTGCAGGATGAAAAGCTTCAGCAATGCATCTCTCTGTTCAGCAAGTGTCATGTATTCCACCAAATAACTGTCACCCGAAATTTCCTACCCACCTTATGTCATGCATGCATCATGCTAAATCTTTAGTAATCTGCTGCTGCTTTGTCTCCAATATATTCACCTTCATATTTAAAATTATTCACCGGTTTCAAGTTGCGAACCTCTCAAACCTCCCCCAATACTGTAGGTCATATCTCATCACTTTTTACTCCTCTCCTCATGGGGCCCTCTCGGTTCCTGGCTCAGAATTTGAGGACAAGACCGAATACTCTGTCATTCCCTCCTTTAACCTCTCTTGTTTCTCTACCTTCTGATCCTCTTTCATAAACCTCCTTAATGTTCACTTCTTTGACAAAGTCCACGGTCAACCCTCTTTACTTCCTCCTTACCCAGTCTCCACACCCTGTTTTCTGTGATTACACTTCCACAAAAAACCCTTGGCACATTTTCCCAACATCACAAGGGTTAACCTGATGGCTGTGAGGTGTTAAAACATTCTATCAAGCAGTTCTCATTGAAATGGACCTGGATTAAGAAGGAGGTCATTCATTAGTTAAGAACCTACAGTTAAATATTCATAGCGATTTCTGTGAGATGTACTGATGAAGCTCTCAGTCATTAGTTGGCTAGTCTGTGTATTGAGCAAAAAAGGTCATATTAATGTTTGCTGCAGAAATGCAATCATTCCTCTCAATTCTGCCACTTAGGTTGCCTTCTCCATTCCAAGTAAGAGCCAGAAACCTACTGTGTGTATGTTGGCTGCATTACAACAGCATTCACTTTCGAAAGCGTTCCATTAGCTGGACAGCAGACTGGGTCATTTCAAAGTCATGGAAGGTGCGATGCAAATTCTTCCTCAAAATCCCTTCACAGGAGCACAAAATGCACCGGCTGGCCTACTCGCAGAGTAATGCATGGATCTGTCAATTGCAATCTCGTCCAACACCAATGTAACTCTCGAACTGCTACTCCTTCGCATTTCCAACACTCACCAACCAGACAAGCCTGAACTGGTTCCCAAGCTCAGTTTGCCCAATCTGGACTTCTGCATGGAGGAGAGCTCATACCCTACGGGGAAATGGAATAGGTCATCTCTCTCTATGGCCGAAAGACTTCTCTCTGGTACAAGACCCATGTGGGAAATGAGTTTGTGACACAGTCTATAGACCTGCGCCCTGGGCTCAGAAACTGATCACAATCCAAGGATAAGTAGACAAAACATAGAACATAGAACATTACAGCACAGTACAGGCCCTTCGGCCCTCGATGTTGCGCCAACCTGTCATACCAATCTGAAGTCCATCTAACCTAGACTATTCCATGTACATCCATATGCTTGTCCAATGACGACTTAAATGCACTTAAAGTTGGCGAATCTACTACCGTTGCAGGCAAACCATTCCATACCCTTACTACTCTGAGTAAAAAAACTACCTCTGACATCTGTCCTGTATCTATCACCCCTCAATTTAAAGCTATGCACCCTCATGGTCACCGTCACCATACTTGGAAAAGTTCTCTCCCTGTCCACCTTATATAACCCTCTGATTATCTTATATGTCTCTATTAAGTCACCTCTCAACCTTCTTCTCTCTAACGAAAACAGCCTCAAGTCCCTCATCCTTTCCTCGTAAGACCTTCCCTCCATACCAGGCAACATCCAAGTAAATCTCCTCTGCACCCTTTCCAAAGCGTGACCAGAACTGTATGCAATACTCCAAGTGCGGCTGCACCATCTACAGCTGCAGCATGACCTCATGCCTCCAGAACTTGATCCCTCTTTTAATAAAAGCTAAAACACTGTATGCCTTCTTAACAACCCTGTCAACCTGGGTGGCAACTTTCAAGGATCTGTGTACCTGGACACCAAGATCTCTCTGCTCATCTACACTACCAAGAATCTTACCATTAGTCAGTACTTTGCATTCCGGTTACTCCGACCAAAGTGAATCACCTCACACTTGTCCGCATTAAACTCCATTTGCCACCTCTCAGCCCAGCTCTGCAGCTTATCTATGTCTCTCTGTAACCTACAACATTCTTCATCACTATTCACAACTCCACCGACCTTAGTGTCATCTGCAAATTTACTAACCCACCCTCTACGCCCTCATCCAGGTCGTTTATAAAAATGACGAACAGCAGTGGACCCAACACTGACCCTTGTGGTACACCACTGGTAACTGGACTCCAGGATGAACATTTCCCATCAACCACCACCCTCTGTCTTCTTTCAGCAAGCCAAATACTGATCCAAACTGCTATATCTCCCACAATCCCATTCTTCTGCATTTTGTACAATAACCTGCTGTGGGGAACCTTATCGAACGCCTTGCTGAAATCCATATACACCACATCAACCAGTTTACTCTCATCTACCTGTTTGGTCACCTTCTCAAAGAACACAATAAGATTTGTGAGGCACGACCTACCCTTCACAAAACCGTGCTGACTGTCCCCAGTCAAATTATTCTTTTCTAGATGATTATAAATCCTATCTCTTATAACCTTTTCTAACACTTTACCAACAACTGAATAAGGTTCACTGGTCTATAATTACCAGGATTGTCTTTACTCCCCTTCTTGAACAGGGGGACCACATTTGCTATTCTCCAGTCTTCTGGCACTCTTCCTGTAGACAATGATTTAAAGATCAATGCCAAAGGCTCGGCAATCTCCTCCCTGGCTTCCCAGAGGATCCTAGGATAAATTCCATCTGGCCCAGGGAACTTATCTATTTTCACACTCTGCAGGATTTCTAATACGTCTCCTTGTGAACCTCAATCACACCTAGTCTCGTAGCCATTATCTCAGTAATCCCCTCAAAAACATTGTCATTTTCTAGAGTGAATACTGTTGAAAAATATTCATTTAGTGCTTCCCCTATCTCCTCTGACTCCACACACATCTTCCCACTACTATCCTTGATTGGCCCTAATCTTACTCTCATCATTCTTTATTCCTTAAATACCTATAGAAAGCCTTAGGGTTTACCCTGATCCTATCCAACAACAACTTCTCATGTCTCCTCCTGGCTCTTCTGAGCTCTCTCTTTAGGTCTTTCCTGGCTACCTTGTAACCCTCAAGCACCCTAAATGAGCTTTCACATCTCATCCTAACATAAGCCTTCTTCTTCCTCTTGACCAGAGATTCCACTTCCTTTGTAAACCACGGCTCCCGCGCTCTACAGCTTCCTCCCTGCCTGACAGGTACATACTTATCTAGGACACACAGGAGCTTTTCCTTGAATAAGCTCCACATTTCTAATGTGCCCATCCCCTGCAGTTTCCTTCCCCATCTTATGCTTCCTAAATCTTGCCTAATCGCATCGTAATTGCCTTTCCCCCAGGTACAACTCTTGCCCAGTGGTATACACCTATCCCTTTCTATCACTAAAGTAAACATAACAGAATTGTGATCACTATCACCAAAGTGCTCACCTATTTCCAAGTCTAATACCTGGCCGGGCTCATTACCCAGTACCAAATCTAACGTGGATTTGTCACAAAACTGCTGAGGGAGATCACAAAGTAATCTGAGTTTTTCCTGTGTAATTGATAAACGGTGTTTGAAATTGTTTTTACGTGGCTGGCTCCGTGGATGGGGGTTTCCAGCATGTCTCTCTGCACTAGCCACACTGAATCGTTCCATCAAGCCCTTGGCTCCCAATCCAGGAAGACGTGCCACTAGGAAAGGGCATGGCACAAGGAGCTCGCTCTTTGGAAAATCGATGCATTTATGCACAATTATAAAATCCTTATCAAACTATCACTATTAGTCATGTCTTACCAATTACATTATTGAGTCACAATGCACTTAAAAAGATTAAAGATGTGAGGTAATGGCCAGCAAAATCACTTTAGAGTAATTGATCCCGATTCCATAAGCTACACAATCAGCGTCTATTGGTGCAATATCAGCTCATATACGGAGAGATTCAAGCAACAGGTCCTCAATCTTCGACATGCCGCCATGGAGAGGGGAATCTGAGATACAAAACGCATCTTAATGAAAAGATATGTACAAAACTGAGCAGAATTGAAGTTTTCTTTGTTGTCTGGTTATCCTGTGGCTAGTCTCAGAAGCATCAGTGCAGAGCTGAAGGTAACACTCTTTATTTGATGTAATAGACGCTAAAGGGAATATACCCAGCTCAGTAACAGCAGTGTGTACCGTCAACAAGGTACACTGTACAAATTCACCAAAGATCCTCAGACAGCACCTTCCAAACCCACGACTACTTCCATCTAGAAGGACAAAGGCAGCTGGTACATGGGAACACCACCCCCTGTAAGTTCCCCTCCACTCGCCATCCTGACTTGGAAATACATCACCATTCCATCACTGTCACTGGGTCAATATCCTGGAATTCCCTCCCTAACAACATTTTGGTTAACCCATTACACGCAGACAGCAGCAGTTCAAGAAGGCACAGTGGCTCAATGGTTAACACTGCTGCCTCACAGCCCCAGGGTCCCAGGTTCAATTCCACTCTTGGGTAACTCACTGTGCGGAGTTGCACATTTCCCCATGACCCCCCCACTGGGTGCTCTGGTTTCCTCACACAGTCTAAAGATGTGAAGGCTAGGTAGATGAGCCATTGGAGATGCAAGAGTACAGAGATAGAGTACGGGATGGAATTTGGGATGCTCTTTGGGAGGGTTGGTGTAGACTCGCGGGGCTGAATGGCCTGCTTCCACACTGGAGAGATTCCGAAGGCAGTTCACCACCTTCTCAAGGACAATTAGGGCTGGGCAATGGTCAAAAAATAGACACATAAAATAACAATGCAAGATAACTTGGTCTGCAAGGTAACTTCACTGAGTGACACAGCTGTGGCTCAGTAGCACTATTGGCACGGAGCTAGAAAGCTAGTGGTTTCAGTTCCACCCCAGAACAAAGGGCCACACTGCTCCAATCCCTTCACAAAGGACAACACTCCAACTGGGATTGTTTGGTTGTATTTGTAAAGTTCTGTGGTTGCGAAAGGCTATATACAAATGCAAGCTCTTCCTTTATGCCAGAACTTGGAGGGCAAAACGCGAGCGGTTTGGGAATATTGCACACCAGAGCCTTGGTCTCATCTATCCTGCCCAGACAGTTTAAACATTCTTTATTCTGCTGGAGGACCCCACTTGAGCTTCATGGGGCTGGAGATACGCAGAGACAAAAACAAAACTGCTGAGGGCTGGTATCCAAGGTAGACAGGCAGGAGGCTGGAAGAACACAGCAAGCCAGGCAGCATCAGGAGGTGGAAAGGTCAATGTTTCGGGAGATACACAGAGAGATGCGTTTTTACTGGCCCTTCATAGACAGATAGGTTCAGAACCTCTGGATGAGATCAGTCAGAAAAGTAAGTTTGAAATGAATGAGATAATTTGAGTTTAAATGAGAAAGGAGATGTTGCAGCTTCACAATAACGTGCATCTAAGAGCTTCCTAAATGGTTTGGGTGCTCCTTCACCTCGATCTTCAACCTTAATCCGCTCGGATTACTGATTCTGTGACAAAGTGCCCAGGAAGGTACAAGTGTGCTCAGTCTGGCTTGACGATTCGAAAGGAGAATGGGTTTACTGGATCAATCAGCTTGTTGGATAACTGGAGATATCTCACATTGCCAAATCAGTTTTACTTTTGGGAAGTGGAGAGCTTTGTTGTGATTACCTTTGTGGTTCAGGCAGGGCAAGAGGCAGCTGATTCCCCCCCCCCCATATGTAAGACCACAGCTGCTGCCAACATTGGAACTGGAGTAAAGCAGCCTCACTCCACACGCACTGCGGTCAATGAATGTCACGCCTTTCAGTTGATTATTGAGCACAAACAGTAAGCGCGCTCCCCAAACTGCCCTGCTACTTGTCTCCTGTCTGTCTGTCAGTCAGTCAGCCCTTACTGCAGTAGGCAGGTCCGTGAGAGCACTGTGCTGCAACAACATGTCTAGGCAAGAGAGGCTGCAGACTCTGCCAGAAACACAGGAGAACAATCAGGTCCCCTGCAGTGCTTTTTTATCCCTTCCAGACACCCATTGATATTGTGCCAAGAAAAACTTTCCCTACGAATTAAGCAACATCACAATGCAAAGCATCTCCGTGGGGTCTCAAAGACCACGCAGCCCCACCTGCCACTTGTGAAAACTGTCAGCAAATTTTCACAAGCTCTGGCTGGATATTAGCAGCACATTCACCTCAGACCTCCCCCCATTCAAACAGAGAGAGAGAGAGAGAGAGCACAAGATCATCCTAAATCATTGCAATATGATCTGACCGAGTTGACTTTTGGTTTCTGAGCTTTCCAAGCAGCTTGAACGCTCAAAGCAAACCTTTCACGAGGATTTTCTGCAGAAATTAAAATGCTTTCTCAGGATTTAAACGCCAAGTGCCACAAGGCATGCTCAGCATGAACACAGTATGCCTTTCTTTTTCGTGCTTAGTGCTAACAAGATTCCAAACTGATGGGGTTAGCTCTCACTTTGAAGGGTGGGGTAAATCCTCAGTGACTGCCTGTCCAAGAGATTTACAATTGCGACGCACCAGAAGAATTAAGTTATACTGTTGCAACCAATCTCATCCTTCACGGGCCACCTATAAACACAGACCCTCTGGCTCGCTCCTCTCTGAAATACACACAGCTCTGTTCCAGATTGGTTTGTTTCCAAATGGTATTGTGAGTTGCACAGAAGCAACAGCAATCACAAAATAATGCCCAACTTTTATATGGAGACTTAAAAGGCGACCGAGGGAGCCGCAGTTACACGTTTCATGGTGTTCAATGTAACAACCTTTAGGTATCAGCCAAAGTTCAGTGGGTAGCACTCTCTTAAACCCACAGCCATCTGATTTAGAGGCAAGTCCCACTCCAGAGACCTGAGTCCAACAACCTCAGTGGAGACTCCGTGTGCAGTGCTGACAGGGTGCTGCACTGCTGGAGGAGCAGGCTTTCAGAGGACACACTAAACGAACAAAAAATAAATCCGAAGGACTGCAACTTCTGGAAATCAGAAACAAACAATTGCTGGAAAAACCCAGCAGGCCTGCAGGAATTAACATTTCCCTCCTTCAGAGGGCTGCAGTGTTAATTCTGCTTTCCCTCTATGGATGCTGCTGAGCTTTTCCAGTAATTTCTGGTTTTGATTTTCTTTCAGAGAGTCATTTGCCTACCTCCTCGACAGCAAGGAGAGATTACATGCATCTTTTCAAATGTTAAGTGTGCTTTTCCTGGACAATAGATAACTCTCCATCCTGAGACATAGGAGGCCATTCAGGACTTCCATTCGATGAGATCCTCACTGATCTGATGATTCTCAACTCTACTTTTCCTGCTTCTTCTTCATAGTTCTTGATAACCTTACTGATTAAAAATCTATCTCAGCCTTGAATATACCTCATGGCGCAGCTCTGCAGGTCTTGGCACGGAAGAATTCCACCATGGCCAGAGAAGAAATTGCTCCTCATCTCCACCTTACTTTGCAAATCTTAAACTATCAACTTTTTAGATAATCATAAATGCAATCATCTTTATGCAGAAAAGATTGATGGCCTTGCTCACTGCGTGTAAAATTACTGGGTCTTCTCCTACATTACACAAGTCACTACAGTTACAAAACGAGCTAACCAATATCAGTTCTTCCTCCTTCAGACCTCCCAAATGCTGGGGTGATATCAATTAAGGAAAGCCCTACACATTTCCCAATATTCACTGGTTAGTTATTCCTTAACAAGACAGAAGCATCCAAGATTAGAGTGTGGTGCTGGAAAAGCACAGCAGGTCAGGCAGCAACCAAGGAGCAGGAAAATCAACGTTTCAGGCAAAAGAGCTTCACCAGGAAGTCCCGATGAAGGGCTTTTGCCCCGAAACATCGATTTTCCTACTCCTCAGATGCTGCCTGACCTGCTGAGCTTTTCCAGCACCACTCTAATCCAGACTCTAACCTCCAGCATCTGCAGTCCTCACTTTCACCCTGAAGCATCCAAGACTGAGTCATTGGCCAGGTGTGCTGAGTGGATGACCCACCTTGACATCTTCCAGAGATCCCCACCTCGGCTGGAAACATTAGCTTGCTCGCTCTCTGTGGATGCCGCCTGACCTGCTGTGATCTCCAGTACATGTTGGTTTCAGTCTCCAGTCAATTTGATTCACTCCACGTGATATCAAGAAACGGCTGAAGGCACTGGATGCTTTCAAGAGCGTGAACCTTGGCAATGTTTTGGGACTAGTACCAAAAATTTGGGCTTTACAGGTAGCCATGCCCCTAGCCAAGATATTCCAATGCAAACACAAAACTGGCAAAACCCAACAATGCCAACACTCAGAGGCATAGGTTTAAGGTGAGAGGGGAGAAGTCTAAACTTTACACAGTCGGCGTCTGGAACACAATGCCAGAACAGATGGTAGAAACAGACCAACTTTCCAGAAGTAGCAAAGTTCTGGAGACTCTTAGACAGACGCTTGGCTACGCAGGGGGTAGAGGGGTACGGCCCACATGTCAGCAGATCAAATTAATTTAGAATGGCATTATGGTCGGCACAGACATGTTGGACTGAATGGCCTATTCCTGTGTTTCACTCTTCTATGTTCCAATATGGAAAATTGCCTGGGAATTTCCAATACTCAAAAAATAAGCATGACCGATCCAACCTGGCTAATTACTGCCCCAACAGACTACTGTCAATCATCAGTAAGGGTCATCAATAGTACTATCAGGGAGTACTTACACAGTAATAACTTGGTCACTGATGTTCTATTTGGGTTCCGCCAGGGCACTGATCTCTTGACCTCATTACAGCCTTGGTTCAAACATGGACAAAAGAGCTGAATTCCAGAGGGGAGGGGAGAGGAACTGCCCTTGACATCAAGACTGCATTGACTGAACGGCATCAACAAAACCCAGCAAAGCTGGAGTCAATAGGAAAACTCTCCACTGGATTGGACGAGCCATATAAACACATGTAAAGGCAGGTCAGAGGCTGGGAATATTGGCTCACCTCTAAGCTCGCTAAAGCTTGTGCCAGTTACAAAGCACAAGTCAGGAATGTGACACAATACTCTGCACATGTCTGGATGAGTGCAGTTTCGACAACACTGAGGAGGCTTGACACCAGGGAGAAGTAATCCATTTGATCAGTAAACCATCCATCACCTTCAACATTCACTACCTCTACCATTGACCTACAGTAGCAGCAGAGTGTACTGTTTATATGATGCAACAACCAAGCCACCATATACACCTTCCACAATCATTGTGTGCAGAAGGACACGGGCAGCAGATACATGGGGACACCACCTCCTGCAAGTTCCCCTCCAAACCACTCACCATCCTGACTTGGAAATATATCACCGTTTCTTCAGTGTCGAAGGGTCAAGACCCTGGAACTCCCTGACAACCTAATCTTTTAGGTTGCAATAATTCAGAAAGTTGGCTGACCACCACATTTCAAAGCCAATTAGGGATGGGAAACAAATCCTTGAAAGTTGCCTCACAGGAAGAGAGGGTGTTGAAGGCATTTAGCACACTTGCCTTCATTGCTCTGCTCAATGAGTAGAGGAGTTGGGGCACCATGTTGTGGTTGTACAGGATGTTGGTGAGGCCACTTTTGGAATACTATGTGCAGTTCTGTTCCTCCTGCTATAGGAAGGACGTTATTAACTTGGCGGGGATTCAAGAAAGGTTTACAGGAATGTTACCGATACGGGAGGGCATGAATGACAAAGAGAGGCTGGATAAACGGGGCTTTTCTCCCCAGAATGGAGGAGGCCGAGGGGTGATCTTATAGAGGTTTATAAGATCATGAGGGACATAGGCAAGGTGAATAGCTAGGGTATTTTCCCCAGGGCAGGGGAGTTCAAGGCTAGAAGGCTTACTTTCAAAGTGAAACAAAATATTTAAAAGAGAATCTGAAGGGCAACTTTTCAGACAGAAGGTTGTCCTATATGGAATGAAGTGCCAGAGGAACTGGTAGATGCAGGTACAATTAAAACATTTAAAAGGTACTTGAACAGGTTCATCAATTGGAAAGATTTAGAGGGATATGGGTCAAGTGTGGATAAATAGGACTAGTTTAGTTTGGGAAATCTGGTCAGCCTGGACAGGCTGGACCTTTGGATGCTGCCTGAACTGCTGTGCTCTTCCAGCACCACTGATCCAGGTTGGACCGAAGGTAAAAACAATGACGGCAGATGCAGGTTGGACCGAAGGGTCTGATTCTGTACTGTATGGGTTTAGGATTCTATACCAAATGCTAATTATGTCAGAGATGCCCACAACCAATGAAGGAATTTTAAAAAGTACAGTGCCAATGTATATCTGTGAGCTATTCCTATTCATCAGCATGAAAATCTAACAGTTTGCAGGTCATCCAATTTGGAAAATGCATAGAGCTGAAGAGAGATTCTGATTTTGAACATCTTAACAGGTGAATCTCTTGTCTACCGTTATACATATATATACCTCTGTGAATCCCAACACCATCTACCTTAGAGAAACTTGGAAAGAATTGTTCTGGGGCTCAGGATGAACAAGGTGAGAGAGCTCAGTCTGTTACGAACGAAGAATGAGACAGATTGAGTTGAAAGGAGGGTGGGAGGAAAGCGTAACTTGGATATAAGATGCAAATGGGTCTCAGGGGTTACAAGACCTTTCCTGATACAAATTCCATCAGTGATGCATTGAAGCCACTTCACATTGTAGAAATGTTACTTTGTCATCCGGCTACACAACATACCCTCAGATCCATCCAGTCTGAAAACCAATGAACTCTTCAAAACAAGGCCCGTGAAGAGACAGGCATTATAGAGGCTTTGTTTCAAATCGCTCTTGAGTTTTGACTGGGCTGCTGAGCCTGTCCTTACTTTCGTCTTAGTAATGAGCAATATCCTGATGGGCTTTTGGCAGGCAAACTAAAAATGGAAAGGCCTCAGGCAACGCAGCATATTCCAGACAGCCTCTCGGCAAGTGACTGGAAAATTTCAGCACAAATTCTTTGCTGTACCAGTTTAATTAAATATCTCTTTGTGTCGCTGCAGGAGTCGACCTGGCAACTGTTTCTGCATGCAGGAAATCACCTTGTACAATGCCCCAAATGGGTTGTGGGACTCGGCAGCACAGAACGACAGACTCCACCACAACAGCTCGTTTCCCCAGTTCATGGTGGCGTGGGGAGTAAGCAGGGTCAGTGTAGATGAAGACGGTAATAGGGCAGGTCGGCTCAAAAATCGTCAAAGACCCAAGTGTCCATGAAGTTGATATCTCGTCCCTCTTTCCAGTTCTGAGCCAATAACCCTAAAGGTTACAGCACTTCAATACACCTCCAACTACTTTGTGAGGGTTATGAGCATTTCTGTCTCTACTGCTCTTTCAGGTGGTGAATTCCAAATCCCCATCACCCATATTGGGAATTCAATTCCCATCGAGTCCACTCAATGTCTCCTCGCTCTTGTTTGAATCTCCATTCCTGATGAAGGGCTTTTGCCTGAAACGTGGATTTTCCTGCTCCTCGGATGCTGCCTGACCCTCTGTGCTTTTCCAGCACCACTCTAACCTGAATCCCTCACCAATAGATATGGAACCCTCAATCAAGAGGATTCAAGGGCCTTCAATTGAGATGTCCCGGCACTGGCTAGATCTGTCAACTAAACCCTCAATAAAACAAACATCCTGACTACCTTCCAAAGAACCCATTGCTCTCACTTCACATGCAGGAGTTAGATACTGAACAACTTCGAGTTACACAATTGTGAGTGTTCACTCACTGCCTCAGACATGTTCAAATCACCAACCTTTCCTAATCCCCACCCCAGTATCTGTAGTTCTGTGCTCAGATTTGGTCTGCCGACTGTGATAAAGTAAAGTCGCCATTATCTTACCAGACCATAGGGGCTGCCAACTCATTAGAGACAGATGATTGGCAATGGTTTAACATGAGGGTTACCATAGCCAAGCGAGGGGGAAGGTTGGGAAGGATAGTCCTTCATGGTAACCTCAACCAGTGCGGGAATTGAACCCATGCTGTTGGCATCACTCTACATCACATCTAGATGTGAGTTATCTGACATAACCATGACAGGGATGTGAGAGGCAGCAACAAAGGTGGAAAAAAAAATTGCTGATGACTGAATAGGCTGAGTCTTTTTTTTCTCCAGTAATAGAAGACTGTGAGATGACCTGATGGAGGTTTTTCACAGTTAGTAAAGAGCTAGATAGGATAAAGATTACCATTAGCAAGAGCAAGACTAGGGGTGTACGGGCAAGATGGTCCTTAATAAACCACTAACATGGAACTCAAGAGAACCTTCATTTGTCAGAGAGTATCAAGAACAAGGAGCTTACTATAGCATTGATTTGTTGAGGTGAATAGTCTAGAAATAGTGATTTGTGAATATGTAGGGGAGTGGCATGGTGACTCAGTGGTTAGCACAGCTGCATCACAGGACCAGGGACCCAGGTTCGATTCCACCCTCAGGTGACTGTGTGTCACATGGGGTTTGTACATTCTCCCCATGTCTGCGTGGGCTTCCTCTCACAGTCCAAAAGATGGGTTAGGTGCCCATAGTATCTAGGGACATGTAGTCTACATGGGTTAGCCATGGAAAATATAGAGGTAGGGCAGAGGGGTGTGTCTGGTTGGGATGCTCTTCAGAGGGTCGGTGTTGACGCAATGGGTCAAATGGTCTGCTTCCTTACTGGAGGGATTCTATGAATCTCTGAAGTAAACCGTTACCCTCAGTTAGCTAATGCTCTGCTAGAAGATTAGATTCTGTATAGCTCAGAACATGCTGCTCATTGACCTTACCATCAATGCAGACTGTTAATAAACTTTGTTTAATGGTAATCCAGAAATCTGGTCAGAGCTAATACTCAGATGCACCAAAACTCTACACTAGAACAAATAGAATAGATGCATAAAAATAAGTACAAAGGGGAAAATGGAAGTATTTGTTGAACAAAGGGCAAGAAATAGATCCAGCAGAATAACTTATGTGGAGCTCTATGGTTACAATATTTATAAGGTGGATTCAATATTACAAAACACTGCAGGACTCTTCATAGCAGTATTATAAAACAAACTTCAAGTCATGTGAAGAGATATTAGGTCAGATGACCAAAAACCTGATAAAGGAGGTTTAAGGAGTGACTGAAACTAGGAAACTGAGGGAGGCACAGAGACTCAGGGGAGAAATTCCAGAGCTTTGGACCCCAGGCAAATTAATGGCACCACCCCCAATAGTAAGGCAATTGTTACAGGGCGTTCTGTTATTCGCCGAATCACAATTGACGATTTGGGGACATTGTTTCTACAGTGAGAACTTTTGAAATGTGTGTTGGCTATAATCCAATGACAGCATCAACATTTCATGCGCTGTTTTTAAAGCGTGATTTTTCTATAACGCAAGGTTGCATAAGAACACTACCATTCTGTTATAGTGGGAAAACACAAAAGGCCAGAGTGAGAGAAACACATGTCTCAAAGGAATATCAGGCATTTACAGAGATGTAGGTAAGTGGCTGATGGGCTGAATGGCCTGTTGTTATGCTGTAAACAGTATGTAGATTTCCCCCATGAACATCCCAGGTTGACTGGTTGCCAGCTGGGTTCATGAAGCTGTGATCTGGATTTCCCTTTCCTGATCTATTGGCGTGAGGCTTCATCTTTTTTCAGTCAACTCCCTTCACATCTGAAGGGCTTTGATTTCTCTCTGTTTGTGGAACTTGCCTTGCCACACTGGGTGGCACATTTTTACCCAAGTCCTATCTCAACGAAAAGGCCAGGCGAGGTCTTTGAGACAAAACTGAGACCTAGTCTACCCTCTCAGGTGGACATAAAAGATCCCATTTTACGATTTGAAAAAGTACAGGTATCTCCCTTAAATTCCCCAGAGTCTTGGACAATGTCTAACCCTCAAATTAATGTCACATTCGTCACTATGTTACTGTTGTGTGTGAGAGAGCTTGCTGTGTAAAGTATAATTAGGGTTCCTACATTACAACAGTGACCACACAAAAACAAATACACACTTAATTGACTGTAAAGCACAGGGGAGTAGGGGGCATCCCAAGCGGGCTGACAGGTGCTATTGAAATGCACTTCTTCATTTTTACAGATGGGTTTTAGGATTTTTGGCAGGAGGTTTGCCTATGTACCAGCGCTTTGAGTGTTCTCCTCTGGCTTCCCACCCAGTGCATGCACATTCCCCAGGGGAGAGAGAGCCCTAGGGCTGTCCTGGGAGTGAAAATCTTTTCTAAAGTGACCCCCTGAGAATTTCCCTCACTGATCTCAAGGCACAGAAACGAATCATTGAAAGCCAGCCAATCTTCCAGTTTGAAAAATCACAGACCTTTCCACTTTATTTAATAGTGTAATGGGTCAGAGCTTACAATAGACCCTTTATGGATCTGAACTCAAACAAGCCCCTGTCACATTAACTTTTAAAAATGTTATTCCAATTTGCCCCTTTGAATCTTCAGACCATTTTTTATTGGCATTCGGCTGCAGGGACAAAATAACTCACAGTTGTGACAGATTATCAGCACTGCAATTTGGCAACAAGTTAAATAAATGAACTTTAAAGCATTGCACAGCGGGTCATCCGGCACAAAGAGCAGCTTTTAACATGCCCACCTTCTGAAAAGGGCAGGCAGTTACACTTCATCTCCTGGCCATTAGATCAATTATCCATTCTGTGTGTTCACTGACCACTCCCTGACAATTACCAGTGCATCTCAATGAAAGATCTCCTCATCTGCACTCATAACAGAGGGGTGAAGGCTTCCAAGCGGCTCAAAGTGCACACAAAGCTAACGTCTGCTTGTTCACCAGACAGCAACAAAAGGAACGTAATGGGGAGGGCAGAGTAAGACACCAAGGATACCAAGACACAGCGACTACACAAGCAAACCAAATCCTCCCTGACCAAAAGGACATAAAGACGCATTGAGAATCAGACACACTATAATGTGGAGTCAACTTTTGCTTTTGGTTAACTTGCTGAATTACCGTGAGAAGGAAGAGACCGTGTGCTGCAGACATCACTTTTGAATGACCTACTCGAAAATAATGAGGTGGAGCCTGAAGCAAATATTGTCGGTAAAGCTCAACAGGTCCAGCAGCACTTGTGGAGAGAAATCGGAGCTAACATTTCGGGTCAAATGACCCTTCCTCAGCACCGGCTCTGAAGGATGTGGGGTCAAGTCCAACACCAGAGATTCGAGGACAAAACTCAAAGCTGACATTTCACTGCCGTACGGAGTAAGTGCTGCACAGTCAGAGGGGCTGTCTTGTCGACATTAGAACAAAATTGATAAATGGAAATCTTTCCCAGCCCACAGTTAAAAATCACACAACACCAGGTTATAGTCCAACAGGTTTAATGGGAAGCACTAGCTTTCGGAGCGATGCTCCTTCATCAGGTGATAGTGGAGGGCTCAATCGTAACACAGAATTTATAGCAAAAATTTGCAGTGTGATGTAACTGAAATTATACATTGAAAAATTGATTGTCTGTTAAGCCTTTCATCTGTTAGAATACGGTGATAGTTTCACTTCTTTCATGTGTAAATCACAAAACCCTTTTTTTAAAGTTGCGTTCTCCAGTTAGCTGTTAACAATGGTGATAGCTAGACAATATGTTGAAGGTGTTAGCCCCCTGTGTTCTCTGACTATGACCTGATGTTTAGATTGATTCTAATCAAAAAAGTGAGATAAGTGAGTTTTACATGAATTCATGCAGCTCTGGAGTCTGTGGACCATGTGCATGTTGGTTGTGGATAGTTCCACCCCCCCTTTTAGTTGTTTGAAAAATATTGTTATTCCCTTGATTGCATGCACACTCCTGATCTTTGGGCACATGGTCTGGGATGGAGGAAAGTTGCAGGACCTCCTTTGACCCCCTGGCCCATTCTCCACAACACCCCAACCCACTGCTAATTACAAAGCTGTCTATCTCCTTCTTAAACTTACTCAATGTCTCAGCATCCACCCAGAACCCCACAGATTCATTACCTTTTGAGAAAAGCAATTCCGCCTTGTAGATGAGATTAGATTCCCTGCAGTGTGGAAGCAGGCCCTTCGGCCCAACCAGTCCACACTGACCCTCCGCAGAGTAACCCATCTCCCTGTGACTAATGCACCTAACACTCTGGGCAATTCACCTGACCTGTTGGAGGAAACCAAAGCAAACCCACACAGACACAGGGAAAAACGTGCAAACGCGACACAGACAGTTGCCTGAGGCTGGAATCGAACCTGGGACCCTGGTGCTGTGAGGCAGCAGTGCTAACCACTGAGCCACCATGCCACCTCTCTGCTTTTAATTTGCTACCCTCTTATCCTAAAACTTATGACCCCTCTCTTATTCTAGATTGCCTCACATGAGGAAACAAACTTTCCATGTCTACTTTCACAATCCCCTTCAGCATCTCATCGACCTCGATTAGATCTGATCGCTTTGGGCTGGGCTAACCAGCCACACCTAGATCCCGTGAACAAATTAAAACACGCATGATACACAGGACAGCAACTGACCATCCCAAAATAGATGGACTATGCGGTGATTTTTCAGGGTTCCTCTGGAGGGAATCAATTAGACAGTTGCTTATTCTTTGCTATCCTGGTGGTGGCATCTTTCTTATCCACCTGAAGGGGGCAGATGGGCCTTGGGTTAAATAGATCACTGGAAAATAGGGAGCAGTCCTCCCTCTGGTGTGCCACACTCCTGGTGTCTGTCTTGAATTGTCTGTGACTCAGACAATGTTACAGGAGGAGCGCTAACCAATGAGCTGCAGCGAACACACATCAAGATGGAAAGTCGAGTCGCAAGAAACATGCAAGTGTCAGAAAGAAGTATGGATAGGACAGGGGGGTGGAGAAGGAGAAATGATAAGGTAGAGGGAAAGTGTGTGGGAGAGTGCCAGGGTACAATGTAGGGGAGAAAGTGAACAAATAGGATAAAATCAGCCAGACTGCATCAAGTTCCTGTGTGTAGAGTTAACAAACAGTCACTGCACTGAGACCCTGGGGACCCTCAATCTCCACTTATATAAAGCAGACCAACAGACAGAAAGCACACAGCTTTCAGTTTGCAAAATTTCTATTGCTTTCTGGAGCACATCGCCTTCAACCAGAGAAAACAGCTTTTACAAGGTTCCCGATGGCCAGGGTGGGGGTTGGGGGGTGGGATGGGAAAAGGGGGAATGTCCAGAACTGGAGGTCAAAGTTGAAGGATGCAGAGTAGGCCGGTCAGGACTGAGAGGGGGAGAAATGTCTTCACCCAGAGCGTGGGGAGCATGTGGAACTCCCTGCCACAGAAAGCAGTTGAGGCTTTTTTTGAATGTTCTTAGCGCTAAAGGAATCAAAGAGTGTGGCGAGAAAATGGGAAAAGGGTGCTGAGTTGGATATGAAGGGCTTATGCTCGAAACGTCAAATTCTCTATCCCTGAGATGCTGCCTGGCCTGCTGTGCTTTGACCAGCAACACATTTGCAGCTGTGATCTCCAGCATCTGCAGACCTCATTTTTTACTTGCTGAGTTGGATGATCAGCCATGATTGTTCAGAGTGTCAGAGCAGGCTCGAAGGGCTAAATGGCCTACTCCTGCTCCTATGTTCTAAGTTTGTATGTTTTTTGAAATTATATATGGCAGGATATTCTTCAGTAAAAGAGGCATTTTACAGAAACAGAATAATTTGATTTTTCCTCCATATTTTTGATTTTTCTTGGAATTTCCATTGATCTATTCCAGTTGTTCACAAACTGAGGTTTGTGAGATGCCCAGGAAGGCGGGGGGGAGGGGGTAGTTTAGAAAACAAGGAAGGACTCACACAGGTGCCCTGGGTAGGAATAGGGAAGAGAGAGACTAAGTTAGAGTGGCATTACCCACCACACCATCACATCACCAGGAACAATCCTGACTTCCGTTCAATTTTCTTTCCCTGGCTCCAGAATCTCCTCAATCCACCCCCAGCAATTACTTTAAGGAGGATGCCAAGATTCTGGAGGGATAGGGGTCTACGTTGTCCCCTTAAGGGCAGGAAGGGTGAAAGGGAAATTTGTTTGAGGGGTTCAAAAGCACAGTGCATTTGGATTGGGTAAATAAATATAAGCCGTTGTTAGCGACAAAGGAAATGAGACAGAAAACACAAGATTTAAGCTGAGGTTCAAAAAAGAACCAAAAATGACTCGAGGCAAATTGTGATCTGGATTGTGTTGCTTCAAAAGGAGGTAAGAAGCTGATTTAAACATCAATTTTTTTGAAAGAAATTTGGATTTAGAAAATCACAGGGAAACAGCTGATGGGATTTTAAGAAAGGGAATGGACCATTGGACAGTGCTTCCAAAGAGTCAGCACAGGATTGATGGTTTGAATGAGCTTCTCCTATATGATTCTGTGCACATTAACCAAAACATGGGGATTGACCCCACCCTTCACCCCAATAACTGAGCAACGGACTGATAATTAGCATTAGTGAGTTTTGAGGCGATCTGTAGCTCAGGTTGAGGTTCTGGATGGGATCCAAGTCAATGTGTTTGTTGATAGAGTTTCAGTTGCACTTGGATCCCCTTTACCACCTCCGAGAAAATGAACAGGAAATGATATCATTATAGGAAATGACGTCACCAACCGAAGGAAACCCAAACATATAAATAGAAAGTGGGCTATATCACCAGTGCTTCATTCGGAGGCTCACTGAAGATGTTATTTAGTATGGTGATGAAACGTCTGGAAATGAACCTTCCAGCTCAGGTTGCAAACCTACATCCATGACAATTAGCATGTTGATTCAGGAAAGCTGATATCCAACAGCCACTTGTGGTGGGGTGGTAGTGCCCTTACCTTTGAGGCACAACACCTGGGTGCCACCATCCTGCCCCAGGCATCTGTTATATCTGAACAGGTTGATTACAATGTCTACAACAGCCACTGGACAAGGTTATGAATGTTGTTGGATATCATTTCCACAGTTAGAGTGAATGCCTTCAGTCAAGAGAGGCGTAGAGAGGGATTCTAAAAAAGCTGAGCAAAGGATGTTGGAGGATGAGGGGCTGGGATGGAATTCTGTTAAACCCCAGACATTGCAAAGTAATGCAAGGAACAAAACTGTGCCCAGCACATTCAGATGGGCTCGCAGCCAAAGGCAGCTGCTGTGTGTTTTCAAACTACAACAAAACCAAAAGCAATTGCAAATCTCTGAATCCATGTGGAGTTTTGTACACAATGCCTAAAGTAAGGGCTGCACAAGCAAAGCCAAGTCACATTGCCAACACTTACAGCATGACACAGAGCTCACAAAGGTAACGGCCTGGCTAAGTTAGCTTGACGTCCCAATGCAGAGCCACGGGGAGAATATAGGGGTATTTAAAATGGGCAGGTGTCACTGAGGCAATCAGGAGGTCTGTCCTGTCTTATCTTTGAAGTTTTTGCTTGTTCTTCAGTTGCTTACACACATATTTGGATGACTGCATTTTTTTGGATAAGGGTGAAAAAAACAGAATCACAAGAAAAATAATATTAAGTTTATTTATTAATATTATTATCCAGAGGGTTGTGAGAATATTGAACTTCTAACACACGGAGTAGCTGAGGGGACTAGTAACCAGAACTGGACACTGACAAGGGGACATGAGGTAAGTTCTTGAGGAAGACAGGATTTGAAGATAGAATGAGATATGAAAGAGGTGAGACAAGGCTTGAGAGGGGCATTAACACCAGCACAGACTAGTTGTCCTGAGGGACATGTCTTAACCATGTAAATTCAATGCGAAAGAAGTGGGTGAATGTTTGCAATCAACTGATTTATTCATCTCTTTAATAGAGAAATCATTGTTTCTAAGAGAAAACACAGATTCCATACTGGGCCATGTGAAGGGGGTTTTGTCCTTGGGTTAGGGGGCATTGGAACTCTGCCACACAGACTCACGGGCATTTTGGTTGTGTTGACAGAAGTGAGGCAATAAACAAATCAACTATTTGCTCTTCAAAAAAAAAACAAGAGTTATGCCTCTTCTAAACTGCTGTGGATAAAATACTGCTCCACTCACTGGGTGCCTTCCACATGAGGATAAAGCCAAATGCAATAAGCTCAAGTTTCACTTCAGTTCGGGGGGGGGGGGTGGGTGGAGGAAGGGAGGAAGAGTTTTGTGACTTTGTGAAGCATGCACTTTGTAAATCATTCACACTGCAGCTCCACAGAGCTAAAGGAACTCTCCTCTCTCTCTGTGGTGAAATGACCCCATTGAGCTCTCAGGGTCATTTCAACGGCTCTTCTTATCGTGCTTCTTCTGTTTCTGCTTGAGTTACTCCGTGGGCTGGGTTTTATTTCAGGAGACAGTGGGGGGGAGGGAACAGAGGGGCTGCTGTGAGATGGGGAAAATGCTGGGAAGAGAAGGGTTATCCCTCAGCCCGGACAAACGAGTCCCAGTTCACAGTTTCTCGGGGCTGGACGGGATTGTGGAGTAACAGCCATCATTTATAGAATGGCACAGCAAGCAGGAGAGGCCTACACCTGCACTGGACTTGGATGGCAGTAATATTTAGCTTCATTACCTGACTGCAGCCAGCCAGAGTGACAGAGGTGGCTGGGTAAGGTAGCACTATCAGCCGATGAAGGAGCGTCGCTCCGAAAGCTAGTGTGCTTCCAATTAAACCTGTTGGACTATAACCTGTGATTTTTAACTTAGTACCAAGGATGGGTGCAGGAGAGCTGAAACTGAAGGTCACAGGGAAGGTGCTGGGTGAGGGGAGGGGAGTAGAGGCTGAATTAGCCAATTGTCAGGAAGGAGTGCATAGTTAGGGAAAATGGCAGCACGGTACAAAGGGGACACCTGGTCAGGAGCACTGAGGAGACTGGGGTCAGTGGACGCTGCAAGCTGCGATCCCTATAATCTACCACATGGAACTCAAAGGTAGTGAAGATTAGAGGGAATTTGGAGGGTTGGGAAGATGCAGGGGTTATCAAGACTTCCTATGGAGGAGCTCTGAAGGTGAGAGCAGGAGAAATTTCTTTCCTCAATGAGCAGTGAATCTTTGGAATTCCACATCCCTGACATTTGTGGATACTCAGTCATTAAGGGCATTCAAGACGGAGATCATGGAGTCAAATGATATACAGCTGGGAAACAGACCCTTCGGTCCGGCTCATCCATGCCAACCAGATATCTGAAATAAATCTAGTCCCATTTGCCAGCACTTGGCCCATATTCCCCTCAACCCTACCTATTCATATACCCATCCAGATGCCTTTTGAATGTTGTAATTGTACCAGGGTCCACCACTTCTTCTGATAGCTCATTCCATACAAGCACCACCCTTTGCATGAAAAGGTTGTCCCTTGGGTCCCTTTGATAGCTTTCCTCTCTCACCTGAAATCTATCCCCTCTAGTTTTGGACTTTCCCACCTTGGGGAAAAAGCTTTGTCTATTTACCTTATCCGTGCCAATAGATTCCTTTGTGTATGAAGGGAGTTTGGAGCTTTGGGATAGTGTAAGAAGGTGGAGTTGAGGTACATAGAAGTCATGACCATATGGAATGGTAGAGCAGGCTCAAGAGACTTGCTCCTGTTTCCTACAATCCTGAAGAGTTTGAGGTGGATTTTCCAAGCTTTGTGGATTCAGCTGGCTGTTACCTTCCAGACCCAAGTGTCCTGGCCTACCATAGCCACTGACAGGTCTGGGAAACCTTGGTGGTAGTTAAATACAAAACACAGAAACAGGTTTTAACATTTCATAGAATCTCTGCAGTGTGGAACGAGGCCATTCAGCCCATTGAGTCTGCACCGACCTTCCAAAGAGCATCCCACCCAGACCCCCAGTTCCCCCCAACACCCTTCCCCATAACCCACATTAACCATGGCTAACCCACCTAGCCTGCACCTCCCTGAAAACTTAGCACGGCCAATACACCTAACCTTTGCATTGTGGGAGGAAACCAGAGCATCCAGAGGAAACCCAGGCAGACACAGGGAGAATGTGCACACTCTACATAGAGCAGTCACCCGAGGCTGGAATTGAACTTGGGTCCCTGGTGCTGGGAGGCAGCAGTGCTAACCACTGAGCCATCCAATTGTCAACCAGCCGTGTAAATCATGACAGGCCACCCTCTTCTTCATCCCACCTTTACTAAAATCGGGCAAGAGTCAGGAATCAGATTATCACATCCCATCTGACTGTTAGGGGAAGTTATCATTTACGCTGTAGTTTCCCACATTCACCAGTGGGTGAAGTTCATGAGATTTCTCTCCCACCTCCAGACATCCCTGGGGTGCACTGTCAGCCAACTGCATTGAGGAAGCCTCAAAATGCCACCTAGTGGTGAAAGCTGAATAGCCCATTGACTGCTCCCCACCATCCCCCAGCCGAGCAGTATCAGTTACCAAGTAAACTCGTGCCTATGCCTCAGCCTGGCAGCAGTCTCTGACGGATTGATGCACATTTAAGAAAACAACATTAGCTGGTTGTCCATTTCGCCAACACTGGAAAGTGCCCAACCAGCTAGGCGCTAACAAGCATCCCAAAATTATTCTGGCCCCTGGTTGGCAGAGTGTGTCTGGAGGTTCCAGTCAGCAGTCTGCCTGCATGTTATTGCCCCTGGCAGTCTCTGTCAAAGACATTTTATGACCAACTAATCAGACATTGGCTCCTCCTGTTTACTTTGCTGGTGCAGTCGCGCATCATTACACAGTCCAGCTCTGACTGAAATGTGCCATTAGTTGCTGAATATATATTTCATAAAACATTAAGGGCAGTTTATGAAACCCTCCCATTATCATTGAGCTAGTCTGCTGTGAATACCTACCCACAGACTCGTGACTGAGTGAGGAACACTTAAAAGCAATTGCACCTACACTGCATGTGGATTCCAAAGTAAGGAACAATAAAACAGATTGTTGTATAAAATGCTGGGAAACACTCACATACAGATCTTAACCAGGAACTATATCAAAGGACCAGCACCCAAACAAAGTTTAGATTAATTTCTGTGAGCCATCACTCAGGTCTTTTTAAAGTTTGAGCTTTGTGACTAAATGAGATTTGGGTATGACACAGGGCTGGCCATTCAGCCCAAAGAGTTCATGGTGGCACTGATGATCCACATGAGCCTCTGTGAACCCTCCTTGTTATGCCCCATTCATCATTCACCGCCCCCCGCCCTTTTGTGAAGCCTGCTCCTTAAGTAATGTTCAAAACATTTCAGTGAACTCTCACCGAACATGAAATGCAAACCCCTCTGAGATGGTTCACAATTCTTTCAAGGGAAGAGTAAACCCATGGGAGGTCTACAGGGTCGAGAGAGAAACCCCAGATTGTATTCTGATTCCTACATATCATCCTAACTCCAGTGAGGGAAGCTAAATGGTTTTTCCCAACCTGGGGAGAGATTTGCAATTTCTGGGAGTGAGTGAGTGAGTGAGTCAGTCAGTCTACCCACGAGCATACAATGAGTATGGTGGGAAATACAGTGGTCATTCTGAATCGATAGGGTCATACCAGCCGCAGGGTACAGCTTCAGAATGGAGGGAGGGATAGAAGGGTGAAAGGGAAAAAGCGATGGGAAGAGATGAGAAAGAATTGGGAAGGAAGAGGAGAGGAAGGGTAAAAAGTGACTTTGGGATGAGATGGATGTCACAAAATTAAGGAGGTGAAAGTGGAGTTGATCATTATCAGAACACAGAATGCCTACAGTGTGGAAGCAGGCCATTCAGCCCATTGAGTCCACACTGACCCTCCGAAGAGCATCCCACCCAAATTCAGCCTTCTACTGTGGTCCTGTAACCCTACATTTCCTATGGCTAATTTACCCAGCCTGTACATCCCTATGGGCAATTAGAATGGCCAATCCACCTAACCTGCACATCTTTGGATCAGTCAAAATCTTATTAACTTGATGTTCTGAATGAACTGCTCACTTATGCTCCTCCATCTTATTGTTATCTTGAACTTATTCGGTGATGTAAGAGCACATTAATAAAAGTTGCAAATGCAGTTTCAAATCTAAAAAAATGAAGTAATGAAACAACACCTTGAAGTAATACATGCATAGCAGCACCAAAATAAATCCTTTCACTGAGCGAGTTCGGAATCCTTTGATAACAATCCTTTTATGCATTTGTAAGAAAATCAATTGAACAGACATGAAGTTAACAGGTCCAGAGCCAATCCTGTCTCCCGATCACACCCAGATTTTAATGAAAGAGGTATAGTGCAGCAATATAAGGGAAGGCTACACTTGATCAGAGAAGGGGCATAAACATCAAATAATTTGACATTTCTTACACATTTTCGTGGATAAGTAATGAGCGTGGAATGTGGATGTTTCTAGCCAGGCCTGGACATTTATTGCCCATCCCCAGTTGCCCCTGAGAAGGTGGTTGTGACCTGTCTTCTACTTCAGTCCATGTGTTGGAAGTAGACCTGACGGTTATTAAGGAGAGATTACCAAGACTTTGATCCAAAAATACTGAAAGAACAGTGATATAACTCCACGTCAGGGTGATGTGTCACCAGCATCTTGGAAACCATTAGGCCAAATGCATTTTAATCTAGAAATGGAAGTTTGTCAGCTCTGTGAGCAATCCCAACGTGCAAACATTGCAGGAGATCCACTGTTTATAATTAACCTAAAAAATGCAAGGAGGAGGACAAATAGGGCATCATTGGAGCATCTGGAGGGGAACAAGGGAGGCTGGGGGCTGGGTGCCTGTGTGAAAGGGAATGGGGACGAGTGAGTGCGTGCGTGTATGAGTGTGTGTGAGAGAGAGAGAGAGATGAAGGGAGTAAGGTGAGGTTGCATGTTCATTTATGAGAAACAAGAGACACACAGAGGGAGAAGGTATGCCTGGAGAACGTTAGGAGGGCAGGGTGCATAGAGACAAAATGTGGATGACTGACAATTTCCAATTTAAGCAGCATTTCATTGTTCTTCAAGTTACATTTTACTGTGCCTTAATGTTCAGAGCTGATTAGATCAAATTCTTTACATTCAAATCAGATTATACATTTCAATGTGAGATGCTGATTATGTCTATTAACCCCATTGACAGGAAAAAGTCTGTTTGACTCTTCAACCTTCTGCTAATAATCCCCTAACTCTTTGAGATACTGGAACAGAACCCAGGAAAACAGCCCCCATTAACAACCTTATTTTACTAATTTAATTGTCAGGCTGACTGTGTTCTTGTATCATGTGTACACTTTTAAAAAGATTTACAGAGGATTTTTGGGATCTTTTTATTCATAATATTGATTGTTTGTGTTTACTGAAGCAAAGTTTTCATTTAATTGGAAGCTGCTATTGACTTGTCAGCAGTTTATTCTGAATGATATTAGGATGAAGTTGAGCAGATTGTAAGTGCTTTCCAACCAGGGTTAAAACACTGAGTTAACTCTGGAGCAGATGGGTTTAATTAACTGAATCTTTAGAGAGGTCCCATTTTACACACTGTCAGGAAAGTAACAATTGTAAGTTTGAAAGTTGACATAAAGGAGATGGATTTCTTGTTGGTGGGGAACTAAGTGCAGAGAGAAATAAGTTTGACAAACTACACAGTGCAGGTCAGTCAAATAATCCTGATAAACAAGAAGGATCTCCCAGACAGACCCACTCAATATTTATAAAATACTGAAATTTCACAAGAGGTAGCAGCAAAAGCTCTGCACCAAATTGTTAAGGGAACTTGTGAATGACTGAACCTAATCTGAGCAATATGTGAACATACAGGTTCAATCTCCCTGTGCCACATACTCTCAGGTTCCCCAAATGCCAACCTGACAGTCTCAAATACATTGTTCAAACAGGAGTGGGGGGAGCAAGGGGGCAGAATTGGAGCAGGGTGGGGTGAGAGGATGACAGAGGAGTTGGGCAAAGTTGGAGTCTGGGAATAGTTGAATGGGATGGGTACAGGAATAGTCAGATGGGAAAAGCATTGATGAGGGAAGAGTAGGAGGGGGATAGGAGTGTTGGGGAGAGTGTAGGTTGTAGTGTCAGGGAAGAGTTGGAGGGGGATAGGAGTGTTGGGGAGAGTGTAGGTTGTAGTGTCAGGGAAGAGTTGGAGGGGGATAGGAGTGTTGGGGAGAGTGTAGGTTGTAGTGTCAGGGAAGAGTTGGAGGGGGATAGGAGTGCTTGGGAGAGTGTAGGTTGTAGCGTCAGGGAAGAGTTGCGAAGGAGGAAAGTGTTCACCAGGGTCGGGGGGTGTGGTGGGGGCTGACTGTTGGAATGAAGTGCTACCAAACAGCGGGGTTGGCTCTGGGGAATGCGTTGGGAGTGCCCCAGGTGAGGGGGGTCCTCGGTCTCTCCCTGTTGGAGGTGGTACTACAATTGCAGAGAGTCAGTTTCCTGCCTGTCTCTGTCTTTCTTTACCCTCTCTCTGATACACACTCACCCTGTCTCTCTCCCTCTTCCCCATTTCTTCTTTCCTAGTCCTCTCTCTGTCTCTCACTTCCCATCTCTCTACCCCAGGCTAACTTTCTCCTGTCTCTGTCTCAAGTCTCTCTCCTACCTCTCTTTTTTCCCCTCACGTGTCTCCATCTTGCCCTTGCCTCTCTCCCATCATCTTTCTGTCTCCTCTTGTCTTTCTCTCTCTTCCCCTTATGTCAGTTTCTTTCTCCCCATCTGTTCTTTCTCAATCTCCCCTATCACTTTTTTCTATTTTCCCATCTGTGTCTCTCTCTCCCTCTCTCTTCATCTCACAATTTCTCTTTCCCTGTCTATTTTTTTATCTACCTATTTTTCTCTCTCCCTTCCTTTCTATTTCTCTCTGTCCCCCGTCTGTCTCTCTCTGTTTCTCTCTCCCTCTCCCTGCCTATTTTTTTCTCTCTCCCCTCACCCCCACCCCATCTGTCTCTCTCTGCCTTTCTTTCTCTCTCTCCCTCTCTCCTTCCCTCCCTGTCCATTTCTCTCTCCCTCCCTGTTTCTCTCTCACTCCTTTCCTATTTCTCCCTCCCTCCCTCTCTATTTCTCTCTCCCTCCCTGTCCATTGCTCTCTCCCTCCCTGTTTCTCTCTCCCTCCCTCCCTATTTCTCTCTCCCTCCCTCCCTCCCTCCCTATTTCTCTCTCCCTCCCAGTCCATTTCCCTCTCCCTCCCTCCCTATCTGTCCCCCTTCCTCTGCCAGGAGTAAGTGAGATAAGGCCGGTCAGGGGTATCTCACTGTCAAACGCCGGGCTCCAGCCTCCTGTTCTCTCCTCTCAGCTACCCTCCCCTTCCCCTGTGTTTAGGGAAGAAAAGAGTAATTTTTTTTAAAAGGGGAAGTTTGAGGGGGGCGGTTAAATTGCATCTGAAATCCAAAAAAAGGTGGTGGGGATGGAGGGAGGGAAACAAACTCGGAAAGATGGGACAAATAAACTTTCTTGCCATTGAGCCGAGAGTTTGAGAGTGAGGGGGGTGAGGTAAACATTGCGAAGACAGACAGAAAGCCAGACAAAGTAGCGTTAGATTGGGACACACACACACACAATTCTCCCACAAAAAAAAGCCCCAACACGGACTTGAGGAAAGACACAGGTTAAATTGTAACACAGTTAACTCCTGAAGATCTGAATGAGGGATGCAGTTTTTAGTCCCTGGCCCTCAGTAGCCCCCTCAAGGTGGAACCGTACCTGCTTGTCCCGGGCTGACCATCCACAGAAACAGCGACAGCAGCTGAGCGAGAGCCCGCAGTCGGTGTGGCCGAGGGGAGAGCATGATGAAGGCGTTGGATACAGCTCCTCTCTCCCTCTCTCTCTCTGTTTAAGGCCAATGCAGAAATAAACACGGATTCGAAAATGCAGGAGCAGCAAGAATGGGAGATCTCTTCAAAACAAAACACACAGCCTTCTCCCTCCGTTGCCTCACAGAAATAATCAACTTAAAATAGCAAATGTTTGCAGGAGAAATCCTATAAATTTCTTCCAGAGATACAGCGGCAAGAAGTCTTTAGGTTTTCAATTTCTCCCGGTGACTTCGAAATCCCAAGTTGTGTGTTCTCATCATTCCGAGTTTAAAGTCTGGAGTGGGTGTGTGTGTGTGTGTGTGTCTCTGTGTGCCTGTGTCCCAGAGTCACCCACACACACACACACAAACACACACACACACAACTCCCTCCAAACCCAAGGTCTAAAACTGCGATGTTGGACACTCGCTGATGGCTCTGGGCTCCTGCCAATCGACACAGATCCGACTTCACTCTCTTCCCTCTCTCTCTCTCTCCAAAAACCTCCGACAGCTCTCCCCGTCCCGTCCCCTCCCTCTCTCCCCCCCTAAGCCCTTCCTCCCCCAAGTCTGTGACGGATCTGTTCCAATCACGTTCTCCTCAGTTGCGACGCTGCTGTTCGGAGTTGAAACCGGAAAAAAAGGAGCAAGTGAATGATTCAACATTTAACAGGCACTATCCTGCGGCTCGCACCCCCCCCCCCCCCCCCCAGCAAGCTGTCAAGGTACAGTTTATTCGGATTCTGATTGATGTGGACCCAGGCCTTCTGATGGAATAGGTTGTAAACTCTTCATTATTAAAACACACAGGAAGCATCATCTCCCGTTCCCCGCAATTAACTTAAAGCAACTGCACACACCATGACACACGCACAGAAATGTACTCACACACACTTACACACACTCACACAGACACAAACACATGCAGTCACACTCAACCACCCACACACTCACTCTGACCCACTCACTCACGCACCCCCACAGTCTCACACTCACTCACCCACAGTCTCACACTCACTCACCCAGTCTCACACTCACTCACTCTCGCACCCAGTCTCACACTCACTCACCCACAGTCTCACACTCACTCACCCAGTCTCACACTCACTCACTCACGCACCCCCACAGTCTCACACTCACTCACCCACAGTCTCACACTCACTCAACCAGTCTCACACTCATTCACTCTCGCACCCACAGTCTCACACTCATTCACTCTCGCACCCAGTCTCACACTCACGCACTCACCCAGTCTCACACTCACGCACCCACACAGTCTCACACTCACTCACTCTCGCACCCACAGTCTCACACTCATTCACTCTCGCACCCAGTCTCACACTCACGCACCCACACAGTCTCACACTCATTCACTCACGCACCCACCCAGTCTCACACTCACGCACCCACGCAGTCTCACACTCACTCACTCTCGCACCCACAGTCTCACACTCACTGCCTTCCACAACATCTCAGAGAATACACCAAGGCCTTGACCAACCTTATCCCCAATCTAGGTTGTGATCTGGGACCAGGGTGACCGGGAGAAATTGCCAATGAAGCACTTGGAAAACACTTGCCTTCGCTTAGTTCCTGAAAACAAACTCCTGTTTCAAATTAGGGGGAGGACGGAACTCACTGCCCGTCACCTACTGGTTATTCTCCCCCCACCCAAAGTAAGACCAACTAAAACCGGGGCGCCAGCTCTGAAGGAGAGCGAACATAAATGACATCAAACCAAGAGAAAGCTGACTGTTTATATACAGTGTAGTTCACCAGAGTAAACTTTGCAGTTCGATAATTTTATTTAAAAGTGTGGGGACGTCCCTGGACAGGAAAGTCAGAGACCCAGATTAATGTTCTGGGGGTCAGGGTTCAAATCCCACCAGGGCAGGTGGTGTCAGTTTGAATTCAATAAAAATCTGCAATTAAAAAAAAGATGTAAATATTGTCAGTTAGCCTGTTCACTAACGCCCGTCAGGGAAGGAAATCTGCCATCCTCACCTGGTCTGGCCTACATGTGACTCCAGACCCACAATCATGTGATTGACACTTAACTGCCCTCTGGGCAATTAGGGATTGGTAATAAATGCTGGGTGCTGGAAGGTGGGACTAGATTGGGTTGGGATATCTGGTCAGCAGGAACGGGTTGGACCGAAGGGTCTGTTTCCATGCTGTACATCTCTATGACTCTATGATGCACAGTGCCTCCCACTAAATGAACTGACATCAATTCAGCGGATTAAGGGATGGGTGTTCCAATTTGTATAAACCGCTGTCTCACTGAGCACAGTGTGAATGTTCCCAATCTGAACAGCAAATACAGAGCCGAGCCAGTAATCCCGAATGAGTCTGGTACAATAAACAAATTAGTGAAGATTTATTTTAATTTAAAAGTGTGCAGCAAACAGCAGTCAGCCACGCATCACCCTCGGATACCTGCACCTGTCATTGCAACAACTGAATAATAACTGAACAACAACAAGAAGTGTTTTAAATGTAACAGAAACAGAAATCGCTGGAGAAACTCAGCAGGTCTGGCATCATCTGTGGAGAGGGGGAAAACAACAACATGTTTCTCCCGTACGGGAACTCTTCGAAAACAACTAATCCTGGAGATCACAGATGTAGGAATGATCACAGATTCATGATGAAGAGTCAAACTGGACAGGTTAGCCTGCTCTCCCTCCATGGATGCTGCCTGACCCGCTGGGACCTCCAGCATTTGTTTTTCAGTACAGATTCCAGCATCTGCAGTAATTTGCTCCTACATTAACTCTGTTTCTCTCTCTCTCTCTCTCCACCAATGCTGCCAGATCTGCTGAGTTTGTCCAATAGTTTCTTGTTTTTGTTTCAGGTCTTCCATCATCAGCAGCTCCTTGTGGGGTTTTTTTTGTGTTGAATGTCTTAAAAGCCACTTGGCTCATTCCCTGGTGTAAGAGATACAATAGATTCCTCCTCAGGCTGGACGCTGTAATAAAGTCACAAATCGCCTTTTGAAAGCAGGCCAGGGGTAATTCCTTAGACAAAGACTCGGCATTTTGGCAGAAGAATCGAACACCTTTGTATATTCTCGGAGTTAGCCCGCTGACGGGAGTACACCCAAATATCAAAACAGAAAACCCAACATTCAGAAAGTGTACTTCACACACACACACAAAAACACACAGAGTATGTAATCAGCGCTCTAGTCCAAGATAGTTCCATTTTCAAATGAACTGTTTAATCGCAGTAAAAGCTTCAGGTAGCAGTTGGGAGATAACAGGCCGGAGACCCCCATTAACAGGCATCTGCACTGCCTTGCTAATTTCACCACGATCACAATCAGTGACCTTCATGTGTTGGTCTGGTCCGTTTTTATTGTTTTATAATGTGATAAGAGCGAGCAAGCTGGCGCCACGCAGAGTTAGAGTGAAGATACCGGTTTTTTTTAGGCTGGGACATGAGGGGAGTGGAGAGAGGTTTGAAGTTGGCCTGTTTTAGAGAGAGAGAGAAAGAGAGAGAGAGAGAGATCTTTGTTTTACACAAAACTGGGACAAGCCTTAACTTTCTTTTTGCACTCTGTTCCTCACTTTCATATCTTATTGCCAGTGAGGAACAGCGGAGATTATTAAACTCGGTCTTTTGTTTAAAAAGTTCAAGTTGATTGAATCCCAATGGTTGAACGTTTATCTGATTTCTTTTTTAAAAAATTAAATCCTTGAAATAATGTCCTTTTGAATTTGATGTTTTTTAAAGAAAGGAACAAATGAACCACCGTTTTAAACTATCCGGTGGATGCAAAAATGTTAAGATTTAAAATTTTAAATAAAACTTTGCGGAGGTTACTTTCCCACACACACGCGCACACACTTTTTCTGTAAAATGTAATCTTGCCATGAGTTGTTTTTGGGTTCTGCATTCTCGGGAGCTCTGTCAAACAGCAACGATGCAGCAATATTGGGCACGACACGAGGGGGCGCTCGTAGCCGAGTATCAGAAGCAAGCCAACATCCACTGCTCCACGCTGGCTCAAGATTAGTCAGTGTTATCAGGGGAGGATTTAAAAAAAAACTCCCTGGTAATAGTGACCTTGCAAACTTGGAATCCTTCTCCCACCCCCCCTGGAGCTTATCTGTGAAACAAATAATATGGAGTTGAAGCTTTAACCATTCAGTGTACATCGAAGTCTTTGTGTGGTCAGATTGCACATTCATGCTTTGTACTTCGGAGGATGACTGTTGATGGCAAAGATAGGAGGAGGCTGTGCATAGAAACGCCAAACCCACTGCTGGCATGGTGGCGCAGTGGTTAGCACTGCTGCCTCACAGTGCCAGGGACCTGGGTTTGATTCCAGCCTCGGGTGACTGTCTGTGTGGAGTTTGCACATTCTCCCTGTGTCTGTGTGGGTTTCCCCCGGGTGCTCTGTTTCCTCCCACAATCCAAAGATGTGCAGGTTAGGTGAACTGGCCGTGCTAAATTGCCCCATAGTGTTCAGGGATGTGTTGGTTATGTGCATCAGTTAGGGCAATAGCTCTGGGTGGGATACTCGTTGGTGTGGACTTGCTGGGCTGAATGGCCTGCATTCCACACTGTAGGGATTCTATTAAATAAAAATTGCTGCAGAAACTGTAGCGAGAGACAGCTGATGATGTGGGAGTGTTGGGGTGGGCAAGGTCAAAAGTCACCAGGTTATAGTCCAACAGGTTTATTTGAAATCACAAGCTTTCTTCACCTGATGAAGGAGCAGTGTCCCAAAAGGTTGTGATTTCAAAATAAGTTGTTGAACTATAACCAGGTGTCGTGTGGCTTCTGAGTTGAGAGTGTGTTGCTGGAAAAGCACAGCAGGTCAGGCAGCATCAGAGGAGCAGAAGAATCAACACTTCAGTGTAATTTCTGAACTGAGAGAAAGCAGAGTTAATGTTTCAAGTCAGTTCTGAAGAAGGATCATTGGACCTGAAATACTGACTTTGCTTTCTCTCTCTACAGATGCTGCCATACCTGCTGAGTTTGTTTGTGTTTCAGGTTTTCAGCATCCACGGTTCTTTGTTGTATTTTAGTGTTGATTGTCAAGAAGCGTCTTCCAAACCATCGAGAAGGACAACGGCAGCAGATACATGGGAACAGCACTCCCCCCTGCAAGTTCCCCTCCGAGTGACACACCTTCCTGACTTGGAATTACATCGCCGCTCCTTCAGTGTGGCTGGGTCAAAATCTGAGAACCTCCTTCTAAATACCCTTCTGGGGGGTGTCCCTGCTGACTGCAATGGGTCAACAAGGCAGCAATTGGTCCCCACCATCTTGTCACTTTCAGAACAATGAGGGAAGGCTCAGCCAATGGGATCCACATCCCCTTGTGTAACTAATGAAGGAATGCGCTGGAGAATTTCCCTTTAAGTATGCAAAAAGGAAGGCAGAAATAAAATGACTCCCCTCTCTTCCCTAGTCATAACTTCAGTTGCCAGATATTAGCTACTGTCTATGAAGACACTGGGAGGGTCTGTTAGAGAGATGGGGAGTTGGTTCTTTATTTTGATAGGCATCATGCTGCATCAGTCCCCACTGACTCCTGGGAAATCTGAGCCTGAAACGATCCCAGTTGGAGCAGAAGCAGCCGGTGAAGGGGTCAATTGCTTTGGAAGCTCAAGTGGAGGGAGGGTGTGAAAACCCAAGCCTCATCCCCACTCAGAACCTTCAAACAGCCCCTGTCTGCCTGTGAGGTGCCATCTAAATCCAGAATCATCCAATCAGCAACTGTGGCTCCGCTGTGGGAGAAAGTTGTCCTGGGCCCTGAGGCAGTGAAGGTGGCAATTCTTTACGAACCATCACAGGGATTTAACCCACCGTGTTTGTAATTATAATTTGGAGATACCGGTGTTGGACTGGGGTTTACAAAGTTAACAATCACACAACAGCAGGCTATAGCCCAATGGGTTTAATTGGAAGCACTAGCTTTCGGAACGCCGCTCCTTCATCAGCTGGTTGTGGAGCATAGGGTCTTATACTCGACAACCATCTGATGAAAGAGCAGCGCTCTGAAAGCTAGTGCTTCCAAATAAACCTGTTGGACTATAACCTGGTGTTGTGTGATTTTTAACTTTGTTTGTCATTGTTATTAATGACTCAGGCACATTAAGGCTACAGCAGGTGGGACTTGAAGCTGGAACTCTCTGAGTCAAGGTTAGGGACAGCAGCACCCAATCCAGCTCAGTAATCTGATCTCGTCCTGATTTTCCAAAGCTATCCATGCAATAAATAAGGAGGGTGGTCAATGGAATCTGGTGGGGGCTCATTCCTCTTTTGTTTATCTTTTCACAACAAGTGGGCATCACGGAACAGGCTGGCATCTGTTGTCCATTATTAACTCTCCTGGAGTTCAAAAGAAAAGTTTTTTGTCAAGTAGATTAGATTACTTACAGTGTGGAAACAGGCCCTTCGGCCCAACAAGTCCACACCGACCCGCCGAAGCGCAACCCACCCATACCCCTACATTTACCCCTTCACCTAACACTACGGGCAATTTAGCGTGGCCAATTCACCTGACCCGCACATCTTTGGACTGTGGGAGGAAACCCACGCAGACACGGGGAGAATGTGCAAACTCCACACAGTCAGTCGCCTGAGTCGCGAATTAAACCCGGGTCTCCACTGCTGTGAGGCAGCAGTGCTAACCACTGTGCCACCGTGCTGCCCACTAGCGCACTGGACTCGAAACGCAAACTGTTTCTCTCTCCACAGATGCTGCTATTCCTGCTGAGTTTTTCCAGAACTTTCTGTGTTTGTTTCAGATTTCCAACTGTAACTTGCTAGGGGGAAGATTTAAAAGGGACGCAGAGGGTGGTACATGTATGGAATGAGCTGCCAGAGGAAGTGTTGGAGGCTGGTACAATTACAGCATTTAAAAGGCACCTGGATGGGCATTTGAATAGGAAGGGTTTAGAGGGAAATGGGCCAAGTGTTGGGAAATGGGACTAGATTAATTTAGGGTATCTGATTGGTATAGGCGAGTTGGACCGAAGGGTCTGATTCCATGCTGTACATCTCTATGACTCAACGACTCTGTTGTTGGAGATTGCATCCTTGTGAGAATGAGAGACAATGAAAGTAGAATCTGAGCGGGTTTATGGGCTGTGTCAGTATATCACCTTTTTCACTATCCAAGTAGAAAGCAAGGAGGCGAACCTGTAGAATAAACAGTGATCTGTCTTTGTGTATCTCTCCTGTACATATCCCTGGATGATAATTACCTGGAAGTTGTTTCTATTTTCCTGTTGGTTGGAGATTTAGCTCAGCAGATCACCTGCTCTCTCCCTTTGATACAAAGGATGAAGACTGTCTCTGTGGGAGACTCACAGCAAATACTTTACACTGCAGCCAGGAAGCATCCCATGTCATCTCAATAATTAATCTGCTGGGGATATAATAACTATCACTGTTTCGGAGTCAATAAAGTTTTATAAATTGATGATACCAGTGGCCTTGCCCCTGCAGTTTCAGGATATTCTAGTCCCCATTGTCTTCATAAACAGGTTTGGTGTCTTTGATCAAATAGACAGGAACATGCAATAATGAGAACACTGCCTCTAACAGAGTGTTTTATCTGATGTGACAATGCTTATGTTATCCTTTATAGCATAACAAGCTAGACATGAATCTTGTGATAGTGAAGAATCTAACAGATGTTTATGACAGGTGGCTATTTCGCCAAATCTCTCTATATTTTTCAGATACAATAATGGCTGGGTTAACGTTAATCTATGGTATTGCATAGATCAGCATGCTCTTCAGGGCTGCTGGAAAAATTGCTGGAGAAACTCAGCAGGTCTGGCAGCATCTGCAATGAGAAAGCAGAGTTAATGTTTTGGGTCCAGTGACTCTTCTTCAGAATTGAGAGTAGCTGTGAAAAGGATTGGTATATACGCTGAAGGTGGGGTGGGAGGAGATGGGAAGAGTAAACGATAGGTCAAGATGGATAGTATGGCAGAGGAAGGAATGGGTAAAAGTCAGCCTTTGGGAATCAATAGCTGTTAATGGGGACCATAAGTGGCTGACAATGGGTTGTTTGTGGTAGCAGTCCATGAGATGACAGGACCTGGTGTGTGGGGTGTGGGGTGAGAACATGGGAGACGGTGCTCAAACCCTAAAGTTATTGAACTCGAGATTGAGTCTGGAGGGCTGCAGGGTCCCCAAGCAGAAAATCAGGTGCTGTTCTTCCAGCTTGTGCTGAGCTTCACTGGAACACTGCAGTAAGATGGAACGCTGCAGTAAGATGGAACGCTGCAGTGAGATGGAACGCTGCAGTGAGATGGAACACTGCAGTAAGATGGAACGCTGCAGTAAGATGGAACGCTGCAGTAAGATGGAACGCTGCAGTGAGATGGAACGCTGCAGTGAGATGGAACGCTGCAGTAAGATGGAACGCTGCAGTAAGATGGAACGCTGCAGTGAGATGGAGCGCTGCAGTAAGATGGAACGCTGCAGTGAGATGGAACGCTGCAGTAAGATGGAACGCTGCAGTAAGATGGAACGCTGCAGTAAGATGGAACGCTGCAGTGAGATGGAACGCTGCAGTAAGATGGAACGCTGCAGTGAGATGGAACACTGCAGTAAGATGGAACGCTGCCGTAAGATGGAACGCTGCAGTGAGATGGAACGCTGCAGTAAGATGGAACACTGCAGTAAGATGGAACGCTGCAGTAAGATGGAACGCTGCAGTGAGATGGAACACTGCAGTGAGATGGAACACTGCAGTAAGATGGAACACTGCAGCAAGATGGAACGCTGCAGTGAGATGGAACGCTGCAGTGAGATGGAACGCTGCAGTAAGATGGAACACTGCAGTGAGATGGAACACTGCAGTAAGATGGAACACTTCAGTAAGATGGAACGCTGCAGTGAGATGGAACGCTGCAGTAAGATGGAACGCTGCAGTGAGATGGAACGCTGCAGTAAGATGGAACACAGGACTTTTATAACTGTAGGTCACATGATATCGTGAGGCTATCTTGGGAATGTCCCTTTAAGGTATCTGAATAATACTGAGCATGAGATATGATGATGAAACTGAACTCCAAAGTACTTATGAACCTGTAATTCAAAAATGTGCTTTTAAAAGAGGATTTTTAAAGGTAAAAAGTACCGTAGATGTGAATTCAGTGCTGCCTGACATTGTCATGTGTGGGAACATTGGAATGTTACACCTGGAGAGTATCAGAGAAATTTCACAGAGACAGAGAGAGAGAGAGAGAGAGAGAGAGAGGGATGGAACAGGAGGAGAAAATGAGGGGTCTGACTGTATTCCTACTCTCAACAAAAGGCCACCTCTTGTAGATATCAATTGCGTTTTTCACTTTCAGAAATATAGAAGAAAAGAAAAATCTGACTGTAACCCTGATCTGTGTCACATGGGGCACATTGTGCTAGTGGACTGAATGTGTGTGCGTGTGTGTGTGTGTGTGTGCGCGCACATAAGTGAGCGTGAATGTGGGTGTATGCACATCAGTGTGTGTGTATGTCAGAGTGAGTGAGTGTGTGTGTCAGAGTGAGTGAGTGTGAATGTGAGTGTGTGTATGTCAGTGTGTGTGTCAGAGTGAGTGAATGTGAATGTGAGTGAGTGTGTCAGTGTGTGTTTATGTCAGAATGAGTGTGTGTGTGTGTCAGTGTATGTGTATCAGTGTGTGTGTGTGTCAGTGTGAATGAGTGCGAATGTGTGAGTGTGTGTGTGTCAGTGTGTGTATGTATGTCAGAGTGAGTGTGAATGTGTGTGTCATTTTGTGTATGTCAGAGTGAGTGAGTGTGAATGTGAGTGTGTGTGTGTCAGTACTTGTGTATGTCAGAGTGAGTGAGTGTGAATGTGAGTGTCAGTGTGTGTGTGTATGTCAAAGTGAGTGAGTGTGACCTCCTGTCACATTCATTGAAACTGACTGCATCGTTTTTTGAATGATGAGGTCAGTTTGAGTTTGTCAGATGAGGCATAAAGATTTATGTCACTTGGTCTGGTTATAATTCTGTCATATTAATCGTCAGTATGGTTTGAATGGATGTGTCTAATTGCCATCTTATTGCATCACCCAGTCCTGGGCATCTCACTTGATCATGTTGTCAGTGGTGTTGTCGTGCTGTCTTTCTGTGGGCAGTTTTCCTTCGGGATTGATTTCTGATTCCAGTTCACCTCACCTTCCCTACAGCTCTCTAACATCCCCCATCCCTTCTCTTATTTGGTCAGAGCCTTGTAAATGTCTTGATTCAGGTCAGTGGTGGAATGTGCCAGTCTGTTGGAGGTAAACTCTGACAGTCTCTGGCATTGTCTGAATCTCTCTCCCTAAGAATGTTGTTCAAGTATCAGGGCCTTGCTCTGAGACAGTCTGCCTCTCTGCAACACACACTTAATCTGCAACAGCCTCAACTTTTCCAATGAGCAATGTCTGTGTTTTTTACCTTTAACGTCCTTGGTGATGCCAATGAAAACACACAGCAGCCTCACAGAGACGGAGCCTTCACTTACTCAAAGCAATTCATACAGTGAAAAGGGGAAAGATTGTGATTGCAATGACAATAAATTGCATTTAAATAACACCTCAACTATTGTAACCATGTCCCAAGACATTTTATAGGAGTGATACCAGAAAAGTACAAGTTAAAGATATATGTCTGGGACTCATTTGTAAACAGTAGATATTGCAACGTCAACAGTTGGAGCTGTCAATTTTGGGATTCTTGACTTTGCAGGTTGATCCAAATCATTTCACTCTGGTAACTTTTTATTGTTGTTGACTGAAAATTCAAAGCTGGAAAGTCTTTCACTCCCCACTGGGGGATGCAATGGCCTAGTGGTATTATCGCTGGACTGTTAATCCCAGAAACCCAGGCAATGCTCTGGGTACCTGGGTTTGAATCCCACCACAGCGGATGTTGGAATTTGAATTCAATAATAAAAAAAAGCCTGGAGTTAAAAGTTTAATTGTGACTGTGAAACCATTGTAGATGGTAAAACCCATCTGGTTCAGTAATGCCCTTGAGGGAAGGGACCTATTATCCTTACCTGGTCTGGTCTACATGTGACTCCAGACCCACAGCAATGTGATTGACTCTTAACTGCCCTCTGGGTAATTAGGGATGGGTAATAAATGCTGACCTGGCCAGCTATGCCCTCATCCCGTGAATGATTAAAAGAAAAGTTTCCTTGCACATGAGTTGGTTTCCAGCACTCAGAGTGATTTGGAGATGCCGGTGTTGGACTGGGGTGGACAAAGTTAAAAATCACGTAACATCAGGTTATAGTCCAACAGGTTTAATTGGAAGCACTAGCTTTTGGAGTGCTGCTCCTTCACCCTTCATCAGTCTCCTTCACCCCCTGATGAAGGAGCGTCGCTCTGAAAGCTAATGCTTCCAATTAAACCTGTTGGACTATAACCTGGTGTTACATGATTTTTAACTTAGCACTCTGAGTGAGAGTATTGTTTATCTGAAATGTAGAAGTCATGAGTAGTTAATTCTTAGAATGCAACTTTCACAGCACACTAACCCTCAAATGGGACGGCAGAGTACCTCAACCCATTGGCAGCAGAAGTACCTAAGCTCACTAGCACAGCTTCTTCCACCAGCACCTCCTGAGCAGGGTTGGAAAAGCACTTAACCCCTGTTCCTGTGTATTTTGGAAAGAGGAAGATGCTTTCAGAGGCTAAGTGAGCTGGTACAATTGCAACATTTAAGAGGCATTTGGATGGGTATATGAATAGGGAGGGTTTGGAGGGATATGGCCCGGGTGCTAGCAGGTGGGACTAGATTGGGTTGGGATATCTTGTCGGCATGGACAGGTTGGACTGAAGGGTCTGTTTCCATGCTGTACACCTCTATGTCTCTATGACTCTATAACATGGCCCCTTTGTACCTAACTCAATGATCATGGTGCAATCTCATTCAAGACCCATGCTCCCAGTTGTACCCTCCACTTCCTCATCTCTTGTCCCTCTGTTACCTTCCAGGCTGATATTGGGCAAACACTTTAGTTCCTGACCAACCAAGCACTTGAGTTGGAGTAGCAATGTTTAACAGGTGACCTTGTTTTACACCTTTCCCTTTTGATGTTCTTTGAAGTGATGATTGAGAGAGATATAGAGCAGTCTGACAATTCACCGTCAAATTCTTGTAGCTTCAGATTATTGATGTCTTTAACAATCACCTGGTTGTCTCCCATCGAAGTTACCCATCCCACTGCCCCTGTCTGCTTCGGTTACCTGTGTTGTCTTCTGTTCTCTTTTTCACCTCCTGGTCTCTAATTTTGATTATCACTTTGCTTTTGCGAGATTGACGAGATAGGGCCCCGTATTCTCCTGGGTTTAGATGGAAGATCTCACTGAAGCATCCTAGGTCGTACACGTCTTGACAGATTGGCTGTGTAAGGGATGTTTCCCCTGGTTAGATGGAGGTTCAAAACCATAGAATCCCCTACAGTGTGGAAACAAACCTTTTGGCCCAACTTGTCCTCCAAAGAGTATCACACCCAGACCCATTCCCCTACCCTTTATTTACCCCTGACTAATGCACCTAACCCACACACCCCTAACAATATGGGCAATTTAGCACGGTCAATTCACCTGACCTGTACATCATTGGACAGTGAGAGGAAACTGGGGCAACCAGAGTAAACCCACACAGACGCAGGGAGAATGTGTAAACTCCACACAGGCAGTTGCCCGAGGCTGGAATTGAACCCGGGTCCCTGGCACTGTGAAGCAGCAGTCTTATCATTGAGCCAATGTGCCATCCCAAAACCAGGGGGCACTGTCTCAGAATAAGGGGCAAGCCATTTTGGATTCGGTTCATTTAGAAGGTGTGCAACATTCCAAATTCTCGATCTCCTCAGAGGGCCGTGGAGTCTCAGTTATTGAGTTACTTCAAGGCAGAGATCAATACATTTCTGTATCAAGGGACAGTGTGGGAAAATGGCACTGAGGTAGAAGATCAGCGGGATCTATTTGAATTGCATAGCAGGCTTGAGGGGCTGAATGGTCTACCCTTGCCTCTGTTTGTACTTACTTCCTGTTCTGTTTAATCTCTTTTATGAGTTCCTTCATTGAGTTTTGGTTTGGCTCACTCACAGCCTGGTATTAGAAGGTCACGGTTTCAAGGTCTATTCTAAAGAGGTGAGCACGTGATCAGCTTTGGAGAGGTGTCAAGGAAGCTCTCCATTGTTGGCAGTGCCACCTTTCAGATGCAATGTTAGGTTTAGTGCTGCCCTGAGTCAAGTTGAAAAGGAGCACGGGGCAATGGCATTTTCTGAGCGGGCACTGAAAAGAAACAGACGCTAGACAATCATTTAATTTGGTGGGACCATCCTGGGTGTATATTCAGCACCACATCATCAGTCCCAATTGTATAGCACCTCTGAGGTCATTAAGAAGTAGCACCATGGCTCTTCCCCATTTGACTCTGAGCCCTATATGGCGGTTGATGGACGGATGATCAAACACACAGCATCCTCGGGAAGAGAGTGGCTGTACTGAGGTGTGTCGAAATTGTAACTTATTACAATTCCTCAAATGTTCTGTTGTGCAAGCAACTATTCCTCAGGAGCGCATTCATGTTTCATTTGAACACGGATCGTTTGACGATGTTGAAATGGTACCTGCTGACTAATGTCCCATAAATTTGCATTGCTAAAAGCTAATCCCAAAAACTCATTGCCATAAAGAAGGACAATAACACTATTTCTTGAACATAGCTCTTGCCTTCAGCAAAGACTTTGTCTTTTTGATACAGTCTGAGGTGTATTTGGTGGCACTTGGTGTAATGTCAATAAAAGGAGCAATGTGAAACTCAGACCTCTCAAAGGCCCGTAAATGCCACAATTAAATGAAAAATTGTCACTGTCAGGGGTAATAGAGTCATTATTTTATACATGACGTGATGCCACATTCACTCAAATAGTGAAATTATTTCTGAACTATCTTTCAGCTGTTGGTTGGGGAAGGACATTGGTGAAGATAGCAGGGGGATAAGGGCAGAATACTGCCGATGCTGAAAATCTGAATCAAATACAGGGAAAATTCAGCAGGAGAAACTGAAGCTCTATTCTGAAATCTGTGCCCCATGTTCTGTGTCTTCAGTTCTGAAGAAGAGTCATATTAGCCTCGAAATGTTAACCCTGTTTCTCTCTCCACAGATACTGTCAGCATTTTCTGATTGTTTTAGTTCTTGAAATAGCACTGAGTCTTCCTTAAACTTCATCTGGACAACTGGACAATACAAACAAGTCATATTCACGCCACACAAATGCCAGGCAATGACTGTCCAACAAATGATAATGGAACAACTGCCCGTTGACATTTAATGGTGTTACCATCACTGAATCCCCCATTGTCAATGGGCTGGAGGTTACCATTGATCAGAAATTGAACTGAATTCACCACATATACACAGTGATTATAAGAGCAGGTCAGAGTCTAGGATTACTGCAGTAAGTAACTCACTTCCTGACTCCCCACAACCTGTCCATTATCTACAAGGCACAAGTCAGGAGTGTGAGAAAACACTCACTTCTTGCTGGATGGGTGCATCAACAGCAACACTCAAGAAGCTTGACTCCATCCTGGATAAAGCAGCCCACTTGTTTTGCACCACATTCATAAGAATCCATTCCCTCCACCACCGACACTCAGGAGCAGCAATATGTTCCATTTCCAAAATGCACTGCAGAAATTCACAAAGGCTCCTTGGACATCACCCCCAAACACCTGACCACTTCCATCTAGGAAGACAGGGGCAGCAGATATATGGGAAAACCACTCCCCGCAAGTTCCTCTCCAAGCCACTCACAATCCTGACTTGGAAATATATCGCCGTTCCTTCATTGTCATTGAATGAAAATCCTGAAATTCCTTCCCTAATGGCATTGTGTGTCTACCTACACAGGGACTCAACAAGGCAGCTCACCACCACCTTCCCAAGGGGCAACTAGGAATGAGTAATAAATGTTGGCCCAGCCAGCAACTCCCAAATCCCACATGTGAGATGGGGAGGCCGGGGGTGGAGGAAGGGTGTGTGTGGGGGGGCCCGAAGGTCTGGTGGTGTTATCACTAGGCTGTTAATGCAGAGTCACTGAGTCATAGAGTTATACAGCATGGAATCAGACCCTTCAGTCCAACATATCAATTCCCAACCAGTATCCTAAATTAATCTAGTCCCATTTGCTAGCACCTGGCCCATATCCCTCCAAACCCTTCCTAATCATATATCCATCCCAATGCCTTTTAAATGTTGCAATTGTACAATCCTCCACCACTTCCTCTGGCAGCTCATTCCATACACGTACCACCCTCTGTGTGAAAAAGTTGCCCCTTAGATCTCTTTTATATGTTTCCCCTCTCACCCTAAACCTATGCCCTCTAGTTCTGGACCTCCTCACCCCAGGGAAAAGACTTTGTCTATTTACCCTATCCATGCCCCTCATAATTTTGTAAACCTCGATAAGGCCACCCCTCAACCTCTGATGCTCCAGGGAAAACAGCCCCAGCCTGTTCAGCCTCTCACTGTAGCTCAAATCCTCCAACCCTGGCAACATCCTTGTAAATCTTTTCAGAACCCTTTCAAGTTTCACAACATTTTTTCGATATGAAGGGGACCAGAATTGCACACAATATTCCAACAGAGGCCTAACCAATGTCCTGTACAACTGCAACATGACCTCCCAACTCCTGTACTCAATATTCTGACCAATAAAGGAAAGCATACCAAACGCCTTCTTCACTATCCTAACCACCTGTGATTCCGCTTTCAAGGAGCTATGAACCTGCATTCCAGGGTCTCTTTGCTCAGCACCACTTCCCAGGACCTTACCATTAAGTTATAAGTCCTGCCCTGATTTGCTTTCCCAAAATGCAGCACCTCGCATTTATCTAAATTAAACTCCATCTGCCACTCCTCAGTCCATTGATCAAGGTTTGTAATCTGAGATTAGATTACTTACAGTGTGGAAACAGGCCTTTCGGCCCAACAAGTCCACACCGACCCTCCAAAGATGCAATCCATCCAGACCCATTCCCCTGCATTTACCTCTTCACCTAACACTACGGGCAATTTAGCATGGCCAATTCATTTAACCTGCTCATTTTTGGATTCTGGGAGGAAACTGGAGCACCTGGAGCTAAACCAAGCAGACACGGGGAGAACGTGCAAACTCCACATAGTCAGTTGCCTGAGGTGGGAAGTGAACCCGGGTCTCTGGCGCTGTGAGGCAGCACTGCTAACCACTGCGCCACCATGCCACCCACATCCAAATCATTTATATAAATGGTGCAAAGCAGTAGACCCACCACTGATCCTTGTGGCACTCTGCTGGATGTAGGTTATGTTCAAATCTGGGTTCAAATCCTGCCATGGCAGATGGTGGAACTTGAATCAATAATAACCTGGGGTTAAGAGTCTAACAATGACCATGAATCCATTGTCGATTGTCGGAAAAATCTATCCGGTTCATTAATGTTCTTTCGGGAAGGAAACTGCCATCCTTATCTGGTTTGGCCTACAAGTGACTTCAGACCCACAGCAATGTAGTTGTCTTCTATCTGCCCTCTGGGCAATTAGGAATAGACAATAAATGCTGGTCTAGCCCCAAGTGACTGAAAAGAAAGGTCTTGGTTTAATGCACAGCTGGAAGATGGAATTTGAGCTGTGCAGTGCTCTCTTACTACTACACTTAAGTTCTGACTTGGGCTGTGCGCTGAAGACCTGGGGTAGTGCTGGAACTCACAATCAGTGGCTCATCAGTGCCATCCGTTGAGTCACCCCGGAGACTCAGAGAAAAGTAATGGGTGTGTTTTTATTTGGATTTTCTCTTAATTGAAAAACAAAGACCTGCATTTGTATTGTGCCTTTCAGGATGTTCCAAATCAATTCACATCCAATGAAGTCTCTCTTGCAATGAGGCTAATGTGGAAAGCAAGGCAGACATTGCATGCACAGGGAGATCCCACAATCAGCAATGTGACACCGTGAGTGGAGAACAGAGTTTGCTGATGTCAGTTGAGGGATGAAAAATGTCGTAGAACCACTGCACTGCGCCAACACAAAAGGCCACTCAGCCTATTGTGCCTGCACCAGCTCTTCAAACATAGTATTATTACTTTGTGTCAATCTTCTGCTTTCTCCCCATAGCCTTGCTCACCATCTCCATCCAAATAACCCGTCCAACACCCTCTCAAACTGAACCTACCTCACCCCATTTCAGGACAGTGCATTCCAGATCCCGACCACTCGCTGGGTGAAGATGTCTTTTTCTGATATCACTCTTGCTTTGTTTGCACATCTTTTTAAATCATGCCCTCTCAATCTTGGTTATTTTAACAGCAGCAGTAGCTTCTCCCTTTCTGCTCTGTCCAGCCTGCCCCTGGTTTTGAAAAGGAGAAAGTGAGGACTGCAGATGCTGGACAGTCAGAATCGAAGAGTGTGGTGCTGCAAAAGCACAGCAGGTCAGGCAGCATCCGAGGAGAAGGAGAATCGATGTTTCGAGCATAAGCCTTTCCTGTTGCAGGGCTTATGCCCAAAACATCGATTCTCCAGCTCCTCAGATACTGCCTGGCCGGTTGTGCTTTTCCAGCACCACATTTTTCAACCATGGTTTTGAAAATCTCAATCAGATCTCCTCCCAGCATTCTTCTCTCTCAGAAAAGTGCTCCCAGAGTCTTCCATCTACCATTCTTGTACTGTGCCCATCCAGCACTCTTGCCAAAATATTCACACCCTTCCTATAATGTGGCACCCTGAGGTCTAACAACTCTCATATCAAAGGATTTATTTAATCTCGTTTGCATTTCATGGTGAACAATACAATAAAATACAGTGAAAAGATTCAAATGTCGCCACAATCTGGCACCATTTTGAATAGTTTCAGAATAAAAAGGAGGAAAGAGATTCTGAAGCCAGTACTGCCCAACAATACCTTTCGACGGTTGGAATGGATTTGATGGGCACAAGGGTGGGTGGCACAGTGGCTCAGTGGTTAGCACTGCTGCCTCACAGCGCCAGGGACCTGGGTTCAATTCCCGACTCAGGCGACTGACTGTGTGGAGTTTGCACATTCTCTCCGTGTCTGCGTGGGTTTCCTCCGGGTGCTCCGGTTTCCTCCCACAGTCACAAAGATGTGTGGGTCAGGTGAATTGGCCATGCTAAATTGCCTGTAGTGTTAGGTAAAGGGTAAATGTAGGGGTATGGGTGGGTTGCGCTTTGACCGGGTCGGTGTGGACTTGTTGGGCCGAAGGGCCTGTTTCCACACTGTAAGTAATCTAATTAGATTATCAGCTGCACAGAGCAACTGCAACTGTAACACATGAGGTAAAAGGGGAAGTATAGACAGACTCAGAGAAACTGTATAAATAAGCACTAATATTATTCAGGGGTGTGACATTTTTTGGACTCCATACCTGTGGCATCTGAGTGCTCTTTTCATTTACTTCGACTGGCCACTTCCCTTTGCCTACCTGTGTGCGGAAACAACAGCCAGAGGAATCCTTCCTGTTTGCTTTCATCTCTATCCCTGATGTTTCATTTAATTGGACCTGATGGGTGTCACCCCCCGGAACCGCTTTGTGCCATGTGGTTTTCTTTATCGTTAAATATATTGGGTTACACCTCTTATCGGGACACTCAAGAGCTGGCCGGAAAGGGCCCCGTTGTACTGTGATGAGTGGGTTAATCCAAGTACCACCCGCAAGGCCATCCCTGTAGGACTAAAGATGTATCTCTGAGTAACTGTACTGCCTCTGATTTTCCACATTTCCACAACCAACTGGTCTGCAGACATCGGTATCTATTATTTGCGGATTAGCGCACTCGGGGACCATTACTACCAAGTAAGAGGACCACATCAAGGTTCGATGTAATCCTAGGACTAGGAGAGCTAGGATTGTATACCTAAGTATCCACCTCATCCCAAAAATAGTGCTGAATCACTGAGAGACTTAATTATACTATTAGGACTAGGGATCGAGGTGGGCGACCGACAAATAGTAGTCAGAATGGCCCTTTTGACCGAGGAACAGGAAGAACAAATAGACCCTACGGTATGGGCACGGGAAGGAAATTGAGGGGGATTGCAGATTCCTCCTCTCAAGATCAGCTTGAAACAGGTGGGGGGAGCCTCCACTCACCGTGAGGAGCTCCATGCGTCCTCCACCGCTGCCTCCGGCCACCAGAGGCGCCACCATTCCACTCGCTCTCACTGCCACGCCTGTATAACCGACCAACCCACCTCAAAAGGCTCCAAAGAATATAAAAAGAAAGAAAAGAAATGAAAGAAAAATAGCAGCAGTTGAAAGAAAGAGATTGGCAGGAGTGGATGAGCCTGGGGCAAGAGCCTGGACACAGCCCTGTTACTCCACAACCACCTTGAAGTGGTGCCTTTCCCTTATAATCACAGAAAGGACATTGTATGCTTTACCTCCTGCTCTCTCTACCTGTCCTACTACTTTTAGTAACCTATACACATATACACCCAGGTTCCTTTTCTCCTGCATCTCCTTACGATCCTTACTACTTATTCTTTATTTTTTTTTCTTTTTTTTTCTTTTTTTCTTCTTCCACAGGCACAACACTGCCACTGGTCCAACTCCTAACCAGGAAAACACCCGAGTGGCCTGTGACAAGCAGCGCCCTTCACATCAAAGGGCAATTCTCCTGTTTATATTTTTTTTTACCCCCACACTACCGCCTAACTGCGGTAGTGCTTATTATTTTTATCCCCAGCGCCCATGGTGTGTGTGTGTGTGTGCAGCTGTGAGACACAGTGAGAGACAAGGTGTACAAATCTTTATTCAATTTCCACCACCAGGAAAAACTACTTATTCTTTATTGCGTTTCAATGTGATTCCTGATTGGTATGTGATAGATTTGAATTGTTAATGGTGTAGCTGATTTTGAGAATGATGCTTCACTTCCCCTGTGTAAATCCCTTGTCCCACAGTAACCTCAATAACAGTGCACGGCTTGGTCAGAATCGTCATCCTTTCCAACACACAATTTGTTGTTCCAGCAGCAGGTTTTCTCAATCTGACACTCAGTTTTTCTGACATATAACGACAGAAGATTGCTTAGATTTGCCCTTCATTATACAAATACATGACTCATTTCCCCCCCCCCCCCAGGACAAACCAAAGTAGATGTGGCTGTAAGCACATGACCATTTATTACGAGTTATTTCAGTGAATGAAGCAGCATTTGTGGTAATTCTCCGTGTTGGCTGGTCTTTTTCTAGCAGGGTGCTTACTGATCCTATCTATTGGATTCAGAAGCTGGGCTCGGATCAGTTCCGGCTGCCTTAGTTCTCTGTCAATCGAATCATGTAGACACTGCGGAGCCGGACTCCTGATAATTGCTGACTTCAGTGGTGTGTGTTGACCCCAGTTAATTCAACTCAGTCCTGTTTCCAGGCATGGTCCAGGACTGCCTGAAAAGAACCATCTTGATATAAATGATCGGGTCTGTTCTGGCTGAATGGGAAATTAGATTTGATTTGACTTGCTCTGTCACTTTTCTCCTCCTGCATTGTCCCCCGAAGTGCTAGCATACGGTTCTAGAGGCATCAGTCTAGTTTTGTTCATTCATAGACATGAGCATCACTGACTGGGCCAGCACTTACTGCCCATCTCCAATTCTTCAAGAGGGCAGCTAAGAGTCAACCGCATCATTGTGTGCCTAGAGTCATGTCAATTTGACATATAGACTTTTACAATAATGCCCATGGTCACTGTTAAGTAAATATCTTAGATATTTTACTGAATACAGATTTCACCATCTGCCCTAGAACTGCTCACCCTACATTACTAGCATTGCCACTACCTCATCAACTACCTCAACATCACCTTGCCGTACTCTTACCTCTTGAGTCACAACGTTCTGGATTTAAGTCTCATTCTCGAATTTGAGCATGAAATTCAGGGCTGACACTGTCATGTAATGACCTTTATATTTTCTGATCAGCCTGTATCAGTGATGTCATGCCACATCTCTGAAGGAGGTGGGACTCAGACTAGGGCCTCTGACTCAGAGGTGCCAATGCACCGTGAGATTAATCCAGTGCAACATCACACAACTGGAGATGTTATTGCAGACTCTTGCTGGCAGTAAGTGCTTATTGATCAGGAAAGTGAACATGAGTCACTGTCCCCTTCTCTCCTCTGGCATTGCTGGATGAAGATGCAACCCATTGCAGTGCTTTGACCACTAGTGCCAAGGACAGCCACCTGTCTCATCCCAGAAGGATAAGAGCATTGGACAGTTCCTTTACCCGCTCTGCTGGAAATGTGTGCCATTAGTAAGAGATACGAATTCTGAGAACGCTAGCTGACTAAGTGCCATTTCAAGAGTTAACCACATTCTTGAGGGTCAGGGATCACATGTAGGCCAGACCAGGTATGGATTTCCTTCCCTAAAGGACATTAGTGGATCAGGTGGGTTTTTACAGTGGTCAATGATAGTTCTCATGGCACCATCATTAAGACTAGCTTTATGTTCCAGGTTTATTTATTGAGATAAAATGCCATCAGTTGCCACGTGGACTTTAGACCCATGGTCCAGGAGTAAAAACCTGGCATTCGGTTTTCTGTGCTGTATATATTATGTCCTTGGGAAAGCTGATAGCCTCTGGTTAGGTACTGTTCCACCTCAGCACAGGCCAGATTGGGGGTAACCAGTACAGAGCTGCAGCTCCAGTGAGTCAATAACCAGTCCCACTATACTATCTGTCCTCCCCACCTGGTCTGGCCTACATGTGATCCCTGACCTACAAGAATGCGGTTAACTCTTAACTACCCTCTGAAATGGCACATAGCCAGCTAGCGTTCTCAGAATTCGTATCTCTTACTAATGGCAATGTGGTTGACTCTTATTTGCCCTCAAGTTGAGAAATGGCTGAGCAAGCCATTAATTTGTATCAAATCAGTGCATGGCCTTTAATGATCCACTGCATCCGTCACAGAACATTGTTCCTTGAGTTCTCTCTCTCCCGTCCCTGGTATTAAATCCTTGACCTATCCAGCCTCTATCTGCAGGGAAGAACTCCAACAGCTCAGGGAAGGTTGGAATTCCATTTGTCATCCCGAGACTGGGAAAGTAATGCTCAATAAATTGGGGAGATTATTACTCATTATAGGTGAGGATTTGAATGTAAAAGATCGCACAACCAAAGAATATAACTCCTCCCTAATTTGATTTGAACCATTGAAGACTGTTTAGAGCTTGACATAGAAACATTCACAGGAGAAAGTGAGGACTACAGATGCTGGAGATCAGAGCTGAAAATGTGTTGCTGGAAAAGCGCAGCAGGACAGGCAGCATCCAAGGAGCAGGAGAATCGATGTTTCGTGCATGATTCCTGAAGAAGGGCTCATGCCCAAAACGTTGATTCTCCTGCTCCTTGGATGCTGCCTGACCTGCTGCGCTTTTCCAGCAACACATTTTCAGTATAGAAACATTCATATAAAACTTCTCTTCATTTGAGATCCTGAACTCTTCACATTAAATGAATGCAGTGGTGTGGTAGTACAATGGCTCAGTGGTTAGCACTTCTGCCTCACAGCACTAGGGACCTAGGTTTGATTCCAGCCTCGGGCAACTGTCTGTGTGGAGTTTGCACATCCTCCCTGTGTCTGCGTGGGTATCCTCTGGGTGCTCCGGTTTCCTCCCACATTCCAAAGATGTGCAGGTTAGGTAGATTGGCTGTGGGAAATTACCCATAGTATCCAAGGATGTGCAGGCCAGGTGGGTTAGCTATGGGAAATGCAGGGTGATGGGGATGGGGATGGGGACGGGGATGCTCTTTGAGGGTGGTGTCAACTTGATGGGCCATTTGACCTGCTTCAAAATTGTGGGATTCTATGAAATAGTTTCACACCATAATGGTATTGTTGCTAGACTAGTAATCCAGAGACAAACACAGTGAATATTGGAGAAACTCTACAGATCTGGCAACATTTGTGGAGAGGCCATTTGGCCCAACTCGTCTCTGCTGCAGAGCTCAAGTTTCTCACAACCTTCAGTCGGCTAGGCGGCAGGTTTAGGATGCAGGTGGTGCTGACAGCATGGGTTCAATTCCTGCATTGATGAGATTCCCATGATGGACTCTCCTTCTCAACCTCACCCTTGCCTGAGATGTGGTGACCCTCAGGTTAAACCACAGTCAGTCATCTGTCTTCCTAAAGAGAGAGCAGCCCTAGCCTCCAAGCTTCACCAAAGAGGAACTGAATGGATGCACTTTGGACCCTGATCATTCATTCCTGGTTGGTTGGTTGATTGTAGAGTGTCTAATGGAGGACAGCTGTGAACGCTATCAATAGCATATCATTGTTATACCCAAACCATCTCCTCTTTCAAGGGTGTTCATAACAATGAGACCAAAAATAACATCTGAAATACCCCAGGAAGACAGAAAAAGAGTATGACAATAACTTGTCCATCATTGCTTATGCCATCCAAACTTCCCTTTGCAACTTGAGGTACATTTCAATCCCCTCTTAGCCTTTTCTTCCAGTAACATTCTGCAAGTTCATTTTGCAAATGCCACGTGGTTTTCCTTTTATTTTCTCTTTCACTGCTCACCACGCCCCGCCCGTACCATCCTTCAATCTTTCAGCTGAGGACACCACTATGCCTTGTGCTGGCACAGAAACCATCAATACAGCAGAGAGCTGTGCCCATCACTTGCTCTCTATCAAATGTCATGGAGCCAAACACTGAACAAACACACAGCTGGTCTCGAGGCGCCCTCTCCAACTCCCTGATGCCAAGAGCTTTGCTTTGACAACGGGGTCTCGGTTCACTCAAGCAACTGTAAAAGCAAATTACGTTATTACACAACCATATTCCCACATGAGCTAATTCAGCTGTTAGACTTGCTCCCTGGTGGATTACACAGGAAGCCGTCACTTCCTGTTGCAAATAAGTAATCCAGCAACAGTTAACATAAACTTTCCTTAATTTGAATGATTTGGAGATGCCAGTGTTGGACTGGGGTGTACAAAGTTAAAAATCACACAACGCCAGGTTATAGTCCAACAGGTTTAATTGGAAGCACACTAGCTTTCAGAGCGACGCTCCTTCATCAGGTGATTGTGGACCACCTGATGAGGGAGCGGCACTCCGAAAGCTAGTGCTTCCAATTAAACCTTGATTTGAAGGCATTGGAAGTCATTGGATTTGACTATTTACCTGGAAAATTGGAGTTGGTTGATTTAAAGACCATTCTGGTGATTACGATAGAAAGGGACCATTGAGTATATAGACACTACACAGTGATGAAGATATTCTGAGATACCAGGAGCAATGAGATTACACTTGGGCTTCAGAATGAGAGGCACAGAGGGAATGTCAGAGATGGAAGGACACAAAACAAGGGAAACCATATCCAAACCTCCACATTGGAACCGAGCAGTTTAACTGGAGGTTTGGTGGAAATCTTCAAAACTATGAAGGATGTTGTGGTTCTGTTCGCCGAGCTGGAAGTTCTTGTTGCAAACGTTTCGTCCCCTGGCTAGGCGACATCATCAGTGCTCTGGAGCCTCCTGCAAAGCGCTTCTTTGATGTTTCCTCTGGTATTTAAAGTGGTCTGTCCTTGCCGCTTCCGGTTGTCAGTTTCAGCTGTCCGCTGACACCCGGAAGCGGCAAAGACAGACCACTATAAATACCGGAAGAAACATCAAAGAAGCGCTTCGCAGGAGGCTCCAGAGCACTGATGATGTTGCCTAGCCAGGGGACGAAACATTTGCAACAAGAACTTCCAGCTCGGCGAACAGAACCACAACAACGAGCACCCGAGCTACAAATCTTCGCACAAACCTTGAACTATGAAGGATGTTGAGAGAGCGAATAGAGAGAAATTGTTTCCAGTGGCAGATGAATCAGTAACCATGGGGAATAGAGTTCGGATAACGGGCAATGAAACACAATGGGATGAGAGGACATTCTTTCAATGTAGCAAGTTCTGAAATGTGCAGGTGTGTGGAATTCAATAATCATTTTCAGAAGGGAGCTGGATAAATATATAAGAGAGAACTATTGCAGGACTTTGAGGGAGAAGTGTTTTAGGACTGGGACAACTTGAGTCACTTTTACAAAGAGTTGCATAGTCTCCGTGGACTGATTGGCATCTAGAGCAGGGCTGCAGGGCAGGAGGGCATGAGATTGCGAAGGGCAGATTGAGCTCTTTTCTCTGTGGCAATTCTTGCATTGCTCTCCTGATTGAAGATTTGAAATCATCACTGGGGATTGGGTTTCCCGAGCACCGGTTGTTCTACTGCATCTTGCCCAAGGTACAACCTGGCAATTTGTTGATCATGGTGGCTGAGGCAGGGACTGTGGAAAATCCACAAGGGTAGCCTGATGTTCATTTCATTCCTACCCCACCTAACATCACGTCCAGTGAGAAAATAAGACAACAGGACAGTTTTTCCAGGATGTTGCACCCCATTGCTACTCCAGCTTTCCTGCTCGGTGCCCTTGTTCACCGTCACCATCTAATGCTGGAGATTCTGGCCTTACCGTTCAAGGACAATACCAGACATTGTTATGCAGTTGGATTGGGGACTTGATGGGGTTAGTAAATGTTATGTGACAGAACGTCCAACAGCAGGTAGTGATTGTAAGGGTGAGTGAAGGCATTGAGCGGGGAAGCTCCTATTGATCTTATTGTATGGTGGAGGAGACTTGATGGGCTGAATGGCCTACTTCTGCACCTATGTCGTATGCTCTTATTCAGGTCCTGGATTACTGAACCTCTCCCGTTTTGTATGACAATACTCCTGTGAAGTCCTTTGAGGTGCTGCAGGCTGTTTTCAATGCAGAGTTTTTGAAAGCGTGGTTCAGCCAACAGCAAGCTTGTCCTATCAGCATTGTGGTTCCATCTACAGCATATGGACTGCAGCGGTTCAAGAAGGTAGCTCACCCCCCCCCCCCCCCCCACCTTCTCAAGGTGCAACTGGGAATGGGCAATAAATGTTGGGCCCAGCCTGAGATTTCCATGCCCCGTGAGAGGATGAAAAAGCCGATGAGACACAATCCATATCTGCATCACTTATTTGGGTAAGACATACACACTGGATGTTGCAGATAAACACTTGACAAATATCACACATGTGGAACAGAAGAATTTGAATTAACGATTTGGACTGGAACATGGGGGACATAATTGAGAAATTTGCAGATGACACAAAACTTGGTTGGATGGTGGATAATGTATGGGTTAGCAGTAAGCTCCAAAATAATGTAAATGGATTGCTGCAGTGGGCAGGGAAGTAGCAGATGGAGCTCAACTCTGATAAGCGTGAGGGAATGCATTTAGAGTGGTGAAAGGGAATACACTATAAATGGGAATATGCCGAGAGGGATAGATGAAGTGGTAGATCTTGGTGTGCAAGTGCACAGTTCAGGTAGAAAAGCGCAGCAGGTCAGGCAGCATCAAAGGAGCAGGAGAATCGACATTTCAGGCATGAGCCCTTCTTCAGGAATGAGGAGAGTGTGCTAAGCAGGCTAAGATAAAAGGTAGGATGGAGGGACTTGGGGGAGGGGCGTTGGAAATGCGATAGGTGGAAGGAGGTTAAGGTAAGGGTGCTAAGGTGAGGGTGATAGGCCAGAGTGGGGGTGATTGTCCTAGTTGGGTCCAAATTTTGTTGGTCTGAATGGAATTTGGACCCAACCAGGACAACCAAAGTTTGGACCCACCCAGGGCAACCGTTCAGTCCAACAAAATTTGGACCCAACCAGGACAATCACCCCCACTCCGGCCTATCACCCTCACCTTAACCTCCTTCCACCTATCGCATTTCCAACGCCCCTCCCTCAAGTCCCTCCTCCCTACCTTTTATCTTAGCCTGCTTAGCACACTCTCCTCATTCCTGAAGAAGGGCTCATGCCCAAAACGTCAATTCTCCTGCTCCTTGGATGCTGCCAGACCTGCTGCGTTTTTCCAGCAACACATTTTCAGCTCTGATCTCCAGCATCTGCAGTCCTCACTTTCTCTACAGTTCAGGTAGACAAGGTTGTAAAGGAGATAGATGAATGCTCTCCTTCATTGGTCGAGTTATAAAATACAAAAGTAGGGATACAATGATGAAGCTGTTTAGCACACTGGCGAGGCCACAACTGGCGAATTGTGTGCCATTCTGCTCACCACATTATAGGAAGGATGTAATTGCTCTGGAGAGAGTGCAGAGAAGATTTACCAGAATGTTGCCAGAGCTGGAGAACTGTAACTCTGAGGGGTAGAGATGGAGTAAGCAGGAGAAACCTGTTTCCTTTGGCAATGAGTTCAAAATCTCAGGGTCATCGATTCAAACAAAATGACAGAAGAATTAAAGGAAACATGATGCAGAAGGTGGAGGTTGAATGGAATTCGCTGCCTGAGTTGGTGGTGGAGGCAGAGATCCTAAATTCCTTTAAAAAAAATACCTGGATCTGGACCTTAGGAGCTGTAAGCTGCAGGGTCATGGCTCGTGTGCAGGAAGATGGGATTAGAAAGGGCATCTGGGGAGTCTTTGGGTCGGCATGGACACAATGGGTTGAATGGCCCTCTTCTGTGCTGTATCGGTCATTCTAAAGATCATCATTCATTACTGGCTTCCTCTGTTCTGGAATCAGAAATTGATAGTTCAGATTTTTTTGATAAAGGGTCTCAGGAATTTAACAAGAGCAACGTCAGTAGCTATAATATTCCACTCTATAACCCTTCTCAATGATCTAAAAACATGCAGACAAGTAAACAGCTCAAAATCACCATCCTGTCTGAACCCCGAGCATTGCTACAGGAGATCTATCTGATTGAAATATTTTCTAATTCTCCCTGGGAGCTGGAGATTAGATTCCAGAGAGGAAAGGAGAAATGAAGGGTACTCTTTTAGGATATTGTCATCAGTGAGACAAAATCTCAATCAGATGTGTTTGAACTACAGATGCAAAACAGTTTCTTTTTGCAACAAAGCTGTGTGATATCCTTTGTCCATTTTTGTTGAATATTGTTAATTTTTTATTTCATTTGACACTTGCTGATGACATTTTGAAGCAATAGTTTGGATTCTATCCAAAGGGAGATACAGTCTATTGTTCAAACTACACTCAGTCAGAGCACAGCTCCATTCTCGTGTGGGTTTTATGGCAGCTTCCAATTTCAGCACGGTCATCGGTCCATCACTTTGCATCCTAGAGAATCATAGAATCCCTACAGTGTGGAAACAGGCCATTTGGCCCAACACAGTCCACACCGACCTCCTGAAGAGTAACCAACCCAGACCCATTCTCTTACCTTATTATTCTACCTTTACTCCTGACGAATGAACCTTACCCACACGTCGCTGAACACTATGGGCAATTTCCCATGGCCAATCAACCTAACCCACACATCTTTGGATTGTAGGAGGAAACTGGAGCATCCAGAGGAAACCCACGCAGACACAGGGAGGATGTGCAAATTCCACACAGACAGTCACCTGAGGCTGGAATTGAACCTGGGTCCCCAGCGCTGTGAGGCAGCAGTGCTAACCACTGAGCCACTGTGTCACTGTTTTTAAATGCATGCCAAATTTGGTAACGTTATTGCATGTATTGAATAAGCTCCTGCAGAATGATCGTAGAGAATCATAGAATCCCCACAATGGAAGCAGGCCATTTGGCCCAACAAGTCCAATCTCTATATGCATTGTACCTTGTACCACTTCCATCGGTTGCATGGTGGCTCAGTGGTTAGCACTACTGCTTCACAGTACCAGGTACCCGGGTTCGATTCCAGCCTCAGGCAACTGCCTGTTAGAGCTTGCCCATTCTCCCTGTGTCTGCGTGGGTTTCTTCCCATAGTCCGATGATTTAGATTACTTACAGTGTGGAAACAGGCCCTTCGGCCCAACAAGTCCACACCAACCCGCCGAAGTGAAACCCACCCATACCCCTACCCCTACATTTACCCCTTACCTAACACTATGGGCAATTTAGCATGGCCAATTCACCTGACCCGCACATCTTTGGACTGTGGAAGGAAACCGGAGCACCCGGAGGAAACCCACGCAGACACGGGGAGAACGTGCAAACTCCACACAGTCACCTGAGGCGGGAATTGAACCCGGGTCTCTGGCGCTGTGAGGCAGCAGTGCTAACCACTGTGCCACCGTGCCACCCACAGTGGTACAGTGACATGCAGGTTAGGTAGGTTAGCCATGGGAAATGCAGGTTTACAGGGATAGAGTAGAGAGATGCTCTTCTTTGGAGGGCCCTTGTTGACTCATTCAGCTGAATGGTCTGCTTCCACACTCTAGGGTTTCTATGAAGTGCGCAGGGGCAGGAACAGACTGGTGCACTGGGCAGTTTATCGATTCTCACAAGGAAACAGGGCCAGAAGTAAGCCATTGAGTTTGCTTTGCAATTCTTTCAGATCATGGCTGATCGTATTGAGGTCTTAACTCCTGCATCTCCCTATAATCCTTGTCTCTTCTGTCAATCACAAATCTGTCAGACACATCCTCCACTAGTGGAAGACAATTCTGAAGACCAACAACCCCCTGAGAGAACAAATTCCTTCTTATCTCCATCATAGACAGGATACTCTCCGCAATGCAATCATGCCCCTCATTCTAGATTTCTCTGTGAGAGGAAACATCTCTCAGTATCTCCTCTGTCAAGCTCCCTCAGAATTGTATTTGGTTCAATAAGATTACTTCTCAGTCTTCTAAACTCCAGTGAGTACAAGCCCAACCTACTCATGAGACAAATCCAGGAATCAGCTAATGGAAACAACTCTAACCTGCTTCCAATATAAGTATATTCCAATGTGGATAAGGAGACCAAAACTGTACCCATTAGACCAGGTATCGTCTCCATGTCCTGTCCAAGCAATGCAGCAAGACATCCCTATTTTAACCCTTTCTTCAATCCCCTTGAATTCCATTAGTCTTCTGAATTACTTGCTGTAGCAGCACTCCCTTTTTTGGTTCTTGTACACTGGCACACAGATCCCTCTGTCCATCAACAGATACTCTTCATTCAATTAATATTTTGGGAGCATTATTGTACTGAGTATATTGCCTCAGGAAAGTGTTGCTAGTTACTTTGCTGGGGGCTGACTCTCTCTTGGAGAGAGAGGTGGAAGAGTTCCTGACTTGGGTAGAGGTTGTATCATGTGGATTCTCACCCGGTGTGATCTCTCAGATTATTTTTGATTGTGGTGATCTGGAGATTCTTCAATTCCAAAGTTGGTCCAGATTCCATATCTCTCCCAGTTAGTCACAGAGAGAGGGTGGGAAGGATGATCCCAGTTCCAATTCTCACATGGAGCGTGTATTAGGTTATTGCAACTTGCCAGGATTTCTGTGAGTGTCTATGACCACTGCTTGTGTGAGTTTGGTAGGCTGTATGTTATGTCACCCTCCATTAAAAAACTACATGAAATAATAATTCAATGATGGGTAAACCTTTTTGAGAACAATGACACAGCTTGATTAATAGGAGTGTTTTATCTTGCTGAAAGGACTGTGCAATCGAAGTTTTAGTCCCCTTATCTTCCATCCAGGCAAGAATTCAAAGACTGTTGTGAGGGATGACCTGGTTTGCTAAATGATCACCTTCTGAGCTGTGTAAACTCGAGATGAAAGAGTCGATTATGTATTTTAGAGTCGGATTTATTTACAAAGATCAACTTGCAGCATTTTGAATTGTGCTGTGTAAATGAGGAACGGGCTTTTCCCATGTCCTAGCTCACGGTTATGCTGTTACACAGAGGCTGGGTGCAGAGGTTTGGGAGAGGATTCATTCAGCCTTATGAATGCTTAGTCTGTAACACAATCATCCCTGAGGCAGATTGTAAAGGAAGAGAGAGAGTTTGAGATAGCGAGCTTCATGGAGAGAATTTCAAAGTTTAGAGGTTATCCAACTATTGGGGTGGCATGGTGGTTCAGTGGCTAGCACTGCTGCCTCACGGAGACAGGGGCCTGGGTTCGATTCTATCCTCGGGTGACTGTCTGTGTGGAGTTTGCACATTCTCCCAGTGGTCTGCGTGGGCTGCCTCCAGGTGCTCCGGTTTCCTTCCATAGTCCAAAGATGTGCAAGTCAAGTAGATTGGCCATGGGAAATGTAGGATTAGGTGATAAGATGGGGCGTCTGGGTCTGGGTGGGACACTGTTGGTGTTCTCTTGATGGGCTGAATGGCCTGCTTCCACACTGTAAGGATTCTATGATTTCAAACCGAAGAGTGCAGTTATGGATAAGCAAGGGGCTGGAATTGGAAGAGAGTAGAGGCTGTAGAGGGAGGAGCGAGGGACTTGAACAGGGAGACAATGTGGCTGAGTGATCAGAAAGTGTGATAACCAGGTCTTGATGAGAGGCCGGGTACAGACCGGCAGAATTCTGGATGAGCTCAAGTAGACACAAGCAGGAAAATGGGAGTATGGCCCGGTGAGTGGGAACAAATGAGGAGGATGGCAATATTGGCCAACTTAATTGAGGCCCTTGAACATGTTGCTGGCTTGGAGAAAGTGGTTTCCCAACATTCAAATTATGCCAGCTTACATTTTTTATTTTACCCATTTTTCTCATCAAACTGTCAGAGATGTCATTGCACATCTGTGGAACAGGTGGGACTTAAACTCAGGCTTCCCAGACCACAGGTAAGGACACTACCACTGCACCACAAGAGACCCCACACCAGGTTAAAATGTTCCAGGGTTAATTTTACAAAGTGAGGCCTGTTGTTCAGCTGAAGGAGCCTTCCTGTTATATGTCCTGAAGTTAGAAGGAGGTGATGATGAAATGTTGTATAATGAACTCGAAGATTGAGTTGTACGGAAGCTTAAGGCTTATACTGCATTTCCATTGCCATGGCAACCACCAGACCTCTGGGAGACCAGCACTAGTTCATGTCCCTTGACTGTTCACACTTGGTTATTCCTGGTTTCAAAGCTAGTCTATGAATATATGATGGCAGCCCGAGGTGAGGAAGGTGTAGAAATTATATATTTAGCAAGTTCATATGAAACTCAATCACACTAATTTTTATCTAGAAACGGACATCGGCTTTGCTTTAAATTCTGATGCCTTTCACATAGAAACCTGTCTAAAATATCCACATATTCCCATCATATCTAATTGTTCCCTGTCACTATTTGCTGCATGTTAATAAAACCATCACAGCCCAAGCTCCGGTGGGAATTATTCACAGAAGACAATCTACCAACACATCTATGTTGCTCTGACAACACCTTCCCACCTGCAACCTCTACCACCCAGAACTGCGGCTCCCAAATACTTCCAACTCTGACCCTGCCATTGAGGCTTGAAACTTGTGCCTTCTCAGAAAACTGGGCTGGGAGTGCTCTGAGAGGAGATCCTATTGTTCTCTTCACCCCTGAGGCTCCCAGTCTCATTCCTGATGAAGGACTCCGGCCCAAAATGTCGATTTCCTGCTCCTCAGATGCTGCCTGACCTGCTGTGCTTTTCCAGCAACACACTCTTAACTCTGATCTCCAGCATCTGCAGACCTCACTGTCATATACTTGTTATAAACTTGGTTAAAACTTCATAGTGATCATTGCTGCCTCAGAGTCTGGGACGCCAAAGTTACAGCTCGCGACCCCACTTTGTGTCTTAATTCCTTGCACTCTGCCACCACCTCACTTGGGAAAGTCCTAACTTAGATGACAAAGGCAGCCTACAAGGGAACATCACCACCCACAAGTTCCCTTCCAAACCACACACCACCTTAACTTGGAAATAAGTCACTGTCCCTGCGTCTTTGACAAAGTTGTGGGCGTTCCTGTCTCACATTAACGAGAGAGGTTCAAGATGGTGCGTCTGCAAATGTGTTGCTGGTCAAAGCACAGCAGGTTAGGCAGCATCTCAGGAATAGAGAATTCGACGTTTCGAGCATAAGCCCTTCATCAGGAACCAACTTCTCAAGAGTAATGACGGATGGATAATAAATGTTGACTTTGTCAGTATCATCCTCATCCCAAGGATGAATATTAAGAGAAATACATGGATTTCCTCAATTTGCTTTTCTCTGTTGTGTAGTTTAAAGATTGGCTTAATTTTTATTCTCTCATGAGGACATCATGGTCAACATAAAAACTTCAATACTTGAGAAACATGGCCACTTTTCCAGGGTGACTTTGGGCCTGAGGGTCAGTAATTGATGGAGGAATGTCACATTCAAGCAGATACTGACTCTACTTGGTGGCCACATCACTTCTCTCCCAGTCGAACCTCTCTTTCTGGATGTAAACAGACACTACTACATTTCAGGACGTAGAGTGCTGTTGCATGCCATTTTCAGCTTTGCTAGCTGTGGAACTTCAGCTGAAAGATTTTAGGGTGATTTTCCAGGCATTCCAGTTTCCCCACTCAGCCAGTCAAATGTAAGTTGATACAGGCTTTCCTGACTAAGAACCAAAAACTCTGGTTCAGAAATGTCAATATTCTGTACACCCCAGTCTAACACCGGCATCTCCAAATCATGACTACTGTAGTGAAGGGTTGCACTCAGGTGTCCTATGGTCTTGAGTAGTGTATCTTCCCATCCATGCAGTTAATGTGTGATGGCTGAAAATAAACTTTTGCCAACTGTGAATCAGCATCATAAAGAACCAAAACTGATTCATCTGTGTCTAACCGAAACCATGTCCTGTTTTCCTCTGCTGGATTCCAGGAGATAGTAGTTCTTTGGCATTCTCAGACAAAAACTTCCCCATATCGTTCATAGTTTGTTTTTTTTCTGAGTTGATTTGTTTATTGTCGCGTGTACCTAATTACAGTGAAAAGCTTTGCTTATGAGTAGTACAGGTAGACCATAATAAACAAGGACATACAGATCATAGGTTGAAGAAAACAACTTAGATAGAGGCATACTGGTTATGTTGCAAAGGGCATGTGAGGCAAGATCAACGTTAACAAGATCAACATTATTTGAAGTTAGAGAGTCCATTTGGCAGCCTGATAATGGCCAGAGAGCTTGGACTCTCACACTAACAGCTTCTTCCAAGCCATTATTAGACTGATATTCATGACTTCCTGAAGCATGCCAGTTTGAGGAGGCTTTCTTTCAGCTGTTTGCTAATAAGTGGCACTCCTTGTTGTAATAATGGCATCCCGCCTTTTTGAATGACATAATTTTCATTGTCATGGACCAGGCCAAACCCTCTCAAAATATTTTAAGAAGATGGCCCAGGCCGTAACTTTTTATTCTTTTAAAGGCAGGTGTGATGTGGATATTCCAGGAGTGATGCAGCTGGTCAAACCACTCGGCTTTTAGCAAAATAGAATTTACTTAGACAACATGGTTGAAATATGAACAAATGAAAACAGAATTTAGAATAATTTAATTTATTTGAAAACCTAACCGACTCAATATCGCAAATTAACGAAGGAGTTATTCCAATCCCTGCAACTTCCCACAAACACACCCCTTGGCAAAAGGTAAATTCTAACACAGGGTCTTACAGGCAGGAGAGATTTTGGAGACAAAGTTCAGGCAAGAAACATCTGTTGAAGCATTGAACCTCCTTTCACTGTAGCTGCTTCTCTAGGTCCCCAGCATTTTTCTACCTGTTTGCTAAAACTAAACTAAACTAGAAAAAACCTGAACTGGGAGAAATGGCCACTCTCCTTTCATTGTAAAACTGTTCTTAAAAAACCTTAAAGCCTCCTCTGATTGTTGACTTAGGCAGTGTCCGTTAGCCATTTTGGCCCCACTGCCTTTACAACCCCTCTTGAAAAATACCAAGGACAAAATAACCTCGCTAAAGGGCCAGCATCATCACACCTGGCAATGTTCCTTTCCATCACAATAACAATGAGCTGGGGCAGTTGATAGCAGTTGCTGCTCCCACCTCCCATGCTTTGGTACAGCCGTCACTCAGCTTTTAACTATAACATATTACAATCAGCTTGGTGTTTCTCAGATACAGTTTTCCCGTCGACCTGAATCATCAATCAATTCTGATTTCTGATCTCAACTTGTTTGTTTAAATCAAATCAAATCATTGTTTGATTGCAAGGTATTCATCCAAAGCTCTGACAGCAGATCTCTGCTGGATTAGCTCATCTTTGAAACTGGCATATTCACAATTCTCTGCAAGTTTATATAGGTCATTTTATAAATGCATTAATACTCTCCTCCTGTCATTGGTTATGCTTGTTAAATTCAGCCCACTTGACAATAGTAGTCTTAGATTGAAGTAGATTTTGCATGCTTTTATGACTGAATCATATGTGACCTTTTCTGTATCAGTCCCTCATCTGGCAAAAATATCTTTTGCACAGCCACCAATTGCATACAAGAATGTACTGACCTATGCATCGCCCAGCTTCACAACAGCACCAACAGGTTGCAAAATCCGGTAGATGTGACCTGCACCAGCCAGGCTTTCTGCTTGATTGGTACCTGAGACCAAGTGAAGCTTTTCAGTAATGGCACAGACTTTTCCAGTCTGTCCTTGCACTTGCTGCCACCATGTAATATTCTTGGACTCATTTTGCTTCTACCGAGTACTTATAGAGTCTGTTGAGGCGAGGAAGTCATTACCAACACTAAGGCATATCTTACTGAGCATTTATGAAGGTACATATTACACGGTCCACCTTCCAATAAGGTTCCACAAGAGGGATTATGATTGTGTGAATTGGCATCATCTGCTATGATGATCTATGCTCTCTCCCATAAGCATAGTGCACCATTTGAATGAAGCCCTTATACTAGAGTATTGCTGTCCATCTGTTTGCACTTGCAAGAAACTTCTTAGAAAGTTTTATTCTGCCAACCAGCTGGGAAAATGCACGTTGTTGCTACTGGTTGGATATTTGATGGGTAAGACATGTTTATATTTCATCTCTGCATTTGAACCTCGTCAGCTCAGCTTGTGTGTGCTGAATTTGGAAGGGTAGGACTGAAATTCATCTGGGTTTGTGTGCGAGCTCTGAAAATGGCCATAATTCTAAACGGGTGCTAAATCTGGAACATCTGGCCCCTGAGTGCAACGGATGAGACATTCTTCTCAACATTTCTGCTGGATGCAATTTCCTGTGAATTACAAGAAATGAAAATGCAGGGACCTGCATTCTGGTAGATCAGTCAAGCCCAGAAGAAAGAGCCTGCTGGGCCTTTAGACCTGGGCACAGCAGGAAGTGAATAATGTTGCTGCTTATTTTCTGTGTAGATTCTGTGCCATAAAAGAATGAGCGGCTGTGGAAAGGCAGATACAAAAAAAAGATTTTAATGAGCTCTGACACGGCCGACATGTCAAAAGGCCATTTGAAACCAGAGCAGTCACATGGTATGCTGCCAAAGCAACTCTATAGCAAAATAATGACATATATAATAATACCGCCCGCGAGCTACTGCATTCCACGTCTCTTGTCTCATTACTTTCCTCCAAATCTCTCAGTCTTTTTTGTTCAGTGAAATGTAATAGATGGATTTCGACAGGGTGGATGTGCCGTGAGCTATGGGGACAGTATGGGTGTATGGGAATGAGATACAGAATCAGCCAGGGCAATCATGTTGAATATCCCAGCGGCACTGATGGGCCAAATGGCCAACTATTCCTGAAGAGCCTTAGACTGCTCATATTTCCTGCACAGTCTTGAATGCCCTTCAGAACTCTCCTTCTGCCCCCACCTTTCACCTCCTGCAATCAGCTCACTTGCACATATTCCACAAGTTGAATAGCTCGAACATTGTCACAGACTTCAGCATTTGGGATTCTGTTGACAGGTCGGCCTAATGTTAGATACATGGCTGCTTCATATCAAGAATCCAAAGAAATCCAAAGAAAAATAGAAAATAGGAGTAGGAGCGTTGCCATTCAATATGATCTTGGCTGATTATTCAACTCAATAGAGGAGAAACTTGTAGAGGGAGGGCTTATACTCGAAACATCAAATCTCCTGTTCCTTGGATGCTGCCTGACCTGCTGCGCTTTTCCAGCTACACATTTTCAGCACTATTCAACTCAATAGTCTGTTGCCGTTTCTCTCCCCTTAGCCCCAAGTGGGACATTTACCTCCTTCTTGAAATCATGCAATATTTTGGCCTCAACTGCTTTCTATGTTAGCAAATTCCACAGGCTCACTGCTCTCTGGGTGAAGAAACGTCTCATCAGCTCAGTCCAAAATGGTTTACTCCATATCCGTAGACCATACTGCCAGGTCCTGAACTTCCCTGTCATCTGAAACATCTTTTTTACTCCTTCCTAGATCTGGATTCATCACACAAAGCACACTTGCACAAACTGCACCCATTTTCTCGATTCTCCTGCTCCTCAGATGCTGCCTGACCTGCAGTGCTTTTCCAGTGTCACACTTTATCGACTCTGACTCTCCAGCATCTGTGGTCCTTGCTTTCTCCCAGTCAGCAGGAGATGTGCAATGGCTGGAGAATGCCAGGAGAAGGAAGCTTGGATTTGGAACTGTAGCACCTTTCATGGTCTCAGGGTCTCCCCAGGTCTTTCACAACCAATGAAGTGCCATTTGACATGTTGTCATTTTGCCCCCAGTGTAGGAGACATGACATCCAACTAAAACACAGCAAAATTTCCCAAACAGCAGTTCTTTTTAACTTTAATTTATTGAATGTGGGCATGTCTGGCTAGGCCAACATTGGTTGCTTATCTCTCAGTTTCGGATTGAGTACATGGCTCAGCTCTTTCAGAGGGCAGTTAAGAGTCAACCACACCGGTATGGGTCTGGAATCACTTTTGGATAGATACATAGATGGGATAGGTAGTGGGGTGGGGGGGTGAAATATGGATTAAATCCAGGCAAATGGGACCACATTAATTGTGAAAACTGGGCAGCATGGACAAGTTGAGCCGAAGAGCCTGTTTCCACGCTGGAAACTTCTATGACTCCATGTAGACCATCCAGGCGAGGATGGCAGATTTCCCTCACTAAAGGAAACTCAGGAACCAGAGGGTGTTTTCTATGACAGTGGCATCATTACCACTATTAGACTTGCTTTTAGAATTCAGACTTTCATCAAATTCATTAGACCACAAGAAATAGGAGTGGAAGTAAGGCCATTCGGCCCATCAAGTCCACTCCGCCATTCAATCATGGCTGATGGGCATTTCAACGCCACATACCTGCACTCTCCCTGTACCCCTTAATTCCTTGCGAGATTAAGAATTTATCATTCTCTGTATTGAAGATATTTAACATCCCAGCCTCCACTACACTCTGTGGCAATGAATTCCACAGGCCCCTCCACTCTCCAGCTGAAGAAATGTCTCCTCATTTCCATTCCAAATTGACTCCCTCTAATTCTAAGGCTGCGCCCACAAGTCCTAGTATCCCTGCCTGATGGAAGCAATTTCCCAGCGTCTACCATTTCTAAGCCATACGTTATCTTGTAAGTTTCTATTAGATCTCCCCTCAACCTTCTAAACTCTAATGAGTACAATCCCAGGACAACACTGAACCCTACAGGACACCACTTGTCACCTGCTACCATTCCGAAAAAGAACCTTTTATCTCAACTCTCTGCCTTCAATTTCTACCATATGTGTGGTGGGATTTGGATTCAAGTCTCCAAATTATTAGCTGCATCTCTGATTGACTTGTGCAGAAATAATGCCATAACACTATTCCCTCCCCAATAATCAGACCATGAACAGACAACATTTGTAAAATTCTCCCCTTTGATGACCTTAGTTGAGGGATAAGGGAAGACTCCTGTTCTCTTCTTCAGTAGAGTACCACAGGGAATTTTTCACGTTAACCTAAGAGGGCAGGTGGAGTCTCAGTTTAATATCGCATCCACAATATGGCACCTCAACTGCACACTCCATCAGGATTGGGATTGGCCTAGGATTGGGATTGGGATTGGCCTAGGATTCACCCAAGCCTCTGGACTGCATCTTGAACATTATGAAAGTCTGACTCAGACGCAAGTGGTCTACCAGACACACCACAGTTGGTTGCCACTACAATCATACAATCCACCACTCTTCAGTCAAGGAGGATTGAGAGTTGTGATAAAAGCCAAAAGAAAGAATGCTGCCAGGGTTGGAGGATTTGAAGTATAGGGGGAGGCTAAATAGGCAAGGGCTATTTTCCCTGGAACATCAGAGGCTGAGGGGTGACCTTATAGAGGTTTACAAAATCATGAGAGGCATGGATAGGGTAAATAGATAAAGTCTTTTCCCTGGGGTGGGGGAGTCCAGAACTAGAGGGCATAGCTTTAGGGTGAGAGGTGAAAGATATAAAGGAGACCTAAAGGACAGCTTTTTCACACACAGGTACGTGTATGGAATGAGTTGCCAGAGGATGTGGTGTTGGCTGGTACAATTACAGCATTTAAAAGGCATCTGGATGCATATATGAATAGGAAGGGTTTTTTTTTAGATTAGATTACTTACAGTGTGGAAACAGGCCCTTCGGCCCAACAAGTCCACACCGACCCGCCGAAGTGCAACCCACCCATACCCCTATATACCCCTTACCTAACACTATGGGCAATTTAGCATGGCTAATTCACCTGACCTGCACATCTTTGGACTGCGGGAGGAAACCCACGCAGACACGGGGAGAACGTGCAAACTCCACACAGTCAGTTGCCTGAGGCGGGAATTGAACCCAGATCCCTGGCGCTGTGAGGCAGCAGTGCTAACCACTGTGCCACCGTGCCACCCAAGTTTGGAGGGATATGGGCCAGATGCTGGCAGGTGGGACTAGATTGGGTTGGAATGTCTGTTTGTAATTGATGAGTTGGGCTGAAGGGTCTGTTTCCATGCTGTATATCTCTATGACTCTATGAATTTATAACTGCAGACGCTGTAAATCAGAAACAACAACAACAGAAATTGCTGGAAAAGCACAGCAGGTCTGGCAGCATGTGTGGAGAGAAATCAGAGTTAATGTTTTAGTTCAAGTGACGCTTCCTCAGAACAGAGAGTTAGGATATTTGATGATACCAGACCTAGGCTGTACATTAACTACTCAGAACCTTTTTTAGAGGACAACCATTTGACATTGTCAACCCACAACTTCCGTCATATCACTTTGTTTCCTGAAGGTGGGCATTTGGAACAGTGGAGGCAATCCATCTTTTCTCATTTGGCACAGATTTTCTTCACCACGCCAACTCCAAGCTGACACCCTAGCTTTGACCAATTGAAACATTGATTCATCACCATCACTAGGACATCTTGCATGCAATCACAATGGCCTATCATGCGACCTGCTCGCAAAGAAGCCTGCTCCTTTAAGTCAGCGCTGACCTTTCATGTCTCATCCCTTGCACCTGACATCAGATGGTTTTATGTTACTGACTTAAATCTCTTTAGTTTGGGTTACATTTTAAATAAGCAGAGAACATGTAGATTTATACACTCCACCTGTGCTGCCCCCACTACCTTTTTTAAAAACTTCCTTCAGTGGATCACAAATCTTTAGACACACACAGCACTAAAACTCTCAACAAGGTACATTTCATCTGTCACCAGTTTCCAGATGTACATTCTGTGCTTTCTGGATATTTAAGAGGTGATTCCCAACGTCTGTGTTCCCAGCATTGCACTATTGAGAACTGAATAAAACCCCCTTACTCTGAGTTTTAACTCATTAATATTCTCTGTTTAGCTTCAGGAGTTCAAACTAAACGGAGACAATCAGAGATTGATTATTCAAATGGGTCTCTCTCTCTCTCTCTCTCTCTCTCTCCCTCTAGGAGAATCGATCCTTGCTTGGGGGTGTTTGACTGGGAAGCCAACTTTTAGCTAGTTTTTCAGAGATGGTTTTACCCACCTCTAGTGGAACTGGGACTTATTTGTGATTCAGGGGTATTAATTAATCATATCTCTGGTCATGGATTTGCTTCCCTTGAGTCATTGTTTAGCAGTTATCTCCAATAGTGGGCCATTTGATCGCTGGATGTCACAGGTGTTAAGAAAGTTGGTGATACCAAATGTTCTTCCTGGGCATCACCTTTCCATTCTCAGCTGCTCAGCGTGCTCGCTGTCTCAATTTACGTTCTCAAAAAGATTGTGAAAAGCCATTAATCACAGTAAAGGCTTTAGGCTGTTCCATGTCGATGTGCGATCTGCTGTTTGTTTGGTATTGACACAGATCATTTTGGGAGTTGCGGGAATGGTCAGTCCTTCACCAGCTCTGCTGTTCGGTTTGGTACATTGGACCTATTCTCGCCAGAGCAAGGATCTGCGGTATTGAAGATGTCCCAGAGACCGGAACGGATGGAGAGATCTCAGAGAGTTGAGTAAAGGGTTCACACTGAAAATGGAAGAGGAGGAGGGATAGTGGGCCAGAAGAGTTATCCATTTATCCAGAAATCTAGGTGAAGTTCTGATTTCAAATCTCATGGTAAATAATGGATTTTGAATCCAATGAAAATCTGGAATTCAGATTCTAGTGAACACAAGCCATTATTAATTATTGTGAAAAACCCATCTGGTTCACTAAGGTCCTTTAGTAAAGGAAACTGCCATCCTTGCTTGGTCTGGTCTAAATGTGACTCCAGACCCACAGCAAAGTGATTTATTCTTCACTGCCCTCTGGGCAATAGGAATTGGCAATAAATGCTGATCTGGCAGTGATGCTGACATTTTATGAATGAATAAGAGAGGTATGTAAATAGAACATTCTGTCAGTGGTGATGTAACAGATCACATGATGATGGAGACTTTGAAGAGAGAACAGTATAGATGTTCACCGAGTGCATGAAGTGTTAGATACCTTGAAAAGACCTTGGTCTCCACCAACCTGTCTTTAGTATTCTGGTGGACCTGAACCTCCTCAATCCTAACCACACTTAGAAAGTATTTAGGTGTAATTTAAGATTCCAAAGCAATGGGCTAAGCATTGGAAAATGGGATTAGAACAGTTAGACGGCTATTTTTGACCAAGCGTGGATGCAACAGGCCTTTCATTGTGCTGTAGATCTTTATGACTCTAGAGAGTTGTAGTCATACAACAGTAGAGATTGTAGGGCTGGTGGACATCAGAGGAACAGTTAGAGATGGATAAAATTGGAGAAAACAGTGGAGAGATTTGCAAAGGGCAGACAGATGGACAACCATTGGATAGAGTCGAGAATGTGGTGCTGGAAAAGTACAGCAAGCCAGGCAGCATCTGAGGAGCAGGAAAATTGATGTATCGGGCAAGAGCCCTTCATCCTGAGGAAGGGCTTTTGCCCAAAACATCAAATCTCCTGCTTCTTGGATGCTGCCTGACCTGCTGTGCTTTTCCAGCACCACATTCTCAACACCGATCTCCAGCATCTGCAGTTCCTCACTTTCTCCCAACCGTTGGATAGATACAGCTATGAATCGTCAGGAATCAAATACAACCATAATCCAATCGATGCGTTAATGCTAACATAAAACACTGAGAGCAATTTTCGAGACATTTACCAGCAACACATGAATCCCAAATTTGTTCACCTGTCTATTAATCAAAAAAACACTGCATCCTCCCAGGTGTCTGTCAATTACACTTATAGATATTACACATGCTGCTGTATCACATTTTAAAAACATATCTTTTGAATGTGTGCCACTCTGTTTGATCCAAGCAGCTGAAAAGGCTCCTACAGATTGGGACAAGGCACACACGGTCAATCTTGTTCTCTTAACAGAACAACAGAATAAAACATTAAGCAGCATGTGCCTGGACTTCAGGGATTAGGTTCTGAGGTGAGGTTACACAAATAGAGGCAGGCATAGTAGATTCATTTAAGGTGCATCTGGATAGGATGCATGAGCAGGTAGGGAGCAGAGGGATACAGATGCTTAGGAATTGGGTGATAGGGTTAGACAGTGGATTTGGGTTGGCACAGGCTTGGAGGGCCGAAGGGCCTGTCCCTGGGCTCTAAATTTTCTTTGTTCTTTCTTTGTTCTAAATGAGAATGTAAAAGGTTAAGGGTGACCTGATTGAAGTCTTCAAGATATTAACAGGAAAAGACAGGGGAGTAAAGATGAATTATTTCCACTTGCTGGGGATTCTAGAACTTGGTGTCATTGTCTGAGAATTAGGGTCAGATGGTTCAAGAGAGATGTTAGGAAGCACTTCTACACACAAAGGGTGTTAGATATTTGGAAATCTTTTCCACAAATGGCAGTTGATGCTGGATCAGTTGTTAATTTTCAACCAGAGTGAGATAACATTTTGTTAAACAAAGGTAGTATGGGATATAGGACTATGGGAGGTGTATGGAGTTAGGCCACAGACCAGCCATGATCTCATTGAATGGCAGAATAGGCTCCTGGCCTACTCCTGCTCGTATGTGACTGGTGATGTTTGACGACAACAAGTGACCAAGGACACTTGGCAGCACTCAAGCATTCAATGTCACTGTTGTACTCTCTACCAGTTATTTTAGCACAACTGAATTCTGAAAACTCATCTTCTCAATAAATTATTTGACACAAGCCTCTCTGATCGCTCAGCTAGATAGAAGACTATGGGGCTGAAAGGTGAACAGAAGCATTCTCCAGAGTGTCCTTGGATATAATAAAGTAGTGCTTCCAAAAGGGTAAACATCACGGACTGCGTTTATCTTCATCCGATCTGATGACACCATTCAGCTTTGGTGGGAAGATTGGAAGAGTAATGTTGGATCCTGAAGAGGTCAGATATGTCACCTCTATCTCCCAACCATGTCTACTTAGCCATCGACTGCACCTTTAACATAAAGGTACCTTTTTGTTATAACTTAAGCATGGTTGTTCCTGTAACACTGTAAACTAATTAAGCCCTTAGACCCAATCAAAGGTTAGTGGAAGTAATACCATATCCAGGTTAATATGTTTCTCTTTGAAAATAGATTACCTGCTCATTTCCTCATTGCAGTTTGCTGAGGGCTTTGTTGAATGCAAGTTGGCTTTTGTGTTTCCCACATTTCTGAAGAGCAGACATTTCAAATGGTGTAAGGTGAAAAAGTTACATGTGTTTTTGTGGCCCTTTTCATCACCACCAGATGTCTGAAACTCACATTACAGCCATTGAAGTCCATGTTGAAGTGTGTAGGAAGTTTTGCAGCCAACTCGTACACAGCAAGTTCCCAGAAACAGCAACGCGATAATTTGAAGGATAATTATTGGCCAGGACTTCAGGCAAACCCACCCGCTGCTCTTCAAAACAGGACCCTGGGTGTTTTGACATCCAGCACTGAAAATGTGTTGCTGGAAAAGCGCAGCAGGTCAGGTAGCATCCAAAGAGCAGGAGAATCGACGTTTCGGGCATGAGCCCTTCTTCAGGATTCCAGCTCTGATCTCCAGCATCTCCAGTCCTCACTTTCTCCTGTTTTGACATCCACCTGAGAAAACAGACAGGAGTCTTGGTTAAACATCTCACCTGAGAGTTGGTGCTTCTCATAGTGCAGTGTTGCACTGGAGTGTAAACCTTTGTATTCAAGCCCAGAAGTGGGGCTTGAGTGGAACTCAACTTTGGAACCCCCCTGAGGTGGTGAAAGATGCCATGCAGAACATTCTCTTCTTCATTGTTTGTTGCTTGAAATGCTAGTGCAATGAGTTCCATCTCATGCTGATCTTAAACTAGGAAGATTGTCATTAAAAAGTATCAACAACAACTACTGTCAAATTGAGGATTGACAGATAATATTGCCATATTGATGTTTTGTTCAAATTAAAATAAAAGCCAATTTGAACATCTTTGGGCTGAGGAACAAGATGACAAAACTAATGAACTCTCGATTAAAAAGGTACCAGCTGTAGCTTTTGAGTGCTTCTTAATTAAAAGGCACTTTCATATATACTTGTCTCAGGAGAGCCACCTCCCACCTCCCCCCCCACCCCACCCACCCACCCCAACCCTGCTTCCTCTTAACGTTGTTGTGGTTCTGTTCGCCGAGCTGGGAATTTGTGTTGCAGACGTTTCGTCCCCTGTCTAGGTGACATCCTTGGGAGCCTCCTGTGAAGCGCTTCTGTGATCTTTCCTTCGGCATTTGTAGTGGTTTGTCTCTGCCGCTTCTGGTTGTCAGTTGCTGTCCGCTGCAGTGGCCGGTATATTGGGTCCAGGTCGATGTGCTTATTGATTGAATCTGTGGATGAGTGCCATGCCTCTAGGAATTCCCTGGCTGTTCTCTGTTTGGCTTGTCCTATAATAGTGGTGTTGTCCCAGTCGAATTCATGTTGCTTGTCATCTGCGTGTGTGGCTACTAAGGATAGCTGGTCATGTCGTTTCATGGCTAGTTGGTGTTCATGGATGCGGGTTGTTAGCTGTCTTCCTGTTTGTCCTATGTAATGTTTTGTGCAGTCCTTGCATGGGATTTTGTACTCTCAGACAACAACTCACCAGAACGAAGGACCCGATACCCAACATGAGCAAAACCAATGTAGTGTACAAAATCTCATGCAAGGACTGCACAAAACACTACATAGGGCAAACAGCCAGGGAATTCCTAGAGGCATGGCACTCATCCACAGATTCAATCAATAAACACATCGACCTGGACCCAAAATACCGGCCACTGCAGCGGACAGCTGGAACTGACAACCGGAAGCGGCAGATTCAAACCATTACAAATGCCGGAGGAAACATCACAGAAGCGCTTCACAGGAGGCTCCCAAGCACTGAGGATGTCACCTAGACAGGGGACGAAACGTTTGCAACACAAATTCCCAGCTCGGCGAACTGAACCACAACAACGAGCACCCGAGCTACTAATCTTCTCCCAAACTTTGAATCCTTTTAACATTTCCGTCAGATGCTGATGTCTACACTTCCAACAGGATCTACAGAAAAATTAGAAACTTGATTGCTCAGGAAGTGTAGATTGTTGTCAACTGCATTTCCATTGCTAAGCTAGGGACTTTAATCCCACAGCAAGATTCTGGCATTATAAAGCAGTCACTTTTTCAGAATCTGTGCTATTTATACTGGGCACTGAAATTGATGGTGAGATTCTTGCAGCCCAGATCCAATTGCTTTATTCTGATTCTTATCTCCCAATGTGTCTCATTCCAACGTTGTCTCATCCTACAAGTGTTGCCTCCTATTCCTTTCCCCTCATGTACTTACTGAGCTGCCCTTGAACATATCCATGCTGAACGATATGGTAGTATGTTCTGCATTCTCAAGACCCTTCTTGAATAACCTCTGCAAGTTATTGATGATGATCTTCCATATCAACATATGTTTGGACATACAACAAGTCTTAGTCTTAATCCATAACTGGTCTACACATGCTGGGTGGCACAATGGTTCGCACTGCTAGCTCAACAAAGTCAGGGATTTGGGTTTTATTCCACCCTCAGGTGACTGTTTGAGGGAGTTGCATATTCTCCCCGTGTCTGTGTGAATTTCCTCTGGATGCTCTGGTTTCTTTCCACAGTCCAAAGAAGTGCAGGTTAGACGGACTGCCCATGCTAAATTGCATAGGCTAGGTGGATTGGCCATTGGAAATGCAGGATTACAGAGGTTGGGTGGGCGACTGGTTCCACGTGGGATGCCCTTTGGAGGGTTAGTGCAAACTCAATAGGCTTAAATGTAGGGCATCTTGCAGTTTGCTAATATCCAGTCCATTCTGATAAAGAGTCCTGTAACTCAGGCAGACTAACTGTGTACTGCATCAACAAAAGATGCCATTGTATTGCTGCAGATTGAGATTGTAAACATTGGTGTCCCTTGCATTTAACTGACTTGTTAATGGGTTATTTTTATACAAAATCTGTATCTCTTCTCACACCAAGTTCCCAACCACAAGGAATTACTTTTGAAGAGTCATAACTGTTGTTTTACAGACTTCCATTCATACATCCTCATTTGGTGGTTACCTGCTTTCCACTGCTCAGAAACCTTGGTATTAAATTGGTCTTGTTCAAGTTCCCCGAGGACCCACCTCCTCAATATCACTAAGCTCTGTGTTTCTTGTGCTCCTATCCTTCAGGTCTATTGTCTAGTTTTTATCGCTCCCACATTGGCTTTCAGTTGTCTGGTCTGCAAGCTTGGAAATTCCCTTCCCAAACCTCTCTGCTGCCCCATCCTCTATCAATACATTCCTTAAACTCTGTCTCTTGACAGAATGAAACTTGAAAAGGTTCAGAAAAGATTTAGAAGGATGTTGCCAGGGTTAGAGGATTTGAGCTACAGGGAGAGGCTGAACAGGCTGGAGTTGTTTTCCCAGGAGGGTCGGAGGCTGAGGAGTGACCTTATAGAGGTTTATCAAATTTTGAGGGGCATGGATAGGATAAATAGACAAGGCCTTTTCCCTGGGGTGGAGGAGTCCAGAACTAGAGGGCATAGGTTTAGGGTGAAAGGGGAAAGATATAAAAGAGACCTGAGGGGCAACTTGTTCACATGGAGGGTGGTACGTGTATGAAATGAGCTGCCAGAGGAAGTGGTGGAGGCTGGTACAATTGCAACATTTAAAAGGCATTTGGATGGGTATATGAACAAAAAGGATTTAGAGGGACATGGTCCAGGTGATGGCAGGTGAGACTAGATTGGGTTGGGATATCTGGTTGGTGTGGACGGGTCAGACCGAAGGGTATGTTTCCGTGCTGTACATCTCTTTGACTCTATGAGCCTTTGGCCAAACTTTTGGACACCTGTCCTTACACCTGGTTTTCAGCTTGATGATTCTTTCCCACCCGATCCCACTCCTGTAGAGTGCCTGGGATGCTTTGTGATCTTTAAATCCCTGTACAAGAACAAATTAATGTGATGGGCAGGTGACAATATAGGTTTGAAAAAACACTGCTGTTCTGATTTGCCTCTTCCTAAGTAATGACATGGTGCTGCACTCTGAAACAAAATCAGAAATTGCTGGAACAGCTCTGCAGGACTGACAGCATCTGTGGTGAGAGAAAGCGAAGTTAACATCTTCAGAACAGATTGTAGCTATGAAGTGGTTGGTATATTTGCTGATGATGGGATGGGGGTGTGGGAGGGAATGAACAATGGTGGAGATGGAGCACAGTGACAAGGGAATTTGTAAAGGTCAGACTGGGAGAGTCTAGATTAGAGTGGTGCTGGAAAAGCACAGCAGATCAGGCAGCATCTGTGGAATAGAAAATTCGGGCAAAAGCCCTTCCTGATGAATGTCGATTTTCCTGCTCCTCAGATGCTGCCTGACCTGCTGTGCTTTACCAGCATCACTCTAATCTCCAGCATCTAAAGTACCCACCTCAGCCTGGGAGAATGAGTAGCTGCAAATGGGGACCATGAATGGCTGACAATGGGTTGTTTGTATAGCAACTCCTGAGATGGTAAGGCCTGGTGTGCAGGTGTTGGGGTAAGGACATGGGAAAAGGTACTCAAATCTTAACATTATTGATCTCGATATTGAGTCCTGAAGGCTGCAGGGTCCCCAAGCGGAAAATGAGATGGTGGTTCTTCCAGCTTGTGCTGAGTTTTTCAAGCAATTTCTAATTTTGTTTCTGATTTCCATCTTCCGCAGTTCTTTGCGAATTTTTTTTGTGCAGCACTCTGAGTTTGGAATGGTCTCTATCCACCATCAGGACGTGCTGGCTCAGTCTCTGCTCTACCTTTCCTCTCCCAGCTTTTGATGACGCACTTGGTTTCTGGGGGATTCGGCGAGGTGAAGGTTTCTATTCTAATGCTGCAGCATGGCCTTGCCCTGTCCTTAGGAAGCTTCGATTAATCTAAAAAGGAAACAAATCAATCTTGTGACCCCTTTATCCTTCCCCGTACTTTTAAAACCCAGTTGGAGAACAACAATTGTAGCCTATACTTTGTATGAATCAGAGGTTACTGACAGATCGTAGAAGGTACAATGCAACTTAAACTGCATTTAAATGCTCAGCTTTTTGAGATTGTCTGATGCTAAGAAATACAGGGATAAGCACTGAGCTTTGAGAACATGTTTTTTTTATTAGGGAAGGGTATGTTGAAAATGATACAGTGGGCTCAATTCATTATTAAATGTGAATGATGCTTAAGCTTTCAATTTGAGTGATGGATGGGTTATCAGACACTGATTTTTATATCGAATATCCCTTGATATCCAATTGCTGATGGTTTCAGGAACTTTGGTTGCCCTAGTATGAATGATTTATCAAACTGCATCCTGTGCTCAGTAGTAGTTTCTCAAATATCATTTTGCATGTTTACTCTTGTGACTTAGGCAAAGGCAACATCCACGTGCAAAAAAATGGCACTCCGGACATTTATCAGATTACTGCACAAGGGAGCTTGCTACGCACAAATTGGTTGCCATATTTCTCTATTCTGGCACCATAACCAAACATCAACAAACAAAAAGAACTCTAATGTTGACGGTCATCGGTCTCAATGACTGGAAGGTGGGGAAACACGCAAAGAACTGAACAGATTTCAATGCATCCAAAAGCAATTATTGTAAAGCATTCAATTATTGTTCAGTGTTTCACCAGGATAATGGCAGAGATTGGAAAACCTACTGAGGAGAACAGGCAGTTCGATTGCACTCTGGTCAGGGCCATACTGAGAAAGAAAATTATTGTTGGAGCATGAAATGTTTTGTTACAGAAAGGATACAGTGAAAAGTAATGTATTACTTGCTATCCAGACAAATCATACCTTATGTAAGTCCATCAGGGTAATAGAACAGATTGCAGAATATCGTGCTCTAGCTACAGAGAAGGTGCAGAGAAAGATCAACTCTAATATGTGAGAGTCTGATAACTTTGAGGAAGTGACAAAGCTGATTGACGAGGGAAGGGCTGTAGATGTCATATACATGGATTTCAGTAAGGTGTTCGATATGGTTCCCCATGGTAGGCTGATGGAGAAGGTGAAGTCGCATGAGATCCAGGGTGTATGAGCTACATGGATAAAGAACTGGCTGGGCAACAGGTGACAGAGAGTAGTAGTGGAAGGGAGTTTCTCAAAATGGAGAATTGTGACCAGAGACATTCCACAGGGATCCGTATTGGGACCACTGTGGAACACCACTGTTACTTATAATATACATAAATGATCTGGAGGAAGGTATAGGTGGTCTGATTAGCAAGTTTGCAGATGACACTAAGATTGGTGAAGTAACAGATAGTGAAGGGGTCTGTCAGAGAATGCAACAGAATGTAGATAAATTAGAGAGTTGGGCAGACAGGTGGCAGATGGAGTTCAATCTAGGGAAATGCGAGGTGATGTATTTTGGAAGATCCAATTCAAGAGCGTATGTTACGATAATTGGAAAAGCCCTGGGGAATATGGATGTACAGAGAGATCTGGGTGTTCAGGCCCATTGTTCCCTGAAGATAGCAATGCAGGTCGATAGAGTGGTCAAGAAGGCATATGGCATGTTTTCCTTCATCGAACAGGGTATTGAGTACAAGAGCTGGTAGGTCATGTTACAATTGTATAAGATTTTGGTTCGGCCACATTTGGAATACTGCGTACAGTTTTGGCCACCACATTCCCAAAAGGATGTGGATGCGTTGGAGAGGGTTCAGTGGAGATTCACCAGGATGCTGCCTGGTGTGGAGGGTGCTAGCTATGAAGAGAGGCTGAGTAAATTAGGATTCTTTTCATTAGAAAGGTGGAAGTTGAGGGGCAACTGGATTGAGGTCTACAAAATCATGAGCGGTATAGACAGGATGGATAGCAAGGAGCTTTTTCCCACAGTGGGGGACTTAATGAGTTCAAAGTGAGAGGGGAAATGTTTAAGGGAGATATATGTGGAAAGTTCACTGCGTCGAGGGTGGTGGGTGCCTGGACTGCATTGCCGGTGAAGGTGGTAGAGGCAGGAATGATAACGTCATTTAAAATGTATCCAGACAGATACATGAATGGGCAGGTAGCAGAGGGATACAGATCCTTACAACATAGACAACAGATTTAGATAGAGGATCTGGATCGGCGCAGGCTTGGAGGGCCGAAGGGCCTGTTCCTGTGCTGTAATGTTCCTGTTCTTAGTTCAGCAGGGAAGAAACTGCTCTTTAATCTGTCACGTGTTTTCAAACGCTTATACCTTTGGCTCGATGGAAGAGGATGGAAGAGAATACAACCAGGCTGGGAGAGGTCTTTGGTAATTGGACATAGAGTAGTACAGCACAATACAGGTCCTTCAGCCCTCAATGTTGTTATGGCCTTTTATCCCACCCTAAGATCAAACTAACCTACATAACCTTCATTTTATTATCATCCATGTGCCTAACCAAGAGTTACTGAAATGTCCCTAATGTATCTGATTCTACTCCCACTGCTGGCAGTGCATTCCACGCACCTATCACTCTCTGTGTAAAGAACCTACCTCTGACATCTTTCCTAAACCTTCCTCCAATCACATTAAAATTATACCCCCTCGTGATAGACAGTTCCACCCTGGGGAAATGTCTCTGGCTATCCACTCTATCTATGCCTCTCATCATCTTGTACCCCTCTATCAAGTCACTTCTCAGCCTTCTTCACTCCAATGAGAAAAGCCCCAGCTCCGTCAACCTTTCTTCTTCATTTCATGCCCTCCAGTCCAGGCAGCATCCTGGTAAATCTCCTCTGCACCCTGTCTAAAGCTTCCTTATTCTGGGCAAACAGAACTGAAGACAATATTCCAAATGTAGTCTAACCAGGGCTGTATAGAGTTGCAGCATAACTTTGTAGCTCTTAAACTCAATCCCCCTATTAATGAAAACCATATGTCTTCTTAATAACCCTATCAACTTGAGTGGCAACTTTAAGGGATCATTGGGCATGGATCCCAAGATCCCTCTGTCCCTCCACACTGTTAAGAATCCTGCCTTTAACTCTGTAATCAGCATTCAAATTTGAACTTCCAAAATGAATCACTTCACACTTTTCCAGGTTGAACTCCATCTGCCATTTATCAGCCCAGTTCCACATCCTATCAATGTCCTGTTGCGACCTTCATCAGCCCTCGACACCACCCACAACTCCACTAACCATCATGTCATCGGCAAACTTACTAACCCACCCTTCCATTTCCTCATTCAAGTCAATTATAAAAATCACATAGAGCACAGGTCACAGAATAGATCCCTCCACAACACCACAGATCCTTGAGCTCCAAGCTGAATATTTTCCATCTACTGCCACCCTCTGTCTTCTATGGGCCAGCCAATTCTGTATCCAGACAGCCAGATATCCCTATATCCCACATCTCCTTTCTTTCTGAATGTTGGCTGCTTTCCCGAGGTAGTGGGATGGAGCTCACTGATGGAATGGTGGTTTCCATGATGGACTGGGCTGTGTTCACAACTTACTGTAATTTCTTGCTGGCATGGACAGAGCAGTTGCCATAGCAAGCTGCGATACATCTGGATAAGATGCTTTCTGTGGTGCATCTATTAACATGAGCAAGAGTCATTGTGGACAGGCTGAATTTCCCTAGCCTCCTGAGGAAGTACAGGCTTTGGCGTGCTTTCTTGACTGTGGTGTCAATGTGGGTGGATCAGGACATATTTACTCGGAGGAACTTGGGGTCTCAACCACCTGCACCTCAGCACCATTGATACGGATGGGGCATGTCCTCCACTCCCCTTCCTAAAGTCAAATGACCAACTCTTTTATTTTGCTGACATTGAAGGAGAGATTGTTGTCTTTACACCATGACACTAAGCTGTCTATCTGTACTCTGTCTCATCATTGTTTGAGATCTGACCTGCTACGGCAATGTCATCAGCAAATTTGTAAATGGAGTTAGACCTGAATTTGACCACCCAGTCATGAGTGTATAAGGAGTGAAGGGCTGAGTACACAGCATTGTTGGGCACTGGTGTTGAGGAGGTGTTGTGGAGGAGGTGTTGAAGCCTATTCTTATTGATTGTGGTCTGGGGTTTAGAGTGAGGGTGTAAGAGTGAAGGCTTCCAGCATTCAGGGTGAGGGACCGTGAATCCTTACTCCATCTTCAGTGCAGGGCATCCAATAATCCACGTGTTGTGGCCTTCACTGCCCGCTAGCCCCTAATGATTCATCAGCCCATGAATGCATGCACAACAGGGGCCATGGTTTTTTTAAACCTTTTTATTGAATATATTTCTGGAAGGGTAAAACACAAATATATCATAGTTTGGAAAATAATACATCGGAAATAATTTCCTGCTGAGACAATTATCCAGCTATTCATTATCTCTGCAGCCACAAAGATCACAGTCTAATTTGTTTGAAATTGCATCTCCCCCTTTTAAGTATCTCTGTTTGAAGTTTCCCAGACACCTTACAGGTTTGACTTTCCATGGGTTCACACAGAGGCTTCGAGCAGTCGGTGCATTCCATTCTCAAGATTTACATTATTAGCTGTTTTTAGATTGTCAGTCTTAAAAAAAATACATGGCTGGTTAAAAAATCCAATAAGTCCATGAGAAATCTAGGAGTATGATCATTTGAGATGACAAGACAACCTTTGTGTAGGAGTTGAATGTTTCAGGTTAGATATTGATTCATAACATATTTGAGTTCAATAACTCCTTCCACACAAATTATTGCACCATTGCAGCTGAAATACAATACGTGACTGTACAGAAACAGAACATTTTTCAACATTGCCAGATAAGGAAACTGAGAGCATTAATCTGATCCTGTTCTTTCCACAGATACTGACCGACTGCATGTTCACTTTTAGTGTTTTCAGCTTTTGTTTCATGCAACGATTCATCCTTGAAAAACGTTCAGTGAAGAATTGTTTCACTACTTCATGATGTAAATGCAGACCATTTAATATGCTTGAGTATTAAAAATATATTGCAGACAATAATTTTGAAGTCATTAATATTTTACAACACACCTTTTAAGTCTGTTGGGGATTGCTTGAGTTTGTTGTGGTTATGTTCACAGACAGACACTTATATTCACTGATAATTGAATTGCATAAAAATAAACAGTACCACAAATCTTGCATTTCTCCTGATGCTTATAGGAGCAATGAATAGCAGAGATTTAAATGAAACGAACTCGAATAACCTACGCTGAAAGGGGGCAGCAAAGGCAGGGCAGTAACACCATGGAACTATTAATCCAGAACCCTAAACTAATGCCACACAAGTGATGTTGGTTTCCAACCCCAGGGATGAATCTTGCATTGAGAACATTAAACTTTGTTCATCAGTAGTGATTTATTGCATCATTAAGTCCATTGTCGTTGTATCTTCTAACTGAAGTCACCATAGTCTTAGCAGTTTGTTGGGGAGAGATGACTGATGGTGATTTAACCTGAGGGTCACCACGTCTCAGGGGAGAGGAGAGATTGAGAAGGAGAGTCCTTCAATGGTAACTTACACCACAGTGGGAATTGAACTCCCACTACCTGTGTCACTCTGCATCGCAAACCCACTGTCCAGCCAAATGAACTAACCAACCCTGCATGGGGAAGAAGGTGGGGTTCAGTTTGTCTCTTTTGTGCACGCTGCGCTTTAACCTCTGTGTACTGTGCTCCCTCATTCTCAACCCATCTCCCTGGCTGCCTCATTCTCAACCCATTACCCTCTCCAGCGTTTTCAGAACTTCCCTCCCAGGAGCGAGCTACCTCAGAAGCTGTGTTGTAGGCAGCTGGGGTTGGCGGAGGAGGAACAGGGCGGTGGAGAATGTTGCGTTAGCCCCAATCTTTCAGCAGTGACCTTCTCTTGCAGCAACCTCTTCATTTCCATCTGAAGGAAGCATGACCGATTGCCTGCCCGAGATCTTGTGCTCATGTGAGGAATGCTCTGCAGATTGTGGTATTCCTTTCTGCAGCGGTACATTGGCCAGATGAGACCAGAAACATGTTGGTTTACAGCAAACGCCCTGATTTAAGCGATCGTCAAGTTGCTATTGACTTGCAGGATAAAAGCAATCCCCCGTGCAATGGGTTTTCAAAAGGCCAAGAGGGGTAAACCGCCACCTCCCACATCTCCTGCCCCGTGTGCAGAGGGGTAAAAATAACAGGAACAGAAAGCAGGTTGAAAAATGTTAACTAATACATCATCTGGTAAATGGGACCCGAAGTGTCCTGGTAACCTATAACTGTCCTTTACACAGGGACGCAAGCAGTCATGAACATTCAACACTCTATCGGATTGGAGACTGGCTACACTGGCTACAAAATAAAACACTGCGCTGCAGACAGGCTGATTAATACTCATTCATGCACTGTTCTGGCAGAATTCTGGGATCTGTGTAGGCACTGAACAGTATTCCGGCAACTCCAACCAATATTCCAGGCCTGTTGGGCAATTTGGGAATTCACAAGCTGACAAAACAACACACACTGAGGATTAATTTTATTTTTAAAATCAGGGAATGAAACAGCAGCGGGAGTTAATTGTCGAACGAAGCTGCGTTGCCTGCTTTTGAAAAAGACAATCACCTTAAGTTAACTGTTTCTGCCTAGAATTTCTGTGCTTCCATTCAGAGCCACCTTTCACATTGTCAATCTCATTCCCTCCCCAGCAATGAATCTGTTTGATGCACTATTGAGAGTGCATATAGCAGGGGAGTCACAGTGGCTCAGTGGTTAGCACTGCTGCCTCACAGCGCCAGGTACCTGGGTTCAATTCCACCCTCAGGCAACTGTCTGTGTGGAGTTTGTACGTTATCCCCATAACTGCATGGGTTTCCACTGAGTGGTCATATAATGAGGCAAACTTGATTTGGAAGCTTCAAGATGAAGGAATCCCTAGTGGTCCCTCTCACACTTCAGTCTGAGAGGGATAGGTTGGAATCACATGTAACAGTATTACTCATGGATAAAAAAGGAGGAGTGGGCCAGAGTTGATCAGAAGGGGAACCTAGCAGGAACAGCAGGCGTTTCTGTGGGTAATTCAGGAGACACAGCAGAAATTCATCTCAAGGAATAAAAAAACATGGTAAGGAAAGGATGAGTCAACCATGGCTGACAAGAGACGTTGGGGACAGCATAAAATCAAAAGAAAAAAGCAAACAATACAGAGAAAATTTGTGGGAAGCCAGAGGATTGAAAAACCTTTAAAATCAATAGAGAATAAATAAATGATTTGGAATTGCTGCTGTTGGACTGGGGTGTACAAAGTTAAAAATCACACCACACCAGGTTATCGTCCAACAGGTTTATTTGGATGCACTAGCTTTTGGAGCGACGCTCCTTCATCAGGTGGTTGTGTAAGAATAAGAATGTAAGACACAGAATTTATAGTAAAAGTTTACAGTGTCATGCAACCGAAATTATATATTGAAAAAGACCTGGATTTTTTTTAAAAAAGTTTTGCGATTTACATATGAAAGAACTGAAGTCAATATGGGCATTCTAAAAGATGAGAGATTTAACAAACAATCCAGGTCTTTTTCAATATATAATTTCAATTACATTACACTGTAAACTTTTGTTATTAATTCTGTGTCTTAAAATCTTTTACTCCACAACCACCTGATGAAGGAGCAGTGCTCTGAAAGCTAGTCCTTCCAAATAAACCTGTTGGACTATAACCTGGTGTTGTGTGATTTTTTAACCATATAAATATATAAATAAAAAAAAACAATATGGGGGGAGAAGATGAAATGTGAGAGTAAGCTAGCTAATAATATAAAAGAAGATTGCAAGAACTTTTTTGGACGTTTAAAAACTAGGAGAGAAGCAAGAGTGGACATTGGACCATTGGAAAAGGAGGTTGGAGAAGTAGTCATGAGAGCGAAGGAACTGAACAGGTACTTTGCATCCATTTTCACAGTGGAAACATAGCAATATACCAGAAGGTCAAGAAAATCAGCGGCAGAGGTGAGTGTAGAGGCCCTGACTAAAGAGAAAGGAAACTGAATGATCTGAAGGTGGATAACACATCAGATTAATAGACAATAGACAATAGGTGCAGGAGTAGGCCATTCTGCCCTTCGAGCCAACACCACCATTCATTATGATCATGGCTGATCATCCTCAATCAGTATCCTGTTCCTGCCTTATCTCCATAACCCTTGATTCCACTGTCCTTAAGAGCTCTATCCAACTCTTTCCTGAAAGTATACAGAGACTTGGCCTCCACAGCCTTCAGGGGCAGAGCATTCCATACACCCACCACTCTCTGGGTTTCTCCTCAACTCTGTTCTAAGTGGCCTACCCCTTATTTTTTAACTGTGTCCTCTGGTTCGGGACTCACCCATCAGCGGAAACATGCTTCCTGCCTCCAAAGTGTCCAATCCTTTAATAATCTTATATGTCTCAATCAGATCCCCTCTCAGCCTTCTAAACTCAAGGGTATACAAGCCCAGTCACTCCAATCTTTCAGCATAAGATAGTCCCACTATTCCAGGAATTGACCTTGTGAACCTACGCTGCACTCCCTCAATAGCCAGAATGTCTTTCCTCAAATTTAGAGACCAAAACTGCACACAGTACTCCAGGTGTGGTCTCACCAGGGCCCTGTACAGCTGCAGAAGGACCTCTTTGCTTCTATATTTGATGAAGGAGGGTTTGGAGGAGTTAGCTTAGGAGTGGTACAGTTATCGGAGGTGATCTTTTGGGATCACTGGAAACAGAAAGGGTGCCAGAGGACAGGAAAATGGCTGACCTAACACCCCTGTCTAAGAAAGGAGATAGGCAGAAGACAGGGAGAAAGTGAAAACTGCGGATCCTGGAGATCAGAGTCAAAAAGTGTGGCGCTAGAAGACAGGAAATTTCAAGGTAAAATTGGGCTGTGCCAGCACGGCTTTATGAAGGGGAGTTCATGCCTGACAAATCTGTTAGAATTCCTTGAAGAGGTAATGAGCAAGCTAGACAAAGGAGAGCCAGTGATTGTGATCCATTTGGATTTCCAGAAGGCCTTTGACAAGGTGTTGTACAGGAGGTTGCTAAATGAGATAAAAGTCCCTGGTGTTAGGGACAACATACAGACACAAATAAGGGGACAGGCTGACTGGCAGAAGGCAGAGAGAGGGGAATAAAGGGATCTTTTTCAGGATAGCAATCAATGATAACTGGGGTTCCACATGGGACTGTGTTGGCACCACAACTATTCATAATATACATTAATGATCTGGACGAAGGAACTGAGAACATTATTGCTAAGTCTGCAGATGAAATAAAGATAAGTGGAGTGACAGGTAGTGTTGGGGAGGTGGGGAGGCTGCAGGAGGACTTGGATGGACCAGGAGAATGGCCAAGGAAGTGACAGATAGAATACAATATGGGAAGGTGTGAGGTTATGCACTTTGGTAAGAAGATTAGAGGTGTGGTCTATTTTTTAAATAGGGAAAGGCCTCAGAAACCTGAAGTACAGAGTCTTAGCAGTCCTATTTCAGGATTCTCTGAAGGTTAATATGCAGGCCCAGTTGGCAATTTGGAAAGCAAATGCAATGCTGGCATTCATTTGAAGAGGGTTAGAGCACGAAAGCAAGGAATTGTTGGTGAGGCTGTATAAGGCCCCGATCAGACCTCAATTGGAATACTGTAAGTAATTTTGGGCCCTGTATCTGAGGATGTGTTGGCATTGGAGGGAGTTTACAAGAATGATCCCAGATGAAAGGTTTGTCATGCGAAGGGCAGTTGAGGACTCTGGGTAGATACTTAATGGAGTTTGGAAGGATGGATAGAGGGGATCTGATTGAAATTACAGAACACTGAGAGGCCCTGACAGAATGTATGTGAAGAAGATGCCTCCACTAGCAGGAGAGACTAGGATCCAAGGACGCAGCCTCAGGGTGAAGGGATGACTGAGATGAGAAGGAATTTCTTCAGCCAGAGGAATTCATTACTACAGAGGGCTGTGGGGACCAAGTCACGGAGTGTATTTGAGACAGGTTATTGATTAGTAAGGGAACAAGGCAGGAGAACAGGGTTGAGAAACATATCAGCCATGATGGAATGGTGAAGCAGACTCAATGGGTCTAATGGTTGAATTCTGCTGCTCTACCTCATGGTCTTATTATGAATGTAACTGCATGACAGAGTTGTACTTGTCTCGTGTGGAGCATCTCCTTGTTTTCTACTTTGCAATTCATTTTGGTCTTGATCTCCAGCTGGAAGAAGTGATTTCTGAGATCAATATAAAACATCAGCAACTTATGAAGGATGCGTTCAATTTCCAGCACAGGAGCAGGCCATTCAGCCCAAATGGTATTCAGGGGTGGGAGAGAAACAACAGGGCTTGACGCTGTTCCTGGCCTAGGCGCCTGGCTTCAGACCAGGCTACAGTGACTCCAATCTTCACCTGAGAAGAGCCGAACCTCTCATAATCCTTAATCTGGTTATTGGACCCAGGTATACACCCCCTCCTCCAACACCTATCCTAGCTTCTGTTGTGTCAATGGGCCACACTAATCCCCCTCACCTTTTGTCTTACCTATCCCTACCAGGACATCCTCCTGACCCTCTGCTTGCTTCATTTCTCCTTAATCCAGAATCTATGACATTTTCTTAACTGACTGCGGTGTTGCATTTTCCATTTGCACCTCTCTCTGGGTAGAGAGGTTCCTCTGAATTCTGTGTTGAAATTTTTTCATGACTGTTCATATCAGTGATTGTAACAGACAACGGAACCAATCCTGATGGATGACAAGCCCCCTGTAGTTTTTAATGAAAGGATTAACAATGTTTGTGCCAAATTGAAATTATGGACAGAGAAACACATTCAGAATTTATGTTTTTGTAGAGCAACTGTAATCATGCTTCTCTTTTACGAGAGAACCAAGCTTTTTTTTCCCCTTCCCTCAAATTTACAAATAAATAGGTGGTCCCTTAGTCGGAACGCTTCACCAGTTAGTGATATTTCTGGCTGAGGGGACGTGGGCACAGTGTTAGGTTTTGTATTACAGAGGGATCAAACAGAACCTTTGCATGACATTTCTCTCTGAAGTACATTACCCAGGTGAGTGCACAATGGGAGCTGTTCCCAGCACCAATTCAAAGGTCACTGTTTGGCAGGCTGGGAATCTCATTTCGATCCTATTTGGCAGTTTAGCAATGTAATTGCCCAAACAAGCTAACAGCTGATAGCTCAGTAGAGCAGTTTGAAACTGGGCTGCACGAGATTTACTGCAGCAACAACATTGTCACTTTAACAAAAAAGCATCCCGAGAGGCTTTGTAAGATAATACTTGACCCTGGAGATTCGGAGACCCCAGGAGACATTAGAACCGCTGACCAGAGATGTAGTACTTGAGGGGGGGAATTAGTGCTCAGGAAACTGACAGCACAAGCAGCAATGGTGAAGTGGGACAAGTAAAAACAGGAAATTGCTGGAGAAACTCAGCAAGTCAGCCGGCATCTGTGGAGTGAATGTTTGGAGTATGGTGATCCTTCTTCAGAATTATGGTGAGTTCAGGGATATACAAGAGGCCAGGTGTGTCTCACTGTCGGTCTGGAACATGCATTAAAGAAAATAAACTTTTTTTTTATTCATTCAGGCAATGTGGAGGCTAAGTCAACATCTTTAATTGGATGCATCCTTGAACCCCATCCCTCATTGCCCAGAGGGCAGTGAAGAGTCAATTATATTGCTGGAGTCACATGTAGGCCAGACCAGGTAAGGATGGCAGTTTACTTCCCTGAAGGATATTGGTGAACCAGGTGGGTTTTTTCCCTGACAATTGACAGTGATTTTGTGGTCATCATTAGACCCTGAATTCCAGATTTTTTTTATTCAGTTCAAATTCCATCACTTTCCATCGCAGACTTTGAACCTGTGACCCCAGAATGTTATCTGGGTCCTGGGTCTCTGGATTAACAGATCAGCAATAATACAGTAGGCCATCATCTCCCATAACTTTATCACTGTCTCATAGAATGAGCTCTGAGGATGGAACGGTATCTCTGCTACCCCAATAACTGAGATATTGAGTTGAATTTTAAAAATTGAAATAAAAATTCCATTTGTTAAACACTTTGCTTCTCTTACTCATACATACTTTCATTAATTTTTTCATGATTAACTATTTGTTCAGTATATATCACTCTTTATTTAAATATGTTTACGAGAGATAGCACAGCTAGTGCACAGGCTCCTGGGTTGCAGATGAACAGCCAGATATAAAGGTCTCAGACTCCATCTTACCTGAGGCCATTTGAAGCATGACATGCTGATTAAAGCATGACTCTGTTTGTAACTGAATAGCTTTGTCATAGCCAAGGAGAAAGTGAGGACTGCAGATGCTGGAGATCGGAGTCAAAAAGTGTGATGCTGGAAAAGCACAGCTGGTCAGGCAGCATCCGAGGAGCAGGACAGTTGACTGTTCATGCATAAGCTCTTCATCAGGAATGATGAAGGGCTCATGCTCGAAACGTCGACTCTACTGCTCCTCGGATGCTGCCTGACCAGGTGTGTTTTTCCAGCACCACACTTTTTGACTCTAACAGTAGACTAGCCAGGTACAGGAATGCTGAAAGCACATATATTTCAGAAGCTGGAACAAAGAAACCTTTCACACTACACCAGCCATCTTAGCTATAGAGTCATACAGTCATAGAGATATACAGCATGGAAACAGACCCTTCGGTCCAACCCATCCATGCCGACCAGATATCCCAACCCAATCTAGTCCCACCTGCCAGCACCCGGCCCATATCCCTCCAAACCCTTCCTATTCATATACCCATCCAAATGCCTCTTAAATGTTGCAATCGTACCAGCCTCCACCATATCCTCTGGCAGCTCATTCCATACACGTACCACCCTCTGCATGAAAACGTAGCCCCTTAGGTCCCTTTTATATCTTTCCCCTCTCACCTTAAACTTATGCCCTCTAGTTCTGGACTCCCTGACCCCAGGAAAAAGACTTTATCTATTTACCCTATCCATGCCCCTCATGATTTTGCAAACTTCTATAAGGTCACCCCTCAGCCTCCGACACTCCAGGGAAAACAGCCCCAGCCTGTGCAGCCTCTCACTGTAGCTCAAATCCTCCAACCCTGGCAACATCCTTGTAAATTTTTTCTGAACCCTTTCAAATTTCACAACATCTTTCCGATAGGAAGGAGACCACAATTGCACACAATATTCCAAAATATCCCCAAACTCATGTCCTGTACAGTTGCAACATGACCTCCCAACTCCTGTACTCAATATACTGACCAGTAAAGGAAAGCATACCAAATGCCTTCTTCACTATCCTATCCACCTACGACTCCACTTTCAAGGAGCTATGAACCTGTATTCCAAGGTCTCCTTGTTCAGCAACACTCCCTAGGACCTTACCATTAAATGTATAAGTCCTGCTAAGATTTGCTTTCCCAAAATGCAGCACCTCGCATTTATCTGGATTAAACTCCATCTGCCACTCCTCAGCGGGAGTTAATGTAAAGCAACATGCCTATGTTAGGTCCTGTCAGGTACAATAAGTAATAAGTCAAGTCTCCACAGTCCCAGAGCACCACAGGGCTGCTCTCTCTTTCGGGAGAGATGATTGATAGCATCACTGTGCCTCAGGTGAAGGGAGAAGTTGAGAAGGACGAACCTTCATTGTAGCTTCTGCTGATGCCAGTTTGCAATACCCCCCTCCCTGGTACCCATTGATTCCAGATTTTCTAGAGCCAGTTGATGCCACACTTGGCCAGACGTGACCTTGGTGTCAAGAGCATCCAGTTCTGAACTTGGCCAGTTCTGAAGAAAGCTCACTGGAACCGTGATTTTAACTCTGTTTTCTCTCTCTGTCCACAGATGTTAATGCCAGATCTGCTGAGTTTTTCCAGCAATTTCTGATTTTGTTTCTGGCTTAATAGTCTCTTGATAATACCATCGCCTCCAACCTTATATGACATCTCCCAAAAACATCACACGGTGACAATTTTACAAAGGATCTCAGGTTGCGACACGTTGTCAGGTTTACAGCACTTGGGTTAGAGTTAAAGGACAGAGGTGCATCTTTACAAGTGACACCTCAGAAACTTCTAAATCATTCCGTTTCTTCACACTGTACTATGTCCTCATTGGAAGAAATAGCGAGAAATGGCTATTTGTTCAACTCTGTGAAATGACCAACGTTCCCAATGTTTAAATGTCAAAAATGGTCAAAAAAAAACCTTCTAAGCTGAAAAAAAGGTTGAAAAATGATGTTATGACTATTCAGGAATCTTCACAAGGGCTTCATTCATTTTGAACAAGAGCTATTGAGTTGAACTTTCCTTTGAATCCTGCTTTCACCGCTATCTGTGGTTTATTTCCCATAAGTCACAGCCGTGTTAGAGGGCCATTTCCCGGTTGAAAGCACGGCATAAACGGTGAGTGAGTGTCTGGTTTCCAGAGAGCAATGCCGCTTTGGTTTTGTGGTAAGATTCTGGGAAAGAGCAGTGTTGGGAAATGCGCAGATCTTCAGTGGATTTACTCCAGCTTGCTGTTCATGACCACGGGCCACAGGGGCTGAGCATCAGTGTTCATACGCACCCAGTCACAAAACAACCTTCCCCCTTTGAATGATCAGGGCAGTCTGACCTTGCGAGATGCTTTCTAAGGGACACCTTCAACGACTAACTTGTAGATGTATCCTTCACAAATGGACATGACAATGTCACAGTGAACAATCTTTGATTTATACCATTTAAAACATGCTTGATTTATAGGACAGCCAGCGCCGTGTGTATTGAAGCACTTTGTTACAATTCCTGGAGCAATCTGTGTCCTAGTGTGTGCTGCTAAAAACCTGCTGGAGCTGCTGTACAATTCCATTTGTGGATATTAGAGGGAAGGCATCACTATGTAGCAGAAAGTCCCTGACACTGCCCCCCTCAAATCTGACAACTCTAAAGGCAGCAAATGCTGAAAATGAACAGTAAATGCTGGGAAGATAAGAAACTCAAGATAAAATGTGTTGTAGAGTTCAACTTACCTTTTTTATTCAGATTTACCTTTGTTTCCAAATGTTATAGAGTTGAACTTTTGCCCTTACTCATATTCAGTTACAGCATCAAATTTTAGATAGATTAGATTACTTACAGTGTGGGAACAGGCCCTTAGGCCCAACAAGTCCACACCGACCCGCACCCACCCAGACCCATTCCCCCACACCTAACACTACGGGCAATTTAGCATGGCCAATTCACCTAACCTGCACATTTTTTGGACTGTGGGAGGAAACTGGAGCACCCGGAGGAAACCCACACAGACACAGGGAGAATGTGCAAACTCCACACAGACAGTCACCTGAGGTTGGAATTGAACCCGGGCCTCTAGTGCTGTGAGGCAGCAGTGCTAACCACTGTGCCACCGTGCCACCCAGGTTGTCGACTCGCCAAAAATAAAAGACTATGATAAAGTAAAACAAAGAGGATTTGTTAAAAGAGGAGCTGGATCAAGTTGCAGGAATAAAGGGGATTGAACATTATATAGAAATCAAGAGGGTGCAAATTACTGTTAATGCTGGAATCTGTACTGAAAACAGCAAATGCTGGAGATCACAACTGGTCAGGCAGCATCCATGGAGAGAGAGCAAGCTAATATTTCAAGTCTTGAGAAGGGCTTTTGCCTGAAACATTGATTTTCCTGCTCCTCGGATGCTGGCTGACCTGCTGAGCTTTTCCAGCACCACACTAATCTTGATTCTCTCCATGGATGCTGCCTGACCCGCTGTGATCTCCAGCATTTTTTACATTTTCAATGCAGGAATCAGAAATGTTTCTGTTTTGTCTAAGCACTTTTTGCAGGGTCTGGCAGCATCTGTGGAGAGAAAACAGAGTTAACGTTTTAACGTTCCAGTCAGCCTTCTTCAGAACTTCAGTTCACCGGCCTCGAAACGTTGACTCTGCTTTCTCTCTACAAATGTTGACAGATCTGCAAACTGTCTCCAGCAATTCCTGTCTTTGTTTTAGATTTCCAACATCCGCAGTTCATTGTTTTCGTTTATTTCTAAGTACTTCCATTATTTTTCATTCTAATTTCAGCTTCCCACTGTCCACAGTACATTGATCTCAATTAGTGTTCATGCTGACTCAGTCAGTGTCGGTATAGGACTGGAATGGACAAGGTCAGAAGTCACATGACACCAGGTAATAGTTCAACAGGTTTATTTTAGATCACAAAGTTTTGGGGAGCTGCTCCTTTGTCAGGTGAAGTCACTCCGAAAGCTTGTGTTTTCAAAATGAACCTGTTGGACTATAACCTGATGTCTTATAATGTAGGCAGTACAGCCGCCAATTTATACACAGTAATCTTCTCCAAACAACCACAGTCAGATAAATCTGCTTGTGCGTTTTGTTCAAAAGGTGAATAACTCCAAAGATCTCTTACAGCCAACAGAGAGGATAAAGGGACTGCAGTCCTTTGTCACATCCAACAGACAGTCTCCCCAGCAGGGAAGTATCCCCTCAGCCCTGGACTGTCAATGTCAGTCTTGATACTGTACTCAAGTCTTTGAGGGGAAAACTCACCACTTTCTGACTAAGAGAACTACACACTGAGACCTGGCTGACACCTGTCATTTATGCAATCTTTGCTCTTTGTAGACTTACTTGTGAATTAGTAAATAAGGTCACTGGAAGGTTAGTAAAGACAAACTCAGTGTTTGACTGGAGACTGTAGCTGTGTACCATTGCTTATCTTTTTATATCTTTTCCCTGGGAAGGGGGATTTCAAGATTAGGGACACGTTTTTAAGGTGAGAGAGAAAAACATGAAGGGCAAATGTTTTACACGGAGGGTGGTTCGCGTGTGGAATGACTTCCAGGGGAAGTGATGAATGTGGGTACAGTTACAACATTTAAAAGACATTTGGAATTGTACATGATTGGGAAAGGTTTGGAGGGATTTGAGCCAGGGACAGGCAGATGGGACTAGTTTAATTCAGGATTATGTTCGACATGGACTGGTTGGGCTGAAGGGTCTGTTTTAATGCTGAATGACTCTGTGACTGTCTAAGTGTTAAATCACACAACTGAGAGACATTCACAAAACTAAAGTCACTGTGACTTTTTTTGTGTGTATGAACCACCACTAGTAATCACCTCTGGTAAACACTGGTAATCACCTTTAACTAGGAGCCACCATTGGTAAGCATCTCTGGTAATCACCTTTAAGTAGGAGCCACCACTAGTAATCACCTCTGGTAAACACTGGTAATTACCTTTAACTATGAGCCACCACTGGTAATCACCTCTGGTAATCACTGGTAATCACCTTTAACTAGGTTCAAGGTTTGTGCGAAGATTTGTAGCTCGGGTGCTCGTTGTTGTGGTTCTGTTCGCCGAGCTGGAAGTTCTTGTTGCAAACGTTTCGTCCCCTGGCTAGGCGACATCATCAGTGCCCTGGAGCCTCCTGTGAAGCGCTTCTTTGATGTTTCTTCCGGTATTTACATGAACATCAACTAGCCACGAAACGACACGACCAGCTATCCCTAGTAGCCACACACGCAGACAACAAGCAACATGAATTCGACTGGGAAAACACTACTATCATAGGGCAAGCCAGACAGAGAACAGCCAGGGAATTCCTAGAGGCATGGCATTCATCCACAAACTCCATCAACAAACACATCGACCTAGACCCAATATAACAACCACTACAGCGGACAGCTGAAACTGACACCCGGAAGCGGCAAGGACAGACCACTATAAATACCGGAAGAAACATCAAAGAAGCGCTTCGCAGGAGGCTCCAGAGCACTGATGATGTCTCCTAGCCAGGGGACGAAACGTTTGCAACAAGAACTTCCAGCTCGGCAAACAGAACCACAACACCTTTAACTAGGAGCCACCACTAGTAATCACCTCTGGTAAACACTGGTAATTACCTTTAACTATGAGCCACCACTGGTAATCACCTCTGGTAATCACCTTTAACTAGGAGCCACCACTGGTAAGCATCTCTGGTAATCACTGGTAATCACCTTTAACTAGGAGCCAGCACTAGTAATCACCTCTGGTAAACACTGGTAATTACCTTTAACTATGAGCCACCACTGGTAATCACCTCTGGTAAACACTGGTAAGCACCTTTAACTAGGAGTCACCACTGGTAATCACCTTTGCCAGTGGTTAGATTTTGACAAACAAAGCCCATTATGGGCAACACAAACTATCAGAGAGGATAGGGAGGGAGAGAGGGGAAAAGACAGAGAGAGAGGGAAAGAGAGAGGTGGAAAGAGAGAGGGGGAAAGAGAGAGAGGGAAAGAGAGAGAGGGAAAGAGAGAGAGGGAAAGAGAAGGAAAGGACTAAATCAAAATGGAGCTGGAGGGGGGAGGTAAAATACTGTACAGTGGTGTATTTCTCTCTAAAGGCATCAGGAGCATCATTGGACACCATGGGATCCCTGTCCAATAAGGCCCAGACACAAACATACAGGGAGAGGGCTTTGTGTGATCGACGTGGGTCTCATTTCATTTTCTACACCTGACCTTTGGGGAACCTGAACACTGTTTTAGAATATAAAAGGTGCAATTGGCACTTTGTAAATCACTGTCAGTGACTCATTTTCTGTAAATAAATACTCCTGGCAAATTTGCACTATAATTTCCAAGCGCATACAACAAACACATGAGTGGAGCTGCCTCACAATGGAAGATACATGAGAGATATGCAGTCGAGGATTAACACAAGCATGCTCTTTTCTCCAAATATAGTTTGACTTTAAATGCATGGAGTTTGACATGTTCAAATGTGAAGTTTGATTCAAATCGTTCCTTGCATTATTGTAAACAGAAACAATTTAGTGAAACGCAGCATTAAATGTTTAGGCACAACAGCAGGTGCTTAATAAAGTTGAAAAACACTTTTAGGGCAGGAATTCAGCTATTGTGAACAACAGAAGGCTGTTCATGGTAAGTTGACAATTTTGCTAAGATATACAGATGAAAGGTATTGTTTAATTAAGCACTTATAGCACAAATAAAGCAGGACTGCTGGGATTTGTGGGTAGGAGGCAGACATATGCAGGATTATATTCTGCAAATAAACTAGCAAGAATAGGATTAATGTCTTGTTTCATGCTTCTTTATCCGGCTTGGAATCCATTTGTCAATATTCACCCTCATTTCCTTGAGCTCTTCATAGCTCCTTGCTGCCTGTGCTGTTTTCCACCGTGTGAAATCTGTCCCAAGTACACAGCAGATATAACACTCTAGTCATTGCTAATCTCTGGTAGTACAAGCTAATATTGTTACAATCAGACCATAGAGTCATAGAGATGTACAGCACAGAAACAGACCCTTCAGTCCAACCCATCCATGCCGACCAGATATCCCAACCCAATCTAGTCCCACCTGCCAGCACCCGGCCCATATCCCTCCAAACCCTTCCTATTCATATACCAATCTAGATGCCTTTTAAATGCTGTAATTGTACCAGCCTTCACCACTTCCTCTGGCAGCTCATTCCATACACGCACCAGCCTCTGTGTGAAAAAGTTGCCCCTTAGGTCTCTTTTATATCTTTTCCCTCTCACCCTAAACCTATGCCCTCTAGTTCTAGTCTTCCCGACTCCAGGGAAAATACCTTGTCTATTTACCCTATCCATGCCCCTCATGATTTTATAAACCTCTATAAGGTCACCCCTCAGCCTCCGATGCTCCAGGGAAAACAGCCCCAGCCTGTTCAGCCTCTCCCTGTAGCTCAAATCCTCCAACCCTGGCAATATCTTTGTAAATCTTTTCTGATCCCTTTCAAGGGATAGGAAGGAGACCAGAATTCCATGCAATATTCCAACAGTGGGCTAACCAATGTCCTGTACAGCTGCAACATGACCTCCCAACTCCTGTACTCAATACTCTGACCAATAAAGGAAAGCATACCAAACGCCTTCTTCACTATCCTATCTACCTGCGACTCCACTTTCAAGGAGCTACAAGCCTGCACTCTAAGGTCTCTTTGTTCAACAACATTCCATAGGACCTTATCATTCATCTTGGAACTGCTTCAGTCAACTGGGAACTCACTATCACAAGCAGATGCTGCCCCTGCTCCCTTGAGAGAGCAGGTCAGTGAGCACATGAGGGAGGGAGAAGGTAGGGGTGAGGGAGGAAAGAAGCATTTGGGAGGGAGGAGGGAGAGTTTTGGGAGGGAGGAGGGTAAGGGGTTTAGGAGGCAGGAGAGAGGGGTTTGGGAGGGGGAAGGCAGGGGTTTGGGAGGGAGGATGGAGGGTTTTGAGAGAGAGGAAGGAGGGTTTTGGGAGGGGTTTGGGAGGGAGAGGGTAGAGGGTTTGGGAGGGAGGAGAGTTTTGGGAGGGAGAGGGTAGAGGGTTTGGGAGGGAGGAGGTTGGGGTTTGGGAGAGAGGAGGGAGGAGGTATGGGAGGGAGGAGGGAGGAGTTGGGAGGGAGACTGTAGGGGTTTGGGAGGGAGGAAGGAGGGGGTTTGGGAGGGAGAGGGTAGGGGGCTTGGGAAGGAGAGGGTAGGGGGTTTGGGAGGGAGAGGGTAGGGGGTTTGGGTGGGAGGGGGTAGGGGGTTTGGGAGGGAGGGGGTAGGGGGTTTGGGAGGTAGAGGGAAGGGGGTTTGGGAGGGAGGAGGTAGAGGTTTGGGAGGGAGGGGGTAGGGGGTTTGGGACGTAGGAGGGAGGGATTTGGGAGGGAGGAGTAGGGGGCTTGGGAGGGAGAGGGAAGGGGGTTTGGAAGGGAGGGGGTAGACGTTTGGGAGGGGGCATGGGGTTTGGGAGGGAGAGGGTAGGAGTTTGGGAGGGAGTGGTGGGGATTTGGGAGGGAGGGGGTGGGGGTTTGGGAGGGAGGAGGGAGTGGTTTGGGAGGGAGAGGGGGGCCCAATCTGGAACATAAACTCTGGCACAGACCCTAATGTTTTGTTCCTCTGCTGCTATGAAACTGAGGAGGCAGGGCCTTCTACAAACCTCCTAACACCTTTTACCAGAACGACCGTCAGCCCGGTTATTCACTGCATGGCTGCTTGTGGGATCGTACTGTGCTTGATGATGAAATGCAGCAAAATGGTGTAAAATCAGCCCGTTCAGAGGTGAGACAGCACCCCTCTGGGGTTGGTGGTACTCGGAGTTGGGCTCAGAAACCCCTCTGAGAAAAGGTCACAAAACATTAACTCTGCTTTCTCTCTCTCTCCACAGGTGCTGCCAGATTTGCTGAGTTTCTCCAGCAATTTCTGTTTGATTTCCAGCATGCTCAGTGCTTTGGTGTTCCTGAAGCTGTGGTTTTCGGGCTCAGTGAGTGGGAACGTTACCATGCAGAACAGGAGCCCTGGAAATGTGACTCTCTGAGCACAGTCCAGATCGCTCATTCCTACAGCTCCCAACTCCTCCTGAAAAATAATCTCTGCTCCCTCAGGTGTGACAGCTGAGGTCTGGCATTAACTGTAGATCTTTTATTCAGTTTCTCCTCAATGTCAAGAAGCCTAATTAGCGCTGTGTTCCAAATATAACAATTTAGATTATCCCAGTTTAAGATATCATTATTAGTCTCAATCATGGTACAACTGACCTAACTTACTTGTCCTCTGCACTTTCCATTGAATTCTCCACCCAGTAAGTCCCTGATTGTGAGTTCCCAGAGCAGTACAGAGGGTAAGTATTATACTTTCCGGTGACAATCTGAATCCAAGTCTGTTCTGTTTTATTTGGTGCTTGAGATTTACATCACTGATTCCAACCATGCTGTGATTTAGCTCAAAAGCATTCTAAAAAATATGTTGCCGTGATGAATTGATATAACCTGGAATTTTACTGGATAAAAGCAAGGGGGTTTCAGGTGCAAACATTCAAAAATAATTGGATAAATGGAAAATTCACAGGAGAGATTGGGAAAACGGTTCTGGTTAGAGAGTTTCTTCAAATAGTTCACATTGGCTCAAATGGCCTGTTTTCTCTTGTTTCACTTTATATCTTTGTCAAAGATCTCTTCAGTCATGTCTTTGCTCCCTATCAATAAAGCTAATTCTAATCCTAACTCTATCTCTTCCCCGCATCACCCCTGCCCTCAGCCTACCTGTCCCCAACTCCTGTTTAATATCAGAATTCCCTTGCTTTTGTAAAGCACTTAGGGGCATATTGAACACACTGACAAAAGCTGGTTAATAGCTGTAATGGGTGCAGACTGGGGAGAGGGAATTCTCTGAGTGCAAACCAAACTATTTCCCACTCTTATTACCTCAATTCATCACCCAAATTCCCCAAAGCGTTTCACATTAACAGCCAGAAATGAAATCATCACCTCTGTTTCCCAGAAGAATGCTGCAGACAGGACAAGAATTGAACCGACTGACAGCATTGGCTGGGAGCAGCAGCTTCTGATTAGTAAAAGCACACTCTGTCTTGTAATGTGACAACACAACACATCCCTCCGAGTGAAGGGGAAATTGTGGGAGCGAGCTGTGTCCCCTGCCATGATGTGTGCCCCTCCGGAATGTCTATTCCATGTCGCCCGACATGTGTCTGGAGGTGGATTCCTGGCAGGCCCGTGCTGATCCCATTAAAGGCTGGACAACATAATCTCTCTGAATGGAAAGTGGCACGTTCCAAAGTTGCAGGCTTTGTCTAGAGCAGAGGACACAGAGCCTAGGCACCCAGGGTAGACTGCAGCTGTCCTGGACTGATGGGTGGCAGTTCTGAGGGGTTGGCTATGGAGGATCGGGGTTGGTGATGCACATATGTACCTCCATTGCTTTGCTCCCAATTTCCTCATAGAAAATAAGGGCAGGATTAGGCCATTCGGCCCTTTGAACCTGCAACACCATTCAATATGATCTCAATATCCCACTCCCGCTCTCTCCCCATACCTCTTGATCCCTTTATCCACAAGGGTCACGTTCAGCTCCCTTTAACATACTGGCCCCAGCAGCTTCAACATGCCAAGGATTCAGAGAGTACACTATCTCAGAAATACAGGCGCAAGTGATTTTTGTTGAAAAACATTCCCATTCCCCAAAACAAGTTAAAGACTGGGGGATCCCTGAATGCAATCTTATTCCACCGTATTTAAGGGAGCATGATCACTTCAAATCTCAAGGTCCTACTAAAGAACTGTCACCGTCAATTATGCAGATTCACTTTGATGATCTCAGACCACACCACTGCAGGACTTGTCATTTTAAAATCCTCACTTAATTTTGGGATCAGCTTCTCCTGTGGGTAATATAAATGTGAAGTCCTGCAAAAAGCTAGGGGTTTAAATCACTGCATGGATGGGAGAGAGACCTGGATGAGTTTTAAGAAAAAAGGATCATGGGATTTGGGTGTCACTAACGTTCATTTCTCACCCCTGGTTGGCCCTTGAGAAGGTGGTGGTGAGCTGTCTTCTTGAACCGCTCTGGTCTATGTACCACAGTGAGGCCCACAATGCCCTTAGGGAGGGAATTCCAGGATTGTGACCCAGCAGCACTGAGGAAACGTCAGGATGATGAGTGGTTTGGAAGGGAGCTTGCAGGTGATGGTATTCCCTTGCATGTTGCTGCCTGAGGAGACTTGGTGAATTTCTGCAGTGCATCCTGCACATGCTGTCACAGTGCATCAGTGATGAAGGGAGTGAGCAAATTCTAGCGCATTCATGGAATTGTAGAAACCCTACAGTGTGGAAGCAGGCCATTCAGCCCATTGGTTCCACATCAACCCCCAAAGAGCATCTCATCCAGATCCACCCAACCTTAACCCTGTAACCCCCTGCATTTCCCACTTAACTTACATGCCTTTGGACTGTGGGAGGAATCTGGAGCACCTGGACGAAACCCACACAGACATAGGAAGAATGTGCAAATTGCCCTGAGGGTGGAACCGAACCCAGTCCCTGGTGCTGTGAGGCAACAATGCCAGTCACTGAGTCACCATGATGCCCTTTAGCTGTGTTGCTTGGTCCTGAATGGTGTGAAACTTCTGAAGTGTTAGATGGGAACTTGGCAGTGTTGCCAGCCCACTGCTTGTGGTTAGTGTGAAATGGGGCCACTGGTTTCATCCCTTTCCTGAGGCAGTTTAACAGGTTGATACCAATGAGCGCTTTTATCAGAGGACAGTTAAGAATGAACTACATCGCTGCTGCAGTCTGGAGTCACATGGAACAGATGGGGTTTTGTGGCAATCAACTAAGGTCCCCTCTACTCTGCAATTGGACCCATCCAGAGGAAATAAATTAGCTCTGTGTGCTGATATGTGTTAGGGCGACGCTTATGGTTACAGGAGAAACCGAGCAGGGGTTCATTGTCAGATTGAGACTGACGTCAACAGTTAGCACGTTATGTGTTGCCTGGTGACATTCTCTTAAATTAATTCCTGATGGCTTTGCTGTTAATGTTAGTTTATTGATATACCATCTACCATTGATTGCCAAATATTTCTGTGTCTGACATATATCTTGGGTTTTAGTGCACTTTTATTGATATTTGAGGGCACTAATACCAGCTCAGAATCTGAGGCATGCTGTGTGCAGTTTGATAATAGAGTCCACTGTCCTGAACAAAAAATAAATCGACAAGCAGAAAAACCCAGCAATCCATGGAAAACCATTAGATAGTCTGATATCTGTCACACTCCAGCTACCATCATGTAACATCTTGTCTAAAGAAAGGTGAAACTGACTGAAGAAGGAAGTGAGAAAAGAGCAATACTTGCACAGCTTGGCATGAAGTGATTTTATTTAGCCCTGACCCCCAAGAAACTCTGGCGTCAATCTGGAATTTGCACTGACCCTGGCTGCAGACAGAAGTGCACTGATGTTGTGGAGTCCTGTGTTGACCTGTATCTCCACAACCTAAGAACTGATGTAGAGCGAAAGAGCACTTTACAGCAGCCCCACGGTTGTGCGATGTTTAAAACTTATCACCAGCCAGTTTAACATCTCTCTCTCTGACTTGTATTTCTATGACGTAAACTCGGCTGCCAACTCAGTTCAGCCAGCTCATACTGATACACAGAATTAAAATCATCCCACAGTGTGTGCTGGGATTCTCGAGGGTGGGGGGAGTCCAAAACTAGAAAGTATAGGCTTGAGGTGAGGGGGAAAAGATTTAAACGGGACCTGAAGGGTAACTTTGACACTCAGAGCTTGGTGCGTGTGTGGAATGAGCTGCCAGAGGAAGATGTGGATAGAGTGCAATTAGTGCTGAAAATGTGTTGCTGGAAAAGCGCAGCAGGTCAGGCAGAATCCAAGGAGCAGGAGAATCAACGTTTCGGGCATGAACCCTTCTTCAGGAATAAGGAAAGTGTGCCAAGCAGGCTAAGATAAAAGGTAGGGAGGAAGGACTTTGGGAAGGGGCGTTGGAAGTGTGATAGGTGGAAGGAGGTCAAGGTGAGGATGATAGGCCGGAGTGGGGATGGGGACGGAGAGGTCAGGAAGAGGATTGCAGGTTAGGAAGGTGGTGCTGAGTTCGAGGGTTGGGACTGAGACAAGGTGGGGGGAGGCAACCCTCGAACTCAGCACCACCTTCCTAACCTGCAATCCTCTTCCTGACCTCTCCGCCCCCACCCCCTCTCCGGCCTATCACCCTCACCTTAACCTCCTTCCACCTATCGCATTTCCAACGCCCCTCCCCCAAGTCCCTCCTCCCTACCTTTTATCTTAGCCTGCTTGACACACTCTCCTCATTCCTGAAGAAGGGCTCATGCCCGAAACGTCGATTCCCCTGTTGCTTGGATGCTGCCTGACCTGCTGCGCTTTTCCAGCAACACATTTTCAGCTCTGATCTCCAGCATCTGCAGTCCTCACTTTCTCCATAGAGTGCAATTAGAACTTTTTAAAGGCATCTGGATGGGTGTATGAATAGGAAGGGTTCAAAGCGATATGGGCCAAATGCTGGCAAATGGGACTAGGTTAGTTTAGGATATCTGGTCGGCATGGACAAGTTGGACCGAAGGGTCTGTTTCCATACTGTACAACTCTACGACCCTATGTCTCTAATTGCACAATGTCACTTTCAGTTTGATTGTTGAATCAGTTGGGCTGACATTAAAAATAAATGTTTTTAATGATCAATGTGACCTTAATTTAAGACCAACTTCATCCCAATGCCATGTTGCCCAGAGCAATGAGGCTCCATTATAATACGTTGGGTTCAGTGCTCGCTGCTGTCTTCGTACATGGGAGAATTTATCACTGATCTCAGTCGAAACTCCGCACCCTCCCTTTCTTTCATCATCTTGGTGTGTGACACTCAGCAATTTAAGAACATTTATTATGCCTTTGCTGTTCCCGTGATCTTCTGGCACTCATAATGAGCTGCCATGTTTGCTGTCATAACAGCCGTGACACCATTTCCAAAGCAAATCATGGGTGGCAAAATAATAAATAATGTAGTAAGGGACCTCGGGAGAAGCGTCTTTCACCAGACAACAGTGAGAATATGGAACCTGCCCGTACACGGAGTAGCTGAGGTGAGTCATGTCGATGCATTGAAGGGGAACCCAGGAGGGAGAGAGGAGGTGACGCTGAAGAATTTCTAGAGAATACCATTTCACACAAAGACAGCTCCGTGTATCTTGTAAAACAGAAAGTAGCCAAAGCAGTAAACAGCAGAAAATATCTCAGAATGCCTCCACAATACAGAGCAGGGCTGATTCAATTCATTGCGGTCATTACAGTCATAACTATAATTCACTACAGTCATAGCTTTAGTTTCAGGGACACAAACAATCAATTCTTCTCAGATTCACACCAGAGCAAGTACCCCCTCTCCAGAGCCCTCAAAACATACGTGGATCAAAGTGACTGAGAGTAAATGCCAAAGGTTCGATAGTTGGCTAGACAAGGTCCAGGCGTAAGCTTTTCCAGTCCCTGTTTTATCTCAGTTCACACACTATTACTTCCAACTCAAAGATTATTTGTTGATGTTGCCAATGAACAGGGAATCCAGGACAGGGGTCGCAATCTAAGCATATGGGGTAAACCCCTGTGGACTGAGATAAGGAGAAATGTCTTCCCCTGGAGAATCATGAACCTTTGGAATTCTCTGCCACAGAAAATGGATCAGGTGAAAACATTGAATGTCTTGAAGAAGGAGTTAGGTTCATGAATAGGAAAGGCTGGGAGGGATATGAGTCAAGCGCAGGCAGGTGGAACTCATTTAGTTTGGGAACATCTGCAAATGTGTTGCTGGTCAAAGCACAGCAGGCCAGGCAGCATCTCAGGAATAGAGAATTCGACGTTTCGAGCATAAGCCCTTCATCAGGAAAGATGCTCGAAACGTCAAAGTCTCTATTCCTGAGATGCTGCCTGGCCTGCTGTGCTTTGACCAGCAACACATTTGCAGCTGTGATCTCCAGCATCTGCAGACCTCATTTTTTACTCGATAGTTTGGGAACATGGTTGGTGTGGATTATTCTGTTTCCATGCTGTATGACTCCATGGGTCTATGACTCTGAAGGGACCAGATAGAATGGAGATAAAACAGGAACAGGATACTGAGTTGGATGATCAACTGTGTTTATATTTAATGACAGAGCAATCTTAAAAAGCTGAATTGCTTTCCTTGTTCCCATATATGTTTCATCCTATCACATTTTCACCCAATTCCCAGATAACTATGGCATGGACAGGTTTCCTGCCAGAGGAATCTGAATACCTGACCTTATTAAAAGATTCGAGTAAAAAATGAGGTCTGCAGATGCTGGAGATCACAGCTGCAAATGTGTTGCTGGTCAAAGCACAGCAGGCCAGGCAGCATCTCAGGAATAGAGAATTCGACGTTTCGAGCATAAGCCCTTCATCAGGAATAAGAGAGAGAGCCAAGCAGGCTAAGATAAAAGGTAGGGAGGAGGGACTAGGGGGAAGGGCGATGGAGATGCGATAGGTGGAAGGAGGTCAAGGTGAGGGTGATAGGCCGGAGTGGGGTGGGGGCGGAGAGGTCAGGAAGAGGATTGCAGGTTAGGAGGGCGGTGCTGAGTTGAGGGAACCGACTGAGACAAGGTGGGGGGAGGGGAAATGAGGAAACTGGAGAAATCTGAATTCATACCTTGTGGTTGGAGGGTTCCCAGGCGGAAGATGAGGCGCTCCTCCTCCAGCCGTCGTGTAGTTGTGTTCTGCCGGTGGAGGAGTCCAAGGACCTGCATGTCCTCGGTGGAGTGGGAGGGAGAGTTAAAGTGTTGAGCCACGGGGTGATTGGGTTGGTTGGTTCGGGCGGCCCGGAGGTGTTCTCTGAAGCGTTCCGCAAGTAAGCGGCCTGTCTCAATATAGAGGAGGCCACATCGGGTGCAGCGGATGCAATAGATGATGTGTGTGGAGGTACAGGTGAACTTGTGGCGGATATGGAAGGATCCCTTGGGGCCTTGGAGGGAAGTGAGTGTGGAGGTGTGGGCGCAAGTTTTACATTTCCTGCGGTTGCAGGGAAAGGTGCCGGGGGTGGAGGTTGGGTTGGTGGGGGGTGTGGATCTGACGAGGGAGTCACGAAGGGAGTGGTCCTTGCGGAACGCTGATAGGGGAGGGGAGGGAAATATATCCTTGGTCGTGGGGTCCGTTTGGAGGTGGCGGAAATGGCGGCGGATGATACGTTGTATGCGGAGGTTGGTGGGGTGGTAGGTGAGAACCAGTGGGGTTCTGTCTTGGTGGCGGTTGGAGGAGCAGGGCTCAAGTCTGTCTTGGTGGCGGTTATTAAAAGATGCATGTTTCCCACACATCTGATTGAACCATGGTGCCCAGAGAACTTCAGTGCTTTGCCATGTCTCAATGGGGTGGAGAATTCCAAGGTTAGGTGGCTGTCTCATATTTAAAATCGCAAAAGAAATATTAAAATTAGGAAATAAAGAACTTGAATTTGCATAGTACCTTTCACAAGTTGAGTGCTAATTGCACCTCAGTTGTGTATACTTGTAGGCAGAAAGCTGGGGATTCACTTGTGTTCTAATAAATAGTTACCGTAGTGTTGGATGCAAATTTCCAAATAAATGCTATCAGAGTGTGTAAGGATTGGTTTCAGTTCCATCCTTCATTACCTACCTTTCAGGAATAGAATGCTCCAAAGCCTGTAAAGAACTCGACAGACCGTGAGGAATCTTTGAACTATAGTCACTGTTGAAATGTAGGAAATACAGCAGCAAGCTCCCACAAACAGCAATGAGACAATGACCAGGTCATCTGCTTCAAGGATGACATTGATGGGTAAGTCTTTGGCTGACAGAGGTCCAGGAGAATGTTTCTTCGGAACCACCTGAGAGAGCACACAGGCCCTCAGTTTAGTGAAAACGGAGATAACCACATATGCTGGGATACTCTGAAACACAAACAGAAATTGCTGGAAAAGCTCACCATCTGTAGAGAAGACTCAGATTTAATGTTTTGGATCCAGTGATCCTTCCTCAGAACAGTTGTTTACCCTCGGTTTAATGTCTCAACCAGAACCTTGGATGATGCAGTGCGTTTTCACTAAGGTATCGGGGAACCAGTCAGTATTTTATAGTACAGCCTTGAGACCTACACCCATAGTCTAGTTGACAGGACAAGATGCTGTGCACAGCTCACACCAAGAAGTCAGTTGTACTTGAAAAGACAGAGGGAGTGCTCCAATCAATAGATGCTTGTCCGTTAATCAATGACTTTTTAAAAATCTTTCATGGGATTTAAACATTGTTGGAAAGACCCGTATTTGTTACCCATTGCTAATTGCCTTTGACCTGAGTGGCTAATTAGGAGTTAACCACATTGCTGTGGGCTAGTCACATGTAGGCCAGACCAGGTAAAGATCCTGAAGAATGATTACACCAGAAATGTCAATTTCTTCACCTCCTGATGCTGTCTGGCGTGCTTTTTTTTTAAAGATTAGACTACCTACAGTATGGAAACAGGCCCTTCAGGCCAACAAGTCCACACCAACCCTTCGAAGAGTAACCAACCAAACCTATTTTGGTGGACGGTATGGTGGCACAGTGGTTAGCACTGATGCCTCACAGCGCCAGAGACCCAGGTTCAATTCCCGCCTCAGGCGACTGTCTGTGTGGAGTTTGCACATTCTCCCCATGTCTGCGTGGGTTTCCTCCGGGTGCTCCGGTTTCCTCCCACAGTCCAAAAAATGAGCAGGTCAGGTGAATTGGCCATGCTAAATTGCCTGTAGTGAAGGGGTAAATGTATGGGTATGGATGGGTTGCACTTCAGCGTGGACTTGTTGGGCCAAAGGACCTGTTTCCACACTGTAGGGAATCTAATCTAATCTATTCCCCTACCCTATATTTAACCCGACTAAGGCACCTACACTATGGGTAATTTAGCACTGCCAATTCAGCTGACCTGCACATCTTTGTGTGAGTGGAGGATAACCATACAGACACGGGGAGAATGTGCAAACTCCACACAGCCTGAGGCTGGAATCGAACCCAGGTCCCTGGCGCTGTGAGGCAGCTGTGCTAACCACTGAGCCACCACGCCATTCTTCCAGTCTCTTGCCAGGCTACCTGGGATATCAGCATCTGCAGTTTTTTTTTTGTCTCAGACCAGGAAAGGACGGCAGAATTCCTTCCTTGAAGAGCACTGGCTAACTGATGGATTTTCTCCCAACTATCATCTCAAGGTCACAACTAGGATGACATTCAATTCCAGAGCCTGCAAGCTGAATCCAAGTTACACCATTGGCTGTGGATGATGGGACTTCACATCCTTTGACTATGAGCTGGGGCCTGTGGATTACAGCGCAATGATGGCACCGCATTCTCTGTTGTAGCATGGCTGTCAAATTCTGAAGGACAGATGTTCCATCAGGACACACTAAGTTAGTTGCATCATTTTGAAAAACAACATGTGTCGATGTAGACTGTGGTCAAAGCACTGAAATAAGCTAGCAGGAATGTCTACTTATTTAAGAATTGAATAATGAATATGCAAATTATTTGAGATTTCCTCTGTTCAATTCACTAAAGAACACAAACCAGCAAACCAATTTCTTTCTGAATTTGGCAGAGGAATTGAGTTCCGGAGTCCTGAGGTCATGTTGCAGTTGTATAAGACTCTGGTGCGGCCTCATCTGGAGTATTGTGTGCAGTTTTGGTCGCCATACTATAGGAAGGATGTGGAAGCTTTAGAACGAGTGCAGAGGAGGTTTACCAGGATGTTGCCTGGAATGGTAGGAAAATCTTATGAGGAAAGGCTGAGGCACTTGGGGCTGTTCTCATTGGAGAAGAGAAGGTTTAGGGGAGATCTGATAGAAGTGTATAAGATGATTAGGGGTTTAGATAGGGTAGATACTAAGAACCTTTTACCGCTAATGGAGTCAGGTGTTACTAGGGGACATAGCTTTAAATTAAGGGGTGGTAGGTATAGGACAGATGTTAGGGGTAGATTCTTCACACAGCGGGTTGTGAGTTCATGGAATGCCCTGCCCGTATCAGTGGTGAACTCTCCTTCTTTATGGTCATTTAAGCGGGCATTGGATAGGCATTTGGAAGTTATTGGGCTAGTATAGGTTAGGTAGGATTCGGTCGGCGCAACATCGAGGGCCGAAGGGCCTGTACTGCGCTGTATCCTTCTATGTTCTATGTTCTATGTTCTCACTTGGTACATAGTTCACTGGTGGTAAATTAATAGGTAGGAATCATTTTGTGTCGAAATAGCCAAGTAATGTACATCAAGGCAAACATCAGCAAGACATTGGAACACCACTTCCACAAAACAACAGCAATGTATTTAATTATAAAAGATTGTAATCTTTTTTTGAAGCCAGTACAATCCCTGAGGAAACAAATTTGTTGGCACAAAATATTACTTTCACCAACATTTACGTTAAGCTCTGAGAGCTCACAGAAAGCTAGTTTAGAGAAAGATTGCAGTGAGGTTAATGCAAACAATGATTGTGTACATTCAATTCATTTCATTACCAAACGGCTATTTGACTTAAATTTAAAAGTAATTTAGGAAGATAATGTTTGTTAAAGAATTTGCCAGCAATTTTCCTGTTCCTATGGTCTTAACCCCTTCACAACCACTCTGCTTTGAGTACTACTTGTGTGTCCTCTTTTGGATCCCCACTGCACTGATACATCAGCAAATACACTAATGGTCAGATCAAGTCTCTTCAGTTTGCAAATGTTGCCAGTTCTTAATTTTTAGCTCAACGATTCATTCAGCATCAAATCCCTGAGGTAAAAACAATGATTGCAGATGCTGGAAACCAGATTCTGGATCAGTGGTGCTGGAAGAGCACAGCAGTTCAGGCAACATCCAAGGAGCAGCGTGCTGCCTGAACTGCTGTGCTCTTCCAGCACCACTAATCGAGCATCAAATCTCTGTCTGGGGCCTTTCATTGTCAAATACTGGTGTACCTTTCTGTTGTGCTGACGTTGGTAACACAGCCTTCTGTTACAATACCTTACACTTTGCATGTCTTTCTCCAAATGCTTCTGTCCTATTGAAAATTTGAACTTCCATTTATGTAGCGCCGTTTACCTTAAGGCTTCCCAAAGCACTTCACAGCTAGATGCAGCCACTGTTAGTCTGTGGGAAATGTTATACATCCCTTGGCCTTCAACAGCCTCAAAATTGTTCAGCTTGCCTTACAAAAGCAACTTGCAATAATACGGCATCTTTAATATTAGATTACTTACAGTGTGGAAACAGGCCCTTCGGCCCAACAAGACCACACCGACCCACCGAAGCGCAACCCACACTTACCCCTACATTTACCCCTTACCTAACACTATGGGCAATTTAGCATGGCCAATTCACCTGACCTGCACATCTTTGGACTGTGGGAGGAAACTGGAGCACCCTGAAGAAACCCATACAGACACGGGGAGAATGTGCAAACTCCACACAGTCAGTCGCCTGAGTCGAGAATTGAACCCGGGTCTCTGGCGCTATAAGGCAGCAGTGCTAACCACCGTGCCGCCCACTTATTGCAGAGCATGTAACACTGTCACGATCATAAGTATGGATTATCAAATTGTAATTTCCATCATCTGATTGTTATACTGGAGAACTTCGTTAGAGTCAAATCATTTTTAAAAAGGAGGAAACATGGACATAATATGGCTGCAGTGGTCACCTGACTATAGTTTGAGGCAAACTTTGGGAAACCCATGAGGAATAAATAAAACTGCCTGCTCTGAAATTACAGTTTTTATTGAAATTCACGAGGCAAACTAATCAGCTTCAAGAAATTTACATCTCATGCTTTACTTCATGCATGTACAATAATTTCACACACGGTAGCTCAGTGGTTAGCACTGCTGCCTGACAGCAGCAGGAATCTGGGCTCGATTCCACCCTTGGGCGACTGTCTATGGCGTTTGCATGTTCTCCCTGTGTCCGTGTGAGTTTCTGCTGGGTGCTCCCGTTTCCTCCCACAGTCCAAAGATGTGCAGGTTAATACAGGGATACAGGGTAAAGGGTCGGCCTGGGTGGAATGGTGTTCGGAAGGTCATTATGGACTTAATGGGCTGCCTGCATCTACATTGGAGGGATTCTATGATGATTTGGAAATTGAAAGACTGACTTGCCAGTTACCCAACTTGGAAAGTCAATGAACTGCAGCTCAGGAATATACATGGAATGAAATTACAATAGCCACTTTTAAACAACTGAAGAGAGACAAGAACATGGAATGATTACATGAAGGACTGAAAGATTGTCTTTCTAACTCTGTAACCACACATCATTTTGGAAGGCAGCACCCAGTGAGAAAGTAAATTGATAAAAAAGATATATACAAACATCACCTGTGCTGAAGATGTTAACAATATTGCCTCTAATTATTGTCTGTGGTGCGTGGACCATGGAGGTCTGTGTGCAGCATTAACTTATAAAACTAGAAGTCAGTGTGTCAAAAAGGCCTGTGTGGAATGTTGAACGAACCTTAGAGAAGCTGTGCAGCCAGGAACGCTGGTAATCCATCAACAGTTTAACATCTTAGGTTCAAAGTCTAATACCTCAAGGACTCTAAGAACTTTTAAAATGCCTTGCCTTTATTTGCCCTCTTGGTACCAGACATCCCTCCTTCTGAGCTTGTGTTTATTGTACGTTTGGGGTTGTGCTTTATTTCAGATTCCTTGATTATCCAGCATTCGATTAACTGAATTTCAGATGACCTGAGCAAGATTGCAAGGTCCCAGTGTCTGGCTAACTATGTTATCCAGCATTGATTATCCGGCATTAATTAACAGAATGAAACACTCCATGCCTGTGTTCTTCGGATAATCAAGGTTTCTCTGTATTGCTTTGGTAGGTTTTCCTTCACTCAAGAAAACTTTGTAATTGGTTGCTTTATATCGATCTAGTAACTATATCCTTAATTGATATGATGTGTCCATCTATAATGCATTTTTCGTCAATGCAAATTTGCTGGAATGCAATTGACAAATTGGGGATGCTGTTTTGAAAGCACAAACTTTTAAAAAGTGTGTTGGCTGTAACGCAATTACATCACCAACACTTTAAGCGCTGTTTCTAAAGTGTGATTTTTCTATAATACAGAGTTGCTCAAGAACATAACCATCATGTATTAGAAGAACTGACATGTTTCAGAATGGCATTCCTGAAGACATAGTTACCAACGGGCAATATCTAAGATGTCAGAATTCGTACAGTGAAGCTATTTTACAGAGTTGAAGGCTGCTGGAGGTTATAGGGATAGGAGGAACAAGGCCATGGAGGGAGTTTAAATACGTGGGTGAAAATTTTTAACTTGAGGCATTGTGGAGCAGGAATCAATGTAAATAAACAAGCTGGGGTGAGAGGTGAGTGGGTGCTGGTTTGTAACATGTTCTGTGTCAAGTTCATTTTGTCAGTATCTCTCAAAGAGACATGTTCACGATACCAAAGAATGTGAGTTGAGGCTATAAAGGTCTCAGACTCCATATTACCTGGGATCACTTAAAGCATAGCACTCCATTTAAAGCATGCTACTCAATTATAAACAATTGCATAATGCTAGTCCAGACACTCATATACCAATGAATGTAATGTTTGTACAGAATAACCAGCTGTAATAAACATCTGTTGGGTTTTACCATATCATGAGGTGCATGTCCAGTTTCTAATGTTACCAGGGATAATGTAAGCAAAGCTCCACCAGGTAAAACAGCCTGCTGGAGGGAAGCTCATTATTGTGAGGGTTATGATAGGGCTAGAAAAGGCCTGAGTACAGAGAGCTTGCAGAATGGGGACAGCCAGGATAGTATTTGATGAGTTGGGTCTCGAGGGAACAAAGACATAGACAAGGCTTCCGTGGTAGGTAAGGAAACAAAGCAGTAACTTTCATTGCTTTCTAATCATCCCTCAGCATGTACATGGTATTTGTGCTGAGAGGATCCTCTGAAAGTTCCAGCCTCAACTCCCAAGGGAAGATTATTAATTGCACAGGTCGACTTCTATTCCCTGCAGGAGAGCATCTGTACAGTCTGTGAGCAGAGGAAGTGTCTAGTTTGCACTCTGGCTTCTGGTAGCGACTAAGGTGTTAACTATTACATATTGAACGTAATTCACAGCTTGACATGTCCATATGGAGGCAGGTAATGAGGGATCTCAGCCACACTGGTCCACAAACAGCCCATTGTTCCCAATCACCCGTACAAGCATCTTTATTTGTATGAGGCACTGCAGTCAAAGGAGGCATTAATTCAGCATCTTTTTCACTCAATATAATGTTGCTCTGCTTTGTTCTGAAGTGTATTACGGCAAACACCATTTCATCGGCAAATGACCTCTGTCTGTGTGTCGGTAGTTCCTCTTGGCAGCTCTGTGGTTGTCTGTAGCAGGACAAGACAGCTCTGCTGGTAGTCAGCATTGTCTGATTCTGGAATTCTGCTCACAAATATTTCCAAAGCCTTTGGCAGTAAGCAAGGGGCAGTCTGAAGGTGATCACATTGTACGTTAATTGCTACAATATACTCAAAAGCTCCATTCCTGGTTATGAGACCTAATGAATAATGATGTGTTGTCTTCAGAACAGAAGACCCATGTTCCAGTCCTCTCTCCCCCTGTGTTGTGTTACAAAATGCCCGAACAGGCTGTTTTTTTAAAGAAAAGATATTATCCATTGAATTTAAATTTTGCTGATTGTGTGGAATTTGAACACTTGTCCCCTGAGTGTTAGCCTGTGTATCGGATTTCAAGGACATTGTCAGCACACTGCTATTACACTGAGGCAAAGTTGATACGCACTTTTAAAAATCTCATTTGCAGGGTGAGACTGTCATTGATATTTATTGCCCATTGGTCCGTTAAGAGTCAACCATATTGGAATCACAAGTAGGCACGTCCAGGTCTGAGTGTGCCACACAGATTTGGATAACAATTATTGCATGGTCACCAATATGGTAATTTTTTTGCCCATGTTTTTGTTTAATTCAAGTTTCACCATTTGTTGTGGTGAGATTTGAGCTTACATCCCCAGTGTGTTAGCCTGGAAGGTTAGTCCAGTCCCATGCCTACAGCTTGACAGAGTTTGGAGAAGGTTCCAGAGAGATTGCTGGAGACAAGACATGTGTTGATTGTAAGGAAAATCATTTTGGTACCCAAACTCTGCCAGACACAGAGGACAATGAGGTCAAGAGCTATGAGAACCCGAAGGACATGTGGATGACAGTGTATCCATCTTACTCCATGATGGGCATATGGTATTATCACTGGACTGTTAACCCAGAGACCCAGGGAATGCTCTGGGGATCCATGTTTAAAACCTGTCATGGCAGATGGCGAAAGTTGAATTCAGTAAAAATCTGGAATTAGAAACCTAATGGTGACCATGAATCCATTGTCATGAAATACCCATCTGGTTCGTTAATGTCCTTTCGGAAAGGAAATTTTACCATCCTTACCTGGTCTGGCCTGCGTGTGACTACAGACTCACAGTAATGTCATTGACTCATAACTGCCCTCTGGGCAACTAAGCAAGGGCAATAAATATTGAACACCCACATCTATGACCAGCAATCACCTAAAGGCCAACTCTTATAGACCTGTGCCTCATCATTACTATCCCAATAATTACAGTAATCATCTTCAGAATGTTGTTTAAAATCTTACCTTCAGTCTTTCTATTTGTTATTTGAAATTGTAAACCATTTGGAATATTTTGTTTTGTTCTAAGGAACATGTTTGCAAGTAAAATCCTCCAAAACAATTCATGAGTTTGGTTAAATACATTTAGTTGCATCACAATTACAACAATTATAAAGACTTAAAACATGGCTTTGGAACTTTAATTGCAGCAATCTTGTTTGTTGGTAAACTTACAGCTTTGTAACCAAGTGGCAAAATCACATCGCGAAGAGGAATTCTCGTGTTTAGGGTGGTTCAGGTGCCACCAGAAGTGAGGTCTTTAAACCTCAGTGACTTGTGCTGTGTCTTTTCCTCTGACCCCTTGAAGGTATTTGATCTTCTGCAGTTCTGGTTTGTTGCATGTCTCAGATTTTAACCATATCACCATTGGCAGCCAGGCTCAGACACTGAGCTTCAGAATTCCCTCTCTAATCTTCTTCACCTCCTCCATTTCAGCCTCTCTCTCTCTCTCCCTCTTCATCTCTTTCTCCGCCTCTCTCTCCCTCTTCATCTCTCTCTACCTCTTTCTTTCTCCACCTCTCTCTCCCTCTCCATCTCTCTCTCTCTCCGCCTCTCTCTCCCTCTTCATCTCTCTCACTCTCCCTCTTCATCTCTCTCTACCTCTTTCTCTCTCCACCTCTCTCTCCCTCTCCATCTCTCCCTCTCCGCCTCTCTCTCTCCCACTTCATCTCTCTCACACTCTCCCTCCCGCCTCTCTCTCCCTCTTCATCTCTCTCGCTCTCCCTCTCTCTCTCTACCTCTTTCTCTCTCCACCTCTCTCTCTCCCTCTCCATCTCTCTCTCTCTCTCTTCGCCTCTCTCCCTCTTCATCTCTCTCACTCTCCCTCTTCATCTCTCTCACTCTCCCTCTCTCTCTCTATCTCTTTCTCACTCCACCTCTCTCTCCCTGTCCATCTCTTCCACTTCTCTCTCCCTCTCCACCTCTTTCTCCCTCTCCATGTCCCCATTCCTCTCTCCCACCTCCCCCCGCCCCCCACTCCCCCTCTCTCTCTCTCTCTCAGCTCGGTTTCTCCTTGATCAAGGAAAGAGAAGATGCTGCAACCTCTCATAGAGTCAGGCAGCATCTGCTGAGGGGGAAGCCGGGTTCATGTTTCAGCTGGGTAAATCTACTTACTTGTCCATAGAATCCCCACAGTGTGGATGCAGGCCATTTGGCCCATCATGCCAACTCCGATCCTATGAAGAGCATCACACCTGTAACTCTGCATTTCCTGTGGCTAACCCAACCAACCTGCACATCCCTGAACACTATGAGCAATTTCCCATACCCAATCCATCCTAACCTGCACTGGGAGGAAACCGGAGCACCCAGAGGAAACCTACGTAGACACAGGGAGAATGTGCAAACTCCACACAGACATTCAGCCGAGGGAATCAAACCTGGGTCCCTGACACTGTGAGGTAGTAGTGCTAACAACAATGTCGCCACATTCCAGCATTTTCTGTTTGCAGTTGATATGATACAGTAGCCTGAGGCAGGTCGTAGTTGTATTATCAGCTAAAGCTGTACACCCAGACATCGAGATGTTTTGAGCGATTTGTCAAAGATGTAGGTTTTAAAGAATGAATTAATGAAATGTGGAAAGGGAGGCAGAGACATGGAATAGTTCATGGGAGAAATTCCAAAATCTAGGTCTGAGAAGCTGATACTGGGAGAACAGTGTAAGTCAGGGATACTCACAGAGGCCAGAATAACACAGTAAATAATGCGATGGTTCTTTACAGTATCTTGAATTACATTCCTGTCCCTTGTAAAAGCATTTCTTAAACTGCAGGATGAACAATAATTACATCAAACATTCCTTAAAAGAAAGCAGATAAAGAGCAGATACACTGAGAGATAAGGGGAACAGCCTGAGGCAGTTGTTGTCATCAAAGAAAGTCCATCAATTTCAGGGTAACTTGCGATTATTCTGCCGTGTAGGAATTTGACATTCTGAAGCTGATGTTATCTGTGAGAATGGGACAGAATCTATAATAATCTTCAACAGCCAGTGATGTGAACAGGCTTGAAGTGAAAGTGTAAAGATATAAAGGGAAAATCCTGGATTGTGACTGCGTGGAATCACCTGATATATTAAAGGCAGCACCAAAGAAGGCTGTTGGTCCATTGTACTAGTGCTGGACCCATCCAATCAGCCCCTGATGCTCACTCTATTACTCTAAAACTCTTTGATGTGGAGGTGCCAGTGTTGGAGTGGACAAAGTCAGAAGTTACACAACACCAGGTTATAGTCCACCAGTTTATTTAAAATCACAAGCTTTCGCAGCAATAAGATAATTGCTGATCTCTTTTCATTTCAAACTCCGCATTCCTTCACACCTGACATCTCTGTAAATACATTGGAATCAAAGGCACTTGCATGTCTGCACTCAAGCTAGATGACTGAAACATACTGAAACATGCCTCTGACAATGCATCAGGCTGCAAGAGGATTTAATAAGATGGAGACCAAAACCTCTATATCATTAGATCGCGTGTCCATGTCTTGACTCACTGGAGCAGTCCACAGGAAATCAAACTCCACTATTCATAGAGTTACCATCAATCTGAAAAGGTTCAGCCAAACTGTCTAAAGATACTGACGAACTCAAGTTAAAAGAAAATACTCACCAGGTTTTTTTTGTACTTAACAAGACTATAGCTACATATTGCAAACAAACTGATGTTTGACTGATGGTATAAACTGATGTGAGAGTGGTAATTAAGACATTTAAATTGCTAACTTGTAACTTTATAATTTAAACCCTTCCCCTCTTTTAAATTACTCTTTTTGCATAAGACATGGATGTTAAGCATGGAAAAGGAAACACAGGTCAGGTAAACACAGTTCTGGCCTAAACCCTCAGAGAGTCATTTGTTTTGGTTCTTCCTTTTAGATCTTTTTAGATTATACAGATTATTTGAACACCATTGTCTGCTTTCACAAACTGGTTGCGATTACTTCCTTTCATTGTCTTTAAGGTGTCCAATTGCTCCATAAATTGGAAAGTTAAGCAGAGGACAGCTCTTTTTGAAGACTTTCAGGATTCTCCACATAGGAGACAGAGACCTATAGAGAGATGAGTGATGCTATCCCTTCACAGGTTAGGCTGTTCCCTGCTGCACTGGCCCCATATAAGCTTGATCACCTGGTCAGGAGCCAATTAAAATGTTGTTGTCAAACAGTTGTCCTTTAGTTCAGAACCCATTGGCCCTGTTTTGTCTGTCACTCTCCATTGCAGAAGAAAGTAACTTTGCATACAACTTACAATAGGTTCCAGTAAAATGTGATTTTTATAACTGTAGATGTCTCCTTGCATAGTGTATAAAGCCAAAAGAACTGCGGGTGCTCTAATTCAGAATCAAAAACAGGAATTGCTGGAAAAGCTCAGCAGGTCTGACAGGAGAGAAATCAGTGACCATTTCGGGCCTGATGACCCTTCCTCAGGCTTCAGGTTCTGCCAGACCTGTTGAGCTTTTCCAGCAATTCCTGTTTTTGTTTCTCTTTGCATAGTTCATTTTTTTTAAAGCAGTATCTGCCTTTGTTTTAACCCGTCATCCAAAAATAAAGGGAATACATGATGTGGTCTTTAAAACCACCATGCAATCATGTCATCATGATTTCGCTGAAACATGTATCGCATACTCACTGTGGAACATAACACACCATTCCCCTTTTTCCAAAGAGGCGCAGTCCTAAAAAGATATACACCATTGCACACAGGCACATCTTATCAATTCAACAGGTAAACACAGAGTTAATAAGGTTAATATCTCAAACGTCGATGCAATGTTTTTGAGGTTTCACAACTCGCCCTGATCTGGAGAGGCTTGTTTTCTCATTTGCTCTTAGCTCACAACTCATTAAGTCTGTTTCTCTCCCCACAGATGATGCCAGACCTGCTGAGTTTCTCCAGCAAATTTTGTTTTTTGTTTCATATTTCCTGAAGTAAAGAAGTCTAAGGGATGATTTAGAGTCATAGAATCACAGAAATGTACAGCAGGGAAACAGACCTTTCAGTCCAACGTGTCCATGCTGACCAGATAACATGAACTAATCTAGTCCATTTGGCCAGAACCCTCTAAACCCTTCCTATTCATATACCCATCCAGATACTTTATAAATGCTGTAATTGTACCAGCCTCCACCACTTCCTCTGGCAGCTCATTCCATACATGTACCATTCTCTGCGTGAAAAGATTGCCCCTTACGTACCTTTTATATCATTCCCCTCTCACCCTAAACATATGCCCTCTAGTTCTGGACTCCCCCATGCCAGGGAAAAGACTTTGCCTATATATACATACCGCTCATGATTTTATAAACCTTGATAAGGTCACCCCTCAGCCTCCGATGCACCAGGGAAATCAGTCCCAGCTTATTGAACAAGGATTTTAGATATTACACATGCAGGCTGGGAGAAGCCATTTCCGCAATTTGTGGAGAATAGTCTGGGAATTCAAGCCAGACTTTTCCAGGATGAAGATAGGGAACACTTCTTTACACGATGTGGAGTAGAGGTTTAGAGGGATCTCCTGCAAATGGTGTTCACCTAGTGAAGACTCAGTGTGGTGATCACCCAGTGATGACTCGGTGTGGTGATCAGCCAGTGATGACTCGGCGTATTGATCAGCCAGTGATGACTCGGCGTGGTGATCACCCAGTGATGACTCAGTGTGGTGATCACCCAGTGATGACTCGGCGTGGTGATCACCCAGTGATGACTCGGCGTGGTGATCACCCAGTGATGACTCGGCGTGGTGATCAGCCAGTGATGACTCGGCGTGGTGATCAGCCAGTGATGACTCGGCGTGGTGATCACCCAGTGATGACTCGGCGTAGTGATCACCCAGTGAGGACTAGGGGTGGTGATCGTCCAGTGATGACTCGGCGTGGTGATCGTACAGTGATGACTCGGCGTGGTCATCACCCAGTAAGGACTCGGCGTGGTGATCGCCCAGCGATGACTCGGCATGGTGATCGCCCAGTGATGTCACGGCGTGGTGACTGTTCAGTGATGACTCGGCATGGTGATCGCCCAGTGATGACACGGCGTGGTGACTGTTCAGTGATGACTCGGCATGGTGATCGCCCAGTGATGACACGGCGTGGTGACTGTTCAGTGATGACTCGGCATGGTGATCGCCCAGTGATGACACGGCGTGGTGACTGTTCAGTGATGACACGGCGTGGTGATCGCCCAGTGATGACTCAGCGTGGTGATCGCCCAGTGATGACTCGGCGTGGTAATCACCCAGTGATGACTCAGCGTGGTGATCGCCCAGTGATGACTCGGCGTGGTGACTGTCCAGTGAGGACTCGGCGTGGTAATCGCCCAGTGATGACTCGGCGTGGTAATCACCCAGTGATGACTCGGCGTGGTGATCGCCCAATGATGACTCGGCGTGGTGATAGCCCAGTGATGATTCGGTGTGGTGATCGTCCAGCGATGACTCAGCCTGTTAATCGTCCAGTGATGGCTCGGCATGGTGATCACCCAATGAGGACTCAGCGTGGTCATCGCCCAGTGATGACTCTGCATGGTGATTGCCCACTGATGACTCGGCGTGGTGATCGCCCAGTGATGACTCGGCATGGTGATCGCCCAGTGATGACTCAGCGTGGTGATCACCCAGTGATGACTCGGTGTGGTGATCACCCAGTGATGACTCGGCATTGTGATCACCCAGTGATGACTCGGCATTGTGATCAGCCAGTGATGACTCAGCGTAGTGATCGTACAGTGATGACTCGGCATGGTGATCGCCCAGTGATGACTCGGCGTGGTGACTGTCCAGTGATGACTCTGCATGGTGATCACCCAGTGAGGACTCGGCGTGGTGATCGCCCAGTGATGACTCGGCGTGGTGATCACCCAGTGATGACTCGGTGTGGTGATCGCCCAGTGATGACCCAGCGTGGTGATCGCCCAGTGATGACTTGGCGTGGTGATCGCCCAGTGATGACTCGGCGTGGTGATCGTACAGTGATGACTCGGCGTGGTGACACTATTGGATCATTGATATCTACCTGGTTGAAGATTTTGGGTACCCAACTCTCCTTACGTATTGACAGTGCAGCATGATTGTTCCATCTCATAGAGTTGGTGATCCAATTGATTGCTTGAGATGGTTGTTAGATTTTTTTTTGTTGTACGTCACTTTTAGGCCAGTATTTTCTTTTCATTTCAGATTTTATTGAATTCAATCTTCACCATCTGCGGATTGAATCCATATCTCCAAACCTTAGATTGAGAGGTACTAGATTACATTGCCACAACCTCCCTGGTTACATAATATTGAAAACATTTTTATTGCAGCCCCTGTAATGTCCAGATGTACACCATAGCCAGAGGCAATTGCATGACTATGCTTCAACTGAACAATTCTGATGTACTGTTGTGGCATTCTCCCCTCGGTGTGTTGTGCTGCAGAAGGACAGAGTCCAGTAAGATGGAGACTGAGAACCTTATACCATTGAGTCACATGCAGGATATTACATCATGATGTGATGACATCATGAGCATGACTCTTAAAAGGTATCGTGCACGTCTGCTGCGAGACACCTCAATACCAGTGACACCCATGGCTATTGGATGAACTGTGAAAATAATCTCATTGTGTGAAAAACATTCTCCTCAGTTCCCCTCTGCACCTCTAGCCAATCATCTTAGATTTGCATTTCCTGATAACTGAGTCCATGGGAAGCGATTCCATCAAAAGCTTTTGATTTGGAATCTTTCCCTTCTTTGCGATAAGGAAAATTATTCCAGTTCTTCTCATCTCTCCACAGTCAGACCAGTGGTATAATAATGCACCAGGCATTAATTCTACATTGCTGGTAAACTAACATGCATCAACAATACTATCACTATGCCCCATCCAGGTAAACATTATTAGAGAAAGGATCCTGTCCACCTCTGATACTTGCTTCATTCATATGGATTAAACATGGAATAAGACTGTGTGATCAATACCATGGGAGGCATTGAGGGGTAATTTAGAATTCAAAACCTGTGAAAGTAGCTGTCGCGTGCTGCTGTTACAACAGACCAAAAATAACTTTTCAGCCATCTTCCAAAGGTAAAGTACAGATGATAACTGATCGATCCTCTCTCATTAAACTCATAGTTCACAACCTCTCCATTTGATTACCAGTCAGTAATCACTCAGTGTTGCACCATGACACAGATAAACCAATCGTAGACCTGTTTTAGATTAGATTACTTACAGTGTGGAAACAGGCCCTTCGGCCCAACAAGTGCACACCGACCCGTCGAAGCGCAACCCACCCATACCCCTACATTTACCCCTTACCTAACACTACGGGCAATTTAGCATGGCCAATTCACCTGACCTGCACATCTTTTGGACTGTGGGAGGAAACCGGAGCACCCGGAGGAAACCCACGCAGACACTGGGAGAACGTGCAAACTCCACACAGTCTGTCGCCCGAGTCGGGAATTGAACTCGGGTCTCAGGCGCTGTGAGGCAACAGTGCTAACCACTGTGCCACAGTGCCGCCCTGTTTGCAGGCATCATATGTCAAACAGACCACAGTGAGGGGATCTGTAAAACAAACACTGCCTGACAATAGCATAAAACCCCCAGCAAACAAACTAAATAGCACAAGAGAGAGAAAAATAAGAGAGCCTGTCACAATTTCAAGGCTTAATCTAATCTCAGAGTTCAGCTGACATTTCCTAACAATGAAAGCTGGAGCTTTGTGGTTTTACGATGTCACTTAAACTCCAGAATTAAGTTACAATCTCCTAGCTCTTCCAGTTAACCACTGTTCTCTACATATCATCACACTGCTTGGAAGATACAAAAGCGTTGACATTTGTACCACAGTAAGTTCTATTTCAAACAGCATGCTTGATCTGAATCAGGATGGCGTTGCTTTTTCATGGTTCTTTGTAATATCAAACAGCAAGAACATTATTTCAAACAACCTACCATTTGTTTTTTGAGCGAGCAACATGTCATGTGTTCTGAAGTAGCTTGAAATGTTAACTCTGCTTTCTCTCTCTCCACAGATGCTGCCAGACCTGCTGAGTTTCTCCAGCAATTTCTGTTTTCATTTCAGATCTTCAACAGACCTTGTATAAGGTCACCCCTCAGCCATCCATGCCCAAGAGAAGGAGGTTCCAGCCTATCCAGCCTTTTTCCTTAGATCCTAAACCCTCTAGACCCGGTAACATACTTATAAATCCTTACTGCTGCCTTTCTAGGTTAATAACATCTCTCTACAGCAGGGTTGCCAGAATTGTATACAGTATTCCAAAAGTGGCCTAAACAATTTCTTGTATGGTCGCAATATGACGTCCCAACTCCTATGCTCAATATTCACAAAGATAAAGACCACACAACACCAGGTTATAGTCCAACAGGCTTATTTGGACATACTAGTGCTTCCAAATAAACCGATCGGACTATAACCTGGTGTTGTGTGGTTTTTAACTTTGTACATCCCAGTCCAACAGGCTCCTCCACATCATGGCTACTTTCAAAGAAGGTAAGTGCTGAACGTCTTCTTCATCACCCTGACTCCCTGTGACATCACTTCACCACCCTGACTATCTGTGACATCACTCTCACCATCCTGACTACCTGTGACATCACTCTCACCACCCTGACTACCTGTGACATCATTCTCACCACCCTGACTCCCTGTGACATCACTTTCACCACCCTGACTACCTGTGACATCACGTTCACCATCCTGACTACCTGTGACATCACTCTCACCACCCTGACTACCTGTGACATAACTTCACCACCCTGACTCCCTGTGACATCACTTCATCACCCTGACTACCTGTGACATCACTTTCAACACCTTGACTACCTGTGACATCACTTTCACCACCCTGACTACCTGTGACATCACGTTCACCATCCTGACTACCTGTGACATCACTCTCACCACCCTGACTACCTGTGACATAACTTCACCACCCTGACTCCCTGTGACATCACTTCATCACCCTGACTACCTGTGACATCACTTTCAACACCTTGACTACCTGTGACATCACTTTCACCATCCTAACTACCTGTGACATCACTTTCACCACCCTGACTACCTGTGACATCACCACCACCTTGACTACCTGTGACATCACTTCACCATCCTGACTACCTGTGACATCACTCTCACTGCCCTAACTACCTGTGACATCACTTCACCATCCTGACTACCTGTGACATCACTCTCACTGCCCTAACTACCTGTGACATCACTTTCACCATCCTGACTACCTGTGACATCACCTTCAAGAATCTATGACCTGCGCCCCCTTGGTCTCTCTGTTTGACAACATCCAATCAAACTGCTGGCCTCTCTAAATGACGATGAATGCCAGAGAGCAGAGCTTTACAATAAGAGCTGTTAAGTTCAGGTGAATAACTCAGTCCCTGCTGTGGTCAGTAAGTCAGAAAAAGGAGTTAATGGTGTTCCTGCTGTATCCCCAAACCATCCTGGACTCGACATATTTCTAGATCCTGATGACACTGTGAAGTGTCACACTGGGGATCCTGCTGTCTCATTACTGAGAGAATCATAGAATCCCTACAGTGTACAAAAAGAGCAATCAGCCCATCAAGTCTACACTGAATCTCCAAAGAGTACCTCAGCCAGACTCAGCCCCAGCACCCCACATCCCCCATTTAACTGGCCAGCACATCCTTGGACAGAACATGGCAATTTAGCTTGGCCAATCCACCTAGTCTGTACATCCCTAGACACTACACTGCAATTTAGTTTGGCCAATCTACCTATCCTACCCATCTCTAGGCTAGGCTGTAGGAGGAAAGGCACACAGACACAGGAAGAATGTAAAATTCCACACAGGAAGTCAGCCAAGGGTGGGATCGAAGCTGGCTCCCTGGCAATATGAGGTAGCAATGCTAACCACAGAGCCAGCCCTGATAATCGGTGCTGAGTTTAACTTAAAGGTCACTGCGTCTCAGGTGAGAGGAGAAGTTGAGAAGGCAGGATCTTTGTGGTGATCTCAGACAGTGATGAGAATTGAACACGCGCTGTTAACATCACTGTGTATCAATGCAAGCCAGCTGTCCAGTCTACTGAGCTAACCAAACCCCTAAACACCGAATAGGATGGAGGAGGCAATAATGAAACTTGTTTACCAGAAACTGAAAGTGCTGGAGAAACACATTGGGTCTGGCAGCATTCCTGATGAAGGGCTTTTGTCCGAAACGTTGATTTTTCTGCTCCTTGGATGCTACCTGACCTGCTGTGCTTGTCCAGCACCACTCTAATCTAGACTCTAATCTCCAGCATCTGCAGTACCCACCTCTGCTTGGCAGCAATTGTGGAGACAGAAACAGAGTTAACATTTTGAGTCCAGTGATGTTTCTTCAGAACAGTCACAGTACCCAGAAACTTAATTCCGTTTTCCTCTCCACCAATGTTGCCAGATTCTCCAGCAGTGTATTTTTGTTCCAGACGTCCTAAATCCGAATTTCTTCGTTTTTTTTATATAAGGAAAGGTATTTATTGGCTGGAACATCACAATTTTCCAATAGGCGCTACGAAAATGAAAGTACTTGTGTGCACGTCCCGCCTCCCATTCAGAGATTTAACCTTCACTGGCATTCTCCTCAGTGCCCTCAGCCTTGGTTACAGTTTCAAATTGCTAACACTCTCCTATTCATATCCACCACATTTAACAAAGGAGTGTTAACTGGTCTTAGTTGAAACTGTAGGTATGAGACATTAACCAAGAAGAGAAGGAAACATTCTTAAAGAGTCTTCAAATCAGGAAAGATTTATTTGTCAACACATCCTTTGTTCGCTGGGCTGGTGATGGAAGTAGGCAGGGTGGGTGGAAATGAAACACAGAGAAGTGTGATACAGAGAGCGAAGGAAGGTTTGAAAGCGAGGAAGGCAATGTGTGAAGTACGGTGAATAATGAGGTACTGAAAGGGATGCAGAAACAGATGAGGTGACAACAATTGACAGAGAAGGTGAAGTATGAATAAAGCAGGGAACAGAGGGGCACAGTAATGAAAACCATGTGAGAATAATTAGATACGAGGCAAAAGCAAAAATGGCACAACAAAGCAGAGAGAAAAACGACAACGCAGCTATTTAATCCAGTCTTAAGCACAGCCAAAGGACCATAAAACATAGGAGCACAAACAAGTAGGCCGTTCAGCCCATCAAGTCTGCTCCATTATTCAAAGAGATTTTGGCTTATTCTGTAATCCTCAACTACACTTTCCTGTCCTGTCCCTGGATCCCTCGATTCCTTTCCTGATTAAAAATCTGGATTAGTGGTGCTGGAAGAGCACAGCAGTTCAGGCAGCATCCAACGAGCAGCGAAATCGACGTTTCGGGCAAAAGCCCTTCATCAGGAATAAAGGCAGTGAGCCTGAAGGGTGGAGAGATAAGCTAGAGGGGGGTGGGGGTGGGGAGAGAGTAGCATAGAGTACAATGGGTGAGTGGGGGAGGGGATGAAGGTGATAGGTCAGGGAGGAAAGGGTGGAGTGGATAGGTGGAAAAGAAGATAGGCAGGTAGGACAAGTCCGGACAAGTCATGGGGAGAGTGCTGAGCTGGAAGTTTGGAACGAGGATGAGGTGGGGGAAGGGGAAATGAGGAAGTTGTTGAAGTCCACATTGATGCCCTGGGGTTGAAGTGTTCCGAGGCGGAAGATGAGGCGTTCTTCCTCCAGGCGTCTGGTGGTGAGGGAGCGGTGGTGAAAGAGGCCCAGGACCTCCATGTCCTTGGCAGAGTGGGAGAGGAGTTGAAATGTTGGGCCACAGGGCAGTGTGGTTGATGCTATTTCAGCCTTGGACATACTGAATGACCCAGCCTCGACATCTTTCTGCGGTCAAGAAATCAGAGATTCGCTACCCTCCCAGGAGATGAAATTCTTCCTCATCTCTGTCTGAACTGAGACTGAATTCCACCCTATACTGAGACGAGAGCCTCTGGTCCCAGACTGACCCCTAATGGGAAATACCCTCTCTGCATCAATCCTGTTAAGTCCCCTCAAAATCTTACATGGTTCAATAAGGTCACCTCTCATTCTCCTAAACACCTACCTGTTCAGGCCTAACCTACTCAATCTTTCTTCACAAGACATTCCCTCCATTCCTGGCACCAGTTTAGTGAACCTTCTCCAGAATGCCTCCAATGCCAGGATACCTTTCCTCAGATAAAGGGCCCACAACTGTTCCAGATGCCAACATAACATGGAAGGATATGCCAGTTTGATATTACAGAGTTCTGTCTTCAACTGCATTCTGCAGGAAGAAACATTGACCCTTCCTCTTACTGAGGAGGCACTGCACAGAAATAGACCATTCAGCCCAAAAGACCCTACTGACATTTATGTTCCACTTGCGTTTCCTCACATCCTTCTTCATTGAACCTCATCTTCAATTCCCTTTCTTCCTCTTTGTTTGAACTTGTTCCTGACGGAAGGAGGCCATTCAGCCTATCCTATCCTGTCTACACCAGCTCTCAAAGCATTTTAACTTATTGTGAACTTTTCCCCTACCCCTACACATTGTCTTGATCCAAGACCCACTTGAAAGTCTCAGTTGAAGCGCTCTCTACCACACTCCCAGGCAGTGCATTCAATAGACAATAGGTGCAGGAGTAGGCCATTCAGCCCTTCTTTGCCTGAACTACTTGGCATGCAAGAGGTTCTTTCTCCACTCGTGAAAGCTCCTTTTGCAAGATACTTTCAAACTGTTCCCTTTGATTAGATTAGATTACTTACAGTGTGGAAACAGGCCCTTCGGCCCAACAAGTCCACACCGACCCGCCGAAGCGCAACCCACCCATACCCCTACATTATCCCTTACTCCTTACCACTATGGGCAATTTAGAATAGCCAATTCACCTGACCCGCACATCTTTGGACTGTGGGAGGAAACCAGAGCACCCAGAGGAAACCCACGCAGACACGGGGAGAACGTGCAAACTCCACACAGTCAGTTGCCTGAGTCGGGAATTGAACCCGGGTCTACAGGCGCTGTGAGGCAGCAGTGCTAACCACTGTGCCACCGTGCCGCCCACTACGTTTTGGTTTTGGACCCACTTACGAATGGAAATGGTTTCTCCATATCCACTCTGTCCAGAGTCCACATGGTTTGAAAATGAGATGAAATCTCCTCCTCTCCTCCAGAGGTGAAATAGTTCCAATCCCTCCAATCTGCCCTCTGAACAGGTGTGTCCCATCCTTGGAATCATCCCAGTAAATTCTTTTTGACTCTTCCAAATGCATTCACCTTCTTCCTGTACGGTGGAACACCCAAATATACAAACCAAGATGGTGGCAGCAGCAGGATAGGCAGCGTTCTGGTACCTGTGGCCAATCTGCTCCTCAGCACCATGCCCACCGCATCTTTATTTCTCCTCTTCTTTTCTCTTCCTTCTTCAAATTTTTCATGCTTTCAGGAGCGATGGCAAACGAAGACAGAATGACAGAGATCAGATGGTCCAGGGATTGGTGATTGGTGAGATCAGGAACAGGGTAAAAGAGGGGGGAGGTGCAGGGACAGGGTGTAAGGGGGAGAGCAGGGACAGGGTGTAAGGGGGAGAGAGCAGGGACAGGGTGTAAGGGGAGAGCAGGGACAGGGTGTAAGGGGGAGAGCAGGGACAGGGTGTAAGGGGGGGAGCAGGGACAGGGTGTAAGGGGGGGAGCAGGGACAGGGTGTAAGGGGGGGAGCAGGGACAGGGTAAAAGAGGGGGGAGAGCAGGGACAGGGTGTAAGGGGGAGAGCAGGGACAGGGTGTAAGGGGGAGAGCAGGGACAGGGTGTAAGGGGGAGAGCAGGGACAGGGTGTAAGGGGGAGAGAGCAGGGACAGGGTGTAAGGGGGGAGAGCAGGGACAGGGTGTAAGGGGGGAGCAGGGACAGGGTGTAAGGGGGAGAGAGCAGGGACAGGGTGTAAGGGGGGAGCAGGGACAGGGTGTAAGGGGGAGAGCAGGGACAGGGTGTAAGGGGGAGAGCAGGGACAGGGTGTAAGGGGGGAGAGCAGGGACAGGGTGTAAGGGGGGAGCAGGGACAGGGCGTAAGAGGGGAGCAGGGACAGGGTGTAAGGGGGAGAGCAGGGACAGGGTGTAAGGTGGGGGAGCAGGGACAGGGCGTAAGGGGGGGGAGCAGGGACAGGGTGTAAGGGGGAGAGAGCAGGGACAGGGTGTAAGGGGGAGAGCAGGGACAAGGTGTAAGGGAGAGAGCAGGGACAGGGTGTAAGGGGGAGAGAGCAGGGACAGGGTGTAAGGGGGAGAGCAGGGACAGGGTGTAAGGGGGAGAGCAGGGACAGGGTGTAAGGGGGGGAGCAGGGACAGGGTGTAAGGGGGGAGCAGGGACAGGGTGTAAGGGGGGAGCAGGGACAGGGTGTAAGGGGGGAGCAGGTACAGGGTGTAAGGTGGAGAGAGCAGGGACAGGGTGTAAGGGGGGAGCAGGTACAGGGTGTAAGGTGGAGAGCAGGGACAGGGTGTAAGGAGGGGAGAGCAGGGACAGGGTGTAAGGGGGGGAGCAGGGACAGGGTGTAAGGGGGGAGCAGGGACAGGGTGTAAGGGGGGAGCAGGTACAGGGTGTAAGGTGGAGAGAGCAGGGACAGGGTGTAAGGGGGGGGGAGCAGTGACAGCGTGTAAGGGGGGAGAGCAGGGACAGGGTGTAGGGGGAGAGAGCAGGGACAGGGTGTAAGAGGGGAGCAGGGACAGGGTGTAAGGGGTGGGGAGCAGGGACAGGGTGTAAGGGGAGAGAGCAGTGACAGGATGTAAGGGGGGAGCAGGGACAGGGTGTAAGGGGGGAGCAGGGACAGGGTGTAAGGGGGGAGCAGGGACAGGGTGTAGGGGGAGAGAGCAGGGACAGGGTGTAAGGGGGGGAGAGCAGGGACAGGGTGTAAGGGGGAGAGCAGGGACTGGGTGTAAGGGGGGGAGCAGGGACAGGGTGTAAGGGGGGGGAGCAGGGACAGGGTGTAAGGGGGGAGCAGGGACAGAGTGTAAGGGGGAGAGCGCAGGGACAGGGTGTAAGGGGGGGAGAGCAGGGACAGGGTGTAAGGGGGGGAGCAGGGACAGGGTGTAAGGGGGGAGCAGGGACAGAGTGTAAGGGGGGGGGAGCAGGGACAGGGTGTAAGGGGGGGAGCAGGGACAGGGTGTAAGGGGGGAGCAGGGACAGGGTGTAAGGGGGGGAGCAGGGACAGGGTGTAGGGGGGGGGAGCAGGGACAGGGTGTAAGGGGGGAGAGCAGGGACAGGGTGTAAGGGGGGGGAGCAGGGACAGGGTGTAAGGGGGAGAGCAGGGACAGGGTGTAGGGGGAGAGCAGGGACAGGGTGTAAGGGGGGGAGCAGGGACAGGGTGTAAGGGAGGAGTAGGGACAGGGTGTAAGGGGGAGAGCAGGGACAGGGTGTAAGGGGGAGAGCAGGGACAGGGTGTAAGGGGGAGAGAGCAGGGACAGGGTGTAAGGGGGGGAGCAGGGACAGGGTGTAGGGGGAGAGCAGGGACAGGGTGTAAGGGGGGGAGCAGGGACAGGGTGTAAGGGGGAGAGCAGGGACAGGGTTTAAGGGGGGGAGCAGGGACAGGGTGTAAGGGGGGAGCAGGGACAGGGTGTAAGGGGGGGGAGCAGGGACAGGGTGTAAGGGGGAGAGCAGGGACAGGGTGTAGGGGGAGAGCAGGGACAGGGTGTAAGGGGGGGAGCAGGGACAGGGTGTAAGGGAGGAGTAGGGACAGGGTGTAAGGGGGAGAGCAGGGACAGGGTGTAAGGGGGAGAGCAGGGACAGGGTGTAAGGGGGAGAGAGCAGGGACAGGGTGTAAGGGGGGGAGCAGGGACAGGGTGTAAGGGGGGAGCAGGGACAGGGTGTAAGGGAGGAGTAGGGACAGGGTGTAAGGGAGGAGTAGGGACAGGGTGTAAGGGGGGGAGCAGGGACAGGGTGTAAGGGGGGAGCAGGGACAGGGTGTAAGGGGAGAGAGCAGGGACAGGGTCTAAGGGGGGAGCAGGGACAGGGTGTAAGGGGGAGAGAGCAGGGACAGGGTGTAAGGGGGGAGCAGGGACAGGGTGTAAGGGGGAGAGCAGGGACAGGGTGTAAGGGGGGGAGCAGGGACAGGGTGTAAGGGGGAGAGAGCAGGGACAGGGTGTAAGGGGGGGAGCAGGGACAGGGTGTAAGGGGGGAGCAGGGACAGGGTGTAAGGGGGGGGAGCAGGGACAGGGTGTAAGGGGGAGAGAGCAGGGACAGGGTGTAAGGGGGGGAGCAGGGACAGGGTGTAAGGGGGGAGCAGGGACAGGGTGTAAGGGGGAGAGAGCAGGGACAGGGTGTAAGGGGGGGAGCAGGGACAGGGTGTAGGGGGAGAGAGCAGGGACAGGGTGTAAGGGGGGGAGCAGGGACAGGGTGTAAGGGGTAGAGCTGGGACAGGGTGTATGGGGGGGAGAGCAGGGACAGGGTGTAAGGGGGAGAGAGCAGGGACAGGGTGTAAGTGGGGGGAAGCAGGGACAGGGTGTAAGGGGGAGAGGAGGGACAGGGTGTAAGAGGGGGAGAGCAGGGACATGGTGTAAGTGGGGGGAATGCAGGGACAGGCTGTAAGGGAGAGAGGATGGACAGGGTATAAGTGGTGGGGAAGCAGGGACAGGGTGTAAGGGATGGAGAGCAGGGACAGGGTGTAAGGGATGGAGAGCAGGGACAGGGTGTAAGGGGGAGAGAGCAGGGACTGGGTGTAAGGGGGAGAGAGCAGAGACTGGGTGTAAGACGGTGATATTAGGCAGCCTGGACTCGGAGTGCGATGGTGGGGTTGATGAAGTCAGGCCCGAATTGTGGGTGTTTTGGATATTTGTGAGGAATGTGCACCCTGCATGGCCAGACTCTGGAGGACTGTTGTGTTGAGCTGTTTCCTGTGTTTCTGTGATTTGCCTAAGGAATGCAATGTTTAACTTTTTAACTTTGTTTTCCTTATTTTTCTTCTTTTTTACTCAGATTCTCAACCTGGATACATTGCTACGTAAGATGGTGCGGTATAGGGCGCCTTGTAAACTTTTCACTATGCTCACGTTAGTACATGTGACAGTATAAACCTAATTCAGTTCAATTCAATCTCCAGCAGTGGTCTAACCAGTGTCCGACAATACCTTCATCAAAATCTCCCTCCTCTTGTACTCTTTGGCCTTAGTTATGAAGCCTCTGGTTCCCTTTCTGTTCTGTGCGTTTGTTCAGTTTCTCCTTACACACGTCTCTACTTGTTCCCTTAGATACCTGTGTGGTAACGGGTTCACATTCACACTACTTGGTAGACGCAGATTCACAGAGGTCGACAGGCCAGAAAAGGTCCTTCAGCTCAGCAAGTCTTTTCTGGTTAAAAATGAGTACCTAACTATTCTAATCCCATTTGCCAGCACTAGGTCCACAGGCAGGAATGCCTTGTCCTCACAAATGTCCATTTAAAACTTTTGATAAATGCGAGGTGCTGCATTTTGGGAAAGCAAACCTTAGCAGGACTTATACACTTAATGGTAAGGTCCTAGGGAGTGTTGTTGAACAAAGAGACCTTGGAGTGCAGGTTCATAGCTCCTTGAAAGTAGAGTCACAAGTAGATAGGATAGTGAAGGCGGTGTTTGGTATGCTTTCCTTTATTGGTCAGAGTATTGAGTACAGGAGCTGGGAGGTCATGTTGCAACTGCACAGGACATTGGTTTGGGAATATTTTGGAACATTGCGTGCAATTATGGTCTCCTTCCTATCGGAAAGATGTTGTGAAACTTGAAAGGTTCAGAAGAGATTTACAAGGATGTTGCCAGGGTTTGAGGATTTGAGCTACAGGGAGAGGCTGTACAGGCTGGGATTGTTTTCAGTGGAGCATCGGAGGCTGAGGGGTAACCATATAGTGGTTTATAAAATCATGAGGTGCATGGATAGGATAAATAGACAAAGTCTTTTCCCTGGAGTGGGGTGGGGCGGGGAAGGGGGGCGGTGGGGGTGGAGTCCAGAAATAGAGGTCATAGGTTTAGCGTGAGAGTGAAAAGATATAAAAGAGACCTAAGGGTCAACATTTTCACACAGTGGGTGGTGCGTGTATGGAATGAGCTGCCAGAGGAAGTGGTGGAGGCTGGTACAATTACAGCATATAAAAGGCATCTGGATGGGTATATGAATAGGGGAAGCGTTTGGAGGGATATGGGCCGGGTGCTGGCAGGTGGGACTAGACTGGGTTGGGATATCTGGTTGGCATGGACAGGTTGGACCGAAGGGTCTGTTTCCGTGCTGTATATCTCTATGACTCTCTGACTCTAAATAGATAAATAAGTTTCTGAAGAATTGTCTTTTTGTTTGGTGACTTTCTTACACCAGTAGCCACAAATGGAAACATTCTCCCTCTATCCACTTTATCAAAACCTTTCACAATTGTGAAAGAGGTCAATCTTAAACCTTCTCTTCTCAACAGCCAAGAGACCCAGTTTGCTCATTCTCTCCTGGAAGATATGACCTTGAGGTCCAGGTAACAGCTTTGTGAATCCTTTCCAACATTCCCATTCCAGCACCTCGATGTCTTCAACACCATAATGTGGCCAAAATTGGAATTAACCCTCCTAGAATGATCTAGTCAAAGTTTTAAAAAGTGTTAACACGTTTTTAATCCTGAATTTAATAATTTGCCTTTTTTTGGTGTAGAAAGTCCAAGTTGGAACAAATGGGATATAGCCTGTTGAACCCAACAATTTACAGAACCAAATAGTATGCTTGTTCCGTTCTTTGATACACTTTCTTCTGTTCAGTTGTGTTTCTGATTTATAGCCTCTTCATAAACCAGGAAAAAAACCAATAGAATTCTGAACAGGCCTCAAAATAAAGGTGATTGAAATAATATCTACCAGATTTAAAGTTACATTACCAGAAACAAATTAATTCTCTTCTGATTCCTACTAAGCACATGTGTAAAATGTTAATTTCAATTCAGCATTTTGTTACTAATACAATCTCAGCAGCTAGAATTGCCCATGTGGCCATTTTGTGGTCCATCTTTCAGCCTGTTATTTAAGTGAAGGTCCATACATCAAAATGTGAGCTTAAAAAAAATGTTTTCTTAAAAGGAAACTAATGCGTCTTTGCATATACTCTTGAGTAAAAATAGAAACAGTTAATCATGTTGCAGAAAGACAAAGTTTGCACTTAAACTGGCCCTCATGATGTCAGATTGTCCTCTATACTTTATGTTAACTGTATGAGAGATTATGACTAAAATTGTGTTGTCATTTTGGCATAAAATCTACAAAATGCCCCATAGCAGCTTGGCAAAATTACTTCAATAGCACTTTCCACACCCAGCGCCACGACCATCTGGAAGGACAAGGGCACCAGATACATGGGAATACCACCTGGAATGTCCCCTCCAAGTCACTCACCATCCTGACTTGGAAATGTAACACCATTCCTTCAGTGTCATGGGGTCAGAATCCTGAAACTCCCTTTCATGTGCCATTGTAGGTGTAGCTACATCCCAAGGCAGGTCAGCACTACTTTGTCCAGGGCAATTAAGGACAGGCAATAAATGCTGGTGCAGCCAGCAATGCTGCATCCTATGAAAGAATGGGTTAGAATTATGCAAAGCGAAGCAAGGTAATAGCAGGTCAGCCTGCACCCAGTCTCAGCGGACTCTGGTCCCATTCGAGTGCTCCCTTTCCACCTCAGCCTCAACCCTACAGTTCAACTGATAGCCCCTCCCTCACCTTTAGGAACATTTTCTTTATTTGTTAGTGAATGTGAGCACTACAGCATTCAGTGACCATCTCTAACTGGCATGGAGAACGTGCTTGAGGAATAGAGATGGGACTTGAAATTCCCAGTTCTCTTCCCTTTTCAAAGTCCCCTCAGTGCTCTCAGGTTCCATTGGCGTGTTCCCTTTCCATGTCAGCTTCAGGGTGAGACAGCTCAGATGAGACCTGCTGCCTGTGTCGGAACTCACACCGAAAGGTGGCCATGCTAAATTGCCCATAGTCTCCAGAGGTTTGCAGATTAGGTGGATTAATCATTGGAAATGCAGGGTTACAGTGATGGGGTGGGTCTGGGTGGGATGCTCTATGGGCAGTCAGTGTGGACTTGATGGACCAAATGGCCTGCTTCCACACAGTAGGGATTCTATCCCATTCCATTGTGCCCACTGACATACATCAGCTCCTAGTCAACTATGCGTTAGTTTTGAAACTCATATTGTCAGTTTCAAATCGCTGTCTAACCATCAGCTTCTCTCCTACCTAACTCCATAGTCTCCTCCAGTCTGACAGATTCCTGATGAAGGGCTGTTGCCTGAAACATCAATTCTCCTGCTCCTCGGCTGCTGCCTGACCTGCTGTGCTTTTCCAGCAACCCCCCCTCTCGACTCTGATCTCCAGCATCTGCAGTCCTCACTTTCTCCTCCAGCCCTACAGCTCTGCAAGACATTTGTCCTCCTCCAGTTCCGGCCTTGTGTCCATCCAAGATTTTAATTGCTTCACCGTTTGTTGTTGTGTCATCTGCTTTGGAGTTCTCTCTGTAAATCCTGGAAATGTCTGCCTCCCTACCCCACCTTCCTCCGTGAAGACACTCTTCAAAATCTGCCCAGTTGCTCAGGTGTTTAGTCTCCCATCCTAATGATCTCCTTAACTGGCTCGGTCTTAAAGTTTTGCCTGATAACCACCTTCTGGTGTATTTCACAATTTTCTTTTATGTTTAAGGTCTGATTTATCTACAAGTTGATGCTGTTTAGATGCAATTTTGGGTCAATGTTGAGGGTCTGTGCTCAGGAGTCCTACCCTTAACTGGGCTCCCAATTAACTTCTACCATATTCATCAGTTCCTGTTCGCCTCCAAGCCACTCATCATCCCGACTTGTTCTCTGTTCCTTCAGTGTCGCTGGGTTAAATTCCTGGAACCCCTTCCCGAAGGGCATTGTGGGTCTACCTACAGCACATGGACTGCAGCGATTCAAGATGGCAGCTCTCCACCATCTTCCCAAAGGGCAACTAGTGATGGGAAATGAATGTTGGCCCAACCAGCAATGTTCAAATCCCCATGGAGAAATTTTTTAGAAACATAGTCCTAGCCTAAAGGAGAACCACAGTCTGCAACCTCAGATTGGTCTTTGCTGTAAGTTAAAGAAGATGTCAAGTGATATCGTACTCTCTGTGTTTAGCTATTGTGAGCCTTACAAATAAAGTATCCCCTATGCTTCGACTAACCTTCGATACATTTGGACATAATGCCAGCAAGTAACAATTGTGAGCAAACCCTTCTGCACTTCCATACCTCAAAATGTAGCTGTTGCCCACAGGAAATCAAAACTGTACATGGTGCTCCACATGTGGTCTCAGGAATGTGCAACAAAGCTTCTCACTTTTGTATTCCGTTTCTTTTAGCAATAAATGACAACATTCCATTCATTTTCCTGCTCACTTGCTGTACCTGCGTACCTACAGCACTTGGACTGCAGCAGTTCAAGAAAACAGCTCACTCCCACCTTCTCTACTCGGCATGGGCAATAAATGCTGGGCCCAGCCAGTGACACCCACACCCCATGAATGAATCATAATAAAGTGTCATCAAAAATTTCACTGCAGCTTAACATCGATCAATGTCCCAGTAGGCACAGGCTCTATCACCTCAATGTTGCTACCTACACACTTATAGAACAGCAGCAAAGTTGTGCTCAGTCGCTGAATGCATTCCTCTGAAATGACTTTGGTTATTTTAAGGGAGATTTTGACACAATTGGGTTAATGCTCCTCTAAGAACTGTGGACAAATTAATTTCCTAGAGACGTGTTCGGTTCACCTGCATTAATATTGATCAGCACTGCAGTGGAAGCCTTTTCATTTATTTTTGTACCTCATTCCATCTTTCGGAAGTGTCTCGAAAGTAATTCACTCACAATGTACGTGCCAGCTTTCAGTCAAGGGGGTGACTCAAACTCCTGTCGAGCTGCTCCTGTTTGTCAGGTGGATGGTAGAGAACTGCAAAGCTCACCAGCAAATGGGGAGGTTGTTCCTCTTGTAGCCAACACTACCGTAAAATGAATTAACAATTCGTTCATCTTGGTGCTTCTCATGCTAGCTTGCTCTGCCCTTATAAAGAGGATTTGCGAATAAAGCTAGGAACCAACTGGATTACCAGCCTCTCCATCGATTGTGCAGGAAGATATTTGTCCTTGACATGTATTACAGAATCTGTCTGATCCATATTAAATGGAGAGCAAGGGGAGGAAAAAGGAGATTGACTCTGATATAACTCCACAGAGGCCAGTACCATTACCAAGTCATCTTTTATTTACACATAGAAAGTCCTTGTCACTGATCCAGCCCCCTCAGAGCCAACCCCAGAGTGAATAGAACCTCTGACACCCTTTTTTTCCTATCTGTCAGCCAGGGCTCCCTGATTGTGTCAGATTAACAGCCACAATTTAGGAACTCATATTCTGTAAGGTCCACTGGCTGACCTTGTTACAATCACAACAGCCTCCAGACACTCCAAGGGAAAACAAACTCCAACTCAAGGGGTTAAAACTGATCAGGTGAGATGTTTGTGGTACACAGTATCCATTGGAGAGGATTCAGAGAAGATTTACCAAGATGTTGCTGGGACTAGAGGGTTTGAGTTATAAGGGGAGGCAAATAGGCTGGATATCACTGGAACATGGGCAGTTGAGGGGTTTTATAAAACAAAGAGGGGCATAGCTAAGGTGAATGGTAGGAGTCTTTTCCCTAGGGTGGTGGATTGAAGACTAGGGAGCAAAAACTTAAGGCGAGAGGAGAGGCATGGGGAGCATTTTCTTTTACAGAGACTGTGGCTCATGTATGGAATGAACCTCCAGAAGAAGTGGTGAAAGAGATTAGATTCCCTACAGTGTGGAAACAGGCCTTTCAGTCCATCAAGTCCACATCGACCCTCTGAAGGGTAACCCATCCAGACTCATTCCCCTCTGACTAATCCACCTAACACTATGGGCAATTTAACATAGCCAATTCTCCGGAGAAAACCGGAGCACCCAGAGGAAATCCACACAGGCACAATGTGCAAACTCCACATAGATAGTCGCCCGAGGCTGGAATCGAACCTGGGTCCCTAGTGCTGTGAGGCAGCAGTGCTAACCACTGAGCCACCCATGTAGGTACAGTTTGCAATATTTGAATGACATTTGGATAAATACAGGAGTAGGAAAGGTTTAGTGATATGGGTCATGCACAGGCAGGCTGGACTAGTTGAGTTTGGGATTATGGTCAGCATGGACTGGTTAGACCGAAGGGTCTGTTTCTGTGCTTATGAATCTTGACTGTGGCTTGAGAGAGGCACAGGCAGGGCCATATGTAGGGGCTGTGAATTTATGCAAGTTACTAATAAATCCAATAAAGATTTAAAGTTAGGGGAATAGCCTTCATTGAGAGATTCATTAGAATGAAGAACAGGCTACAGTAGGGACCAAGATACACATGTGAGAGAAAGGATGAGGATATCTTTAAAAAAAAAGAAAGAACTGCAGTTGCTGTAAATCAGAAACAAAAACAGAAATTGCTAGAAAAGCTCAGCAGGCCTGGCAGCATGTGAGGAGAGAAATCAGAGATAACATTTCAGGTCCAGTCACCCTTCCTCAGAATCGAGCTGAAACGTTAACTCTGATTTCTCTCTGTGGATGGTGCTGGGCCTGCTGAGTTAGATGAAGAGGAGTATAAATGCTTATGATTTGGAGATGCTGGTGTTGGACTTGGGTGCACAAAATTAAAAATCACACACCACCAGATTATAGTCCAACAGGTTTAAATGGAAGCACACTAGCTTTCGGAGCGACGCTCCTTCATCACAATCACCTGATGAAGGAGCGTCGCACCGAAAGCTAATGTGCTTCCAATTAAACCTGTTGGACTATAACCTGGTGTTGTGTGATCTTTAACAGTATAAATGCTAGTATACTAGTGTGGACTGAATGGCATCTTCCTCTACTGTGAGTTTTGTTGCATTGTTTTCCTCACTTTGCAAAGACATCTTTAAGCTGCTCTTACGACGCAGATGGTGGTGAATCGATATTAGCAAGGTTTGAATTTATTACAGAACAAATTTGTAAATAATGCAGGCTCTCTCAGAGTGTTGAGGGGATGGGGATACCACAGAGAGCCTATTCTGTCACTGCTTCATTAACAAAAGTGGCTGAAGCAAATTATGGTTTATCAAGGGAGTGATATACAACATTTTATTTTGGAAAGGTTATGTTGACAAATTGTACCATTTACACAGTTTCAACCACCACTCAAGCAGCAAATACTGAAACCCTTTATTCTACATCAAATTGGTTTAAAATCATATGCCCCCTTCAATGTCTCCAAGCTTTCATAGTCATTAAGGAGCATGCAACCCTATTAAAACAAGCCAGTGAAAGGCCGCTTCATAGATATAGACGAGGTGGAAAATTAGCCTCAGGACAACTGACCTATAAGATAGGGCCAAAAATGAAGAAACAGCAAAAGAGAAAGTGGCACGATATATTTCACTATTCATTTTCTGTTGCTGCATAAAACTGTACTGGGAGAAATGTCAGTGTAACCCTTTACTTTGCTGACTGACTCATGACACGATGGAAACTTGGAAATCGATGCTGCTGCTGGTTTAAGCTCAGTGCTTTCTGCGCCTGCACCTTTGTCAGGGGCTCTAACCCAGATTTGCCTCTGTCAGAATGGCAGAAACAGAGGGAAAGACAGCTGTGTGACTGCTCAATGAACCCAAAGGTTCCTCAGAAGGTGGAACTTGCTCCCACAAGAAGTAGCCCACATGCATTTTAAGAGGAAACTAACCACATCGCGGGGAGTGGAGGTGGGGGGGAGCTGCGAGGGAGGCAGTGTGGTGAAAAAGACTGCAAGGATATGTCAATAAAGTGAGATGATGGGGAGGCTTGTTGGGAGCAATATCCATAATCAGCTGGGCTTGTGTAGCCCGTTCCTCTGTGGCAGAACATATACTTCTGTCTCAACATTTATGCACAAACGTTGGCAGGTTATATCTTACGCTGCAGTTAGCACAACGCAACTGCAAGCAGCATCTTAAAATGATTAATGCAATCAGCTATATTATTCCCTGAATATATTGTCCTCCTGATAATTCAGAGATGTTTATTGTGCTGCAAAAATTGAATTAGGCCCCAATTGGAATCAAGCAATGTAAATAGCACAGCAACGCAGCAATTCAGGTCTGAAAATAAACAAATACTCAGATAATTTGAATGAAACAGATTTGAACAGGAAAATGCCAAATTAAAAAAAAAAGCAATGCAATTAATTCAGTGTTTCCACATTAATCACAGTTATTTCTTCGGGAAGAAAATCTGTATTAAAATATTATGTAAAGAAGATAAACATTTAGGATTGTCTCCCTGTTTTGCTCAGACCTTTACGTTGCTACATTGTCACACTCCTAATCACCATCAATAATCTTGAATAAGAACTGATGGAAAAATATATTTAATTAACCCCAATGTCAAAGACAGACTATTGCTATATGTCTGTGCTAATGGGACTGGTATGTAGGAAACTCTCTAGAGTCTGCACAGGGTCAGCCAGAGGCAAAGTACAAACTGCAAGCATCAGATATTTTAAAAAATACATCAGCAATCATTTCAGAGACTCCAATTCCATCACTTCAATTTCAATGTTAACAGCTTTTTCATGATTTGATAAATCTGGTCATTTCCTTAATAAAGACGCAGAGGTTAGTATCTCAATGTTTAAATTTAACAATGTTATTTGGACTAAATGTCACCACAGAGCCGACAGATGTAAAAATACACAGTAAAGATCTTGTTTCCTTTACTAAAACTTAGAAACATTCAATGTAAAGGAGTGATTTACTCCAAGCAATACTTAGAAAACCATTGATCATTGGAACATCTCATCCACACAGATTAACACTCCGTCATTCATGAAAGGTTTTGACTCTTTAACCAGCGTCATAGAGTCATGGACATGTACAGCATGGAAACAGAACCTTCAGTCCAACTCATCCATGCTGACCAGATATCCCAAATTAATCTAGTCTCATTTGCCAGCATTTGGCCCATTTCCCTCTAAACCCTTCCTATTCATATACCCATCCAGATGCCTTTTAAATGGTGTAATTGTACCAGCCTCCACCACTTCCTCTGGCAGCTCATTCCGTACACGCACCACCCTCTATGTGAAAAAGTTGCCCCTTAGGTCCCTTTTAAATTTTTCCCCGCTCACCCTAAACCTATGCCCTCTAGTTTTGGATTCCCCACCCCACGGAAAAGACCCTGAGCTATTTACCTTATTTATGCCCTTCATGATTTTAAAAACCTCTATAAGGTCACCCCTCAGTCTCTGACACTCCAGAGAAAACGGCCCTAGCCTATTCAGCCTCTCCTTATAGCTCAAACCCTCCAACCCTGGCAACATTCTTGTAAATTTTTTCTGAACCCTTTCAAGTTTCACAATATCCTTCCTATAGCAGAGAGATCGGAATTCAAAGCAGTATTCCAAAACTGGCCTCAACAATGTCCTGTACAGCCGTAACATGACCTCCCAGTTCTGATACTCAATACTCTGACCAATAAAGGAAAGCGTGCCAAACGTCTTCTTCACTATCTTATCTTAAATGTTGCAATTGTATCAGCCTCCACCACATCCTCTGGCAGCTCATTCCATACACGCACCACCCTCTGCGTGAAAAAGCTGCCCCTTAGGTCTTTTTTTGATATCTTTCCCCTCTCAACCTAAACCTATGCCCTCTAGTTCTGGACTCCCCCATTCCAGGGAAAGACTTTGTCTATTTACCCTATCCATGCCTTTCATGATTTTATAAATCTCTATAAGGTCACCCCTCAGCCTCCAACACTCCAGGGAAAACAGCCCCAGCCTGCTCAGCCTCTTCCTATAGCTCAAATCCTCAAACCCTGGCAACATCCTTATAAATCTTTTCTGAACCCTTTCAAGTTTCACAACATCTTTCCAATAGGAAGGAGACCAGAATTGCAGGCAATACTCCAACAGTAGCCTAACCAATGTCCTGTACAGCCGTAACATGACCTCCCAAATTCTGTACTCAATACTCTGACCAATAAAGGAAAGCATGTCACATCCTGTTAATATTTTCTAGGTTTCTATGAGAATCCCCCTTCATTCTCTACAAGCTTAAACACAATATCAAAAGATTCAAAAACAGCTTCTTCCCCACTGTTTTTAGACATATGAATGGATCTCTCAAATTTTAAATTTAACGTTGATCTTGCTCATCGCATACCTTCTCTGCAGCTGTAATACTGTTTTCCTCGCTCTGTTTTATTACCCTAATGTAGTTTGTGTGGTATGATCTACCTCTACTGCAGACAAAATAAAACTTTTCACTGTACTCAGGTACATGTGACAATAGTGAATCAAATCAAATAAAAATAAACTCCCAGTGAATATAATTCTAAACTGATCCAGTCTGTCTTCATATGTCATTCCTGGTGTCCCAGGAATCACTTTGAAAAACTTTCATAGTGCTCTATTCATTATCACAGCCACCTTTCTCAGATAAGGAGACCAAATGTGCACCAATTCAAGACCACGATAGATAGATTTTTGATTGATGAGGGGGTCAAAGATTATGAGGAGGCTGTTGGGGGGTGGGGGGGGGGCAAATAGGAATGTGGAGCTAAGATCACAACCTGATCAGCTGTGATCTTCTTGAATAATAACAGACTAGAAGGGGGCAGCTTGCGTTCTCCTGCTCCCAAGCTCTATGGTCTAATGTTTCCTTGGGTCCTGGTGGGAAGGATTCCTCTGGGTTGTTAGACAGTTAGATCCTAAGTTGGATGTTCAATCCCTCAAGCCTGCTCCATCATTCAATAGGCTCATAGCTCATCCAACATTCCTCACTGTTTGAGTATCTCCAGCAGTAGATATGCCGGCCAATCACGAAAGGGACAGCTGTGGGAGTTGTATTCTGGGCCTTGTGTAAGGAGCTGTCCCTTAGTGAAAGCATCCTTGGCACTGGCTGGTCAAGAGGGAGATGAGATTCAATGCTCTGTTTTGTCTGATCTCCTCGTGCTGTAACTGGCCTCCTGATAGTGGATGGAGTGATCTCACCCATCAGATACAGTTAGTCCAGGCAGTCAGTCAATATCAACTTATTTGATAAGTTGCAGGCAGTCAGTCAGAGCTCTATAAGTTGTATTGAGGAACTGGATCCAATGTCTTTACATGGGGAGTGCATTCCCAGACTGGGCATAAGTATTAGAATGCTGAATAACACTGGGAAAGGACAGTCATTAGTAATGTGTACTTCATGTTAATATGCAATATTGAATCTAGATCCTCTAAATACAATGGTGGATGCCTTAACACCAAATTATAATCATTGTTATTACAATCAAGATCCAGAACTAAAAGGACCCTCTCTCCACCTCCCTGCCTCTGGTTCAGGGAAGCCTGTTTAAATTACTTCTCTTAAAATTGTTTCACTTTAAAGCTGTCGATAAAATAGGGGTGATACATTAGTTTAAAGTAAATTTCAGTTTAAAGTTGTTTAACACAGACTTAGTATATGGCCTTGTTACTCACAACATGTCTCTCGTGTTTCTACCCCCACACTTTGATCGCTGACCTTCTCCTGGTCCTGTCCTTCTTAACTGAGCATGCCTCTCTTATACTTAATGAGTTATTTCATTATGCAAGTTACTTCAGCGAGATACATACACCACTGTGTGGATGGCACTGCATTGCTTATTACAAGTAAGAAAAGTAGGAACCTAACCCTGGATTTAACATCAATTCCAATGGAAATCAATGCTAGACTGAAAGTTGTTTCCTTTGACTTTCTCACCCTGTGATCAGGTTTCATGATAAAGAGTGACATTCCAAACCATTCCTAAATGCACAGTCTCACAGCTCGAACTAATAGGTCCAAAAGTCTGAGTTTCAAGCAGCAAATTATTTTGATTAGTCCTATGATCTCCTGCTGAGCATTCCATTTTCATCCCACTTAAACTTAGATTGAACTCATCTGAAACTCTGCAGCCTGTGTTCTAACTAAGTTTTGTCGACTCTGAAGATACACTGGTTCCTGGTCCAGACGAAACCTTTCATTTAAAAGCTGTATAGGAGTTGTGCAGTTGATTAGTACTTTAGTCAGCTCACATTTAGAATACTGCGCACAGTTCTCGTCTCCACGCTATCAGAAGGATGTGGAGGCTTTAGAGAAGGTAAAGGATGTTGCCTGGTTTGGAGGGTGAAGTGATTGGAGCCCGGGCTGGGAGGATCTCATTGACTATGGGACTCTTGATTGGGGTTGTTAACCTGGGACAATCAGGGAGCTCTAGCTGACAGATATAACAGGGGATTATCCTGTACAGAGGAGGGAGGGCAGGTCTGAAGACCTCCTCATGGGTCTGCTCCTGGGTCTGGCCAAACTGGCCATAAACAGGTCCAGACAGCGGGCAGTGGAGGGTGCCCCTCTTCCACGGTTACGTTAGAGCCTGGGTGTCCTTGGAGAAGGTTACGTTAGAGCCCTGGAGTTGTTCAGGGAGAGGTCGGCGCAGCAGGGAGTGGAGTGCATTATTTCTCCCTCCAACTCTATTTTGATTTAATCCCTGCCCTCCCTTTCACTGTTTGATCACACAGCATTGCCCTTTGATGTGAGGGGCACTGCTTGTCACTGGCCACCCGGGTGTTTTCCTATTTTCCTGGTGGTGGAAACCGAATAAAGATTCGTGCACCTTGTGTCTCTCACTTTGACTCATACCTGCACACACCCACAACATGGGTGCTGGGGAAAAAATATAAGCACTACCGCGGTTAGGCGGTAGTGTGGGCTTTTTAAAAAAAAGGGGAAAAAAAAGAAAAAGAAAAAAAACAGGAGAGTTAGATATCCTGTTAAAAAAAATAAATAAACAGGGGATTTGATGTGAAGGGCACTGCTTGTCGCTGGCCACTCGGGTGTTTCCTTTCTTCCTGGTGGTGGAAACTGAATAAAAATTTGTACACCGTGTGGCTTTCACTCTGTCTCACACCTGCACACACACACCATGGGTGCTGGGGAACAAAATAAGCACTACCGCAGTTAGAAAAGAAAGAGAAAAAAAACTAGGAATGTCAGACATTCTCACACACTCTGAGAGCTGGCTCTGAGGAAGCTGGATTAATGTCAAAAACTTTCCACGTGTAAATAAAATGTGATTTGGTGACAGGATACCAGCTTCTCAAAGAGAATATCAGAACTGGACAAGGTTGATACACAAAAAAAAAGATGAAAAAATAAACAGGGGATTGTCCCTTGTAAAATTGCTGTCTCTTGTATACAGCTGTAAATGTTAGCTGTTTTTTGTAAATTGTTTTGTAATTGTTTAATAAAATAAAAAAAAACAGGGATTCAGAAGGCTTTGGGTCTGGCTTTGCGCTGGATGGTCAGAGATCATGTACAGTGTACACCTGAATAAAAGGTGACTTGGTGACATGATACTGGTCTCTGTGCAGTTATTTCAGAGGGTAATAGCCATGAAGAGAGATTAGGAAAACTTGGTTTATTTTCACTTGAACTTTAAAGGATTAGGGGGCATCCTGATAAAAGTTTTAAAAAATTAAGAGAGGGATGGATAGAATGGATCATCTGAATTTTTTCCTGGGATAGAAATGTCAATCACTAGCGTCATAAGTAAGTTTAAATGCAATGCGAAAGTCAAGTTTCTTTACACAGAGGGTGCTAAGTACCTGGGGTATACTGCCAGAGGGAGAGTGTGGAGACAGATTAAATAACAATGTGTAAGAGGCATCTTGACAGATAGATGAATAGGCAGGGAATAGAGGAATGTGGCCGTGTACAGACAAACGGTTTTTAGGTTAGAAAAGGAACAGGCGTCGGCACTTGCTTGATGGGCCGAAGGGCATGTTCCTGTGTTACACTGTTCTTTGTTCTTTAAGAGTCTGACCCTGGTCTTCAAATCACTCCATGATTCCTCCCCTCCCTGAATCTGTTATGTCCTTCAGCCCGACAATTCTCTGAGATCTCAGTCCTCCATCGTTCAGGCCTATGGTACCTCCAAGCTCCTCTTCCCCAACCCTGGCAGCTATCCTTCATCAGCTTCATCACTCACTTCAGGAACTCATTTCCAAACCCTCTCCCTCACCTCACCATTTCTCTCCATGTTCCTTTATAGCCTAGCTCCTTGGCCAAGCAGTCACTAGCTGTGTCAGTAGTGGAATTCCCTGCACCTCTCCTGATAAACTCCATAGGACTGTTGCCATTCACATGCGTGCAGCAGGCAAACTGCTTAATTTGTCAGGGGCTAAGTGAAGCCCAGAGCAACCATTAATAAACGCTTAAATCCTGTGAATTATTTAAAACTACCACAACCTCTCTGTATGGCAAATAAAAAGATTTTGAGATGCTAATTAGGGCTCTAAAGTTTGACAGATCCCAAATCATTTACTTTCACATTTGGAAATTCTGTGACAATCAAAGCTGATACAAAACCTCAAAACAGGGTCGCAGAGTGTGTACCCTGGCTATCAAGTTCCACGCCGTTTGGTCACTATTTACAAGTAATGCTTCTTAAAGTAAATTATAGTTTCGTTTCCCACATTAAAAAGAAAGGGCATTAGAAAAAGCATCGCCATGACAACTCGACTTATTGAATACTTACTACTCGCAATTTACATCATGCAATTCTCAGCATCTTTTCTATTCATTTTTCGCTTAATCAATGCATAACGTCCTTGACATTTCCACTCGATATTCAGTCAGTTCGTGGCTATTGCGAATACAAATAGAGGGAGTGTAAATATCCACTGGCAGAGAGAGAGCAGCAGAGTGCACAATCCGCTCTCAATGGCAAAAAAAATGGGATTATGCAAAAGGAGCCGGTAAAAAGATGTAAGCAAAGATAAAGAAGACAAATTCTGTGATGCAAATTTGTCAAGGCGACCATGACTCACTTGCTGGGATTTCTGAGTAACATGAAGATCCTTGGTATTTCTCTGCCATTGAGGTGTCATATAGAGGGGAACTGGGAGAGGATACAGGAAAAATGCATATGCAGCCACAACAGCATCAATGTTTCACTAATTTGCTCGTATGCTTAAAATATATTCAGCATTACACCAGAGAGTCTGAAGTTGCATTTCTTGTTTCGAACAACATGACCCTGCAATTGCCATCTGTTTTTATTGCATTATGTACACTATTAAGGCTTAATCGTCTCTTTATTTTCCAAAAAAAATGACACACTAGAATGCTTATAACAGACTGAATAAGTTATTTCTATTCTCAGATGTCTAAGGATGCAAAGATTGCTCTCATTACTCACCCAGTATCCTTCATTACCAGTGAACTCTTGCCTGGGTGCACTCAACAAAGAAACAAGTCAATAACAGACCCTGTAGGTAGGATTCACCATTATTGATGAAATGAGGGCACTCCGTCAAGTCACATAATCCCTACAGTGTGAAACCAGGCCATTCAGTCCATATCACCGCTCCGAAGAGAATCCTACCTCGACCCAGCCCGCCCCATCCCTGTCACCCTGCATTCCCCATGGCTAACCCACCTTAGCCTGCACATCCCTGGACACTATGGGCAATTTAAAATGGCCAATCCACCCTGACCTGCACACCTTTGGACTGTGGGAGGGAACTGGAGCACTCGGAAGACACCCACACAAAGGAGAATCTGCAAGTTGCACACAGACAGTTGCCCGAGATTGGAAACGAATCCTGGGTCACTGATGCTGTGAGGCAGCAGTGCCAACCACTGCGCCACCATGCTGCCCAATTGCTGTTGACCATGGCAAAAGCCGTGATCCTTGTGGCACGGATTTCCCATTTTCTTATGCCAGTGTCAATCTGGCGCCAAGCCGAGATGATTACTAGACATCCAGCAACAACAATAGTAACACATGGGGCAAAGAAGGCCTTCGCTGATAGCAAACCAACAAGCAAAATGTTTTGGCCAATAAATTTATCTCTCTTCACTTGTAATTTGAACTCCTTCTCAAACAGCACTTCACCATGTAACTTCACAGTCGAGAGGGTGGTGCTGGAAAAGCACAGCAGGTCAGCCAGCATTCGAGGAGCAGGAGAGTCAACATTTCGGGTATAAGCCCTTCATCAGATGTGAATGTAAGGTGGATTGGCCATTCCTGATGAAGGGCTTATGCCCAAAATGTCGACTCTCCTGCTCCTCGGATGCTGTCTGACCACCTGTGCTTTTCCAGCACCACACTCTCGACTCTGATCTCCAGCATCTGCAGTTCCTCACTTTCTCCCAGTCTGTGTAACTTCACAACAACAATTCAAGGAAGTGCTCCTTGGCACCTTCTGAAATAGCATTTAAGAAGTGGCAGTAAATGCTGACCTGGCTTGTAATTTCCACAGCTCCAGGAAGTGATTAAAAGAACCCCGAACTGTTCTGTGAGTGCATCCTGTTATCCAAGCAAGCAAACAGTTGGAAAAGCAAAATAATCTGACTTAAAACATTTGGTGTGGAGGAACCGGTGTTGGACAAGGGTGGACAAAGTTAAAAATTACACGACACCAGGTTATAGTCCAACAGGTTTATTTGGAAGCATTAGCCTTCAAAGCACTGCTCCTTCATTAGGTAGCTCTCTGTTGGAAATGGAGAGAGTGAGAACTGCTGATGCTGGAGGTCAGAGTCTAAAAGTGTGGTGCTGGTAAAGCACAGCAAGTCAGGCAGCATCTGAGGAGCAGGAGAATTGGCATTTTCATAGAGCTTTGCTCGAAACATTGACTCTCCTGCTCCTCAGGTGCTGCCTGACCTGCTGTGCTTTTCCAGCACCAGCATTTTAGCTGTTAGACCTGTTGGACTATAACCTGGTGTGGTGTAATTCTTAACTTAAAACACTTGGTTAGATGGATGCTGGTCAATGAGGTTCCAAAATGGAGGTCAGAGTCAGAGTCAGAAATGAACAGCACAGAAACAGACCCTTCAGTCTAACTCGTCCATGCTGACCAGGTCTAAACTGATCTAGACCCATTTGCCAGCACTTAGCCCATATCTCCTTAAACCCTTAGTATTCATATACCCATCCAGATGCCTTTTAAATGTTGTAATTGTACCAGCCACCACCACTTTCTCTGGCAGCTCATTCCACACACGCACCACTTTGTGTGAAAAAGTTGCCCCTTAGGTCTCTTTTATATCTTTCCCCTCTCACCCTAAACCTATGTCCTCTAGTTTTGGAGTCTCCTACCTTGGGAAAAAGACCTTGGCTAATCACTCTATTCACACCCCTCTTGATTTTATAAACCTCGATAAGGTCACTCCTCAGCCTCTGACATTCCAGGGAAATTAGCCCCAGCCTATTCACCCTCTCCTTGTAGATCAAAACCCTGGCAACATCTTTGTAAATCTTTTCTGATCCCTTTCAAGTTTAAAAACCTTACTACATCTCTTCTTAACCAACTGAAGCTCCCTCCTTCATTCTCACTGCATCACAGGGACAGCACGGTGGTTCAGTGGTGAGCACTGCTGCCTCGCCGCTGGGGACCTGGGTTCAATTCCAACTGTTTGTGTGGAGTTTGCACATTCTCCCCATGTCTATATGGGTTGAGCGCCTCATCTTCCACCTGGGAACCCTCCAACCACAAGGGATGAACTCAGATTTCTCCAGTTTCCTCATTTCCCCTCCCCCCACCTTGTCTCAGTTGAATCCCTCGAACTCAGCACCGCCCTCCTAACCTGCAATCTTCTTCCTGACCTCTCCGCCCCCACCCCACTCTGGCCTATCACCCTCACCTTGACCTCCTTCCACCTATCACATCTCCATCGCCCCTCCCCCAAGTCCCTCCCCCCTACCTTTTATCTTAGCCTGCCTGGCACACTCTCCTCATTCCTGATGAAGGGCTCTGGCCCGAAACGTCGAATTTCCTGTTCCTTGGATGCTGCCTGACCTGCTGTGCTTTAACCAGCAACACATTTTCAGCTCTGATCTCCAGCATCTGCAGACCTCACTTTTTCCTCCCACAAGCCAAAGCTGTGCAGGTTAGGTGAACTGGCGGTGTTAAATTGCCCCATAGTGTTCAGGGATGTGTAGAGTAGGTGCATTAGCCAGGGGTAAATGTAGGGGAATGGGTCTGGGTGGGTTGCTCTTCAGAGGGTTGGTGTGGACTTGTTGGGCTGAAGGGCCTGTTTCCACACTGTAGGGATTCTTTGAATTTCTTCTTTCAGATTATTTTGTTTTTCTCACTGATGTTTTTTGCTAAATGTGAAGGATCCCAGCAGGAGAAGTCTCCTTGGAGCCCTGTTCAATATTTGACTCTTATTCAATGTTGCAAAAACCACCCCATCCTGTTTGCTGTGTGTGGGAGCTTGTTGTGAAGAAATTAGCTGCTGCATCCCTTACATTCCCCCAGCGACTATACTTCAAGATGATTTCACTGCCTGTAATGGGATGGCCAATGCCCTTGGAAGGTGCTATATAAATGCAGGTCTTTAATTTCATTCTGTCTCAATTTGCACGTGCTTTCTTGAAAAGAAATTGTTTCTAAGTTTTAAATCCCTCACGAGACCCGCTGAGAGATACTAATATGCAGATCTCAACATCGTTCATCTGCTCTCAAATTACTGCTTAACCTTCATCTCTTACACTTAGCAATAAGCCAGTGCTCCCATGTTATTCAAGCTCAGAACCACTGTACACTTCAATTATAATGGGATATTTATCTTATTATTGAAAACTCAATTATGGTGGCATCTTGGAGCGAGGGTCAGTAGTGAAGACTAATTTTAGTACATACGCCTGCAGACAATCTGTTAACGGAAACAGTTATATCCCGAAATAGTAAAACTGCATAGCGTGACGAAAAGAGTGAGATGAATGAAATGAATTCACCGGCGATATTGTCCCACTGCATCCTTGCTATATTTAAACAGTAATGCTGTGCTGGTGATTTATACCAGTCTATTGGATGTCAGCCTTAGAAAGCTGCAGTGTAAATCAAGATTCTGACTGTGATTTGTGTCGTAATTTCCAACCTTTGCTTTTAACCAATAGATACAAATCATTTTTGATGCCTGTAATTCCTGAATGAATTTACTGTCATAATGAGATAGAAAGATGAAAGGCATTGTTCTGTTGTCTAGATGTTGAATTGTTTTCAGAAGGTTTTTGATGCTGGATGATTGCAGAAGTCTTCAAAGGATACAGCATGTCCATGGCCATTATTGGGTAATGATTTGAAATTTACAGGAGCCAATTAATCATTGTTAGCCAGGTGTGATTAACCATATCAGTGGGCTGGCACGGTGGCTCAGTGATAGGGACCCAGGTTCAAATCCATCTTTGGGTGTGGAGTTTTCACATCCTCCCTGTGTCCTCAGTGACCATTCAAATGCCCTTAAAGTTGGTGAGTCTTCTACAGTTGCAGGCAGGGTGTTCTATACCCTGACTACTCTCTGAGTAAAGAACTTACCTCTGACATCTGTCCTATATCTAATACCACTCAATTTAAAACTATGTCCCCTCATGCCAGCCATCACTATCCGAGGAAAAAGGCTCTCACTATCTAATCCTCTGATCATCTTGTATGCCTCTATTAAGTCACCCCTCGATTTTCTAATGAAAACAGCCTCAAGTCCCTCAGCCTTTTCTGAGAAGACTTTCCCTCTGTACCAGGCAACAACCCAGTAAATCTCCTCTGAACCCTTTCCAAAGCTTCCACATCCTTCATATAATGTGGTGACCAGATCTATATGCAATACTCCAAGTGCGGCTGCACCAGAGTTTTTACAGCTGAAACATGACCTCATGGCTCTAAAATTCAATCCCTCCACCTATAAAAGCTAACATACTGTGTGCCTTCTGAATAACCCTATCAAGCTGGGTGGCAACTTTCAGGGATCTATGTACATGGACACTGAGATCTCTCTGCTCATCCATACTGCCAAGAATCTTACCATTAACCCAGTACTCTGTATTCCTGTTACTCCTTCCGAAGTGAATTGTGTCACACTTTTCCACATTAAACTCCATTTGCCACCTCTCAACCCAGTGCTGCAGCTTATCTATGCCCCTGTGTCACCTGCAACAACCTTCGGCACTGTCCAAAAATCCACTGACACTAAACAGCAATGGCCCTGAAACAGATCCTTGCGGTACACCACTCATGACTGAACCCCAGGATGAACATTTCCCATCAACCACCACCCTCTGTTTTCTTTCAGCTAGCCAATTTCTGATCCACACTGCTAAATCACCCTCAATTCTATGTCTACATATTTTCTGCAATAACCTATCATGGGGAACCTTATCAAACACTTTACTGAAATCCAGAAATGCCACATCAACTGCTTTACCTTCATCACCTGTTTGGTCACCTTCTCAAATAACTCAATAAGGTTTATGAGGCATTACCTACTTCCACAAAATCATTTTTACTATTCCTAATCAACTTATTCCCTTCTAGATGATTATAAGTTTTATCTGTTATAATACTTTCCATCACTTTACTCAGAACCGAAGTAAGGCTCACTGGTCTATAATTACCAGAGTTGTTTCTAATCCCCCTTCTTGAACAAGGGGACTACATCCTCCAGTCTTCTGGCACCATTTCTGCAGACAATGACGACATACAGATCAAAGCTCTGCAATCTCCTCCCTGGCTTTTCAGAGAATCCCAGGGGAAACACCATCTGGCCCAGGGGATTTATCTATTTTCACACTTTCCCAAATTGCTAATACCTCCTCCTTATGAAACTTAATCCTGTCTATTCCTGTAACTCAGTATTCTCCTCAACAATACTGTCTTTTTCCATGTAAATATTGATGAAAAATATTCACTTAGCATCTTTCTTATCCCCTCGGACTCCACAGACAACTTCCCACAACTGTCCTTGATTGTCCCTCATCATTCTCTAGTCATTCTTTTATTCCTGATATACCTATAGAAAGCTTTAGGGTTTTCCTTGATTTCATCTACCAACAACTTTTCATGTCCCCTCCTGGCTTATCTGACTCTCTCTTTAGGTCCATCTTGGCTAACTTGTAACTCTCAAGTGCCCTAACTGAGCTTTTACACCTCATCCTAACATAACCCTCCTTCTTCCTCTTGACATGAGCTTCAACTTCTTTAGTAAACCACGGCTCACTCGCTCGACCACTTCCTCCCTGCCTGACGGTACATACTTATCAAGGACACTCAGTAACTATTCCTTGAATTAGCTCCACATTTCAATTGTGCCCATTTTCTTCCCTATCCTATGCAAATCTTGCCTAAAATTTGCTTAATTGCATCATAATTGCCTTTCCCCCAGCCATAACAGTTGCCCTGCAGTATATACTTATCCCTTTCCATCAATAATGTAAACATAACCGAACTGTGGTCACCATCACCAAGGTGCTCACCTACCTCCAAATCTAACCCCTGCCCGGGTTCATTACCCAGTGCCAAATACAATGTGGCATCGCCTCATGTTGGCCTATCTACATTCTGTGTCAGGAAACCATCCTGCACACATTGGACAAAAACTGACTCATCTGAAGTACTTAAACTGTAGCGTTTCCAGTCAATATTTGCAAAGTTACAGTCCCCATAACAACTACCCTTTCATTTTCACTCCTATCGAGAATCATCTTTGCTATCCTTTCCTCTACATCTCTGGAACTTTTCAGAGGCCCATAGAAAACTCCCAACAGTATGACCTCTCCTTTCCTGTTTCTAACCTCAGTCCATACTTCCTCAGTAGACAAGTCCTCATCAAACATCTTTTCTGCCACCGTAATACTATCCTTGACTAACAATGCCACACCTCCCCCTCTCCTTTCCCACCTTCCCTGTTGTAACTGCAACATTTGAATCCTGGAACCTGCAACAACTGTTCCTACCCTTGCTGTACCCATGTATCTGAAATGGCTACAACTTTGAAATCCCAGGTACCAACCCATGCTGCAAGTTCACCCACCTTATTCCAGATGCTCCTGGCATTGAAGTAGACACTGCTTCAAACTACCTTCCTGCCAGCTGGTACACTCTTGTGACCTTGAAAACTTATTTATGACCTTACTACTCTCAACCCCCTGTACACTGGAGCTACAGGTCATGTTCCCATTCTCCTGCTGGGTTCATATAAACCCTTCCTAAGAGCATTAGCAAATTTACTCCCAGGATATTGGTGCCCCTCTGGTTCAGGTGATGACCATCCTGTTTGTAGAGGTCCCACCTACCCCAGAATGAGCCCCAACTATCCAGGTATCCAAAACCCTTCCTCCTGCACCATCCCTGGAGCCATGTGTTCACCTGTTTTCTCTCTCCCTATTCCTCACCTCGCTAGCACGTGGCACAAGTAACAAAATGGACATAAGAACTCTCTTCTAACTCTAAGCTTCCAAGCGACCCCCTAAATTTCTGCCTTTATATCCCCATCCCTTTTCCTGCCTATGTCGTTGGTGCCTAGATAGGGTGGGAAGATGGGCGTGGAGGGGGTGGAGGGTGAGTCTGGGTGGGATGCTCTTCGGAGAGTTGTTGTGGACTTGTTGGGCCAAAGGGGGGGCCCCTCAGACTTCTCAGATGGCTGGTTAGAACAACTGGTACTCAGTTTTGTCAGACACGTATCGAAGGAGACTCGTCAGATATTACCCTTTTGTGCTGTTACATTACTTGATGTGAACGCTAGTCTATAGGGCAATACCACTGCTGGAGGTGCAGGGGGACCTACACCCTTATTTCACAGAGGCTGCAAGATGAAAAGGCAGCACTGAATTCTTGAAAGAAGAAAGCAAAAAGAGTCAGAAGCAAAATCTTAACCTGAATTTACAATTCTCACCTCTGGCCTTGTACCCCTCTGAATGCTGGGTGGGAAACGTATGATAGAAATTCTCAGTAATCTCACCACACGCAGGGAAGCCAATGAAGTGGAAGCATATTAATGTACTTGAGGAGAGGGTGCGGAGAGACTGCCAGAGCTTTTAGAGTGACTGATTCAGAGAAGCTCTTGTGTAGTGTTGATAGTGGTCTTGTCTCTGGGCTAGTAACCCAGGCAATGTCCTGAGAACCAGATTCAAATCCCACTATGGCAGATGGAGTAAATTTAAATTCATTAAAAATCTGGAATTAAGAATCTAATAATGACCATGAAAGCATTCTTGAATTGGCCATTGTCAATTACTGTAAAAATCCATCTGGTTCATCCTTAAAAGTTAGGACCATCCTCGTCTGGTCTGCTGTACTTGGTAACTCGAGACTTACTGAACCGGAGAATCCCTACAGTGTGGAAGCAGGTCATTCCACCCAATCCTGGTCCGACAAAAAGCATCCCACCCAAGCCCCGAACCTCTCCCTGCACTTCCCAAGGCTAATGCATCAACCTGTACATCCCTGAACACTATGGGCAATTTCCCATGGCCAATACACCTAACCTGCGCATCTTTGGACAGTAGGAGGAAACTCACACAAACACGCGAGGGTGGAATTGAACTCAGGTCTGTGGTGCTGTGAGGCAGCAGTGCTAACTACAAAGCCACTACAGCAATGTGGAAGAACATAGAACATAGAACATTACAGCACAGTACAGGCCCTTTGACCCTCGATGTTGTGCCAACCAGTGAAATCAATCTGACACCCATTGAACCGACGCAATTCCATTCTCATCCATATGTTCACCCAATGACCATTTAAAAGCCTTTAAAGTTGGCAGGGTGATTCAGGCAGGGTGTTCCACGCCCTTACTACTCTGAGTGAAGAAACTGCCTCTGTCATATATCTATCACTCCTCAGTTTAAAGCTATGTCCTCTCATGCTAGCCATCACCATCCAAGGAAAAGGGTCCTTGCTGTCCACCTGATCTAATCCTCTGATCGTCTCATCCACTGGCCAGGAACAGGCAAGTGGGACTAGTTTTGTTCAGGATTATACTCAGCATGGATTGGTTGGACCGAAGGGTCTGTTTTCATGCTATATGACTCTGAAAATCTAATTGCAAGAATTATATTTCATGTCTTTAATGTTTCATTACCATCTGCAAAGATTATCCAGTTCTTGTTTATTTGGATCTAAGTGGCCTGGGATATTTGATTTCCATAATGGTTTTACTTTTCTCCTAAAACGTCACAGAGGTACATAAAATCTATTTGAGTTTAGGCAGTGTTATATAATTGGACTATTTCGGCATTTCACATATTAACTTGTTTCCACTTTCAGAAGGGTCTGTAACCAGGGGACACAGATTGTCAGTAATTGTTGAGGGAAAGTGGGAGAAGCGTGATTTTATGTCATGAGTTATTTTCAAAGGATAACAGTAGCAGATTCAATCACATCTTTCAACGTGGAAGTAGTTAGCTATGTTTTAGATAAGCACATGGATGATTTATGGATAGTCTAGGGGGACGAGTTCACAGGTTGGCACAACGTCGAGGGCTGAAGGGCCTGTTCTGCACTGTATTGTTCTGTGTTCTATGTTAGTCAAGGAAATATTTGCAGAACAGTGGGGGAAAAACAGGGGAGCGAGACTAATTCAGGCAGTTTTTTTTAAGGAGCCAGGACAGGTACAAAATGCTAAATGGTTCATTCAGTTAAAGGTACGCCTGGCTGTTTGTTTCATTGTGGCTAAGAATGACTCAAATCCACCCAGCTCTGATTCACACCCCGAGCCCAGAGCTATTTCCTGAGCTGAAACATTTCAAGGAGTTCAGTTGGTCAGAACTAATCAGAGAAATACAGGTCAGGCCAGTCATCTCTGACACCCACAAAGACAACAAGTAAATCGACATTAAAGAAGAATGTAGCAGAACACATGCTGGTTTCTCAGATAAGATACATGCCATGTCACAGGAAACACATCCCCTCAAGGAGGCTGCTTGGTCTGGCTTTGATCCGCATTAATATTCTTGTTATTGGCTACCCTCCCCCTGATGGAGTGGCTAGTCCTGCATCTAAGAGATGACCATCAGCTGAATCACTGCAAATATAGACCCAGTGAAGGCTGAAAAATGGCATGCTGTTATCTTAACTCCAGACAAGCCTGCACGTACAACTCAGTCAAGAAAACCAGGCGGTGTAAATGTGTGATGAAGCACATCCAGCTGTTTTCTGACAGAAATCGTAAGCACTTTGATTTGGGTTATCACATCCACGCAGCACTGGGGAGGAGGGTGTTGGTATAGTCAAGGACCAGCTTAGACAGCTCCCAGTCATTGACACCTCCTTCTGATCTCCCCACCACCATCGGCCTCTGTACTTGCCTGTTACCCACAACCACTACTCCGATTCTGATTAAGGATCAGAAATATTAACTCTGCTTTCTCTCTCCACAGGTACTGCCAGACCTGCTGAGTTCCTCCAGCAGTTTCTGTTTGATTCAAGGAATGCTAATCAGCCACATTATTCCCCCCCCAGTTCATAGTGAAACAATACTCTCGGCTAACACCCTGCCACCACCCCCTCCCACCACCGGACTCCCTCTGAGCGGATGCTTCTCTGGGCTTCCTCGTTCCGGGATGTTATCTGAATGAGTGTTGGAAACTGAAGTGGTGATGTTTGTTGGGTGGAGAGATGAGGAATTTGGGCTGGACATCATCAAATATCCATCAAGAAGCCACACTTCTTCAAGATATCTAAAAGCCCAGATGTGAAGATTTTGGAAAGGTTGAACACATCGATCATCTTGAAAGTGGTGACTGTGCCTATGCTGTTACAGATGACGAGAGAGAGAACATTGTGGCAGCTCCGGGAGGGGGTTGGATAGCTCAGTTGGCTGGATGGCTGGTTTGGAATGCAGTGTGACGCCAACAGCAAGGGCTCAATTCCTGCACTGGCTGAGGTTATTAAAACTCCCACCCTGTCAATCTCTCCCATCACTTCAGGTAACGTGGCCTTTAGGTTAAACCATCAGCAGTCATCACTCTGTAGTAAGAGAGCATCCTTAGGTCCTCTGGTAACTTTAACTTAGAATGCAGCTGCTTTTGGTGAGAGGGAGGGTGCAACAAGCAGGGCAAGAGGGTGAGACACACAGAGGAAGAGAGGGAGGATGAGGGATGGATGCAGTCAGTGGCTACTACTTATTAAGACTTTCTAGCATCTACAGTCACAAATGTAGCTGCCTCTCCCTTTGTGTGTTTACTTGACTGTGATGGGCACTTCCTCCTTGCTGAAGAGCCATAAACGTCATAACACTTCCAAGCCTCCAATCTTGGTAACACACTTTGATGCACTTAACATGGACTATTCTCTTGGTAACTTGTTATTGCATTGAGCGGGGTAATGATCAAATGTGTCTCTTTCTTTTCCACTCCTTGCTTGATTGCAGCCAGTGTTTTGTTAAAAGAGAACTTGCTGGCTTGTCAGGGTGTGTTTAACTGTTTAAGCGCTGTGACTGTGACAGACAAAGAGAGATTTTGAAAAGAAAAACAATAGGACCACTTGTTCTTTAGACACTACGTGTAAAAAGAATTACAACACCCAGACTTTGTCTCTGACACACACACACACACACACACACACACACACACACACACACACACACACACACACACACACGTGCACACATATTTCCAAAAGTAAGTTACAAGTTGGAAGGGTAAGTTTGATTGCTTAAGAGTCCAAAAAGAATTACAATACCCTAACTCTCTCTCTGACACACTCACTCGCGCACGCACATACCCACACCCATATTCACACCCATACCCACACTCACACACACACACCCATATTCACGCACACACCCACACCCATACCCATACTCACACACACACCCATGATCACACATACATCCACACCCATATTCACACACACACCCATATTCACACACACACACACCCCTATTCACACACACCCACACCCCTATTCACACACACCCACACCCATATTCACACACACCCACACCCCTATTCACACGCACCCACACCCATATTCACACACACCCACACCCATATTCACACACACCCATATTCACACACCCACACCCATATTCACACACACCCACACCCATATTCACACACACCCACACCCATATTCACACACACCCATATTCACACACACCCACACCCATATTCACACACACCCATATTCACACACCCACACCCATATTCACACACACCCACACCCATATTCACACACACCCATATTCACACACCCACACCCATATTCACACACACCCACACCCATATTCACACACACCCATATTCACACCCACCCACACCCATATTCACACACACCCACACCCATATTCACACACACCCATATTCACACACCCACACCCATATTCACACCCACCCACACCCATATTCACACACACACCCACACCCATATTCACACACACCCATATTCACACACCCACACCCATATTCACACACACACCCACACCCATATTCACACACACCCATATTCACACCCACCCACACCCATATTCACACACACCCACACCCCTATTCACACACACCCACACCCATATTCACACACACCCATATTCACACACACCCATATTCACACACACCCACTCCCCTATTCACACACACCCACACCCATATTCACACACACCCATATTCACACACACACACACCCATATTCACACACCCACACCCATATTCACACACACCCACACCCATATTCACACACACCCACACCCATATTCACACACACCCATATTCACACACCCACACCCATATTCACACACCCACACCCATATTCACACACCCACCCACACCCCTATTCACACACACCCACACCCATATTCACACACACCCACACCCCTATTCACACACACCCACACCCATATTCACACATACCCATATTCGTGCACACCCACACCTATATTTACACACACGCACTCCCATATTCACACACACATCCACGCCCATACACACACACGAGTTAAATTGTTTAAGAGTCCAAAACTTCAGTTGGCTATGAACTCTGTGGAATGATAACTTTGATATTTCAGAATAGACCGAATGGCCCTTTCTGGATTTACACCATGGTGATTTAAATGTGATGCACAATTTTGGCCTTTTCTTCTAGAGTCAGTGGCTACTGGACTCATTTTCTTGATGATTGATACTGCCCTGGTGTTTTACTGCTCTAACAACAGATGGGGGTTTTGGAATCGCTGGAGACAGAGAGAGTTAGAGAGACTGAGAGAGAGAGAGAGAGAGAGAGAGAGAGAGAGAGAAAGAGATCTCACTCAGAGGGGTTTTCTTCTTCCACTGAGCAACCTGAGACAGAGAGGGTCCCTTCACAAACTGATTGACACCCAAGCCAAGCTGAGTGCAGGTGTATTATCGAAGAGTGTGGTGCTGGAAAAGCACAGCCGGTCAGGCAGCATCCAAGGAGGAGGAGAGTGGATGTTTTGGGCATTAGCTCTTTTCTCATTCCTGATGAAGAGCTTAAGCTCAAAACATTGATCCTCCTGCTCCTCGGATGCTGTCTGACCTGCTGGGCTTTTTCAGAGCCACACTCTTTGACTCTGGTCCCCAGTATCTGCAGTGCTCACTTTCTCCTTGCAGGTGTGTTGTATAGGACGCGAGGCCTGGATGGAGTGAATGTTGGGGAGATGTTTCCATTGAGTAAAAAATGAGGTCTGCAGATGCTGGAGATCACAGCTGAAAATGTGTTGCTGGTCAAAGCACAGCAGGCCAGGCAACATCTCAGGAATAGGGAATTCGACGTTTCGAGCATAAGCCCTTCATCAGGAATGGATGAAGGGCTTATGCTCGAAACGTCGAATTCCCTATTCCTGAGATGCTGCCTGGCCTGCTGTGCTTTGACCAGCAACACATTTTCAGAGATGTTTCCATTGGTAAGAGAGACTAGGACCTGAGGGCACAGACTTAGACGAAAGGGAAGACCTTTTAGAATGAAGATAAGGGGAAATGTCTTCAGTCAGAGAGTAGGGAATCAATGGAATTCATTGCCACAGAAGGCTGTGGAAGCCAGGTAAGTGAGTATATTTAAGACTGAGACCGATAGTTCTTGAATATCAAAGGGCTCAAGGGTTACGGGGAGAATATAGTTGAGAAACTTATCAGCCATGATTGAATGGCTGAGCAGACTCGATGGGTCAAATGGCCTAATCTCTGCCCCTGTGTCTTATGGTCTTATATGATTAAATTATGGATGGAGGGATTCCCTGATATACCAGGGTCCATTGTCCAAAGTGAGTGTATCTAATGACTATCTCCACATTCAGTTGAACACATGGATGATTTGTAAATGGTTCAGGAGATGACTGATTCACACTCATCCAATCTGACAGTCTGTGGTGATTTACGTCTCGACAAGCTGACTATTCCAATGTCATTGAAATCAATAAGATACAGCTACGCAAATACTCGGCCATCTTAGAAGCTGCTGTCTAAGTTATTGAAAATGCAGTTATTCAGTGTTTTGTACTGCTCAGGTATCTTCAGTTAAAAGTAATATAAATAATCTTCCAATATAAAACATGGGCTTTATAATAATCCATAGTATGAAATGGGGAGCAAACATTTAAGGTCATTTATCAAAAGTGGTGCTAATGAAATCTCCAATTATTCCTTGCTGCACCGATTCAATGTTTGACCTCCACCTTCAGCTCATTATAGTGAGAGGGGTTCAAGCCCAACCAGCTGTTAACAATGTTGTCAAACTCAACATTCCAAAATGTGAATAGAAAGTCAATTTTATCAAATTAAATTTCTTCACGTTTGTCTGAATGCAACACTTTAACACTAGTCTGATGCAGAAAGGAAGATTGATCCACGGCTAGTTAAAGAAAGGAATCATATTCTCCCAAATAAAAACCATAAATACTGCAGATGCTGTAAATCAGAGACAGAAAAACAGAAATTGCTGGAAAAGCTCAGCAGGTCTGGTAGCAACAGTAGAGAGTTAACCTTTCTGGTTGAGTTAGCCTTCCTCTGAACTCAGAATTATAATCTTCTGTTTCCTTTCATTTCCTCAAACTATCTTCTTCTGCTGAAACCAACATCCAAACCTGAATTTCCTTATTGTGGATAATTCAAGGCAGTGATGTGACCTACTGTTTCAGAATTCATGCATCATTCCAAAGTACAGTCCAGGCTCAAACTCCAGTGCTGTACTGAGAGAGTACTGCAATGTCAGGAATACCATCTTCCATTTGCAAGTAGTGGCATCAATTTTCCACCCAGCGAGTTATTTTATTTGATGTAATAATATTTATGCTACCTTTTCAACATTTGGGCATGGATAGTTTGGCGTTGAAAGATAGTACCAATTTTTATTTCCATTAAATATTATATAAAACCATGATTTTCAGAGGCACATATGTGTCTGGGCGAACATGCAGCTATCATGTTGCAAAAGCAGAATGCTTTTTGGAGCAGGTCGTGCTTCAAGTGATCTGATGTAAGATGGAGTATGAGATCTTTTTTACCTCAGGTTACACACATGATATAGGGATGGTATTGGGAGCATTGCCTGAAAAATATACTGAACATGACAGTATAATATGACAAGTAACACCAGGGGAGTTCTCCCTGATGTCATGGTTAATTGTTCTCTGTCAGCCAGGATCTCTAAAACATGCCACCAGCAATGTTCCTTCTAATTTTATTTTGTTGCATGTAGATCTCTGAGGGCTATGCATGGCAGAGACTTTAGAAACCAGAAGTCCATGCTGTGAATCATGCTGGCATTATGATTGCTACACAGTCAAGCAGCTTACAGGGGAGTTTGGCTATCAAGTAATTTAATGCATTTCATTCTGTTGGCTAATTGTTGGCTATGGTTTGGTAACATTATCACCATCATCATCACCACCATTGGTGATCCTTCACAGATGAGGATGACTCCCTCCCACTCTCAGGGTGAGTCTGCAGGTGGTTGTATAGACTGATGGGGCTACCACAGGCTCTGTTACACTGGGGGCAGGTGGTTGTCACGGGAAGGGGCTGGGTGGGGCATTGGTGTGGCAGCGCGATCCTTTCCCTGTTTCCCCCGGCTTTTGCTTTTTCCCAACAGCAAGTCTCCAGGGGCTCACTGCCTTCCCGGATGGTCCATTTCCACCTTGGCTGGTCCCGGGTCAGTGATTCCCAGCTGTCTGAGGGAATGCTGCACTTCCCTAGTGAGGCTTGGGGGTATCCCTGAAGTGTTTCCTCTGCTCACCTGGGGCTTGCCTGCCATTTTGGAGCTGGGAGGAGAGCACCTGCTTGGGGAGTCTTGCATCAGTCATGGGGACCACATGCTCAACCCATCGCAACCAATCGAGGGGGGTCAGTGTCTCGATGCTGGGGATGTTGGCCTGGTCGAGGACCCTGGTGTTGGTGTGTCTGTCTTCCCAGGATTCACAGGATCTTGCATAGACAGTATTGGTGGGACTGCTCCTGCACCTTGAGGTCCCTGCTGTAGACAGTCTGTGTCTCAGAGCCATCAGCTTGGTGATGGATCCAATGTTCCCGTTCTCAAATACCCTTTCCCTCAGATGGTCGAAGGCAGCTCTAGCACACTGGAAGTAATGCTGGATCTCTTCATCAATAGCTGCTTTGTCTGACAGGACACTCCTGAGGTATTGGAAATGGTCAACACTCTCTCAGGCTTCCCCATGGACCTTGATGATTTGGAGTTCCCTCCACAATACCATACCAGGTTGGTGGAGGACCATTGTCTTGCAGATGCTCAGGGTGTGACCCATGCTCTCACATGCCTCTGTAAAGGTGCTGACAGTGATCTGGAGTTCATCCTCTGAGTTTGCACACACATTGTTATCCATGTCCAGCAGCTCGGAGACACTGGTCGGCGGGTGACTTTGGTTTTGGTTTGAAGGTGGCGGAGGTGGATAAATTTCCCACTGGTTCTGTAAGTTAGTTCCACTCCAGCAAGGTGCTTGTTGGTGATGAGGTACAGCATTGTAGTGAGACTGCTGGTTCCCTAACACTGTAATGGGCCTGCACTTCAAAAATACCTGGAAAGTGCTTTGGAATGCCAGGTGTTCATAAGCGATGCTACATAAATGGAAGTGTATTTTGCTTTCTCCTTCACCTTTGTAAGTTTGCCACACCATTTTCTTTTGGGTTGCTATGGTTTAAATAATGATCAGACTCTTGTTTCCATCCTATCGATAAGAGGACCGTTTGCCAAGGGAATGGGGGCTGGTGAAACAGAATTAGGCTGGACACCTCCACAGCACCTGGTTGTGATTCTCTCCCTGTTGGCCCCATCTTTAGCATTAGCCATTTTTCATCATTTTAATTGTCTGCAGACATTTTGGAGTGAATTACACTGCTCTATGTTGAATTGCCTGAGTTTAAACTATTGCAGAGTTCCATTCCAGTGTGCGTGTGTGTGTGTCTGTGTATGTGTGTGCGTGTCTGTGTGTGTGTGTGTGTGTGTGTGTGTCTGTGAGAGAGAGAGAGTGTGAGTGTGTGTGTGAGTGCGTGTATCTCTGTGTGTATGTGAGAGTATGTGAGTGCGTGTGTCTGTGTCTGTGTGTGCGTGTGTGTATGTCTGCGTGTGTTTGTGACAGAGAGAGAGTGAGTGTGTGTGTGAATGTGTGTGTCTCTGTGTGTGAGACAGTGTATGTGAGAGAGAGTGTGTGCGTGTGTGTGTGTCTGTGAGAGAGAGAGTGTGAGTGTGTGTGTGAGTGTGTGAGTGCATGTGTCTGTGTGTGTGTGTGTGTGTGTGTGAGAGAGAGAGTGCGTGTGCATGTCTATGTGTGTGTGTCTGTGTGTGTCTGTGAGAGTGTGTGTGAGTGTGTGAGTGCCTGTGTCCCTGTGTGTATGTGAGAGTGTGTGAGTGCATGTGTCTGTGAGAAAGAGAGAGAGTGTGAGTGTGTGTGTGTGAGTGCATGTGTGTGAGAGAGAGTGTGTGTGCATGTCTGTGTGTGTGTGTATGTCTGTGTGTGTCTGTGAGAGAGAGAGAGAGAGTGTGAGTGTGTGTGTGATTGTGTGACTGCATGTGTCTCTGTGTGTATGTGAGTGTGTGTGCGTGTGTGTGTGTGTATGTGAGAGTGTGTGTGTGTGAGTGTGTGTGTACATGTGTATGCAGATAAGAGTTTCCTTCCAGCTTTTTTTCCCTCTGCTCAGTAATTCTGGTAATCCCAGATTTATTATTTACAAAGCCACAGTTGTGGGGGAAAAACTGCTGTGCTACATAAAGAATTCATTCAAAATGTTTTCATCTGAGAAAAGCTTCTACTTACAACAATTACAAGACCGACTGGTGAAGATTGTAGTGCACTTGTGTCTAAATAAAACTTTGATTAATCCATTAAGTTCTGGTGAAAGGTCATCGACTTGAAACATTAACTCTGTTTGTCCCTTACAGCTGCTGTTGGCCGTACTGAGTATTTCCAGTATTTTTTGTCCCTATCTCAGTTTTCTGGCATCCACGGTATTCTGCTCTTGAATTTTAGAATTTAGAATTAGCTTTATTGTCACATGCAGTCAAATGAACACGGTGAAAAGTTTTCAAGTTGCCCCTTATTGCACTATCTTATGTACAAAGGTATCCTGGTACATTCTTAAGTACAAATTCTTAAGGAAAGAAATGTAGAAAAATGAACAAATTAAAATCCAGTATTACATCTAATATGAATAAATCAGAAAACCAAAGAAATATAAGTTCAGAACGACATCATTCCAATCTCGTCCACGTGAGATCTTGCCTTCACCTTCTGGCCAGAGGTCCATGCTAAGGCCAGGCCCGGATGCTGAGAGACCACTGTGCTGGATTCACACTGAGGCCGGGGCGCGGGCATTGGCGAGCAGAAAGGGGGAACGACAAAGCATACAAGAGAGAAACAAGAAACAAAAGAAAGAAAACAAAGGGACACAGCTCAGGCTAGAGAGTTCTATTTCACAGAATTATTTGAATCCCAGGAGCACCTCTTAGATAGTTATCTTATTTGATACACACAGTAAAGGAAACCACAATGTACGGAGAAAATATGTGTAGCAATGAAAGAAAGTGCAAAATCTCTTTCAGGATACCAACACAATATGTGCTGAATGGTAACCTATTGTTACTGTACCCTGGGCAAAACTCACCAAATCATTTCAGTTCTAGATAGGGCACTCCAAATTGTTAAACTCGTGAGTAAGAAGGCACTATTTTTTATTCACTGCCTCATTTGGTTGACTTGAAGTTAATTTTAATAGGATCCTCTCCCTTGTGGATACCTTTCCCCCCCAGATCCAAATGAGCCTACATTTTAAAAGGAGCCAGATTTAACCAAGGTTTCTTGAGTTAATATAAAGAGTGAGTTTATTCATGACTAAATGTAAGAAGCAGTAATTACGCACAGAGGTTAGAAATGAGAAGTAAGTCCAAAAAAAAGTAGTTGCGAGGTTAATAGATCAATCTTTCTGTTGTTCATGAAGAAGAGATAGTGGAACATTAGGGCTGTTGTACTGTGTTAAAAGTGATAACTGAGCAGCAGATTTTGAGATTTATAGTTTTGCACCTTAACTGAAATTCTTTTATCCTGTTTCCTTTCGATGATAAATTGCTTCCACCATTCAGCAATGGAGTGAATTTTATTTTTACCTGAAGAGCAGGGTTGTTTAGTAGCTGTCCTTAAGCTATGAACTTTACAGCACTCTAGTCTATATGAGCATTTTAACCAACTAATACACACACAGATCAAAGGTTTCAGATGGTTTTTTTAACCTTTGTTTCATACATTCCTGGAAAGGTTAACCAAAACCATACCTTTATGACTTGATCATGGTCTAGAATATAATCCACAGGAAGCTTTCCTCTCCTTGGAGAAGAGGTAATTAGATTGCCTTACACCTCTGCCTCTCTCTTTAAAGCTTTCTTGGCACTTTATGTGTGAAACATTCCGAGGGTTCATACAGGGAATCCTAGCAGTCAGGGATTTGAAGCTACGTTATCAACCAAACTCAGCTCACAGCCTTTGTTTTCAAGAAAACAAATCTTGTCTAAACGTTCAATGTATCTACAACAATATCAGTTCTCATCTTTTTTTGGTGTGCAGACCTCTGAGGTCACTGCACAGCATTGACTTGAAACCAGAAGTCAATGCGTTCGGGTGCTGACTGGTGTATGCAGAACCTTAAAGGGACACCATGCACCTTAGACAGAACACTGGTCTGCAAGTAATTCAGGATTCTGATCTGTCGTCATCATACAAATCTGACAGCTTAATGATAAACCTTTCAATAATAATTGCACACTGTATGAATGTAGAGGAATTCGGACAAGTTTCAAAAGATCACTCTGTAAGGAAAGTGTTAATCAGATTGACTTGAGATTCCTTAATGCAACACTGCTAACAATTTCCTTTCACAGTGTGGTGAACCTTTCAGTCTTTTGTTAAGTTGGAATATATGGATATGAAAGTAACAGGATCTTAAAATTGCTCAGTGCACCCAGCAGCCTTGGCTCGTACCCACCTGTTCAATGAAGACAGTTAATTAGAAACATGGAGAAGGAAGTTCTGCACAAACTCTCGAACTAGCAGACATGTTTTCATACCTTTGCGCTACCATTTTTACTGGAATCAGACAACTAAAAAATGTAGGGATAACTTTTGTATGCTTAATGTGTCTGTCATTGAACATGCAAAACTTGATTAATTTAAAGATTAAATGATAACATTTAGCCCTCCTCTAACAAGCTTTGTTCAGAAATTCAACAAAGAAGATTTAAATAAGACTTTGCAATTTTCTTTTCAGCAACACCAGTCACCATTTTACTTTGGACTCCAGAATCTGGAAATGGATGGTAAGATTGAAGTTTATTACCCTTAAACATGTTCAGTGTAAGCACCCATACTCTCAAAGTCTATTAGCTAATATCATCATCCAGTCTAATAGCTATAACATTCTACTGTCTGTCTACTTGGAACCTGGAGACTGATGTGTAAATCTTTGAAACTCCAATTCCATTAATCAATTTACATTTCTAATTTGTGCAAATTTGTGATGCATTTTATGATTATTGCTCACATCTAGTAGCTAATATGCTCGCCCTGTATTTAGCTCAGGAAAACCTGATTAATTTTGCTCCTTTTTCTGCACAAACCATCTTGGCTTGGGGAGAAGTACCCAAGAAGGAAGGGATCCTTTTCAAATTAACCTTGTTGCGACCAACCAAGAAAAATGTTAAACTAAGATGAGTTCACCTTCCTCGGCCAGGAGCATTAAGGGATATGCCTGTAGAATTGTAATGAAATGGGGAGCCTTGCCTGGGAATCAGTCCTAACCATAAACATAGACAGATATAGTCTCTTCAAGGCATATATATATACACACACACACACACACACACACACACACACACACACACACACACACACACACACACACACACACACACACACACACCCAAGTGCATACTCACAAACAGATAGATGTACACTGTCACACCTTCACAAAGAGCTGCCTCACAGCGCCAGAGACCGGGGTTCAATTCCCGCCTCAGGCGACTGTGTGGAGTTTGCACATTCTCCCCGTGTCAGCGTGGGTTTCCTCCGGGTGCTCCGGTTTCCTCCCACAGTCCAAAGATGTACAGGTCAGGTGAATTGGCCATGCTAATTTGCCCCTAGTGGGCCGAAGGCCTGTTTCCACAGTGTAAGTAATCTAATCTAATCTAAAACATACACACAAACGGAGACACACACAAACACATTAAATGTTTTCCTAAACCAGGGAGCAGACTAAGTTATTAACAAACAGAAAATTGGTGAAGTCTCTTTCAAAGCAAATCTTAACAAAGGACACCAGGCCTTTCATTTTTCATTCCCTTCTTTATTTAATTACTGCATTCAAACAAAGAGAGCGAGTTGGGGGCGTGGAATGGGGTGACAGCTTCCATTTGGGAACAGTCACTTTACCTGCTGAGGAACAGCCGCCTGGTGATCGATATTCATTATTATTTTTTGTAGTCTATCATCTTTGTGACCTCTGCAATACCACCACAGCTGAACAGCAGTGAGTCGCCTGGTTGTTATTGTACAAGGTAATAGTTCTGAAGGAGCTAATGTTCACGTTACAATGAGCTCCACCCATTCTGTTGATGCCACGCACAGTTTGTTGGGGGGAGAAAGTGAGTTCAACACTAACCTTCAGACGTGACGATCTATTCTGTACAATTTGTGAGAGTCGTGGTAATAATGCTTGGTGTGTAAATAGTTGCATTAAAGAAATAAACCATCTCATTCTCTCAGAACATTAACTCTTCTCTAAAAAAAACTCCATGATGGCATGTCCTCTGCTACTGATCATTAAACAATCTAGACAAAGTATAAACAAAGACCAAAGAATTGTGGATGCTGAATTAATAGCTATACTTTCTGCTGCGTATGTTCTGTGACCAGAAATGATTGTTTTGTGTGGGCTGCTTCGTTTCCATGTCTGCATGCTTCCATTCTCAATGTGCCTGCAAGAATGAACAGGAAGATATTAACCATCCTGGTGAGACACCCATCTCCACAGGAAGAGGTGGATTGGAGCAGAGATGGCCGAGAGGGTCGAACTGGGGTTTACAAATGTTTGAAGGGTTTGCATAAAGTAGACCGGGAGATGTGTTTCTCCTGAGCAGAACGGTTAAGAACTCGGGACACAGTTTGTAGTAAAGAGCGAGGAAATTTGAAGAAAAATACTTTTCACCCACAGGGTCATAGAATATAGAATCCCTACAGCCTGGAAGCAAGCCATTCGGGCCATTGAGTCCACACTGACCTTCCGAAGAGTATCCCACCCAGACACATCCCCCCTACCCTATCCCTGTCACCCTGCATTTCCCATGGTTAGCCCACCTAACCTGCACATCCCTGGACACTATGGACAATTTAGCATGGCCAACCCACCCAGACTGCACATCTTTGGATGGTGGGTGTCTGGAACTCACTGCCTGAAAGGCTTGTTTGAGGCAGGAATCCTCAAGATATCTAAGAAATATTTCAAAGAATTTTCGAAACACCATAGCACGCAAGGTTACCAGCAAAGAGCTAGAAAAATGGGGTTACCATGGGTGGGTATTAGATGGCCAATGCTGACACAATTGGCTGATGGGCCTTTTCTTGTGCTGTAAGTGTTCTATGGTAAGGTCCATATGAAGAGTCAGAGATGTTTCAGAGAGACACAGAAAAGCGTCCCCTGAGTAGATGACTTTCAGAGAGGTTGCTGGTGGCAACATTTGCAGATGGGACAAAATAAACCCCAAATGACACCGCAAAAGCTCAAAGGAGTGTATCCACTTGGAGAACAATTCCCTGCCTGGTATACACTAGCCATTTCAAAATGTGCTCCAACCTCCAGGCTTGGCTGGGAGTTATGTAATGCATGTGCTTTGATCACACTGTTTTGTGAATTCTGACCCTCTCCATTAAGTTACCTGCCCCATGCTGATTCCCAGGTTCCTGTTGTTTTGTGCAGGTCTGTCAACTGATGGCTGCAGCAGGATGTGAAGTGGACCTATGGACAACCTCACAGAAACCTACCCGGTAGTTTTGTGCACAGGTCAGTGTCAGATTCGATCGTACGGTTTCAAGTGGAAGATGTACACTTACTGCCATTACAAACTACGTGGAGTGTTACTGGAAGGGTCATTATTCACGGTGTAATGTGTACCAGACCTTCAGTAACCCTGTCAGGGAACCACAAGACGACAGAACTTGAAAGTACGACTTGATTCATCCAACCAACATCAGATCAGCAAAGAATTCATGTCATTGACAGTCCTTATCCAAGTGATGCTATACGTTTCCCATTTTCACTGGAACCAGTTACAGATTATAACATTCAAAATATGAATTGGAAACAAGAGTGAGTCATTTGGCCCTTCAAACCTGTTCTATCCCTTCAGTAAGATCACAGCTGCCCTGATCTCACCATATTTCCTGCCCCTCCCTGCTGACCTTTCACCCCTTTGCTGATCAAGAATCTATCTACCGCGGCCCATAAAGTATTTAAGAATTCTACTTCCTGCACCAATTCAGGAAGAGGGTTCCATCCACACGCACACACACAACCCTCTGCAAGGGAAAGGTTCTCCTGCTCTCTGTCTCACATGGGGCAATTCCTGGTTTAGGGGGTAGGTTTGCTCGCTGAGCTGTAGGTTTGATATCCAGACGTTTCATTACCTGGCTAGGTAACATCATCAGTGGCGACCTCCAAGTGAAGCAAAGCTGTTGTCTCCTGCTTTCTATTTATATCTTTCTCCTGGATGGGGTTCCTGGGGTTTGTGGTGATGTCATTTCCTGTCCGTTTTCTGAGGGATTGATAGATGGCATCTAGATCTATGTGCTTGTTTATGGTGTTGTGGTTGGAGTGCCAGACCTCTAGGAACTCTCTGGTATGTCTTTGCTTAGTCTGTCCCAGGATAGATGTGTTGTCCCAGTCGAAATGGTGGGTTTTTTCATCCGTGTGTAGGGCTATGAGGGAGAGGGGGTCGTGTCTTTTTGTGGCTAGCTGGTGTTCATGTATCCTGGTGGCTAACTTTCTTCCTGTTTGTCCTACGTAGCGTTTGTGGCAGTCCTTGTATGGAATTTTATAGATGACATTGGTTTTGTCCATGGGTTGTACAGGGTCTTTGAAGTTTGTTAGTTTTTGTTTGAGAGTGTTAGTGGGTTTGTGTGCTACTAGGATTCTGAGGGGTCTCAGTAGTCTGGCTGTCATTTCTGAAACTTCTTTGATATATGGTAAGGTGGTTAGGGTTTCTGGCTGTGTTTGGTCTGCTTGTCGTGGTTTGTTCTTGAGGAATCTGCGCACTGTATTTTTTGAGTATCCGTTCTTCTTAAATACGTTGTATAGGTGATTCTCCTCTGTTTTCCAAAGTTCGTCTGTGCTGCAGTGTGTGGTGGCTCGTTGGAATAGTGTTCTGATACAGCTTTGTTTGTGTGGGTTGGGATGGTTGCTGGTGTAGTTAAGTATTTGGTCAGTGTTTGTCGGTTTTCTGTATATGCAGATTTGTAGCTCTCCGTTGTCCTTTCTTTCGACTGTGACGTCCAGAAATGTGAGTTTATTGTTGGTTTCTTCCTCCTTGGTGAACTTCATGCCTGTGAGGGTGTTGTTAATGATGTTAAATGTCTCTTCCATCTTGTTTCGTTTTGTGATGACAAAGATGTCATCTATGTAGTGAACCCAGATTTTTGGTTTGATTGTTGGTAGGGCTGTTTGTTCTAGTCTTTGCATTACTGTTTCTGCTATGAATCCTGATAGCAGAGATCCCATGGATGTGCTGTTGGTTTGTTTGTAGATTATGTTGTTGAAAGTGAAATGGGTGGTGAGGCACAGGTCCACTAGCTTCATGATGTTTTCGTTGGTAATGTGATTGATGGTGGTTGGTGTGTGTATGATGGCCTCTTCTAAACACAGACAAAACACAGCCAGAAACCCTAACCACCTTACCAGACACCAAAGAAGTTTCAGAAATGACAACCAGACTACTAAGACCCCTTGGAATCGTAGTAGCACACAAACCCACTAACACTCTCAAACAAAAAAACTAACAAACTTAAAACCATGGACAAAACCAATGTCATCTACAAAATTCCATGCAAGGACTGCCACAAACACTACGTAGGACAAACAGGAAGAAAGTTAGCCACCAGGATACATGAACACCAGCTAGCCACAAAAAGACACGACCTCCTCTCCCTCGTAGCCCTACACACGGATGAAAAAACCCACCATTTCGACTGGGACAACACATCTATCCTGGGACAGACTAAGCAAAGACATACCAGAGAGTTCCTAGAGGTCTGGCACTCCAACCACAATGCCATAAACAAGCACATAGATCTAGATGCCACCTATCAACCCCTCAGAAAAAGGACAGGAAATGACATCACCACAAACCCCAGGAACCCCATCCAGGAGAAAGATATAAATAGAAAGCAGGAGACAACAGCTTTGCTTCACTTGGAGGTCGCCACTGATGATGTTACCTAGCCAGGTAATGATATCAAGTCTGGTTATCAAATGTACAGCTCAGCGAGCAAACCTACACCCTAAACCTCAACCTGAGCTACAAACCTTCACAAACCTTGCACAATCCCTGGTTTTGACCCCTCAATCTCCCACAAGAGGAAACATCTGTTCCACGTCCAGCCTGACAAAGCACTTCAGGGCCTTTATCTTTCAACCTCATTGTCTCTTGCTTTTCCAAATAACACTTTAAACATTGGGTAATTCAACAGCAACTTGTATTTATATGGCATTTTTAACATGCTAAAACATCCCAAAGTGTTTTGCAGGAACATTGTTAGAAATAATTAGACAATGAGCCTTTGAGAATCCCTATAAGGCCCATGGAGAATTACAAACGAATCTCATTGTGGAACTTGTGTATGAGTTCTCTTGGTAACAGTCAATGGCCTGTCTACCTGGAACTCATCACCTGAGTCAGTGTAATGTCCCTTCCTTTGGACTGAGGGACCTGGGTTCAAGACCTACCTGCTCCAGAGGTGTGTAATAACATCTCTGAGCAGTTTGGTTAGAAACATAAGTTAAATAAAACTTTTAAAAAAGAATAAATAAAGCAGAGCTGGTTGTTCCCTCTCCAATTCTATTTTGGTTTAGCTCTTTAGCTCTTCCTCACTTTTGATGATTCGGATTACCCCGCATGGGCTTCGCATGTAAATATCAAACTGGTGACATGGCTGATTTACAGGTGGTGGTTAGTCATTAAAATCAAAAGATCACATCGTGATATGATGATGGGGCAGAAGCCACTCCGTTGCATGTGATAACACTTTTGTAAATAGTAAAGTGAGCAGAGGCATGGATGGATCTGTTCTGGGGGTAAAAAATGAGGTCTGCAGATGCTGGAGATCAGAGCTGAAAATGTGTTGCTGGTTAAAGCACAGCAGGTTAGGCAGCATCCAAGGAATAGGAAATGCGATGTTTCGGGCATAAGCCCTTCCTGATGAAGGGCTTATGCCCGAAACGTCGAATTTCCTATTCCTTGGATGCTGCCTAACCTGCTGTGCTTTAACCAGCAACACATTTTCAGCATGGATCTGTTCTGGACTGGGATCATCCCTTATACACCACAAGTAGCGGCTCTGTTTTGATATTCTACAACAAATGATGTTCCTTTCCACAGATGGATATTAGGCTAAACAATCAAAAAAAGGTTGGGTCAAAAATCCTGGGATTGAAGGAGCTGAGTGTCTGTCCTGCTTCAGTGACAAGTTGCTTGTTTGATTTTTGTTTTCATTTGTTTATGGGATGTGAATCAACTTTTACTGCCCATCCCTTATTATCGCTCTGAGGGTGATTAAAAATTAGCCACATTGCAGTTGGTTTGGAGTCACACACTGGCTAGACCATTGGATTTTATCCGCTAAAGAGTCAGATTTATGGAAACCGATGATGGTTACATGGTCTCCACTTGATCAGCTTCTCTTAATCCAAATTTCACCCTCTGCCACTGTGGGATGTGAACCCATGTCCCCAAAGGTGCAGCTGGATCCCATGGATCACTGGGGCAATGATATTGAGACTAGGACACTGACCCCCTCCTTGAAGGTAGGTTCCTGCAAAAGCACCATGGAATGTTTTGCCAAGCTAAGGGTACTGTCCAGGAAGAGGAGGAGGCCCATTCTAATACCTCAGAATATTCAAGGTAAAGTCTGTTACTAATGAGCATTAACTTCTAAACAAAACTGCAAATGTGTTGCTGGTCAAAGCACAGCAGGTTAGGCAGCATCTCAGGAATAGAGAATTCGACGTTTCGAGCATAAGCCCTCGAAACGTCGAATTCTCTATTCCTGAGATGCTGCCTAACCTGCTGTGCTTTGACCAGCAACACATTTGCAGCTGTGATCTCCAGCATCTGCAGACCTCATTTTTTACTTGAAGATTCTAAACAAAACTGCAAAGTTGGTGAGCTGCTTAACATCATTCACCTCAGATCTGCCCAGTGATGAAGATAAATGCAAGATACATCAGAGGTCTTACAGCTCTAAAACTGGGATTTGTCAAGACACCCAAATGACACCTCTTCGAGGGTTGTGGGATGGAGGAGATTAAAGAATCATAGAATTATAGGATCCCTACAGTGTAGAAACAGGTCCAACAAGTCCACACTGGCCCTCTGATGGGTAACCAACCCAGATTCATTCCCCTACCTGATGGACTTTAGGCTCAATCTACACACTTATTTTCTTTTATGTGTGAGCCAAGTCCTGCGTGCTCTTTAAATAAAGCAATAGGAAAAAATATTTAATCTTACACTTTTAGTTTTATTCTATCAGTAAGTGGATAAAGTATACAGAGCTCTGGGTCTTAACCTTTCTGTCCCTGACAAACTACTAAGTCAGTCAGTTCACAAAGAACAAAAGACCTATATCTGTCCCTGACCCAGTCTTTTATACCATACAAAACATCATACTATCACTCAAGTGAAATTGTCTTCTAATTGGCTGTTGCTCTGACTCCATTCCCCACCTCCTCGCATTCCCGGATGTCTGATCCCACGTGACCCTCCTTTGTCTCTGAAAAGGAGCACCACGCGGCCTCCTTTTGGGCGAGAAACGTCAGACTCGCACACTTCCGGGGCGCGAAACGGCCAATCACGTGACCTCCCGGCACTCTTCCGGAATGAGAAACAGGACCACGTGACCTCCGAACGCCGAGGACACGCCCACTCGAATGTTTACCGGTAAGCTATATATATTCTTACATACCCTATTATCCTATATTTACCCATAACCTACATATCCCTGAACACTATGGGCAATTTTCCATGGCCAATTCACCGAACCTGCACATCTTTGGACTGTAGGAGGAAACCCATACAGACACGGGGAGAATGTGCAAACTCCACACAGATAATCACCTGAGGCAGGAATCGAACCTGAGTCTTTGGCATGGTGAGGCAGCAGTATTCCCTAAATATTCCCACCGTATTAGGGAAAGGCCAAGCCATGGAGAGATTGACAGACAAGGAAGAGAATTTTAAAACTAAGGTGACCACCTAAGCGAGAGACAATGTAGTCTGATGAGAACAGGAGGGTTTCTGGAAAATATGGGAATGGCTCTGGGAAGTGCCAACACATTCAAGGATCCTGAAGAGGAAAAGTGTGGTTGGAGATGGGATGAGAATTTGAAAGGACCTTGGGGTGAAATGTTAGTCTACTAAGGAGAGGGATTACAGTGACAGACTTGGAGGAAAGACTGACAGAAACTGAGGCAAGGGCACAGTTAACAATGTGGAGCTCAGGGAAGGAAGTTGAGTGACCATTGGTTTAGTGAAGGAGCAGGATATGGGTGTTTTGGAAACAGTGAGCTCAGCAAAGGCATGAGAGGAATTGGGAGAGAAACTAAACATAACATAAGAATGGAATAACTCGGAGCAGGGGGACGCCATCTGGCCCTTCAAGCCTGCTCTGCCATTCAAGAAGATCATGGCTGATCTTTTCAGCTCCACCTACCCACCCGCACACCATAATCCTTAATTCCCTCATTGTTCCAAAAGAAACAATCTTAGCTTTGAAAATATTTAACTACTTCACTGGGCAGGTAATTCCACAGATCCACAACCCTCTGGGTGAAGAGGTTCCTTCTCAATTCGGTTCTCAATCTGCCCCCCCTAATCTTGAGGCTATACCCTTTTGTCCTAGTTTCACCTCCCAGTGGAAACATCCTCTCTGCTTCTACCTTATCCATTTCCTTCATAATTTTATGTTTTGATAAGATCCCACCCCCCCATTTTTCTCAATGCCAGTCTACTCAGTCTCTCCTCATAAAGCAACCCCTCAATTCTGAGTTGTAAGTTTTAGAATCAGAATCCCTACTGTGTGGAAACAGGCCCTTTGGTCCAACAAGCTGAAAATGTGTTGCTGGTTAAAGCACAGCAGGTTAACCTGCTGTGCTTTAACCAGCAACACATTTTCAGCTGTGATCTCCAGCATCCGCAGACCTTATTTTTTACCCTTTGGTCCAACAACTCCACATTGACCCTCCAAAGAGTATCCCACTCAAGTCCATTCCTCTACGTTCACCCCTGACACATGCACATCCCTGAACACTAAGGGCAATTTAGCATGGCCAACTCACCTAACCTGCACATGTTTGGACACGCAGACACAGGGAGAATGTGCAAACTTCGCACAGAGAGTCACCCAAGGCTAGAATTGAACCCAGGTCCCTGGTGTTGTGAGACTGCGATGCTCACCACTAAGCTGACACGCTACCCATGAAAATAAAGCTGTTGTAAAAATGTTGTAAATTCAAGGGAAGGGTAGGTGTGTAAACAGGCCTGAGTTAGAGGCATTCTCTGAATAAATAAGCCAATGGACTTTGGTGATCTCACAAAGATGCTGTGATTTGGGAGCACTCTTGTATTTCCTTTCTCACCCAGAATGGACTGCTGCTTCACAGATTCACAGCAGAACCACCATCCACTCATTTTAATCCAAATATTCTCATGTACCAAGTTGAAGCATTTGCTCATAAAATGCAGGATCCCAATTGTTTTCTTTGCAGCTTTGTCCTGAAAATGTGTTGCTGGAAAAGCGCAGCACGTCAGGCAGCATCCAAGGATCAGGAGAATCGACGTTTTGGGCATGAGCCCTTTGCAGCTTTGTCATCTTCTTTGGTCAGTTTTGAGAAGTTGTGTATCTGCAGCCACGTGGTTCTTTGAAACTTCAGTATTTAATACAGATGGCCTCACAAAATGCTGCTCGCCACATTTCTCTGCATAAAATGAGGGAAGTGGGAGCAGTAGCAGGTTACCTGGAAATTGTGACCTTCGATTCAAATCTCTTTTAAAATGATCGCCTATTCCATTATTGAAAATGTTATACTGATTGTCAGCGAGTCAGTTATTGCTCCCTGTGAGATAAGCAGCTGAACAGAAAATTCAGTCACAGCCTATGTAGTGAACCTTCCCTTCAATCCCTGAGGAAGTAAAAATCTAATACTACATGTCTAATCTGTGATCATTTTGCAGCAAAATTACTCGTGCATTTTAAAGCACATGGTGAGGTAACTGAAACCTAATTGACAGATGCAATTTCTGTACCTAGCAACTTGAGATTGGTGAAGGTACTGAGGGTAGTTGTGCACTTCTTGCCTGCAAATCATTGCAAAAGTGCTTACATTATTTACTTTGGAGTACTGTTTAAATTCTAATTTGGCCATGAGCCATACAATGAAGCCATTCAAGAAAACAGCTTGTCAAGAAAGAAAAAGCCTTTGTAACCACTTGATAAAAGACAGGCACATTCTTCTTCCATTTAGACGTTCTTGTAGTATCACAACTATCTCCTCTCCATGGCCTTGCACCACTCCCTCCCCTTTTCTGGGCTATTGATATTATGTAGGACAGTGGAGTCTAGGAAAAGATCAAGATAATGGCAGACAAGTGTTCATTTATTTGGACTGTCGTGTCCACTCCTGCTCGATTTCTGCCAGAAGTTGATAAGGGGGAACTGGGATGAATAACTTTCCTCATTCCAATTCTGAACAACAAGCCCCATGCGTGACCTCTGTCTGCACAAGGATAGGCCCGAGAACATGCGACTATAGACAACACGGATTTTCGTCTGGTGCAAGTGGTTTCTTGTTCGTATCATGTTTAGTTGGAAGATTTGACCGCTGTAGAACAGAATAGTAATTTATTAGCACTTGCAGTTTTACAAAGAAATACATTGAAACATGCTTAAGTCAGCATAGAATCCCTACACTCAGGAAGTAGGCCATTCAACCCATTGAATCCACACTGACTCTCCAAAGAGCATCCCACCTAGACAACCTACTCCTGTACCACTGCATTTCCCATGGTCAATCTGCACATCTTTGGACTGTGGGGGGAAACCCATGGGGATTGGGGCAGAGGTGGGGATGGTGGGTGCAGAAGGGGAGGGGAGTGCATATTCTCCAGGATGGTACCAAGGCTGAAAAGGTTTAAATTATGGGCGGCATGTGATACAGTGGTTAGCACTGCTGCCTTACAGCGCCAGAGACCCAAGTTCAATTCCCGCCTCAGGCGACTGACTGTGTGGAGTTTGCACGTTCTCCCTGTGTCTGCGTGGGTTTCCTCCGGGTGCTCCGGTTTCCTCCCACAGTCCAAAAATGTGCGGGTCAGGTGAATTGGCCATGCTAAATTGCCCGTAGTGTTAGGTGACGGGGCAAACGTAGGGGAATGAGTCTGGGTGGGTGTGCTTCGGTGGGTCGGTGTGGACTTGTTGGGCCGAAGGGCCTGTTTCCACACTGAAAGTAAACTAAGTTCACAGTTATTCCGAATAGTCTTGTATCCCCTTCAGTTTAAGATTAAAGGGTGATTTCCTTGAGGTCTTTAAAGAAGATGAAATGGGTTGGTTGAGTAGGAAGAGGGAAATAATTTCCTTTGGGAGAGAGGTCTGGAAGAAAAGGTGGAAAACCTTAATATTGTGAAGGGGCTTGGATCGGGTAAATAGGCAATACCCTGGGTTGGGGGATTCCCAAACTAGAGGGCATAGGTTTAAGGTGAAAGGGGAAAGATTTAAAAAGGACCTGAGGGGCAACTTTTATCACACAGAGGGTAGTGCGTGTATGGAATGGCTGCCAGAGGAAGTGGTGGAGGCTGATACAATAACAACATTTAAAAGGCCTCTGGATGGGTATATGAAAAGGAAAGGGGTTGGAGGGATATGGGCCAAATGCTGGCAAATGGGACTAAAGTGTGATTTGGAGATGCCAGTGTTGGACTGGGGTGTACAAGGTTAAAAATCGTACAACACCAGGTTATAGTCCAACAGATTTAATTGGAAGCACTAGCTTTCAGAGTAGGTGGTTGTGGAGTACACTAGAGTAGTTTAGGATATCTGGTTGGCATGGACGAGTTGGGCTGAAGGGTCTGTTTCTGTGCTATACGTCTCTATGATTCTATGACTAAAGGTGGACCATCCAGGGAAAATTGTCAAAAAGCATTTATTAACACAAACGCCAGTGGGAATTTGGAACTGTCTTTCTTCAGGAGCTTGACAGTATCCAGCCAAGGCTGCCCACTTACCTGGCACTCCCCCCACTAACCTCAGCATTCACACTCTCCAGCACCTACCGACAATCGATGCATGACAGTGATTCACCTTCTAAACCCATCACCTCTACAATCCATCATCACCATTGCCATGTAGAAGGGTAAGGCAGCAGATGCATGGGAACACCACCATCTGCAAGTTCTCCTCCAAGCCACTCAACATCCTGGTTTGGAAATAGATCGCCATTCCTTCAGTGTCACTGGGTCAAAATCCTGGAATTCCCTCCATGATGGCATTATGGGTACTGTGGATATCAGCTCACTGCATCCACTACAGAGAGTAGGTGAGAAAACCTACCCTCATCACTTCACTGAGTCTCTCGCTCATCTCTCACACCACAGGTCCCAGGACCCGGAAAAACTGTCGCCACAATTAGAATGCACCCTAATGTAGTCAGAATAAATAAATAATATTAGTGCATTATCAAACAATATCACACATTGAGCCATGTAAGCAGCTGTTAGAGCAGGTAGCCAAAGACATGGTGAAAGAGGAAGGAGTTAATGAGTGTTTGAAATTGAGGGGAAAGAGAGAGAGAGAGAGAGGGGTAGAGAGAGAAAGAGAGACACAGATAGACAGACAGACAGAGAGAAAGAGAGAGAGAGAGAGAGAGAGAGAGAGAGATGAAACAATGTAGAGAGGGAATTCCAGAGCTAAAGGTACAGGGATGGTCACCAGTTTCCATGGCAGCAATGGAAAACATGGACACACGATGCCTGACTGGAGTGCCATTAAATAACTGATACACCTATGCTTAAGTCCCCAGTAGAGAGAAGGAAGTGATTATAAACTCAAATATTTTTTGTGCTATCTGAATGAGGCAAATGGATTCTGTTTATTTGAAGATCTCTGATAGGTTTATTTATAGCTAAAGTAAGAAATATAACCGAGAGTAATATAACAGAGGGTAACATAACAGAGAGTAATATAACAGAGGGTAACATAACAGAGAGTAATATAACCGAGAGTAATATAATAGAGGGTAACATAACAAAGCATAATATAACAGAGGGTAATATAACCGAGAGTAATATAACCGAGAGTAATATAACAGAGGGTAATATAATAGAGGGTAATATAACCGAGAGTAATATAACAGAGAGTAATATAACAGAGGGTAATATAATAGAGGGTAATATAACCAAGAGTAATATAATTGAGGATAACATAACAGAGAATAACATAACAGAGGGTAATCTCCAGACACAGACTGTGCCTTGAGTGCTACAATGCAGAGAGCCTGTGGCCTACAATTGTGTGATGACACCCGGAAGAGGCCTCACTCCAAAGGTGGGAACATAACAGACTGTCCAATTGAGACATCTATTCTGCCGATCCTGTGGATGGATATATCAATGGACGCAAGAGTGTAGTGCTGGAAAAGCACAGCAGGTCAGGCAGCATCCAAGGAGTAGGAAAATCGACATTTCGGGCATAAGCCCTTCATCAGGATTTATACTAACCCCCAGCCCTGCCATGTTTTTACAATTCCCCCGAACTCCCCCTTACTGAGGATGAACGTTCAGTGCTTGAAAAGCACATCTCCCGCCTCACTTTCTCCTATATCAATGGAGGACCAGGTTTCTCCCACACACACAAAACAAAAACAATTTTCCTGGCTCAGGGAATAGAGTAACTTGGAGAATTTGCACTGGGATGCAATGACTCCATGAAATCAGCAGGAGTAAACAGAATGGCTAAAGAAAAGATACATCAGTCTCAGAGGGGATATAGCATCGAATCACCAGTGATACCAGGTTTTGAAGGGCTAAACTCTAAAATGCTTAGATTACAAGTTGTTTACATTTGGCTCATGGCCCCTTGTAATTCGAAGATTCAAGGATGGCCTCAGCAAATTGTTGAGATGCTGTGAGGATTTGATAGGCATGATTTGGAAGTGCCGGTGTTGGACAAAGTTAGAAATCACACAACACTGGGTTATAGTCCAACAGGTTTAATTGGAAGCATTAGCTTTCGGAGCGCTGCTCCTTCATCAGGTGGTTGTGGTATGGTTGGAATCACCTGATAAAGGAGCAGCGCTCTGAAAGCTAGTGCTTCGAATGAAATCTGTTGGACTACAACCTGATGTGTGATTTTTAACCTTGGATTTGATAAGGCAAGTCTGGATGTTTGTAGGCCAAATGAATGGATCAAGACTGAGGATTTATTGGTTAAAGTTATCAAGTGATGTGTAAACTAACTGGAGCTGAAGTACAAATTAACCACCTCCAACTGAATGATGGGAGAGGGGTCGAAGGTTTGTTTGGTCTCTTCTGGTACCTATGAGAGTTACAAATTATAGATGCTTTTACAACTTTAAACGGATTGCCGTGATTCAGAATGGCAGCTCACTAGCACTTTGTCCATGACCATTTAGGGATGGGGAAGAAATGTCCACTCAGCAGTGCCAAAATTCCCTTGAACACCAAAGAAACTCCTGTTCCTTTGAAATGAACCCTGGCAAAAGATCACTTGCAGAGCCAGCTCTGGTCTGTTCCCCTTCAGTCTAGGAGTCAGGACAGAAAAGCATTCATGTGAGTTTTTGGAGCTGAAAAGATGGTCTGTTTCTCACTAAAGTATTAGGTCATGCGTCCAGATCTTGCTGCTGTATCGTTTGCTGCACTCTTTCCTTTCTCATTATTCCTCCCTTGTTCCTGAGTCGATAATCACTGGCCTCTGCCCAGTCAGTGTTGCTTGCAATGAACCAACTTAATTGCAAATTCTCATTATTTAAGTGATGTGGAGGTGCTGGTGTTGGACTGGGGTGGACAACGTTAAAAATTACATGACACCAGGTCATAGTCCAAAAGGTTTATTTGAAAATACAAACTACCTGAAGAAGTGCTCCAAAAGCTTGTATTTTTAAATAAACTTGCCAGACTACAACCTGGTGTCACATTATTTAAGTAGCAGGAATGAAGATGGTAGAACAAGATGGAATGGAATGGTGTGGTGTATTAATATTTACTCCTTTCACATCTGCGATTAGAGATCAAATGCAGTTCCCCCTCCCCATTGGTTCTAGAGCCACATCTGAATTTGATAGTCTTACATCAATTCCTATTGGGCACCAACTGATAACTGAAAATTGCCCGGAGTTTGGCACTACTTGGCAGAAACATGCAGAAAGGCAGCAGAATCATCTCATATGGACGTGCTAATTCCACTGACTCATAACCGCTTCCAACTGGAAGGAGAATGGACCAAGTACCCCTTAGATCCTTTAAAGGTTTCCTCCACCCACTGCCACACCCCTTTTAGTATCTGGAGACTCACTAATCTCTGAAAATTGAAGAGCTGCCCAATATTCAGTCTGTTCTTCATCTTTATATATGAATTCTCACACAAAATAAGCTCTTAAAACCCAGTTCCGATTTATTTGACAGGAAAGATAGTGCACTGGCATTTAAGGATCATACAAACTGTAGCTTAACTAATCTGTGTGGAGATAGCTTTTCCCTGGTTCATCAGCTCTCTCCCGCTGTGAGAAATTGACACTACCAGCTAGTTCCTCAAAACTTGAGCCCAATGTTTATCAGACTGTAAGTAGCAAATGGGGAGGCCCATATAGCAACATTTCAGCTCACCTCTGGTTGAACTGCTGTAGAGGGGGTTGGGGGATGGGGGGGAGGGGGTGGGAGCGGGGTCATGCAATTTTTCAAATCTAATTCTATCATGGGATGTGAGTGTTGCTCTAGGCCAGCACTTCTGGCCCATCCCAAGTTGTCCACTGAATGTATTCAAGAGTCAACCACATTGTCGTGGGTGTGGATTCACATACTGACCCAGGCAGCTTGGGAAGGGCAACAGTGAACCAGATGATTTTTTTATGACAGTCAATTATAGTTTCCTGGTTTCATCCAGCTTTCAATCTGAGACATTTTCTGTTGAGTTTAAAATCCACCAGTTGTAATTTTGGCGTTTGCACCCACATCCTCAAAACATCAGCCTGGATTTCTGAGTCATGAATTCAGTGACATTCACATCTCCCCATTCTCTAACTAGAACAGTTACTTTTGACCCTGCAAGCTACTGAATACTTCAAGGAAGTGATGGTGAACAACCCCCCGCACCATCTTCATCCAAATGCAGCATCCATCCAGTAAATGGTCAAACTAAATCATTTATTACTTTTTATTTTGGCCACCCTGATCTAGTTCAGTCTCAAACTCAAATCTCTAACATGAGATTCCTGAGGTGTTTAAATGATGGTTGTTTAGCTCAGTTAGATAGATGGCTGGTTTGTAACTCAGAATAACACCAACAGTGTGGGACCATCTCCCATATCTTGCTGCGATCTCCATGAAGCTCTCACCTTCTCTGCTTTGCCCCTCATTTGAGGGGTGTTGACCCTCAGGTTAAAACACCTCCAGTTGCCTCTCTGTAATGAGAGAGGAGCCCTTTGGGATGATGACGACATTACTAGGGAAGAGTAACTGAGAGTGCGTTTCTCTGATTTGCCCTCTAAAAGAGGGGTTGCAACTGGAGCAGTCAGGTGAAAATACCTTTGCTTGGCATCAGTGCAAAATTTCAACCCTGACACCCTGGCATCCACTTTGTAACCTTATATCAATTTTTTTCTGTACCCAAGCCTGTCTCCTAGCCAAAAGGTCACTCCCACTGTGCTGCAGTTATCTGCTTCAAAGTTCTAATTTGCTTGTTGCTCATATTGCTGTGTCCCTGGGATCTCTTGAAACATTATCTGTTTCCTGTTCCCACAAGACGTACTGTTTTCACATCTGCAAAGTACTCCTGTTTGCAGTCTCACATTGTTCAGACTTTTACCCAACTTTTATTTGGCCTTGTTCTCCTATTGGGACCGATGAGGTTGCTCTTGAATGGTCTCTGAAATTTGACCAGCTCTGTTCGTCTCCCTCAACTGAGTGGGATTTTGTTTTGCGTGATGTGAGTTTCCATGGTGTGTTCCAAAGTGCTGGTTTTGGTCTTATCTCACTCTGTGCTGGAACTGTGTTTGCTCCATATTTGGCATCTACATTGTAATCCTTGAGGAATTTAGTTACAAATAGACTGATAACATCTTGGGCCAGAACCCAAGCTTCTTACACAAAAAAAGAACAAAATTATTTTCTGACTATACTCACTGGTGATGTACAGACATCATTGCTCATCTATCTGTAGTAAAAAAGATCTGAGTAAATTCACACGTTTTTACCTTGTGTGTAGTCTCAGTAGTACCTGCTGAATCTCCTCTATGGACATCTCACCGTTCTCTGAACTGCTGTGGAAATGGCATTGGCTGTTTATCTGTTCTAAAAGTCTCAAGCTTATGAAAATCACGCTGTCTCGACCAGTCTTAAAGATAGTGGTCAGTCAGACTACAGACACAGCAAAGTTGGCACAGTGCCAAAAATGGTTTCAACCCCAAGTCATCTGATCATATGTAAGTCATTTTATTCCTCCCTGTTTTATTATGGCCAGTGTACATTCAAATCCAACTTTACTCCTCATTTGGTTTTTCTTTAAAAAGGAGAGATTTGAGAAAACATTTACCTTGATTTGATAAGAAAGTAAAAAATGCGGTCTGCAGATGCTGGAGATCACAGCTGCAAATGTGTTGCTGGTCAAAGCACAGCAGGCCAGGCAGCATCTCAGGAATAGAGAATTCGACGTTTCGAGCATAAGCCCTTCATCAGGAAAGTGATGAAGATTTCTTTGATAAGAAAGTGTCAGCATAACTAATGCATTTTAACTTTGTTGACTGAAAAGAAAGTCTCCTGTCCTTCCGTCCAGTTTAATCTCAAAATTAGTTTTATACAAACATGCAAATAAAGGGAAGATGTAGGCTATTCGACCCCTCAAGAATCCTCTGCTATTTCATAAGATTGAGACTCCCCATCCACCACCTTCAACATTCACTCTCTTTAACCTGATGCACATTAGCAGCTGTATACACCATATATAAAACACAGTGCAGCAACTCACCTAGGCTCCTTCCAAACCTATGGCCACTTCCATCTAGAAGGACTAGGGCAGCAGAAAAATGGGAACACCAACTCCTCCAAGCCAATCACCATCCTGACTTGGAAATAAATCACCGTTCCTCCACTGTCACTGGGTAAAAATCCTAGAAACTCTCTCCTTAATGACACTGTTGTTGCACCAATCACAAATGGACTGCAGCTCACCACCAATGTCTCCTGAGCGATTAGAAATGGCCAATAAATGCTGGCCTGGCTAGTGACACCAATAAGCGCATAGATGTTCACAGCATATTTGACCCATTATGTTAGTGCTTGTCAACAAAAGCTTTTTGTATAATTCATGGTGGCTCAGTGGTTAGCATTGCTACCTCACTACACCAGGGACCCGGGTTCGATTCCAGCCTCAACTGACTGTCTGCGAGGAGTTTGCACGCTCTCCCCGTGTCTGTGTGGGCTTTTTCTGGGTGCTCTAGTTTCCTTCCACAATCCAAAGATGTGCAGGTTTGGTGAATTGGTCATGCTGAATTGTCCATAGTGTTTAGGGCTGTGTAGGCTAGGTGCATGAGTCAGGGGAAATGTAGAGAAATGGATCTGGGTGGGATACTCTTCAGCTGTGAACTTGTTGGGCTGAATGGCCTGTTTCCACACTGTAGGAATTCTATGATAATTCATTCACAGGCTGTGGGCATCACTGGCTGGGTCAGCATTCATTGCCTACCTGTAATTGCCAGAGGACAGTCAAGGGATAATCACATTGCTGTGGGTCTGGAGTCACATTTAGATCAGACTGGATAAGGACAGCAGATTTCCTTCCCTAAAAGATGTTAACAAGACAGTTGGGATTTTCCCTGACAATTGCTTCGTGGTCATCATTCAACTCAATCCCAAGGATATTTTTTGAATTCAAATGTCACCATCTACCATGGCAGGTTCCCAGAACATTCCCCGGGTCTCTGGATTATTGTTGAGTGATAATGCATCGCCTCCCCCTTTTCCAATGTTTGACTCATAGCCCTGGAGCCTATGACAATACAAGTGACTATCTGCAATTGTCATGATTTGAGGGACTGGCGTTGGACTGGGGTGGACAAAGTTAAAAATCACACAACACCATCAAATACCCATAACCACCTGATGAAGGAGCAATGCTCCGAAAGCTAGTGCTTCCAAATAAACCTGTTGGATTATAACCTGGGGTTGTGTGATTATGAACTCCCTTCAATGTATGAGAGTTTCTGACTCAACCAACATTTCAGATAGTGAATCCTGTCTCCCACAACCCTCTGAATGAAAAATATTCTATTCAATGTCCCTTGTTGTACTTCTAACCTCAAATCTCTGCCCTTTGGTGACTCCTGCATAAATGGAAAAAAGTACCTTCCTGTCCAATCTAACTATGCTCTTCATAAGCTGAAATGTTTCCAATAGGTTTGTTCCCAACCTTTGCTGATGCAAGGAAAACAATCCCAGCCTAAACGATCTTTCCTCACAGTTTAAACCCTCTGACCCATGCAGTTTCCTAATAAATCGCCTCTGCACCTTCTCGGGTGCAGTCACATCCTTCCCATGATGTAGTGATCTCTGAATACTCAGGGCATAGAGGAATACAGACCATGCAGAGGCCAGAGATTTTTAATTTAAAAAGGAATCATATGTTGGCACAGTCCTGATAGGCCGAAGGGCCCGCTCCTGTGCTGTGCTGTTCTTTGTTCTTTGCAAAAACTAGAAGAAACACATTTTACTGACTGCCTCATCATCACCAGTCTTTGATTTAATCAGGCAAGATTTTTCAATTGTTTAGCTTTAAGGGCACTGCGAATTCACAGCAGTGGCACATAATAGGATTTGGAAAAAATAATTTGGAAAAAAAAAGTTTTTCCTTTCATGTACGAGATTCAAGAACTATCTCTTACAAGACAGATAGTCACATCTGACTAACCCGCTGCTTTTGGCCAATTGAAGTGGAGTGTTATGTTTCAAGGTCATCGAGATGACTTTTAATTTTGGAAACAGTACTTCAGCAAATTCTGCAAGCAATGAGTACTTCAATTCATATGATTATGTGCTGGATATTATCAGAAGGAATCAACAAGAGATGAATACTTCCTGCTGTTGGGATGCAATATTTAAAGTTAATTATTGAAGACTCTTAACAATAAGCACTTGAGATCATTTTCTGGCAGTTATTGACTTGTGTCTTGTTTATGTGTACTACATTTATTTCTAACTTGTTCATAGGAAGTGGGCATCACTGACTGGGCCAGCACTTATTTCACATTCCTGATTTGGAGATGCCGGTGTTGGACTGGGGTGTACAAAGTTTAAAATCACACAACACCAGGTTATAGTCCAACAGGTTTAATTGGAAGCACACTAGCTTTCGGAGCGATGCTCCTTCATCAGGTGATAGTGGAGGGCTCAATCCTAACACAGAATTTATAGCAAAAATTTACAGTGTGATGTAACTGAAATTATACATTGAAAAATAGATTGTCTGTTAAGCCTTTCATCTGTTAGAATACAGTGATAGTTTGACTTCTTTCATGTGTAAATCACAAAACCTTTTTTAATATAAAAAGTTGCATTCTCAGGTTAGCTGTTAACAATGGGTGATGTTGAAAGTGTTAGCCCCCTGTGTTCTCTGTCTATGCCGTGATGTTTAGATTGATTCTAATCTAAAAAGTGAGATAACAGAGTTTTACATAAATTCATGCAGTTCACATTCCTAATTGCCTGAAGGGCAATTAAGAGTCAACTGAACTGCTGTGGGTCTGGAGTCACAAGCAGACATCAAAGATTCCCTTCCTTGTTTTTATGCGAATGGTTACCATTTATTAATTATCACTGGTTACTATTTAACAACTCATCGCCTGTTAATTCCAAATTTTATGGAATTCTAGCATCAACATCTGCCATTGTGGTAGATGACTCCATGTATCCAGAACATCATCCTGGGCTTCCCAATCCTGTGACGTTGCCACAATACCAACACCCTCCCTGACGAACTATACTCAGAACCGGAACAACAGTTCTATGAAATACAACAGTTTGACACAAAAAAATAATGTTAAGAACTGTTTGGTGGCATTACCTATTTTGAATACATGTCACTATGGGAAGGAAATAAGGCCAGGTAATATATTTCAGATGCTCCATTGCCATCTGCCTGGGGAAGATTTTGAAGAATAGCTGAAGAATAATTTTGGCACAAAATTAGGGACTTGAAAAATCTTAGAGAGATTCAGCTCTTGAGTTATTCAAGAAGATGATGGTAATGCACTCACTGGTGGTGAGGTGTCCAAAACTCTACTGATGGTTTCCTAATTTGCACCAAGCTCCACTTACCCAAGACAACTGTATGTGCTGAGCTACAATCACACTTGCTGAGCTATATTAGCTCCTCATGCAATGCTTTGATTTTATAATTCTCATCCTTGTTCTTAACTCTTTCCAGCACTTCACCTCTTCACCCTCACCCTTAAACTGCCTCCAGATTGGCCTCCCAGCCAAGAATGGTTTGCATTTACATAGCACCTTTCACAACCTCTAGACCACTCCAAATTGTTTGGCAACCAATTAGGTACATTTTGTATATCACTTGTGGGACATGGGGGTTGCTGGCTGGCCTAGTTTCCCTTGAGAAGGTGGTGGGGAGCTGCCTTCTTGAACCGCTGCAGTCCATGTTCTGTAGGTTGACCCACAATGCCCTGAGAGAGGGAATTCCAAAATTTTCATCTAATGACACTGAAGCAATGGTGATATATTTCCAAGTCAGGATGGTGAGTGACTTGGAGGGGAACTTGCTAGTGGTAGTGCTCCAATGTATCAGCTGCCCTTGTCCTTCTGGATGGGAGTTTGAAAGATGCTAAGATCCTTTGGTGAATTTCTGCCATGATTCTTGTAGATAGCACACACTGCTGTTACTGAGTGTTGGAGGGAGTAGATGCTTGTGGATGTGGTGCCAATCAAGCAGGCTGCTTTGTTCTGGATGGCATTAAGCTTCTGAAGTGTTGTTGGAGCTGCACCAATCTAGGCAAGTGGGGAGTATTCCATCGCATTCCTGACTAGTGCCTTGTAGATGGTGGAGAGGTTTTGCAGAGTCAGGAGGTGAGTTGCTCACTAGGTGAATATTCCTAGCCTTGACCTGCTCTTGTAGCCTTTGCGCTTATATGTTGAGTTCAGTTGAGTTTCTGGTCAATGATGTTGATTGTGGGGGATTGAGTGATGGCTCACTATATTCTGACAACTCTGACCTCCATAATAAATTCCCATACCTTGAGACTTCAAATGGAAACCAACAGTTCAATGGAAACTGACGGGTGTCCTATGATTCGAGGTGCAATCTCATACATATACACTGTGGTCCGGTGTCTATAAGTATCCCAAGGCACAACGTGAAGATCACTGAGTTATCTTAAGATCCTGGACCATATTCCAACTTCACCAGAAACAGGCTAACTCATCAACATCACATTGTTATGTATCGAATCCAGATGGAGACATTAAATGTCATACGTCCTTCAGTACAGATAGTGTCCAAGTCAAAACTAATTCAATGCTGGTGATGTGTTTTGAAATAATATCACATGTAACAAAAATGAACAAATTATTCACTTATTCTCCTGGAATGAATGGATTGCCTTATGAGGAAAGGTTAGACAGGCTCAGACTGCATCCGCCAGAATTTAGAAGAGTCAGAGGTAACTTATTTGAAAGGTATAAGACCGTGAGGGGACTTGATTGAGTGGATGTGGAAACGATGTTTTCTCTTGCGTGAGAATCTAGAACTAGGACTCCATTTAAAAATAAAGGGCACCCATTTAAATGGAAGATAAAGAAACATTTTTTCTCTCTCTCAGAGTTGTGAGTCTTTGGAATTCCCTTCCTCAAAAGGCAATAGATGCAGAGTCTTGAAATATTTTTAAGGCAGAGGTAAGTGACCATAATCTTACTGGATATCAGGGTCTGCTCTCCCATTAGAGAAAGGCAACTGGTGGGGATTTAACCAGAGGGTCACCACATCTCAGGTGAGTGGAAAGTTCTTTGGGGTAACTTCAGCTGGTGATGGGAATTGAACCCATGCTGTTGGCTGATTCATAAATCAACCATCCAACCCAACTGAGCTAAACCAACCTTAGCATGTCAAGGAATGTAAGAATAAGCACAAATGTAGAGTTGGGGCCAAAATCAGATCAGCCATGATTTGAGTGAGTGATGAAATGTCCTTGAAGGGCCAAGTGGCCTATTCTTGTTCCCTGTTTGTCTGTTCATACTCCAACTAATGTAGATCATCAGCTGGATAACTCAGAGTCATAGATTCATAGGATTGTACAGCATGGAAACAGGCCCTTCGGTCTAACTCATCCATGCCGACCAGATATATTAAATCAATCTAATCCCATTTGCCAGCATTTGGACCATATCCTTCTAAATTCTTCCTATTCATGTAGCCATCCAGATACCTTTTAAATGCTCTAATTGTATTCAAGTCCACCACTTCCTCTAGCAGTTCATTCCATATATGCACCACCCTGTGTGTGAAAAAGTTGCCCCTCAGCTCCCTTTTAAACCTTTTCCCTCTCCCCTTGAACCTATACCCTTTAGTTTAGGATTCCCCCACCCCCGGCAATAAGACCCTGTCTATTCACCCTATCCGTGCCCCTCATGATTTTATAAACCTCTATAAAGTCACCCTCAGCCTCTGAAGCTCCAGGGAAAACAGCTCCAGCCTATGCAGCCTCACAATGAATTCACTTCCTCCTCAAAAAAATGTCCATTTAAAAGTTAACAGGTAAAATTGGTCTTGGGCAATCAGGCAAATAGCTTTAATGGAAAGTAAAATATGTTGGGGTGTGAAATCAGCCGCTGATTTGTAATTGCCCAATTTGTCAGAGCTTAAGAGGATAATTTCACCATCGGTTTGTGAGTCCTAAAACCCCTCAGTTACAGCTCACAGATATTAAGGTTTTGACTCTGTGCTTAAACCAGTTCTGAGATTAGCTTTAATGGAGGATACAAGGGAACATGAATCCTGGGCTCTGATCCAAATGCTAAAAAAGATAGATTGAAGGAACTATAGGTTATTGTGTGTTACAGCAAAGAAAGTTATCAGGGGGATATTACATAAGTACTTACAACGGTGTGAGGGACTGATAAAAATGGAAATTGTAGAAAGAGTTGATGGTTTATGAAGTAAATTAATCATAATTTCTTTCCTCAGAGGATATGGAATAAACGGTAACCTTATGTGGTTAACACAAGAATGTTGAACTCACTTTGGTGTTGTAGTCCTTTCTTCGGAAGGTTTTTGGGTGTTCAGGGATGATGGTAATTCCAGGACAAGGAATTACAACCTGCCACAATTTCAGCACACTTATATTCCAAGACCTACAAGAGATCCTGAAGAAGATTAGACTGAGAAACCACTGATGCAGCCCTCGCTTAAAGGATCCCTCATGATCTCAGCCATCAGAGCATCGAGAGATAGCAGCTAATCAGTTACCTCAGTGGACAGCTTTGTTTGTCAAACTTTGGAGGATCGAATGGGAAATGGCTAACGGGAAACACCGTGAGCAGTTTCACTTCAAAAGGAGGAGCTGACTCTCAGATGAAAACAACATACTGCAGCTGGTGGAAATCTGAAACAGAGAAAGTGCTGGAGAAACTCAGCAGGTCTGGCAGCCAAAGTGCAGAGAGAAGCAAAGTGAGCGCTTTGAGTCCGGTGTGACTCTCCTTCAGGACTGAAAAGTTTTGGAAAATGATAGATGTGGAAGAGGAGCAAGAGAGCAGATATTGTAGAGGCTCAGTACAGAAGACTGCTAATGGTGGTGGAAGGGAAAAGGTTGTAAGATGAATGTAAATTTAAGGTGTGCAAATTGAGATGACAATTAAAGTGTTCTACTAAGAGCAAAGTACACAAACACAATCAGGTCATGGCTGTGGGATAGTGACTGTGGGAGAGGAACTTTAAGAAAAATGGAGACAAATGTTTGTGTGGGCTCCTGATGTTTGAGGAACTCCATGGTGAGACCTTGATGCTGGAAAGTGCCTGAGTGGGAGACAAGATGCTGCTCCATTGAGCTTGGTTTGTGTTTTGTTGGAACATAGTGGGCGGCATGGTGGCACAGTGGTTAGCACTGCTGCCTCACAGCGCCTGTAGACCCGGGTTCAATTCCTGACTCAGGCGACTGACTGTGTGGAGTTTGCACATTCTCCCCGTGTCTGCGTGGGTTTCCTCCGGGTGCTCCGGTTTCCTCCCACAGTCACAAAGATGTGCGGGTCAGGTGAATTGGTCAAGCTAAATTGCCCGTAGTGTTAGGTAAGGGGTAAATGTAGGGATATGGGTGGGTTGCGCTTCGGCGGGTCGGTGTGGGCTTGTTGGGCCAAAGGGCCTGTTTCCACACTGTAAGTCTAATCTAATCACAGCAGGGCAGGGACGTTAGCACAAGAGCAAGCCAGCATATTTAAGGTGGCTGACAGCTGGGAGGTCAGGGTCACTCAAAAGGTTTGGAGGGATATGGACCGGGTAGTGGCAGGTGGGACTAGATTGGGTTGGGAGATCCGGTCGGCATGGACAGGTTGGACTGAAGGGTCTGTTTCCATGCTGTACATCTCTATGACTCTTAAAGAGAGAGCAGTGATATCCCGCTCATATCAGGATGTGATGCTAGCTGGAAGGATGTGTATTCATCATACCCATCCCTCGTTTCCTGAAGATGGTGCAAGTGGTTGTCAGCCACTCCAGAGGGTGATTAGGAGCCAACCAATTGGTATGGGACTGGAGTCATGTATCGAACTGGACCAATGGGTGACACGGTGGCATAGTGGTTAGCACTGCTACCTCACAACACCAGAGACCCGGCTTCAATTCCCGTGGGTTTACTCTGGTTTCCTCCCACAGTCCAAAGATGTGCAGGTTAGGTGAATTGGCCATACTAAATTGCCCATAGTGTTAGGTAAAGGGGTAAGGGTGGGTTGCGCTTTGGCAGGTCAGTGTGGACTTGTTGGGCTGAAGGGCCTGTTTCCACACTGTAACTAATCTAATTGAGGATGGTCAGATGATTTATTAGCTGCTTTTTTTCTCGTGCCAATTTCTTTCCTTATGTACAGATTTGTTAAAAGTTGAATTTGCTGCAATTTGAACTCATTGTCTCAGGGTTATTAATCTAGGCCAAGTGGCCAGACAACATTGACTAACAAGGTAAGACTAAAAGGCCCCAACACACGCTGATTTACTGTGAAGAGACGCTTACCCCATACTCGGGTAATCATCGTCAGACGATTTGCTTCACCACATGGTCTTCTTTACAGTTGTTTGGTTGTGAAGTGATCTTGCTCTGGTGATTATATTGAATTTCTTCTGTCATTCTCTTCATCCCCATTTCATTGTTTGCCCAGTAGTGTGAGGTGGGAGGGCTGGAACAACACTGAAATATTCCGGAAATATCTGGAGATTTCCCAGAATCCTGAAAGCAGCCTCAGAATGAGAACCAAGTCAGTGGCACCTCACACTTAATTGTAAACCAACTTTGCTTCCAGGTCGGAGGAGAGGATGGGGCATCGGAATCTTCCGTTCAGAAGATTTAATTACGTCACAAAATGTTCTGCAAGTCCCAAAGGATGAGCCTACAGTTCCAACTCAGACAGGAGTTGATCAAAGAAAAAAAGTGTTTCTGTGCAAGAAATGGCCCCCAACGTTACTCTTTCCATCTGCTAGATGTTGAATATTACCAATTAAATGATGGGGGACCATACAGCACAAAAGGAGGCCATGTGGCACAGGGTGTCTATTCTGGCTGTTTGAAAGAACTATTCAATGATCATCATTTCTTCCTTAAACATGCAAATTAGGAACTAGAGTATTTAGACTAGATTCCCTACAGTGTGGAAACAGGCCATTTGGCCTAACAAGTCCACACCGACCCTCCGAAGAGTAACCCACGCAGATCCATTCCCCTATATTAACCCCTGACAATGTACCTAACACAATGGGTAATTTAGCATGGCCTATTCACCTAACCTGCACATCTTTGTGGGGGGAAACCGGAGCAGGTCAGTCAGCCTCACACTCCTGCTGTGGTGTTGGAGTAGAAGTGAGACTTTGGGCCTCTAGTTGTCCAGATCATCTCAGTCTATTTTCTAATTCCAAGACTTTGGTGAAACATTGTTCTCAGGTAAAGGAATTGCCACGTTATTAGATTCTGTTGTTCTTTAGATATTAAAGATGTCAAGGAGAGAAAGCAGGAATATCATGTTGAGATAGCAATGATCACGCTGTATAATGGAACAAGGTGGAAGGGTCAAATGGCCTATATAAAATCATAGAGATGTATAGCATGGAAACAAACCCTCCAGTCCAACTTGTCTAGGCTGACCAGATATTCTAACTTAATCTAGTCCCATTGGAAAAGCAGTGGACCCAGCAATGATCCTTGTGGCACTCCACTAGTCACAGACCTCCAGTCTGAAAAACAACCCTCCACCACTGCCCTCTGTCATCTATCTTCAAGCCTGTTCTGTCTCCAAATGGCTCATTCTCCCAGTATCTGCTGCTTATTTCTATGTTTTGATGTTTAGTTTGAAATAAATAACATGGACAAAAAAACCCATCCTGCCATCAAATTAACTCAACACTAACTACAGAATTTTATTGTACTCTTCTTCCAACCAATCAGAGGGAAAGATCAAGACACAAGAGAACAAGGAAGAGAGAGAGAGAGGGAGTTAAGGGGGCAAGAAGGGGGAGAGATAGAGGGAGGGAGAGAGAGGGGGAGATAAGGGAAGAGAGGGAGGGAAAGGGAGGGAGAGAAGGGAAAATAGAGCAAGAGGGAGGAAGAGAGAAAGACAGAGATGCAGAGAATGAAGAAGAAACAAGGCGAGAGATACAGAAAGAGGGGGAGAGAGACGGAGGGGGAGAAAGAGAAAGTGGGAGGGAGACAGGGAGAGAAAAGAAGAGAGGGAGAGAGACGGAGGGGGATGGAGGGAGAGGTAGAGAGGAAGGGGGCAAGATAAAAAAAGGGAGAAAGAGACAAAGAATGATTGAGACCGAGAGAGACCAGTAGGGGCAGTTGAGAAAGGGGGCTAAGGGAGAATGGTTTGAGCTTGACTTTGATTTATTGTTGTCACATGTATCGAGATACAGTGAGAAGAAAGGGAGGGAATAAGAGAAGGAAAGATCTTTTTGACTGCTTCCTTGTTAAACAGCAGATGTGGGGTCAATGGTTAGAATGGTGATGTCTGACAATGTTACAAGTGAAGCAAACAGCTTTCTGACCCCTTAGCTCACCCACAATAGCTTAAACCAATTCTTCGTAAGGGCCCAATCCCCACTCTATACAGGCACATGTATCATTATTAAAAGAACAAGTTGTACAGGAATTAATTCAGTGTTTGAGGTGGGAAGGTTAAGGGCCAAACTATCGTGAGTGACAGATGCTTTGAAAGGAACTTTGCTTGGACTGATGGATCCATATAACAAGAACCGGTTTCTAAGTATTGCTCAGCTCTTTACAGAGAAACTGAGGCAGTTGCTGTGTGACTGAGGGCAATAAGACCAGACCAGCACAGACTCTGTCATCGTGTAGCTCGCCTTGATCAAGAAGCATCTGTTTCATACTGAGGTACATTTTCAGTTGTTGGCCCGGGGCAACATGTTTGGTTCTTCCGATACAGCTTTGAAGTCTTTCTGTACAAAACCAGAAGCCTTTATTTCATTAACTTTTACTTTCATCACTTGTTCAAAATCATTCCTCATCCAGTAAGATGTCACAGTGAACTTACAGTACAGCTTCCAGTCCCATTCACACTGAAAATGTAACTGTCTCTTTCAATGCCCTCTCCCAATATACTACCACGTCAAGCAAATGGGGTATGTCTGAACCACAGAATTCCGGCAGTGTGGAACAGTCTAAAAAATACATATCAGCCTGATCAGTGATTAAGCAGAAGTCAGAAACATGAGCGTATTGTTAGAAACTTCCTTTACACTCTATCTAACCAGCGCTGTACTCTGCTTTATCAGCAGTCTTTCCTGTCATTTATTCAATGTCAGGTAGGTCTCACTCCACTGGGTCATGACAAAGCTGCAGTCTAATGGATGAAGTCATTTCTGGCACAAACTGCAATTTCTGAATCTATAAAGGGGCGGGGGGGGGGGGGGGAAGGGGGTTGGGTCACTCTGAAGGAACACCATGAAAAGCCCCTTAGCCTGAGTTAACCCCCCCAAAGGCAGGAGCTGCCAAACTATACTGTCAGGAAATGGAGGCTTACTCTCCTCAGTTCAGAACAGTGATGATGGTTTAATTGTCATATGCTTTTCTGGAAAACGATGCTTATCGATGCAGACGGAGAGATCTCAAAAAGAAGGTGGAGGGGCAGAATTTACATTAAAAACGCATTAGATTTTCCAATTAGTTAAAAATAAATTCATGCATTCATTTGACCAAAAACCCTCTGGCCAACTGCAGTGCATGACAAATGTTGCTGATTGGGAATCTTCCCAAAAGGGCTGTGATTGAGAGTGTCTGCTTCCTCAGTCAGGAAAATAAAATAGTCCGAATGTGGCAAATATGGAGCTGTGATGAGTTCAGAGCTGAACTGAACTGTTTTCCAATCAATCATTCATGGGTATCACTCACTCCATTCTGAGGAAATGCTCGACAAAATGAAAAGAAATTGAAAACTTTACTCCCCCTTTATATTACATTCAATCCTGTAACTGGATTTATTTGTCTGTATATATTTGGCAAATTTTGAGCAGAAATAGACTGTTCAGTTAACTGCCCATTGGGAGCAAGTTATTAAGAATTTTGCACAGTCAAACTTAAGACAATTAATATCCCTGAAATGTGAGGCATGTTTTCAATCCCTGAGAGAAACATTGTTTTCAGCAATAGGCTTTAGTCACAAGAAATGTTGTTTCTCAACTTTTTTTCTCATTTTGAAATATGTTTATTTTCTCTTTGATAAAATTGTGTACATTAGCTCGAAATGTCCTGGCCCCTCTCACTCACACATACATGCACACACACACACACACACATACATTCTCTCTCTCATAAACACGCACATACACCCACACACATACGTGTGCCTACACACAGATACACATACACACTTGCACACACACACTCTGCCTCTCACACCTACACACGTACACAGAAACATGCACTCTATCTCTCACACATAAACAATCTCTCTCACACTCATACACACACACGCACATATACTCACACACCCACTGACACATACAATGTCTCTCACGCGTGATCTCACACACACACAGTCATGTACTCACACACGTGCACACATACACTCACTCACAGACACATGCACTCTGTCTCTCTCTCTCACACACACACACACACACACAATCCCTCACACGGCCTGGTCTCTCAGTAGCTGTGGTGGTTCTCAGCCTGGTGTCTCGGCAGTGTGTTGGCTGGTTTCTCAGGGGCTCAGTGTGTGAGTGGGTCCCACCAGGGCATGTTCCTGAGGCTCTGGGATAGATCAGAGAGACAGCAGTTTCAGCAGCAGTGATGGTATCTGCTGTGGCATCATCTAGAACTGACAGCTAAGGTCTCCCAGAGAGTGAGATAGGCCGAGGACTCAAGACCATTGAAGTTTTAACTTATTCCTTGATCTGCCTAGCTTAAGGAATGAAAGACTTTAATGTACACTATTACCTATTTGTTTATTTTTCTAGTATTCTATGAAGTAATGCTTAAATGTTTAACTCTTGTTTGTCTTACCACTTTGTACCTAAACGTTTTTTGTACCTCAGTATCTAGCACGGCACCAATTGTGATAACACTATACACATTTCATCATACTCCTGTACTCCTGTACTTGATTACATGGGACAATAAAATCTGACATCTAAATCTAAATCACTCACACACATGCACACCAGAGACACAGACACATACTCTGTCTCTCCCACACAAACAATCTCTCACACACGCATACATACACTCACACAGACACACATGCACACTCACACATAGATATACTTACACACACACATTGACATACTCACACAGACATACATACACATGTATACAGACTCACATATATAGACGCATACACAGACATACACTCATGCACATAGACATACATAATCACACACGTAGACACACATACACACATAGACATACATACACACACACATAGACATACACACTCACACATTAGGGCGGCACGGTGGCACAGTGGTTAGCACTGCTGCCTCACAGCGCCAGAGACCTGGGTTCAATTCCCGACTCAGGCGACTGACTGGAGTTTGCACGTTCTTCCCGTGTCTGCGTGGGTTTCCTCCGGGTGCTCCAGTTTCCTCCCACAGTCCAAATATGTGCAGGCTAGGTGAATTGGCTATGCTAAATTGCCCGTAGAGTTAGGTAAAGGGGTAAATGTAGGGGAATAGGTGGGTTGCGCTTCAGCGGGTCGGTGTGGACTTGTTGGGCCGAAGGGCCTGTTTCCACACTGTAAGTAATCTAATCTAATGTAGACATACAGATAGACACAGACAAACATATATACTCACACACATTGACATGCATACGCACACACAGACATACTTACACATATACACACACATAGTCATATACATACACACATTGGTATACACTTACATTCATATAGATATACTTACATACTCACACACATAGACATACATGCACACATACTAGATATACACTCACACACATAGACACATATGCATACACATACATAGACATACATATACACACACTTAAACATACATACACACTCACACATGGACATACACATACAACATGCACACATAGGCACACACACATAGACAGAGATACACACGCATACACATAGATATACATACACACATAGACAAAGATACTCACACACATAGACATACATACACATTTGCACACGTAGACATGCGTACACACACATAAATAAACATACATACACTCACACACATAAATATACATTCACACACATAGACATACATACACTCACGCATAGACATGCATACACACATAGACATAGATACGCACACATAAACATATATACACATTTGCACATATAGACATACATACACACACATAGACATGCACTCATACACATATAGACTCACTCATAAACACACACACACACACACACACATACACACACACACACACACACACACACACACACACTCTGTCTCTCAAGTGCGTAACTGTCATGTGCTATTGGTTTAGGATGTGAATGATCTGAGTTTAGTGCCTGCTCTGAGAATTCCAAAATAGATTTGGCCATTTTTCTAAACTAGGGAGCTTGTTTAAGTCTCATTTCTGATAACTCAGGTCAATTCTGTTTCTAACCAGATGGGCATCTGCCCTTCAATCATATCAGCGGAGAGAAGCATTCACATCAGGAATTCGAAGTTGATATCTCACTCTAAAGTTTTGGGAAAATGGCTCATTTAGTTTTGAATACTTTTTCTGTTGACTCAATGAAAAAGAAAATTGTGTTAATATGAAAGGGAAATGTGAGCTGCTAGGAATCTATGTGCAGTACGGGAATCTGTCATACATAACTTGTGCTGTTCATTTGAATTCTTAAAAATCTAAATCTATAGTGCTATCACTATGATTGGAGGACTGTGCTACCCCTTTCTGGTTCCCATCATGACCTCAGGTGACCTATGAACATATTGAATGTTTAATTCCAATGTTTTTAAAAAGAGCTGCAGCCAAAAGATAACTGAAGTTGTTAATTCAGTGTCTGTCTGCAGGCAGAGAGAGAGAGAAAGATATCCTGGAATGTTGTACTTTAAGGTGTCAAGGAATCTTCAGTGGAAGATACAGACTACAGATTCATGACAGACTATGAATATCTCAGGCTGTGAATATGGTGGGAGCAAAGACCAAAGTGTGGACAAGAGGCATGCTCACTTTTCCCTTTCCAAGAACACACAAAAACATTCATTAAAAGCCAGTTCCACCCATTGATCTGTGCATGCTAGAGAATGAAGGTATGTTGGGAAGAACCCTTAGCCATCCCAACAGTTCAGGTAAAAATAAACGAAGATTCTGTCTTTGCTGAAACTAGAAATCAAGCAAAGTTGCTGTCAGAGGGAAACAGGCAAAATACTTTTCACCTCAAACATTGCAAACGACTCACCTACCACTATCAATGCATCTGGTACCACTCAAAGTGGGTGGCACAGTGGCACAGTGGTTAGCACTGCTGCCTCACAGCGCCAGAGACCCGGGTTCAACTCCTGCCTCAGGCGACTGACTGTGTGGAGTTTGCATATTTTCCCCGTGTCTGCGTGGGTTTCCTCCGGGTGCTCCGGTTTCCTCCCACAGTCCAAAGGTGTGCAGGCCATGCTAAATTGCCCGTAGTGTTAGGTAAAGGGGCAAATGTAGGGGTATGGGTGGGTTTCGCTTCGGCGGGTTGGTGTGGATTTGTTGGGCTGAAGGGCCTGTTTCCACACTAAGTAATCTAATCTAAAAAGTAACAACCCTTCCACTATTTACACAAACTATTCAGAGGCTGGTTTGTCCATCTTTTGGATTGTTATTTTTTACTCGCCATTTATTTCTAACTGTATATATGTCATAGAATCCCTATAGTGTGGAAGCAGCCCTTCAAGTTCACACTAACCCTCTGAAGAGCATCCCATCCAGATCCACCCCGTTCCTCGAACCCCACATTTTCCATGGCTGATCCACCCAGCTTGCACATCCCTGGACACTGTGGGCAGTTTGGCATGGCCAATCCACCCTAACCAGCACATCCCTGGACACTGTGGGCAGTTTAGCATGGCCAATCCACCCTAACCAGCACATCCCTGGACACTGTGGGCAGTTTAGCATGGCCAATCCACCCTAACCAGCACATCCCTGGACACTGTGGGCAGTTTAGCATGGCCAATCCACCCTAACCAGCACATCCCTGGACACTGTGGGCAGTTTAGCATGGCCAATCCACCCTAACCAGCACATCCCTGGACACTGTGGGCAGTTTAGCATGGCCAATCCACCCTAACCTGCACATCCCTGGACACTGTGGGCAGTTTAGCATGGCCAATCCACCCTAACCAGCACATCCCTGGACACTGTGGGCAGTTTAGCATGGCCAATCCACCCTAACCAGCACACATTTGGACTGTGGGAGGAAATTGTAGCACCTGCAGGAAACTCACACAGACTCAGGGCGAACGTGCAAACTCCACGCTGACATTTTGTTGCATGTTTAGTAAATAATGAGCTCACGTTGTCATTAATCTCAGGATCTATTGGCATAAATCCGATTGGTTTCAGAGAAAATAAGTCACAAGGAAAGGCAACCATTTTCTTACAAAGAAAATTAACCTCATTGTGATTAACCAATAGGGTGGGAGAACAAAGCAGGGGAAACAATCTATCCTGTCCTTACCAAGAGGTAGACAATTTGGGATAATAACCAGGAGAACCGTTGCTGAGGTCTGAACATAACGCTTCTCGTGCTTAACAACAGAGTTACAACAAACCAAATATAAAGTTAAAGTATGATTGGCGGCACGTTTATATCTTTGATGTCTCCTCTCTCCCTCCTTGTTTCTGTGGTTTGTCTTTTGAGTTGATTTGAGTCATTATTGTCACATATACCTGGGTACAGTGACAAGTTTTGTTTTCTGTGCAGTACAGGCAGATCATACCATCCAAAGTGCATCAGGGTGATTGGACAGAGTAAGGAACACAATGTTACGGCTGCAGAGAAGGTGCATAGAGAGCGAGATAAACATTAAGTTTAAAATGAAGGTGCATAGTCCTCGAGATCAACATTAACTTTCAAATTTGAGAGGTCGGTTCGGAAGCCAAAGAATCACAGGGAAAGGAGCTTGACTCCTCTGTCCAGGACCTGGAGGGGCCGGTGTTGGACTGGGATAGACAAAGTTAAAAATCACACAAGACCAGGTTATAGCCCTCTGTCCAAAGTAGATTGGGAAATCGAGGGGAACAAATCTCAGTGGGCCCCACTGCTGCCTCCTTTAGGAATCTTTATTCCTTTCCCCGTGATCAACAAGACTGTCAGTGACAGAGAAACAAAAACGCATTTAATTTAACATTTATTTTTTTCCATGAGCTGAACCAATTGCAAAAGGAAAACACAACTTCTTTCCTGGGTCAATGAAGAACCCTGAGGCTTATCAATTCAGCAGCTTTTTAAAAGTCATTACAACTGCAAAATTAATTTATTCCCCGTGGAGATGGTTCTGTAATTGCTCAGCACTGAGTGACATTTAAAAGCCAGTTTCCCAGTGAGCGCAGGCCTTGGGTTGATGTGAACCTCTGGTGTCAGTTCCTTTACTCAGAATATTGATTTACTTGGGCATCACTTTGTGCTGAGTGTGAGGATTGATACCACAGGAAGCTGGGAGTTCCTTCCTCACCTCTCAGCCCTCCATACAAACAGCCTATTCCTGCCACTACACACAATGTGGAGGTGCTGGTTTTGGACTGGGGTGGACAAAGGCAGAAGTCACAAGACACCAGGTTATAGTCTAACGGGTTTATTTGAAATCGCAGGCTGTTGGAGCTCTGCTCCTTCGTTAGGTGAAGTGATGTATGTGACAAAGGAGCAGCGTTCTGAAAGCTTACGATTTCATAGAAACCTGTTGAACTATAACCTGGTGTTATGTGACTCCTGACCTTACAATTATTCACTCAATCCTTAAGCCCTCGGGGGCATAAAAGAGCTCCACTGACTTTGCAACTTGCGGAGAATGGTTATCCTATTTTCAAAACAACATGAACCAAATTGGCGAACGAAACAAAAATTACTAGTCACATCCCCTTCAAAGGGCAATTTGATAGATTCCTATGTATCTTTTAATTAACCTGACCAGATAAGTGTTGATCCACTTTCTCATCCATCACATCCTGGGGTGGGATTTGAACTAGGACTTGCAATTTCAGAGGTAGAGACTCTAGTAACCCAGTTATTTTCAATCATCCTGTTCATTCTTGCTTGTGACACACCTCCAGGTTAGGTTGGATGTGTACCTAGGGTCTCCTGACTTAGAGATAAGGATGCTACCACTGCACCACAAGAGCTCAATGGGGGCCGTTATAGGTATTTTCAAATCAAGCTATTCAAAGATGGTTCCTTACACCTTCTGGAGCAGGTCGGTATATAGCTCAAATCCTCCAACCCTGGCAACATTCTTGTAAATCTTTTTTGAACCCTTCCAAGTTTCACAACATCCTTCCTACAGGAGAGAGACGAGAATTACACACAATATTCCAACAGTGGCCTAAGTAATGCCCTGTACAGCCACAACATGACCTCCCAACTCCTATATTCAATGCTCTGACCAATAAAGGAAAGCATACCAAACACCTTCTTCACTATCCTATCTACCTGCGACTCCACTTTCAAGGAGCTATGAACCTGCACTCCAAGATCTCTTTGTTCAGCAACACTCCCCAGGACCTTACCATTAAGTGTATAAATGCAGCACCTCACATTTATCTAAATTATATTCCATCTGACACTCCTCAGCCCATTGGCCCATCTGATCAAGATCCCATTGTAATCTGAGGTAACCTTCTTCACTGTCCACTACACCTCCAATTTTGGTGTCATCTGCAAACTCACTAACTATACCTCATATGTTCACATCTAAATCATTTATGTAAATGACAAAGCATAGTGGACCCAGCACCGATCATCTTGGCACTCCACTGGTCACAGGCCTCCAGTCTGAAAAATAACCCTCCACCACAACCCTCTGTCTTGTGCCTTTGAGTTAGTTCTATATCCAAATGGCTAGTTCTCATTGTATTCCATGAGATCTAACCTTGCTAATCAGTCTTCCATTGGGATCCTTGTCGAACGCCTTACTGAAGTCCATATAGATCACATCTACTGCTCTGCCCTCATCAATCCTCTTTGTTACTTCCTCAAAAAACTCAATCAAGTTTGTGAGACATGATTTCCCACACACAAAGCCATGTTGACTATCCCTAACCAGTCCTTGCCTTTCCAAATACATGTACATCCTGTCCCTCAGGATTCCCTCCAACAACTTGCCCACCACCAACGTCAGGCTCACTGGTCTATAGTTCCCTGGCTTGTCCTTACCACCCTTCTTAAACAGTGGCACCACGTTTGCCAACCTCCAGTCTTGTGGCACCTCACCAGTGACCATCGATGATACAAATATCTCAGTGAGGGGCCCAGCAATCACTTCCCTAGCTTCCCACAGAGTTCTCGGGTACACCTGATCAGGTCTTGGGGATTTATCCACTTTTATGCATTTAAATACATCCAGCACTTTTCCCCTCAAGATGTCACCATCTATTTCCCCACATTCTATATCTTCCATGTCATTCTCCACAGTAAACACTGATACAAAATACTTGTTTAGGATCTCCCCCATCTCCTGTGGTTCCACACTAAGGCTACTTTGCTGACCTTTGAGGGGTCCTATTCTCTCCCTAGTTACCCTTTTGTCCTTAATGTATTTGGAAAAACCCTTTTGAATTTCCTTAGCCGTATTTGCCAACGCTATCTCATGTCGCCTTTTTGCCCTCCTGATTCCCCTCTGAAGTATACTCCTACTGCCTTTATACTCTTCAAAGGTTTAGAGATGTTGATATACACCTCTGGAGCTGCTGGAATATGACCCTGGACTCCTGACAGAGCTAGGGACACTACCACTGCACAACAAGATCCGTTAAATTAGGGCTTTTAAAAAATATCTGGGGGTGTTATGCGACACAGTCAGATAGTTTTTACTCCATCACTAAATCCCCCGTGATCTCTTTCATCCATTACCCACCACCAACAAACCAGCCACGTTTCTAATTAGTCAAATTACATGCACTTGGGGTGAATAATTAGAGTTCAGCTGTACTTTAACTAAATGATAGAGCAGTCTCAAGGGGCAGAATGGCCTTCAACTGTCCATGTATAATTACTTCCTTAAAGCTGCAGCTACCTCGTACATAGGCAGTGAATATGTTCAATACACATTTGCAACAGGGAAAAACACTTTTAGATGCATCATTGCATTTACAAGAATATCTACAATATTTTTTGAGATTATCCAACTTTGAGTATTCATTTTGTTACCATGATTACTAAAGTAATGTGTATTAATATGTTTAAAATTATAGGTAGGCTGTTCAACATACTATTCTGATACTATTAAGATTTGTACAATTAATGTTATGTTAAGATATTATTTCTGAACTCCAGCATCTGCAGTGTTATGCTTTTGGGTTCACGGGTGATAACATGAAACACTCCTTTACTCAAAGCAAAGGGAAGATCTACACCTTTCCCTGAGGTGAGACATGAGGCTGGGTGCGAGTCAGGGGTAAGAGTGGCTAACATTTCAAAACTAGGAAGGGTAGATTTTTATCAGGAGGAGTATTTATGGTTAGTGTATTAGAGCAAGTGGCACTGAAGAAGGTAAGTGTGAGTGACAGTACACATGGGTGGCACAGTGGTTAGTACTGATGCCTCACAGCATGAGGATCCTGGGTTTGATCACAGCCTTGGGTGATTGTGCAAACTCCGCACAGCCATTCTCCCCGTGTCTGGGTGGATTTGCTCCAGCTTCCTCCCACAGTTCAAAGATGTGCAGGTTAGGATGGATTGGCCATGCTAAATTGCACATAGTGTCCAGGGATGGGTAGGTTAGATGGATTAGTCAATGGAAATTCAAGGTTAGGTGGGTGGGATGCTGTTTGGAGGGTTGGTATGGACTCAGTGTGTCAAATGGCCTGCTTCCCCATTGATTCTATAAAGACAGATCAGCTGCAATCCAGTGAAATGGGCTGAAGGGGTATAAAGCTGAAAATGTGTTGCTGGTTAAAGCACAGCAGGTTAGGCAGCATCCAAGGAACAGGAAATCCGACGTTTCGGGCCAGAGCCCTTCACCATTCCTGATGAAGGGCTCTGGCCCGAAACGTCGAATTTCCTGTTCCTTGGATGCTGCCTAACCTGCTGTGCTTTAACCAGCAACACATTTTCAGCTCTGATCTCCAGCATCTGCAGACCTCACTTTTTACTTGAAGGGGTATAAAGGCTGATTGGACCTGTTCATCTCCAACTTTATTTTGAGGAGTTGAACCCTTTTTGTGCAAATATTAATTCTCATCACAGTCTATGAGCCATACAGAGGGCCCTGGCCCCAACAACTACAACATTCCAAACCTACTTCCACACTTCACCTCATTTTTGTTTTAACCTCTGAAAGTCTGAACATTTGGAAATGGCTCCTATTTGTCACAACCGCCATGTTAGTACTTCAAGGTGCCTTTTCAGAACCCTCCATCTGAAATACCTGCAAATTGGTGGGGACACTGATTTGAACTTTTAGCTTGAACCTTGTGTGACCCCTCAGGAGAACAGCTCCCTGGGACAATCCTATCCCTGGTGTAGAGGGATTGTCTTATAAACAAAGATAAACTAAGTTGGACTCTAACTCACTGGAGTTTAGACAATGAGAGGTGATCTCATTGAAATGTATAGGATTCTTAAAGGGCTTTGACGTTTCGGGCATGAGCCCTTCTTCAGGATGCTGCCTGACCTGCTGCACTTTTCCAGCAACACATTTTCAGCTCTGATCTCCAGCATCTGCAGTCCTCACTTTCTCCCCTTCTTAAAGGGCTTGACAGGATCAATGCTGAGAGGATGTTGGATCAGAGTCTTGGATCAGAGGGCATAGTCTCAGAATAAAGGGGCACCAATTTAAGGCTGAGATAAGGAGGAATTTCATCTCTTTGTGAGTCTTTGGATCTGCTTGCTACAGAGCGGTGAGGACAGAGTCCTTGTGTACAGTTAAGGCTGAGATTGGTAGACTCTTCAGTTGGGGAATCTAGGATTATAGAGACAGGGCAGGAAAGTCGATGTGAGGAATGAGGGATTAGCCATGAGCTAATTAAATGGAAGAGCAGATTTGATGGGCCAAATAGCCTATTCCTGTTCCTATTTCTGATGGTCTTATGGAATGCATCCCTGGCCACACTATTACATCGGGCTGAACTATGAAAGCATCCCAGTTTGTAATCAGCCTTACTGTAACTTTAACAGCCTACAATAGTCAGTTTAAAAGAAACTTATTTTATCGCTCAAGATGTAATAAGATTTATTAAGTGTTTCCTTTCCTGAAATGTGAAGAAAATGTGTCTTGGCATTAAAATGCCCCAGCTGGCAATGATCCCACTCAAGTCAAGTATTGATCACTCAAGCAGATCCTTACACTGGTGATCCCAGGGTAGCACCTAATATAACAAAGCCTTTTAACAAAACTTTGTTCTGAAAGTCATTTGAATTGGGTATTAAAGATCCAACAGAGAATTAGTAATCTTTTAGCAGGAGTGTACATTGAATGGATGTAAATAGAAACCATGCCTTTTGCTATTTACTCAGATCACTTCTTTCTGACAAACAGATGCAAGAAAAGATGGTTGGGTTCCTCAGGGGAATGTTTTACTGATGTTCTGAACGAGTGGGTAAATGCATGGCCAATGTACCATAATGTGGACAAAAGTGAGATTATCCTCTTTGACAGCAAGAACAGCAACACAGATTAATATCTGAATGACTATTAATATCTGAATGGCCAGTAGTTGTGAGAGGGAAATGTGCAACTAAACCTGGGTGTCCTCATACATCGGTCACTGAAGGTAAACATGCAGGTGATGAAGAAGGCAAATGGTATGTTAGCCTTCATAGCGAAAGGATTCGGGTTCGGAGCAGGGATGTTGTGCTGCAATTATATATTGCTTTGGTGAGGCCACACCTGGAATATTGTGTGCAGTTTTGGTCTCCTTATCTGAGGACAGATGTTCTTGCTGTAGAGAGCTTGCAACAAAGGTTTACCAAATTTTTGAGATGAAATAACTCCATGAATGCTGGTATTCCATCACCGAATTACCCTTTATTTATATGAATGTGCATTGACCCAACTAGCTCAGAGCCAGCTTCTAGAATGAGCAGAATCCATGACACCCTTGTTTATATCTATCAGCCAGGGCTCCCTAATCGGACCAGGTTAACAGTCCCAATCTCATATTCTATAAGGTCCACCTGGCTGACTTCATTACAGTCACCACACAAGACACTCACCATCCTGACTTTGCAATATATCACTATTTCCTCTTTGTTGCAGGGTCAGAATCCTAAAACTCCCTCCCTGAGTGCATTGTGAGTCAATGACACCAAATGGATTGCAGTGGATCAAGATGGCAGCTCACCATAACCTTCTCAAGGAGCAACTAGGGATGGGCAGTAACTGCTGCTTAGCCAGCACCACCCACATCTCATGATTGGATCAAAATAAATCATTTTTGGCTCTTTTGACCTGAATATTAACATGATTTAGTACATAATAACTTGGCATCAAAGGGATCAAAGAAATGAAAGGCTTGCATTAATATAGCACCTTTCATGATCTCAAGGTGCACCAAAGCACTTTCTAGACAGTTTTCTTTTAGTTTGGCCACAGTGGAGACGTAAGAATGGGAGCAGGCAACTTGTGCACAACAAGCTCCCAGATAAAGCATTGAAATAAACGATCAGTTTACTTAATATTGCCATGTTGACTGAGATCTATATATTGCCTAGGAGACTGGGGAGAACTCTCCTGGTCTGACTTTAAATAGTGCACGGGACCTCTTAAATCCATCTGAAAGAGAATGAAGTCTCTATTTAATATCTCACAAAACAGACGGTTCCTTCGGCAGAACAGTGCTCCACTGGGAGTGCTGGCCTAGATTATGTGCTTAGGTTTGAACATCACCTGACCCAAGTGTGGACTTGAATGTACAATTTGGAGCTAAAGGTGAGAACTTTACGATTGGTCGACAGATGTTCACACAGCTCACTCATCATAAGTCTCCCTCATAACCTTCTTTGCTAGAATTCAGAAAGAAAACTTAGTTTGGTTTCCTAGTTGCGTGTCAGGGTATTAGGAGCCTGGAGTAACTGTGGGGATGTCACAGAATTCCACATGATTGGGTAGAAATATCACAACATTGAAGTGATAACTGGGATCTGGGAGTCGTTCATTTATAAACAGCTACCACTGTTAAAATCCTTAGACAGCACCTTCCAAACCTATGGCCACTTCCATCTTGAGGGACAAGGGCAGCAGATACAACAGAACAGGCAATAAATATTGGCCAGCCAGTGATATTCACATCCCACAGATTAATTTTAAAAATCAAGATTTGTTCTGCATTCACAATCCACTGTAGAAACAGTGGTGGGTTTTTATTGCATCTTCAGCAAGGTATTTGTATCAGATTAGATTAGACAATACTAATGTTAGCTTCTGTAAGAACTAGCATTGAGTAACATAGTAGTGAAAAATTAAAGCGACATTTATCACAGCTCATGATATCTATGCGTGTTACAATCATTGACATTTCCCTGGCTGGGCTTATACTGATCATTCAGGTTATAAACTGCAGCATGCCTACCTTAGGATGCCATGCTTCAAGTGACTCCAGTGAGTTGGAGATTGTGACTTTTATACTACCAGGTCATATGCCATGATCTGGTGATAATCTCGTGACCATGCCTCTTGAAGGTATATCACATTAGCTGAGAGGTGTAGTACAAACGTGGGCAAAATTAGAACATTTTGGAAGATCAGTCAAAGACACATTTGTGGTGATGCCATGACTTTAAGAGGTTATTTTGCTCTGTATTTTTTAAAGAGAGGTTTTAAGACAGAGGTATTAAGCTATGTACTTGGTAAGCCAGTTTGTGAGGCCTTGGTTTTTTTTAAAAGTTGGAACAATAGAAGCAGCCTGAAGGAGTGTGGTCAAACTCCCATTGGACCAGGATTTCTAGTTTGTTTTCGTTTTTAGTTTACCTTTAAGCAGTTGCTTGTGGAGTCTCAGCAGGGCAGAAGCTGCTGGAGTTTTGAAGATGTGGAAGTAATCTTTTCCCTCTCTCAGTTACGGTTGGAAGCAAATGTTTCCCTCGGCTGCTGGGTTACCTGTCAGACAAACCTGTTTGCCTGAATTCGCCTTTTTGCTAAGAGGTGTGTTTATGGGATGTTGCTAAATTGGAATAGTCAATTAGTAATAGTTACTGTTTGAAGCCTTCCAATAGAGTTGTTATTCGAAGTGCATCTTTCTTTGATTGTATTTTAACTATACTGTTTGAATAAATTGTGTTTGACTTAATGTCAAGTATTTTGACCAATTGTATTGCATGGAACATGACACTTCACATTTAACTTTAAAATAAGGAAAGGCTAGGGTCTAGGTTACCTTCTTAAAGTATCTTGAGGGGATCTGGTCTGCTCCACAACACAGTGGAATATGATACTCTGAAAGAGAAACTGAGAGTGCATAGGCATATCTATTTAAAGCAGATAGATTCATTAAACTATCTAATGTAACAGTATGTCAGTGCTTGGTATATGTTTATCATGTATAATAGCAGTTAATATGAAAGTATGATACGTGGCACTACTTTGAAGTTTAAGATTGAAGATTGTACTCAACTTTATCTTTATTTTGAACAGTCTGTCCTGGACCAAACTTACAGAGCACCTTCAACCCACATGGCTAAAGGCGAGAGCTCAGCATGGGCACACAACCTGGAAAAGACTAGTCAATGTTTTTTATAGAGATTGGATCCAGGTGGATCTCATTGACTATGAGATCCTTGATTGGGCCAATCAGGGAGTCCGGGCTGACCAATGTAAATGAGAGCCAAGATCAGAGAGGAAGAGAACTTTTGAAAACGTGGCCACAAAATGGGTCCGTGCTTTGGAAACTTGACCAAACTGCAGCATAATGTCACCGATACTATCTCTCCTTTTGAACAGAAGCCATTTACAAATGATTGCTCCAAAGATATTCCCAGTACATGGAGGTGATTCAAGCATCAGGTATTATGGATTGTTCCTCCATTTGTGGTGTCATATTTTATATATAACTGCACCACGAATTAAGATGAAATATCAGTGAGGAAGAATCTGGCTGACTATGTGATCAATAAAGACATGGTGGTGTTTGGGAGAGAGAATTTCTATTGATGTACCATGCGCATTCCTAACTAACTGCTAACTTTCACTAAAATAAATGTCTTTATCTTCAGGAACAAAATAGTTATCGTGTAAAATATATATTTAGAATCTCCTCAGTTCAGGGGACTGACTCCGAGCTGGTTGGCCACAGTCAGTGTACTGTGCCCATGTAGATAAAGGATGACTTGGTGGTGGGATACCAGCCTCTGCGCAGTTATTATTCATTGTTAACTTATTCAAGGTGTATCCAATTGGTTTACATTATAATGCAATACGCACATTTGTAGACATAACTGTCTGTGTTAATAGTTTCTGCACTTGGCGAACTATGTTAAATTCCTTACAATGCTTCAGGAGGGGTGATAAAGTGCTGCATTAAAGCAAAAGTTAATTTCTTCCCCAGTCACACTTGGAAATATAACAGGAGACATCTGGAAAAGGTAATGTTTTGTTGATTATCAGAAGAAAGCATAATCCATTAACTATGTCAAGTAAATTTGTGGTGTCATTTAATTGATACATACATGTCATTGCACCAAGTTAGAATCAAGTGTTTTGCAGGAGTTTTTTAGACTGAAACTGGAAACAAAATTTGTTCATTCTATTCAAGAATGGTTTTCTTTTCTAGACAATTAATGATAAAAACTTGTTTTTTCACAGCTCTATCACAACTTCAGAGAAACAACAACAAGAGACTTGAACTGGAGCAAAACCCAGTAGATGCTGGAAATTTGGAATAAAACCAGGAATTAATGCAAATGCACAGTGTCAGAGGAGAGAGGAGCTGAGTCAACATTTTGAGTCGAATATGATACTTGTTATATTCACCTCAAAACATTAGCTCAGTTTTACTGTCTCCTGCAAAACTGCTAGGGTTGCTGAGTATTTCCAGCATGGTCTGTCTTCATTGACAACAACAATTTGTATTTACATAACACCTGTAAAGTAATAAACCTCCCAAGGTGCCTTCCCAGGAACCACAATTCTGAGACTGAGCTACCTGGGGGGTGGGGGGGTGGGGCATCATAGATCAGGTGACCAATAGTACAGGAGAAAGTGAGGACTGCAGATGCTGGACATTAGAGTCAAGCGTGTAGTGCTGGAAAAGCACAGCAGGTCAGGCAGCCTCTGAGGAGCAGGAGAATTGATGTTTCGGCCATAAGCTCTTCATCAGTAGAGCATCATTGAATAGCTTGCAACATCCTGATGAAGGGCTTATGCTCGAAACGTCAATTCTCCTGCTCCTCAGATGCTGCCTGACCAGCTGTGCTTTTCCAGCACCACATTCTTGGCTCTGACCAACAGCGTGGTCAAGGGAGGCAAGTTTTTAAAGGAACAATAAACATTCTGAGGCACTTCATAGCAAACTCAATCTCACTTCTAGCTCTCCAGTGGGACATTCAGGCGGCCTCACAGGGCCCAAACCAACTCAGATAATACAAAATCTGTGCTCCAACAATACTTCCACTTTGTTCTTGAATTCCTGGTAACTTAGAACTCCCTTAAGCACTCAACAACTGACACAATAATTTTGAAGTAACAAGATTATTGCAATGAAGGCAGCAGTTAATTTGCACACAAGTAACAAAAAGATAACATTTTAGAAAACCCTCCACAGTTGAGGAGTTACTCTCTTGTACCTTTTCAAAACAAGGATCTTCTAGACCCAAAGGAGTGGCCAATTTAACATCTCATCTGGGAGAGCTCCTTCAGTACAGCACTCCTTCAGTACGGAGCTTATGTATTAATGTCAGCTTTGATATGCCCTCAATTCACTGGAGTGAGTCTTAAATCTACAATCTTCTTAATTAGATGCAAGGGACTTAGCACTGGATGCTGAATTCTGCTGTATTCACCCAAGGGTGCACGCTATTCCATGATGCATCAATCATTGCTGACTGCCACCAAATTATTTGAAAATGTAGAAATTGTTTGCAAAGCTCCCCCATCTGGGTTCATTGATGTAGGTAATTAACAATAATCTAAAATGAACCCCAGGCATCATTCCCCATTAGAAAGGGATAAAGAGAGAGAGAGAGAGAGGCAACTTTTCTTTATTTGCATATGGGATGGTGAGGCCAGCACTGGCCCATCTCCAACTGAATGTGAACTGTCTTTCTGAACTGCAGCAGACCTCAGGGTATGGAAGTGCCTGCAATGCTGTTAAGGATGGAGTTGCAGGCTTTTTACCCAGCGATCCAGGAACACCGATATGTTTCCACTTTAGAGTGGTGAGTGGCTTGGTGGGAGCATGAAGACAGCAGTGTTCTAAGACTAGCGACATCGGAGCAGAACAGGGCCATTTGTCTGTTCCGCCATTCCATGAGATCATTCAACGAGACCATAATCCTCAACTCCAGTTTCCTGACATTTCTCCATAACTGTTGGTTCAATTACTGATGAAAAATTTAGCTTTGAATATACAGCAGTATCCCCATCTCCGCAGATTTGGTTTCTGCCGTTTCAGTTACCGCGGTTTACCACAGCCCGAAAATATTACATGGTACATTCCAGAAATAATCCCAGAGGGCTGCTGGGGCAGTAAATTTCCCATTTAAATGAAAGGGTTCGCTATTATCCGTGGTGCCGGGCATTCATGGTAGGTTTCGGAATATATCACCCGCGGATACAGAGGGACACCTGTACTTAACAACATCGGCATTGACAGCCCTCTGTTGTAAAAAATTCCACAGCTTCACTATCCTCTGAGAGAAGAAATTCCTCCTCATCTCTGCCTTAAATGTGCGACCCTTCGTTCTGAGACATTGTCCTGTGGTCCTGGACACTTCCACACGGGGACACAACCTTTCCATCTGTTTGTAGCATCTGCTGTCCATGAGCTTCTAGACGATAGAGGTCATCTGTTAGGAAGGTCCTGTTGAATGAGCATCAATTAGTTACTGCAATGTTTGTTGCAGATTCTACCAGGGTGTGGGACATGGGGTAGGGGTACATCAGGGTTAACTGGGGCCCATTGTGCTCGGATCGAGGGTAGGGCTGCTGTGGCTAGGCTCGAGGTTAGAGATAGGGTTGGGGGTCAGGGATCAGGAGCCAGCGCCCAGGCTAGGTGTAGCACCAAGCCACACGATTTCTGTCCCTTCCCCTGGATGGTAAATACTGGAGCAACTATATGCTAAAATATGGAGGGAGTGAGTGTTGAAAGTGATGGATGGAGTGCCAACCGATTGGGTGGCTTTGTCCTGGATGGTGTCAAGTTTCTTGAGTGTTGTTGGAGCTGCAGCCATCCAGGCAAGTGGGGGATATTCCCCTAATCTTCTGACTTGTGGATAGTGGACAGACTTTGTGAGGTGAGTTACCCGCTGCAGGACTTTTACCCTCTCACCTGCTTTGTAGTTTATTCTCTAAAGAAGAGACTTTAAACTCAAAATGTCAACTCTGTCTGTCTGTCTGTCTGCCTCTCTCTCTCTAAAGATGCTGACAGACCTGCTCAGTTTCTCCAGCACTTGTTGTTTTTATTTTAGATTTCCAGTGTCGACAGAACTGAGCCTTTAAGGCTGGCCTGGTTCAGGTTTTTGTCAGTGATAACAGCCCAGGATGGGGGTAAGAGGGTTTTCATCATTGACAGTACCACTGAACAACAAGGGGCAGTGGTTAGATTGCCTCTTGTTGGTGATGGTCATTGCCTGGCGTTTATGTGGCACGAATATTGCTTGCCATTTGCCAGCCCATATGTGGATTCTATCCAGAACTTGTTTCATTTGGACATACTTCAGTATCTGAGGAGTCGCATATTGTGCTGTTTGACCGTATGATAGAGGAAGGACATTAATGGTGCAGCAGACATTGTTTGGGCCTGGGACTCTACCCTGAGGAACTCCTGCAGAGATGTCTTGGAGCTGAGACGATTTACCTCCAACCATCTTCCTATGTGGCAGCATTGCTTCCAACCAGCAGAAAGCTTTCTACCTGATACCCATTGATTCCAGTTTTGTTAGATGCCACATTTGGTTGAATGCAGCCTTGATGCTAAGGGCTAGCACTCTCCCCTCTACTCTGGAATTCTGCTCTTTTGTCCATGTTTGAACCAAGGGGGGTTCAATGAGGTCAGGAGCTGAGTGGCCCTGGCGGAACCCAAGCTGGGCGTCACTGAGCAGGTGCTGCTTGATAGCACTGTCGATGACAACTTCAATCACTTTACTGATTATCGAGAGTGGACTGAATGGGGTGGCAATTGGCCGGGTTGGAATTATCCTGCTTTTTATTGACAGGACATACCTGAGCAACTTCCAACACTGTAGGGTTGATGTACAGGAACAGCTTGGCTGGGGTGCAGCAAGTTCTGGAGTACTAGTCATTGAGATCTATAGCACAGAAAAAGGCCCTTCAGCCCATTGAATCTGAGCCAGTCAAAAACAACCATCTAAAGATTCCAATTCTACTTTTCCAGCACTTGACGTCACAAATATACATTTAAATACTTACTAACCCTTGTGAGGGTTTCTGTCTTTACCATCCTTACAGGCAGTGAGTTCCTGTCCTCTGTACCATTGCTGGATTTGTTGTCAGAGTTTATGGCCTTACAGTATCCAGTGAGCTCGGTCATCTCTTGTTCTCACGTGGAGTAACTCAAGTTGGTTGAAGACTGGAATGTGTGATGTTGGGGTCTTTGGGAGGAGACCAAGGTGGATTATCCACCTGGCACTTACAGCTGAGGATGGATGCCATTTTTTTGCACTGATGTTCTGAGCTCTGCAATCACTAAGAATGGGGATTTTTATGGTGCCTACTCTCCAACTGGTTATATGGTTTCTGGAGTACTCCTTTTATATGCCATGGCAAGAAGGCATGAACGACCACTGTTTGTGTGGGGATTGATCCTGCATCCATTGGCATCAACGTTTGATAACTAACACCATCGATAACTAACTCCCTGACTAATAGCATATTGTTTCCATTGATAATATCTCTTTGGTGCAAGAACTATAGAAGGCTTTAGAACATTGCAAAAAAACCTGAAAGAATTGCGGATGTTGGAAGTCAGATACAAAAATAGAAATTGATGGCGACCTGCTCAACAGGTCAAGCAACATCTGGGGAGTGAAATCAGAGTGAATGCTTCAGGTCCAGTGACCCTTCACCAGAAGGTGTTCTGAAGAAAGGTCTGTGGAACCAAAATGCTTTTCTCTCCACGACGCTGCCAGACCTGTCGAGTTTTTCCAGCAATTTCTATTATTGTTTGTGATTGCAAATAGATAAGCTGATTGTGTTTGTTTGAGAGTCTCGGCCAAGGCGTTAAATGTATAATAGTCACAAATAAAATCAATAAAGGAGAATCTCTTTACCTAGAGAGTGGTTGGGTTTTTAAAATATTCTTTCAGGGATGTGGGTGTCACTGGCAAGGCCAACATATGGACAGGACATACCTGAGCAACTTCCAACACTGTAGGGTTGATGTACAGGAACAGCTTGGCTGGGGTGCAGCAAGTTCTGGAGTACTAGTCATTGAGATCTATAGCACAGAAAAAGGCCCTTCAGCCCATTGAATCTGAGCCAGTCAAAAACAACTGTCCTAACTGCTCCCAAACTGAGTGACTTACAGAGGATGGTTAAGAGTAAACCACCATGCTGTGAGTCTGGAGTCATGAATAATTCACACAAGATAAGGATGGCGGACTTCAAGAGTGAAAGAGATGGGTTTGAACAATAATTGACAGTTGTCACATGGTCACCATTAGGCTACTGTTAATTCCAGATGGTACTGAATTAAATTTCACCATTTGTCATGGTGACCATTAACCAAGGGATACTGAAACATGAACAGAAATTGCTGGTGAAACTCAGCAGGTCTGGCAGCAACTCTGTAGAGACATAGAGTCATGGAGGCATACAGTGCCGAAACAGACCCTTCGGTCCAACTCACCCGTGCCAACCAGATATCCTAAATTAATCTAGTCCCATTTGCCAGCACTTGGCCCATATCCCTCTAAACCCTTCCTGTACATGTCTAGATCCCTTTTAAATGCTGTAATTGTACCAGCCTCCACTACTTCCTCTGGCAGCTCAATCCATACACGCACTATGCTCTGTGGAAATGTTGCCCCTTAGGTGTCTTTTCAATCTTCTCCCTCTCATCTTAAACTTATGCCCTCTATTTTGGATTCCCCATCCTGGGGAAAGACCATGTCTATCCAAGTCATCCATGCCCCTTATGATTATATAAATCTCTACAACATCACCCCTCAGCCTCTGACACTCCATGAAAAACAGTTCCAGCCTATCCAGCCTCTCCCTCTAGCTCAAACCCTCCAACCCTGGCAACATCCTTCCTATAGCAGGGAGAGTGTGTGAAGAAAACAGACTTAACGTTTCAAGTCCAGTGACTCTTCATCAGAACTAATGAAGAGCTATTGTTTTTGAAATGTTAACTCTGTTTCTTTTTCCACAGATGCTGCCAGACCTGCTGAGCTTTTTCAACAATTTCTGTTTTTATTCCAGATCTCCAACATCCATAGTTCCTTTGTTTTTTTTGACCTGGGTGTTCCTGATAAACTGACATTAGCACTATACCTTTGCACTTTCACTGCTCTACGTTGAAGATACATACAAGCTCAATAAACACATAAAGGAGAATAGTTTGATATGGTGATTGAGTGAGATGAAGTCGGGGTGGGCATGTGGTTACCAGCACAGAGCAGGCTGTTTCTTTTCTGTAAAATTCTTTGCAGATTTTTATTGATGCAAGTTTCATTGTGGTCTTGAACGTGAACATTTTGATAAAGTTTAATCTGTGCGTGGGTCATTCAGTGAGTCCAACGTTGCTTTAAAATAGCCAGACAACTGGTGCATTTGATTAGCATTTGGCTCATTATGCATCATGTGCAAGTCTCTGCATGAGCAGAGGTCTCACAGCCTGGAAGAAAGAGTAGGAAGAAAAGGAACCAGATGTTGCAGGGGATATGCCCAATGCCCTTTCCCTTCAGCTACAGAGTAAGAATCAAATCCAGATTGAGGAGAGATGACTGAAGGCTTGCTTATCTTAAAATGAAACTTGCCGGGGAATCCCAGGACAATGCATTCAGAGGGAAATTCCGAACAGCGGAGACAGAATCAAAGACGGTTCCCTTTGCATCTCAGGATTTTCAGCTTCCCCAAGCTGTATTCCATCTCTGAGTGTATCCATCCACATCACCAAACCGGGATCCATCCACATCACCAAACCGGGATCCATCCACATCACCAAGTGTATCCATCCACATCACCAAACCGGGATCCATCCACATCACCAAGTGTATCCATCCACATCACCAAACCGGGATCCATCCAAATCACCAAACCGGGATCCATCCACATCACCAAACCGGCATCCATCCGCATCACCAAACCGGGATCCATCCACATCATCAAACCAGGATCCATCCACATCACCAAACCGGGATCCATCCGCATCACCAAGTGTATCCATCCACATCACCAAACCGGGATCCATCCGCATCACCAAACCGGGATCCATCCGCATCACCAAACCGGGATCCATCCACATCACCAAACCGGGACCATTCACATCACCAAACCGGGATCCAGCCACATCACCAAACCGGGATCCATCCGCATCACCAAGTGTATCCATCCATATCACCAAACCGGGATCCATCCGCACCACCAAACCGGGATCCATCCACATCACCAAACCGGATCCATCCACATCACCAAACTGGGATCAATCCACATCACGAAACGTATCCGTCCACATCACCAAGCCAGGATCTATCCGCATCACCAACCGGGATCCAGCCGCATCACCAACCGGGATCCATCCGCTACACCAAGCCGGGATCCATCTGCAGGATCTACACGATCACACAAAGGACAATGGTCCAGATTCAGGCTCATTTCAGTGTGTGTTGAGAAGAATGGATGTTCCTCCTGATCCACCTTAAATTAAACATTGAGCTAATCACTACATTCCACACAAATGATTCAGGAATGCAATCTAAGGTTGCAGCAAGAGCCTCCACTCCATGCAGTATCACAGGCCTCAGTTAGGGACGGTTACTAAATGCTGCCCGAGCCAGCGGCACCTACTTCCTTTGCATAATCGAATAAGAAAGATTCAAGTGAGATTTATCCTGCGAAGGTAGGCGGGATTTTACTCAGAATTATAAAGATCTACAGATAAAGGCCCTTCAACCCATAGAGTCTGTGCTGGTCAAAAACAACCAGCTAACTTTTCTAATCCCATTTTGCAGCAGCTAGCCCAATGCCTTGAGTACCTAGGCATCACATGTGCACGTCTAAATGCTTCTTTAATGTTCTGAGGGTTTCTATCTCACAGGCAGTGAGTTCCAGATTCCCACGACTCTCTGGTGAAATTTTAAAAATTCTCACATCTCGCCAAAACCTTCTGTCCCTTCCCTTAAATCTTACATCCCTTGATTAGTGATCCCTCCAGCAAGAGGGAACATTGATTTCTGACTATCCTTCTGCCTCTCATAATTTTATACATCTTAATCGTGTCCCCTGTCTGTCCAATTTCTCTTCATAACTGAAATTCTCCAGTCCAGGCAACATCCTGGGAAATCTTCCCTGCAATCTGTTCTGTGCAATCATATCCATCCCAGAACTCAATCAACGCTCTCACTAACCAACATTTTATACAGTTCCAGCATAACCTCCTTGCTCTTAAATTCTCTGCTTTGTCCAATGAAGGCAGGTATCCCATAGGCCTGCTTAACCACTCTATCTATCTGTTTCACTACCTTAAGGGACTGGTGGACATCCACATCAAGGCCCCTCTGATCTTTGGTGCTTCCTAGGATCCTACTGTTTATCATTTATTCCCTTGCCTTGTTCATCTTGCCCATTACCTCTTGCTTATCCAGACTGAATTCCATTTGTCACTTCACAGACTATCTCAGCCCATCTATATTCTCCCTCATATTTACCACCACCTCAAAACTTGTACTGTATGTAAACTTACTGACCAACCTTCTATATTCAAGGCTATATCTTTTATACAAACAGTAAGGGCTCCAACACAATCCTTGCAGAATGCCACTGGGAACAGGCTTCCAGTCACAGAAACACCCCTGAACCATTATCCTCTACTTCCTACATTTCAGCCAATTCTAGATCAAATTTGCCAAATTTCCTTTGGATCATACGTGAAAAAAAATTACATTGAAATCTATCTGGATTTAAAAGTTGGCCTTTCTCAATCGGTAACTGCCTATTTTCCATATAAGATCTCACTGTCATGCAATAACAAGTTTTCTATCACACATTTAACTTCAAAGACTGTCTCAAGGTCCTTCACTTGAATGTGCCAAACAGAATGCACAACAGAGTGACATTAGAACAACCAAAGGTTTGAATGAAGAGTTGTATTTTAAGAGGCATCTTATGAATGGAAGGAGAGGCAGAGCTGGTTTTAGGAGAGAATTTCAGAGTTCAGGGCCCAATCAACTGAAGGGACAATTGTGAATGGTGAAACAATGGAAACTTACTGGCATGAAATTGGAATTGAGAAACAGCTTGGGATGTCTTGGGTTGATTCCTGATGAAGGGCTTATGCCCGAAACGTCGAATTTCCTATTCCTTGGATGCTGCCTAACCTGCTGTGCTTTAACCAGCAACACATTTTCAGCTTGATTCACTGAAACCAATGCGGCTTGCTGATAAAAGTCTCACCTTTTGTGGGGAAGGATGCCCACATGATGCCTTAGCTTAATCTTATCAGAGCAGTAAATAGAATTATTACTTAGTAAAATAAAGTTACCATAGTCCTTGCAAACCATAGGGCTGGTCTTGCATTAACAGAGAGAACACTATTGGTGATTTAACCTCTTAGTTAAATTCACTCAAGGGATCGGGACATTGCCGGCTGGCCAGTATATATGGTCCTTCCCTGGTTGTCTTTGAGAAGGTGGTGATTTCTTGAACCATTGCAGTCCATGTGCTGTAGGAAGACCCACAAGGATTTCCAGACTCAGTGAAAATCGAAGAAAAAGTATATATTTCCAAGTCAGAATGGCACCCTCAGCTGAATTGTACCCACCCTGTTAGACATCACTCTGTATGGTAAGCTTGCCAGCCAGCTAACTGAGCTAACAAACCCACATGATACATCATAATTTACTTAGTTACTAGTTGCATTACATTGGAGATCCATGATGGTCCCCTGTGAGACGTCAGTCTCAAATTAAGGTTAAGTTCGTGTAACCACAACTGAAGCTTTCTCCCAGAGTATCCATAATAAACACAAACCAGAAACAGACCTGCTTAGCACACTGGTAAGTTTCTCCAAGGAACTGTCTTGTATTCCCTGTTGGGCAGAAATTGTCTTGTGGCATCAATTAACTCTTTCAGGTACCAACTGTCTGAAGTAACAAGAGCTGAGGCATGTCAGTGAGTGCAGGGAATACTGTGGTGAAAATCACACCCAGCACTGTTAAATTGGCCATGCTAAATTGCCCGTAGTGTTAGGTGAAGGGGTAAATGTAGGGGAGTGGGTATGGGTGGATTGCGCTTCGGCGGGTCAGTGTGGACTTGTTGGGCCGAAGGGCCTGTTTCCACTCTGTAAGTAATCTAATCATTGTTAAATCTGAAATCCCAGATGTTTGGTTCAGCGACGATGAAGGAATCCACCCACGTGAGGATGGTGTGTGACTTGGCGATGGGTAACAGTGTTTCCAAATGCTTTTATCTTTCCATTTGTTGAATAGAGGCTGTGGAGGTTGAGAGTTGCTTGCAACAGCAATGATGAGTTGGTACGTTACATCTTGCAGATGGCACTCAGTGCAGTTGTTGTGCCCTGATGGTGGGGGAACGTGAATGTTGAAGGATGTAGATGGGCTGTCAATCCAGTTGAAGGGGTTGGTTATTTCAGGTGACTGGTTTTCAATGTGACAAAGCATAATGCCAACAGAGAAGGTTCCATTCCTACTTTGGATGACATTACCATGAAGGACTCACCTCCCCAATGTCCTCCCTAATGCCCTTTAGGGAAAGAAACTGCCATCCTTACCTGATGTGACTCCAGAGGCACAGCCAATGTGGTTGACTCTTAACTGCCTTCTGGGCAATTAGGGTTGGGCAATAAGCGCTGACCCAGCCAATGATGCCTTTATCCCGAGAGTAACTAAAAGAAAACAACCTCATGTGATTCAGCTCCTACCAGTTATCAATCTCCCGAATGACAGACGAGCACTATGGAAACTTGACCCTTCCCGATCTGGGAGGCTAAGGTTGAGCTTCTTGAGAGTTGGTGCAGCCTTACTGATTGAGGAAACAGGGCACTCGTCATATTTATTCGGCCAGGAAATGTTTTGAGATCTGACAGGGCACTTAGCTTCCTGAGGATCTGGGAAAGGGGTGCGACCGTGCAAAATTTCCAAAGTATGAAATGCAAAAACAGTTTTGTCAGCCAAACTGACAGCACACGCAAGCGTGCAGTCTGCAAAAGTCTCTCTCTTTGAGCTTGAGTACCAGATTTAAATCATTTACTTTAACAATCCACACTCCGCAAATAGTGCCCAGATGCCATTCACTGTGTGACATCACAGCTTTTCCAAAGCCAACTTCTTGAACAGCTGGTCCATCTGACACTGTGTGCCCTCAGGCTAGCCACATGCCTATAACGTGCCCCCTTCTCCACACACTGCCTCGCCTCAGTGAACTGAGAGGGGGGAGGTGGGGGGGTGGAATAGATGAGAAGCAGAGAGAAACACAATATGCTTAACAACATGGTAACCACGACAACAAGCTGTTAAAAAGCTGTTAATAAGAGACTGGCATTTTAGGGAGTTTTGCATTTGAGTGTTAATTTGTTCCGATGCAATCTGAAACTAACTTCAAAGGGACGGAACCTGGAGTTGATGGGATAGACGATTGTGTTCTGTTTCAGGCATTTAACTGAAGCATCCTACCCAGTGATCAGCAGAGGACTATCCCATTAAGGATCTGGCTTCTATCATCTTCATACCATGACAAGCTTTTACAAAAATAAACTTAACCAGAAGCAAAATTCAACTGTAAATTATTTTGTTTAGATAACTTCTTCGAAGAGGAAAAGCCAGTGAATGAGTGAGTGAGTAAGTGAGTGATGAGGTGAGTGAGTGTATGCTGGGTGATGAGTGAGTGCAAGTGAATGAGTCAGTGAGTGAGTAAGTGAATGAGTGAGTGAGTGAGTGACGAGCTGAGTGAGTGAGTGACGAGCTGAGTGAGTGAGTGAGTGAGTGACGAGCTGAGTGAGTGAGTGAGTCATGAAAGAGTGAGTGAGTGAATGAATGACGAGTGAATAAGGGAGTGATGAATGAGTGTGTGGATGAGTAATGAGTGAATGAATGAGTGAATGATGAGTGAATTATGAGAGATGAGTGAATGAGTGATGAATGATGATTCACGTATCCTTCCGTCCCTTCCTCACTCACGCATTCTTCCATCACTCACTGCTCAATCCCTCATGGTCATGCAATGTAAAAAGCAATAGCAACTTGTATTGGATAGCACCTTCAACAGTAAAACATCCCAAAGTCAGGAACATCATCAGGCAAATTCTGACACTGACTCACACGAGCACAGTGTGGGGCAGTGTCCAAAATCAAGGTAGATTTTAAAGCGATGTACCAACAGATGAGAAGGGGATAGTGAGGTGGGGAAAGTTCCAGAACATGGGGCTCCCCAACAGAAGGCACAACCAGCAGTGGTAGAGTGAAGGAAATTGTTGATGCATAAGGTGCACATGGGCTGGAACACAAATACCTTGATGGACTGAAAGATCCCTTTGTGCTTGGTAACAATTCTGTGACTCTGCGAGTGCACGAGGTGACGGTGATGGGGGTGTTGGGGTGGAGGAGGGGGATTTGAAGCCATGGTGGGGGTGGGGTGGGGAGTTGAAGATGTGCATAAGAATCTTTAGGATTGAGTAGATGCTGCATCAGAGGCTAATGTCAGGGAGAGGGGTAAATGGAACCCAGTCTGATTTGGATACGGTGGGGAGGGATGGGGAGAAGTGGGGGTGGAGTGGGCTCTGAGGTGGGGGAGACCAACAAGAAACTCAATGGAATGACAGGGGAATGAGGTTTGGGATTCACCTTCAACGAATCTCCTTCAATTAGTTTCAGAGTTTTAGATCTCTTTGTACTCCAAGTCAAGAGCAGTCAGCTGTAAACATTAGAATTATAAATTACATTCCAGGCTATTGCAGGGCAGTTGGGAAAGAAGCATTTGATTACAATTGTGACATTGGGTAGCAAACACCAGTAAGATTGCCTTAGAGCTCTGGACAGATTAGTTTGCCACACTTTCCTTTCTGGTGTGTCTTAAACATTTACAAATGTCACAGACAATCAGAATTAGGAGCAGTTTTTATAAGCACTAAACACCTCATTTCCTCTGTAGGTACTGAACAGAACTGCCAGCTTGCTCCTTTTATCGGATCCAATGATCTCAATAAAAATAAGATTTAGGGGAGGAGGGGGAGGCCAAGGGAAGAAAAGAATTTGGCAAAACAATAGAAATAGGCTTGAGCAAAATCAAACTTAATTTGGAACAAAGACAGGCCCCAGTCTATTGTGGGCAGAGCCGGGGGTGGGTGAGGGGGAGGGGGAGCATGAGGTGTTACAGGGTCTGGTGCTCCCTTGTCACAGCTCATTCGTTCTCCCTCATTCACAGAAAGAAACTTGGCTCGAACAGACTCAACCTCAGCTTTTAATTAAAGAGGTTTCTGGATGCGGAAACCACTTGGAATCACAATAGCTGCCTTGTTGGACTGAACCCAGTGTTGACGTGATCTTCCCTGCTCTGTCTAAAAAAGAAGGCACATTCACAAAGGGTTTGCCCAGTTTGTAAATTAAGCCATATCTTCCATTCCCCCAAGTCGATACTTTATTCATAAAATTGATGAGTGTAAACTGTTGCTAAGTACCAAAGCCAAGTGGGTTTCTTCCAATGTTGCACATTATTCACAATTATTAACATTCTTCACATGTCAAGTGAGAGTTCTGAAGCGTCTCAAAACACTAACTTCAATTCTCCGTCCCCCTGATGTAGAGGTTGCTCCTACACATCTTTTGACTTCCATTCTGTTATGTAATAATCGACTTGCTTGGCTACATAATAGGCAGAAACATCCTCAGCTGCTACATCTGGATGTAGAACCTGAACCCTGAGCTTCTGATTAGAAGACCATAAGATAATGGAGCAGAATTAGGCCATTCGGCCCATTTAATCTGTCCCACCATTCGATCACGGCGGATAAATTTCACAACCTCATTTCCCTGCCTCCTCCTCAAAGCAGATCATTGATGTACAATGTGAATTGATGGGGTCCCGACACTGACCCCTGTGGAACTCCGCTAGTCACCCGCTGTCATCCTGAAACAACCCCCTTTATCGCCACTTTCTACCTTCTGCTAGTCAGCCAATCCTCTATCCATGCCAGCACCTTGCCCTCAACACCATGGGCTCTTTTGTAACTCAGCAGCCTCCAGTGCAGCACCTTGTTAAGGGCCTTCTAGAAAACCAATGAGATCACATCCACATCCTTTGTTTAACTTGCTCCTTACTTCCTCAAAGAATTCTAACAGATTTAGAATGGGCGGCACGGTGGCACAGTGGTTAGCACTGCTGCCTCACAGCGCCTGAGACCCGGGTTCAATTCCCGCCTCAGGCGACTGACTGTGTGGAGTTTGCACGTTCTCCCCGTGTCTGCTTGCGTTTCCTCCGGGTGCTCCGGTTTCCTCCCACAGTCCAAAGATGTGCGGGTCAGGTGAATTGGCCATACTAAATTGCCTGTAGTGTTAGGTAAGGAGCAAATGTAGGGGTATGGGTGGGTTGCGCTTCGGCGGGTCGGTGTGGACTTGTTGGGCCAAAGGGCCTGTTTCCACACTGTAAATAATCTAATCTAATTTGTCAGTATGACGTCACCTTGACAACGCCGTGCTGATTCTGCCCTATTTCACCATGCACTTCCGAGTACTCCGTAACTTCATCTTTAATAGTTTTACCAATGGATTTAGTAACGCTTTCCAGCAGACAGAGTCGATGAAGCAAAACTATTCCCCCAGAAAACATAACTCTATAACCAGTCTAGATTGGTTTAACATCATTGGCAAAAAATCGAAAGGGGAGAATAGGAGATCTATTTTCACGTTTGGGAATGGAATGCAGAGCCTGAAAACACGGTGGAAACTAATTCTCAAAAGAAATTTTAAATGTGGAGCATAAGGGTTACTAACTGGGAATGGAAGATTAAACATGACATCTTTTTACAAAATTAGAGAGAGAGAGAGAAAATACAAGAGAGATTGCAAGTGAGAGCTGTTCACAGATGCACAAGAATCCATCTAGACATTGGATATAATTTGTCAGTTTGCAAACTCAGATTAGGGGAGGTCAGTATAAAAGGCCAAGCCAGAAGTCCTTATAGGGACATGTTGGTAACTTTCCTTTCCTTATGATCATAAAATCCATTTTATTGGCCCCAAGGAGCAATTTGGAAGCCTCTTTCTGATCTGTAAACACAAGGATGTAAGAAATAGGAACAAGAGTGGGCCATTCAGCCCCTCCAGCCTGCTCTATCATTTGATACAATCATGGCTGACCTTAGCTCAGCTTCAACTCCATTTTCCTACCCGCCCTCCATCACTCTACAACCTGTTACTCATTAAAAATCTATCTCCTTCTTTCATTTGCTCAATATCCCAGCATCCACTGCAATCCAGGGGAGTGAATTCCAAGGATTTGCAACACTCTGAGAGAAGTAATTGCTCCTCACCTCTCTTTTAAATCTGGCCCTTATCCTAAAACAATGACTTTTAGCATTAGATTGCTCCTCCTGAGGAAAAACCTCACTATGTTTACTTTGTCAATCCCCTTTTGGCATCTTACAAACTAAATTAGATCTCCACTCATTCGTTTAAACTCAGGGAGTATCCGCTGAAACAGCTCAATCGTTCTTCATAAGACAAACCCGTCACCTCTGGAATCGATCGAGTGAACCTCCTCTGAACTGCCTCCAATGTAACTACATCCCTCCTCAAGTAAGGAGGACCAAAGCTGTAGTTGAGAGTGTGTTGCTGGGAAAGCACAGCAGGTCAGGCAGCATCTGAGGAGCAGAAAAACCGACGTTTTGGGCGTAAGCCCTTCGTCAGGACCAAAACTGTACACAATACTCCAATATTGCTCTCCTGACTTTCTGCAATCTCTGTCACATCTCAGCAACCCCATCCCCTTTAAATTAGTTAAATTGAATGCAAATAGAAACAAGCCATTCGGCCCGAATCCACACTAAACAGCATCCCACCCAGTTCCATCCACATTCCCTATCCCATCCCTGTAACCCTGCATTTCCCATGGCAAAGACACCTAACTTACACATCACTGGGTACTATGGGGCAATTTAGCATTTTGAAGCATTTTTGCCTGAAACATCATTTTCCTGCTCCTCAGATGCTGCCTGACCTGCTGTGCTTTTCCAGCACCACTCTAATCTTGACTCTGATCTCCAGCATCTGCAGTACCCACTTCTGCCTAGGCAATTTAGCATCGTCAATCCACCTAACCACAGAATGTGTCAGAAGTCATATGACACGAGGTTACAGTCCAACAGGTTTATTTTACAAACACAAGTTTTCAGAGCGCTGATTCTTTGTCAGGTGAAGGGACAAAATTCTGAAAGTTTGCAATTTCACATAAACCTGTTGGACTCAAACCTGGTGCCCTTGTGACTTCTGACCTCATCAGCACCTCTACGTCATCTTTGGACTGTGGGAGGAAACTGCAACACACTCAGACACAGGGAGAACATGCAAACAGTCATCCCCAGGGTGGAACCGAACCCAATCCCTGGTGCTGCAAGGCAGCAGTAATAACCACTGAGCCACTGCTGACTAAAGTTATGCCACCCTGAACATAAAACACACACTCAGAAATAGCGACACGACAACCACCAGAGAAGAAGGGAATATTATTCGCTGTGAAATTTGAGGGTGTTTTTTCAAGACTCTGGGAAGATTGGAATTAGTTCCCGGATGGATTTGCTAACGATGAACTCAGCAGACCTCATCACTTATCTTGAAATTTGGGCCAGTGCTTTGGCCTATGCTGGCCGATTGCAGGAGGACTTTACAAAGGGAAGTATGTGAATATTAAAGAAGCAATCAGCTCGCGCAGACTCGTCATCACTAGCCCTCAGATCTGCTTTTGCTGACACAGACTCTCCGTTTTCTCCTTTGCCTTGGTCTAGTGTCGATAATTGGTCCCCTTTCCATGGAGAAATAAATTGAGATCGCAACCCTTTTTCCTTTTTCAAAACAAAATGTGTAGAATTCCCTTCGATTGCCTGGAGGTGGTGAGAGACTGTGTCACTCATCAGCTGCTCGTTCACCACTTGCAATCAGGATGTGTCAAGCATGTCATCTCAAATCATCAGACAACAGCCAAAGGTTACCCAACCCTTAGGGATACATCGTGAGCATTGAGAAGTCTCTAAAAGGAACAGGCTGTTCACTCAAATAGCTGGTGCCCTGAAGGCTGAACACTTGGGAGTGAGTTGCAATGCTGGGCTAATTTTGGGAAGGGTGGCTTTGAGAGGGGTGCCATTTCTGAACATAATAAACCAGAGCAGGCCAGAGTCTATGTCCCTTAGGAACTGCGCCATCATTCAATGCGCTATTTGATCAACACCACATTCTCAAATATTCACTCCCTGCATCACCGACGCTCAGTAGTAGCTGTATGTTCAGTTTACAAGATGCATTGCAGAAATGCACCAAAACTCCTCGGACAGCACCTTCCAAACCCACGATCACTTCCATCTAGAAGGACAAAGACAGCAGATACTTGGGAACACCACCCCCTGCAAGTTCCTCTCCAAGCCAATCACCACCTTGACTTGGAGATATATTGCCATTCCTTCAGTGTCGCTAGGTCAAAACCTTGAATTCTCTCTCTAACAGCATTGTGGGTCAACCTCCAGCACATGGACTGCTGTGGGTTCAAGAAGGCAGATCACCCCCACCCTCTCCAGGGCAAATACAGATGGTCAGTAAATGCTGGCCCAGCCAGCAACACCCACATCCCAAGGGTGAATTTGTAAAATTCAGTCCCACTTTACCACCCGCTCCCCATATCCCTCAATCCCTGAGAAACTCTCCACCCCAACCTTGAGCCTACACAATGATGGAGCATCGGCAACCCCCTTGTGTAGAGAATTTCAAATGGTCCCAAACCTTTGAGTGAAGGAATTTCCCCTCAACTCTATCGAAAATGATCAGCCCCTTACCATGAGGACTGTACCCTGATTCCTCAGGCACAGGTAATGACTTCTCAGTGTCAACCTAATTCACAGCAATTTGTTTTATAAAATGAACCCAAAAAACACATTTGGCGTCTGTTATGGAGGAGAGTGCTCACTTAAGAGCCCGATCAATTAAAATTGGGTCATGAAACAGGGTGAGGGTATTGGTTAAATTGGTTTATGTTTAAGTAACTCCTCAGTACAGCTCAGAGCCATTTTACAAAATCTTCACTGGCCGCTGAATCATGGCTATAGATTCTAGAATGTAGGCCTCAGGCAAGAGGGAGAACAGGTGCCATGTGGGAGGTGAGGGAAAAGGAGCAGTGAACCTGCACAGCTGACTGACCAAATCGTGAACTTTCACAGTCGACTGCCTCTGCTGCATCCTTTTAAACATCCTTTTAAACAGTGGAGTTCGTTATAAGTTTAACGTGAAAAGGGAAAGAGTTAAAAAGACCGAAGGGGCGCCTGGTGGTATATGTACGGAATGAGCTGCCAGAGGAAGTGGTGGAGGCTGGCACATTACAATATTTAAAAGGCAACTGACAGGTATATGAATAGAAAGCGTTGAGAGGGATATGGACCAAATACTGGCGAATGGGAGTAGATTAACTGGGATATCTGGTCAGCATGGACACGTTGGACTGAAGAGTCTGTTTCTGTGCTGTACATCCTGTGACCTTTCAGACAAATCCATTACAACATGACATTTGGCATCCAGACACTCTCACCATCCATCATTCTCTCTGTGTCCAGGTGTCGGTTATGTGTGTAATCTATAGTTGCATCAGTAGGCACAGAGCCCGGACTGTGTGTGCCAGGCTGTGGTATTGTAGCCGTGTAAGTAATTAGTGTTGTAAATAAACTTCAAGACATCTGACTTAAAAATGCATTACTCCCTATGTTATATGTTGCATAGGCTAACCTATAAAAAAAGTCAGAAAGTGTTCATTAACAGCAAGTTGCTTGAAATGCATCAAGTAGAGACAATAAAAACTGCAGATGCTGGAATCCAGAGTAGACAGGCAGGAGGCTGGAAGAACCCAGCAAGCCAGGCAGCATCAGGAGGGCGTAAGTCAATGTTTCAGGTGTAACACTTCTTCAGGACTGAGGGTGGGTATCAGGGGAGCTGCACATAAAGGGGGTGGCGGGGGCAGGGTGGTGAGGTGGGATAGGTGAAGACAGGTAGAGGGTATGACCTGGTTGGTCAGTGGGAGGAATGAATAGCTGCATAGACTGGGTCAAAGCTGTTTTGTACACAAATGTTTTAAATAAACGATCAATTAAATTAACAAGAAATACTGCAGATGCCAGAAATATGAGATAACAGCAGAATGTTCTGGAAATTCTCAACAGACCTAACAACATCTGTCCAGAGAGAAACAGAATTAAGGTTTCAATTCAAATCTGACCCTTTTTCTGAACTGGAACCTGAAACTAGCAGTTACGAGAAAAGATCCTATTCAACTCAAAATGGTAACTTTGTTTTTCACTCTCTCTGATGCTGCCAGACCTGTAGATTATTTCCAACACTTTTTTAAATTTCAAAATATACTTTATTCATAGAAATAAATCTTTGGTACCTGTGCAATTTGTTATGTCGTTCATAGATATACACATTGCATGTCTTAACATTACAAAGAACAGATTGAATTAATTGAATTTACTGTTTTCTTATTTACAATTCCCTTTATTAACCATCCAGTCTCTTATTATTTAGCTGTGGCTTCAGCGGAACCCACCTAGTGCGTGGGTGTCCTGTTATACGAGAGCAAAGGAACCTTCTTTAACTCCCAGTTTATGGGGTTACCATTGTCCATTTGACTGTCCTATCTCTGGGGTAGCTGCCTGCATCCCCATGGTGAGCTCGAACTGCTGGACCTTCGCTGGGCTGAGGTAGCTATCCAGCTCCTCACTGGGGTCATTTACCCGCTCTGGTGTCATTGAGCCAAGGCAAGGGTCCGCACCGTCCAGTTCCGTGTCTGACAATGGGACTGTCAGAGGATCACAGCTTTCAGTTACTAGTATTTCCAACACTTTTTGTTTTACTATTTTAAAATATTTTATCAATTAATCCATTTTTGCCATGGTAGTTGAGTACAGTATACATCTTTGGTCTCCTCATTTAAGGGAGAGTGTAACTGCGTTGGTGGTAGTTCAGAGAAGATTATTAGACTAATACCCGGAATGGGGAGGCAGTTTAATGATAGGCCCAGCTTGTATCCACTGGAATTTAGAAGGTTAGGATAAAAGATAAAACAAAACATCCTGAGGAATCTTAAGAGGATATGCAAATGAAGGGACTATTGTTTAAAAAAAAGGGCTGCTCATTTAAAACAGAGATGTGTTTGAATTCTGTTTTCTCAGGGTCTGTGGAACTCTCTTCCTCAAAATGTGGCTGAAGCAGAACCTTTGACTATTTTTTGAGGAGAGATAGATAGATATTTAATGTGTAAACAGGTGAAACATTATTAGGGATTGGTGAGAATATGGCACCATCAGGGGCTGGCTCAGGAGACAAGGAGCCTACTCCTCCTAACTCGTAAATGCGTAGATGTACACGATTGAAGCTTTGGGAAGCACAAGTGTAATCATGAGTTCAGACATTCTGCGACTGCAGGGATACATTAAAACTCTTGTGAATATATGTATTGCACCTTTAGAGACTAGTTTCACCTTTTCATTGCTTTGAAATCTGTAAAACTTAAAACAAATACAATCCACTAGTATGAGGCAAATTCAGTGCAATAACTTCCTGCTTCATATTAAGTTTTATCTCTTGCTATTTTAATTTTGAGGATGTTCTGCATACATCTTGTTAAAAATCTACTCTTCTCTCATAGGGGACTATCAGAATGTCTACTTAGGCTGTAAGGCAGGTAAATACAGAACCCTACACTCTTCCAGGGGTTTCTTTTCTGGAATGAGATGGGCCCAGAGATAGATTTAACGTTAGTATGACCCTATTTAAAGAAAAATTATGGCTTTTCCTCTTAAAAAGAAACCTCACCATAGCTTTCAACAAGTATTCAATTGCAATTTCTAAGGTTTGTGAGGACATCATAGTTTTTCATGTTGACATCAGCTTAAACATGCAGGAGAGAAGTGAAGATGTGTTTTTAATATATGTACATATAAAAAAAAAGTTTCCAAGGTTGCTAAATATTTTCTATTTGTAAAAAGAAAGCAGCTCATGGAATGAGCTGTAAGAAAATGAAAAGGTTACTTTGAAGCCCATTTGAAATGAAATATTGATGCATCAGTATTCCCAAGTTTTGCTGAATCTCTTTATTAATTAATCCAAAGATCTTGAATTTCCCTTTCTCTAAAGTTTGAGATGGATTTTTATCATTCACTCCGTGTAGTAGGCATATGCATTCCTCATAGAATCCCTGTTCAGCAGAATTCCAAGGAGCTTGACAGATCAGTGCTCTATGAAATACAACCCAGGATGTCCATCAGCACAGCTTCAAGGTTGACAGATTTCTGTAATAGGCTGAACACGGTTACTGAAGGAAAAAAAAACTTACAGGAATATGCAATCAAATGGAACGATCTCCTAAAAACGTGTTTACATAAAATGTGAGAGCTATTCCTTCTAATGAGCACCAAGGTTCGATGTTTCAGATGGAATGTTTCCAGAGTTAATATCCCAAATGAGTTCATCTTCACCAGGTCGAGAAGCCAAACAATTCAGAGAGAGAAGGCACTGGTTTGAAAAGTGCACATTTATGTCCTTCCTCTGCCCTAGTTGGATTGCCATCTTATTGCAGGAGGTTTTCATACTCAGTCAGTCGGTTGCTGAAACAGCTTTATGCTTGATGCTAACTCACTTTAACTGAGGCAAGAAGTGTGGATGTTGAACCTTAAACTGGACTGAGGATGGTCTCGGAGGTGGGAAGTTAAAAAGAGAGTTTAAATACTTCGCTTGGATGATGATCAATGTAAGGCCGAGGCTGTACAAGCCGTTGAGGTGGATGGACTTTTCTGGTAAATTCCAAAGGAGTGAGAAAGAAGTCATATTGAGGAAAGGAATGGCACACTACTTCCCTTATATCCAAGAGAAATTTGGAGAAATGCAGTTCAACTTTTTTAAAAATTCATCCACAGGATATGCGCATCACTGGCCATCTCTACTTGCCCAGAGGGCAGTTAAGAGTCAACCACACTTTAGGCAATTTTTTCACACAAAAGGTGATGCATGTGTGTGGAACGAGCTGCCAGAGGAAGTGGTGCAGCTGGTACAATGGCAATATTTAAAAGGCATCTAGGTGGGTATATGAATGGGAAGGTTTGAGGGAATTATGGGCCAAGTGCTGGCAAGTGGGACGAGATTAATTTAGGATATCTGACCGGCATAGATGAGTTGGATTGAAGGGTCTATTTCCGTGCTGTACACCTCTGTGAGTCTATTAGGTGAGATAACTGTTTTCATCCCTGAAGGGCATGAGTGAACCAGATGGGTTTTTCCAATGCTTAGTCAATGGTTTCATAGTCATTATTAGACTAATAATTCCAGATTTTTATTGAATTCAAATTCCAACATCTGCCATGGCAGGATTTGAACCTAGGTATCCAGCACATTAGCTGATTCTCTGGATTAATACTACAAGACATCCCCTAACTCCCAGAGACAAGCTGAGATTTTGAATTCCACTTTAAGAACCACTTTAATAAATAAAAGTGCCAGTGGCCAATTCAATCACACATTATTGTCACTCATCAATTCAATGTCTTTTTTTTAAATTTAAAAATGTGTCATTTCAACGACATCCTTCCCTGACAGCCTATGCTCCCAACTTATGCTCCTCAGATCCTGTCTTGCAGCATCGTATTTACCCTTCCCCCAATTGTAAAACCTACCCTGTTGCACGCACTATCTCTCTCCATAACCAAGGTGAAAGTCACAGAATTGTGGTCACCATCACCAAAATGCTCACCCACTAACAAGCCCATCACTTGTCCCGGTTTGTTACCAAGTATCAAATCCAATATGGCCTCCCCTCTGGTCGGACAATCTACATACTGAGTTAGAAAAGCTTCCTGGACACACTGCACAAACACCACCCTGTCCAATCTACTTGATCTATAGAGCTTCCAATCAATATTTGGGAAGTTGAAATCGCCCATGACTACTACCCTGTGGCTTCTGCACCTTTCCAAAATCTGTTTCCCAATCTGTTTCTCCACATCTCTGCTGCTATTGGAGGGCCTATAGTAAATACCCAACAAGGCGACTGCTCCTTTCCTATTTCTGACTTCAGCCCATACTACCTCCAAAGGCAGATCCCCCTCGAACTGCCTTTCTGCAGCCGTAATACCATTTCTAATTAGCAACGCCACACCCCCTCCTTTTTTACCACCCTCCCTAATCTTACTGAAACATCTTTAACCAGGAACCTCCAACAACCATTCCTGTCCCTCTTCTATCCACGTTTCCGTGATGGCCACAACATCGTAGTCCCAAGTACCGATCCACGCCTTAAGTTCACCCACCTTATTTCTGATACTCCTTGCGTTGAAGTATACACACTTGAACCCGTCTCTGTGTCCGCAAGTATTCCCTATCAGTGCTACCTTCTCCACAGCCTCTCTACATTCTTGGACATCCTGAAAAACAGCTAACCTACTTGCTGGACTACAAGTCCAGATCCCATCCCCCTGCCAAATTAGTTTAAACCCCCCCCGAAGAGTGCTAGCAAACCTACCCCCCAGGATATTGGTGCCCTTCTGGTTCAGGTGCAACCCGTCCTGCTTGTACAGGTCCCACCTTACCCAGAATGCAGTCCAATTGTCCAAATACCTGAAGCCCTCCCTCCTACACCATCCTTGCAGCCACGTGTTCAACTGCTCTCTCTCCCTATTCCTTGCCTCACTGTCACATGGCACTGGCAACAACCCAGAGATAACGACTCTGTCCATCCTAGCTTTTAGCTTCCAGCCTAACTCCCTGAGCTCTTGAATGACCTCCCCACCCTCTTCCTACCTATGTCGTTGGTGCCAATGTGCACCACAACTTCTGGCTGCACACCCTCACCCTTAAGGATTCTGAAGACACGGTCCGAGACGTCTCGGACCCTGGCACCCAGGAGGCAACAAACCGACCGAGAGTCTCGCCCATGTCCACAGAACCGCCTGTCTGTCCCTCTCACTATATAGTCTCCTATAACTAGCGCTCTCCTCCTATCCCCATTTCCCTTCTGAGCCTCAGAGCCGGACCTCATGCCAGAGACCCGGTCACTGCAGCTTACCCCTGCAAGGCCGTCCCCCCCCAACAGTATCCAAAGCGGTATACTTATTGTTGAGGGGAACGACCACAGGGGATCCCTGCACTGCCTGCTTCCTCCCCTTCCCACCTCTAACTGTTACCCAGCTACCTCTGTTCTCTGGCGTAACTATGTCCCAGTAGCTTCTATCTATCACCCTCTCAGCCTCTCGAATAATCCTCAGTTCATCCAACTCCAGCTCCAGTTCCCTAACGCGGTCTGTGAGGAGCTGGAGCTGGCTGCACTTCCTGCAGGAGCATCGGTGGTCACCCCTGCCTCAAACATCCTGCAGGAGGAACATTCCACTGCCTGCGCTGCCATAACTCTACACTTAGTCTCCAAAACAAGAACATGAAGTAGCTTACCTGTTTTGCCGACTGAGTCCTTTTTTTTAAGTTAGAGGAGGAGGGAGGGTGGGAGACACTACACGTGTAATGTCTCAGGTTCCTTCTCCACTCAAATAACAATCACTTACCTTCCTGACCAGCTTTGCGCTCCGACTTCACTTCCGCCCAGCTCCCGCTGCTCTCTGCTGCAAAACGTCTTGGCCCATGTTTCAGACAATCATTGAGTCCAGTCCTGACCCAAAGGCCTGATCACATCAGCTAAATTGTGTTCTGTTATATCTCCTATGTTTCATTAACAATTCCACTTCAAAGAAATACTCCATTGGCTGTAACGAATTTTGGCACATCTAGCAGTTGTGAAAGATGCTATGAAAATGCATGCTTTTTTTAGCATTTCAGAGCTGTGCCTCACTTACTCTCAATCAAAGCTCAAGAGAGCTGAGGATCATCAAATGAACAGCCCAAAATAGAGTGTACAGATTGACTGCTGGGGAGGGCAGGGAAAGTAAAATATCACAGGGACCTAAAAGCCATCTAAACTGAATGCAAAAGGTTAGTTCAAGACACAATTGTAAAAGGAATCATAAAAGTAGAGAGACGTTCAACTTGTTACACGGCAAGGTCAGAACTGATGTCAGAAAGACACTCACGTGTAGAGTAATCAATACCCAGAATAGTTTTCTGAATAATGTAGTGAAAGGATAACGTCCGCAGTCATTTATGAAGCAGTGTGCGACACTGAGGGAGGAATAGTTGGCTCCAAAGCAGCATTGAAATAACTGGGCCAAATGATTTCCCTCATTGTCTGTTACCAAAAAGAATTCATCAGAAAGACCAGCAGAAATTCAAGGTGAGAATTGTTGCTAATCATAGCCACATCACCTTGCACTGTCTGGGACATGGCAATAAGATCACTAGACTAATATTCGAGAGCTCACAGTTTAAGATTACAGGGTCACAGAGAGTCAGAGGGTCATACAGCATAGAAACAGGCCCTTTGGCCCACAATGTCTATACTGGTCAACAAACACCAAACTACACTAATCTCATTTACCTGCACTTAGTCCATAGTCTACTGTGGCATTTGAGTGCTCATTCAGATGCTTCTTAAATATTGTGGGAATACCTGCTTCCTCCGCCAACACAAGACACATCTTCCAACAGCTTCTGAGTGAAAACTTTTCTCTTCAGATCGTCCCTAAACCACTTACTTCTGAACTCAGGTCTTAGAGACGTCTGCCAAGGGACAAGGATTCTCATGATCCGCTCCATCTATGCCTCTCTATAATTTTGTATATCCCGATCAGATTGCATCCTCAGCCTCCTCTACTTCAGGGGAGACAAACCCAGTCTATCCAGTCTCTCCTCATAACTGAAACTATTCAGCCATGGCAACATCCTGGTGAACATCTTCTGAACCCTCTCCAATGCAACGATCTCCTTCTGACAATGCAACCACGAGAACTGCCCACAATATTCCACCGGTGAATATTTTATAAAGTTGTGTCAAGACTTCCTTGCTCCTAATGAAGGCAAACATCGTGGATGCATTCTCCCTGTGCTTGCACCTTTGGGGATCTATGGATTTGCACACCATAGAACATACAACGTTACAGGGCAGTACAGGCCCTTCGGCCCTCTATGTTGCATCGGCCTGTGATCATAACATGATGCCCATCTAACCTACACGATTCCATTATTATCCATATGTATGTCCAATGCCCATTTAAATGCCCTTAATATCGGCGAGTCTACTATTGTTGCAGGCAGGCTGTTCCATGCCCCTACTACTCTCTGAGTAAAGAATCTACCCTTGACATCTTCCTAAATCTATCACCCCTCAATTTAAAGCTATGTCCCCTCTTGTTAGCCTTCACCATCCAAGGACACCAAGGTCCAACTGTTCCGCAGTTCTCCTGAGGGACGTACTCCTCATTGTGTATATCCTTCCCTTATTGGACCTCCTAAAAAGCATCACCTCACACTTATCGGGATCAAATCCTATCTGCCATTGCTCTGGCCAGTTAACCAGCAGATCAATATCATACTGAAGCCTGAGACACCCTCCCGATTATCAACAACACCCACCAATTTGTATGTCACTTGCAAACTTACTAATTATACCTTATGCATTCCCATCTAAATCATTAATGTGCATAACAAACAGCAAGGTCCCAGCACCAATCCATGAGGTAGACCGCTGTTCACAGGTTTCCAATCACAAAAAAATCCCTCCACATCACCCTTTGCCTTCTATTTACAAACCTATTTTGGATCCAGTTTACAAGCTTATCTTGGATCCAATGGGCTGTGACCTTTCAGACCAGCCTTGCATGTGGGATCTTGTCAAAGGCCTTACAGAAGTCCATGTCAACCTCATCAACATGTTTAGTCATCTTTTCAAAAAACTCAATTAAATTTGTGGGACAAAATCGTTCTTTAACAAATCCACGCTGACTATCCCTGACAAATCTCTGCCTTTCCAGGTATTTGTGCATCCTGTCCCTCATTGCTTTTTACAAATAATTTTCCTCCCACTGACGCCAGACTACCTGTGCTGTAGGAGAAAGTGAGGACTGCAGATGCTGGAGATCAGAGTCAAACGGTGTGGTGCTGGTCAGGCAGCATCCAAGGAGGAGAGTTGACATTTTGGACATAAACCCTTCATCAGGAATGTGTGTGTGTGTGTGGAGGGGGGGAGGAGGGGGGAGAGGGGGGGGGGGTGAGGCCCAATGAGGCTGAGAGATAAATGGGAAAGAAGTGGGGCTGGAGGGAAGGTAGCTGGGAATATGATAGGTAGATGAAGGTGGGGGGTGAAGGTGATAGGTTAGAGTGGAGGGTGGAGCAGATAGGTGGGAAGGAAGATGGACAGGTAGGATAGTTCAAGAAGGTGGTACCAAGTTGGAGGGTTAAGATGGGGGAGGTAGGGAAGATGAGGAAACTGGTGAAATCAGCATTGATACCGTGTGGTTGGAGGGTCCCAAGGTGGAAGATAAGGTGTTCTTCCTCCAGGTGTCGGGTGGTTAGGATTTGGCGGTGGAGGAGGCCCAGGATTTGCATATACTTGGCGGACTGGGAGGGAGAGTTGATGTGGTTGTCCACAGGGTGGTGGGGTTGTTTGGTGCAGGTATAATTACTTGGCCTGTCTGGCTGCCCTTCTTGAACAAAGGAACCACATCAGTCATTGTCCAGTCCTCTGGCACTTCACCTGTGGACAGTGAAGTATGAAATATCTCCGCTAGGGCCCCAGTAACCCCTTAAGGTCATGGGTTCATATCTCAACATGACAGATATTGACACTTAAATTGCATTTAAAATAAAGCTGGCCTATTTGTAATAGCAGATGGATATTGTTAAAAGTTCACCAGTTTCACAAATGCCATTTCAGGGAGGAAATCGTTTAATCTTCCCTGGTCTGGCCTACATGTGACATTGACCAAGGCGATATCTTTGCCTCTTAACTGTCCTCTGAAATATTCTAGTGAGCCACTCAGTTCCAGCACAATAGGGATAGGTAACAGCCTTTCAATATTAATTGTCAGCAAGACCTACAATATAGGGCTGTGTATGCTAATTGTTCAGCAAGTGGATGGGATGAGGTGCCCTAAGGGACTGACAATTATAAGGTACTGTGGATGAGGGGCACATGTGGCTGGTGCCCATGGGTGATTTTTATTCGTTCACGGGACATGGGCATCACTGGCTGGGCCAGTATTTATTGCCCATCCCTCATAGCCCAGAGGGCAGTTAAGAGTCAATCATTTCACTGTGGGTCTAGAGTCACGGATGACAGTTTCCTTTCCTAACAGGCATTGGTGAACCAGTGCAAGAGATTTTTGGGTGATAAAGGAATTCAGGAACTTGTTGATAGTTTGTTTTTAGCCCTAATCTTGTCAAATGATGGAGCAAGACAGAGGAGCAAAATACCCTTCTCCTCCTCCTATTGGTTATGTTCTTAACTTCTCTGTCACTTTGCAGTCTGAGTAATGACTTTGTGAGCGATGACTTTTCTCCACACTTCCAAACCTATTCTGTAAAAAGTAAAGCATTTCCTCCCTAGTTGAGTTCTTGCCTCAAATACTCACAGTCACTGAGAAAACAGAGAAATGGAACCAAACCAAAGGACCTGCTAGATCTGCACACCCAAACTCTAAAGATACACCTTTGGGTCGAGGAATCTGCAAGCATCTGTTCTTCAGTGGGATATTTTTCTCACAGAATCCTATCCACAGACCGTTTGTAACAAGGGAATAGTAAAATCTGGTCCAACATAACATTAATAGGATCCATATTTCAAACATTTTCTGGAGTTTGTTATAATTCCCTTGTTCAGGGCTATGCTATTTAAATATGACATTTGGATTCACATGAAATAACGCTTGGAGGCCTTATATTTTAGTCCGGCTTCACAACGACTCATCTTACCAAATGCTCTTCAACAGACCTTGAAGAGACAATAATATAATTGAAATATATTAGAGAAGTGTCTCACTGCAGTCCTTATACCACAGACACCATCAATCTTTAGAAAAGGTTCCCGGGGCATTTGTCAAACTAAAAGGCATGGTTGTAATTTGGTACACACCCCAAATACAAGTTAGAAATGCTGCCTTCGCAAAATCAGCTGGGTTGAATTCTGCCTGGTAATGACCTGCAGCAATGACAAATACCAGAAATAAGATTCAAACATGAAAGACTTATAAAGGCATTTTCAATTCTGGATCATGAATTTAGGGCAGGATATGTCAACACAAAACCATATGATGCTTTCCATCCTTTATCAGATTGACTGATTGTAGCCATTGCTTGTTAAATTACTTCTATAAATTTTCTCTTAGAATCACTGAAAAGAGATATATTTGTCAAAGTTTTCCATCTAGGATAATTTGCCAGAATATCAGTTCAAAGAGAAAAAAACAATATTTATACTGTGCAGTGCATATTGATCAGTTGACAAGTGGGTTTTGATTGGCTGAGGCATTGCCACGGAGGACACATCAATTGATGATGATTGACAGTTAACTGTCAGACTTTTTTATTTAAAATAGGCAGCTTATCTTTGATTGATCAGGACATTGCCCTGAGAGATGAATCAGCAAATGGCAGTCACTCATTTTGTTATGTTTTGCAGCAATACTCAGGTTACCCATTACCAAACGACATTTCTTTCACTTGTACATGAGATGTGGGTGTTGCTGGCTTGGCTAGCATTTATTGCCCATCTCTCATTATCCTGGGAAAGAAAGTGATAAATTGAACTGCGACAGTATTCTCTTAAGAAGAGGGTTCCAGGATTTGGATGCAGCGACACTAAAGGAACAGCGATATATTTCGCAGTCAGGAATGGTGAATGTTGAAGGGGAACTTGTAGGGGGTGGTGTTCATGTGTATCTGCTGCCCTTGCCCTCCTAGATGATAGTGGTTGCAGGTTTGAAACGTCCATACAGTTATACAGGACTTGACTTCCCCTTGACCTGTAACTGATGTATTAGAATACATTCAGACTGGTGTCAGTAAGCAATGCACACAAGAATAAAGTTGCCAATCATGCTTCCCTCATGATCTGACTATCTTCAGCTCTTTTGGAACAGTGTTAAAGGAAATAATTTTCAAGGCTAAGCCCTTAGGACTATGGATTATGGACATTGTAACCTCATCTTGGAATATATGAATGCCCCTGAAGATTATCAGTGTTCAAACATTAAGGTCCGAAATGTCCTTCATGATAAGGAGCTAACTGGCTGCTTTTCATTGTGATAATTGTCCTCTTCTTAGGCAGTCACATGAGGCAGTGAATGAATTGCTTCTCTGAGGGAGAGTGAACCCTGAACAATGTCCCCTCTAAGCTGAATGCTGCAGGTCTACAGTTGCTCTGCTGTTCTGCACCTGGTAGGTGGTGTGCCAACACGGATCGTGGCATTGACGTCCGGTTCCAGAAGTTGCTGTCACGCACGGATTTTCTTTAGAATCCCTACAGTGGAAACAGGCTGTTCAGCTCAAAAAGTCCACACTGATTCTCCAAACAGTAACCCACCAGGAGACCCATTCTCCTACTCTATATTTACCTCTGACTAATGCACCTGACATTATGGGCAATTTAGCATGACCATCTTACCCAACCTGTACATCTTTGGACTGTGGGAGGAAACCAGAACACCCGGAGGAAACCCACACAGACACAGCGAGACTGTGCGAACTCCATATAGGCAGTCGCCCAAGGCAGGAATCGAACCAGGGTCCCTGGCATTGTGAGGCAGCAGTGCTAACCACTGAGCCACCTTGCTGCCCTTGGGGCTCCATGCTGAAGTACAAACCATTTGAGGGAAAGCTGGTCCTGAGGTGAGTGAACAGTCCAACGCTGGATGCACACATGCCCTATCATGGGTGGGACAGGTGGTATTTGAACGGCTGGGTGAGTGAGACGCCTGGATCTCCACCAGGTTCATTCTGTTCGTGTTCGGCTTCCACCCCGCGGCCTGTCAGAGATTCCTGAGATGGCTGGCCCCTTTGAGGACATCACTTCCTCAGTTTAGCTGGTCTTGGGAAAGGGGACTTCCCTCTAGTGCCCCTGAGGCAGTGGGAATATGTCATTCTCCCATGGGGTCTTGAAGGACATCCTTGAGGTGTCTCCTGCCAATTGCTCATTCTGACCCAGCTTTAAGGACGGCAAGGTAGCTCAGTGGTTAGCACTGTTACCAGGGCTCCAGGTTCGATTCCAACCTCAGGTGACTGTCTGTGTAGAATTTGCATGTTCTCCCTATGTCTGCATGGGTTTTCTCCGGATGCTCCAGTTTCCTCCCACAGTCCAAAAAATGTGCAGGTCAGGTGAATTGGCCATTCGAAATTGCCCATAGTGTTAGGTCCTTTAGTCAGAGGGAAACGGGTCTGAATGGGTTTCTCTTCAGAGGGTCAGTGTGGACTTGTTGGGCTGAAGGGCCTGCTACCACACCGTAGGGGATCGGATCTAACCTAATGTATGAATGGCTCTTTGGTGAGAATGTAGAATTGGGGTATGGCAAGGAGCAATTACTTTCATGAGGACTTCAGGGTTGAGGGAGCACATCTGCTTCTCTTTGCCTGATGTGATGGGGTTCAGGAACATTCTTGGAATGATGTAATGGAGCTGCACATCACAGAATCTAAGTAGCACAATGTGGGCGGAGTTAGAACAGACTGCAGCATACTGCACTACTGTAGAGTGGAACATATGAAGAAGCTAGGTTGGTTGTTACTCAATGTAACTAAAAGATCAAAGCCCCAGTTTCCATGATTACCAAGTATATCAGTTTTGAGTTAGACAATATAATAAATACTGAGACATTGAAGCCTAGGCTTGAAGATAGTTCCTGATTTTGCCTCCTCGTTGACCAGTCTGTCTTGAACTCAAAGTGTAACATGAAACTGTATGATAAAAGTTGGCCCATACATAACACTGAAAGAGCTAAACTCTTGGATACCTGGCAGCTTCCTCCTCAGATATATCGCAACTCAAGCCTCCCTCTCTCATTTTCTGTAAAATGTAAATTGCTGTGTTATTAGCCCCAGCTACCATTTTGGAAAGGCTTATCTGTGACTGGAATTGGATGAGGTCATGACAAGTAGGGGCTGAAGTAGGCCATTTGGCCCATCATACCGTTCTGCCATTCAATAAGACCACAGCCGATCAAGTTGTGTTCATGATTTTTAAGAAGACTTGTAGCTCAGGTTGTTGATAAGTATGTAAGTTAGCTCGTTGAGCTGGAAGGTTTGCTTTCAGATGTTTCATCACCATATTAGGTAATATCATCAGTGAGAGTCTCTGGTGAAGTGCTGGTGGTATGTCCAGCCTCTCTATTTATAGGTCTTGGGTTCTTAAGGTGGGTGATGTCATTGCTGGTTCTTTTTTTATCAAGGGAAATTAGATGGGATCTGAATCAATGTCTTTATTGATGGAGTTCTGGTTAAGATTCTTAGAGGCATGGCATTCCCACAGGAAATGACATCACCACAGGAAATGACATCATCAACCCAAAGACACCCAAACGTATAAATAGAAAGTAGGACTTATCAGCAGTGCTTCTCCTGAGGCCCACAGAAGATGTTCCTTAGTATGGTGATGAAATGTCTGGAAATTAACCTTCCAGCTCAGTGAGCAAACCTACATCCAGAACCTCAACCCGATCTACAAATCTTCTCAAAACTCGCTAAAAATCAGAAATGACATCACCCTCCTTAAAAACCAAGACCTATAAATAGAGAGTCGGGGCATACCATCAGCACTTCACCAGAGACTCTCACTGATGATGTTACCTAGGCATGATGACGAAATGTCTGAAAACAAATCTTTAAGCTCAGTGAGCAAACTTACATACTGATCAAGTTGTGTGTCGAACTGCACTTTCCTGTTCATTGCCCCATAACCCTTGCTGATCGAAAGAAATTGTCTAACTTTAACTGTGAATATGTTCAATGATACAGCCTCTGCTGGGGAAGAGAATTCCAAAATCTAGTGACCCTCTGTGAGTGGAAATTCCTACTCATCTCCAGCTTAAATTGTAGCTGCTTTATCTTTGGACAGAGTGACCTTAGTTCTAGAGTCCTGCACAAGGAGAAGCATCCTGTCTGTATCCATCCTGACTCACTCTCCCAGAATCCCATGCTTCATGAAAATCACCTCATTCTTCCAAACTCCAATGAGCATCAGTCCAACCTGCTCATCCTTACAATGAGACAAGCTCATCGTCAGTGGGGGGCGATTGGGCTGAGGTGAGGTTGTCAGATTCTAATATAGTAATAATTGGAGGGGGGGAGGTGGATCTAGTAAATACTGGGAAATAAACAGTGAGGCCCAATATTACAAGCCTCTGCGATTGTCCCTCCTTCCCTCACTAACCTAATATTATTTTCTGTGATGACCAGAGGATCACAACAAGATGCCAAATTCCTGTGGTGATGATATGTCAAGAGGGGAAAAACACTCAAGAGTCCCTACAGTGGGGAAACAGGCCATTGTGTCCAAACCAACCATCCGAAAGGCATCACACTCAGACCCACGCCCCTACCCTATCCTTGTAACCCATGGTTAATCTACCCAGCCTGTACATCGTTGGACTGCAGGAGGAAACCTTCCATCACTGAGCTGGAAGGTTCATTTCCAGACGTTTCGTCACCATACTAAGGAACATCTTCAGTGGGCCTCAGGAGAAGCACTGCTGATAAGTCCTACTTTCTATTTATACGTTTGGGTTTCTTTGGGTTGATGATGTCATTTCCTGTGGTGACGTCATTTCTTGTGGGAATGCCATGTGTAAATTCCCCACAGTCACCCAAGGCTGGAGTTGAACCCAGGTTCCTGGCACTGTAAAGCAGCAGTGCTAACCACTGAGACTCCCCATTTCCATCATTTTTTGATTCTCAGCCTGGTTTTTTTTCCATTCATCCTGATATGGAGCTGGGAATCTGGGAGCATATCTCCCAATTCTACAAGACAGTGTTATTAACGGCATCGAAAACGCTAGGTTATTAATTAAGGGAAGCACACCCCAATTGTAAGAGAGCAAACTAAAAATCCCATGTTACTCCATATCTTTTCTCTATCTCTGGCTGCACTTTGTTTTAAATATCTATGCCTTTATGGATTATGAATGTGAGTTTGTATGAGTCACCCCTGATTTTGTAAAAAGTAGTTTTTGTGTCTGATTGGCTGGGAAATGGAAAGAGATCTCGACTCTTCAGCGATTGAGGGAGGTTCAGGCAGCAGCTGGTCAGATTGAGATTAAAAGCTCTGCACTTGGCTCCGTCAGCAGCCGTTTCTGACCTTCAATGGCAAGCGTCCACCTGCCCCCTCCCCACCCCACCCCCAACCCCCACCAACCAAATCCCAAAGGTACTGAGAATACTGATCTGTAATGAAGGCATTAACAAAGAGGCACAAAGAGGAATTCTCCGTGCATCATTGCTGGTGCAGACGGGAATAAATCAGAACAATTCACAGATAAGGAGTCAGGCAGTCAGTGAGGAGAGTGACAGACAGCATCAAACATGGAAAAGACAAAATAAAGCATTGAGTACACTGGGAGACATAGCAGTCAAAGGATAGTTTCATTATTGACGCCTATGAAAGAAGGGTCCATGCAGTTTTTAGGTTATTGATTTGTTGCTATTCAATAACACTTGGAATTCATAACGTACTCCATACTTTTTCGAATGGCTCCGTGCTATATTTCAACAATCTCTTCTTTGTTTTCAAGTCCCCCAAAGTCTTGGTCTTTTGTGAATTCTGTCAACTCCTTCAGCACCCAAACCCCCTGTATACTCAACACTTCTTCAGTTCTGATGTCTCGTACACCCCCAAGGCTCATCGCTTCACTATTTCTGAATGCGGTTTTTCTCCCATTCTCTTGCGCTCTCCTCTTTAGTAAACCTGAGGCAGCACAGCGGCTCAGTGGTTAGCACTGCTGCCTCACGGCATCAGAGACCTGGGTTTGATTCTACCCTCAAGCAACTGTCTATGTGGAGTTTGAGCTTCCTCCCTGTGCCTGCGTGGGTTTTGCCCGAGCAATCTGGTTTCCTCCCACAGTCCAAAGATGTACAGGTTAGATGGATGGGCCACAGTGTTCAGGAATGTGCAGGCTAGGTGGGTTAGCCATGGGAAATGCAGGGCTACGGGGACAGGGTAGTGGGTCTAGCTGGGATGCTCCTCTTTGAAGGGGCTGTATGGACACGATGGTCCGAATGGCCTGCTTCCATACTGGAGGGATTGTATGAAATCCTGTAAGCGAAAATAGGACCAGGGGTAGGCTATTTGGCCCTTCAAACCTACTCTGCTATTCATAGTCCTCCAACTCAACAACTTGCTTTTTCTTTACCTCAAGGTTTTGGTGACCTGTCCTAACATCACCGTTCAAATCTGACAATATTCCTGTGAGTTGGTTGATCCATTTAATGGTATTCAGGGCACAATGTAGAAGTGAGTTGCAATCGTCCTTTTGAGAAGTGAAGCCTGTACTTGCTGGTGGGTTATTGGGGTAACTTGAATGTCACAGCAGGGTTGCAATAACTTCACATAAAACCGCTGTATCTTCCTGAGATGTGGCAGTACAAACAAATGATGGAGGCAATTTTTTAAAAGATATTTTCTGAGCACGTTCCCAAAAGAGTATTAGTGAAGGTACCTCAAGGATATTTCTGGTGCAGAATAACTGCCTACATAACAATTCTCCATGCATATCAAAAACCTTTCATTATATGAGGCACTTTAAAGAATTTCAGTGATATTAGAAGTTTTTCTATTGATGCAAGCATTTCTTTCTTCCTGTAAGATATGAAATACTTACCAATTCTAATTAGACTATTGATGATTCTTTTGCTTGCCTTGTGATACATTCTCTGTGTTCATCTTGTCTATGTGATTCACCCCTGTTGCCTTGACAACATTCCCATTGAGTTCCTGCCCCACATACTCATGGGAAATATGAAAGATTTTCCCAAGTTTCAGCTAATACCTCGCCTCCTTTCAAAGTCTGTGTGGTCACTCCACTCACCCTTAAGCTTGTGCTTTTCCCTCCATCTCCCATATCTCTTACATCTCCAACTCTCTTTGAGGTCATTGAGTCATAGAGATGTACAGCATGGAAACAGACCCTTCGGTCCAACCGGTCCATGCCGACCAGATATCCCAACCCAATCTAGTCCCACCTGCCAGCACCCAGCCCATATCCCTCCAAACCCTTCCTATTCATATACCCATCCAAATGCCTCTTAAATGTTGCAATTGTACCAGCCTCCACCACTTCCTCCGGCAGCTCATTCCACACATGTACCACCCTCTGTGTGTTTCCCCAGTTTATTGCCCAACTGTCCTGCAACTCCATGCTTGAATGATCTCAGATGTTCAATGTCATGGTGCTAGCCAAATTTACTAATGTCAGCTTCAGTAATTATGACCACAGTGCACTAGCCCTTGTCTTCATCAACCTCTCCACCGACCCATCTTCTAGTGCCCTCCTTTATTTCCCAGCTCAGACAGCTGACCAACTGGGCTCCATTCTGACTGATATTATTGTACCTGAGGCATCATTCCTTTACCCCGCCCTGCTATCACTGGAGCCCACAATGATCTAAATTCGATGGCCCCCTTCTCCTTTTCTCTAATCTGCAGGCTGCCTCTTTGTGAAGGAGGAAGTGAGGACTGCAGATGCTGGAGATCAGAGTCTTTGTGAAGTCATTCACAGATATCGAGAGAGCTTCCATATCCCCAACCCAAAACCAGATTCTCCGCTGCCTCGGTATTATCGACCAGCTCGCCTTAACGTTTAGTCCTGGCATTAGTCACAACCTCCATCAGTTAAATGTTGGAAGTATGGAAGTAACCATCATACGTTTCCTGAGGTCTCTATCAATTTGAAACAAAAACAGAGATAGCTGGAGAAACTCAACAGATCTGGCAGCACTGTGGAGAAAAAGCAGAGTCAATGTTCATTTGATGCTCCTGGCCAAACACTGATTTAACGTGAACTACTCTGTGGGCAACCTTAGCATCCTATATGGGATCAACTTCCAAGATCATATTCAAAGTTTGTGCGAAGATTTGTAGCTTGGGTGCTTGTTTTTTTTTAGATTAGACTTACAGTGTGGAAACAGGCCCTTCGGCCCAACAAGTCCACACCGACCCGCCGAAGCGCAACCCACCCATACCCCTACATTTACCCCTTACCTAACACTACGGGCAATTTAGCATGGCCAATTCACCTGACCCGCACATCTTTGTGACTGTGGGAGGAAGCCGGAGCACCCGGAGGAAACCCACGCAGACACGGGGAGAACGTGCAAACTCCACACAGTCAGTCGCCTGAGTCGGGAATTGAACCCGGGTCTACAGGCGCTGTGAGGCAGCAGTGCTAACCATTGTGCCATGGATGGGATACTCTTTGTAGTGGTTCTGTTCGCCGAGCTGGAAGTTTTTGTTGCAAACGTTTCGTCCCCTGGCTAGGAGACATCATCAGTGCTGTGGAGCCTACTGCGAAGCGCTTCTTTGATGTTTCTTCCGGTATTTATAGTGGTCTGTCCTTGCCGCTTCCGGGTGTCAGTTTCAGCTGTCCGCTGTAGTGGTTGGTATATTGGGTCCAGGTCGATGTGTTTGTTGATGGAGTTTGTGGATGAATGCCATGCCTCTAGGAATTCCCTGGCTGTTCTCTGTCTGGCTTGCCCTATGATAGTAGTGTTTTCCCAGTCGAATTCATGTTGCTTGTTGTCTGAGTGTGTGGCTACTAGAGATAGCTGGTCGTTTCGTTTCGTGACTAGTTGGTGTTCATGTATGCAGATTGTTAGCTGTCTTCCTGTTTGTCCTATATAGTGTTTTGTGCAGTCCTTGCATGGGATTTTATAAACTACATTAGTTTTGCTCATCCAAGATCATATCCTCTCCAACATAAGGCAATGCCCACTCTACCCCCTTGTCATCAAATGGCTCATCTTTTATTTTTCCTCACCTCTGCTCAAACTCTTGTTCATAACTTTGCCCCCTCCTAGCAGAAATTCTGTGGCATTCTATCTTCAAACATCCATCATTGCTGTCTCGATCAAAGTCATGTGACTTGTGTGACGCTGCTGCTTCTTTACCAGGTTATGTTGTCCTTGGTTTTCTCAAGAGGGTCGTATGAGGCAAAGTTGCTGATATGTCTGGGTTTGACTAGTTGATGAAGTTTTTAAGTTTAAAAAAAATACTTGTACAATGGAAGGGGAGTAGCCAGTTCTGCCAGCTCAGCTTTTCTCTGGTTTGGTTTTCGCAGTCTGCTTGTTCTGAGCTGCTGGGGAGCCCAAACAAACAGCTACAGTGGAAGGAGGTTCCGTGCGAAATCTCTCTGCCATCTCTCTCTGTCTCCTGTAAGAACCTGTGTCTGATTTTACCTGTTTACCAAGTGGGTGTGTTTATGGGGACTGTTGCAGGCATTCGGAACAGCATCATTAAGGTGTGATAGAGTCAATTGGATTTTTAAATAGTTATATTATTCTAAATTTGGTTTTCTTTTGTTCATGTTTAAATTAATCCTGTTTTGTTTAAAACTGAGTGGTTGGGCCAGTTGCATCACTCCTGGAATATCCACTTTACATCTGCTTCAAACAACCAGAAAAGTTAGGGTCTGGGCTACCTTCTTGAAATGCCTTGAGGGGGATCTGGCCTAGTCCATAACACTTGTCTCTTATTCTGAGTCATCTCTTTGGGGTGGCACGGTGGCTCAGTGGTTAGTACTGCTGCCTCACAGCACCAGGGACCCAAGTTCGATACTCGTCTTGGGTGACTGTCTGTGTGGAGTTTGCACATTCTCCCCGTGTCTGCGTAGGTTTCCTCCGGGTGCTCCGGTTTCCTCCCACAGTCCAAAGATGTGCAGGTCAGTTGAATTGGCCATGCTAAATTGCCCCTAGTGTTACATGCATTAGTCAGAGGAAATGGGTCTGGGTGGGTTACTCTTCGGAGGGTCGGTATGGACTGGTTGGTCCATCTGGCCTGTTTCCACACTGTAGGGAATCTGATCTAATCTGTCACCCATCATCCCAGGCCTTGCTTACTTAAATACAATCCCAGTGAATTTAACCCCTTTCAGAACCCCATGCCTCCTTACCCCCTTTCACGGGCAATCAGAAATAAAACATAGTGTTGCAAATGTTCAACAGGTCTGGCAACATCTGTAAAGTGAGAAATAGAGTTAATATTTGTGGAGCTGCATGAGACTTTAGTCAGGCCACATTTGGAGTATTGTGTGCAGATCTGGTCACCACACCGTGGGAAGGATGTAGGGGCTGTGGAGTGGGTGCTCTCTCAGGATGTTGCCTGGATTGGAGTGTATTAGCGATCAGGAGGGGTAGGACAAATTTGGATTGTTTTTGCTAGAGCATTGGAGGCTGAGGAGGGTGACATGATAGAAGTGTATAAAATTATAAGACATGGATAGGGTGGATAGTCAGAGTCTTTTTCCCAGGGAAACAATGTCAAATACCAGGTTAAAGTGATAGGAGAAACATTCAAAGGAGATGTGCAAGGAAAGTTTTTTTTCCGCAGTGGGTGGTAGGTGCCTGCAACGTACTGCTAGGGAGATAGCAGCATTTATGCTAGGTATAATTACAGCATTTAAGAAGCATCTAGACAGATGCATGAAGAGACAGGGAATACAGACAGGGGTACAGACCATGTACAGGCAGATGGGATTAGTTTAGAATGGCTTCAGGTTAGAAAGGCCTGTTCCTAAGTGTTAGCTTTGCTCTGGGAGCTCACAGTTGATGATTCTCCATGCTTGTTTGTTGGGTTTTAGCTGGAGTATTGTGCACAATTGTGAATGCCTCATTAAAGGAAAGCTGTGAATACATTGGAGGTAGTGCAGAATTGACTTGACATGAATGGTTCCAGGGATGAGGGAACTTCAGTGATGAGGATAGATTGAAGGCATTGGGACTGTTCTCCTTAGACAGAAGAAGGTTGAGAAGATAGAGCTTTTCAAATACTGACTGGGCTGGATAGAGTAGATGGGGAGAAGTTGTTCCCATCTTATAAAAGGGAAGATGCTTGTTAAAGGAACAAACATGAGAAAGCATGGATTTAAAATGATGTACAAAAGATGCAAGAGTTCATGTGAACTTTTTTTCAGACAATGAGTTGCAAAGGTCTGGATTGCAAATGTGGTAGAGGCAGTTTCAACTGAAACATTCAATAGGGCATTGAATGGTTATTTGGCTCACAATAGATTATTTGGCAAGGTTTTGGGGAAAAGCAGGAGATTGACATCAGATAATGATCAGAGTGGTGCTAGAAAAGCACAGCAGGTCAGGCAGCACCCGAGGAGCTCAGATGCTGCCTGACCTGCTGTGCTTTTCCAGCACCATGCTGATCTAAACTCTGGTTTCCAGCATCTGCAGTCCTCATTTTTGCCTGCGAGGTAATGATTGCCAGTTAAAGAGCTGGAGCAGGCATAATGGGATGAACAGATTCCTTCTGCCCCATAACAATCCGGATACTCGGTAATTCTGGCTGGAAACTTGAGGTCAAGAGTCGGTAAAGTGTGGTGCTGGAAAAGCATAGCAGGTCAGGGAACATCCGAGGAGTAAGAGAGTCAATGTCTGGGGCATGACCCTTCATCAGGACCTGACATCTGCCGTCCTCACTTTTGCCTGGTTGGTGTCAAGAGGTGACTCCACAAATGTTAAAGCACAAATGGCCTTTCTGGTGGAAACATCCAGACATGGTTAATTCAAAGAAAGATTCAATGATGTCCAATAAGAAACCCTTTGGGTTCCAGGGGAAAACACACATCACAACATTCTGGAGAGTGAAGACGTAGACATTGAAGAACAATATTCTTGAAGGACCTCCTTCCCCTTTAACCAAGGTCAATCGACGCTGTGATATGGCAAGGCAGTAGATGGTGGGGTTTATGGAGGTGTGTGATATTAACGATTGACTAGTGTGTCTTTCAGCGAGTGTGTCTTTCTTATTAATATCTTTTCTCAGTTACTTGCTTTATGTAATTTCAAAGTGACGTTGACAAGTCATTTAGTGACTGGGAATAATATAATTTATCAAATATCAGAGAAACACCAATTTTCTGTCACTGACAATATTGTCAATCACTGTTTACTTGCAGAGCAATCGCTGAAACATCAGTCCGTTATACTCTGTCAAACTCCACTCAGTTGTTTAGCTGCCTGGCACCTGGGCATCTCTTCATGTGAATTAACTTTGCTTCAGCAAGTCATTGATCAGATGGGTTAACGTGTTTACTTCCCAGACGGAATTCTTAACCTTGGATCTTGAGAAATCCAACCGATTGGCACAGGGCGGCCTCTTCGTCCGTTGGATGAGCTGCCTGTAAAATCCCTCTCATCGGTTTTGTCTCAACATGTTTTGGGTTCCAAAACCAAAAGAACTGTGGACACTGTAAATCAGAAACAACAGAAATAGCTAGGAATGCTCAGAAGGTGCAGAGTAATCAGAGTTAATACTTTAGGAAGTCACCAAATGGAGATTTACATGAGGCCATTTTTAGACTATACTCTCTGGAATTTAAAAGAATGAGAGGGAGATCAAATTGAGGTATTCAAGATGATGAAACGTGTGGATAAAATAGATGCGGAGCGGACGCTTCCTCTTGTGGGGCATTCTAGGACGAGAGGTCATAGTCTGAGGATAACGGGCAGCAGATTTAAAACAGAGTTTAGGAGAAACTACTTCTCCCAAAGGGTTGTGAATCTATGGAATTCGCTCCCCCAAAGTTTGGTGGATGCTGCGACAGTCATTCAATATAACGAGGAGTTAGACAGATTTTTAAATTTAATTTTTAATTGGTAATGGGTTGAAGGGATATGGGGACAAGGCAGGAAAATGGGGGTGAGGAGCACATCAGCCATGATGGAATGGTGGAACAGACCCGATGTGTCAAATGGCCTAATTCCAAGACCATGCCTCGTGAGAAGGTGGGGGTGAGCTGCCTTCTTGAACCGCTGCAGTCCACATGCTATGCCTTGACCCACAATTCCCTTAGGGAAGGGAATTCCAGGATTGTGACCCAGCGATACTGAAGGAATGGTGATGTATTTCCAAGGCAGGATGGTAAGTGACTTGGAGGGGAACTTGAAAGTGGTGGTATTCCCATGGATCCATTGCCCTTGTCTTTCTAGATGGAAGTGGTCGTAGGTTTGGAAGCTGTTGTCCCGGGATCATTGGTGAATTGGATAATTATCTGAAGTGAAAGCAATGCAGGGAGAAGATAGTAGAGTGGGAGATGCATTGCTTTTACAGAGAATATGGGCAAGATGGGTTGAATGGCCTTCTTCCATGTGTTTGTTGTCAATAATTTACTCCTGGTCAGGATACATTTCTGATTTATGAACATGATCTTTGTCTGTCACATCTCCATCCAATTAACCCAAGTTAAATTCCTTTTTCCAGTAATTTGCTGATCTCATCCTTCAGTTCCTCTGCAATATCTGCAAAAAATTGGAAATGATTTCCCTTTGTCATGACTTGTCTCTCACTTAAACAACATTTAAACCGTGAATATTTGCAGACTGATAGTGGTCACTAATTTCTAGACTTTGGCCATCGCATTCTCCATTAATATCAGGATGCTCGTACATAAATGATGCTAAGGAGCACAACACTGAAACTTTAAATATTTATCTAAGAATATCAGTGACGATGAGACTTCGGATTAAAAAGCACGTTGAATGAAGACATTTTTTCACAAGACTGCAAACATGACAAAATAAATCATCAGAGAGCTCTAGGATGCAGCAAAACACTCCAGCCTCCAACTTCTCAAGTTCAAACACATTTTATTCCTGAAAACAAAGCTGTATTTCGTACGGATCCCGCTGACAGCTTCAGAAATTCACTCAGTTCTCTCTTGTCCTTACAGAATAATTGCTGGCGTGCGCTATGATCTTCTTCATGTAACAGAATAATGAACCTCAGTGCTTACAACTTGCTCAAACAGCAGTGGGGTTGATCCTTGTTTGAATTTGCAGCAACGTGTCTTCCCCTCAGTCGTAGGAACGCTGCAGTTTATTTTCTGCGGAACAGCACCGATTCAGTTCCTTAGTATTCTCATTCCAGGGCACTGCATGAAGCAAGGAGGGGTAAGATGTATGAGAATCCGGAACAGGAGACCAATGATGGGAATCAAAGGGGATGTTTTCACGGCAGGTAGGGAGCGAGATGGGAAAGAGAGCGGGTGGGAATTTATTTGAGACCATATTCTGAAGAGCAGGGTGTCTGTGCAAGAGGGTACTGCCTGTGTGGGTGTGGATCTTCCAGTGCCAGTGTGGTATCACCACAGGATCACCATCCTGCACAGGATTGTGGTCAGGAAGTCCAGGGGATCAGCTACTTTTGAACCATGGGGTCATGACAGCATTCAACGCTTCTGTCGGTGAGTCTCTAGCATTGGCTGAGATGTTGCTGTGACCTACTACAAACCTCCAAATGTAGCAGCTAAATGCAGAATTTTCACAGCTCTGGGCTAGCAGGGGGGAGGGAGGAGTAAGTGAGTCGAGAATGTGGTGCTGGAAAAGCACAGCAGATCAGGCAGTGTCTGAGGAGCAGGAGAATTGACGTTTCGGGCATAAGCTGGTGAGTGTCAGTAAAATGGTAGGTCACCAGGACAGATCCTGAATGCATTCTCCGTACGTGGAAAGTGCCCCACTACAAGGCCTTCCTCCCTGTTTGGTTATTGTTTATTTTGATCGGCTCCATGGAGACTCCTTCACTGAGGGGCTGTTTCCGTTGGAGCTGGGAAGGCTGAGGGAGGATCTGATGGAGATGTGTAAGGTTATGAGGGTCATGGGCAGGGTGATTAGAAAGCAGCTGATCCCCTTGGTCGAAGGGTCAATGGCAAGGCAGCAACATTTTCAAGAGAAAGGCAGGATATTTAAAAGGGATTTGAGGAATAACATTTTTCACCCAGAAAGTGGTGGGAATTGGGAATGCTCTGCCTGGGAGTGGAAACCTCAATCTTCCAAAAATACTTGGATGAGCACTTGAAGCATCCTAACATTCCAGGCTATGTGCCGAGCATGGGAAAGTGGGACTGATGTATGGTAGCAGGGCAGACTTGATGGACTGAGAACTTTTTCTGTACTGTGTGATTCTTTGAGGCTGTGAGGCACCCTCCCAGACTCCTACCTGCTACAACAGCATCTATCTCTCTCTGTGATACTATCAAAGTCTTGGATTGTGTTTTACACAAGTCGGGGGGGGGGGGGGGTACTTTAGATCTTAGCTTCCTAGCAACGATATGTAAGAACATAAGAACAAGGAGCAGGAGTAGTCTATCTGGCCCTTCGAACCTGCTCCACCATTCGATAAGGTCATGGCGGATCTTTTCATGGCCTCAGCTTCACTTACTCACCCGCCCTCTCACCATATCTGTGAGTACTGAGGTCACAGCAACATCTCAGCCAATGCCAGAGACTCCCCTACAGAAGCGTTGAACGCTGTCATGACCCCACGGTTCAAAAGTAGCTGATCCCCATGGACTTCCTGACCACAATCCTGTGCAGGATGGTGATTACAGAGGCTGACAGCTAGCAGGCAGCCTCTGGGTAAATGGCTGCCCCGCCTCTCATTAAGGGTGGTCTTGGGATCCCTGTCTAGTCCCATTGTCAGGATCCAAAGTCTGCGGGAAAACTCCGACCAAATATCCTGGCAGTCACGTGAACACTGAGTGCACGGCAATTCTTTTCAAGTCTAATATTGCTCAGATGAAAAACTGAGTATCCATCTATTTACTTCATAGCTGCTTGTGCAAGCTTTCCACATCCAATAATAGATGCTCCATTTTATTGTACAACAATAGACCCCTTTGAGGAAACTCCAAGAAACCCAACTTCAGAACCTATTTTCTTTCAATGACCAAAACATTTTGCAAACTTTACTTACACTCTTTTATTAGAGAAGGTACAATGCTTTGATCCATTTCACATTATTGAATTTCTTTTCAGAACTTTTCTCTCTTAAGCTGAAGGGTTTTCTGCATTCAGTCTGGAGGATGAATACTTCACTGAGCAAACAGAGAAATACTGCACTCTTTTTGAATGCTGCTGTTTTCATAATTCTCTTCACAGAAATACTCAACAAGTTTTAAACTATCTAGGACAGAGCAGCTGACTTAATCGGCACCCCATCCACTCCCAACAACACTTACTTCCTCCCCCATCAATGCTCAGTCACAGCAGTGTGTACCATCAACAAGATGCACTGCAAGAATTCACTTTCCAAGCCCACGACCACTTCCATCCAGAAGCACAAAGGCAGCAGATACACAGGAACATCAAGTTCCCCTCCAAGCCACTCACCATCCTGACTTGGAAATATATCATTGTTCCTTTAGTGTCATCGGATCAATATGCTGGAATTCCTTCTCTAAGGGCATTGTGGGTCATTCTACAGCATGTGGACTGCAGCGGTTCAAGAAGACAGCTCACCCTCACCTTCCCAAGTGAAATTGGTGATGGGCAATAAATGATGGCCCAATCAGTGATGCACATGTGCCATGAATGAGTGAAAGGAAATCTCCCCTCAGATATTGGCACATCAGTGTGAACTGTAGCTTACTGGGTCAGATGGACATGAGTTTAAGATCCACTCTTGAGACTTAAGCACCAAATCCAGTCTCTCTCGTTGGTGAGGTCCTGGGGAATTGCTGTACTGTCAGAGCTCCTCTCTTGCAGATGACATTTTAAAACCCGAGACATTGCTTGCTGTCTCAGGCAATAGCTCCAATGGTGTTTATTTTCAAAAGGGAGTGCAGAGCATCTAGCGATCAGCTATTTTTGGGACCTTGCTGTGCACTGGTTGGCTGTTGTGTTCCCCAACCTACAGCAGTAATCATATTTTCCTGTCTGTACAACATGGTGGGATATCTGTACGAGAGACGTTATAGAAATTCAAGACTTTCTTACAGAATGAGTAGGAGATGTAGGGCTAGTACTGAAAACAAACATGTCCCTCCTTTAATGTTAAGTCATTAAATATCATTAGCTTGAATTCAGTCTAACTTTGCTGTCTGGAAGGGAAATCTTTCTCTTCAATGGATTGCTTATTCCCAGTTGATCAGTGTCAAACGTGATGTCTGCCTCAGAACTCTGCAGAGCCTGAAGACAATCATCACTCCCACTGAGTTCTGAGACAGATCTTCAAGATCTGAGTTCTGTTGTGTGGCCCTTAGGGAGCTGGTAAGTTGGATACACAACTGAATCGAGTTTAGATGCACAGTCTCCAGCAGTTCAGCAGGAGCATGTCAAATCCGAATCTCACGAACCCACATTTAACAGTCTGGAGTGTTTGTAATAAAGAAATGCAGATAAGCAAAGAGCAATGGAGGCCTTTCAGCCTCTTAAGGCTACTCCGCCCTTTAATAAGAACACTAGTGATCTGACTGCAACCTCAAATCCACAATCCCACAGCCCCTGACAACCTTTCACTCCTTGCTTAACAAGGAGAAATCAACTTCTGCCTTAGAGATACTTAAGGAAATTGATTCTAACACTGCTTCAGGAAGACAGTGCCGAAACGAGAAAGTGTTTCACCTGATATCTGTTTTAAATGGGTGACCTCCTATTTTTAAACAATGACTCCTCGTTCCGGGTTCTCCCACAGTAGGGAACATCCTCTCCCCATCCACCCGGTCAAAGTCTTTCTGGATCTTATATGTTTCAATCAAATTACCCATTACTTTTCTAGCCTCCAGCAGACAGAAGCCCAACCATCCAAACTTGCCTCCGTCCATTCCAGGTATTAGTCTTGTAAACCTTCTCTACACCGCATCCAATGCGATTACATCCTTAAACAACAAAGCTAAAGAACTGTGGATGCTGGAAATCTGAAACAAAACAGAAATTGCTGGGAAAGTTCAGCGGGTCTGGCAGCACCAGTGGAGGGAAAGCAGGGTTAACATTTCGATTCAGTGACACTTCTTCAGAACAATTACATCCTTCCCTAAATATGAAGACTGACACTGTATAAGGTGCCTTTTGCCTGAAACATCGATTCTTCTGCTCCTCGGATGTTGCTTGACCTGCTGTGCTTTTCCAGCACCACATTCTCAACTCTGATTTCCAGTGTCTGCAGTCCTCACTTTTGTGAAACATAACCTCCTTACTTCCACTCACAGTAAAGGATAGCATTTTGTTAGCTTTCTAGCTGTACCTGGATACTAACCTTCTGTAGCTCACCTAAAAGGACACCCAGATCCTTCTGATACTTGATATGTCAAACGAGAAATATAAGAAGATGCAGACCCTTAATTATCTATGGATTATATTAAGTGAGATAGCATAGTGATAATGTCACTGGACTTGTGGTCCTGGTCTCCAGACTAATATTCTGTGGATATGGGTTTGACAATGACAAAATTTGCGATCAATATAAATCGGGGCTGGTAGCCACTGGAGAGGCGATGAGAGTCAAGATTAGAGTGGTGCTGGAAAAGCACAGCCGGTCAGGCAGCATCCGAGGAGCAGGAAATTCAACGTTTTAGGCAAAATCCCTTCATCAGGAATGAGAGGTGATGGCTTAGTGATATTATCGCTGGACTGTTAATCCAGAGACCCAGCTAATATTCTGGGGACTGTGTTCAAATCCTGCCATGGCAGATGGTGGAATTTGAATTCAATAAATGTCTGGAATTAAGAATTAATGATAACCGTGAATCCATTGCAAATTGTCAGGAAAACCCATCTGGTTCACTAATGTCCCTGAGGGAAGGAATCTGCCTGGTCTGGCCTACATGTGACTCCTGACCTACAGCAAGGCGGCTGACTCTTAAGTGCCCCCTTGGGCAATGAAGGATAGGCAATAAATGCTGGCTAGACAGCGACACCTTCGTCCTGTGAATGCATAAAGAGAAAAAAATGTGTTGATTGATGATTAAACCAGTCAGGTGCACTAATGAAAACAACAAATACCGGAGATCACAGTGGGTCAGGCAGCATCCATGACAGAGAGAGAGAGCTAACTAATGCTTAGAATCGATATGACTCTTCATCAGAGCTGATGTGAAGTGTAGAGGGGACTGCACTTATGTTACAGTTTGTGGGGTGGGGGAGTGCGAGGGGATGTTGGGGGCAGTGAGTGTAGGGTGCTGTTGGAGAAAAGATGTTAATACTTCAGATTAAGTGATCAGAATGTAGACTGGTATGGACTGGAAGAGATAGGCACTGGGATTGGGGGAGAGGAGATTGGGGGACAGGAGAGAGGACATGATAACAAGCTGAAAGAAAGGGAAGAAATGGTTACAATTTGAAGCTGTTAAACTCAATATTAAATCCAGAAGGCTGTAAAGTGTCGAGTCTGAAGATGAGCTGCTGTTTCTCCAGTTAGCACTGAGATTCACTGAAACACTGCAGCATGCCACGGACAGACATGTGAACATGTGAACAGGATGCAGTGTTAAGATGACCAGCTGTAGGAAGGGTTGGGGGTCATACTTGCACACAGACTGGAGGTGTTTAGCAAAACGGTCACCCAGTCTGCATTTGGTTTCTCCAATGTAGAGTCGGCCACATTGGATGCAGTGAGTACAATAGACAGGATTGGAGGAACTACAGGTGAAATGCTGCTTCGCCTGGAAAGACTTTCGGCCCTTGGATGGGGAGCAGGGACGAGGGGAAGGGGCAGGTGTGGCGCCTGATGTGGTGACATGGGAAGGTGCCATGTGGAAGGAGGGTGGCGTTGATGGTCATTGAATGAACTAGGATGCCCCAGAGGGACATGCAGAGAGGAGGAGTGAGGGGAAGGTGTGTTTGGTGTTGGCGCTCTGCTGGGATTGTTCATTTCTGCAGGTCTGACAGCATCTGTGCAGAGAAATCAGAGTTAATGTTTCCAGTTGAGTGACCCTTCCTCAGAATTATAAAAAAGTTTTGTTAAATTCAATTTACCTTTGATATGAGAATATTGCTGGTTTCACTTTATTCTTTGACTGCTAGTGAGATCTGTCACTTACCTAATGGTTATTTTCTGCAGGATGTTTAAACTGATGATAACAGTTTGACAAGGTTTCAGTCTTTTATGAATCTGAAGAATTGTTAATGATGCCAAAGTCATCCAGGAAACTTTATTCTAACTTGGGAATTGCCTTTCCTCACAACCAGCCTTCCATTCGATGTTGGATCCCATCGCTTCAGATCAACTTCAGCTGCTTACTCACCGAGTCAAAATAGCTCATTGTACCTTTGAATTAAACATGCTGCCAATTCTGACCTATCACAGCTGTCAACGTTAGCAATTGCCAATTTTCCCTTAAATGATAAACTTACGTCTTTCACTCAAAAGCAGACAGGAAAACCATTTAGATTGTTTGCAGCTGATGTAAGCTTTGATGACGGTTACTATGAAGCCAACACTCACTGTCAGAGACGCCTTCTGTTAAGAGTGACCACTAAATGTCAAGATATTGCTGACACTTGCATGATTATGGTACGGTGATACGTTAGGACAGGGAATGAGAGGTGGCAGAGTACAGGCTAAAAATCAGCAGCCAGATATGAAAGTTCCTTTAGTTACAACTCTCATTTTTTTAAAGTATGATTTTACTTTGGTCACCAGTTTTTTGGGGTTTTCGTCTTCTCTGCCTTCCCTTTTTCCATCCTGTGTTGATCTTCTTGGTCGTTTTTATTCACTCGTGAGACGTGGGCATCGCTGGCTGTGCCCAGTTTATATTGCCCACCCCCTTGGGAAGGTGCTTTCTTGAACCACTTCAGTCCAAAAAAAATCACACTGAAAATTCACGGTCTGGACCATGCATGGGAGAGTCTGTAGGTAATGAAACATTTGCTGGAACCTTATTCCAATTTTCAGTGATTCTGTGGGGGTTGAGATGAGGTGATACTTCTTCAGTGAGAAAGTGGTGAATCTACGGAATTCATTGCCACAGAAGGCTGTGAAGGCCAGGTCATTGAGTATATTTAATACTGAGATAGATAGGTTCCTGAGTGTTAAGGGGATCAAATGTTTTGGAGAGAAGGCAGGAGAATGGGGTTAAGAAACTTGTCAGCCATGATTGAATGGTGGAGCAGACTCGATGGGCCAAATGGCCTAATTTCTGCTCCCATGTCTTATGGCCTAATGATTGGCATTATTCACAGTCCATTGTTATGTCTCAACAAGTGTAGCTTACAATTTCAGTAGGACTGGACAGCAAAGGTCATTAGAAATAAAAGACAATGAGAGCCCAGGCACCTTAATGTGCTGTTGGAATCTCTTTCTCTTTATTTCGAGAAATCTGCACACATTAACAATCCAAAACAGGCATTTATTTTTAAGTAAGAGAGCTCATGATCTCAAAACATTAAGGTAAACCTTGTTTTGTTTTTATGAAGCCACCAGAGGATTTAATTGAATACATTTTTTTTTAAAAAACTGAAACACTGGAGGTTAATTTTGCCCATGCACTAAACTAAAGGTCTATCCGTTGTACCTAAACCCCTGGTATCACTGTGAGGAAGAGGAGAGGAATTCTGCCCAGTGTCCTGGCCAATATTTGCTCCTTAGTTGATGCCTTTTGTGGGATCTTCCTGTGCACAAGTTGGCTGCTGCTTTTCCTAAAAAGACATTGGTTGTAAGTTGCTTCTAGGTGCTCTGAGGTTGTGAAAGATGCAAAATAAATATCAATTGTTTCTTTCTTTGTTCTGAAGGTTACACTTCATCTGCACGATGATGGGTTGGATAGAATGATTTAAATAAAGTGATGACATTCTCTGGGTCAACGCACACGCTTAAAAATGTCATCAATCATTCCTGCATCTGATTACTGTTTGTGGGATATGAGTCTTTTCACCCATCAATGCAGAGATACGCAAACAGGTGATACTACGAAATACTCCTCAGAGGCTTGAGAAAGTGCGCCTAATCACACACACAATACGCCAGTGTTATACAAACTACTAATCACACACACAATACGCCAGTGTTATACAAACTACTAATCACACACACAATACGCCAGTGTTATACAAACTACTAATCACACACACAATACGCCAGTGTTATACAAACTACTAATCACACACACAAAACGCCAGTGTTATACAAACTACTAATCACACACACAATACGCCAGTGTTATACAAACTACTAATCACACACACAATACGCCAGTGTTATACAAACTACTAATCACACACACAATACGCCAGTGTTATACAAACTACTAATCACACACACAATACGCCAGTGTTATACAAACTACTAATCACACACACAATACGCCAGTGTTATACAAACTACTAATCACACACACAATACGCCAGTGTTATACAAACCATTTATACTCCTTCTGTTTCTGAATAACAATTACACACGATAAAGTCTCCGCTTGGGTGTGTGACAGAACCAGGTCCCACACGTGTCCCCAGATCAATCCAATTGGTAGATTGAGGAGGAACCCAGAGACAGAAGCGAGAATGTGGAGTGGGAGAGGGGAATGCCAGAGAGGTATTTAAGGTGAAGTTGGTGAAGCACATGAAGGAGAAAGGAATAGAAGGATATGGATTGGGAGTTAGGAGGTTTATGTGAAGTCTAGATATTGGCATAGATGTAAGAACATAAGTTTCAGAAGCAGGAGGAGGCCATTCAGCCCCTCAACCCTGCTCCTCCTTAGGATGCCATCATGGCTGATTTCATTTTGGCTTCCACTCCACTTTCCTTCCCACTCCCCATAAACCTATAACCCATTGCTAATTAAATATCTGTCTATCTCCTCCTTGACTTTACTCAACATCAACCCAGCATCCACCACATCTATTGGCTCATGGCCCTTTGAGAGACGTAATTCCTCCTCATCCCTGTTTTAAAACTTCTACATCTTATCCTAAAACTAGGACCTCTCATTCTAGATTCCCCCCAGTTGGGCTGCATGGCCAGTCACTGTGCCGTAATGTTCTATGTGGAGTTCCTTAAATGAACTTCCATAGAATCCCAACAGTGTGGAAGCAGGCCATTCAGCCCATCAAGTCCACACCAACCCTCTGAAGAGTAGCCCACCCCCCTACCCAATCAATCCCTGTAACTCTGCACTTCTCATGGCTAATCTACCACTCTGGACAATTGAGCATGGTCAATTCACCTAACCTTTGCACCTTTGTGACTGTGGGATGAAACTGGAGGAAAGCCATACGGACTCAGGGAGAATGTGCAAATTCCACACAGACAGTCGCCTGAGGCTGGAATCGAACCTGAAGTGCCGTGAGACAGCAGTGCTAACCACTGAGCCACCGTGCCACCCTTTCCGTTTACAGGATTGATTCATTTGCCAAGGGCCTACTTATGCGGTTTATTGAGTTTTGAAATCTTATGTGTCTCCTCAGACATTATCCCCTAGTTCTGCAGCCAGAGCAGAGGATCAGCATTAGCCCTACCATACTTGGCAGCCACTCTGCATTCAATGTGCCGAGCCGTCTTGGTGTGCTTGGCAGATTGGCGTGCATCTGCAGCCTGGTCGTTCAATACTAATTTACAACAGCAGCTGAACAGAGGAACCATATTGGCAGACAGGGTGGCAGGAGGAAACAGGAACATGGGTAAATCGGTATTGACAAACAGCTTCAGACAGTTACATTAAACTCAGTGATGAGCCTCCGCATCAGTCACTTTAATTCATTCTCACCGAACAGGGGAAGATTATACGTGCACACTAATCAAACAGTGGATTAGGCAAACACATTCATTGAGCTCCAAGAATGGTTTAAAAAGATTACAACCCGCAATTCCCCAAAGCTTTGCACAGGAACCTGTTTTTTTTTTGATGGCGAGATCAGTGACAGGAGGACGTCAGTCCAATCATTTGACTTCACATCGTCTTTCGATGTGAGATAAATCTAATTTGGGGAAACATTCGAGTTAGCTTGACCCAAGGCCGACATCAGAGAGAAAGCCTCAAGGCCCACAATTTCACCAAAGGCCCAGTGCACAGTGCTCGCTGTTCACAGGCTTCAGGAAAGTCGCAATAAATCAGACAGTACTGTTGTTCTTAATGACAGAAATGTTTGTGACAGGCGCAGGTGGATGGGTCCGGGATTACTTTCTCTAATACTCTCTAAAGAGTTAACAATTGAAAATAATTCATGAGAGTTTTACTAACATTGGAAAACTCCATGCATAAAAATATTGTCACTAATATTCCAGTTTAGCACACTAATTTGCAAGTTTTAATGAAGTCCATTTAAATATTGATTACTCACAGAGCTCAAAGATGCAGAAGGATTTGATTTTGATTTGGTTTGATTTCTTATTGTTGTATGTACTGAGATACAGTGAAAAGTATTGTTTTGTATGCCATCCAGCCCAAATCACACCTTACAGAAGTATGTCAGGACAATAGAAGAGAGTGTAGAATATAATGTTTCAGCTGCAGAGAAGGTGCAGAGAGGGATCAACTTTAATGTATGAGGGACGTCCATTCATAATTCTGATAACAGCATGGAAGAAGCTGGTCTTAAAACCATTGGCATACGTTTTCAAACTTTTGTACCTCTGACTGATCAAAGAGGGTGGAAAAGAGTATAACAGGGTGGGAGGGGCCTTTGATGATATTGGTTGCTTTTCCAAAGCAGTGGGAAGTGTAGATGGAGGCAGTGGATAGGAGGATGGTTTGTGAAATGGACCTGGCTGTGTTCACAACTCCCTGTAGTTTCTTACAGTCATGGGTACAGCAGTTGCCAAACCACGCTGTGATACAGCTGGGTAGAGTGCTCTCTGTGGTGCAGCTATTAAAATTGAGAAGAATCATTATGGACATGCCAAATTTCCATAGCCTCCTGAGGAAGTTGAGGCACTGGTGTGCTTTCTTGGCTGTGGTTGGACCAGGACAGTTTGTTGATGACATTTACTTATAGGAACTTGAAGCTTTTGACCACCTCCACCTTAGCCTCATTGATACAGACAGGGCCACTTCCCGAAGTCAACCAGTTCCTTCATTTTGCTGGCACTGAGGGAGAGATTGTAGTCTTTACACCGTAACACTAAGCTGTCTATCTCTTTCCTGTACGCTGTCTCATCATTGTTTGAGATCCAACCCACTATGGTGGTATCATCCTCAAATTTGTAAATGGAGTGAGAGCTGAATTTGTCCACCCAGTTATGAGTGTATCAGGAGTATAGCAAAGGGTTAAGTGCGCAGTTTTCCAGGGGCAACCCTGTTGAGGATTATTGTGTAGGAGGTGTTATCGCCTTTCTGTGTGTCCTTGTGCATAAATCATAAAACTTTAGCATGCAGGTAGTCATGTTAGCATTTCTCACTCTGGGAATTGAATTCAAAAGTATGGGATATATGTTTCAGTTATACAAGGCATGGGTAAGACCACAGCTACATTACTGTGTACAGTATTGATCACCTTATTTAAGGAAGGTTTTTAAATGCTTTAGGGACAGAGAAAGTTTACTACACTAATAAACAAAAACAGAAATTGCTGGAGAAACTCAGTAGATCTGGCAGCATCAGTGGAGAGAGAAACAGAGAGTAGTTCTAAAGAAGGATCACTAGACTCAGAATGATAACTGTCTTCTCTCCACACATCCTGCTGAATCTAATGAATTTCTCTTTATTTGTTTCAGATCTCTAGCATCCACTGATCTTTATTTTATTTGAATAGACTAATAGATGAAGTGTGCAGTTGAAGACAGGTCAGACAATTGGGTTTTGTTGAAAACACAGAAGATCCTGAAGGATCCTGGCAGGGTAGATGTGGAGAGGATGTTTCCTTTAGGGGACAATATGTTGAAATGGGAGGAGAGGTTCAGAAAGCCATTAATTTGCTCCTTCAAGAATCAAGAGATTCTTAAGCTCATAGTTTTAATGGGCTTCAAGTCATGTCAGTGTTGGGTCTGAGTGAGTAACTGTGGGAGACAACATGGAGAGAGTTTGTCCCAGCACCAAAGAGGAATTGTGTTGGAATATACACTACTAGCTCAAGATGGAAAATGAAGAGCAACTTTGACCCTAGTCATGATGTGGAGAGCCGGTGTTGGACTGAGATAGACAAAGTTAAAAATCACACAACACCAGGTTATAGTCCAACAGGTTTATTTGGAAGCACTAGCTTTCGGAGCGCTACTCCTTCATCAGGTAGTTGTGGAATAGAATCATAAGACACAGAATTTATAGTAACAAGATTACAGTGTCATGTAATGTAATATAAAACAAATTTAGAACAGATAAAGAAGGAACAAAACTAACATGATCATTCTAAAAGATGAAAGATTTAAGTCAAATTTGTTTAATATTACATTACATGACACTGCAATCCTGGTGCTATAAATTTGTGTCTTATGATCCTGCTTCACAATCACCTGATGAAGGAGCACCGCTCCGAAAGCTAGTACTTCCAAATAAACCTGTTGGACTATAACCTGGTGTTGTGTGATTTTTAACTTTGATCTGAGTGATATGAATAAACAGTGAGACAAGATTGAAAACTGATGAGGGAGATTGAAGACTAGAGCTGAGAAAGAGATTGTCTGTTAGATGACTATCACATTGTACATCTGCTTTCCATCATGTTCAGGAAAAACAGCAGTGCTGGTTTTTGGAAGACACCTCACTGTCTCCCAGTAAATGTTTAACCATCTTGGAAGTGAGCTGATGTTAAATGAGCAAATAAATGAGAAATATCAAAAAGGCTCCTCAAATATGAAGGTGTATTTATTAGTTTGAATTGGACTTTGGCTTCATAAAGAGGAATGAACCGTTGGGATTTGCAAAGGAAAAGGTGCAATTGTGTTCTTTAAACTAAGTGTGAAGCAAGTCAGGATACAACCTCACACGGTATTCAGAAGGAGGAGGCCATTCTCTGAGTTGTGCATATTCTGCCTTTCAATTTGGTCGTGTTTGATTTGTACGTTCCCATCATGCTCTTCCTTGTACTTTCCTTCATCATCATATGGTGGTGGTTGCAGAAGAAAGGGGCAGGACGTAGGTAGACGTTTCATTGTTTAAACAACAATGCTTCGGGAATCAGTGAGCTCAGTTGACTGAACAGCTGGTTTGCAACGTAGAGTGACACGAACAGAGTGGGTTCAGTTCCCGCACTGGCTGGGTTACCATTGAAGGACTCTCCTTCTCAATCTCTCCCCTCACCTCGGGCAAGGTGACCCTCAGGCTAAGTCATCTCACCATTAGTCATCTCTATGCAATGAGAAAGTGGCCCTATGGGCTCAGGATGCAACTAAACACCATAAGGGAGCCTGTCTATATTGATACAATGAAAGCAACAAATTTCAAGATTGACAAGACAGAAGTGTCTCATGGAGGGTAGAACTACAAGAAGCCCCTTAATTTTTCCATTTTTTAAAGTGTTTCTCTGATTTTTTTTTGGAACTTGTTATTGAATTTCCTTCCAGAATATGTTTTCCAGGCCTTCACTGCAATGTTGAGTGAGGACATGCCAATCTGCTTCTAAGAAGGGTGAAGGAGGAAAAACCAAGGAATTACAGCCCAGTCAGGCTAAAAGCCGTGGTGGGGAAACTGTTGGCGTCTATAATCATGGATGGGGAAACTGAACCCCTCGAAAGTTTTCAGTTAATCAGGGAGAGTCAGAATGGATTCATGAGAGGTAGGTCATGCCTGACAGGCCTCATTGAATTTTTTGAAGAGGTAATTAGGGTAATGGAATTGGTTGATTTATTATTGTCGCACATCCCTCCTCAGTGACAAGTAATGCTGCTTCAGGGAAGCAGAAAGCTAGAACAACGAGAATGCAACCCATGGTCCGCCATGACCAGAAGGGGCCTCGCCTCACACCTAGGTACAGGGAAACATTTTGTTTTGAATGCAGACCTTGCATACAAAGTCAGTTCGGGTAACTGGTGAACTCTTGAACAAATTGGTGGCACAGTGGTTAGCACTGCTGCCTCTCAGCGCCAGAGACCTGGGTTCAATTCCCGCCTCAGGCAACTCTCTGTGTGGAGTTTGTACATTCTCCCCGTGTCTGCGTGGGTTTCCTCCGGGTGCTCCGGTTTCCTCCCACAGTCCAAAAATGTGCAGGTCAGGTGAATTGGCCGTGCTAAATTTCCCATAGTGTTAGGTGAAGGGGTAAACGTAGAGGAATGGGTCTGGGTGGGTTGCGTTTCAGTGGGTCAGTGTGGACTTGTTGGGCCGAAGGGCCTGTTTCCACACTGTAAGTAATCTAATCTAATCTAACCAAAACTTGGGGTGAGGTTGGGATGACCCACTATTTTAAACAGTTGGCCTAAAGAGGATGACATGGCGATGTGGTAATGTCACGAGAGAGTAACTCAGACATGAGTTGCCAATCTCACCACCAGTGGTCAAGTTTGAGTTCAACTAATTGATAATTCTGCAATTGGAAGCTGGACTCAATAATGGTGACCATGAAATCTGGTTCACTGACATCCTTTCAGGAAGGATTCCCTTCTGTCTCTATCAATAAACGGCTCCCTTTCGGAATGGCAGGCGGTGACTAGTGGGGTACTTCAGGGATCAGTGCTGGGACCACAGCTTTTTACAATATATATTAATGATAAAGAAGATGGTATTAATATTAACATTAGCAAATTTGCTGATGATACAAAGCTAGGTGGCAGGGTGAAATGTGAGGAGGATGTTAGGAGATTTCAGGGTGACCTGGACAGGTTAGGTGAATGGACAGATGCAGTTTAATGTGGATAAATGTATAGTTATCCACTTTGGTGGCAAGAACAGGAAGGCAGATTACTACCTAAATGGAGTCAAGTTAGGTAAAGGGGCAGTAGACCAGTCAATGAAGGTAAGCATGCAGGTACAGCAGGTAGTGAAGAAAGCTAATAGCATGCTGGCCTTCATAACAAGAGGGATTGAGTATAGAAGCAAAGAGGTTCTTCTGCAGCTGTACAGGGCCTTGGTGAGATTGCACCTGGAATATTGTGTGCAGTTCTGGTCTCCAAATTTGAGGAAAGACATTATGGCTATTGAGGGAGTGCAGCGTAGGTTCACGAGGTCAATTCCGGGAATGGCGGGTCTATCTTATGTTGAAAAATTGGAGCGACTGGGCTTGTATACCATTGAGTTTAGAAGGTTGAGAGGGGATCTGATTGAGATGTATAAGATTATTAAAGGATTGGACACGCTGGAGGCAGGAAACATGTTTCCGCTGATGGGTGAGTGCCGAACCAGAGGACACAGCTTAAAAATATGGGGTAGACCATTTAGGACAGAGATGAGGAGAAACTTCTTCACCCAGAGAGTGGTGGCTGTGTGGAATGCTCTGCCCCAGAGGGCAGTGGAGGCCCAGTCTCTGGATTCGTTTAAGAAAGAGTTGGATAGAGCTCTCAAGGATAGTGGGATCAAGGGTTATGGAGATAAGGCAGGAACAGGATACTGATTGAGGATGATCAGCCATGATCATAATGAAAGGTGGTACAGGCTTGAAGGGCAGAATGTCCTACTCCTGCACCTATTGTCTATTGTCAATTGTCTACTGTGTGACTCCAGATCCACAGCAATATACTTGCATCTGAAGTGTTCCCTGAAGTAGTCTAAACCACTCAGTTCAAGGGCACTTAGAGATGGGTGCCAAAATCTGACCTTGTTAGTGATCCCATTCTCCAGGAAGATCTAAAGAGCAATATCTGCCATTATCTAAATCACATCGATACCAAAAGTTAACAATTATGCATTGATGGTTTGTTTTTTTTCTCTTTTCTATCAACTAAATATAGACCAAGACAAGGACATCTTTTAGGGCACTCAAAGCAAGGCTTTTTAAATATCAAAGGCTTGGTGGCATATACACGATTCAAAAACATCAAAAGGTCACTTTTCCAGCAAAAGACCTCAGGGATCTTCAAAGGTTTAGTGTATTAAAACATGTTAATCCGAATGAGAAAGGCTTTCATCTCGATTTTCATATTTCACAATGATTAAAAAGAAATGTCATCGCGACCCCTGTGATTGAATAAAGGGAATAGACAAAGACCTTCAGACTCTGCGTTTGTTACAATCAAATACTTCAACTCACTGGAGCCTACTTACCAAGATGAGGTACCACCTGCATTGGTATAGCACCTTCAGTCTGGCGAAATGTCACTAGGTACTCCACTCAGGATTTTTACCCACCAATATGCCACATGGAGCTAACAGAGAGAGAGGGACGAAGAAAAGTTTTGGTTGACATGAGGAGTAGTTTAAACAAGGAGAGAATGAGGTTGTGAGACTGAAAGATTCGGGAAGAAGATTGCAGAACTCAGGGCCTTGGTGGGTCGAAATACAAGTGCTAATGCCTGGATGCAAATATCTTGGACTATTGCAGCTCAATGAGGTAATGGAGGTAGGGAGACCATGGAGAGACTTGGGAATAAGGTTAAGCATTTTAACATTAAGGTTTTGTTGCATTGTGCACCAGTGCAGATGAATGGGATTTAGCATGAGCTCTGTTACAGCAGCAGAGCTTGGGAAGAGTTCAAGTAGTAGATGGAATGATGCAGATAGTGGGTCCGAGACTTAGCGTGGTCTGGTCTTAATGTGCTGAGATTGTGAATTTGAACCCTGCTTCACCACCCTGAGTCATCGAGTCACACAGCACCGACAGACCCTTTGGTCCAACCAGTCCACGTCGAACATAATCCCAAACTAAACTAATCCCACCTGCCTGCTCCTGGCCACATCCCTCCAAATCTTTCCCATTCACATACCTGTCCAAATATTTTTTAAAAGTTGTAATTGTGACCATACCCACCACTTCCTTCGGATTTTCATTCCACTCACGAACCACTCTCTATGTGAACATTTACCCCTCATGGTATTTTTAAAAAACTCTCTCCTATCACCTTAAAAAAGTGCCCCTTAGTCTTGAAATTCCCCATCGTAGGAAAAGATAGCTACCATTAACCCTATCTATACCCCTCCTTCTTTTATAAACTTTAATAAGGTCACCTCCCAACCTCCTACGCTCCAGTGGAAAATGTCCCAGCCTATCCAGCCTTGCTTTATAGCTCAAACCTTTCAGACCCAGCAACATCCTAGTAAATCTCTTCTGAATCCTCTCCAGCTTAATAATATTCTTCCTATAACATCAAGATTAGTGTAAGATAATATTTACCCTGGAACTATATAACACAGAAATGTGGAATGTCTACAGATGTTGGTTATGTGGACTTCCAAAAGATATTGTGTCTGTCCTGAATAACACTGGCCCTATAATATTTCCAACTTTTTGTGCTTCCCTGATGCTTTTTGAAAGTTGCTATTGAACTTCCTTCCAGAATATGTATTCCAGATCTTCACCGGAATGCTGAGTCAGTGATGTAGCACTCTCTCTTTTTTAAGAAAGGTGAAAGAGGGAAACCAGGGAATTAGAGACCAGTTGATCTAACAGGGAGAACGGGGAAATTGTCGGAGTCGAGGATGGCAAAACTGAACCCCTTGAAAATTTTCAGTTCGTCGGAGAGAGCCAGAATGGATTCAGTATATTGTCTAGCTATCACCATTGTTAACAGCTAACCTGAGAATGCAACTTTTTTAAAAAAAGGTTTTGTGATTTACACATGAAAGAAGTGAAACTATCGCTGTATTCTAACAGATGAAAGGCTTAACAATCAATTTTTCAATGTATAATTTCAATTACATCACACTGTAAATTTTTGCTGTAAATTCTGTGTTAGGATTGAGTTCTCCACAACCACCTGATGAAGGAGCGTCGCTCCGAAAGCTAGTGTGCTTCCAATTAAACCTGTTGGACTATAACCCGGTGTTGTGCAATTTTTAACAGAATGGATTCATGTGAGATAGATTAGGCCTGAAAAACCCCATTGAATTGTTTGAAGGAGTGAGCAGGGTAGTGGAATGTCTATGGATGTTGATTATGTGGACTTCCAAAAGATATTTGATGAAGTCCCACTAAAAGATTGTAAACTAAGGCAGAACCCCATGGAACTGACGGCAAATTACTGACATGACTAGGACATTGGATGTATGACAAGCAACAGGAGGTAGGGTTAATGAGTAAACACTCAAACTGGAAGGATGTGACCAGTGGTGTCCCACAAGGATCTCAATTAGAGGCCCTCAATTGTTCACACTATTTATTGACGACTTGGATAATGGCATAGAAGGTCGTATATTTAAATTTGCTGATGACACAAAGTTAGGCAGCATTGTGGATGACAGTGTAAAATTACAAGAGGATATTGATAAACTAAGTGAATGAGCAAAGCTGTCGCAGGTAGAGTTCAGTGCAGGCAAGTGTGAGATTATCTATCTTGTGCCAAGAAAAGGTGGGTTCAGGGTAAAAACAGAGCGAAAAGACAGAGCGAACTGTGGATGCTGTAAATCAAAAACAGAAACAGACGTTGCTGGAAAAGCTCAGCAGGTCTAGCAGCATCTGTGAAGGGAAATCAGAGTTAATCAAAGTAATTTCTAATTCTTAAAATGTTCTACAATGGATGTCCAAAGAGACTTGGGGATTCAGGTCTATAAAATGTCACAAGCAGGTGCAGAAAATAGTCAAGGAAGCCAGTGGGAAGCTGGCCTTTATATCTAGGGGACTGGAGGACAAGGATGCAGGCGTTATGCTGCAGTTATACATAACCCTGGTTAGACCCCACTTGGAGAACTGTGGGCGGATCTGGCCACCACATCTGAGGAAGCAAACATTGGCCTTGGGGAGAGTAAGATGTAGGTTTAGCCTGGAGTAAGATTTGAACACATGGCTGTCAGATGTGAAGGTGAGAGCTATCAGTCAGCTATGAGACCCGGAAAACAAAAGGCGGAATTATTGGTGAGGAGGTGAGGAGGACGCAGGGCATGGTGCTGTAAGACCAGCTATATCTGTCCGAACCAAGACCATAACATCTTATCTGAAAGAGGGCATCTCAGACAATGCAAGTTATTTTTTTCTCTTTTTTCCCACCACCAGGAAGATAGGAAAACACCTGAGTGGCCAGTGACAAGCAGTGCCCTTCGCAAAAGGCAATGCTGTGTGATCAACTACTCCTTTTTTTCCCCCTTGTATGGAGGTGTGAGACACAGTGAGAGACACAAAGTGCATGAATCTTTATTCAATTTCCACCACCAGGAAGATAGGAAAACACCCAGGTGGCCAGTGACAAGCAGTGCCCTTCACATCAAAACAATGCAAGTTATACAGTGTTAAATGCTTAATTGGAGTTATGATTGTCTGGCTTAAAGATGGGAGTGAGAACATTAACACTGGAAGGCAGTGTGTACACATTCGTTGCCAATAACTTTGCAGTTGTAAGCAAGTGGATTGATGAACTCAGCAACAGTTGGAAAGCAAACCCAAATAAATGGATTAGAATCATATAATGTGAAGTCAATGTTCTGACCTCTGTTCTGAGCAGGAGATTGGATGCAAAAGTGCACTGTTTCTACTTGCAAGCTGTTTTCCTTGTGGGTCCTTCTAGATGAGGGACATCAGTGTAAAAGATGAGGGAGGCTTTTGCAACAATCTTCAGTCAGAAGTGCTGAGTGGATGATCCATCCTGGCCTTCTCCAGAGGTCCCCAGCAACACAGAGGCCAATCTCCAGCCAATTTGATTCACTCCATGTGAAACAAGAAATGCCTGAGGACGCTGGATGTTGCAAAGACTATGGGTCCTGACAACCTTCCAGCAACAGCACTGAACAGCTGTACTCCAAATCTAACCCTGCCCCGAATTAGGCTGATCCAGTACAGCTACAACACTGGCATCTGGGCAATATAGACAATAGCTGAAAATGTGTTGCTGGAAAAGTGCAGCAGGTCAGGCAGCGTCCAAGGAACAGGAGATTCGACGTTTCGGGCATAAGCCCTTCTTCAGGAAACGTCTTCAGGCTTATGCCCGAAACGTCGAATCTCCTGTTCCTTGGATGCTGCCTGACCTGCTGCGCTTTTCCAGCAACACATTTTCAGCTCTGATCTCCAGCATCTGCAGACCTCACTTTCTCCTCCAATATAGACAATAGCCCAGGTATATACTGTGCATAAAATAGCAGTAGAAATTGAACAATGAGTTTGATAGGTTTTGGTTAGGTGATGGTCTTAAGGTTTATGGAAGCAAGGAGGATGGATGGTGCTAAGATATAGAGCAGCCATGATCCCAACAATCTAACGGAGCGGTGGAATACACCTGGAGAGGTTTAATGTCCTCTCCCTGGTTCATTGTCTTCAATCAAAAGTGACTCGAGTGGGTGAAAAGGGCTATGAGCTGCTTTCAAAATGTTGAAGACAATGAGCTTTGTTCAGACTGGAAAGCATAGCCAGACGTAATGGAAGTGGCAGGAGGGCATTTTTTTTCTCAAAGAGATAACACCTTCAAAACCAGATGTGTAATTATAAATCCATTTTGATCAGGTGAATTTGGGAGGAAAAATGATTGAATGAAAAGGAAATCTGATAAGCAACAGCGCATAGCTCTCCCCAGAAGCACTTTCTATTAAGTTTGTGCGAGATTTACTCAGTAAAGTTAATGGATCATATTTAATAGTTTAAACATTTACTTCATACAGCGCTGATTTAAAATGAAATATTAAAGTGCTTTACAACTTAATAACAGGTAGTCTGCAGAAGGAATTTCATCTCAATGAGAAAATAAGTCAGCCCTGAGGCAGCTCCTTCTCATTGTGTGTTCAACATTGTTCATTGTGATCTGTTAGTGAGTCGGGAAGACATTGAAGTCTAAAAATGTTGGAGGGATTGAAGCAGCTTTGAATTGAATTCTGGGGTCCCAGTTTGTATCGACAAAATGTGCCTCTGATAAATACACCAAAGCATTTGTAACACAATAGGAAATGTTTCTGTAATTGTCTGTTTCAATGATTGGGTGGTTGATGGATAGCTAGTTGGGGCATTTGGCAGCCAGCTCTCTCATTAGACAGGCAGGACCAGTGATGGCCACAGGCAAGCGCTAACGTTTCCAATCCAATATGACGCTGAAGGAGAGTCGCACAAGACTCGAAGGTTCCACTCTGTTTCTCTCTCCACTGATACTGCCAGACCTGCTGAGTTTCCCCAACATTCTCGGATTGTTGGGGATTTCCAGCACCTGCAGTGTTTTCCTTTTATTGGCTGTTTTATTCAGTATACCCCCAGAAAAAAGATGTGACAAATTGTGAAGAATTTAAAAAGCATGGATCTTGAATTGGTTGTGTCAGAGGATCGGGATGATAAATTAGTCTCTCAGTTCAGAGTTTGATCGGTGCGACGTTCCCAGAGTCACTGACATTTCACATAAGATTCCAAAACCTTCAGACTTTGATGCTGTGATCATGTCCACAGCCATCAAGGGAAAGCAGGGAACAGGAAACTTCCTTTGGGTCATTGAGTCTTAATGGGGAAAAGTGAAAGGAACACAATCTAATCCATCACTGACATCACAGCTTTCCTCTGGACCTTTGCAAAGTTCAGCTCTATGTAAACAAAAGTCGCCGATGTTTTGCAGAGATTTAAATCTTGCCGGTGAATGACAAGATTATTATGCTCTACCTCTCCCCAGCCCAACATGATAAATTAGTGGCTTTGTGCTTTTGTAGCGTTACCCGCAAAGACCAACTTGAGGCCGGGCTTGGTGATTATGGCATGTGGTTGACCATCTAATCCCATCCCAAACCTGTTTGAATCCTTGCTGCTTACAGCCAGCTTGGTCTGTGTTTCTGACTGACTGGATGCTGCAGCCAGGAGCTCACAGTGACCCTGGCAAGGCACCACATCGAGCTGGAATGTCCCTCTCCGAATGGAGATACATCGAGACTGGATCAGATGACGGCAGTGAGACAGCACAGGGATCTGGGAAACTGTGAAGAGCAGAAGATTGTTGGCCACAGACGCTGTGTGGATGGAGCAAGGGAGTAATTAAAGAGATATCTTCTACCAACAGGGGCCACCAGGGGCTCCACATACCTGCAGAAAAGGCAGTGGGAGCAGAATGGTATGCACGTCAACACCAGGAAACATGCCCAGAGAATTTGCTACAAGATGTTCAGTGACCCCACATGAGAGATCAAGGTGACTGAATGCATCTTTGAATGCATCACTCTCACAAAAGTATCATTAACCCCATTCACTGCTCAATGTGCTTCACCTCCATCACCTCCCTCCTAGTGTCCTGTATCAAATAGGATGCATAGAACACAAATGCAGCTAATCAACCATGATAACCAAGCCTAATGTAGCAACAGTCTCTGTTCACTTCCTTCTCTCTTACTCAACAACATAGCACACAGCCTTTGTTTCAATTTTAAATTCATTTACTGATTTTTAAAAAGTCACTCATTGGACATGGCCATCATGAGCTGGGCCAGCGTTTATTACCCATCCCTCGTTGTTCTTGTGAAGGTGATGATGGAGCATGCTTCTTGAACTGCTGCAGTCTACTTTTAAGGATTCATTTTCCAGGTTAATGCTTTATCTGATTAGAGTTAACCTGCCTGGTTCAAAATTAAAAAATAAAATGGACAGTTAATTGCCAGTCATCATTGATCAGCGATTGTCCATTGCAATTCCTCAGCCAATTAAGTGCCAACCAATTAACACTCTGTTCTCAGACAGTAGGAACATTGTTCTACATTCGAGCCCGGGTGTCCTTGGCGAAGGAGCATGCGGTGTCCACCAACACCCTGGAGTTGTTCAGGGAGAGGTGGGCGCCACAGGGAGTGGAGTGCATCATTTCCCCCTCCAACTCTATTTTGATTTAGTCCCTGCCCTCCCCTTCACTGTTTGATCACACAACATTTCCCTTTGATGTGAGGGGCACTGCTTGTCACTGGCCACCCGGGTGTTTTCCTATCTTCCGGTGGTGGAAACTGAATAAAGATTTGTGCACTTTGTGTCTCCCACTGTGTCTCACACCTACACACACACACACACACACACACACACACACACACAATGGGTGCGGGGGAAAAATAAGCACTGCCGCAGTTAGGTGGGAGTGTGGGGAAAAAGAAAGAAAACAAAAACAGGAAATTTTAAAAAAAATCAGGAGAACTCCTCCAACAAAAAAAACATTGTTCTACGTTAGAGCCCGGGTGTCCTTGGCGAAGGAGCACGCAGTGTCCACCAACACCCTGGAGTTGTTCAGGGAGAGGTGGGTGCCCAGGGAGTGGAGTGCATTATTTCCCCCTCCAACTCTATTTTGATTTAGTCCCTGCCCTCCCCTTCACTGTTTTGATCACACAGCATTGCCCTTTGTTGTGAAGGGCACTGCTTGTCACTGGCCACTCGGGTGTTTTGCCTGTTAGGAGTTGGACCAGTGGCAGTGTGTGCCTGTGAGAGAAGAGAGAAGAGAGAAGAGAACAAGGAGGAGGTGGAGGAAGGAGGTGAGAGCTGTGTGTTCTGGGCCCTGTGTTTGAGCTGACCTGGGGCCCACTCCCACTGCTGGTCTCTGGGACCCTGCCTGGGCCTGCCCTCCACCACCGCAGCCTGGGACTCGCCTGAGGCCCCTTCCCACAACCTCCTCCACTGGTGTGACCTGAGGCCTACCTCCACTGCTGGGACCAAGGGCCAGCCTGGGACTCGCCAGAGGCCTGCCTCAACTTCTGCTGCAGCCAGAGGCCTGCCTCCACCAGCGCTGCCTGGGACTTGCCTGGGAGTCCCTCCCCAACTGAGGGCCTGCCTGGGACTCGCCAGAGGCCTGCCTCCACCACTGCAGCCTGGGACTTGCCTGAGGCCACTCCCCGCAGCCTCCACCACTGCTGCGACCTGAGGCCCACTTCCACCGCTGCTGCCCAGGACATAATTTTGGGGCTGCCTGGGACTTGTCTTGGGGACCCCCCCAACAGGCCTGCCCCCAACACTGCAACTGAGGGCCTGCCGAGGACTTGCCTGAGGCCTGCCTCCACCACCGCTGCCTAGGACTCGCCTCGGGTGACTGGCCTCGGGCACCTCCCCAAGGACTCCACCGCGACTACTGCCAGAGGCCCACCTCCACCGCTGCTGCCGGGGGCCGACGGAGTATGGCGAGCCCGAAGGTCGCAGGGCCCAGCCGGACCTACGCCGGGGTAGCCGCTGCCTTGGGCTCGGCTGGCCCAACCCCGGCCGCAACCGCATCCCCGTTCAGGCACCTGACCAAACGCCTGGGGGTCAAGGCCTATCCCCATCCCAACATGACCATCGAGGCCTGCAGTAAGGCCATGGCTAGTGTGGTCGGCCCACTGGCCATCGTCGCTGCGGCCCGCATGTACGGGAAGGCCGTATTCTTCCTTAAGTCCGAGCAGGCGGTCCACCTGGCCGTGGAGAGGGGGCTCACTGTGGGCGGGACATATTTGCCAGTCGACCCCTTGGAGGTCACGGCCCAGAGAGTCGTGATCTCCAACGTCCCGCCCTTCATTGCCAGCGAGCTCCTTCTTCCCCACCTCAACACCTTGGGGGAGATCCGGTCAGGTGTTCAACCGCTCCTGCTCGGTCTTAAGGACCCCACCCTCCGCCATGTATACTCCTTCCGACGCCAGGTGTTTATTTGCCTAGCCCGGGAGGAGGTCACGGAGGGATCCTTCACCATCCTCCACGAGGGCGCGGCCTACCGCGCCTTCTGGACGGCGGACGGCGTGCGGTGCCACCTGTGCCGCGAGGTGGGGCATATTAGAAAAAACTGCCCCACCCAGAAGGCTGCCCAGCCCACACCAACGGCTGCGGGTGGTGCCGCCGCACCCACTCCCCCTCCCCCAAAGTCAACACCACAAGCCCCGGCACCGGGGGCTAAGCCAGAGGCTCCCAATGCCTCAGCCTCTGGCAGGGAGGGGGGTGAGCGTCCGACCGAACGGAAGGCGCTCAGGAAGACGCAACGCGTCAAGCCCGCCCACGGGGAGACCACCCTATCCCCATCCCCTTCCCCTTCCCCTCCACGTAGCCCACGACCTGCCCCGCCCCGGCACGACAATGCCCCTGCGGCCGTGCCAGCGTCGCCCCGGCGCGGGAACCCTGACCCCCGAACCCCCAAACCCGTACCTGATCCCGGTCCCACTGACCCCGACCCCAACACCGACCCCCACCTCGTTAAGGAAACTCCTGGGGCTTCAACCCCCCTCCAGAAACTGAGCCCCGCCCCACCCAGCCATCCCCTGGCACTAACCTGGGGGGAACCATCGCTGCTCCACTTCCTGCAGCGACCGTGTCTCTGGGCCCCGGAGAGGGAACTGGGCCCCTGCCCCGCCCGCCATCACCTGATATACCAGGGGCGGGGCAGGAAGTGACACAGCTGACCTTCCCCACCCTGGCCACGCCCCCTGCCTTCCCCCAGCCAATCGTATTCCGGGAAAGGTGGGGGGGAGGGACCTCGGGCCCCATGACCACCAAGGCAGGCGGGGAGGAGAAGGCTCATAAATTCCCCCCTGTCTCTCTGGGGAAGAGGCGCCGGCCCTTGGAGGGGGGAGAAATCCCATCAGCGCGCCGGCGGCGCTGCCCCTCTCCAGGGGATGAGCCGACGGTGTCTCCCCACTGTCCTGCACCATGGCCTGACCTGCCCAAACCCCCAGGGGCGACAGCCGGGCCTTCCACCGCCATAACTCCTCCAGCCCCTGGGGAGGATTTTAATAACAACACTGGCCATGGTGCAGGCGACAGATTTTTATTCACTGCTGGGTCGTCGAGCGGTGGAGGCGAGGAAGGTGTTATCCTCGCTCCTCCCTCCCAGACTGTTTTTCCGGGGGCCTTGGCCCTGGGGGAGGACCTTTTCCCCGAGGAGCCGGGCTTCCCGGTGTCGGGAGAGGAGCGGGGCCCCGAGCCTCTGCCGCCCGGCGACCCGAACTCGGGGCGTTCCGGGAAGGGGTGCGCCGAGGAAGATACGGAAGGTGACCCTGGGGGTGGGGTCACTGGAGGTTTGAGGCCAGTTGGCGGTGCCGGACCAGCCCCCATCCTCTCGGTGGGGGAGGGGTCGGTGACCGAAGGCGACCTCCCGGAGGAGGGTTCTGGATCGGTGGCGGACACCGGGGACGACGCGGAGTCCGTCTCCAGCGACATTTTCGAGTCCCAGGTGCCCCCCACCGATCTCCCCCTCATCCCCCTCGAGGAACTCCGGGAATTTGTCGAGGAAACTCTGAGTCGCCGGGATAGAGCCCAACTGGCGCTCGACCGCTGGAGCTCCTTCGAAAGAGTCTACTGGTCGGCCCACGCTGCGCGCCAGGCGCCCGGGCTTGACGTTAACGAGCGAAAGCGAGTCAGGAACTTCCTGGGAGCACTCCTGGTGAGGGCGAGGGACTTCTGTGCCCCTCTCTCGTCCTCCCAGTAAATATGTACATAGTTTTTGTTAACTGTTTACTGGTGGTGGTTGCACTATACTTTCGACATGGAGACAACTATAGCCAGCCTCAACATCAACGGCAGCAGGGAGTCACAGCGCAGATTCCAGACCCTCTCGGCCCTTCGGGACGGGAGGTATGCGGTGTGCTTCCTGCAAGAAACCCACACTACCCCGGGAGACGAAGCCACCTGGCTCCTGGAGTGGCGAGGGGGGGTCTACATGAGTCACCTCACCCGCAGATCTGGCGGGGTGGCTATCTTGTTGGCCCCGCATTTTCAGCCGGAGATCTTGGGGGTCAGGGAGCCAGTGCCAGGCCGTTTGCTTCACCTGACGGTTCGGCTGGGGGGCGCGGTGCTTCACTTGGTGAACGTCTACGCTCCCCTGGCCGGGCCGAGGCAAGCGAGCTTCTTTGAAGAAGTGTCCGCTCATCTTGCTTCCATCGACGAGAACCAGTGCGTCGTCCTCGGGGGAGATTTTAACTGCGTCCTCGAGGACAGGGACCACGGCGGTGCCCGCACGAGTTCGACGTCGGGGAGGAGGTTGGGGGACTTGGTCAAGTCCTTGGACCTGGTGGACGTCTGGCGGAATCTCCATCCTGACTCCATCGCCTTCACCTTCGTGAGGCCTGGGGTCGGAGCGTCCAGAATCGACCGCCTGTACGTTTCGCGGGCGTACGCCTCCTGCTTTCCGAAGGCCTCCACGCGGCAGGTGTCGTGCACGGACCATCACCTGGTGTGGGCGGAACTCCTTCCGTTCGGCGCCAGGTTGGGCTCCGCGTACTGGCACTTTAACAACCTGCTGCTGGAGGACGAGCGGTTCCGGGACTCGTTTCGTCGTTTCTGGGCCGGCTGGAGAAGGAAGCGGGGAAGCTTCCCCTCCCTGAGGCTATGGTGGGACGTGGGCAAGGCTCACGTCCGCGTCTTCTGTCAGGAGTATGCGAGGGGGTCGACAAAGAGGCGGAAATCCAGGATCGGGGAGTTGGAGAGGGAGATGCTCGACCTGGAGTCACGCCTCGGTCAGCCCGACGCGGACCCGGCCCTGCGCGGGGTGTACGAAGAGAAGAAGGCCGCGCTCCGGGACCTGCAGCTCGTCGGGGCTCGGGGCGCGTACGTGAGGTCGCGGCTCCAGCTCCTCCAGGACCTGGACCGCGGCTCCCCCTTCTTCTACTCGCTGGAAAAAAGGCGTGGCACCCGTCAGCAGCTCCTTGTGCTGCTGGCCGACGACGGGTCCCTCGTCTCGGATCCGGAGGGTATCAGGGCCCACGTCCGATCCTATTACACGGCCCTGTTCTCTCCGGATCCGTCCAGCGAGGACGCTCGCAGAGTTCTGTGGGAGGACCTGCCGCAGCTCAGCCCGGAGGACGTCGGAAGGCTCGACGCTCCTGTCACCTTAGAGGAGCTGACCGGCGCCCTCGACCGGCTCTCGAGGGGCAAATCCCCGGGGCTGGACGGGCTGACTGTGGAGTTCTTCAGGGCGTTCTGGGACGTCCTGGGGAGCGACTACGCACAGGTCCTGGGGGAGTGTCTAAATGCCGGAGAGCTGCCCCTTTCTTGGCGCAGGGCGGTCATCGTCCTGCTGCCAAAGAAGGGGGGCCTTCGTTCTTTGAAGAACTGGCGTCCGGTCTCCCTCCTCAGCACGGACTACAAAATCTTTGCCAGGGTGTTGTCTTCTCGCCTGGCTTCCGTGCTGGCCCACATGATTCACCCGGACCAGTCCTACACGGTCCCGGGCTGGAGGATACAAGACAACGTCCATCTGGTCCGGGACCTGATCCATTTCTGTCGACGGGCTGGTCTGCCGAGCGCCTTCCTGTCTCTCGACCAGGAGAAGGCGTTCGACAGGGTCGATCACGAGTACCTGCTCGGGACTCTGCGGGCGTTCGGGTTCGGGACGCAGTTCGTCGCCCGGATCCGACTTTTGTACGCCGCCGCAGAGTGTCTGGTTAAAGTTAACGGGTCCCTGACGGCGCCCCTTCGCTTCGGGAGAGGAGTGCGTCAAGGCTGCCCCCTGTCCGGCCAGCTGTATTCCCTGTGCGTGGAGCCTTTCCTGCGCCTCTTGCGGAGGAGGTTGTCGGGGCTGGTTCTGCGCGGCGCGGGCGCGGGGGTGGTCCTCTCGGCCTACGCCGACGACGTGCTCCTCACTTTCACCGACCCGGCTGACCTGGGGAGGATGCGCGAGTGCCAGGCCGTGTACTCGACAGCGTCTTCTGCCAGGATCAACTGGGCCAAATGTTCCGGGCTACTGGTGGGTCCGTGGCGGGTGGATTCCCTGCCGGAGGAGTTCCGGGGGTTCAGCTGGAGTACCACCCATCTCCTCTACCTGGGGGTCTACCTCAGCCCGACCGAGGAATCCTGGCCGGCCAACTGGCAGGAGCTGGAGGCCAAAGTCTCGGCTCGCCTAGGCCGCTGGACAGGACTGCTCCAAGTGCTATCTTACAGGAGCCGAGTGCTGGTCATAAACCAGCTGGTGGCCGCCATGCTGTGGTACCGGCTGGTCACTTTGGTCCCTCCTCCTGGCTTTGTCGCTGACATCCAGAGAACGTTGGTCGACTTCTTCTGGGACAAAAAGATGCACTGGGTCGCTGCGCAGGTTCTGAGTCTCCCCATTGAGGAGGGCGGTCAGTCGCTGGTGTGCGTCCGCACCCAGGTCGCGACCTTCCGCCTTCAGACCTTGCAGCGATACCTTTACGTCGAGCCTCCTCCTAGGTGGTGCGCCCTGGCGACGTATTTTTTCCGCCAGGTGCGTAACCTCAACTACGACACGCAGCTCTTGTTCGTCGACCGTGACGGTTTGGAGGTCGCCCTCAAGGTGCTGCCTGTCTTTTACCAGGGCCTGATCACTGTCTGGAACATGGTCGAATCGCGTCGCGCCTACCCTCCGGCAGGAGTAGCGGCTGTCGTCAGGGAGCCGTTGCTCAGGAATCCGCACCTCCGTGCTCGCGGGTTCGAGTGGCTGTCGGAGGGGAGGGCCGTGGCGGCGAGGGTGACCAGGGTCGGGGACGTGCTGGGTGCCGGGGGGCTGGGCTGGACGTTGCCGCAAGACATAGCGAGCAGGGCAGCGGTAGACGTCCGGTACGTGGCCACCGGCATCCGACGCCTTAAAACGGCGGTGCTCGGACCCGACGTAGTGCACCAGTTGGAGGACGCTCAGGTATGCGGTGGGATCCCGTCCGCGCTCACCCCTGCCCGGACGGAATTTCACATCGGCCCCAAGGTCCCGTACTTCCCGCGGGAGCCTGTGCCCCACAACCTGAGCCGCCTCCGTAATTTTAGTTTTGTCCCGTTCAAGGACGTTAAAAGGCGGGTCCTGTACAGACTGCTGCTGCACACCGTCCACCTCTTCTCCCTCATCCACCGCCCGGACACGCCCTGGCGTGCCCATTTGCCACCGGGCGGTGGGGATCCCCAGTGGAGGGCTCTCTACGCAGGAGTCCTCCCCCTTTCTCTCGGGGATCTGGGGTGGAGGGTGCTGCACGCAGCAGTCCCCTGCAACCGCAGATTGCGGTGGTTCACGGACTCCCAGCCCAACTGCTTGTTCTGTGGCGCTGTGGAGTCCGTGGACCATGTGTATGTTGGGTGTGGGCGTTTGCACTCCCTTTTTGATTTTCTGAAAAACCTTCTCCTCTGCTTTTGGTTGCACTTCAGTCCCACGCTCCTGATCTTCGGGCACCCAGTGCGGAGGAGGGAGGGCAGGTCTGAAGACCTCCTCGTGGGTCTGCTCCTGGGCCTGGCCAAACTGGCCATAAACAGGTCCAGGCAGCGGGCCGTGGAGGGGGTCGTTAGGGCCGACTGCCTGCCCCTCTTCCGCGGTTACGTTAGGGCCCGGGTGTCCTTGGAGAAGGAGCACGCGGTGTCCACCAACACCCTGGAGTTGTTCAGGGAGAGGTGGGCGCCACAGGGAGTGGAGTGCATCATTTCCCCCTCCAACTCTATTTTGATTTAGTCCCTGCCCTCCCCTTCACTGTTTGATCACACAACATTTCCCTTTGATGTGAGGGGCACTGCTTGTCACTGGCCACCCGGGTGTTTTCCTATCTTCCTGGTGGTGGAAACTGAATAAAGATTTGTGCACTTTGTGTCTCCCACTGTGTCTCACACCTACACACACACACACACACACACACACACACACACACACACACACACACACACACACAATGGGTGCGGGGGAAAAATAAGCACTGCCGCAGTTAGGTGGGAGTGTGGGGAAAAAGAAAGAAAACAAAAACAGGAAATTTTAAAAAAAATCAGGAGAACTCCTCCAACAAAAAAAACATTGTTCTACGTTAGAGCCCGGGTGTCCTTGGCGAAGGAGCACGCAGTGTCCACCAACACCCTGGAGTTGTTCAGGGAGAGGTGGGTGCCCAGGGAGTGGAGTGCATTATTTCCCCCTCCAACTCTATTTTGATTTAGTCCCTGCCCTCCCCTTCACTGTTTTGATCACACAGCATTGCCCTTTGATGTGAAGGGCACTGCCTGTCACTGGCCACTCGGGTGTTTTCCTATCTTCCTGGTGGTGGAAACTGAATAAAGATTTGTGCACTTTGTGTCTCTCACTGTGTCTCACACCTACACACACACATACACACACACACACACACACACACACTGGGTGCGGGGGAAAAAAAATAAGCACTACCGCATTTAAAAAAAAAAGAAAAACAAGGAGTGTCAGACATCCTGGCACTCTGAGAGCTGCCTCTGAGGGAGCTGGATCAGTGTGTGCGTGGTCAAAAGAAGAAAAAAAGAGAAAAGAAATAAACAGGACTGTTCACACCTGCACACACACAAAAAAGAGAAAAAGAACAAAAAAATAGAAACATTGTTCTGCCCTTTAAATGATGTTTCATGTAAGAATCCTGATGAAGGCAAGATGAAACAATTTCACAAAATGCACTTTGCACTCAGGAACCCACCGTTCCATTGTCAGTGCTGCATAACTGCCTTCACTGTCCTGCAAAACAGTTCAGGCCATCCTGTCCTGTCCGCCTACGTAAACCAACTTCTAATGAGGCACCATCGCAGTCTCTGAGGCAACAAAGTGAGTCGCAACTTACAGAGAGACAAAATGGTCCGGAGGGGGTGGGGATGGTCAGTGTGTCCAGAGTGGAGTGGGCACGGTCATTGTGTCCGGTGGGGAGTGGGGATGGTCAGTTGTGTCCAGAGTGGGCATCGTCAGTGTGTCTGGAGGGAGTGGGCACGGTCAGTGTGTCCAGAGTGGAGTGGGCACGGTCATTGTGTCCGGTGGGGAGTGGGGATGGTCAGTGTGTCCAGTGGGGAGTAAGGATGGTCAGTTGTGTCCAGAGTGGGCATCGTCAGTGTGTCTGGAGGGAGTGGGCATGGTCAGTGTGTCCAGAGTGGAGTGGGCACGGTCATTGTGTCCGGTGGGGAGTGGGGATGGTCAGTGTGTGTGGAGGGAGTGGGCAAAGTCAGTGTGTCCGGTGGGGAGTGGGCAAAGTCAGTGTGTCAGAAGGGGAGTGGGCACGGTCAGTGTGTCCGGAGGAGAGTGGGGATGGTCAGTGTGTCCAGAGTGGAGTGGGGATGGACAGTGTGTCCGGAGTGGGGATGGTCAGTGTGTCTGGAGGGGAGTGGGGATGGTCAGTGTGTCCGGAGTGGGGATGGTCAGTGTGTCCAGAGTAGGGATGGTCAGTGGGTCTGGAGGAGACTGGGGATGGTCAGTGTGTCTAGAGGGAGAGGGCAAAATCAGTCTGTCCAGAGGGGAGTGGGGATGGTCAGTGTGTCCGGAAGGGAGTGGGCACGGTCAGTGTGTCCAGAGCAGAGTGTGGATATTCAGTGTGTCCGGAGTGGAGTGGGGGCGGTTAGTGTGTCCAGAGCGGAATGGGAATGGTCAGTGTGTCTGGAGGGGAGTGGGCATGGTCAGGGTGTCCAGAGTGGAATGTGGACAGTCTGTGTGTCCGGAGGGGAGTGGTGACGGTCAGTGTGTCCGGAGCGGGGAGTGCATGGTCAGTGTGTCCGGAGGGAAGTGGGCACAGTCAGTGTGTGTCTGGAGGGGAGTGGGGACAGTCTGTGTGTCCGGAGGGGAGTGGGCACAGTCATTGTGTGTCTGGAGGGGAGTGGGCACAGTCAGTGCATCTGGAGGGAGTGGGCACGGTCAGTGTGTCAGGAGGGGAGTGGGGATGGTCAGTGCGTCAGGAGGGAGTGGGCATGGTCAGTGTGTATGCAGCAAAGTGGGGTTGGTCAGTTTGGCCGGAGGGGAATGAGGAATGGGGAACGGTCAGTGAGACTGTAGGGGTATGGGGATGGTCAGTGTGTCCGGAGTGGAGTGTGCACGGTCAGTTTGTCCAGAGGAGAGTGGGGACGGTCAGTGTGTCTGGAGCAGACTGGGCACGGTCAGTGTGCCTGGAGGGGAGTGGGGATGATCAGTGTGTCCGGTGGGGAGTAGGGATGGTCAGTTGTGTCCAGAGTGGGCATCGTCAGTGTGTCCAGAGGGGAGTGGGCACGGTCAGTGTGTACGGAGTGGCCATGGTCAGTGTTTCTGGAGGGGAGTGGGGATGTTCACTGTGTCTGGAGGGGATTGGGGATGGTCATTGTGTCTGGAGAGGAGTGGGGATGGTTAGTGTGTCCGGAAGGAAGTGGGGATGGTCAGTGTGTACGGAGTGGGCATGGTCAGTGTGTCCGGAAGGGAGTGGGGATGGTTAGTGTGTCCGGAGGGGTGTGGGGATGGTCAGTGTGTCCGGGGGGAGTGGGGATGGTCAGTGAGTCCGGAGTGGAGTGGGAATGGTCAGTGTGGCCGGAGGGGAGTGGGAATGGTCAGTGAGTCCGGAGGGGAGTGGGGATGGTCAGTGTGTCCGGAGGGGAGTGGGGATGGTCAGTGGGTCAGAGTGACGAAGTCCACTATTTCGGAACTGGTGGTGCCGCGTCGGACCACATAGATGACCTTCCAGAAAGACCATATTGCTTATCTTTTTAGCTTTATTTCTTATTTCCCTAAATTATACTCCGCATAATCTGCATAATCTGTAGCGCAGTGTCACCTTTTTCTTTATTTTCTCTGTGTTTTTGTATTTATGATTTGTATCTAGGATCTTTATTTCTAAGACAGCGCCATGAGTTGGTGTATTGTACATTTCTCACTGTATTCCTGTTCTTTAGTAACTTGAATACATGTGACAATGACCCTAATGCTAATTCTAATACCTGCAGTAATCTGCCAATTATCACATTGGTCACAAGCATCCAGTAAAAACCACCTGGATCGGGGGAATTATAGTTCTGGTGGTGTGTTCACAAAAATTAATGTCATTCCTGCCCATCCATACTTCCATTGTCCAGAATAAAGCAGGATCTGCTCAAGATGGATTGTCATGCAGGAAAATCGAACAGCAACTCAGAGATACAAGCCTGTGGTGAATATGAGAATTTCAGACTTAAATGTACAACTATTTTGACAGGGGCAGTACCATGAAACCAGCTTTATCTATAAAAGAAAGAAAAATAGATGTCTTAAGAAAAACTCTTCTCACAATTAATTTAGGACTGGCTCCCTTCAATATCTGCTGAGCTTTGGATCTTGAGTAGAGAAACTGAACTATTTAAAATATGAAGGTGTGAGGCAGTCTAGGCTGCTGTTTGAAGCATTTCACTCACTGCAGTATAAATTATATCTGTAGGCGTTATCCAGAACTGCTTTAACTTAGACTGAAAGGAATGTCAGAGGAGGAGTGTGAATGAGTATTAACACTGGGACTTTGAGCACAAGTAAGGCTGTATCCTTGTCAGGTAATGGACATGTAAAATACAAGCACAAATTGGCAGAATTGCTTTCAAATTAACTGCTGAAATGTGTCTGAATATTTTTAAGATTGAAACTTGTTCTTATTTGAAATAGATGCCATGGGACCTTCAACATCTAATGGAGAGTACAACTGGGTTTAGTAACCAAGCCCTCTGTCAGCGCAGTGTTCTCTCAGTACTGCACTGTGACTGTTGGCCCAGATTATGACCAGATATCTCTAGGGTGTGAGGCTTTTAGGTTTTCTATAACCATAGGTTACAAGTGGGTGGCTAGGAGACTGAGTGGTTAGCACAGCTGCTTCCCAGTGCCAGGGACTTGGGTTCGATTCCACCCTTGGGTGACTACTTGTGTATAGCTTGCACATTCTCCCTGTGTCTATGTAGGTTTCCTCTGGGTGCTCTGGTCTCCTCCCACAGTCCAGAAATGTCCAGGTTAGTTGGACTGGCCATGTTAAATTGCCCATAGTGTCTAGGAATGTTCAGGCTAGGTGGGTTAACCATGGAGAATACAGGGTTACAGAGGTGGTGGTGGGTCTGGGTGGACTGCTCCTCAGAGGATTGGTGTGGACTCGATGGGCTAAATGGCCTGTTCCTGTACTCCAGGGATTCTATGATCCAGCTGTTTCCATGTTCACATGTCAACCACCTCCAAATGACTGGCTCACCATCATGATTGGACACGATCTAATTTGAATTCATGCTTTCCATAGGCAAAACTTCCCTTTGACATGTTCTCATTGACCACAGGTCGGAATCCTGAAGGACTTCTACAATCGAGAAAATGGCTGTGGATGAAAATTCAGTGACTGGCAGAGGCCTATGTGAACCCATGGGCTACAGAGTCACGAGAACATCAGACACAAAGATGTAATCAGTGCTGCCTATCCACTACCCTCTGTCAGAAGGAAGCCATCTCTTACAGACATGTTTGTGTTTTTCCCTTCCAGCGATACAAGGGAAGGGGCTAAAAACAATCTGTTTGGATTTGTTAGTGGCCTGACATATTAGAGTCCTGACAAGTCTGCCATGAAGATCACAATTTGGGGACAGCCATTAAGCACCCCTGCATTGCAGATAAAATAAGGCAAAAAATTCTCTCTTATCGAAAGCTACCAGCTAGTCATGACCAAAAGGAATCAGGAGAAAATAATTTCAATTAACCTGGAAATGAACAATGGATCTCAAAATCAACAGTTCAACTACCTATGTTAATGTTATTGGTACCACTCCATGTAAATATCACAATGTTCTACTGTCTACTCTTTGGAACCATCTCATAGGTTAATTGTTACACCGTATCTTTAATGTTTATGTTTTGATTAAAAGAGTTACCAGAATGGTTTGGAGGGTATTAGCTATGAGGAGAGTTTGGCTCATTTTCACTCGAATATCAGAGACTGAGGGGTAACCTGATAGAAGTTCAGAAAATTATGACAGCCATGGCTAAAATGGGTAGTCAGAATCTTATTCCCAGGGTAGAAATGTCAATTACTAGGGGACATAGATGAGAGGTAAAACTGGGTCAGTTTAAAGGAGATGTGAAAGGCAGGTTTTTTTACACAGAGTGTGTTAAGTGCCTGCAGTGCACTGCCAGGGGAAGTATAGAAACAGATACAATAGCAGTATTTAAGAGACATCTTGACAGATATGTGAATAGAAGGGTATGGACCATGGAGTGGCAAAAACTTTTTTTTATTTTAGAAAGGTGTCTAAGATAACTGCACAGAAGCTGGTATTACATCACCAAGTCACCCTTTATTTACATTTGCAGAGTACATGGGCTCTGACCAGCCAGCTCAAAGCTAAAACTGAGGAGACCTTCTGAATATCCTGTTTATATCTGTCAGCCAGGGCTCCCTGATTAGCCCAAGTTAAAAAACCCCAATCAGGGATCATGTACTCAATGAGATCCACCTCACCACAGTGTCATGTGTGGGGCTTGGTGGGCCAAAGTGTCTGATCTTGTGCTGTATTTTGTATGGATTCACTTCGTATTCCTGTTGTGTTATTATTTCTTCCTGTGTTCAGTAACTAATAAACTCTTGTGAACTCAAGATAGTCTGGTTAAACCGACTCATTTTAAAACATAACTAATCTGGAGCTGGGCAAAATATTTCCAGAACAGATAAGATCAACTAAGGAGGTGAGTGGAAAAAGAAGAATTGTGACCTTGCTCACTGGGAGCTCATTGATTTGGGGTGTCCCATCTGTAACCATAATAAATTGGGGAACCTTTTTGAGAATCGACATTTCGGGCATAAGCCCTTCTTCAGATTCCTGAAGAAGGGCTTATGCCCGAAACGTCGATTCTACTGCTCTTTGGATGCTGCCTGACCTGCTGCGCTTTTCGAGCAACACATTTTCAGCCCTCACTTTCTCCTAGAACCTTTCTGAGAGTCTGGTCAGAACACCTATTTCCACCAAGATCATTTCCCCGGTGATGGAGGTGTGGTGAAACAATGGAGGAGCAGACACACTGTGATACGTGGCTCATGCAGCCGCCAGTGGCTTGGTTGAATATCTCTCATGGTACTTATGAAACATTCAGCCTCACCCAGCAGCCTGAGCACTCTGAAGTTAGAATGAATCATTTACCAACTCAAATAAGAGGGAATAATGAGCTCCTTCAAACTATGAGCAGCAAAAGTCTGATTGCAAACTAGGATAAAAAGGAGCAACATATTCCAACTATTCAACTTAATGAGAATCACCGCCAGTTACTAAATGCCTACTGACTGAAGGGAATAATATATTCGCCTCTCCTCTCTGACTTAGCATAAATTAGAATACTAATGGTTGCTAAATTGAAAACCAACTGACGAGGTTATGTCAAAGCCCCATATCCTGTTGCTATCAAAACCTACCACAATCGGAATAATGTCTTGATGATATGAGACTATATTAGAATAAATACAATGACACTGGGTGACAAATTAATCGGAAAATGAACCTGTTGACACCTTAAAGATACAGCAGCCTCTTTGATCATTCAGTCGAGAGAAACTGTTGCTGTGGGGACACACTTGGGGAAGCAGTTTTATTTAATTTCCAGGAATCCTTCAACAAACAATGCGAAACCAGAAGTACCACAGCCTCCATCCCCAACTTTGCCAAAGCTGCTGGGCTTAAAGTGTTGGCATTAACAGTCAAACATACCATGGGACGAACATCAACGTGTATCACTGACTTTTACATGGGATGTAGGCATCACTGGAAAGACCAGAATTTGTGGCCTATCCTGAATTGTTCATGAACTGAATGGCGTGGCAAGTCCTTTCAGAAGCAAACAGGGCACGTTTCCTTTACCAAAGGACATGAAAGTTTTTACAACAATCATGATCTTGTCATGAAAACCTGTCACCATCTTTCTATCTCAGATTTAACACAGAGGGTCCCCAGTTTATCAACATATGACTAATAAACACATGGGGTGTAATTGTAATGATCTAACATATGAATGTTCCCTCTACTTACAAGTGGCTGTTCTCTGGTGTCTGACTTGGTATTCCCATTTGCATACAAATTGACTTGTGAATTGGCTCAAGAATGGACCCATTTACAACCTGGGGACTGCCTGGAATTGGATTTATGTTGCAGCAGCTCTCATAGTGGTACCTGATCCCACGCTGAGAGAATCAGTCCAGCTCACCCTATCACTAACCCATTCTGACATCTGTGCTGTTCCAGAATCTTCCCTGGCTAACAGAGGCTGAAATATGTGGCCGGATTAGCTTAACCTGGAAGTAGTGTCGTCTATTTCACCGCACCTACACCTAACTAACCTGCAAGGAGATAAAATAACTTGTATGGCTCCTGTTGTAAGGTAAAAGGTGACCGGACGATATAATGATGAAATCAGTCGTTTACCAAACAAGAGACCCAAGGCAAGTTCCCCTCATTTCACAGCAGCAGCTGGGATTTGAAGTCAAATGACAAATCTGGAAATGAAAGCTAGTCTTTACTGAAGGTAACTGTGAACCTATCATTGACTGTTTTAAAGACCCATCTGGTTCACTAAGAGAAGGAAATCTGCCATCTCGAACTGGTTTGGTCTACATGTGACTCCAGACACAGATGAATGTGGTTGACTCCAAACTGTCCTCTGAAATACTTGGACAAACCACTCAATTCAAGGACAATAAGGGGGGGGGGGGGGGGGGGGTGAGGGGAACAACAAATTCTGACCTTGCCAGTGACTCCCACATCCAATGAGAGAATAAAGTAGAAAAGAAGCTGCATTTCGAGTCATACAGCACAGAAACAGACCCTTTGGCCCAACTCATCCACCCCGACCAGACATGCCCACCTGATCCAGACCCATTTGCCAGATGCCCCTCTAAACGCTTCCTATTCATATTTCTTGACGATTTAAAATAAAACATGTTCCTTCATCATTTTATTGTTTTAAAAATGAAAAGTGTGTGTTTAGCAATGCTAAAGTGTCTGTATAAATGGCAACTGTTTTTGTTCAGAAGACAACTGGGCTTCAGATTCTTTCCCTTGTTGCCCTAGCTATGGATTACTGCCAGAGGAGACACATGTTATAATGGCTTGTGAGACTTTCCTGTGCTTACTAAGGTCACAGCTGAACAACAAAACAATGTTTCCCTTTGCAGCTGCTTTCAGAGTCAAACACTGCAGGGTGATACACTGGATCCATAGTGACTATCCCTCATTCTGCTCCCCAGGAGGGTCATGTTCACTCGGATTTGCATTGTCTCCACTTCTCTGAGCAAGAATGCACACTGAGTGAGGTTGTACACAGAGCTATCGACTCCAGCTCTCTCTACGTGTGACTGCCTAACGATGAAGCAGGCTGTTGATGTCATCCTTGACCTCTAGGTGAGCACTGGACCACAAATATTAGATAGATTCCCTACAGTGTGCAAACAGGCCCTTCGGCCCAACAAGTCCACACCGACCCTCTGAAGAGTAACCCACCCAGACCCATTTCCCTCTGACTATTGCACCTAACACTATGGGCAATTTAGCCTGGCCAATTCACATGGCTTGCACACCTTTGGACTGTGGGAGGAAACCGGAGCATCCAAAGGAAACCCACACAGACACAGGGAGAATGTGCAAACTCCACACAGACAGTCGCCTGAGGCAGGAATTGAAACTGGATCCCTGACACTGTCAGATAGCAGTGCTAACCACTGAGCCACCACGCTGTTCAACCACTGATGTGACATTCCTGAGACAGGTACTGTTCCTGCCTCTGTAATATCAACTCTATCCTCCTCTCAGCTTCTCTGCCACTGAACTTTCCCAGATCTCTGCATTGTTCCAATTCTTGCCTCTTGCATATCCCTGATTTCTAGCACTCCACCATTGGCTGTGATTCTCTCAGCTGCTGGCATTAAGCTTTGGAATTTTTTTCCCCAAACTTCTTCACCTCTCTCCCTTTCTCTATCCCTTCATCTTAAAAAACGATCTCTTTGACTAAGCCTTGAGTTTTCTGCCTTAACATTCCCCTAAAATGCTTGATGTTGATGCTTTATGTCTCATAGTTGAAACGCAATGTACCTTTAAGAGACATACTCTTCAACGTGAGCAAATGTGAGGTCTTGCACTTTGGAAAAAAGAATAAAAGCATAGACGACTTTCTAAACGGTGAGAAAATTCATAAAGCCAAAGTACAAAGGGATCTGGGAGTGCTAGTCGAGGATTGGGTAAACATGCAGGTTGAGTCCGTGATTAAGAAAGCCAATGCAATGTTGTCATTTATCTCAAGAGGGTTGGAATATAAAAGCACCGTTGTGCTACTGAGACTTTATAAAGCTCTGGTTAGGCCCCATTTGGAGTACTGTGTCCAGTTTTGGTCCCCACACCTCAGGATGGACATATTGGCACTGGAATGTGTCCAGCGGAGATTAACACGGATGATCCCTGGAATGGTAGGTCTAACATACGAGGAACGGCTGAGGCTCCTGGGATTGTATTCATTGAAGTTTAGAAGATTAAGGGGAGATCTAATAGAAACTTACAAGGTAATACATGGCTTGGAAAGGGTGGACACTAGGAAATTGTTTCCGTTAGGCGAGGAGACTAGGACCCGTGGACACAGCCTTAGAATTAGAGGGGGTCAATTCAGAACAGAAATGCGGAGACATTTCTTCAGCCAGAGAGTGGTGGGCCTGTGGAATTCATTGCCGCGGAGTGCAGTGGAGGCCGGGACGCTAAATGTCTTCAAGGCAGAGATTGATAAATTCTTGATGTCACAAGGAATTAAGAGCTACGGGGAGAATGTGGGTAAGTGGAGTTGAAATGCCCATCAGCCATGACTGAATGGTGGAGTGGACTCGATGGGCCGAATGGCCTTATTTCCAATCCTGTGTTTTATGGTCTTATGGTCTTATACTCATGATACTCTCATAGCATGTGACTGAAAGGCATGAAGGGATTGGACACCATCTTGACTGTGATCACTTGAAGCATGTTTTTTTAAATTTGAAAAATATACTTTATTCATAAAATATTTTGATGATCTGTACAATTGGTGGTGCCATTCATAGGCACACCTTGCATTTCTTTATGTACAGAGATCGGAATTAATCATTCATATATACAGGTCTGTACGTTTACCATCCATATACTTAGCTGAGGCTTCAGCAGAGCCCACTTACTGAGTGGGCCCCCTGTTCTTGAAGCATGATGTGCTAATTGAAACATGCCACCCTTTATAATCGGGCAGCTTAATGCTAGCTTAGTCACTGATGTACCTGGGAATATAATACTTGTATGTATTAGTGAGCTGCATAAGTGTCTGTTGGATCTTTCAATATCACATTACCCACATCTGGTGCTTTTGTTGAGAGAACATATAAGTGTTAGTGCATCAAGTACAACCACCTTTTGGAGACAAAATGCATGTTTTGCTTTAGTAAAGCACCTTGGGATATTTTAAGACATGACATGCATTATAAATTGTTCTTCTTGAGACTACCACTGAGGAAGTGCCATCATTCAAAACCTGACCAGCACCATCTCCAGGGGAATTCGTGATGGACAATAAATGTTGGTCTAGCTGGTCGCTCCCTCATTATAAAAGTTACAAAAGAAAAGGGCACTTATGTTGTTCAGTGTAACAGGAACTTTGGAAATGGTGCATTTCATACAATCAGTCAGCATTAATAATTATCGATGCAGTAAGCTTGCACGGTGAATATGAATTGAGCTACAAGTTGTGGTGCTCAATTAGGTTTGCATAATTGCAAAGGAACAAATATTAAGGCACTGTGGAATCAATATTGGTTTACAGTACTGGTTCTGAATGTTGAATGAAACTGGTTTCTGCATTTCCAGCATTGTAATAGTGATGAGACTTCGAAATTACCTGCCTGGACGTGAAGCACTTGGGAATACTGCAAAAGGTACTAGAAAATCACAAGGAGTTCTCTCCAGGCAGGCTGGAGAGTTGACACAGTTTCTCCACCACCTTCAAACTTTGACAGTCGTCAGAAAGCTGCCAATATAACAATGTTAGGGAAAGAGGCAAAACATCCCGGCCAGTTAATTAAACATCTGTCATGGGGAAAATATCAGAGACTATTATAAAGGATGGTAATAGGAGAGCATTCAGAAAGAAATGATAGGATCAAAACAAGGTTAGCATGGCTTTGTGAAGGGAAACCATGCCTGACAAGTTTATTCTTAGAATTATTCAGGAGACATCGGCAACATAGATAAAGGGAAGCAGTAGATATAATACATTTGCATTTCTAAAAAGGTATGTTTGATAAGGTACCATGGGTGAGACTACTGAATAAGATAAGATTGATAAGATAAGATAAGGATGGCTCAGTGCAGCCTCACAGCACCAGGGTTCCAGGTTCGATTCCAGCCTCAGGTGACTGCCTATGTGGAGTTTGCACATTCTCCCCGGGTCTGTGTGGGTTTCCTCCCACAGTCAGAAAGATGTGGAATGACCATGGGAAATTGCCCTGTAGTGTCCTGGGATGTACAGGCTAGGTGGATTAGCCATGGTTCTGGATTAGTGGTGCTGGAAAAGCACAGCAGTTCAGGCAGCATCCAAAGTGCAGTGAAATCGATGTTTCGGGCAAAAGCCCTTCATCAGGAGTAAAGGCAGTGAGCCTGAAGCAAGGATTAACCATGGGAAATGCTGGGTTTAAGGGATAGGCTAGGGGGTGGTTTCCCTGTGGGATACTGTTTGGAAGGTTGATGTGGACTGAATGGCTTGTTTCCACACTATGACAGGATTCTATTCTATGAAGATAAATAAAACAGGTGAGGTATATTAGTATGGAAAGAGGAATGGCTAACTAATAGCAGGCAGAGATTCAGGATAAAAGGTATATTTTCAGGATGGCAACCTGTAACTTATGGTGTCCCACAGCGATTAATGTTGGGACCACAATTATTTACAATATATGTTATTAATGACCGGGATGAGGGAAATGAAAGGTATTTCAGTCAGGTTTATAGACAACACAAATGTAGATAGGAAGGCAAACAGTTAGGATGGCACAAGAGGGATATTGACAGGGTACTTGAGTGGGCAAAAACCTGGCAAATGGAACATAACGTCGGAAAATATAAGAAATCACACAACACCAGCTTATAGTCCAACAGGTTTAACTGGAAGCACACCAGCTTTCGGAGCAATGCTCCTTCATCAGGTAACAGCCACCTGATGAAGGATCGTCGCTCCAAAAGCTAGTGTTTCCAATTAAACCTGTTGGACTATAACCTGGTGTTGTGCGATTTTTAACTTTGTGCACCCCAGTCCAACACCGGCATCTCCAAATCAGGAAAATGTGAGGTTATGCAATTTGTCAGGAAGAACAAGGTGGATGACTATTACTTAAATGGAGAAGAACAGCAGAAAGCTGTAACATAGAGGGATTTGGAGTCCTCATGCATAAACAACAAAAAGCTAGCATATATGTTCGACAGGTTTTTTTTTAGATTACTTACAGTGTGGAAACAGGCCCTTCGGCCCAGCAAGTCCACATCGACCCGCCGAAGCGCAACCCACCCATACCCCTACATTTACCCCTTACCTAACACTACGGGCAATTTAGCATGGCCAATTCACCTGACCCGCACATCTTTGGACTATGGGAGGAAACCGGAGCACCCGGAGGAAACCCACGCAGACACGGGGAGAGTGTGCAAACTCCACACAGTCAGTCGCCTGAGTCGGGAATTGTACCCGGGTCTCAGGCGCTGTGAGGCAGCAGTGCTAACCACTGTGCCACCGTGCCGCCCATAAAGGGTAGGCAAATGGAAAGGCAACCTTCATTCTAAATAGAACGGCGTATTAAAAATAGAGAGGTTATTATACAAAGCACTAGTCAGGTCAAAGCTGGAGAATACTGTGAACAGTTTTGGACACATTCTCTAAGGGAAGGTAGACAATTATTGGAGGTAGGCCTGAAAAACTTCACAAGGCTGATCCTGGGGATGGAGGGATGTTTTTATGAGGGGAGGTTAAGTAAAATGGGTCTGTACTCACTGGAATATAGAAAAGGAGAAGCAAAATTATAAAAAAATACAAGATTCTTAGAAGACCTGACAATGTGGATGCAGTGAGGATATCTCCCCGTGTGGGGAGGGTCTAGGACCAGAGGGCACAATCACAGAATAAAGGATTGCAAATTTAAGACAGCGATCAGGAGGAATTTCTTCTCTCAGAGTGTAGTGAATCTGTGAAATTCTGTTCTGAGGTTCGGTTGTTAATTATTTCCAAGGCTGAGACAAACAGATTTTTAATCAGTAATGGAATCAAGGGTTATGGTGAAAAGACAGGAACGTTGACTTGGCGATAATCAGATTAGCCGTTGTAGTGATTGTATCGAAAATCTTAGAATATGAGTTCTCTTTTTGGGGGCTGTCAATCTGATCCAATCAGGGAGCCCTGGCTGACAGATATAAACAAGAATGTCAGAGGTTCTGCTCACTCAGAGAGCTGGTATTCAGGAAACTGGATCAACATCAAAGACTTTCCACATGTAATTAAAGGGTGACTTGGCGATGGGATACTGACCTCGATGGAGTTATTTCAGCCGTGATCTCATTGAATGATGGAGCAGATTCAGTGGGCTGAATGGCCTACTTCTGTTCCTGTGACTTATGTGAATCTGACAGCTTCACCAGCCCAGGTATGAAGAATACTTGCTTGCCTTGCTTTTAAATTTCTTACAGTGAATAGGCCTCCCATTCTACCAACGGCACATGCCCGACACATCGATTCTCCAGCTCTTTGGATGCTGCCTGACCTGCTGTGCTTTTCCAGCACCATGCTCTCGATTCCCATTCTATATGTGCTAACTATAAGAAACTACCACTGAACATGTCCCACCATTTGTGAGATTCTAACAAAGGAAACCTTTCACGTTTCAAGTCATTCTTTCTATTTGTAAGCCCTTGTAGCCAGCAGCAACGTAATTAATCTGTGCCGTACCCTCTTGAAAGACTCAATTTCCTTCCTCTAGTGTGGAGGGCACACTACAAATAATATTCTAACCTCTGTTTTATTAAGATTTAATATCAGCTCCTCATTACCTCTTAGCTTTTATATTTTTATGATAAAGCCAAGAATTTCATTAGCCTTACTTTAAAAAAAGCACACTTATCAACCTGCCTTTAATTTCTTGTATTGTGTATTCCTCCAAGTTCCTCTTTTCTTGTAGAAAATTGAATTGAGCAATAAAATAGACAGGATGGTGTATATTCACAACGCCTGCACACACATGGTGAATATTAAGCAGCTAGATGAATAACCAAAGGTTCAATTAACATAATGGATGCCGTAATGATTTAATGTCTTGATGTTACCAAAGAAATCGATACTCGATTTTAAAGACAAATAATGCTTCAACTGTTCCAGGGATCTGAACATTTATTAAATAACCTTGATCTGATTTTGTCAGGGTCCTTCTTCTTGGGTTCTCTGTCTAAAAACACATCCCATCCATAACGCTCTGATTCCCACTTCCAGCTTGACTGAGGAGACAGTCTTATCAATCACCCCCAACCAGTCTGAGGTCCTGTCACGCTACATGTTTGACACGTGTTACAGGCTGGAGATTCATGGCTCCTTTACTACGTGCTGTTGGTATGTGTTGGGTGGATTTCCAATTCAGTAATCAAGCTGGTCATTTCTGTTATGAACGCATCTTTCTTGGTCATCAAACCCACGGCCTCTGACTCAGAGACAAAGATGCCACCCAACGTACCACACCATCTGCCTACAAGGGATTCTTATCCTTGTGTTAAATGTCATCATAGCCACCACTCCCTCCCCAACTTCACTATCGCTCAAACATACTTCCAACCTCCTGTGGGTCTCTCTTCCTCCAACACTGACCTTGCACCTCCCCCATGCACTGTGTCCCACCATTCCTCACTTTGTCTTCAGTTGTCTTGGCCCATAACCTCTGGCCTTTGCCCCCTTAACCTCACAACCTCAAATCCACTCTACTCGTTCAAGATGTTCCTTCAAATCTACTGTTTTAGCTAAACATTTGGTTGTCTGTCCTGCTATCTCCACATGTGGATTTTTGTCAATTTTGTTCATATCCCTGTGAGGGTTGGGATGGTTGACCAAACAGTGCTATATAAATGCAAATTCATAGTTTACGAAAGGACCCACCTCATTCTTACAAAAAAACCACAGTACTCATATAAGTAAAGCACACCAGAAAGGGAGTCTTTAACTTTGAACAGGAAATAACTCTATGGGTTACATAAAGAGTTTGCCCACAAAAGGCTGATTCTTACTGTTAGTTTTGTCTGGATTCATGCATCATCTCTACATGGTTTAGTGAGAATGCTCAGCATATCTTATAAAACCCAGCTCAGTAACTACGTACTCATCCCTACGCCTTTCAGAAGAGCCATACCAGACTTAAAACATCAACTCTGTTTCTATCTCCAAAGATGCTGCCAGACCTGCTGAGTTTCTCCAGCAATCTCTGTGTTTGATTCGGATTTACAGCACTTAGAGTATTATTATACCACAATGACGTCCAGGTCTGAATCTGAACTCTACGCTAACTTTGAGCTTGAGAAAGATTTAGCAGCTCAATTCCCCACTGTGAATCCAATTCCCAGAAATAGTGAATTAGCCTCCATTTCATTCAGATGAAGTTTCCCCTCACACTAACCATCACCTGCATCGAGCAATCAGTATGGAGAGCAAGAGTGACTTTTCTGAAGGTGAAATTATTGAGCGTTGTGGCCAAGGATGAAGAGGTTGAATCGGAATTTTTAAATTTCATATAAAGAATACACATCTTATATCAACATACAAATTATTCTGCTATAATGCACATTTTATCAACACAAATTCGCTCTAATGCAATTGACTGCTTCCAAACTGCAAATTTTGAAAATGTGTATTGGCTGTAACACAATTACATCACTAACACTTTAAGTGCTGTTTCTAAAACGCGATTTTCCTATACGGCAGGATTACACAAGAACGTAACCACCACGTTACAGAAGAACTGTGTATTACAAATAAGAAATGTATTTTCTGGGGGTTTTTTGTGAGACAAATGTTAAAACACAAATAACTTTCTGTACTGTATGACTCCATGACTCTAAGTGGATAACAATAACAAAACCAATGTAGTGCAAACTCCAATCCTCTTCAAGGGCAATCTTCCTCAAATCTGCTGCTATTTGTTCTATTTTCTGATACTTTGTGAGATAGCGCACATTTCATAATCAGTCACCAAACAGATATGCAAGAGTGACACTTATTGAAGTAACAGTTAATCTCAATGAGCTCACTGCAGTCAGGTTTTGTACATCAATAGTCCTCGTAATTTCTGTGACTGATAATCGACAGCTGACGTTCTCCTGCTTCAGAAAAGCTTCAAGCCTCTCCTGCCTGCATCTACACTTTGATCAAATTAACACCAACCCCCCGTTCCCACCGTATGGGTTTTTAGGGTGGCACAGTGGCTCAGTGGTTAGCATGCTCCCTCACATTGCCAGGAAGTAAGGTTCAATTCCATCCTCAGGTGACTGTCTGTGTGGAGTTTGCACGTTCTCCCCGTGTCTGTGTGGGTTTCCTCCGGGTGCTCCAGTTTCCTCCCACAGTCCAAAGATGTGCAGGTTAAGTGGACCGGCCATTCTAAGTTGTCCTGCAGCATCTAGGAATATGCAGACTGAGGATTAGCCATGGGAAATGCAGTGTAATGGGGACTGGGCTAGATCTGGGTGGGGTGTTCTTTGGAGGATCAGTGCAGGGTTGAATAGCCTCTTTCCACACTGTAGGGATTTAATGATTTTAGATGGGCCATGGCTATTTAAATCAGTTTTAAATTATTGATAACTGCCAACCTGACCAAGAGCCGAATGCCAGAGAGAGAACAGTGGGCATGCAGATTCACCAGAGTGATTCCAGGGCTGGAGAGGGTTAGTTTATGAGTATTACGACACTGGGTAAATCCTCCTGCTTAATTTAAAGCAGCAACACAGAAAAGATTTATCCTGTGCAGTAATCTGTGAAAATTCAAGAGGACAAGCACTATTTAAAGTAAAAATTAACAGCTTCATTTCTTAAAGTATGACAGAGAATAATTAACTAACAACTATTTACAAATCCTTCTTCTAACATATCTTTCACCTTCCCCTTCTACCATACTCGTCCGATAAAACTCCCAACTAAGATTTACAAAACAAAACTTCTTATTTCAAACCCAGCAGTTTTCAGTTCTTCTCTGTATTCCTGCCTTCCTTTCTTCTTCTTGGGGATTCTGCTTCCCAGATTACTGACCGATAAAGGTACCTTTAAGAGAGCTAATTTCAGACAGTCTCTACATGCTGGTGGCTTGGCAGTTCTCCTCCCACCCGTTCAATTTTCCCTGGTCTTATAACACCAAAACATTGGATCATTCGCTTAATCAAATGCTGGATAACATAATTTAGCCAAGCACCGGGACCTTGAGCTCTTGTCGGATGATCTGATATTCAGATAATCAAATGTTGGATAATCACGGTTCTCCTTTACATTCTTATTTCTTTGAGTATCATAAACTGAAGGGTGGTCCAACTGAGAGGATTAAGATGAATAAGCGAGTTGGAGAGGGAACAGAAAAAGAAACATTTCCTTCCAATAGAAGAGGTGGACAACAGAAGCTCAGATTTGGATTCAGACTGTTCAGGATGATCAGGGAAACACAGTCTCACCCAGAGCACAGTGGAGATTTGGAATGCTTTCCTGCCCAAGAGTTGAGGCTGGGAATGGGAAGGTGGCTGGGGTGGGGTGTGGTAATGGTGAGATTTGCTTAAACAATTCAAACTGAGACTTCTCATTAGATAAGGGGGTCCAGGGCCATGGAGACAAAGTATTACGGCGTGGGGTAAATCCGCCTGCTTAATTTAAAGCAGCTTCAGATACAAAACCACCCTGATCCAATAGAGGAATAGGTTTAAGGAGCTGAATATCCCACTCCTAGGTACACAGGTACTTAGAGATGCGCGCGTGCACAACACACACATTCAATGGACATATATAATGCAGTGTTCACAAATGAAAATGGTGGTCTCATTTTACATGCACTCATGGAGAAACAAGCAGCAGTTATTGTAGAACATGTCTAACATGTAATTCACTGTTTACACATATGTACATTGACTTCAACATTTGTCACCATTCAGTAGGAGGCAAAGTACTCACAAAGATTTAAAAAAAACACTTGTACATTCACTTATTATTTTGCCAGCAAATTTTGGAAAGGTTAAAGTTTGTGCATCACTGCAGTAACAGTGACCCTGGGTAACGGGGGTTGGTGGTCAGTAAATTGTCAAAACTGTCCTTTTAATCTGGAATTAGCTTAGAATGCAACAGGACAAAAACTGTCTCTCTTTCCTCAACGCTAGTAAAACAGGACTGGGCCCAGCCAGCAGTGAGTGCATGTAGACAAAATATTTCAACTGTTAGTTGATCTTCTGACTCTTCCTTACGTGAGGAAATAGGTAACTGGGCAACTACCCAGCCAATATAAACAAAACTGTAAAATAATTACAGAAAACAAAATACAGTAGATGCAGCATATCTGAAAAATGAACCAATTTTTATTCCCACGCTTATACAAGGATATTTAGATTCCCTACAGTGTGGAAACAGGCCCTTTGGCCCAACCAGTCCACATCGACCCTCCAAAGAGTAACCCACCACCTTCTGACTAATGCACCTATACTATGGGCAGTTTACCACGGCCAATTCACCTGACCTGCACATCTTTGGACTGTGGGAGGAAACCGGAGCACCCGGAGGAAACCCACACTGATGAGGGGAGAATGTGCAAACTCCACACAGACAGTCGCCTGAGGCTGGAATTGAACCTGGGTCCCTGGGGCAGCAGTGCTAACCACTGAGTCACCGTGCTGCCCCAGTGCCACCATATTGAGTCCAGTGCTACTGCAGCTGGTGGCTAGTGCTGCTAAATAGGGAGGAGCAGCCAATTTTGGCATCTTCCTACATAGCAATCACTTCACCTCAAAGATAATTAGAGTCTAGCCCCAATGACATACTATTTTTGCCCTGAAAATTGATTTATCCACTTATTTGAATGAAGAATTATAAGGAACATAATGTTGGGGTATTTACAAAATGTAGTAAAGACACAGTGGAACCTGTTGTTTTGTGAACACTAAACATAGTTGTAGGAGCAAATTACTGCAGACGCTAGAATCTATACTGAAAACAAAAAATGCCCCAGGCAGCATCCATGGAGAGGGACCAAGTTAATGTTTCACATCGGGATGAATGTTCGTCAGAGCTGATATGATCAAAACATGGTGTCAGAGAGGAGCTGAAGCTGACTCCTGAAGGACGGTAGAGAAACACAACTTGTGAAAAAGGAATTCAAGAATATTCAGAGCTGCTAAAAGTTGCTGAGGAAGAAAGACACAGACCACAGCTTAAATGCTACTTAGGAACCATGGTTATTCTCAGGGAATTTAGCAACGTGTCACTGAAATAAGGCAAGTTGACTGTCATTGAGGGTAAAATGTTGAGAGACATATCTGGGAAGCACAAATGTGGCACCAGAAAGTCATTCGTCCAATTAGCATGTGTTTCCAGTTCAACTAATCCTTTATTTTTGATATTCAGTCTTGGACTGTTTCTGGATGCTCATTGAGGGCTTACAAATGATATGGAATCTTTACAGTGTGGAAACAGGCCACACCGACGCTCTGAAGAGTAACGCACGCAGACCCACTCCCATACCCTATTACCCCACATTTACCCCTGACTAATGCACCTAACCTATTCATCACTGAACATTATGGGCAATTTCACCTAACCTGCATATCTTTAGATTGTGGAAGGAAATCAGAGCACCTGGAAGAAACCATGCAGACACGGGTGCGGGTAAGTGGCGTTAAAATGCCCATCAGCCATATTGAATGGCGGAGTGGACTCAATGGGCCAAATGGCCTTACTTCCACTCCTATGTCTGTGGTCATATGGACACAGGGAGAATGTGCAAACTCCACATCGAATCCTGGTCTCTGGCGCTGTGAGGCAACAGTGCCACCCACATGTGGCTGCATGTTGGGCAGAGCATGTTCTGGGATTGCAGACGCCAAGTGTACAAATGAAATTCAATTGGCTCAGGGAACATCTTGCATTACAGACTGAATCACAGATTTCACAACTGAACAGTGATCCGTTTCAGAATTGTAGCCCGCCCCATTGCAGTTAAAAAAAATAAAAGAAAGCACCGCAGATACTGGAAACCTGAATTAAAAACAGAAAGCGCTGGAGAAGCTCAGGAGGTCTGGCAATATCTGTGTGGAGGGAAACAAAGTTAAGTGTTCTGACGAATGGTCACTGGATCTGAAATGTTAACTCAGTTTCTCTCAGCACAGATACGGCCAGACTTGTTGAGTTTCTCCAGCGCTTTCTGTTTTTAATTCAGGTTTCCAGTATCTGCGGTGCTTTCTTTTATTTTTTTTAACTGCAATGGGGCGGGCTACAATTCTGACACGGATCACTGTTCAGTTGTGAAATCCGTGATTCAGTCTGTGATGCAAATTTTTGATTCAGATTTCCTGCATCTGCAGTGCTTTATTTTGACAAAGTTGTAGCCGCTGGGTTTTCCCAGGTTTATTTCTGAAATCCTTCCTATCCCCATTCTGTGAACACTATTATTTTCACCGAAACCCTTGACCTTGTTTACCCCAGTCCAACACCAGCAGCTCCACATCAATTAAAAAAGACTTGCAAAAACTTACGGTTAGATAGCACCTTTCCCAGCCTCGTCCGATGTGTTTTACAGTCAATGAAGTCCCTGTGAAGTGTTATCAATGTAATATAGAAAGAAGAGAGCCTGATTTCTCATTTATTTCTGTGCTGCTTTGAGCGCATACAAGACATGATGTGCTCATTGTTATTAAGATGGAGGAAAAGCAGTACATTGTACAATGCACACTCATCCTCAATCCTCCTGTACTGTCTCTGTGGGTAAATTAATGGATGGTGCCTGTTGGAATCACATTATTGCTTTGTGCTTGTTGCTATGAAAACAATCCACACTATCTAGTTTTTCATTTCTTTTGACCTTTTCATTAATCCTATGTTTCCATGACTTTCTATTTTCCTCCTTTCATTTTCCTTTGTCTCCAACGGCAATCAGGTTAGGGCAGCTGTATCACCTCACTGCATTCAGAACGGTCAGCTCAGAAGCTATAGTTTTTTGCCAAAACATTGTTTCATAAGCAGGTTCTATGAGCAGTTTTGATTTTTTTTTTAATCCATGCATTGGGTGTGTGCATCACTGGTTGGGACACATTTGCAGTCCATTCCAAATTCCCTTTTTGTAGTACTCCTCTAGCAGGCCATTCAGCCCACTGAGTCCACACCAAAGAGTATCCCAAAGTTTGTGCGAAGATTTGTAGCTCGGGTGCTTGTTTTAGTGGTTCTGTTCGCCGAGCTGGAAGTTTTGGTTGCAAACGTTTCGTCCCCTGGCTAGGAGACATCATCAATGCTCTGGAGCCTCCTGCGAAGCGCTTCTTTGATGTTTCTTCCGGCAAGGACAGACCACTATAAATGCCGGAAGAAACATCAAAGAAGCGCTTCGCAGGAGGCTCCAGAGCACTGATGATGTCTCCTAGCCAGGGGACGAAACGTTTGCAACCAAAACTTCCAGCTCGGCGAACAGAACCACTACAAAGAGTATCCCATCCAGACCCATCTCCCTACACTATCCCTGTAACCTCACATTTCCCAAGGTTAACACACCTAACCTACATGTCTCTGGACACTATAGGCAATTGAGCACGGCCAATCCACCTGACTTGCACATCTTTGGGAGGAAACCGGAGCACCTGGAGGAAACCCACGCAGGCACGGGGAGAATGTGCAAACTTCACACAGACAGTCACCTGAGGCTGGAATCAAACTCGTGTCCCCGGTGCATGTGAAGTAGTTAACCACTGAGCCATCATTTTGTCCCTTGGAGAAGATAGTGAATAGCTGCCTTCTTGTACTGCTGCAGCTCATGAGGTATAGGGCCACACCACAGTGCTAACTAACACACACATTTCACCTGTGCACAAATAACTGTCATTGCAACAATGAGGTCAGTTCAAAGTGTTTTATTGCTTCCAGAAGTACCTTGCAATTGCTCTGGCATCAGGAAATTGGTGCTATGTAAATGCAAGCTGTTTTTTTTAATATCTCGGCACCTTATCTATCAGCCCCAAACCATTCTGCATACAAAGAATTATTTTGGAACGTGGTATGACCATTTACAAGTAGGTAAGCATTCTCTGTACATTACAACCCACAAAGAAATAAGTCAATATTGTTGACGATGGAAAAACAAACACGAAGGAAATTTCCCTGAAAACCACAAAGGCAGTTTAAAGTCCATCTTGGTACGAAGAGACTGTCCTACTTCATGGTTCAGATGATACCTTGGTCCTCACTGCCTCCTCGGAGACACATAGAATCAGAGAATCAGTCCAGACATGTGCAGGTTAAGGCAGATTGGCCATGGGAAACACAGCTGAAAATGTGTTGCTGGAAAAGCACAGCAGGTCAGGCAGCATCCAAAGAGCAGGAGATTCGACGTTTCGGGCATAAGCCCTTCTTCAGGAATCTCCTGAAGAAGGGCTTATGCCCGAAACATCAAATCTACTGCTCTTTGGATGCTGCCTGACCTGCTGCGCTTTTCCAGCAACACATTTTCAGCTCTGATCTCCAGCATCTGCAGACCTCACTTTCTCCATGGGAAACACAGGCCTACAGGGAGAAGATGGGTCTGGATGAGATGCTCTTCAGAGGGTTAGCATGGTGCTGAGTGGCCTTCTTCCACACTGTAGGGATTCTATGAATTATCACAGTGCAGCAAGAAGCTATTCAGCCCATTGTGTTTGCACACTTTCAATCTAGATCACTGATGCATTTTATCCATGCCCTACTGAAATAAAATACTGATGTTTTCTGAAGGAACCAACCCAATCATTAAATATAAAAGAGCTAGTTTAGATAAACTCCACACAGATTTTCCACTACTCTGTTATGTTTACAAAAAAAAACATATTTGTATTCTGATCAAACCATTATCTGGCCTTTTTATCTCTTTCAAAACAAATTTGGTATTTTGTCCTGGAATAACATCTACACTTGTCAATATTTTACCAGAGGCATTTTCATGGTTCTGTGGTCTAATTAAGATGCCATGCGTTAGATAAATGTGCAACAAAGATGCTGGTGGTCTGCACATTAGTAATGGTGAAGTTGCCTTGATCCTACCAGACCTTAGTTCAACTCGCTTATTAGTGAGAGACACAACTTGGTAATGATCTTACCTGAGGGTCACCACACCTCAGGTGAGGGGAGAGGTTTAAAAGGAGAGTCCTTTGTGGTAATCTCAGCCACTGCAGAAGTTGAACCCATGCTGTTAGAATCACTCTGCATTACAAATCTGCTGTCCAGCCAACCAATGTCCACATTAATACCTAATACAGCAATTTTTTTGAAAAGGACATACCCAAAACATTTCACAAGAGTCAGACAAAATGTAACACCTAGTCCCTTTGAGGTATAGGACATGTGATCCTTTTATCATAATAAAACAAGAAATTGCTGGAGAAATTCTGAAGGTCTGACAGCATCTGTGGAGAGAGAAACAGAGTTAATTCTTTGAGTCTGGTGTGGCCCTCCTTTGGATCTAAGTCTTTTACCATGTAGTTTTATGCTCTCATTTAAGAGTTCTAGACAAACATGTCAAGGAGAAGACAAGGCCAGACTACAGAACAACATTGTTTATAACGTATTAATCTTACTGTTACATAACTGAAAGACTATTCTTAGCTTCTACCACCTAATGTCAGTCAGTCTAGCCCACATGTTCCTCTACACGGGCGGCATGGTGGCACAGTGGTTAGCACTGCTGCCTCACAGCGCCAGAGACCAGGGTTCAATTCCCACCTCAGGCGACTGACTGTGTGGAGTTTGCACGTTCTCCCCGTGTCTGTGTGGGTTTCCTCCGGGTGCTCTGGTTTCCTCCCACAGTCCAAAGATGTGCAGGTCAGGTGAATTGGCCATGCTAAATTGCCCGTAGTGTGAGGTAAATGTAGTTGGCATGGGTGGGTTGTGCTTCAGCAGGTTGGTGTGGACTTGTTGGGCCGAAGGGCCTGTTTCCACACTGTACGTAAGCTAAACTACACTGAACGTTAGGATTCAACACACCTTTTCATGTCTTTCTCTTTTCTTACCCCATTCTCCACCCGCACTGTACTATTTATAGCCAATAAGAAGCAGTTCTGTGATATCATCACAAGAGTTGGTGTAGGGCCCATCATAAACATTGATTGAGATTTCTATGTAGTCTCAAATGTGTTACCTAGAATACTTCCTTTTATAGTTTTTACTGTACACTTCCCCACCCACCCCCCCACCGGCCCCATATATCTCTCAGCTTTCCCCAAGGCTTTGTCTTTGTTCATCTGTGACGGTGAGTCAGGGAAGTCCTGGATGTGATACAGAAACAGTTGAAGTTAAGTTGGTGAGCTTTCCTTTTCTCAGCTGACTTCCATTTGATCAGAGATTTAATGGATCTATCACCTTGACCACATGCACTGAAGGATAGTCCCTACCAAGGGATCAGTTGAAGGTACCCCACCCCCTCATTGTCCCTGATTTTGTTCTTGTTGAGCAGGTGATAGGTGGTAGACTGGAATATTGAGATGAGGTGATGGTGGTTCCAACATTCGATTGGATTTTATCGTTATACAGCACAGAAACAGGCCCTTCTGCCCAACTCGTCCATGCTGACCAAGTTTCCTAGACTGAATTAATTCCGTTTAGCCATAGCCCTTGAAACCTGTCCTATCCATGGAATGCACTGCTAACAGTCATCATAAAGTCAGATGCATTAGGAACATTCAAGCGACTCTTGGATGGGCACATGGGTGATAATAAAATGAAGGATATGCGGGTTAGTTTGATGTTAGAACAGGATAAAAGGTGGTCACATCATCGAGGACCGAAGGGTCTGTCTGTGCTGTTTTATGTTCTTTGTTCTATAACATGAATCTGAGTTTTTAATCTGCACCCCATCACTAGTTCTCCAGAGGAGCAATAAATGAACAGTAAGGAAACCTGGAGTTTTCTTCAGCAGAGTAGCACTGTCTGTCCCACGCATTCTGCCTCTCTATTGGACTGAGGGTATCTGGGCAAACCTGTGACATGATGAAAGCCCGGTGTGTCTTTGGAAATGCTTCAAATATCTCATTAGCAAACTGCAGGTTGTTGTCAAAAGCAATGACATCTGGAATACTATATCTCGAGAACATCTCTCTGAGGGATCTCCCACTGTTTCAATGGTCATTGGCATCAACATTTTAACCTCCAATCATCTTGAGGAGTTATCAACTTGGAGAAGGACAGAATGACCTTGATCCATTAAACAGCTTTATCGAGCTGTGTGTCTTCCTCACCCGTTTGTGTGGAGCCACTGGGCTTTAGAAGTGTGACAGTGACTGAGCACCAGTCGGGAGGTTTATTCACTGAGGAGATAACCCCCACAGTGACCATGCCTTCCAATTGTTTATTTTGATGGATGGCGCATTTTACCGGGTGTAGAGAGACATATGAAGGGTCACTGGACTCAAAATGTTAACTCGATTACTCCCTCCACAGATGCTGCCAGACTTGCTGAGTTTCTCCAGCAATTTCTGTTTTTCTTTGATTCAGATATCCAGATCCTCTAGTTCTTTCTTTTATTTTACTGGTTCAGCAACACCTTTCAAAGTAACTTTGTAAGACATTTTAAAGTTTTCCAAGTTCTGCAAACAGTTGGTGCTCAAAGATGATTTTAGATTACTTGTAGTATGGAAACAGGCCCTTCGGCCCAACAAGTCCACACCGACCCACCGAAGCGCAACCCACCCATACGTTACCCCTTACACAATGGGCAATTTAGCATGGCCAATTCACCTGACCTGCACATCTTTTGGATTGTGGGAGGAAACCGGAGCACCCGGAGGAAACCCACACAGTCAGTCGCCTGAGGCGGGAATTGAACCAGGTCTACTGGCGCTGTGAGGCAGCAGTGCTAACCACCGTGCCACCCACTATTTTCATAGTGTTTGGAGTTCCTTTTCTCTACCTAGGAGGTTAAGGGCAAAGCATACTTTCTTACTGTATAAGATAACTTTGCTATCCATTCCTTTGTCTGTCCAGATTCGTATCTATGTCTTTTAAATATTGTCATTGAACCTACCTCTATCACATCCTCTGTCATCCATATGACTAGACCTCGGGCTCTAACTCCACCTATCAGTTATTCGTTACCCTTGCCCCCCACCCTATCTTCTGCATAAAATCCAACTCTTTCTTAGTGACCATCAGTTCTGAGGAAGGATTGGTGGACCCGAAACGTTAACTCTGATTTCTCTCCACTGATGCTGCCAGACCTGCTGAGCCTTTCCAGCAATTTCTGCCTCCCAACATCTGCATTCTTTCGGTTTTTGTTTTATCATAGAGTGCCAATAGCGTGCGGACAGGGCCATTCCACTCACAAGCCCACATTGGCCATCCAAAGAGTATTCCACACTCCTACCCTATAACCCTGCATTTCGTATGATCAGTGCACTTACCTACACATCCCTGGACAGTTTAGTCTTCTCCTAATCTGCACATCATTGGACTGTGGGAGGAAACCAGAGCACCTGGAGGATGTGGACATGGGGAAAATGTGCAGACTCCACACAGACAGTCAACCAAGGCAGGGAGCGAACTGAAGACCCTGGAGCTATCAGGCAGCAGTGCTAACCATTGAGCCACTGTACCATACAGGGAAGGTTACTGGGTGCCAATATATTTCTCCAGATGGGTGTGATCTTTGAAAGTTGATAGGGAATTCAACATCACTTTAGCTGTAGCTACAGTGTCTCTGTCTGCACTCTACTTTAGCTGTAGCTACAGTACCTCTGTCTGCACTCTACTTTAGCTGTAGCTACAGTGTCTCTGTCTGCACTCTACTTTAACTGTAGCTACACTGTCTCTGTCTGCACTCTACTTTAGCTGTAGCTACAGTGTCTCTGCCTGTACTCTACTTTAGCTTTAGCTACAGTACCTCTGTCTGCACTCTACTTTAACTGTAGCTACAGTGTCTCTGTCTGCACTCTACTTTTGCTGTAGCTACAGTGTCTCTGTCTGCACTCTACTTTTGCTGTAGCTACAGTGTCTCTGTCTGCACTCTACTTTTGCTGTAGCAACAGTGTCTCTGTCTGCACTCTACTTTAACTGTAGCTACAGTGTCTCTATCTGCACTCTACTTTAGCTGTAGCTACAGTGTCTCTGTCTGCACTCTACTTTAGCTGTAGCTACAGTGTCTCTGTCTGTACTCTACTTTAACTGTAGCTACAGTGTCTCTATCTGCACTCTACTTTAGCTGTAGCTACAGTGTCTCTGTCTGCACTCTACTTTAACTGTAGCTACAGTGTCTCTGTCTGCACTCTACTTTTGCTGTAGCTACAGTGTCTCTGTCTGCACTCTACTTTAACTGTAGCTACAGTGTCTCTATCTGCACTCTACTTTAGCTGTAGCTACAGTTTCTCTGTCTGCACTCTACTTTAACTGTAGCTACAGTGTCTCTGCCTGTACTCTACTTTAGCTGTAGCTACAGTGTCTCTGCCTGTACTCTACTTTAGCTATAGCTACAGTACCTCTGTCTGCACTCTCCTTTAACTGTAGCTACAGTGTCTCTGTCTGCACTCTACTTTTGCTGTAGCTACAGTGTCTCTGTCTGCACTCTACTTTAACTGTAGCTACAGTGTCTCTGTCTGTACTCTACTTTAACTGTAGCTACAGTACCTCTGTCTGCACTCTACTTTAGCTGTAGCTACAGTGTCTCTGTCTGCACTCTACTTTAACTGTAGCTACAGTGTCTCTGTCTGCACTCTACTTTAGCTGTAGCTACAGTGTCTCTGTCTGCACTCTACTTTAGCTGTAGCTACAGTACCTCTGTCTGCACTCTACTTTAGCTGTAGCTACAGTGTCTCTGTCTGTACTCTACTTTAACTGTAGCTACAGTGTCTCTGTCTGTACTCTACTTTAACTGTAGCTACAGTGTCTCTGCACTCTACTTTAACTGTAGCTACAGTGTCTCTATCTGCACTCTACTTTAGCTGTAGCTACAGTGTCTCTGTCTGCACTCTACTTTAGCTGTAGCTACAGTGTCTCTGTCTGCACTCTACTTTAACTGTAGCTACAGTGTCTCTATCTGCACTCTACTTTAGCTGTAGCTACAGTGTCTCTATCTGCACTCTACTTTAACTGTAGCTACAGTGTCTCTGTCTGCACTCTACTCTAACTGTAGCTACAGTGTCTCTATCTGCACTCTACTTTAGCTGTAGCTACAGTGTCTCTGTCTGCACTCTACTTTAGCTGTAGCTACAGTGTCTCTGTCTGCACTCTACTTTAACTGTAGCTACAGTGTCTCTGTCTGCACTCTACTTTAACTGTAGCTACAGTGTCTCTGTCTGCACTCTACTTTTGCTGTAGCTACAGTGTCTCTGTCTGCACTCTACTTTAACTGTAGCTACAGTGTCTCTATGTGCACTCTACTTTAGCTGTAGCTACAGTGTCTCTGTCTGCACTCTACTTTAGCTGTAGCTACAGTGTCTCTATCTGCACTCTACTTTAGCTGTAGCTACAGTGTCTCTGTCTGCACTCTACTTTAACTGTAGCTACAGTGTCTCTATCTGCACTCTACTTTAGCTGTAGCTACAGTGTCTCTGTCTGCACTCTACTTTAGCTGTAGCTACAGTGTCTCTGTCTGCACTCTACTTTAACTGTAGCTACAGTGTCTCTATGTGCACTCTACTTTAGCTGTAGCTACAGTGTCTCTGTCTGCACTCTACTTTAGCTGTAGCTACAGTGTCTCTATCTGCACTCTACTTTAACTGTAGCTACAGTGTCTCTATGTGCACTGTACTTTAGCTGTAGCTACAGTGTCTCTGTCTGCACTCTACTTTAGCTGTAGCTACAGTGTCTCTGTCTGCACTCTACTTTAACTGTAGCTACAGTGTCTCTGTCTGCACTCTACTTTTGCTGTAGCTACAGTGTCTCTGTCTGCACTCTACTTTAACTGTAGCTACAGTGTCTCTATCTGCACTCTACTTTAGCTGTAGCTACAGTGTTTCTGTCTGCATTCTACTTTAACTGTAGCTACAGTGTCTCTGTCTGCACTCTACTTTAGCTGTAGCTACAGTACCTCTGTCTGCACTCTACTTTAACTGTAGCTACAGTGTCTCTATGTGCACTGTACTTTAGCTGTAGCTACAGTGTCTCTGTCTGCACTCTACTTTAGCTGTAGCTACAGTGTTTCTGTCTGCATTCTACTTTAACTGTAGCTACAGTGTCTCTGTCTGCACTCTACTTTAGCTGTAGCTACAGTACCTCTGTCTGCACTCTACTTTAACTCAGGTGGTAATATGCTTACCTCAGCATCATCTATGGTAACCATGACACCAGGACCCAGGTTTTGCATACCCAGTTTGGATTCTGTACAGACAGGTTGAGGAGGAGGAAAAGTCAAGCAATGTTTTCAAGCTGAAAATTCAAAGTGAAGCTATTTATAATGCTTTAACATTAAATATGTCTCTACAAGGTAATGGTAGATATAGGAAGCTCTGATCTTTCACTCGTCAAGGACTAATTTATCTTGTGTGGTCATGTCCATGTGCTCTCAAGACTCTTGCCTGTTCTATATTGCACCCACATGCAGAGAGTTCTCTCATGTTTGAACCCACCCACCCTGTGCTGTTTATGCCCAGTGAAGTGCAGCTCCATAAAATCATCACAAGGTCGCTCCAGGGTCCTGAAATCCTTATGTAACACTTACGTGTGCATGGGATCAGTTCAGAAATGAGTCGGCTGGAAACAGGAGAAATAAATATTCCCACAGAATTACAGCCAAAGTGGAACTTTGTAACTGTTCCAAACTGCACTATTAAGATAAATGGCTCTCTGTGGCAGACCAAAGAATGAAAGTAAGACTCACATTTCTTACTGTACCTTTTACAACCATTGCAAGTCCCATAGTGTTTTACAGTCAAAGAAGGACTTTTAAATGTGACCAGTGTTGTATAAAAATCAGCGGCAGCCTCTATTCTCTGAAGGGAAAACACTTCCAGAACTTCCCCAGTGTGCTAGTGAAACACTGTGCTTTATTTAATCAGCAAACACATTCAACCTGCATTCATGGAGCTGGTGTCATTTCGGAGTAAACATTTAGACTCAGCCTGTTCATTAACTCAGTCATCACTGCTGCCCAGTAATTACATGATGAGGGCTTAATTGGTGTCTCAGCTGCTCTTTATGTCATGTGTGGTGTGCAGGGGAAATCAGATCAGGATTGGAGTGAGCAAATGTCTTACAGATGTTTCTTTTCTGGGAAGTTTGTGTAAGAACTCCTTGTTTCGAATCACCAGGCAGGTCTTACAGCATCAGCTACAATTTAAAGGGATTACAGGAGATTAATTAAAGCAACCTTACTTTTTTGGTGTTCATTGTGGGATGTGGGCATCATTGGCTGAGCCTAGCATTTATCACCCGTCCCTAGCTGCCCCTTGAGAAAGTTGGGGTGAGCTGTCTTCTTGAACTGTTGCAGTCCACCTGCTGTGGGTTGACCAACAATGCCCTTCGGGAAGGAATTCCAGGATTTTGACCCAGCGACACTGAAAGTACAATGATATATTTCTAAGTCAGGAGGTGAGTGGCTCAGAGGGGAAATTGAAGGTGGTGGTGTTCCCATGTATCTGCTGCCCTCGTCCTTCTAGATGGAAGAGGTCGTGGGTTTGGAAGGGGCTGTCTGAGGATCTTTGGTGAATTTCTGCAGTGCATCTTGTAGATATCACACACTGCCACTACTGAGCATCGATGGTAGAGGGAGTGGATGATCATGGATGTGGTGCCAATCAATGGGCTGTTTTGTCCTGGATGGTGTCGAGTTCCTTGAGTGTTGTTGGAGCTGCCCCCATCTAGGCAAGTGGCACTTGCCAACAGAATAAACAAAAGGTGTAGAAACAACCATTTCTGAAATTATTCAAATTTAGGAAAGTGGGTTACTGTAAACCTGGATTGAAAAGCAAAGGAAAGCCAAACATTTGGAACTCCTGACCACAGCGTACAGACTAGTATACATTATTCATTCATAGGATATAGGGGGCACTGACAAGCCCAGCATTTGTTGTCCATCCCTATGTGAGTATGTTCAACACAGAGACTAATAGATAGTTCATGCATCAGGGGAATGATGGGGTATGTGGCGCACTTGAACTAGACTATAGTGGAGCAGACTTGATGGGCCGAATGGTCTTCCCCATGCTCTTATTTTTACAGATTCATAGAGATGTAAAGAGCAGAGAAGGCCACTGAGCACATCCAATCTCCACTGGTCAAAAACAAGCATCGATGTTCCATTAAAATCAAACATTGGCATAGTGGTAGGAATTGACAATAACAATGAATGGTGAAAGTGAGGAATGCCGATGCCGAGAGTGGAACAGCACAGCGGGTCAGGCAGCATCCGAGGAGCAGGAGAATCGATGTTTCGGGCACAAGCCCTCCATCGGAAATGAGGCTGGGAGCCTCAGGTATGGAGAGGTATATGAGAAGGGGGTGGGGCTGGGGGGAAGGTAGCTGAGAGTGCAATAGGTGGATGGAGATGGGGGTAAAGGTGATAGGTCAGAGGGAAGGGTGGAGCGGATAAGTAGGAAGGAAGATGGATAGATGGCGCAGGTCAATAACAATGAGTGGTTTATAGTGTAATACTGATGCATTATCCCATGTCTCAGCCCTGTGGAGATCTGAATGGCAATGAAATAACCAGAAAGGCTCTCTGAGAGGAGTGATGTTAGTGCGTTTTAACCCAATTCCATCATCAGTACCAGGAGGCAAGACCCTGGCTTCAACAAACCATTGCAGGAATTCAGGGAATCCCCCTCAACACAGAAAGTGGAACTGCTACCACTGGGAGGAGGTGAGGGGAACAGTATTGATGCACTAAAGTGGAAACTTAACAAACACATTAGGAAGAGAGAGTTGTTCTGGAGGAGTTAGATCAGCAAAGGCCAGAAGAGGTAAGAATGGAACATAAATACCATGTTGGTAATATGGACTGATGGTGATATGACTGCATCTGTGCTGTATCTAATCTAATGTAATGTCAGGACAGTATATGAGACCACTGGGAAAATAGAGGAGGCTTCGGTGAGGACACTGGGCATAGGTTTTCTTGTGGGAGCTTGCTGTGTACAGACTGGTCACTACGTTTCCCAAAGTTCCAACAGTGGCTGCATTTCATCCAATGTGAAGTACATTAGTGGCTGCACAGTGTATTGGGTTGTCCTGAGCTTAACACTGTCTAAACTCAAAAGAAAAACAGAAATTGCTGGTGACGCCTAAAAGGTCTGGCTACATGCAGAAAGAATGTGTCAGGTCCAGTAACCATTGAACGTAGAGTCCCAGGTAGATAGGATAGTGAAGAAGATGTTTGGTATGCTTTCCTTTATTGGCCAGAGCATTGAGTACAACAGTGGGAGGTCATGGTGCGGCTGTACAGGACATTGGTAAGGCCACTTTTGAAATATTGCAAGTAATTCTGGTTTCCTTCCTGACAGAAAGATGTTGTGAAACTTGAAAAGCTTCAGAAAAGATTTACAAGGATGTTGCCAGGGTTGGAGGGTTTGAGCTACAGGGAGAGGCTGAACAGGCTGGGGCTGTTTTCCTGGAGCGTCGGAGGCTGAGGGGTGACCTTATAGAGGTTTATAAAATCATGAGGGGCATGGATAGGGTAAATAGACACAGTATTTTCCTTGGGGTGGGGGAATCCAGAACTAGAGGGCATAGGTTTAGGGTGAGAGGGGAAAGATATAAAAGGGACCTAAGGGGAAACTTTTTCACACAGAGGGTGGTGCATGTATGGAATGAACTGCCAGAGGATATGGTGGAAGCTGGGACAATTGCACCTTTTAAAAGGCATCTAGATGGTTGCATGAGTAGGAAAGATTTAGAGGGATCTTTTCTGAACCCTTTCAAAGTTTACAACATCCTTCCTGTAAAGACCAGAATTGCACGCAGTATTTCAAAGGTAGCCTCACCAACGTCCTGTACAAGCACAATATGTACTCTCAACTCCTACACTCAATGCACTTTAGCAACGTAGTCTAACCTCAAAGTGACTCCAGAACCATAATGGAGGAGTTGACTTTGCAATGGTCTGCAATGGGGTTGACTCTGCAATCAGTCCAAAAGACAAATAGGGATGGGCAGCAGATGCCAGTCCTTGCCAGGGATGTTCACAGACCTGGAGGAATCTCTTAAAATGAAGTACTTTTGATCCTTAAATAGCAATACGATCATGACCATGTAATCTGTTTCTAGGAACCTCACAGAGAAAGTTAAAAGCTAGCTTTTCACAATCACTGGATGTCTCAAAGTGTTTTACAAACCATGATACACATTATGAAGTGTCACTTTTATAATTTGATTTCATTTATTATTTTCACCGAGTACAGTGAAAAGTTTTGCTTTACATACAGTAACAGGTGGATCATACCGTACAAAGTGATGATACGAAGATTGGTGGAGTTGTAGACAGTGAAGAGGGCTGTTGTCGGCTGCAAAGGGACTTAGATATGATGCAGAGCTGGGCTGAGGAGTGGCAGATGGAGTTCAACCCTGCCAAGTGTGAGGTTGTCCATTTTGGAAGAACAAATAAGAATGCGGAATACAGGGTTAACGGTAGGGTTCTTAGTCAGGTAGAGGAACAGAGGGATCTTGGGGTCTATGTACATAGATCTTTGAAAGTTGCCACTCAGGTGGATAGAGCTTGTAAGAAGGCCTATGGTGTATTAGCGTTCATTAGCAGAGGGATTGAATTCAAGAGTCGTGAGGTGATGTTGCAGCTGTACAGGACTTTGGTTAGGCCACATTTGGAGTACTGTGTGCAGTTCTGGTCGCCTCACTTTAGGAAAGATGTGGAAGCTTTGGAGAGGGTACAGAGAAGATTTACCAGGATGTTGCCTGGAATGGAGAATAGGTTGTACGAGGATAGGTTGAGAGTTCTCGGCCTTTTCTCGTTGGAACGGCGAAGGATGAGGGGTGACTTGATAGAGGTTTATAAGATGATCAGAGGAATAGATAGAGTAGACAGTCAGAAACTTTTTCCCCGGGTACAACAGAGTGTTACAAGGGGACATAAATTTAAGATGAAGGGTGGAAGGTATAGGGGAGATGTCAGGGGTGGGTTCTTTACCCAGAGAGTGGTGGGGGCATGGAATGCGCTGCCCATGGGAGTGGTAGAGTCAGAATCATTGGCGACCTTTAAGCGGCAATTGGATAGGTACATGGATAGGTGCTTAATCTAGGATAGATGTTCGGCACAACATCGTGGGCCGAAGGGCCTGTTCTGTGCTGTATTGTTCTATGTTCTATGTTCTATGTTCTAAAGTGCATTAGGGAGATGGAACAAAGTGAGAAAACTAATGTTTTGGCTGTACAGAAGGTGTACAAAGAGCAAAATCAACAATTAACTTTACAATTTAAAAGGTTACTATAAATATTAATGAATTATAAATATGGCTGATAATATACAGTCAGAAAACTCCCAAAAACAGCCATGTTAATAACCAAGCAATGTGTTTTTTTTAACGTTTTGTTTCAGAATCATTGGCAGGACATTGGAGATAATTTCCCTAATTTCATTTCGAATATTTCCATGCAATCACCTTTAATTTCCATCTGAGATGGATTGTGGGGTACATGTTTAATATCGCATCCAAATACCAAAACTCTGACAGTGCAGCACTCCCTCAGTACTGACCCTCCGACAGTGCAGCACTCCCTCAGCATTGACCCTCCGACAGTGCAGCACTCCCTCAGCACTGACCTTCTGACAGTGCAGCACTCCCTCAGCACTGACCCTCCGACAGTGCAGCACTCCCTCAGCATTGACCCTCCGACAGTGCAGCACTCCCACAGCACTGACCCTCCGACAGTGCAGCACTCCCTCAGCACTGACCCTCCGACAGTGCAGCACTCCCTCAGCACTGACCCTCCGACAGTGCAGCACTCCCTCAGCACTGACCCTCCGACAGTGCAGCACTCCCTCAGCACTGACCCTCCGACAGTGCAGCACTCCCTCAGCACTGACCCTCTGACAGTGCAGCACTCCCTCAGCACTGACCCTCTGACAGTGAAGCACTCCCTCAGTACTGTCAGGCAGTGTCAGTGTGGAGTTTTGTACTCAGGTCTCGGAAGCAGGGACGTAAACCCAACACAAGAGAAACCTTGACTTTTCGAAGGACATGGGCAGGGAGTATTTCGTTTGGTTAATCGAATTCTGGGTAATCGAAGAACGGGTAACATAGCTTAGCCAAGCATTGGGACCTTGCGATCTTGCCGGATAATCCGATATTCGGATAATTAAATATAGGATAATCGACGTTCCCCTGTACATTCTGTCGCAATGCTATTAATCAAGAGGTCATAACCTTTCTTATACTGCATTTTTATTTCACTATCTGATTGGTTAAGGGTCAAAATTAGTTGCCAACTATGATTAGATGTTGTTATATTTTCACTGGAAGTGTGCATCAATAACCAAACCACACTTTTTCATAACATACCCCAAAATATGCAAAATCTCAGAGAGACTGTCAGGATGTTCAGTTTGACTGATGACCACTATTTAGGACATAAGCAATTCACACCAAGTTTAATAGTTATCAGAAAGTAACTCTATTGTAACACTCTTAATCTTGACAAAAGGTAAAGAAGATATTTCTTTTCGAGTTCTACACAACTTTAACTCAAACCTTCACAAACCCCGCCAAAAGCACACACTCATCCAAGACTAAGACAGACAAAAACACAAATAGTTTGGCACAAATAATACAAACAGAAAAAGAACATAGACAGCAACAAAATTCATTTGATCACAAGTCTCTGATTCCAGGGTTGAGTTGAATTAAATTGTCTCATAGTCAAACCGTGTAGTGCTGGAAAAGCACATCAGGTCAGGCAGCATCTGAGGAGCAGGAGAGTCGATGTTTTGGGCATAAGCCCTTCATCAGGAATGTGGGGGATGGGAGGGGGCTGAGAGATAAATGGGAGTTTGGAAGATAGCTGAGAGTGTGATAGGTGGATGCAGGTTAGGTGGGGGGTGGTAGTAATAGGTCAGAGGGGAGGGTGAAGTGGATAAGTGGGAAAAAAGATGGATAAGTAGGACAGTTCAAGAGGGCAGTGCTGACTTGAAGAGTTGGATCTGGGATAAGGTGGGAAGAAGGGAGATGAGGAAACTGGTGAAATCAATGTTGATCCCATGTGGTTGGAGGGTGCCAAGGTGGAAGATGAGGCGTACTTCCTACAGGCATTGGGTGTCTTGGATTTGGTGGTTGGAGGAGGCCCAGGACTTGCATGCCCTTGGTGGAGTGGGAGGGGGAATTGAAGTGTTCAGCCACAGGGCTGAGGGGTTGTTTAGTGCCTGTGTCCCAGAGATGTTCTCTGAAACATTCTGGGAGTTGGCGTCCTGTCTCCCATGTTGAGGAGACCACCTTGAGAGCAGTGGGCACGTTAGATGAGGTGTTTGGATATTCAGGAGAATCTCTGCCGGATGTGGAAGGATCCTTTGGGGCCTTGGATGGAGGAAAGGGGGGAGGTGTGAACACAGGTTTTACACTTCTTGCGGGAAGGTACTGGGAGTGGAGGGTGGGTTGATGGATGTCGTGGACCTAATGAGGGAGTCATGGAGGGAATAGTCTTTGTGGAATGAAGATAGGGATGGGGAGGGAAATATATCACTGCTGGTGGGGTCTGACTGAAAGTGACAGAAATGATGGAGAATGATATGTTGTATCCGGAGATTGGTGGAGTGGAAGGTGAGCACCAGGGGGTTTCTATTCTTGTTGCAGTTGGAGGGGTTCTGTTCAAGGACAGAGGTGTGGGAAGTGGAGGAGATGCGCTGGTTTTCTGTCTTTTTTCCCAGAACAAGATACAGAGACAGAGAGAGAGAGAAATAGATAGACAGCAAGCTAGTGATGGATAATTTCTGCTTGCAATGCCCATTTCCAAACAGATATAGTCTAACCACTGCCCCTTGAAATTCAACTGCATTACTATCACTGAATCTCCCACCATCAACATCCTGGGATTACCATTGACCAGAAACATTGACTAGACTCAACATATAAACACAGTGGCTACACGTGCAGGTGAAAGGATAGGAATACTGCCTTGGGTAACCAACCTCCTGACTACCCAGAGCCTGTTCATCATCAACAACTCACGAATTAGGTACAAGATATAATGCTACTCACTTGCTTGGATGAATCCAACAACACTTGAGAAGCCCGACACAATCCAGGATCAAACAGTCCACTTACAGACAAAACATCTATTCTGTCCACCACAGAGACTCAGTAGAAGCAGCATGTACCATCTACAAACTGAACTGCAGCACGTTCCTAACCCATGGCCACTTCCACTTAGAAAGACAAGGACAGCAGATATGTGGGAGCACCACCCCCTGTAGGTTCCCCTCCAAGCCACTCACCACCCTGACTTGGAAATGTATCGCAGTTTTTTTCTCCGTCACTGGGTCAAAATCCTGGAATTCCTTCCCAAAGGGCATTGTGATTCTACTCACAGCATGTGGACTGTAGCAGTTCAAGAAGGCAGCTCACCACCACCTTCTCAAGGGGCAACTAGGGATGGGCAATAAACGCTGGGCCCAGCCAGTGACTCACACATACTATGAGTGAATAAAAGAACCATTCATTTAACATTACTATCCATAATTGGTGTCTCCCAATCCTTCAGTCCCTTACCGAGGAGCTGTGCTCATGTCCTGCAGATGGCTGAACACCCAACCTTTTTCACTGGGCAAGCAATGCCAGGGAATGTTTGCTGGTGAAAGTTGGGCATGATGCCAGGTTGATCTAGAATTTGCTCAGATAAATTTATGTCCCATTTGGCAAACTTCAACCGCCTCATTTTAAAGTTGTGAGAAGCATTAAACCAAAAAGGCAGTCTCACATTTCTCATCAGCATCCTCCAGCTGTGAGCTGAGGGGGCCCTTGTCAATCTCAGAGTCTCTCTCATGAAAAGCAATCAGATCGTAATGGGCTGCATTAATTAGAGTGCACGACCTTAAAGTGACGGAGGGCAGGCTGTACACGGCTTAACAGTGGAGTAACAAACGCATTGTGGTTTTCTTTGTAGCAATGGTCTTATCAATCCCAAACAGACATATTATCTGACTTTACAATAAGCAAAGCAGTGATGATTACTATGCAGGTTAAAATAAACCTTCCAGATACATTCTGAGATATTGCACCATCAGAATCCCATGGGACCCATGCGAAGACCAATTTGTGCTTGCTTGGTAGTTCACTGTGATTCTGAATGTTTTAAACACCTCAATCCACGGCAATTGTGGATGAACATTCAGTCATGTCTCCAGCAGAGGAGCAGACCCTTTGGCTTGGTCAGTCTGTGCTGGTCAAAAACAACCACCTAGCTGTTCTCACCTCATTTTCCAGCACTTGGCCAATAGCTTTGACCATTAGCATTTCAAGTGTATCTAAATATTTCTTCAATGTTATGATGGTTTCTGCCTCTCCCACCCTTACAGGCAGTGAGTTCCAGATTTCCCCCATCCCCTGGGTGAAAGATATTTTCCTTGTACCCCCTCAAAACCTTCTGTACCTTTCCTTAAATCTCTGCCCCGGTCATTGATCCTCCGACCAAGGGAATAAATTTGATTCTGCCTACTCTATTTATGATCCTCATAATTTTATATATCACGGTCATGACCCCCGCCCACCCACCCCATCTCATTCTCCTCTGCTCCAAGGCAAACAATCCCAGAGTATCCAAAATAAAAGAAAGAACTGCAGATGCTGGAACTCCGGAACAAAAACAGAAATTGCTGTAGAAACCCAGCAGGTCTGGCAGCATCTGTGGAGAGAAAGCAGCGTTGATGTAATGGTCTAAAGAAGGGCCGCTGGATTCGAAATGTTAACCCTGCTTTGTCTCCAGAGGTGAAGAGTGTGGTGCTGGAAAAGCACAGCCGGTCAGGCAGCATCCGAGGAGCAGGAGAATCAATGTTTCGAGCACTCCCTGATGAACGTTGATTTTCCTGCTCCCTGAATGCTGACTGACTGGCTGTGCTTTCCCACTTTACTTGGCCAGTAGCTTTGATCATTAACATTGCAAGCGCATCTAAGTATTTCTTCAATGTTATGAAGGTTTCTGCCCACGGGTGTCTCTCTGCTCTTCCACTCTGATCTCCAGCATCTGCAGTCCTCACTTTCTCCTAGTTTTTCTCCACAGACACCGTTGAGTATCTCCAGCAATTTCTGTCCCAGTCTATCCAATCTCTCTTCATAACTAAAACTCTCCAGCTCAGGCAACATCCTGTTAAGTCTCCTCTGTACCCCTGTCACATCCCTCCCATAATGTGTCGTGGTTAACAGAAGCAGCCAAGTAGATAGATGGAGTTGAGGGGAAGGTGGCCGAGAAAGGAATCAATGCATTGGCTGATAGGGGTGGAATGGAGGTTGTGAGGAGCATAAATTCTAACATGGAATGGATGGGCCAAATGGCCTGTTTCTGTGCTGCAACATCAATGTGATCTTTGCCCGTAGCTGTAGCCTGTAACTCAGTGGCAGTGGGCAGTTCAAGCTAATTAGAACACAACTTCGAAAAGAGTGGATCCCAGCCAGTTGTTCTGCACTCATATCCAAAGTTGCCAAAGTAGTGAGCTTCAAGTACAGGCGCTGTTGCATAGCGTCTTCATGTCAGCAAAATGAGTATTGATGTTAGCATTTGCAGTATATCTAATCCATCGATTTATCACATTCAGGCATCAATTCGAAATTTCAGCAGAGGTCTGAGGTACTGAACGTAAATGTTTCAGAGGCATAAAGCTTGGAAAGTGGCTGCATAACATATTAAATCTCATTAAATAACCAGATCTCTTCTCTATCCCAACCACAATCACTCAATGCTCACGAGGTAGTGTCACCGGATGCAAAGCCAGGGAGAGAAATGACTTTTAACAAATAAAGAGAATACATAAAGTAAAATTTAAATCATTTTTTAATAAATGTAACGGAGCAATTCAGGTCAATACTATTGATTGTAGGGCGGGGGGTAGGAATGATGGCAGCTCCACTTGTGTTCTTTTTGAAGTGAGAAGATAGGTGAGGAAGCAGTTGAAGAATCAGTAAGTTTGGTAAACACTTCCTGAACACCAGTAAATTATAAACTCCACACAATAGTGGCTTGTAACACAATTTGCTTCTTTCTGAAAAATCAGAAGTTCCAAAGAAACGTCTTCAATAGTTTCTTAAAACTGTGTAGAACAGCATAAATTCCATTATGTTACCTGGTGAAGGAGTGCCGCTCTGAAAGCTAGTGCTTCCAATTAAACCTGTTGGACTATAACCTGGTGTTGTGTGATTTTTAACTTTGTCCACCCCCGTCCAACACTGGCACCTCCACATCAGGAAAATGGAATTAGCGGTGTGAATTATTCTGTGGCACATCCATAACTTCTTTAACCAATAGGTTGTGAAAGTTGTGTCTTGCAGTCACTTAAACACAGTGACCTACATTCATTTCAGCTTTTATTAATGGAAAGCAGTAGATGAGAGCGATTCCTGGTCAACTCTGTTTGGGAAAAAATGTTGGAGCCCCCATCATTTTTATTCATAGCTCTGGCCTTATTTAACATTCAATTAGGTGTCACGTTATGAGTTAGGTCCAAGACAGACTGGCTGAGGAGAAAGCAAACTCAATTAATACCTTCAGGTTTAGATCTCAAAGTTACACTACGGATTATTAATCAATTCTAAATGCTGCTGGACAAAGTAAACATAGTTTTTTTAAAAAAAACATCATTCATGGGATATAAGCCAGGATTTATTTCCCTTCCCAAGTTGTTTTTGAGAAAGTATTGGTGACCTGCCTTCTTGAACTATCACAGTCTATTTGGTAAGGGACACCCCATAATGAGCAAGTCCCAGGATTTTGACCCAGTGACAGTGAAGGAACAGTGATATATTTCCAAGTCTGAATGGTGAGTAGTGATTTGGAGGAGAATGTGCAGAGGAATTTCCATGTATCAACTGCCCTTGTAGTTGTGGATTAGGAAGGTGTTATCCAAGGAGCCTTGGGGAATTTCTGCAGTGCATCTTGTAGATGGTACACCCTGCTACTGAGTGTCGGTGATAGAGGGAAAATGTTGGCTGTGTGGTGCCAATCAAGTGGGCTGCTTTGTTCTGGGTGGGAGAAAGCTCTTTGAGTATTGTTGGACATGCACTCATCCAGATAAGATTAGATTAGATTAGATTAGATTACTTACAGTGTGGAAACAGGCCCTTTGGCCCAACAAGTCCACACCGACCCGCTAAAGCGCAACCCACCCAGACTCTTTCCCCTACATTTACCCCTTCACCTAACACTACAGGCAATTTAGTATGGCCAATTCACCTAACCTGCACATTTTTGGACTGTGGGAGGAAACCGGAGCACCCGGAGGAAACCCACACATACACGGGGAAAATGTGCAAACTCCACACTCACAGTCGCCTGAGGCGGGAATTGAACCCGGGTCTCTGGCAGATAAGTGGGGGGTATTCCATCACGTTCCTGACTTGTGACTTGCAGATGGTGGACATACTTTGGGGAGTTCAGAGATGACTTACTCGCTGCAGGATTCCTAGCTTCTGACCTGCTCTTGTAGCCATTGTGTTTATATGGATGGTCTAGTTCAGTTCTGATAACATAGGTAAGGACTATCCTATCTTCTTTGTCTGTTCATGTCCATGTCCTCATGTAAATCTTCCAGATAGTACTGTAGTCTAGTCTAGTTTGTTTTAGTGTGAAGTAACTCTGCCCATGTGCTATTTATATCCAGTGATGTGAAAGTCCATAACATCATCACAAGGTTTCTCCAGGATTCGGTTCTGAAGACTTCACACAACACAGATAAAAAGATGAACACAAAAAACTGACATTGCCAAAGCGACATGGACTCCCTGAGGGAACTATAATACATCACCATCATCCTCATTAGGTAGCCATTTTCAATACTGACGCCATTCAGCACTGTCTGAGTTGCCATCTTTCGAAGGAGATGCTAAATGGAGGCCCTGTCTGCCCTCCCAGGTGGGCAGAAAAGAAGTCCCAAAGGCCTATCTTGAAGAAGGAGAACTGTGTTATCACCAAAATGCTCACTCAACAACAGGAAAAAAATCACTTTTCACTTTCACCTTGATATTTGTGAGAGATCACTGCGCGCAAGTTGACTGTTGCATTTTCTACTACGTAGCAGTGAGTACACTTCAGAAAGTATTTCAATGGCTGTAAAACACTATGGGAAATCTAGTGGTTATGGCAGGTGCCACATGAATTCAACTCTTTCCTTTTATGATTAGTTCAAAACCATCTCCTACCTCGTCCGGACTGGGTCTCATGTGGGTAACAGTTTGGTGTCAGCAAATTGTAAACTCTGAGCTCAGCTCTACCATCGCTAATGGACCGCAAAATCACCTCATTTACATGAAGCACTTTTAATTTCCGTGAGAGATACTATGACTCTGGGCAAGCGAGGGTTGTTTTCTTTTCGAAAAAGGATCTAATAACATAAAATAGGGGGGAAGAGAAAAAAAGGAAGTCCTTATATGCTTGTCGTGACCAATAGTTACAGGAACATCACATCCCAATTGCCCACTTAAAGAGTGTTTTCATTTGTTCCCTGGCAAGGAGTTATAAAGGAGGAAATTTACTGCACAATCCTGTGAGCAATTATTAAAACGTATACACTCTCCAAGAACTTTCTTGGAGCTGAGTACATTTTTGGGAAGAGCTCGCAGTCCCAAAACTGGGATAAATTTCCCAAATGATGGAAGCCTGAGTGAAAATGGAAGGTGCTTTTGGAGATCTCTGCAATCATGGTGTAAATAGACAGCAAGGGACAGCCAAGCATGGCTCATGGTAGTAGTCTTCAGTAGAGAGCACCCTCCCCCCTGCCCTCCCCCCGTGGGGTCTGAAATCTAGATGTGAATTATCGTTATCCCCAAGACTGCAGATATTTATCACATTGCATGTGTGTATGAAATATTCCACTCATGGTGTTTGTTGTATGCTTTCAAATGAGAAAATCGATTGAAGTGTAACTGGAGCAAAGAGTGTGGATGTTGCCTTGTGCCTTCATGATTTTTTTTTTGTGATTTCATTTCTTTGGCAACTTTGTTCTGTTTTCTGATAGACCCCTCACAGAACGGATACGTTTGAACACATATACCATATCGACTTGTGGAGAGGTTGATCTACTGTACAAATTAACCCTCTGATGTGTGCCCCTTAAAAGCTGTAATTCTTCATTTACACCCCTGTGTAAAAGTTGACATTAGTTTTTCAGAGATCAAAGCCGCAATATTAGCAGAACCCAAGTCTAACCCTGAAGATGCCGAAGGTTAGATTTCATTGCTCATGTAGAAATATTAATAAAAATGACAGCCGGTCAATCAACGCTTAAGATGTGACCAATAAAAATAGGAAGACAAATAGGCCATTCAGCCCCTCAAACCTGCTGCACGGCTGATCTGCCTCAGGCTTCAACTCCTCCTCCATGTCAGCTCCTCCTAGTCAGCAACTATTTGATATTTCAATAATCTAGCTATCTCCTCTATAAACAATTTCAATGATCAAGCCTCCACACCTCTCTGGGGGTAAGAAATTTCACACGTTCTTCATCAGAAAAAGTCCCTTCGCTTTTCAATTCGAGATGAGTGTCACTTTATTCTGTAATGACTATTCCTTATTCCTAATTCGAGACCACGCCCCCAGAGAATTATCTTCTCAACATCCATCCTGTATTTGGGCGGCACGGTGGCACAGTGGTTAGCACTGCTGCCTCACAGCACCAGAGACCCAGGTTCAATTCCTGCCTCAGGTCCTGTGTGGAGTTTGCATGTTCTCCCTGTGTCTGCGTGGGTTTCCTCTGGGTGCTCCAGTTTCCTCCCACAGTCACAAAGATGTGCAGGTCAGGTGAATTGGCCATGCCAAATTGCCCGTAGTGTTAGGTAAGGGGTAAATGTAGGGGTATGGGTGGGTTGTGCTTCAGTGGATTGGTGCGGACTTGTTGGGCCGAAGGGCCTGTTTCCACACTGTAAGTAATCTAATCTAAAGACCCCTCAGAATATTGTATATTTGTCACATTTTAGTTTAATCTATTTGAAATTCTAAAGGGATTAGGTTATGAATGATAACCAATACCAGTTGGAGCACGGGATTAAGGACAGAACCATGCAAAAGCACCCACTTGCTGGAGCCCAACTGGACTTCAAAAAGCACAAGAACTGGCAAGTGAAACATTAGAGTTGCAGGCTATTCCAATGGAAGTGGACACCCTCACCAGGCTGACTGAGTTTGGAGGACACCAGTTAAGTGAAAGTAAGTGCATAGCCGCAGGCAGGACATGTCCTGAACAGAGGGACTGTAGGTCAGCCCACAGCAAAACCCCAAAACACACCTTAGTGCCACACCTTAGCCCAATGGCCAACGTTTTCTTTATGATCCGGGCTGGCAAGTCATTGTAGTTGCTGCAGGTATGCTGACTCAAGACAACAAAGGAGTCCCACTGGACATAAGTTGAGTAAGAGAACAAAAAGGTCAGTATCCAGGAGATTGCAGAAAAGTCCACCTCCATCTGGTTTGGAGCAGTTAAACTGGTTAGCAACATTCGGATCAGAACCAATCAAAATAAACATCTGGTTAAATGATCACTCAGTTCTCATGGAGATTGACACTCGCGAAGCCATTTCAGTGATCGTAGAACCAGTCTTCATCAAAGTTTGCACTGGACTCCAATCTTTAAGTTTGTGCAAGACTTCGACTAGACTGAGAAGCTCTACCCTGGAACCTTTACAGATGAAAGGTACAAGCTCAGTTCCCATCTCTTACAAGGAGCAGCTGGTTCAATCACAACTGACTGTAGTAAACGGCCCAACCTTGATGAGGTGAAATTGATCGAGAAAGATTCACCTAGATTGGCTCAATATTTTTCGATTTGAAAATGGGAGCATGAGTGAAGTCCTAATTAAATACCCCCACAAGTCCTATCAAAGGAGCCCAGGCCACCTTGCACGTTGACCAGGAAACAATTCCACGATTCTGCAAGGCCCTCCCAGTGCCATTTACATTGTGGACAGAAGTAGAGGCAGAAATCGGAAAGCAGGAAAGTGAAGGAATCATCAAACCAGTCCAGTTTGTGGAGTGGGCAGCACCGGTTGTACCAATTATGGAGCCTGACTGGTCGGTTCACCTTTGTAGGGATTTTAAACTAATGGTAAGTCACTTTCCACAGCTGGATAAGTACCCAATCCCTCACTCTATGCAGAGCTGGCAGGGAGGGTGTCCCTTCCCAAAGCTGCACATAAGCCACGTGTACTTGCAGTTGTGAATTGTGGATTCCCCAGAGCGTGTTACAATAAATGAACATAAGTGTTTGTACCAATATATGATACCGCCATTTGTGGTATTGTCAGCCTGTGCAATTTTTCAGCAGATTTTAGGGAATATTTTGCAAGATCTACCCATGGTCACCATTTATCTAGATGATGTGCGAGTAACAGGGAAGAACAATAAGGAGCTGAAAATGTGTTGCTGGAAAAGTGCAGCAGGTCAGGCAGCATCCAAGGAACAGGAAATTCGACGTTTCGAGCATAAGCCCTTCATCAGGACTTATGCCCGAAACGTCGAATTTCCTGTTCCTTGGATGCTGCCTGACCTGCTGCGCTTTTCCAGCAACACATTTTCAGCTCTGATCTCCAGCATCTGCAGACCTCACTTTTTCCTCGAAGAACAATAAGGAGCACTTATAAAACTTGGACACATGCCTTAGCCATTTCTCACAAGTGGGTATATTGCCTAAGATGGGGAAAATGAGTCCAGGCACTCCAAATGACCTACTTAGGCTACAGGGTTGACAAGACCTGGTGAACTATTATGAGTGTGTAACCTGGCCACCATCCTGGCACTTTTGTATTAGCTCCTAAAAAAAGGTTCAGCTTTGTGCTACACAATGGCTCAGTGGTTAGCACTGTTGTCTCACAGCACCAAGGATCTCGGTTTGATTCTTTGGGTGACTGTCTGTGTGGAGTTTGCACATTCTCCCTGTGTCTGCGTGGGTTTCCTGCTGGTGCTCTGGTTTCTTCCCACAGCCCAAAGATGTGAAGGTCATGTGAATTGGCCATGCTAAGTCGTGTTCAGGGATGTGTAGGTTAGGTGCATCAGTCAGAAGTAAATATAAAGTATTTGGGTAGGCTAATGGTTCTGGGTGGGATTCTCTTCGGAGGGTCAGTGTGGACTTGTTGGGCTGAAGGGCTTGTATCCACACCTTAGGAATTCTAATTTTAATCCCTCCATGGCAAATGGTGGAATTTGAGACCAATAAAGAATCTGGAATTAAGGGTTTAAAGATGACCGTGAAACCATTGCCAATTGTAAAAACTCATCTGGTTCACCAATGCCCTTCAGGGAAGGAAATCTGCCATCCTTATCTGGTTGGGTATACATGAAGGTGCTAAGTATTTCATCAGTATTTACACTGGAAAAAGACAAAATTGTCAAGAAGAATATTGAGATACAGACTACCAGACTAGATGGGATTGAGGCTCACAAAGAGGAGATATTAGAAATTCTGCAACGTGTGAAAATAGATAAGTCCCCTGGGCCAGATGGGATCTATCCTAGGATTCTCTGGGAAGCCAGGGAGGAGATTGCCGAGCCTTTGGCTTTGATCTTTATGTCATCATTGTCTACAGGAATAGTGCCAGAAGACTAGAGGATAGCAAATATTATCCCCTTGTTCAAAAAGGGGAGTCGGGATAATCCTGGCAATTATAGACGAGTGAGCCTTACTTCAGTTGTTGGTGAAGTGTTGGAAAGGGTTATCAGAGATAGGCTGTGTAATCATTGAGAAAGGAATAGTTTGGTTAGGGATAGTCAACACGGTTTGTGAAGGGTAGGTCATGCCTCACAAATCTTATTGAGTTCTTTGAGATGGCGACTAAACAGGTAGATGAGAGTAAAGTGGTTGGTGTGGAGTATATGGATTTCAATAAGGTATTTTATAAGATTCCCCATGGTAGGCTATTACACAAAACACAAAGGTATGGGATTGAGGGTGATTTGACTCAGAATTTGGTTAGCTGTAAAAAGACAGAGGGTGGTGGTTGATGGGAAATGTTCATCCTGAGGTTCAGTTACTAGTGCTATACCACATGGATTAGTTTTGGGACCACTGCTGTTTGTCATTTTTGTAAATGAGAGCATAGAAGGATGGGTAAGTAAATTTGCGGATGACACTAAGGTCATGGAGTTGTGGATCGTGCTGAAGGATGTTGCAGGTTACAGAGGGACATAGATAAGCTGCAAAAATTGGTTGAGAGGTGGAAAAATTGAGTTTAATACTGAAAAGTGTGAGGTGATTCATTTTGGAAGGAGCAATAGGAATACAGAGTACTGAGATAATGGTAAGATTCTCAGTCGTGTAGATGAGCAAAGAGATCTCAGTGACCATTTGTATAGATCCCTGAAAGTTGCCACCCAGGCTTGATAGGGCTGTTAAGAAAGTGTACGTTGTGTTACCCTGTTATTGGTAGAGGGATTGAGTTTCGGAGCCATGAGGTCATGTTGCAGCTGTACAAAACTCTGGTGTGGCTGCACTTGGAGTATTGTGTACAATTCTGGTCGCCACACTACAGGAAGGATGTGGAAGCATTAGAAAGTGTGCAGAGGAGATTTACCAGGATGTTGTCTGGTATGGAGGGAAGGTCTTATGAGGAAAGGCTGAGGGACTTGAGGCTGTTTTCATTAGAGAGAAGAAGGTTGAGAGATGACTTAATTGAGACATACAATATGATCAGAGGGTTAGATAGGGTGGACAGTGAGGTCTTTTTCCTTAGATAGTGATGGCTATCATGAGGGGCCTGTACTGCGTTGCGATGTTATATGTTCTATGTACATGTGACTCCAGACCCACAGCAATGTGAATGACACATAACTGCTCTCTGGGTGTATAGGGATGATCAATAAATGCTGGCCTGGCCAGCAATCCCTCTTCCCATGAATTATTTTCTTTTATCCATTCATGTGATGAGGACACCACTGACCTGGCAGCATCTATTGCCCTTCCCTAACTACTCTGAGAGCAGGTAAAAGTCAAGATTGGTGGAGTAGCAGAAAGCATATGGGCCTGTCAAAGAATACAGGAGGATATAGATAGACTGGAGAGTTGGGCAGAAAAGTGGCAGATGGATTTCAAACCAGACAAATGTGAGGTGATGCATTTAGGCAAGAATAATTCGAGAGCAAATTATACAATGAACGGAAGAGCCTTGGGAAAAGTTGATGGGCAGAGAGATCTGAGATTGCAAGTCCATTGTACCTTGAAGGTTGCTGCACAGGTGGATAGAGTGGTCAAGAAGGCATATGGTATGCTTACCTTCATTGGACGGGGTATTGAGTATAAGAGCTGGCAGATCATATTAAAATTGTACAGGACGATGGTTCGGCCGCATTTAGAATACTGTGTACAGTTCTGGTCAGCACGTTACCAAAAGGATGTGGACACTTTGGAGAGGGTACAGAGAAGGTTTATGAGGATGTTTCCTGGTTTGGAAGGTGTTAGCTATGAAGAGAGGTTGAGTAGGTTAGGTTTATTTTCATTAGAAAAAAAGAGATTGAGTGGAGACCTGATTGAGGTTTACAAAATCAGGTATTGACAGGGTAGATAGAGACAAGCCTTTTCCCAGGGTGAAGGATTCAATAACAAGAGGTCATGCTTTCAAGGTGAGAGGTGGAAAGTTTAAGGGGGATACATGCAGCAAGTACTTTACACAGAGGGTGGTGTGCGTCTGGAAAGCGTTGCCTGCAGAGGTGGTAGAGGTAGGCACGGTAGGTTCATTTAAGATGCGTCTGGACAGATGCATGAGTAGGTGGGGAGCAGAGGGATACAGATGCTTAGGAATTGACCGACAGGTTTCGACAGTACATTTGGATCGGCTCACGCTTGGAGGGCCGAAGGGCCTGTCCCTGGGCTGTTACTTTTCTTCGTTCTTCATTCTATGTTGCTGTGGATTCACATGGAGGCCAGCTCAAGTCAGGATGGCAGCTTCCTTCCCTACAGGATATTAGTGAACCAGATGTGGTTTGTTTTTGGCAATGGATTTATAGTAGTCATTAGATCCGTAATCCAAATTCTGCCATCTGCCGTAGTGGGATTTGAACCCGGGTCCCCAGAACATTATCTGGGTCTCTAGACTAACAGTGCAGCAAAAATACCACAAGGCCATTGCCTCCTCCCATGAATGACTAAAAAAAAGTCTACCACATAGCCAAGGATCTGGAGTCACATGGGTAAGAACCAGGTAGGACTGGTTGGTTCTCTTCCCTAAATGATACCAGTGAACCAGATCTAACAATCAGCAGTGATTACACATTCAACATTAGGTTAGCTATTAATTCCAGATCTTTATTGAATTCAAATTTTGCCGTCTGACATTGGCAGAATTTGAACCTTCTTCCCTCGAACCTGGAATTCTCGTTCTTGAACTCCATACATTTACAGTCAGTAAGTTTGAAATAGTGTCCCTCACCACTCCAATCACAAATATATCACTAAGGGGAGGTTCTCCCTCACCTTTAACGGATTCATTTCTCAAATAGCCATCCTCTTTTTCTGAAAAGCCAGGTTTAGTAAAGGAACCAGAATCCTTACTGTGGTGAGCTAAATCCTTAAAGGGATCATTCACTGTTTCATAGAAGACCAACCTCTTCTTCTTAAAGATGATGTTTTGCAAAAAGCCACATCTTCTCTCTACATTGGGGTTCCTCAAGGGAAGCTGAAAATGTGTTGCTGGAAAAATGCAGCAGGTCAGGCAGCATCCAAGGAGCAGGAGAGTTGATGTTTCGGGCATGAGCCCTTCTTCAGGAATGGATCACTCCACAGATCCATTCTTCTTCCTCAAGAGAACAAGACCTTCTCTTTATAGTGACGTTCATTACAATACCAAATAAAAACTGAAAGAACCACGGATGCTAGAAATCAGAAACGGAAACAGAAATTGCTGGAAAAGCTCAGAGGTCTGGCAGCATCTGTGGAGAGAAATCAGAGTTAACGTTTCAGGTTCAGTTCTGAGAAAGGGTCACTGGACCTGAAATGCTAACTCTGATTTCCCTCCACAGATGCTGCCAAACCTGCTGAACTTTTCCAGCAATTTCTGTTTTGTGTCGGCTATAATACAGGTCCTTCTGCTGTTACATAACAGCCGCCTCATACTATAGAAGATCGCTAATAGAAAATCGTGATACCCATTCAATAGAAAATTCATGTTATCCAAACAATGTCACAATTTATCAATCGCGTTATAGCCAATTTGCCCTGACAAAACGCACATTATAGCAGAACGACCTGTACAATATCCTGACCCAGGGATAGTGAAACCCTCTTAAAATACCTCCAGTCTGCATCTTAGATCAAATGGGACCTGAGGTATTATGTTTCAGAAAGAAAACCTCTGAGCTGAGAAGTTCTGCTTTCTGTTTCAGTCGTACATTTTTACTGCATTCTGAGCTGAGACAGCCATGTAAATTTCCCTCCAGGATTTTGACAGGAGTGATCCATTCTTTCACGTCGAGTTTTTTTACAGAGATAACACAAATTGTTTGAAATGTAAGCCTGTACGTAGTTCGCCACTAATTGGTGGAGTGAAGTAACAGACAAGCGCATCTCTAATGCAGTGCCATTTTCTTTTCTGCTGATGTTCTGAGCTTAAATCTAACATGGATCTGTGAGACATTCAAGGAAAATAGATTTACATTCCACAAGGTCAGTCCCATTTCTCTGATTGAAATTATCTTATAATTTGTAATACTGACCTCGGTGACACATCTTATTCAAAGAAGTTTCGCTTAATCCCTTTCAGAATCATATCACGTGACTGTGGAATCGTCACCCTGAAAGACATTTTGATCAACATATCACAAACACACCGCTGAATGTCAACAAGGTGTATCACTGGGATCTGTTGGCTAGATCTGCTCTTGAACGTGGTGTATTGAGGCTTTGTGAAGCACAGGCTCCTGTAACCCAGGAGCATCAGATGCACAATGGCAGAATTCTAAACTCAGGCAGCAAATCTTAAATTGTAAAAGCATTAACACTTCATATGTTCACACCAGAACCTCTGCTTACACCATACAGTCAGCTCTGATGTAGATTAGATTCTCTACAGCGTGGAAACAGGCCCTTCAGCTCAACAAGTCCACACCGATCCTCTGAAGAGTAACCCACCCAGACCCATTTCTCTCTGATTAATGTACCTAACACTATGGGCAATTGAGCATGGCCAATTCACCTGATCTGCACATCTTTGGACTGTGGGAGGAAACCCACACAGACACAGTGAGAATATGCAAACTCCATACAGACAGTCGCCTGAGGCTGGAATCGAACCTGGGATCCTGGTGCTGTGGGGCAGCAGTACTAACCACTGAGCCACCGTGCCACAAACATGATAGTTCTGTTCTCGTGCAATCATGCATTATAAGAAAGTCACACAATAGCCGTGCCATTGAAACTATTGGGGCTGGAGTCATGTTATAGCCAGTACAGGTAAGGAAAGTTCATGTTCTACAAATAACGGTCTAAATTCTTCAATCACTTTAATGCCAATTCACATTGAAGAAACAAGTGTTATAGCAAAGCTGGCTATCGTGTGCAAATGCTTCTTTGTAATGATAAATGATCCTCACAGATCATTTGAATTAAACCCATTTACTTAAACCCATTTACAGTATGGACGCAGTCATAGTGCCACGAGCCAAGTTCTTGTCCATTCCTGATGTCAATCATTCTGCCATTTTAGTGAAATTGTTTTCAAATATGCTGGCTGTGGAATTTCTTCCCTGAACCTCTCTCCCTCCCCATCTTGCTCTTGCCTTTACTCTACGCCGTACAATCCATGACCACGTCTGTGCTAATATCTGCTTTTGTTTCTCTGTGTCAAATATTTTCAGTTGTATTCTGTAAAGTGTCTCGGAAGATTTTGTTGTCTCCCTGCAATAGAAAAGATGTTGCGAACCTTGAAAGGGTTCAGAACAAATTTGCAAGGGTATTGCCAAGGTTGGAGGGTTTGAGCTAAAGGGAGAGGCTGAATAGGCTGGGGCTGTTTTCCCTGGAGTGTTGGAGGCTGAGGGGTGACCTTATAGGAGTTTATAATATCATGAGTGACATAGATAAAGTGAATAGTCAAAATCTTTTCCCCGCAGTAGGCGTGACCAAAATAGAGAGCATAGGTTTAGGGTGAGAGGGGCAAGATTTAAAAGGGACCTGAGGGGCACTTTTTTTTTACACAGAGGGTGGTGTGTGTATGGAACGAGCTGCCAGAGGAAGTGGTGGAGACTGGTACAATGGAGAAAGTGAGGACTGCAGAAGCTGGAGATCAGAGCTGAAAATGTGTTGCTGGAAAAGCGCAGCAGGTCAGGCAGCATCCAAGGAGCACGAGAATCGACGTTTCGGGCATGAGCCCTTCTTCAGGAATGAGGAAAGTGTGTCCAGCAGGCTAAGATAAAAGATAGGGAGGAGGGACTTCGGGGAGGGGCGTTGGAAATGCGCTAGGTGGAAGGAGGTTAAGGTGAGGGTGATAGGGCAGGGTAGGGGTGGGGGCGGAGAGGTCAGGAAGAAGACTGTCCTAACCTGCAATCTTCTTCCTGACCTCTCCATCCCCACCCCTACCCTGCCCTATCACCCTCACCTTAACCTCCTTCCACCTAGCGCATTTCCAACGCCCCTCCCCGAAGTCCCTCCTCCCTATCTTTTATCTTAGCCTGCTTGGCACACTCTCCTCATTCGTGAAGAAGGGCTCATGCCTGAGACTGGTACAATGACAACATTTAAAATGTATCTGGATGGGTATATGAATAGGAAGGGTTGAGAGGAATATAGGTCCAATGCTATCAAATGGGACTAGATTAGGTTAGGATATCTGGTCGGCATGACTGAGTTGGATCCGAAGGGTCTGTTTCAGTACTGTACATCTCTATGATTACGTCTATGACTAGTGATCTAGAATATTCAGGAGTTTAGGTTTGAATCCTTCCCTGGCAGATGGTGAAATTTGAATTCAATATAAATTTTGAATGGAAAATTGGCTTATTGTCATAAAAAAAACCCATATGGTTCCCTAATCACCTTAAGGGAAAGAAACTTGCCATCTGCCCTTTGTTGTTGTCATACATGTGACTCCAGACTAACGATGATGCTTCTGGGACTGTTCAAGCCTTTAATGTCCTCATCCAATCTCCTCAGAGTGAGAGACTCCTTTCAGCTGCAACACAGGGGTGACTAGTGGATGTCAGCTTCACAGTATGGTTGGTAGTGCTTAAACCCACACTAGTGCCCAGGAATACATCAGTTCAGCAGCACACCTTCTATCTCTAGCACATTAGATCATGCTAATTCACAGAAATCTGTATATTACTCAGTTCTGAACGCCTTTATTCCTGGAAGAATAAAACACAAAAGTACCTGAAGAAGTATTTTGCTGCTGAGAAAGGGGAATGGTAGGTCAGCACATCACTCCTCCCCCCCCCCCAATTGTCTCTTCTTGTTACAATTCTCCCACTTTTATGTGTGAGGTTTACCTGACACTCTGCAGGTGTGACATTCTATGGGTCCCACACAGGAACCTTGTCAGACATAGACGGCTGTTTTTATTTTGTTAGCCATGGTCCTTAGTTTTGAAAAAAAAACCACATTCTGGAATTAAAAAGTTAGAAGTGTCCATCGTACTTTTGGGTTCTGATCAACACGGCAGGGAATAAGCACACATGGTGACTGTCACGTTAGTGCTTTGTCTTCACACCAAACCCTCAGAAGTATGTGCACCCGAAAAATGATTAGATGGAGTATTCGTTCTGATTCATCATTGTGACACCAAATGGAATCTAAAAGTGGAAAGAAATCACAAACCATTATTGACCCATCAGTCCGACTGGTCTGTCTTTGACGCTGTAAATACTGTAATTCTATTGAACTTCACCTTAATCTACAAGACTTTCACAGGTTTCATTTTCCACAGATTGGCCATATATCAAAGTTCATAAAACATTGAAGCAGTCGCAGCCTTTAAAATGTAATATTATTGACCTTTAAGATCCAGGCACCCTCTTTGCAAAAAAAAAGAGCAGAATAAAAGTAACTAGCCCTGCCTTGGTGTTAAGATAATATGCTCCTTGTAAAAGTATATCACAGCAGTTTTTCGCATGATGCCACAGATTCATTCAGGAGCTCTGCAGCAGCAGACAATAAATACAGGGGGAAAGATGCACACTGGGACAGGTTGAAAAATGGCCTATAAAAGCAGGACATTGAATGTAATGGGAAGGCATTTGGGGATCATGCAGTCGGAAAGCTTTGACAGATTTAGGTGTCTCATTGTGTGAAAAAAGGTCATTTGTCCTCCTGCCAACCTCACCCCTTTTAAAAACTTTCAAGGGCTCCCTCTCCACTCTGCACCCCTCCCCCATAAAAATAAACTCAATTCCAACGCAATCATTCATCGAATATAGAATTCAGTGCAGAGGAGGTCCTTTGGCCTGTACCACTAAGCAAAAATATGACACGAGTCCCACATCCCTGCACTATTCCCATAGTCTTGAATATTACAACACTCCAAATGCTCATCCATAACATTTTAAAGGTTATATGGTTTAATTACCTCAATTACCCTCCCAGTCAGTGCATTCCAGACCCCACCACCCTGTGGGAAAAAAATCCTCAAATCCCCTTATAAACCCCTGCCTTTCACTTTAAAATGATGCCCCCTTGTTATTGGCCCTTCTGCTTTCTATTCACCCATGTCCATATACATTTGTAACAGGTACCCTCCCAGCCCCCTTCCACTCCACAACCTCCCGGCCCACAATCCTCTCTACTCTAAAGGAAACAATCTGAGTTTATCCAGCCTCTCTTCAATGCTCTGTTCCCGGGAACATCCTGGTGAATTGCACCCTGCCCCCCCCCCCCCACCCCCCGGCTCCCCCAAACTACCCTCCACCAGCCCCCAGTGCAATCACATTCTTCCAATAATGTTCATTGTAATTAAGAATTGAAATCAGAAAATGCTGGAAATCACAACAGGTCAGGCAGCATCCATGGAGAGAGAGCAAGCTAACGTTTTGAGTCAGGATTACGCTTCATCAAAGCTGGCTTGAAGTGTGGAGGAGGCAGCATTGATACAGTGGTTGAGGGGAGGTGGGATGGAGAGCTGGGGGAGAAAGGATGTTGATAGTACAGATTAAGTGATTGGAATGTGAGAATGGTAGAACAATGATGCCAGACTGGAAAGAACAGACAGTCCCACTGTAGTGCGGAGTACGGAGAGAGAACATGGTGACAGAGAATGTAACAAATAAAGCTAAAAGAAAGGGAGGAATGGGAGTGGGTTCACAATCTGAAGGTGGTTTAACTCAATATTAAATCCAGAAGGCTGTAAAGGGACCATATTCTTTGCACAAAAGGGTCAGTGCGCTTCCCGCAGAACTGTAATGTTCCACGAGTATAAAGAGCAAGGGTCAAAGTCCAAACTGAATCAAGGAGGGTCATGAGGAAGAGAATGATGACTCACTCTTGGCTCTTTTTGGTTGGTGGCTGTAATTTATGGGAACAATTCTGCCATATGCTCTGGGAAGGTTTGCTGAGATGTGCTGTGTGGATTGAAAGAGCATCTTGCTGAGTTCTCTTGACACCTCTTACATTTGATATTCTTTCTCTTATTCCCTTCCCACCGTGGGGAATGAGAGCATCAGTAAACTATCTCTCTGAAGCTGTTCCACCAGCCACTGCTCCGCTACTTAATGTGCTATCATTAACTGTGTTAATTATAATAATTCATTTACATAAATCTAGTAATTACTGATGAACCAACTTTGATGCCTGCAATTCCAATCCAAGATTTGATCATTAAGAATCAAAGCAATAAAATAGGGCTAAATGAATAATATTTATTTCTTTATTTGATGAGGGTTGTGAGTGAAAAACAGTAAGGCTGGGGTAAATGTACGCCAATTAATTAAAGGACAGCAAGGAAATGATGTCCTGGTTATATCTGAATAATACAATAATTCAGAAATCAATTATTGTTCTCATACCAGGCGCTGTATTCAATAAATTAATTGAATAAAAAATTAAGTGCCACTCCTTCCATTGTATTTGATAGGAAGGGCTAGGTTACTGTATTACTGTAAGACTTCAGTGTACCGTATACCACAGCAGCACAGAGCGATAAGTAAGCACAAGGCCATTATTCCCATACAAAAACAGAAATAGCTGAAGAAACTCAGCAGCACCTATGTTTCCACTAACTAAAACACTCCTCCTCATCTCAGTCTTAAGTAGCCTGTCCTTACCCTGAAATTATGATCCCTGGTTCTAGACAGAGGGAAGCATCTTATTTAAAGTCTGGTTGAAGACTTGTAGCTCGGGTGTCCGTTGTTGTGGTTCTGTTCGCCGAGCTGGAAGTTTTTGCTGCAAACGTTTCGTTCCCTGGCTAGGGAACATCATCAGTGCTAATGTCACGTAAATCCCTTACACTCGACGCAACTGCAGCACAACACTTTGGCCCCAAAGCCCGTTTGAGAACTGATTGCAGCTGGGAAAAGGTTGTTATATATGCTGAAAGTGAGGAGGGAATGTTAGGTGGAGTTGGAGCTCCCATAGATAGAAGATATATGAATGGACAATATTGACCTGAGGGGAAAGAAAAGATACAAATGGAAATCACTAATGGATGATGACGGGTTGGCTCTGATTTTAACAGCCCATGTGATAATAAGGTTTGGGGTTTTTGGGTGGGGGGTAAGGACATGGAAGAAAGTGCTCACACCCTGAAGTTATTGAACACGATGTTGTGTCCAATTGGAAAATGAGATGCAGTTCCCCCAACTTGTGCTGATCTTTGCTGGAGCACTGGAGCATCATTATTCCCGCCATTTGGTAATGTTTTCCAAATAATCCCCTGGCTAGGGGGTCTTTGTTCATGACTCATGACCATTTAGTATCCAGGTGCAGCAAACAGTTGGAAAGGCAAATAGTGTTTATCACAAACGGGCTTTGGGGCCAAAGTGATGTGCTGCAGTTGTGTCGAGTGTAAGGGATTTAAGTGACATTGAGGTTCACCAGATTAATCCCTAATTAGTGGGATATTCTGACGAGGACAGATTGAGGAATATAGGATTGTAACCAAAAACTGAAGGGTGAGATCATTATAGTGTTCAAACATCTTACACAGTGTGACAGGGTGTGTAGAGATAAGGTGCTTCCCTCTGTCTAGAACCAGGGATCATAATTTCAGGGTAAGGACAGGCTACTTAAGACTGAGATGAGGAGGAACGTTTTAGTTAGTGGATCTTTGGAAATCTCTGTCCCAGAGGGTTGTGGAAGCATAGTCATTGAAACAGAGATCAATAGGTTTTGAGGAGACTAATGATGTCACATTGAGTGCGGACAAAGGGCACAAGATTTTCAAAGCTATGAAGTGATGCTCTGTTTAAAATAAATTTGAAATCTATTGCAAGTCATGTTCAAAAAATTAAATCAGTATGGGTTAGTTCATCTTTGTGATATCTTTGATTTCTGAAGGATTGCACAGTCAGTCAGGCCAGCCTGAGGTAACATGAAGGTAAGTGATGCCCAGAGGGTGTTTACAGGAAATATAATTCACAGAGTTTACAATACAGGAGAAGGGGATGGTTTATGGTCTGTGTATCTGTGCCCTCTCCTAAATCAATAGATTTATGTTGTCTATGCTGGTTGCAATTGCAGAGAGCAGCTCCTGCGCTGAATGTGGCTAATAAAGAATCAGGTAGAATTTGTGATTGAAGAGATTGTAACTAAAACATCAGTTTGTTCGGGAAAAAGAACTATAAGATACAGCATTGTGAGTTGAAGCTTATTGAAGACAATTGCAGGATAAAATAGATGGCTCAATCAAAAGAGTAGAGGAAGGAAAACAAATTAGCAAAAGTGAGAGGAAAAAAAACTTGCATGATTTCCACTTTTGTCACATCTCAAATGTTTCATTGTCAACATATTTCCTGTAGGATGGATGATTTGGAGGAGCTGGTGTTGGGCTGGGGTGGACAAAGTTAAAAATCACGCAACACCAGGTTATGGACAAACAGGTTTATTTGATATTACAAGCTTTCAGAGCGTTGCTTGTTCTTTGGGTATGTGACAAAAGCCCCTAATGAAGGAGCGGCAGTCCAAAAGCTTGTGCTTTCAAATAAACCTGCTGGACTATAAGCTGGTGTTGTGTGATTTTCAACTTTTGGACTGTGTCACTGCTGTCCTGTTGGGGAATACGAGATTCAATTGGCGCAAGTTTCCACAGGCAGTATAACTGCCCAGTGAATCTGTCTTGGCAGATCTGTCTTAACTGAAGGAGAAATATTGGTGGGCACACACTCATTCGAAGATTGGCTGTTTGAGATGAAACACTATATTGAATCATAGAGATCTACAGCAAAGGTCCTTCAGCCCATTCAATCTGTACTGGCCTAAAATAACCATATGCTGAAAATGTGTTGCTGGTCAAAGCGCAGCAGGTCAGGCAGCATCCAAGGAACGAGAAATTCGACGTTTCGGGCATAAGCCCTTCATCAGGAATGAGGAAAGTGTGTCCAGCAGGCTAAGATAAAAGGTAGGAAGGAGGGACTTGGGGGAGGGGCGATGGAGATGTGATAGGTGGAAGGAGGTCAAGGTGAGGGTGATAGACCAGAGTGCGGTGGGGGCGGAGAGGTCAGGAAGAAAATTGCAGGTTAGGAGGGCGGTGCTGAGTTCGAGGGAATCGACTGAGACAAGGTAGGGGGAGGGGAAATGAGGAAACTGGAGAAATCTGAGTTCATCCCTTGTGGGTGGAGGGTTCCCAGGCGGAAGATGAGGTGCTCTTCCTCCAACCGTCATGTTGTTACGTTCTGGCGATGGAGGAGTCCAAGGACCTGCATGTCCTCGGTGGAGTGGGAGGGAGAGTTAAAGTGTTGAGCTACGGGGTGGTTGGGTTGGTTGGTCCGGGTGTCCCAGAGGTGGGGTCCAAATTTTGTTGGTTGGAATGTAGGGGTCCAAATTTTGTTGGTTGGAACTATTCTCGTCACAGCACTTGACCAATAGCCTCCTGCCTTGGTATCACAAGTGCAAATCTAAATATTTCTTCAATGTTATGAAGGTTTCTGCCTCTTCCACCCTTACAGGCAGTGAGTTCCAGATTTCCACCACCCTCTGGATGAACACGTTTATCCTTACATCTCCTCTAAGTCACCTTCCCTTTACCTGGTCATTGCTTCTTCCATCAAGGGGAAAGATTCCTTCCTCTCTGTCCTGTCTACACTCCTCAGAATTTTATATGTTTCAATTATGTCCCCTCGTAAACTCTTCTGGTCTAAACAGCCCCAGTCTTTCTTCATAACTGAAACTCTCCAGCCATTCCACCCCCCCCCCCAAGGGAAATCCTGGTCAACCTCCTCTGCTCCCTCTCCAGTGCAATCACATCCCTTGTCCAATGTGGATTCCAGAATTGCACACAATACTCTAGCTATTGCTTAACCAATGTTTTATATAGTTCCAACATCACCACCTCATTGTTACACTCTGTGCCTGGGCTAATAAAGACAAGTATCACCATATACCTTCATAAACACGTTATCTGGTCCAGTATAGTACTGCATGGCTTTCTCAACATGCTACTGCTTCTGAACTGCAAGCATAGGGTTTTGCCTTAAGGGGAGTAATAACAGAGCAGTGATCATAAAATCTGTACAGTGTGGAAGCAGGCCATTCAGCCCATCTAATCCACAGCGATCCTCTGAAGAACATTCCACTAAAACCCACACCCCTACGCTATATATCCCATCGCTAATCTACCTATGCTATACACCCTGGACACTGTGGGCAATTTCCCATGGCCTATCCACCCTAACCTGCACAGCTTTGGACTGTAGGAAGAAACTAGAGCACCCAGAGGAAACCCACGCAGACATGGGGAGAATGTTCAAACTCCACACAGATAGTCACCCGGGGCTAGAATCAAACCCGAATCCCTAGCGCTGTGAGTCAACAGTGCTAGCCATTGAGCCACCATTCTAACCTACATCCCATAGCCCTAGTCATCTTGAGGTTCAGGCTAATTATTTGGAGACGTAGGTTCAAATCCCACCACAGCTAATGGTTATGTCTGAAATCAATGTAAATCTGAAATAAGAAGCTAGCCGGAAGTGAAAAGCCATCTGCCTCACCAAAGGCCTTTAGGGAAGGAAATCTGTGTCCTTACCTGGTCTGACTGACTTGTGACTCCAAACGCTCAACAATGTCATTGGCTCTTAATCGCCCTCTGGCCAACTGCGGACGGGTAATAAATACCGGTCCAACCAGAGATGTCAACATTCCATAACTGAGTAGGGAAGGAAAAAAACTACTTCTGGAAACTTCAGCATAATTTAGTTTTAAGGTCTGTGTTCCTATAGAAGCATGAAATAGATGGGTGCACACATGCAGCCTCATATCTCAGCTCTCCGTTTACTGAGCCGGTTGGTTGCTCTCTGAATTTCCGAGTCCTGCTCATTATAAGAACATCCAAAAGTCCTTGTTCTGGATGGAACTACGGGGACTTATTATACAGTCGGTAACTGGTTCCCTGGCTGCAGAGGTGATTCGGAGCTGAAACGAATAATGAAATGTCACAAGAGGTGATTTATAATCTAATTATCCAGATTTGTAAAGTAAAATTAACATTGCTCTTCGGCTGAGTGCTGAAATAAGTTCTCAAAGCTTTGGCCATGAGAAGGAGTGATCTCTCTAATTGTCCATATGCTATTATTCACTGCAGAAAATCTTATAATTACCAGAAACATTCCAAATTTAATTAACTTGTTTTATCAGACGTGTGGTTTAGCAGTGTCAATAACCGCCTACATCTGACTATTCCCTTTAAAGGCTGATTCTGAACTGCAATCATCAAAATTTGGAACTTTTTTCTAACTAAATTGAATCATTAAAATACTAATGTAAATGGTTGTTAATCTCACTCTGGTTACAGGGAGAGCTGGGTTCCTGCAGACAGGAGTCCCCTGGTCTCCAGTTAGGAGGATCTGGAGGTGCTGGTGTTGGACTGAGGTGGACAAGGTCAGAAATCATGAGCCACCAGGTTATAGTCCCAACAGGTTTATTTGAAATCACAAGTTTTCGAAGCATTGCATATGAAAAATAACCAGGCTTGTCAGATGTTCTGCTCACTCTAGGAGCTAGATCACGGTGGCACAGTGGTTAGCACTGCTGCCTCACAGCGCCTGAGACCTGGGTTCAATTCCCGACTCAGGCGACTGACTGTGTGGAGTTTGGACGTTCTCCCCGTGTCTGCGTGGGTTTCCTCCGGGTGCTCCGGTTTCCTCCCACAGTCCAAAGATGTGTGGGTCAGGTGAATTGGCTATGCTAAATTGCCCGTAGTGTTAGGTAAGAGGTATATGTAGGGGAATGGGTGGGTTGCGCTTCGGCGGGTCGGTGTGGACTTGTTGGGCCGAAGGGCCTGTTTCCACACTGTAAGTAATCTCATCTAATCTGTGCTGGCTGGGTCAGTGTTCATGTATGACTTGGTGATGGGATACTAGCCTTGGTGGAGTTATTTCAGGAAGCGGTTGAGACAAGATCCCTGAGGCTGATTCCCAGAGTGAAGGTGTTCTCTGATGATGAAATGCAACGCAGGTTGGCCCTATAATCGTTGGTGTTTCAACGAATGAGAGGTGACCTTATTGAAGCTAATAAGATATTGAGGGAACAAAATCAGAAATTACTGGAGAAACTCAGCAGGTCTGGAGGCATCTGTGGAGAGAGGAACAGGGCTAACATTTCGGGTCCAGTGACCCTTCGCAACCGGAAACATTAACTCGGCATTAGCTCCTTAGGTGTTGCCAGAACTGCTGATTTTTTCCAAAAGTTTTTGTTTCTGTTTCTGATTTTCAGAATCCTCAGTTCTTTAGTTCTGTAAGATCCTGAGGGATTGTGCCAGGGGGGACATTGAGAGGAATATTTCCTTTCTTGGAGGAATTGACAACTATGGGGCACAAATTCATAAAAAGGGGTTGCTGTGTGTGGGTCTCAAAGGGTTAATACTGGGGAACATCACTACTTGCTATAGCAACATGGCATAGACTTGTCAGCAGAACAGTTTTGGATCTTGAAGGAGTGAGATGTAACATCTGGTCATCCTCACTGTCTCTGTGCCAATGGCTGTCATCTCACTGAGGCCTGGAACGAGTTGCCAACATTCAACTAGAGTCAAAAGTGTGGTGCTGGCAAAGCACAGCAGGTCAGGCAGCATCCGAGGAGCAGGAGAATCAAGGTTTCAGGAAAAAAGCCTTTCATCAGCTGCCTGCCCTGCTGTGCTTTTCCAGCAACACACTCTCGACTCTAATCTCCAGCATCTGCAGACCTCACTGTCGCCTGGGTATTGGAATCGACCAAGGAAGTGGGGCAGACTGGATTGGTCCATAAGGTAAAAACAATGACTGCAGATGCTGGAAACCAGATTCTGGATTAGTGGTGCTGGAAGAGCACAGCAGTTCAGACAGCATCCAAGGAGCAGCGAAATCGACATTTCGGGCAAAGGCCCTTCATCAGGAATAAAGGCAGAGAGCCTGATGGATGGAGAGATAAGCTAGAGGAAGGTGGGGGTGGGAGAAAGCAGCATAGAGTACAATAGGTGAGTGGGGAGGGGATGAAGGTGATAGGTCGGTGGGGGGGAGGGTGGAGTGGATAGGTGGAAAAGAAGATAGGCAGGTAGGACAAGCCATGGGGACAGTGCTGAGCTGGAAGTTTGGAACTGGGGTGAGGTGGGGCAAGGGGAAATGAGGAAACTGTTGAAGTCCACATTGATGCCCTGGGGTTGAAGTGTTCCGAGGCGGAAAATAAGGCATTCTTCCTCCAGGCGTCTGGTAGTGAGGGAGCTGTGGTGAAGGAGGCCCAGGACCTCCATGCCCTCAGCAGAGTGGGAGGGGGAGTTGAACCTGAGTGCATAGTGCCCTTGCTGTAACATTGCAGTGATAGTTGCCAAGGCAGCATTGAAGTGCTTAAGTGTCCTGTAACTGGATCAGAGATGGAACCTGGTGGTTCTGAGAGGCTAATAAGGAGGGAGACTAAATATTGATGAGATGTGTTGGGCTGTTTACAAGGCATTTAACTAGCAACAGCTGTAGAGACTCAATAGGCTGAATGGCCTCCTGAAAATTACCCAGTGACTCTAAATAATTCTTTTTTAAAAAATCAGCAAAAAAAATTAAGACAAAACAATTCATCAAGTTTAAAACTTTATCTGCTTTGTTTCAAAATTAGACAAAAATGTGGCTGTGATCATTTGATACAGGAGAAGAATTGGCCATTCAGCCCATCGAGTCTGCTATTCCATTGCAAGAGATCATGGCTTCATCTGATAATCCTCAATGCCACTTTCCTGCCTTCACCCATAACCCTTGATTCCCTTTCTGTCCAAACATCTTGAATACACAAACAGCTTCAACAGCCCTCTGTGGTTAGTGAAAAAAAGCAACACAGATAAGTAATTACTCCTCATCTTCATCCTAAAAGGCAGGGACCTCACTCTGAAAATGTGCCATCTGGTCCTAGACCCCCCCTACTCTCAGTGTCGCTGGGTCAAAATTCTGGAACTCCCTCCAAAACAGCATTGTGGGGATATTTACAGCTAATAGACTGTAGTGGTAGATGCTCCCAAGAGGGGAAATAACTTCTCCACTTCTGCAAAGGACATTGCAATGCTCAGTTTTTAAGCAAATTACATCAAACCCAGATGACCACAAGCCATTCCAACCGGAACTCTATCAACAAATACATTGACTTGGATCCCATTTACCACCCCCTGAGAAAAAGAACAGGAAATGGCATCACCATAGAAATGATGTCACCACAGGAAATAACATCACCAAACGAAGGAAACCCAAACACATAAATAAAAAGTGAGCTATACCACCAGAACTTCATCCGGAGGCTTTACTGAACATGTTACCTAGTATGGTGATGAAGCGTCTGAAAACTAACCTTCCAGCTCAGCGAGCAAACCTACATCCCAAAACCCAGGTCACCTTAGGAATAGAAAATCTCAATTCGATTGAAGCAACTATGCAGTGCGTGCCAGAGAGAGAGAGAGAGAGATATGTTCAAGAAGGAGGAAAGTTTGCATTTTACTTATTGACTTGATGTGCATACAATAACAATGTCTAACATTTGGATCGGTACATGAGTAGGAAAGGTTGGGAGGGACATGGGCCAGGAGCAGGCAGGTGGGACTAGTTTAGTTTGGAATTATGTTCGGCATGGACTGGTTGGGCCGAAGGATCTGTTTCTGTGCTGTATAACCTCTTATTGAGCAGCAAATATTTGTAATTTTTTTCAGATCATTACTTTCCTAATCAATATCTTCAGGGATATTATTAGAGACCTCAGGAGTAAGTGAGACTTCAGGCCAGGGTAAGGAGGTAAGGACACTAACACTGCACCACAAGAAGCCATCTACACTTGCTTTATACTGTGACTTTTCAATGTAAATCCCACAGTGCTGAAAATGATCAAGCAAAATGTGTCACTGCCCATGGAACATTATATCCCTGTGTGACAGGAATCAGGGAGAAATTTGGTGTTAAACCATTATTCAACTGTAAAAGAAGAGATTTAAAGTGTGTCTTTAAGTAAATCTTCCTCCTGCTGTCAAGAGAGGCAGGAATGTACCATCTGACCCACAAGGGAGATTTAAAACCTGCCCATCCTTCACTCAACCTTCAACCAATGATCTTCCCTCCTCCCCCACAATCAGCTGTGGCTCTTCAGAAGCTAACCACCTCTGGCAAATGCCTGTTGTTAACAGACAACTTCCAAGCTGTGAATGTTTCTTCTGTTATCTGCATGGGCTGGCTTGGGATTTCAAATGCTTCCAAGACCAGTTTCCAAAGACTAATGTTTTCTCCCTTGTCCAGTGCCTCCACAATTACATCTGCCATTCCTCTGACACTTTACCTCCGTTTCAGAATTTCTAGTTTACGGTCTCCAACCGCCTCCTCTTTACCATGGATGTGCAATCCCTTTAAACGTCCATCCCCCATCAGGATGGTTTCGGGGCTCTCTGCTTCTTCCTGAACCCTCCTCTGTCTGGCCATGCTCATCCCCATCCTGAGCAAGCTCTCCTTTAACTCCCCTCACTTTCTTCAGGTCATAGGGGTGGCCTTTGCAACCTACATGGGCCCCAGTTATGCCTGCTCTTCATGGGGCATTTGGAACATTTCTTATTTCAGTCCCATTGCGTCCCATAATTCTTTCTTCGGTTTATTGATGATACCATCGATGCTGCTTTCCAATCTTGTCCGGAATTGGAAAGGTTGATCAATTTCGCTTCCAGTTTCTACCCCACTTGCACCTTCACTTGAATCCTTCCTTCCCTTCCACAACATTTCTGGGAATAGGCTGGCCACCAATATCCAGTACAATGCCCACCAACTCCCACAGTTACCCCGAATATACACTCTCAGACCCTGCTTTCTGTAAAGACTCCCAGTTCCTCCATCTTCATCCCATCTGTTCTGATGATGTCAACTTCAACAAAGGAGCCTCTGAAATGTCCACCTTCTTCCTTAATCAAGGATTCCCCAGCATCGTGGTTGACAGGGCCATCAGCCAGATCCAATCCATCTTCCGCACTTTAGCCCTCAACCCCTCTCCCCCCTCCTACAACAGCAAAGGGGTCCTCCCTCTTGCCTTCCCCTACCATCCCACCAGCATGCACATCCAGAGGATCATCAGCCGTCTTTTCCGTCATGTCAGGTGGGTTGACACCACCAAACGCAAAGTCCTCTCCCTTGCCTCATCAGTGAGAACCCTGTCTTATTCTTCTCAACCAAATGGACTACAGCGGATCAAGGGGACAACATACCCCCACTTCCTCCTGAGACATTAGTGATGGACAATAAATACTGGCCTAACCAATGACAACCACAACACATGACCTACATTGCAAAGGAATTTGAATACAGGAACAAGGAAGTCTTAATGCAGCTGTGCAGGACCTCTAGGAAACAACAAATTGTCATATTGAGTACTGTGGCCATTTTGACATCCTTACCTAACAAAATATACATTTGCCATAGACAGAGATCAGCGAAGTTTGATCACACTGCTTCCACAGATGGCAGGTTGGCATATGGGGAGAGACAGAGTTGTATGTGTCGGCATTCGCTCGAGTTTAGCAGAATGACAGGAGGTCTCATTGAAAGAAATAAACTTTGGACAGTGATGGACAAACTGGAGGCAGGATGATATTTCCCACAGCCAGGAATCTCCACCTCACAGAAGACAAAGTCATTGAACAGATTTAAGAAAGAAACAGGTAGATTTCTAGAGGCTGGAGGAGCCATGGGGAATGGAGAGAGTGATGAGTGATAACACAGAGATAGAGGATCATGTTGAATAGCAGAACATGCTGAATGGTCCAAATGGCCCACTTCTGCTCTTATTTTCTATGACTCTGTGAATTTATTTGAAGCACTGATTCTTAGTGTTGAACACTGAGAATGAGGAACGATATGCACACGAACAGTAACAGAGTTTAAAGTCCAGAGTCAGGAATATATCAGAGAGATAGCCGTGATCTGAGAGGTTCCAATGAGCGGAAGTATTTGAGATATGTAACATAGAGGGAGTGACATAATATCTCATTGTTTTAAAACAAGGAATTACTTTGTGGTTACTAATAGATGCTCCAGAGTAAAGGCAAACAAAATCAACTGGATTGATTCCTGGGCATGGGTCCAAAAGCTGAAGATAGATTGAAGGAGCTTGTGTTATTTTCCAATGAACAATGAGGTTAAGAGGGGATATGATACAGGTATTTAAACTGTAATTGATGAATGGAAATAAATCAGTTCTTTATGCAGAGCAGTGGTCATTGATATGTGAAAAGATATGGAAGGAAAAGGCCAACTAGGCAGACCAGATGTTGCATTTATATGGCACCTTTCCTGATCTTAGGTCTCTCCTGGCTCTCTTCAATTTTATTTCCCAGTCAACCTGAGGAGATTAGTTCAGGTTGCTGTATTTATTCTGACGATTGACTGAAGGGTTTGAGAACAAGAAGACATTCATCTAACCTGACTAGCAAGAGAACTGAAGGCAACATTTTTTTTAGATTCCCTACAGTGTGGAAACAGGCCCTTCGGTACTAACCAGTCCACACTGACCCCGAAGAGTAACCCACCCAGACCTGTCTCCCTCTGACTAATGAACCTAACACTATGAGCAATTTAGCATGGCCAATACACCTGACCAGCACATTTTTGGACTGTGGAAACAGGAGCACCCGGAGGAAACCCACACAGACACGGGGAGAACGTGCAAACTCTTCACAGACAGTCGCCCGAGGCTGGAATCGAACCTGGGACCATGGCGCTGTGAGGCAGCAGTGCTAACCACTGAGCCACCGTGCCACCCTCATGGAGCGAGTGTGGTTTCGGTGTGGAGTGCACTGTCTGAGAGTTGGTGGAAGTTGCTTAACTCTCAAGAAGCAGTTGTTTGAAACAATTGCAAGCCCTCAGAGAGAGGACTAGAGAGGGAAGTTGTAGCTGACACACATGCGGAGAACCAGCATAGCTTCAGCAGTTGGTACCCTTCTGTGCTTGAAGCATGATTTAATTCCATCTCTTTCAGAATAATGTACTGCGACACATTCACCTGATCTTTACAAACCCTGATCTTTACTGACCGGGGAGATACTCAAGTAGCAGAAAGATTCAGATTGAAAGAATTTGCATTTATAAACAATATTTCACATCTTCTGGCCATTACAAGGAATGAGGTAGGTTCAAAATGTGGTCATTCCTGTAACATTGATAAGAGCAGGAGTAGGCCATTCAGCCCTTCAGCCTGCGTCAACCTTCTATGTGATTGTGGCTGATCGTTGAGTTATACTTAGTCTTATTAAGAAACATGGTCATTTGTGAGAGGCGAGGTAGTATTGGTTAAGGGATATCCATTGACTAATACAATGAATATTTTTCAGGAAATATGGAATTTTACATGGAATAGACACAAAACAGTTCAGAAGGTGAATTTATAGGGACAGGATAGAAAAGTAGAAACTGGGAACCAAGTTAGGCCATTCAGCCCCTCAAGCTTATCCCACCATTCAGCGCGGTCATGGCTGATCCTCTATCTCAATGCCATCTTCCCACTTTCTTCCCGTATCCCTGCACGTCTTTAATGTCTAAAAATGTAATCATCCCTTTTTTGAAACTATTCAGTGACCTAGCCTGAGTCAGATAGAAAATTCCACACATTCACTATCCCTTCAGTGAAGAAATGTTTCCTCATCTCACAGTTCTAAATGTTCTACCCTGGACCCATGGCTCCAGAGATAAGAGTGATATCCCAAAAGTGTCAAGATTAGAGTGGTGCTGGAAAAGCACAGCAGGTCAGGCAACATCCAAGGAGCAGGAAAATCGACGTTTCGGGCAAAAGCCCTTCATCCTGATGAAGGGCTTTTGATTGAAATGTCCATTCTCCTGCTCCTCGGATACTGCCTGACCTGCTGTGCTTTTCCAGCACCATTCTAATCTTGACCCCAATCTCCAGCATCTGCAGTCCTCACTTTCACCAACCTGATACACCAAAAGTCCCATTCCGGGGCCAGAAAGCATAGAAACCAAGGCTAACATTCCAGTGCAGGACAGGTCTCTGTTCTGTTGGAGGTGCCACCTCTCAGGGGATATGACCAACTGAAGACCACTCCTCACCTATTCCTCACCCATTCCTCACCCATTCCTCACCCACTCCTTACCCACCCATTTAGGTGGGTGAAAAGACAGCCTACTATCCAAAGAGAAGGACGATTCTCCCTGGTGTTCTGGCTGATAACTATCGCATGATAAAAATCACAGCAGTAGATTATTTGGTCATTATCTAACTCTACTTATCATGGATAAATTTAGCAGATGGTCAGCTGTGGTGTTGACAAAACCAAACCAGAAACAGTGCAAGGCAAAATCAACTCATTAGTGTGCTGTTGAAGTGTGGACAGTGGTGTTGTTTGAATGTTGCTCTGACGCTTGGTGCTAACCTTTTCACCTGGCAATCATTCCTCACTCAATTAATATATGAAATGAATTGTACCAACTTATCCCATTACAGCATTCCTCCTTTTAGTGCAGTGGACTCTGTAGACTGACCCACCGTCTGGCTCTCTTCCTTTGCATCTTGCACTAATTGGTAACAAATTGCCTCAGTTAAGGGGAAAAAAAAATGCTGTGGTGGTTGTCTGAAGGTGACACTTTTCATCTCTGAACATTAGATAAACGAGAGTGTGCCACTGCAGGCGATGATAACAAGGACAGATGTTGCATCTGAAGAATTAATGTTGGCTAGCCAATAGCCTCAAGCAGGCTTCAACAAGACTAATTCAGCAAGTGATGAATAACTCCGCTTGCAAAATGTCCCGAATGACAGATGACGTAACTGTCGCTTGCTGGAGGTAAGCCAGTTCCATATGAGAGAGCTGAGCAGTGCATGAGGGGAGATAGAGTAAAATGGGTCTACATTTTTTGGAGTTTAAGTGGAGAGATAATTTCGCTGAAACATATAAACTTCAGAGCACTCTTGACTGAGTGCGTGCAAAGCGCCTGTTGCCCCTGGCTACACAGGTCATCATCTCAGGTCAAGCTTTAATCATTCAAGAATGAGATGGAGAGAAATGATTTCACTCAGAGAGTTGTTAATCTTTGAAATTCTCTGTCCTAGATGGTTGTAGTTGTCTTATTGACACTAACATGTAGGAGCATATGTAGACCATTCAGCCCATCAAGTTTGTTCCACCATTCAATGAGGTAGGGAGAGGCTGAACAGGCTGGGGCTGTTTTCCCTGGAGCTCTGGAGTCTGAGGGGTGACCTTTTAGAGGTTTACAAAATTCTGAGGGGCATAGATAGGGTTAATAGGCAAAGTCTTTTCCCTGGGGTCGGGGATTCCAGAACTAGAGGGCATAGGTTTAGGAGTGAGAGGGGAAAGATATAAAAGAGACCTGTGGGGCAACTTTCTCACGCAGAGGGTGGTACGTGTGTGGAATGAGTTGCCAAAGGAAGTGGTTGAAGCTGGTACAATTACAACATTTAAGAGGCATTTGGATGGGGTTTGGAGGCATATGAGTCGGGTGCTGGCAGGTGGGACTAGATTGGGTTGGGATATCTGATCGGCATGGACGGGTTGGACCGAAGTGTCTGTTTCCATGCTGTACATCTCTAGGACTCTATGACTTTATGATAATTCCCACCACCACTTTCCTCCCTTTCTCCCATAACCCTTGATTCCCTTCTTGATTTTTTTTTATATTCATTCACAGGATGTGGGTATCTCTGACTAAGCCAGCATTTATTGACCATTCTGAATTGGTCATCGGGGAGTTAAGAGTCAGCCGCATTGCTGGTCTGGAGTCACATGTAGGCCAGACCAGGTAAGGAACAGGCAGTTCCTTCCCTAAAGGACATTAGTGAACGAGGAGGGTTTTCCCAACAATCGACAATGGATTCATGGTCATCATTAGATTCTTAACTGCAGATGTTTTTTTCTTGAATTCAAACTCCACCATTTGCCATGGCTGAATTCAAATCTGGGTCCCCAGAACATTATTTGGGCCTCTAGATTAACAAAACAAAATAAAAACTGAAGGAACTGTGGACGCTGTAAATGAGAAACAAAAACAGAAGTTGCTGGAAAAGCTCAGCAGGTCTGGCAGCATCTGTGAGGAGAAATCAAAGTTAATGTTTTGGGTTTGGATGCAGTTGGAGGGGTCACAAGATCTCCAGGGAGCAGCAGAGCCTGTTGGGATACATGAGTATCCAATTTAAATTTCTTTTAATTCTGGTTTTTCTTCAGTTCCTGGATGCACTCAGAGGGGTCACGAGGTCACAGTTGGGCAGTTGCTTTACCCTAAACACTACTCAGGTAGTGTCTCCCACCATCCTCCTCCTCTAACCAAAAAAACCGTGTGCGTCGGTTGGTAAGGTGACAAGTGTTCTTTTCTCGTGTTTCATTTTTTTTTCCAGCAGTCTATGTAGGAATTTAGAATAGCAGGAATGAAGGCTAGGGCAGTTGAATGTTCCTCCTTCAGTATGTGGGAGGTGAGGGTCACCTCTCGTGTCCCTGCTGACTCCATTTGTGGGAAGTGCGCCCAACTCTAACTCCTTGAGAACCACATTAGGGAACTGGAGCTGGAGCTGGATGAACTTCGGATCATTCAGAAGGCAGAGGGGATTATTGAGAGGAGTTACAGGGAGGTAGTTACTCCACAGCCATGTGAAGAAGGTAGATGGGTTACCGTCAGGGGTAAGAAAGGGAACCGGCAGGCAGTGCAGGGATCTCTCGTGGTGGTTCCCCTCAACAACACGTATACTGTTTTGGATACTGTTGGGGGGGAATGACTTACCAGGAGTGAGCCACGGGGCACAGGTCTCTGGCACAGAGTCTGTCCCTGTTGTTCAGAGGGGCAGGGGGAAGAGGAGCAGAGCATTAGTCATTGGGGACTCCATAGTTAGGGGGACTGACAGGAGGTTCTGTGGGAACAAGAGACACTCACGGTTGGTGTGTTCCTCCCAGGTGCCAGGGTTCGTGATGTCTTGGATCATTTTTGGGATCCTTGAGAGGGAGGGGGAGCAGGCTAAAGTCATGGTTCACATAGGCACCAAAAACATCGGTAGGAAAGAAGCTGGGGATCTAAGGCAGAAATTCAGGGAGCTAAGGTGGAAGCTTAGGGCTAGAACAAGCAGGGTTGTCATCTCTGGTTTGTTGCCCGCGCCACATGCTAGTGAAGTGAGGAACAGGGTGAGAGCGGAGCTGGACATGTGGCTGCAGGGATGGTGCAGGAGGGATGGGTTTGGATTCTTGGATAATTGGAGCTCTTTCTTGGGAAGGTGGGACCTCTACAAACAGGATGGTCTTCACCTGAAACAGAGGGGTACCAATATCCAGGTGGGGAAATTTGCTACTGCACTTCAGGGGGGTTTAAACTAATGCAGCAGGGGAATGGGAACCTGATTGTAGTTCCAGTGTACAGGAGGTTGAGGGTAGTGAGGTCAGGGATAGGTTTACAAGGTCGTGAGAGGGCACCAGCAATCAGGGTGTTGGTTTAAAATGTGTTTACTTCAATGTCAGGAGCATCGGAATAAGGTGGGTGAACTTGCAGCATGGGTTGGTACCTGGGATTTCAATGTTGTGGCCATTTCAGAGACATTGATGGAGCAGGGACAGGAATGGTTGTTGCAGATTCCGGGATTTAGATGTTTCAGCAAGAACAGGGAAGATGGTAAAAGAGGCGGGGGTTAATCAGGGGTAGTATTACAGCAGCTGTGATAACGTTTGAGGTTGAGGTTAGAAACAGGAAAGGAGAGGTCACCCTGTTGGGAGTTTTCTATAGACCTCCAAATTGTTCCCGGGATGTAGAGGAAAGGATAGCAAAGGTGATTCTCAATTGGAGCGAGAGTAATAGGGTAGTTGTTATGGGGTCTTTAACTTCTTCAATATTGACTGGGAATACCATAGTTCAAGTAGTTTAGATGGGTCAGTTTTTGTTCAGTGTACAGGAGGGTTTCCTGCCACAGTCAAGAGTGTGGTGCTGGAAAAGCACAGCAGGTCAGGCAGCATCTGAGGAGCAGGAGAATCGACGTGTCAGGTACAAGCCCTTCATCAGGAATAAGGCTTGTGGGCCGAGGGTCTGAGAGATAAATGGGGTGGGGGGGGGGAGGTTTGGGGGGAAAGTTGTTGAGAAAACAATAGGTAGATGAAGGTGATAGGTCAGAAGGTTGTGTAGATGGGAAAGGTGATGGACAGGTCAGGGGGGGTAGTACCGAGTTGGATAATTGGGACTGGGATAATATGGGGGGGGGGGGGGGGGGGGGGGCAGGGGAAATGAGGAAACTGTTGAAATCCACTTTCATCCCGTGTGGTTGCAGGGTCTCAAGGCAGAATATGAGGCGATCTTCCTCCAGGCGTCGGGTGGTCATGGTTTGGCAGTGGAGGAGGCCCAGGACCTGCCTGTCTTTGACGGAGTGGGATGGGGAGGTGAAGTGTTCAGCCAGGGGGCAGTGGGGTTGGTGGGTGCGGGTGTCCCAGAGATGTTCTCTGAAATGATCCGCAAGAAGGCGTCCTGTCTCTCCGATGTGGAGGAGACGACATCGGGTGCAAAGGATACAGTAGATGACATTGGTAGAGGCGCAGGTAGATTTCTGTTGAATGTGGAAGGGTCCCTTCCTGACACAATATGTAGACAGGCCAACAAGGGCGAGGCCATATTGGATTTGGTACCGGGGAATGAACCCGGCCAGGTGTTAGATTTGGAGGTTGGTGAGCACTTTGGCGATAGTGACCATAATTCAGTTATGTTTACAATAGCAATGGGCAGGGATAGGTATATAGCACAGGGAAAGAGGTATGACTGGGGGAAAGGCAATTATGATGTGATTGGACAAGATTTAGGATGCATAGAATGGGGAAGGAAACTGCAGGGGATGGGCACACTTGAAATGTGGAGCTTATTCAAGGAACAGCTACTGCGGGTCCTTGGTAAGTATATATCTTTCAGGCAGGGAGGTGGTTGATGAGAGACGGAGCCATGGTTTACTAAAGAAGTTGAAGCTCTTGTCAAGAGGAAGAGGAAGAAGAAGGCTTATGTGAGGATGAGGTGTGAAGGCTCAGAGAGGGGGCTTGAAAGTTATAAGTTAGCCAGAAAAGATCTAAAAAGAGGGCTAAGAAGAGCCAGGAGGGGACATGAGAAGTTGTTGGTGGATAGGATCAAGGAAAACCCTAAGGTATATCAAGAATAAAAGAATGATGAGAGTAAGATTAAGGCCAATCAAAGATGGTAGTGGAAAGTTGTGTGTGGAATCTGAAGACATTGGGAAGCACTTAATGAATACTTTCATCAGAATTCACATTGGAACAGGGCAATGTTAGTAAGAATATGGAGATACAGGCTATTAGATTAGATGGGATTGAATTTGACAAAGAGAAGATTTTTGCAAGTTTGGAAGATTTGAAAATAGATAAGACCCCGGGACTGGATGGGATTTATCCTCGGATTCTCTGGGAAGCTAGGGAGGAGATTGCAGAGCCTTTGGCTTCAATCTTTATGTCATCATTGTCGGCAGGAGTAGTGCCAGAAGACTGGAGGAGAGCAAATGTTGTTCCCTTGTTTAAGAAGGGGAGTCGGAACAACCCTGGGAATTATAGGCCAATGAGCATTACCTTCCGGTAAGGTGTTGGGAAATGTGATAAGAGATAGGATTTATAATCATATGGAAAGGAATAATTTGGTTAGGAATAGTCAACACAGTTTTTTGATGGGTAGGTCATGCCTCACTAACCTTATTGAGTTCTTTGAGAATGTGGCAAAACAGGTGGATGAATGTAAGGCAGTTGATATGATGTATTGGACTTCAGTAAGGAGTTTGATAAGGTTCCACACAGTAAGCTATTGCACAAAATACAGAGTTTCTGGATTGGAGGTGATTTAGTGGATTGGTTTAGAAATTGGCTAGTTGAAAGAAGACAGAGGGTAATGGTTGATGGGAAATGTTCATCCTGGAGCTCAGTTACCAGTGGTGTGCCACTAGGATCTGTTTTGGGACCACTGCTGTTTATCAATTTTACAAATGATTTGGAGGTAGGTGCAGAAGAATGGGTTAGTAAATTTACAGATGCCACTAAGGTAGGCAATGTTGTGGATAGTGCCGATGGATGTTGTGGGTTACAGAGGGACATAAATAAGATCTTCGAGTAAAAAATGAGGTCTGCAGATGCTGGAGATCACAGCTGCAAATGTGTTGCTGGTCAAAGCACAGCAGGCCAGGCAGCATCTCAGGAGGTGGCGGAAATGGCGGCGGATGATACGTTGTATGCGGAGGTTGGTGGGGTGGTAGGTGAGAACCAGTGGGTTCTGTCTTGGTGGTGGCGGAAATGGCGGCGGATGATACGTTGTATGCGGAGGTTGGTGGGGTGGTAGGTGAGAACCAGTGGGGTTCTGTCTTGGTACGTTGTATGCGGAGGTTGGTGGGGTGGTAGGTGAGAACCAGTGGGGTTCTGTCTTGGTTACGTTGTATGCGGAGGTTGGTGGGGTGGTAGGTGAGGATATTCTCTATTCCTGAGATGCTGCCTGGCCTGCTGTGCTTTGACCAGCAACACATTTGCAGCAGACATAAATAAGATGCAGAGCTGGGCTGAGAAGTGGCAAATGGAATTTAATGTGGAAAAGTATGAGGTAGTTCACTTCAGAAGAAGTAACAGGAATGCAGAGTACTGGGCTAGTGGTAAAATTCCTGGCAGTTCAGATGAACAAAGAGATTTCTGTGTCCAGGTGCATAAATCCCTGAAAGTTGCCTCCCAGGTTGATAGGGTTGTTAAGAAATCATATAGTGTGTTGGTGTTTATTGTTAGGGGGATGAGTTTCAGAGCTATGAGGTCATGCCTCAGCTGTCCAAGACACTGGTAAGGCCACACCTGGAGTGTTGCGTGCAGTTCTGGTCACCGCATTGTAGGAAGGATGTGGAAGCTTTGGAAAGGGTTCAGAGGAGATTTACAAGGATGTTGCCTGGTATGGAAGGAAGCTGAGCTGAGGGAACTGAGGTTGTTTTCATTGGAGAGAAGAAGGTTGAGACATGACTTTATCGAGGTGTATAAGATAATCGGAGGATCAGATAGGGTGGACAATTAGAGCCTTTTTCCTCGGATGGTGTAGGCTAACATGAGAGGACATAGCTTTAAATTGAGGAGTGATAGATTTAGGACAGATATCGAGGTAGTTTCTTTACTCAGAGAATAGTGGGAGTGTGGAACGCACTCCCTGCAACAGTAGTAGACTTGCTGATGTTTACGGCATTTAAACATACATATCGATAATAATGGAAAGGTACAGGTTAGATGGGCATCAGATTAATTTCGCAAGTTGGCGCAACATCGAGGGCTGAAGGGCCTGTATTGCACCATAATGTTTTATGTAACAAACACTACATTGGACAAACAGTCAGAAAACTAGCCACCAAAATACATGAACATCAACTGGCCACAAGAAGACATGACCCACTCTCACGAGTACCTTTCAGGAGGAAGGACACCACTTCAACTGGGACAACACATCCATCCTAGGACAAACCAAACAGAGACATACAGGAGAATTCCTAGAAGCATGGCATTCCAACCAGAACTCTATCAACAATCACGTTGACTCGGATCCCATTTACCACCCAGAAAAGGTACAGGAAATGACATCACCCCAGGAAATGACATCACCCCAGGAAATGACCTCACCCATTGACGGTAAATTTATATAGAAAGTGGGCTACACCATCAGTGCTTCATCCGAATACTCACTGAAGATGTTGCCTAGTATGGTGATGAAACATCTGAAAACAAACCTTCCAGGTCAGGGAGCAAATCTCCATCCACAATATCATTAGGCCAGTACCTCTCCCAGTGACGAAGTTTTAAAATCTCAGCCTTGTCAGCCCTCTGCCCACAATTGCCCAGATTCACTACTCTCAAGGAGATGAAATTCCTCACTTATCTCTGTTTTAAAGGGGGGGGGACCCCTTTATTCTGCGATTCTACTCTTTCCCCAGCCTCTCAAACAAGGACACTGCCCATCTACCCTGTCAAGTCCCCAAAGGATCTTATACATTTTAATAGCTTTATCATTAATTCATCTAAACACCCGTGTCTAGCTCCCCCCTCCTCATTCGATACTCCCTCTCTACCTGGTATCGGGAAAATGTTTATCATTCAGAGGATGGTGAAGTTTGGAATTCACTGCCTGAAAGGGTGGGAGAGACAGAAACCCTCAGCACATTGAAGAAGTATTTAGATGTGCATTTGGGATGCCAGGGTACACAAGGCTATGGCCAAGTGCTAGAAATTAGGATTAGAAAGGTTCGGGGGTTGTTTTTGACTGGTACAGACTGAGTGGCCTGAGGGTTCTCATTCTGTGCTCTGTAGACCTGCCTGACTCTAATTAACCTGTACTTTAAGGAAATCAAGGAATGGTGTTCTGAGGAAGGGTCACCAGGCTTGAAACGTTAACTCCGATTTCTCTCCACTGACACTGCCAGACCTGCTGAGCTTTTCCAGCAATTTTTGTTTTTGTGTCAAGGAACTGGAGAGCTGGCTTGAAAATAGAGTTGAGATGGAAGATCAGGCAAAATGGTAATAAAAATGGGGGAACAGGCTCTGCCACATCCTTTATCCCCATTTTCCTCTCATCTGATATCGCTCCACTGCTGTGTGAAACATCAGTTCAAAAAATGAGGTATTGCAGATTGTTGTGTCGAAAAAAAACATTCTGGCCATCAGAATTTTGGTCTGTTTTTCTCGAGGGAGGAAGTTTGGCTTGGAAACAGACAATCGTCTGCTTTTTGAATGAATGCCACCAGACCGTACCAACCTCTGCAGTGGAGCCTTGAGGAGGAAGTACAGGCTGTCAGTCCAGTGCAGACTGATGGGCTACTGAACAGTTCAACATCTTTCGGGGGGGACCAAGGCAATCCTATCAGATCTAAGGGGAAGATTCCACTGCATTTATTATGAGGAGGAACAGAACAGTTCACCTTCGTGTTCCTGGTCAATATTCAGGTCTGAATTAACATCACAAAAAGCAGATTATCTCGTCATCCATATACGGCTCACTGAGGGATCATCAATCTGGATGATGTTCAATGGGAGAAAATTATAGATCACCCATGACACAATGTCTGACAAACAGGGTGACCAATCAGAGACCAGACAGTGAAGGGGTCAAAAAGATGTCCTGGAAGGATACAGTTCATGTCTGAGCAGAGCATATCATTGTTCTCCAGCATGGGGGAACCAGTGTCTTCAAGCTCTCAGTTATTGTGTTACCCTGATGGATTTGGAGTAAGCATCACAGTCTCACAATTCACCCAACCAGCCTTCCTGGCAAGGAGATGGCAGTCAGGACGCAGGGTGCAGGTGGATCCTACAGAATCTGAGTTCCCAGTTTGGGGCTGTTAATCTGGCCCAGTCAGGGAGCCCTGGCTGATAGATAGTAAAAGGAGTGTCAGAGGTTCTGTTCACTCTGGGAGCTGGTGCTGAGGGAATTGGATCAGTGACAAGGACTTACTTTGTGTAAGTAAAGGAAGACTTGGTGATAGGATTCTGAGCCCAGTATGTGGAAAGAATTGTTAGTGTTCCTGGAGAAATGAAATTGGGGCAGATGAAAACCAAGCAGTAATCTTCCTGACAGCTTGTGGACCCATCACTTTGTTGGTTATTAGAAATCTCACCTTCCCTGAGGCAACAGATCAAAAGCCTTTCTTTTTTTTACATTACTTACAGTGTGGAAACAGGCCCTTCGGCCCAACAAGTCCACACTGACCCGCTGAAGTGCAACCCACCCACACCCCTATATTCATCCCTGACCTAACTCTATGGGCAATTTTTAGCATGGCCAATTCACCTGACCTGCACATCTTTGGACTGTGGGAGGAAACCAGAGCACCTGGAGGAAACCCACGCAGACACGGGGAGAACGTGCAAACTCCACACAGTCAGTCGCCTGAGGCGGGAATTGAACCCGGGTCTCTGGCATTGTGAGGCAGCAGTACTAACCACTGTGCCACCGTGCTGCCCACTTTCAAAAGTTGATGGAGTTATTTAAGGAATATTATGACCCCAAGCCTCCTCTAATCCTGAGACATTATCAGCTTGACTAGGCAATTCGAGAATCGGGGCATCTATATCAGGATTTTTGACAAGGTTAAGACGATTGGCAGAGCCATGTGACTTTGGTTTAGCCCTTAATGAAATTTGGAGCGATTAGTTGGTATGTGGGATTAATGATGTAACCATGTAAAATCACCTAATAACTGAAGCCCAACTGGATTTCAACCAGACATGATAACTGGCTTTATCATTGGAAACTCAGCAAATGGAACACATGAGTTGCAGGGTGTTCTGACAGAAGTGGACACTCTCGCCAGTCCAACAGGGCTTGGGCAACACCACTTGAGTGAAGGCAATTGCAGCCTCAGTCAGGACATAACATGGACAGAAGGAATCTCGGTCAGCCCATGGCAAAACCCCAAAACAAAGCCAAGGCTCAGCCAAACGGTTAGAATTTTCTTCAGGACCCCGGCTGTAGAGACATTGTAGTTGCTGGCAATATGAGAGCTAAAGACAGAAAAAGAGTCCCACTGGACCTGAACTGAATAATAAAACTCATAGACTGGTATCCATGAGAATGCTAGCACGATAGGCTGCACTCAGATGAAGCATCATTGCTGGCTGAGGAGAAAGTAAATTTAAATACACCTGGACAACAGCTGTAAATGTGTGTGTGTGTGAGAGAGAGATAGAGAGAGAGAAAGGTAGAGAGAGAGAGAGATGGAGTATAAGGTTTGGGAAGGTTAATGTCTGGAACTGTGTGAGTAACACCTCACACTGTGATGAGCCTAGAGATCACTCAAGTGAGGAAAAATCATCATTACTTCAACAGAGAGTCTGTGTCTGGCTGTTAAGCTGCACATTGTGTGGTCATATGGACTATCGTTCAAACCAACGGAAGACGCGATAATCTTTTCTAGTGAAACTAACCAAACATACAAGAGAGAGTGAGTGAAAGAAAAAGAGAGCAAGTATGAAAGAGAGTATGAGCATGGGAGAGAGGCAGAAAGAGAGAGAGGAAAGGAAAGTGTGAGAGAGAGAATAAGTGAGGGAGAGAGAAAGAAAGTAGGGAAGCGTATGTGTGAGAGAAAAAAACTGTTGGGAAGTTGTGAGAAAGTTATTAGTGACAGAGAAATATAATTTAGATACTGGCTGCAGGGCAGCAGGGCTAGCAGGCACAACACCAATAAATATACCCACCAGCACTGGAACAAAACCTCCATCAATCTGGGTCACCTTCTCCTGAGATGGGTTTGTAGAGGCAGAACTTTTCCTAATTCAGGAGTGGAAATGCAACATCACCAAGGAGAAGTTTCTCAAGTGTGCCACCCTAACGAGGAGACACATCCAACAGGGAGCCATTGTCCACACGTACAGAAGTCTGGCTCAGACTGAGCTGGTGTCCAGTGTCCAGTGTCCAATTCTGGACTCCACGCTTTGGGAAAAAGTGCCTGTGTTCCAAATGCAAAGGTGGCTGATGGGATCCAGAAGTGCCCTCTCACCAGGGTAACATTAAATTTTAAACTGGTTATAACATTTGGGATAATACAGCAACAATTACTGTCAGTTTGGTAGGATAGTCCGTGATTTCAATGAGCAGAATGTCACAGTGCCCCTCTGTAGAGACTAAACTGTTTAATAGTCACCATGTACATCAAAGAAATTTATAAACTAATTTCAATTGGTGCTGTGCTTTCCCAGATCTTACAACCAGTTTTGTTGCAGTCTGGTTAACAGTTTCCATCTCGGAACAAATTTCAGTGCAACAGGACTCAGCTGTTTTTGTCACGTTCTGTCAGATTAAACACACACTGCAATATGTCACTGAGTGCTGGCCCTGAGCAGGCCTTCAGTGAAACAGTCACAGCCTCAGGGAAGCCAGAGAGAAGATTGACTGGAATCACTGATAAGGACCAACTGCTCCAAGTTGATGTAGATTAAACGGAGGCAAGGATAGCCTCAATCGGGAAAAGAGACGATGGAAGCTGTGTTCTCCTTGGAGCAAAGATGGTGGTGAAGCAATGTGTGTGAAGAAATACTTTCCGCTTGCCTCAATGGATGCAACTCCAAAACTGTCAATCGCCTCGACACCAAAGAGAAGAAAAAGACTTTAAAAAGACATAAGGGACAGTTTTGTTGGTGATGGAATGAATTTTGTATTGAACAACCAAGCATGAAGTCTTTTCAAATTTAGCCAATTTAAACCAAGCCCTTAGATACTGGGTACCCAATGAACACAGTCCACCAATTTCTCAGCCACAAACTCAAACTAGTAGACAAAGTGCGTCCAGAAACCCTAGCCACTCTCCCCTACATCAAAGACATCTTGGAAATGACTGCCAGACTACTCAGACCCCTTGGCATTATAGTAGCCCACTAACCCACCAACACACTAAAACAGCAGCTAATGAACTTGAAAGACCCTATACAGACAACAAGCAAAACTAATATCATTTACAAAATACCGGGCAAGAACTGTAACAAACACTACATTGGACAAACAGGCAGAAAACCAGCCACCAGGATACATGAACACAAACTAGACACAGAAAGATATGACTCTCTCTCTCACGAGTATACTTACATACGGATGAGGAAGGACATCACTTTGACTAGGACAACACATCCATTCTAGGACAAGCCAAACAGAGACACGCACGAGAATTCCTAGAAACATGGCATTCCAACCAGAACTCTATCAACAAACATACCGAGTTAGACCTCATCTACCACCCTCTGAGAAAAGGATTAGAAAGTGACTTCACCACAGGAAATAACATCACCACAGGAAATGACATCACCAACCTAAAGAAACCCAAACATATAAATAGAAAGCAGGTATTTGCAGCAGTGCTTCACCTGAGGCCCACTGAAGATGTTACCTAGTAACATGTCTGGAAATGAACCTTCCAGCTCAGTGAGCAAACTTACATCCAGAACCTCAACCTGAGCTATAAATCTTCTCAAAACTCACTATTTTAAGTAAAAGGTATAAGGACCAGGGGAGGAGAGGAGAAACTTGTTTGTGCAGGAATTATAATAATTTGGAAAGCATTGTCTGAAAGGAAAGTAAAGGAAATGTAATCATTTTGTGCAGAAAAGGAATTGAATGAAGTTTTGTGAAGGAAAATTATTGAAGGTTTTTGAGGAAAATGGAGAGGGGAATAAGGCTAATTGGGGAGCTTTGTCAAAGAACAGGCAGAGGGACAATGAGTCAAAGGGACTGATGATTTATCAAGAAATGAATGCATCCCCAAAATTTCCAATCCACTCACATTAATTTTAAACGGTGACTGTTTGTCTTTTCAAATCTTCATGTTACAAATTTCACGCAATCCAAGAGCTCCATAGAATGGATTTAACTTGCAGTAGAAATAGATGTCAGTTTCAGATTTTATTAAAACTGAGATTCAGCAGATTCTATCGAGAGCCTGCGCTGATCCACGCTGGGGAAACATGTGAAGGAACCTCCAGAGGATTGTCAGGGATTGCAACCAATTCAAGCCATCTTGTCCCAGCTGAATACAATCTCAACAGAGCTTGAAGCTACAAATTGAACCCTACTTTACTCACAATCTCAGTCAAAACATCGGAGAACAAGAAAAAAAGAAGCAGTTTATTCTGAAATGGAACAATATTTAACAAGTCTTGAAATACTCAATATCGTAACTATAGATAATTGAAGGTGAGTTTGAATGAAACAGCTCCGCAAAGCATGGGGAGAATGTTAACTTGCACAATTCAAAAATTAATTACAGTCAGCACATCAATTTTCCATCAGGTATAATTTATAAGCATTTAGCTTCTTTTGTAAGAATTTCTCCATACCCTGAATCAATGTATTGTACCACTTTGGACTATTACAAACCTTATAATAGACTGACATTTTCTCAACGACTGAAGTTAAGTTAACTGGCCTGCTTTTTGTTGATGTGGAGGTGCCGGTGTTGGACTGGGGTGGACAAAGTTAAAAATCACACAACACCAGGTTATAGTCCAACAGGTTTATTTGGAAGAACAAGCTTTCGGAGCGCTGCTCCTTCATCAGGAGTAATTCACCTTTTGTTCACCTCCCTTTTTGACTAAAGCCAGTTTTCAAATGTCTGGGAATTTCCAAAAACTAAGGATTCCTGGATGATGACTAAAGTGCACCCAATATCCTTAAAATCTGAGGATGTAACATATTCAGTCTCATTCAGACTTACCGGCCTGTAGTCCCATTAGCTCCTCTCATACTTCTGTAGTGAGAGCTATTTGGTTCACACCCTTTCCCTTGGTAAAGATCAGACGGAGTAAGGATGGCAGATTTTTTGTGACAATTGATTGATTTCTGAAACTAGCTTCCAATTCCAGCTGTCATTAAATAAATTTAATCTCCACTGCCTACCACAGTGGAATTTTAGCCCATGTTACCGCAGTGTTAAGCTGAGTTTTTAGATTATTAGTTTGCTGGCATTGTCATTATGTCTCCTTTCAACACATATTCTACTCATCTGGAGGATGTGGACTTTGCTGACTAGGTCAGCATTTAGAATCCATGCCTAGAACATAGAACATAGAAAAATACAGCTCAGTACAGGCCCTTCGGCCCTCGATGTTGCGCCGATCCAAGCCCACCTAACCAACACTAGCCCACGTTCCTCCATATGCCCATCCAACGCCCGTTTAAATGCCCATAAAGAGGGAGAGTCCACCACTGTTACTGGCAGGGCATTCCATGAACTTGCGACTCGCTGAGTAAAGAATCTACCCCTAACATCTGTCCTATACCTACCACCCCTTAATTTAAAGCTATGCCCCCTCGTAATAGCTGACTCCTAGTTGCCCTGGAGAAGTTGGAAGTGAGCTGTCTTCTTGAACCATTGCAGCTCACAATGTCCCCAGGGAGGAAACTCCTGAGTTTTGACCCAGTGAAGGAATGGCAATACTTTTCTAAGTCAGGATGCTGAGTGACTTGGTGGGAAGCTCGCACAATAGCGTGCCAATTTCAAAGTGTGTGTATAATTCTGACCTTTGCAAGCTGTTTCTGCCTTATTTGAGTCTTTTCCAGCAATAAAATTCTATCATTCAGATAAATAACTGTTCTCTATTTAACTCATCGCTGAAAGTGTGCGTTTAACATACTCACCAGCCTGACAGTCTAGTTTAACATTGAGAGAGAGCCATAATATGTCACACTTGGTTCAGAGGCAACATTTATAATTACGTTGTCCACTGAGGTAAAACTGCCTCTTTAACTACCCAGTTTCTCCCTTAGTTTTCTTTTCCTTGTCAATATAAGATAGAGTTTTTAGGAGTGTTTTTGTTCACTAATAGATATACACTGTCAACGCACTGTCTGATTGATACATGGTGGCATTCTGTGATGACTGACAATTGGCATATAATTGCTAAAAGCTTGCTGCATGATAGGTGGTATTGATTACAAAATGCTAGAACACTCACTAAATGACGCGCACTGTACGTAACATGGAGAGACTGAAAGGAAAGCTGGGGTACAAGGATCTTCAAAAACTATACATTTGGGAGTGTCCTGAGATGGCAATCATGCTTCAATGATGCCTGCATTAGTTTGCCGGAAAGTTTTCCTGATGAATTTTAAAATCTTTGGGTGAATCTTTGTAAAATAGGTGCACTTTCATTCAGCACTGTTAGTGTCTTGTTCATCGTGTTAGTGACTTGCCAGTCTTATGAGATCCATTTTCTCACCTCACTCCTTCCCAGTTGGTTCTTTCTTTACTTAGGGTTTAGTATGATTTTAAATCCAATGGTATAAATACACAAATGCTGACTATAGCTTTTAGATCACGTTGTCAGAGATGGGGAGTCATTTATACTGACAAGTATTCTGCTATGTTGGAAAAATATCAGGTGTGTGTGTGTGTGTGTGTGTGTGTGTGTGTGTGTGTTCCTCTGTGTGAACATAATAGAATTGAGAAACAAAAGCAATGATTGAGAAATAAATTTTGGAATTTGCTGAGTGAACCCCTGCTAATGACCTGCATTTATATAGCACCGTACACAACATTACAATCAGTGAAGTTTTTTTGAACAGCGATAACTTTCCAAGCATGCTTTTTATCTCTCTTCACGCAAGTTTTTGCCGTCCACTCTTAATTGCCCTTGAACTGAGTACAGAGGACAACTGAATACCAATTGGGGAGAGTTGTCATGCTCATTAGTTAGCAATCAAATGCAGATTTCATTAATTAAGTTCAAATTTACCCATCTGTGGTGGTGGGATTTGAACCCTTGTTGCCTGCACATTAGTCTTCGGTTGGTGATTAAGTAACCCAGTGAACTTACCCATCACACCAAAACCTGAGCACACATTCACATGGTTACTCCAAAATATCATGTACAATGATTGCTATCCAATGTGCTAACTCTATTGCACCTCTCCTGATTTGATATCTGATTTAATATCTATAATGAAGCAGTTTATTTTTTAAAATGTTCACTGTATTTTCAATTTGTGATTTTGTCAACTGTTTCAATGCTTCAGTGAAATGTCTTGGGGGGCTTTACAAGGTGAAAGGTGCTATATAAGTGCAAGTTGTTGTTCAAAGGAGGCAAATGAGAGGAAACCTTATCACATCCCAAAAGACGTGAAATGCAATATAAAAGTAATTCTGATGCTACCTTTCCAAGTTAAAGCTCACGTGTGAGGGAAATGACCAGGCAAGTTGCATAAAAATCCTGTTCAACCTGCCCACACGCGGTTGTGATATCATGGAGACGTACAGCACTGAAACAGACCCTTCGGTCCAACTCGTCCATGCCAACCAGATATCCCAACTCAATCTAGTCCCACCTGTTAGCACCTGCCCCATATCCCTCCAAACCCTTCCTATTCATACACTCATCCAGATGCCTTTTAAATGTTGCAATTGTACCAGCCTCCACCACTTCCTCTGGCAGCTCATTCCATACACGTATCACCCTCTGCGTGAAAAAGTTGACCCTGAGGTCTCTTTTATATCTTTTCCCTCTCACCCTAAACCTATGCCTTCTAGTTCTGGACTCCCCCACCCCAGGGAAGAGATTTTGTCTATTTATCTTATCATGATTTTATAAACCTCTATAAGGTCGCCCCTCAGCCTCCAAAACTCCAGGGAAAACAGCCCCAGCCTATTCGCCCTCTCCCGATAGCTCAAATCCTCCAACCCTGGCAACATCCTTGTAAATCTTTTCTGAACCCTTTCTGGGTAATCCACGATGGAGGACCGTAAAAATTTCTGGCTGTAACAGGTTGCTCCTTTTTTGAAGTATTTTAGGTGTTGGAGGTGAATTCCTCAAATTCCAGGAGCAGTAATTACTGTTTTCACTTTAAGAGAACATGCTAATGAACATGTAACCAGGATAGTGAGAGAGAACTCTTACCCACAGTGAGTAGCGGGGGTCTGGAAATGCACTGCCTGAGAGCATGGTGGGGGGAAATTCATTTCAGCGGGGCAGGAGATGATTACTTAAATAGAAACAAGGTGCAGAGTGAGGGAGAAAATGCAACCTGGACTTTTGGTCTTGAGATGCAGTCTTGAAGTGTGATCCCACTATGGTTAAACACTTAAGAAAGACTGTAATGTTTGAACTGTATTTCCTTACCTTCTACTTAAAACTGAGAAGGTCTGGAATGTGTAACTTTTAACCTTCTTTGGTACATTTTACACTATACTTTAATGAAGGCTTAACTTTTAACTTTGTTCTTTCTTTCCAACTAGTCCTTAAGATACCCTTTATACCTAAGGTGGCACTTTGTGTTGGTCACATTATGCACTTTTCACTGTAGTCCTGTACTTGAGTGGACGTGACAATAAAATCAAGGTCAGAGGATGCTTAGAGAGCCAGTGAAGACACAAGGGTCAAATAGCCAACTTTGACACCATAACAATTCTGTGACAGAACAATCAAGTTTGTAGCATGGGGGGGGGAGCAGGATGACAGCGAGTTTGGAGCTGGAACACTGAAAACCTTGGTGACAGATGTGTCAGCTGAATAACCCTATATTACATTGTCGAATCAAAAAGACTCACATTGCTTGCCAGTCCTCGAAGCAGATTTGGTGATTTTGCATTTGAAAAACCCAAAAGAACATTGGAACTTAAGGCAGAAGAAATTGTCAGTGAATAGTTTGCCTCTGGGAGCTGACATTAATGATGGTTACTTGATATTCCTTTCGCCTGAGGAAAAAAATCTACTTCTTTCTGAAGTGGAAACACATATTCAGATTGGTGTGCCAAAACCATTGGTCCAACCTGATTGAGAGTGCATGGGGTCATTTCAATCTGGTCCATGGAGATGAAGCAGCAATTGGTGTGAAAATGCCTAATGAGCAACAGGAGCATCACTGCTGACACCTATTTACATGGTAATGATCGTGACACAGTGAAGTGAAAGGAGATTGTCTTGACAGGTCAGGATCTGGCTTTAAAATAAACATTTGTAGAGGATGAATATGTGATGTTACAGAAGAAAGCAAATTTTAATGGTGGTTCCAACATCCTGACATGATCCTAACTCTGTGATCTTATTTCTTTCATCTTGTATTAGTTTTAATTAAAACAAATTGGGACAGGTTTGTTAGTGAATCAACTTTGCCTGATGCTGTGTCAGAGATGTTTAAATAAGTATCATTTCTAAATATCTCAGAAAATTTTAAATGATGCTCACTGTCACTCTGACCATGCTCTCTGCTTTTCGATCTAAGCCGCGGGGTGGAGGTGCCGGTATTGGACTGGGGTGGACAAGGTCAGAAGTCGCACAATACTAAGTTGTAGTCCTACAGGTTTATCTGAAATCACATGGTTTTGAAGCACTGGTCCTTCGTCAGGTGGACTTGACAAAGGAGTATCGCTCCAAAAGCTTGTAAATTCACATAAACCTGTGGGACTATAAGCTGGTGTCATGTGACTTCTGACCTTTTCGATGTAATCATTATAAACATTTTCCAACCAACCTGTTACTAAGCACGTCCAGAGCACTTCAGACATGAACTGAGGTCACCAGACTCAGAGATACGGACACTACCACAAAAACCCACATGCTTGAGATGAGACAGAACATTACAAACCCTGGAACAAAGGTGCATTTAAATATCAAGAGCAACATTCATTGATCGCGGAATATAACACAAACTGTTACATTAACAGCCCAGGGTAACACTCGAGGTGGCATGGTGGCTTAGTGCAGCCTCACAGCACCAGGGACCCAGGTTCAATTCCAGCCTTGGGCGACCGGCTGAGTGGAGATTGCACATTCTCCTTGTATGTGTGTGAATTTCCCCGGGTCATCTCCTCTGCCCTGATCACCCTCACCCTCACCTCCTTCCACCTATCGTATTCCCAGCGCCCCTCGCCCCGCCTTTTATCTCAGCCCGCCTGGCACACCGGCTCCATTCCTGAAGCAGGGCTTATGCCTGAAACGTCGATTCTCCTGCTCCTCGGATGCTGCCTGTCCTGCTGTGTTTTTCCAGCACCACATTTTTCAACTCTGGTCTCCAGCATCTGCAGTCCTCACTTTCTCCTAGTTGATCTTAACCTACTGCGAATCCTCTTGCAAGGATGCCTTCCTTGAAGAAGCTCTCCTCCTCCCTCTACAAGGATCTCAGTGAGTCCCTCTCTCACTGCACCCTCCCAGGTCATCTCCTCTGCCCTGATCACCCTCACCCTCACCTCCTTCCACCTATCGTATTCCCAGTGCCCCTCCCCCAAATTCCCTCCCCCCTACCTTTTATCTCAGCCCGTCTGGCACACCAGCCTCATTCCTGAAGAAGGGTTTATGCCCGAAACGTCGATTTTCCTGCTCCTCGGATGCTGCCTGGCCTGCTGTGTTTTTCCAGCACCACGTTTTTCAACTCTGTGTGAGTTTCATCTGGGTGCTCTGGTTTCCTCCCACAGTCCAACGATCTGCAGGTTAGGTGGATTGGTCATGCTAAATTACCCAGTGGTGTGTAGGTGAGGTGGGAAGTATTGGGTGGGACGCTGCTTAGAGGGTCAGTGTGGACTTGATGGGCCAAATGGGCAGCTTTCACCCTGTAGGGATTCTAAGCTTCAGAGTTCAATAGTCACTTCAACTGTATCTCTCAGAATCCTGCCAAATCCACATTATAAAAAAATGTGGTGCTGTTAAAATTGGACCGGGTTAAATACATTTTAATTTTCTGCAGTGACCTATCCATTGGCTGCAGCTAAACTATTAACCCTCAACATTCCTGAGTTGATGATGCAGTGGAAAACTGAATTCAGAGTTTGTTTTTTTAATCACCAAGCCATCTATTTTTGTCAAACGAAGTTCAACATGAGATGGGACCCCGTGTTTTTTTTAGACAACAGAGTCCAGAAGGGAAATGGCAGAATGTTACAAACCCGAGCAGAAGGAATTAGCATTAATTAGCTGGCTCTATCTATAATGGCCAGTGTCTATCCTGACAATGACACAATATCTGTTAATCTCCAATGAGCACAATTGGAATTAGTCACTCTCTAGCCAATCACACGACTTCAAGGAGTAGGGAAAGGTCGCTCTTCATCAATGTTGTCATACACGGTCATCTTCCCAGTAAATAAGATTAAGTTGGATGAGCATTCATGCAGAAAACCTCATACAAAAACAGGTTTAATCAGCTCATCAGGGATACAACTTCTGTGCTGTCTTTATTATACACTACATATTTAGGAAGCTTAGCATTTCCTCAAAGAATTGGTGTGCTTTCATTTTAAAAGGAGCTGGCATTATGGGTCCAGATTAAATTCTCCCCAAACTCATTTACCTAAGAGTTAAATATTGGACCCTTCAGCTTTGGCTAGAGATGGACTCTGAATATATTTTGAATTGGACTGTCATAGTGAGTAAGATAGTCTATCCGTGCCTTCCACCCAATTCTACACTTACAAGGAGGGAGCCACTGCATTGATTCTCAATACTTTGTTCCGGGCGAAATTGAATCCATATTCAGAATAAAAATGATAAACCCGCAGGCTCGAGTTTCCCAGTGTGCAACTGGTCAGGACAAACCCAGAATGAAGGCAGTTTAAACTGGTTTGAATTGTAAAGCAACTATTTCCTTTGTTCAGCTGGACTCTGAGAAGACCTGACAAGGCCCAGGCCTAACCCTGAACCCACAGGAACACAACCCAGAGGAGGCCCATCCTGAGCCAAATAATGTTCATCTTGCTTCACACACCTCCTGTGCAGTGTAACCTTGTATGCCTGGCTCTGTCTAAGCACCCTATGGTCTGTGTGTCGTTGTTTACTGTGATCTGCCTGTACTGCTTGTAAACAAAACATTTCACTGTACTGAGGTACATGGGACCACAGGAAATCAAATCAACTCAAAACCATTTAACTTTCTTTCAATAAAATCGAACTCCAAACTTCTGCCAATAGAAAGAACTGCACTGAGTCCTTTTTGGTTTGTACAGGTCTTTCGGCAATAGCATGTGTTTCATTGCTGCAAAGTGGGGAGAACACAATTATGGGTGTTGTTTGAATAATACAGAGTGTCTACTGAAGGGTTTCAGTCATTTTCTGTTAGTGATCTTCGACAGCACAATTTTCTATCGCACGAGGTTGCAGAGGAACATAGCTGCCGTGTGGCAGCAGAATCACCTGTATTACAACATAGAACACAGACCATTACAGCACAGTACAGGCCCTTCAGCCCTCAATGTTGCACCAACCTGGGAAACCAATCTGAAGCCCGTCTAACCTCCACTATTCCACTATCAGCCATATGCTTATCCAATGGTCATTTAAATGCCCTTAAAGTTAACAAATCTACAACTATTGCAGGCAGGGCGTGCCACACCCTTACTACTCTCTGAGGAAAGTAACTACCTCTGGCATCTGTCCTATACTGATCACCCCTCAATTTAAAGTTATGTCCCCTTTGTGCAAGCCATCACCATCCGAGGAAAAAGGTTCTCACTGCCCACCCTATCTAATCCACTTATCATCTTATGTGTCTCTATTCAGTCACCTCTCAACCTTCTTCTTACTAATGAAAACAGCCTCAGGTCCCTCAGCCTTTCCTCAGAAGACCTTCCCTCCATACCAGGCAACATCCTGGTAAATCTCCTCTGCACCCTTTCCAATGCTTCCACATCCTTCCTGTAATGCGGCATCCAGAACTGTATACAATACTCCAAGTGCTGCCGCACCATGACCTCATCACTCCAAAACTCAATCCCTCTACAAATAAAAACTAATGTACTGTATGCCTTCTTAACAACCCTATCCACCTAGGTATCAACTTTCAGGGATCTATGTAAATGAACACCAAGATATCTCTGCTTATCTACACTGTCAAGAACTTAGTATCATCCCAGTAACTCTGTATTCCTGTTACTCCTTCCAGTCACCTTACACTTTTTCACATTAAACTCCATTTGCCAGCTCTGCAGCCTATCTATGTCCCTCTGTAGCCTGCAGCATCCTTCCGCACTATTCACAGCTCCACCAACCTTAGTGTCATCTGCAAATGTACTAACCCATCCTTCTACGTCCTCACCCTGCTCATTTATAAAAATGACAAACAGCAATGGCCCCAAAACAGATTCTTGTGGCACACCACTAATAACCGAACTCCAAGATGACAATTTCGCATCAACTCCCACCCTCTGTCTTCTTTCAGATCCAAACCATTAAATCACCCTCAATCCCATGCTTCTGTATTTTCTGCAATAGCCTACCGTGGGGACATTATCAAATGCTTTACTGAAATCCACATATACAACATACACCACTTTATCCTCATCCACCTTTGTGGTCACCATCTCAAAGAACTCAGTAAGGTTTGTGAGGCTGGACCTACCCTCCATGAAACTGTGTTGATTATTCCTAATCGACGTATTCCTTTCTACATCATAATAAATCCTATCTCTTATAATCCTTTCCAACACTTAGAGTCATAGATTCATAGAGATGTACAGAGCATGGAAACAGACCCTTCGGTCCAACCCGTCCATGCCAACCAGATATCCTAAACCCAGTCTAGTTTCAACTGGCAGCACTTGGCCCAATTCCCTCCAAACCCTTCTTATTCATATACCCATCCAGATACCTTTTAAATGTTGCAATTGTACCAGCCTCCACCACTTCCTCTGGCACCTCATTAACACATACCACCCTCTTAGTTGCCTTTAGGTCTCTTTTATATCTTTCCCTTCTCATTCTAAACCTATGCCCTCAAGTCCTGGTCTCCCCACCCCAGGGAAAAGACTTTGTGTATTTATCCTATACATGCCTCTCATGATTTTATAAACCTCCAAACTATCACCCCTCAGCCTCTGACACTCCAGGGAAAACAGCCCCAGCTTGTACAGCCTCTCCCTGTAGCTCAGATCCTCCAACCTTGGCAACATCCTTACCCACAACCGAAGTAAGGCTCACCGGTCTATAATTACCAGGGTTATTCCTCCTCCCCTTCTTGAATAAGGGGACAACATTTGCAATCCTCAAGTCTTCTGGCACTATCCCTGTAGACAATGATGACATAAAGTTCAAAGCCAAAGGCTCGGCAATCTCCTCCTTGGCTTCCCAGAGAATTCTAGGATAAATCCCATCCAGCCTAGGGGATGTATCTATTTTCACACTCTCCAGAATTGCTAACACCTCCTCTTTATGAATCTTAATCCCATCTGGTCTAAAAGCCTGTATCTCAGTATTCTCCTCGACAACATTGTCTTTTGTCCTAGTGTGAATACTGATGAAAAATATTCTTTTTTTAGCGCTTTTCCTATCTCCTCAGACTCCAAGCACAGCTTCCCACTACTGTCCTTTACTGGTCCTAATCTTACATTATTCAATCTTTTATTCCTAATATATCCATAGAAAGCTTTAAGGTTTTCCTTGATCCTACTTACCAAAGACTTTTCATGTCTCTCCTGGCTCTTCTCAGCTCTCTCTTTAGGTCTTCCCTGGCTAAGTTGTAACTCTCAAGCACCCTAACTGAGCCTTCACATCTCATCTTTACATAAGCCTTCTTCTTCCTCTTGACAAGAGATCCACCTTCTTCAGTAAACTAAGGGTCTCTCACTTAACCACTTCCTACCTGCCTGACAGGTGTATATTTATCAAGGACACACAGTAGATGTTCTTTGAACAAACTCCACATTTCAATTGTGCCCATTATCTGCAGCTTCCTTCCCCATCCTATGTATCCTAAATCTTGCCTAATCACATCATAATTGCCTTTCCCCCAGCTATAATTCCTGCCCTCGGTACATATCTATTCCTTTCCATCATGAAAGTAAACATAACTGAATTGTGGTCACCATCACCAAAGTGCTCACTTACCTCCAAATCTAACACCTGGCTGGGTTTATTACCCAGTGCCAAATACAATGTGGCATCACCTCGTATTGGCCTATCTACATTCTGTGTCAGAAAACCCACCTTCACATTGGACAAAAACTGACCCATCTAAAGTACTTGAACTATAGCATTTCCAGTCAATATTTGTAAAGTTAAAGACCCTCCTAACAACTGCCCTGTTACTCTTGCTCCTATCCAGTATCACCTTTGCAATCTTTTCCTCTACATCACTGGAACTTTTTGGAGGCCTATAGAAAACTCCCAATAGTGTGACCTCTCCTTTCCTGTTTCTAACCTCAGCCCATGCTACTTCATTAGATGAGTACTCATCAAACGTCCTTTCTGCCACTGTAATACTGTCTTTGACTAACAATACCACACCTCCCCCTCTTTTACTACCTTCTCTGTTCTTACTGAAACATCTGAAGCCCGGAACCTCCAACAACCATTCCTGTCCCTGCTCTATCCAATGGCCACAACATCTAAAGTCCCAGGTACCAACCCATGCTGCCAGTTCACCCACCTTATTCTGGATGCTGCTGGCATTGAAGTAGACACACTTTAAATCACCTTCCTGCCTGCCATGCACTCTTGTGACCTTGAAACCTTTTTTATGACCTCACCACTCTCCACCTCCTGTATATTGTACTGTCACAGGGCTCATGGCTCGGGATCTATTCTGCACATTGGATGGAGTCTATCCCTTTGTCCTCTCACAGTATGTGACCTGTAATTGCCTTCCTTACCCGAGAGGCACTGCTGTCTGACTCTGATGGTTTGCTGCAAGTTCTTTATTTACCTTTGTTTTACAGAACACTTCTGTGTCGGCAAACTGGCGCACACTTGTGCTGATTTTCTGTTAAACCATGATATATATCACTGTCTTATTATCAGATCCATTCTCATTACGCTACTTTCCTCCCAAATGTTTACTGACCTTTGTGTATCGAGGACAGTGTGTGGGAGAAGATGTCATTTTTCAAGTTTACAAAGTTAAACTACACTTGGAGCTATGCACCACACAAGGATGCTGGAGAAGGGACAGGAGAGGTTTATTCATTATTCTTAATGAATATTAGAAGTGAAATGATTATTAATGAATAATTTCTTGGAATGTAAAGGACTGTGAGGACATGCCACACTTATCTTGGACCTGGAATGATCAAGTTGGTATGAGGTAAATGTGAGAGCTCCGATTTGATAGAAAAAACTTGCTGGGATGAAGCAAGTGCAAATTTTGAATTATTACAAGGACGTTGTCACAGATGGAGAGTTTAAGCAATAGGGAGAGGCTGAAAAGTCTGGGGCTATTTTCCCTGGAGCCTCAGAGGCTGAGGGGTGACCTGAAAGAGGTTTATAAAATCAGAAGGGACATGGATACAGCGAATAGTCAAGGTCTTTTCCTCAGGGTAGGGGAGTCCAAAACTAGACGACATTGGTTAAAAGTGAGAGGGGAAAGATTTTAAAGGGACCTAAAGGATAACTTTTTCACGCAGAGGTGTGTGTATGGAATGAGCCAGAGGACATGGTGGAGGCTGGTACAATTAGAGCATTTAAAAGGCATTTAGATGTCTAGAGGGATATGGGCTGTATGATGGGAAAGGGAATAGATTAAAATAAGATATCAGGTCGGTATGGATGAGTTGGACCAAAGGTTTCCATGCTGTACATGCTGTAGATTCTGTGACTCTAAGTAAACCTTTATTGCCAGCAAGATGTTCCAACTTAACAATCGATACGTGGACTATAATGATGCTAAAAGAAAGACATGTGGAAGATTTTTATCTTGCATTCATCAGGAGAAGTGTGTGAACATCAGAATTCAAATGTTCACATTGATTTATGCAACAAGAGAAAATGGTGTCAATTCATTGGCAAGTCAATTCTAATTGAGCATCACAGAGAAATAATTGGGGAAATATAGACTCCCCAAGCTTTTGGGGAACAGGCAGAGAGTGGAGATGAAAGTGTATTGTTAATGTCACTGGGGCTAGTAGTTCTAAGGCTCATGTTCTGAGGGCATAGTTCAAGTCCCACCATGCTGAAATTTGAATTTAATAAAATTATGATTATTTTCTTATAAGTCTAGCCTAATGGTGACTATATAATCAAAATTAATTGAAGGAACACCTCATCCTGTTCACTAATGCCCTTTAGGGAAGGAAACCTGCTATCTTTACTGAGTCTGGCCAATAAGTGAATCCAATCCCACAGCAATATAGTTAACTCCTAACTCCCCGCTGGGCAATTATGGATGGGTAATAAAAGCTGGCTGATGAATAAAATAAAGACACAAAGCATGGGCATGTCCCTTTGTTTTCAGAGAACGGATCCCTGCATCTGTAGGTATGTTGCTTCCAATGAACGTGCATGCAGTCGCTTTGTGAGTTCAGCTGACCTGAAATTAGTTGCTTGTAAATTGGTTACTAGCACACCCAGGGTTGTTCAGCAAGTGCTTTCCAATTGTCGAAATACATCTAATTGTTTTGGTCATTGCGAGAGCAGACTGGTTGTGTAGCTGTCTGCACTCTGCCTGTCATAAACAAATAAAAGGAACCTGCTGTGACTTCCCAGCTCCACATTTTCTCGACTCTGACTTCCAGCATCTGCAGGTCTTACTATCCCCAAAGGAACAGTCTGATTGATTCAATCAGCTGATCACTGGGAGATATGACCCATATCACTCACATTGCACTGACACGGAAACTATACTTAATAAATATAAAGGGATGGTAATACTGTGACTAAAACAATCATTGAGTGCATGATGTGGAATTCTGGTTATCAAGCATAATAACCTAAAAGTTAATTACTTTTTCTTTAATTTAAAAGAAATATCATTAGGTAAGCTCAGCAGAATTTAACTCAAGCCTTTCAAAATTTCACAACACCACAGCCATTTGTAAAATAAGCTCATTTTCAATACAATTTGACTTCCATCAAAAAAAAAGTTTGATAACATGCAAATTGTCTGAAGATTAATGTTTATTTATTCCACGGTCATTACTGACAATCACACTGTCCTCAATTATTCAAAGCAGTGAATTAAAATGATAGATCACTCCCAGGGTGTCATTATTTAACTCTGCACTTCCCACAGCTCATCAGGACTCACATCAGGTATCTCATCAGGTCATAGAATCATGGAGATCTACAACAGAAAAAACACCCTTCAGCCCATCAAATCTGCACCAGTTAAAACAACCATCTATTCTAACCCCATTTCCCAGCACGTGGCCCATAACCCTGTTTGCTTGCCTTTGCAAGTGTATAAACATTTCTTCAATGTCATGAGGGTTTCTGCCTCTCCTCCTCTTACAGCTAGTGAGTTCCAGATTGCCACCATTTTCTGGGTGAAAAAGTTTCTCCTCAAAACTTCCAAGTCTCTTACCCCTTACCTTAAACCTATACCCTCTGACCATTGATCCCTGCAACCAGGGAGAAAAGTTTCTTCCTGTCTACTCAAGCTGTATTTTTCATACTTTTATACATCTCAATCATTTCCCATCATGGATCTTCAGTGCTGAAAGCAGATCAAATGAAAGAAAGAGCAAATTGTATTTCTCCAGCAACTCAAAATTCTTCAATCTTCTAGATATTTGCTATCAAATATTGGTAGGAAAACGTTGAATGCTGCCATTTTTATCTTGGTCACATGAACAAGAATAGATTATTCAATTCTTCAGTCCTGTTCCACCATTTAGTTGAATCAGTGTAAACCTTTTTCACAATCCCACCAGGCTGCGTTGCTTCTAAATCCCTAACGCATTCACTGAACAAAACTCTTATCAATCTCAGTTTTGCAATTTTGAGCTGACTCTCAGGTTACTGGGAGAGTGAGTTCCAAGTTTCCACTCCCCTTTGTGTGAAGGAAAACTGCCTGATCCCGGTCCCAAATTGATAAACTCTACGTTTAAAACTAACAGTTAAGTTAATAGTTACCAAGGAAAAGATCGGCAATTATAAACTTGGTCTAACTCCTAGGTAAATATTAAGCTTCCATACCAGCCCCCGACAACATCTTATCTGTTCCCTCTAGCAACCAAATTCTCATCTTTGACCAGACTCTTACTCAACCCAACACAATTCCAACCCAGCATGGTGGTCTCATCCCCATCTGGTGGTCTTCTTTGACTTCAGCATCCAGGTATTCCAGTATCCCAGTGTGCTGGTCTTATTCAGGGTGTTCCTTAATTGGCTTTTCCCCCGAGCCTAGGAACCATGAACTGAACTATGATGAACATTGTCTTAAGCTTTACATTTTTTTATTATTACGTATGTCTTCTGTCATTGATGCAGGTGCTGCTGTGGGAAGGCTTTTAAAACTTTTCACTTGATTTTTCATGTAAATGTACACGTTTTATTAATTTCTATTCTAATTCTAAACCCCTTGCACCTGACATCCCACCCACTCTCAAGACTTTGTTACAAGCCTGGACTCCTGTTGGGCTAGCTTCCTCCTCAGCTGCTGGCCCTAACATCTGTCCACTAACCCATCAGCCTAAAGACCCTTTCCCCACCAGCCTGACCAACTCCAACATCACATCACCCTTCCCGACCTGATGGACTCCAAACCCGTAGACCCCAACAATCCACCTGATGCCAGCCCCAACGTACCCCTTTCCTGACCTACCTTAAGTATGATCATTTACCTGGCACCCTGGAATCCTATCCACTTGGAACTCAACTTATTATGCACTGACCCACCCAGCATTCTACCCACCTGAAACCATACCCATATGGCACCCTAGCATCATTCACCTCACACTCTGGTACCTTATGCAGTTGCTCCCTTAACCTCCTGTAGCCCTACTCTGTACATATCTCACACACTTACCCTTTCACAGCAGCTATCTGGCTGTGCTGTTGGACAATGTACCAAACAGGGTCTGGTTTGACTCCCCCCCCTCCCCCGCCTGACTGTCCTTCACATCAATACAGCTGTGCTGATGTCATGTTCACTCCCCATTTCTGAGTGAATTGGGATTAGAATCTTCAGCCAGAAATGTAGAGCTGAGCTGCTAATGGCGAGAAGCAGGAGGGGAGTGGCAACCCCTCAAAATATCCACACCTCCTCTCTCGGCTACCTGTCAAACCCTTGCTCTGAATCCAATTTCAATGAGGTCACCTCTCGTTTATCTGAATGGTGAGGAATCTCGGCCATATTGACTCAGACCCTCAACAAAAGGCAACACCAAGAATCTAGGCACCATTGCAGTGAGGCGAAAGTGAGGACTGCAGATCCTGGAGATCAGAGTCAAGATTAGAGTGGTGCTGGAAAAGCACAGCAGGAGACATTCCTGACGAAGGGCTTTTGCCCGAAATGTAGATTTTCCTGCTCCAACACCACTCTAATCTTGACCATTGCAGCGAACTTGCTTAATGCTGTCTCTAATGCAACCATGATATCCTGTCTTAAACATGGTGACCAAAACTGCACACAGTATTTATTCCAGGTGTGACCTCACCAATGTCCTTATGATTACGGCAAGGTTTATTTATTCTGATAGCTAAACCCTTTATAAAAAAAGGCTAATCGTTTGCAGTGCCTGGGTGCTGGTGTGTTGTGTTTTTGTACCTGAACACTCAAGTCCCTTGAAGGATCAACACTTACAACTTTCATGCCTTTCTCTGGCTGTGTTGTGCATTCAAAAAGGCGAGCAATGTTTGAACCCACAACTCCCTGGCCGTCTGGTTAGAGAGGCATTCATGAGGCCAGAGGAAGAATAAAGATTTGCTAACACTCATTATTTTTTGCAAGTTAATTATTTTGTCTGTCTTTAGTCCATTGCTCACAGCACAGTCAGTATGCAATAAAAGATTTCCACAGCATAGATTTAGGTAATGAATTGCCAGCCTGGGAAGTTGCAAGTCAACTGATACTTTCTGTTCGATATTTGCTTGATAGACAGACAGATATAGAGAGAGGAACCTCCTGGGTCCCACCGTTCTAGACCTTTAATTAAGCAAAGGTCCCAAGCCCAGAGTCAGAGCACCATCAGTGCATTAACAGAAAGCAAATCTTTATTTGATAGAACTCAGGGGAACCAGTGAGAGAAAAGGCAAACAAAAGGAGACCAAAAAAAAGAGGAACAATCAAATAAGTCAACCTTATTACATGCAGAGAGAAAGGAAATTAATTCATTTCACCAGATCAAGCTGATAAAACATGGATTAATCTGGTCTTTGGAGGATAATTTTTGTTCAAGTGCGTTAAGAAACAAAAATGAGGCGAGTCACATCTTATTACTTGCACAGGATTATCATGTAAAACGCCTTACAATGTTCCAATAGCAGTGAAAGAATAAGCAGTAGGTGCAGTCTGATATATATGTGGTAATATTGCCCTCTTAGCAGCTGCTGCATTTCACCCTAATGACTGGAATTAAACTGAGCAAAGTAATTACATCTAAACTCGTCAATTTAGTTCAAGACAAAGGAAAAGTGTGATTTCATCCCATAACGTGGTCTATGGAGAGACCATAGGTACATGGCTTACTCACAATTAACTAACATTTATATCTCTATCATCGCTAACATCTCAAACTTGTATGAGCTCTGGGATCGGATGGACGCTGACTGTGTAAACCAGGACAAATAAGAAGCTCAATGTATGCCGTTATGTTCAACTATTACCAACCCAATTTCATTGGGGAGAAAGTGAGGACTGCAGATGCTGGAGATATCAGAGCTGAAAATGTGTTGCTGGAAAAGCGCAGCAGGTCAGACAGCATCCAAGGAACAGGAGATTCGACGTTTCGGGCATAAGCCCTTCTTCAGGAATCCTGAAGAAGGGCTTATGCCCGAAACATTGAATCTCCTGTTCCTTAGATGCTGTCTGACCTGCTGCGCTTTTCCAGCAACACATTTTCAATCCAATTTCATTGCCTATCTGTAGCAAGTGTTGGCAAGGTAATATTCCCAAAAACTCTTACAACATTACACCACCTTTAGGCTGACATTGGATTGTTGGAGGTGCTATCCAGGTAGCTGACACTTCAGTTTAGAAACAGAGGAGGAGTGCAGTATGGTCTGAATGGGCTAAATGGCCACGTGCTTCCCTCTGTAATTCTAACTATTTCCTTCAGGAGAAGCCACTCAGCAACATCCCTCCCTGCTCACTGAACAACACTATCTGCCAGTCCAGCAACACCAGAAATTTTACATTTCTGTCCTTGGTTTCATCACTCTATGTGTATATTATCGCCTGCAGCCCTGTGATGCTCCTGAGAATCTTGGAACATTCTGCTCAGTTCAAGTCACTTTATAAATGCAGAGTTTGTTTGGTTGAAATGAGGCTGTTTATCTGGCCATTTAAAATGCTTGTTAGGCCAAGATTGGGTATTCAATACTCTCAGGTCTCCTTCCATCAAGTCTATTTAGTACGTTCTAACTAAGAACAGTTGGCTAGAAAGTTAGAATTAAACATGAAACAATGGCCAACTTTTGGTTGACTGCAATTTGGATTTGGACTTTGATTGGTTTTGCACTTAGAAGAATTGGAATTAGAATCAGCTTTATTGTCACATGTACTCAGGTAAGTAAAGTGAAGAGTTTACAAGTTGCTGCTTATGACATCATCTTAGGTACAAAGGTCCCAAGGTACAGCTTTGTCAGTTATAGTTCTTAGACTAATTGAAAAGGAGGAATGTCCAAGTATGTTTATGATGGTTCCAGTTTAAGTAATCAAGGGGTCTAGTGTAATTTGTTTAACTGCAAGATTGGAAACTCTCTCGTGTCCAGTAACTGAATGGACTACATTTTTTTATCTGATAGTGGTCAATCTCACATCAACAGAAACAAATTTAACTCTCTAAGTCATGTAACTATTCTGCTTAGTTGTTGCATCTTACAATAAAGTTCTCCAATCTGCCACTGACCTTGGAAAAGTATATGAAGCTGTGAGCTCCCAATGTTGGGGGCACAGGAATAACATTTTCTAGTCCCCTCCTAATGGTTCTCACTTCACTGCTATACACAAACTCCGCAATCTCCAATATAGCCTCTGAAAGCTGGCAAACCGTCTCCAGAGTGGAGTAAGATGGAATCAGAATGTAACTTTGATGATCATGGTGTGAGGCAACAGAGCAGAGTGTGAAATATATATTTGGAGAGTTGACAAGAACATTGCTCTAGAGAGCTGTATTCAGTATAACTTGTATCTTAGTACAAATAAAGATATGGGAGAGTGAGAGGAAGAGAGTCTTACTCCCATTTGAGAATGAGTTAGAAATGAAAGGTTTTCAGTACAGTAGATGCCTAATTTTGGTTTTACTCACTACCCATTAAGGTAAGAAATTCCTCCTCATCTCTGTCTTAAAAGGGTGACCCTTTATTCTGAGATGATGACTCTGGTCCCAGACTTTCCCACAAGGGGAAACAGCATTTATGTGTCGAGTTCCCTAATCTGTAAATCTGAATTATATTGTTGTGGTTCTGTTCGCCAAGCTGGAAGTTTTTGTTGCAAACGTTTCGTCCCCTAGCTAGGCGACATCATCAGTGCTTTGGAGCCTCCTGCTAAGCGCTTCTTCGATGTTTTTTCCGGTATTTATAGTGGTCTGTCCTTGCCGCTTCCTGTTGTCAGTTTCAGCTGTCCGCTGTAGTGGTTGGTATATTGGGTCCAGGTCGATGTGTTTGTTGATGGAGTTTGTGGATGAATGTTCAGAACAGCCAGGGAATTCCTAGAGGCATGGCATTCACTATAAATACCGGAAGAAACATCAAAGAAGCGCTTCACAGGAGGCTCCAAAGCACCGATGATGTCGCCTAGCCAAGGGACGAAACGTTTGCAACAAAAACTTCCAGCTCGGCGAACAGAACCACAACAACGAGCACCCGAGCTACAAATCTTCGCACAAATCTGAAATATCTTGATTGCTCCATAAATTAAGTGATTGTTGTGTTGTTACATAGATTCCAGACCGAACAGGCACTGTACCTTTAAGACAGTCACCTGACATCACAGCTTGTAACATTCTGATATAAAGGTGCCCACATACTTCCAGTTACTCTCTCCGTGTGATGAAGCCAATGTCGAGTCTTCCGTTAGGTCAGTTATGTACATGCAATGTACAGTAACAGCAGTAAGCACTGAAACCAGATAATACCTTTACCTGTGATATAATACCAATGTAAATACTTAGTGTTGTTAATAAAGTACAAGATATCTGTCTCAGCAAAGACATATAGGCCAGCACGCCACTATGTATCATGTACACAATGTCCCAAATGGTCATATTGAGACAGATTAACAACAACATAAAGGAGCAGTACGGTGACTCAGTGGTTAGCACTGCTGCCTCACAGCACCAAGTTCTTGGTTTTGATTCCACCCTCGGGTGAATGTGAGGAGTTTGCACATTTTTCCCGTGTCTGCGTGGGCTTCCTCTGGGTGCTCGAGTTAGGTGGATTGGCCATGCTAATTTGCCCATAGTGTTCATGGACAGTAAGTTAAGTGGTTTAGCCATAAGAAATGTGGGATTATGGGGTCTGGGTGGGAGACTGTTTGGAGGGTTGGTGACTCAATGGGCTGAATGGCCTCTTTGCACATTGTAGGAAATCTAAGTATTATTTCATATGGATGTATTGTTGCCAAATATTGTCTGATTGACTTGACTATTCCAATAGTCCCAAAGTCCAGCGATTCATTGTGTAAATCTGAGATCATCCAAACCTTTGACATAAAAACAGAGAAATACTCAGTGAGTCAGAAACAGCACCTGTGGATTTCTGATTTATCAATTTTCATCTGATGGTAGTTTATTGACATGAAACGTTAGCTCCATTTTCCACTCCACAGGTGCTGCCTGACCTGCTGAGTTTCTCTGGTGTGTTCTGTTTTTAGGTCATAGCAGAGAAACCGAGAGAGCCAATGAGGACGGAGAGATAAACGCATAGTTCTAGATAGATAAAAAGATCAAATGGCAAATAAATAGGGAGATCAATGTGTAGACATGCAAATAAATAGATCACCAGCTGTCAAAGGCTCGTGCTTAGATAGAAGGATAGAAAAGGCACATCTCTTCAACTGATCTAGATGAAGTTAACAGCATTCCAAACAATTGGCTCAGTTAAGTCTTTATTCTTGTAATGTCTTTAAAAGTTTTAACTCCAGGCATCAGTCACGAAGGAATAAAATTTCTTTCTATTGGCTGTTTGTCAGGCTCTTTTCTTTGAAATAGCAGATAAAAAAAACAGGACAAAGAGAGATGCTTACAGAAAAATCAATACTTACTTGTCAGGAAGCAAGAAGAATGATGAGGCCAGGGAACTATTTCCTTGTCTCCAAGTGCTTTACCTGTTCTGGGCAAATCCTCTCACACTGGTGATGTCTGATTCAATCACAAAATAACTGGACTGTGTCTTCTGCAGTGATTTCAAAGCTTGCTTTCCTTCAGTGGATTAAGAGAGAAATACATAATTGATAGCATTTTGATAACAAGAGCTAACTCAGTTAATAGAATTCATTGCTTAAAAGAAAATGGTTGTTCTATTGTTGATACTCCTGCCATTGATGCAGACAAAAGGTGAAGGTTAAATGCAGTTGGGAACAGCAGCTGCTGAGTTTGGGTTCTCATTAACATGTAATAAGGATTGCTTATCGGCCGGTCAGCTCAGTTGGCTGGACGGCCGGTTTGCAAGGCAAAAGTGAGGACTGCAGATGCTGGAAACCAGAGTTTAGATCAGAGTGGTGCTGGAAAAGCACAGCGGGTCAGGAAGCATCTGTGCTTTTCCAGCACCACTCTTATCTAAACGGCTGGTTCGCAATATAGAGTGAGACAGGTTAACATGAAGGTCCTAACTTCACAACCTTGCCTGAGGAGTAGTGGACTTCGGGTTAAACTCAGCACCAGTTATTTCTATCTCTCTAATGACATCAGCTCTCTCGGACTTTACCGTTATGTAAGAAGCAAAAGCTCTACAGAAACCCAGCAGGTATTGCAGTGTCAGTAGAGGGAGAGAAACAGAGTTAATGCTTAAAGTTCAACATAACTCATCTTCCAAATGACTTTGGCTGCTAGACACACTTCTGACAATGAGTCAAAGGAAGGATCTCTGGGCCTAAAACATGAAGTCTGCTTTCTCTCCATTGATGCTGCCAGACCTGCTGAGCTTTTTCAGCAATTTCTATTTTTGTTTCTGAAGATGAATTATATTGAATGTGAAATGTTAACTCTGTTTCTCTCTGCAGAAGCTGCTAGAACTGTTGAGTTTCTCCAACTTTTTTTTATTGCAGATTTCCATCTTCCTCATTAATTTGCTTTCATTGCTGACAGAATAGTTCATTGAATCCCTACAGTGCAGAAGCAGCCACTTGGCCCATGAAGTCCTCAATAACCAACTGAAGAGCTACCCAGATCTATCCCCTATCCTGTGACCCACATTTCCCATGGCTAATCTATCTATCCTGCTCATCCCTGAACACTACAGAGCAACTTAGCATGGCCAATCCACCCAACCTGCACAACTTTGGACTGTGAGAGGAAATTTGGGGAGAACATGCAAACTCCACACAGTCACCCTAAGGTGGAAATGAACCCTCATGCTATAAGGCAGCAGTGCTAACCACTGAGCCACCGTGCATCGGAGCTCTGTATTGTTGCTATCAAGGTGATAATGTTAAGTACATTAATAGGTCGGAAGCAGAAATAGTTTTGACAGGCAAAAGGCGAGACAGTCATGAGAGATGTGTTATATCACTGCTTCTCCTCTGGATGCATTTGTTTGAAATTCTGCACGATTTGCTCAGTGGTTGGCACTGCTGCCTCACAGCACTAGGGACCCAGGTTCAATTCCACCTTTGGCTGACTGTCTGTGTGGAGTTTGCGCCTACTCCCCGTGTCTGCGTGGGTTTCCTCTGGGTGCTCTGGTTCCCTCCCACAGTCCAAAGAATGTGCAGGTCAGGTGAATTGACCATGGGAAGTTCAGGGATAGGGTAGGGAGGCGGTTCTGGGTAGGATGCTCTTTGGAGGATTGGTATGGACTTGATGGGTTGAATGACTTTCTCTCAAACAAGGATTCTACGATTCTTAAGGAGTTGTGTTAGTGCTATATTACATACTTTCTGTGCGCATTGAAGTGTGTTAACTGGGAGAGTTTTATAATGATCAGGAGTCAATATAGTTCAGTTCCTCTTGGGACGAAGGGTGAACATCACTTGTTGACAGCTGAGATAAGGGCAGCTGAGTCTTGAATGGGTGAAAATTTTATGGTGAATGTTGCGAGACGAGAGGTGGGAGGCCAAAGAGGAGTCAGAATAATCAAGTCCAGAAGTAGTGGAACAACGGAGAGAGGCAACATTTCTCTTTATTTGTTCACGGGATGCAGGCATTGGTGGTAACACTATAATTTATTGCCTATCCTGAATTGTCCTTGAACTGAATGGCTGGTTAAACCATTTCCAAGGACAGTTAAGGGTCAGGAGTCACATGCAAACCAGACATAGTAAAAGTGGAAGATATCCAGTTCTGAAAAATGGTCACCATACCCAAAGCGTTACCTCTGCTTCTCTCTCCACTGATACTGCCAGACTCACTGAGTTTCTCCAGCAGTTTATGTTTCAGAGTTCCAGCATCTGCAATTTTTTAATATTATTATGGCAAACATTTTTTTTAAATATAGCAATCGATGATGGTAATTGTCATGTTTATTATTACTGAGACTAGTGTTGTATTCCAGATGTATAAGTTGAATTTAGATTTCACTAGTGAATGTGGATCCCATGTCCCCAGAATATTAACCAGGGCCTCTGGATTATTAAAGAACTGTGACATCATTTCCCCTTCCACATTGTTATTAATAGGTCTTTAAAGAATAAACATTTGATGAAATATATCTTAATGCCCCTATGGTGTATTCGTCCCATATATTATCCAGGAGATTATATTTTATAATATATGAATCTGCAGGAGTACTGGAAGTTTGGCAAATTATGAATATATTGAAAATGCCTTCTCATTGATATCATGAAGAACAAGCCTTTCAAATATAGTATGCCACAGTTTTGCATTGTCATACAATTCATATTCATGTGGAATTTAGATAAAAATTTAGCTCACAACTGTTAACATTCCCATCCACCCCTAATTTTGTTTCCAGTTCAAGGGCTTTTTGTTTTGGACAATGAGTAGAAACGTCCAATAACACCAGCCAGCACACTCACACCAGTAAACATAGTCTTTACCCCCAACAGCCAAATTAATGGAGGTGGATGGAATTAGGCCACAGACCAGCCATGATCTCACAAAATGGTGGAACAGGATTGAGGGGCTGAATGGCTCCTACAAAACCTTCTCTTCTTCAAATGGCTAAAAAAAAATAGGAGAAACTGAGGACTGCAGATGATAGAGGTCAGAGTCGAGAGTGTGGTGCTGGGACAGCACAGCAGGTCAGGCAGCATCTGAGGAGCAGGAGAATCGTCAGGAATACTGAAACGTCGATTCTCCTGCTCTCGGATGCTGCCTGACCTGCTGTGCTTTTCCAGCACCATACTCTAGACCCTTCTTCAATGGTGTCTTATCAAAGTAAAGCAAATATTATACAAGGGTGTTGCTGCCACGCTGTTCACATGCGCTCATATATTAGGTCTGAAAATGTGTTGCTGGTTAAAGCACAGAAGGTTAGGCAGCATCCAAGGAACAGGAAATTCGACGTTTCGGGCCAGAGCCCTTCCTGTTCCTTGGATGCTGCCTAACCTGCTGTGCTTTAACCAGCAACACATTTTCAGCTCTGATCTCCAGCATCTGCAGACCTCACTTTTTACTCATATATTAGGTCACATTGTTGAAATTATGTTGAAATTTAAAACCTACCCACAGTATTGATTGGAAACAGGTATTGATACTGAGATCAGAATCCCTCTGCGATTTACTATTGCTGGCATTGACTGAGTGACTTGTCATTGTTTGCCAGCTAACTGGAGCCTTGCACTGAATTTGACGGTGCTGAGTGTGAAGGCACAACAACAGCTGCCAGGATTCAGTCTTACTCAGTGGGATCCTGCCCGATTCCACTTACTGGGAGCTCCTGGACTGCTGGCTGCACGTGGGTACTCCCTAAGGTGCGTTCGCTGCTCCCTGTGGCACTGAACGGGATGATCGCAGATAGTACCGCAAGTGACTAATACCATGAGTTCAGACGGAGTCAGTCTGGAAGCCACCAGGAAAGATAATGAGCTCTGCTGAGGCTGAGAGAATGAAGTGCAATGGGCAGTTCTTTAATATTAAAATGCCTGATAATCAAAGCTGCCAAGGTTCATGAACGGCAGGTGCAGTGTTATCAATGTGGAGCAGTGCAATTGGATTATATAAACATCTGATTACTCTTTCTTACAGCATCCACAGGGGGCTCCTTTTAATGCTATCATAAGTGTTTGAAAGTCTCATTCTGTTCCCTCCAGAATTGCCCTGTGTATTACAGATGGCTGTTCTTTTCCACAGACAGCAAAACATGTTTGAACATCAGCATCTTCATTTAAAAGTCCAATATGCCTCGGACACTCACATTGTCACTGGCAGTCATGACTATTTCAATGCCTTCTAGGTTGGCTCCTGCCTTTCATCGCCTCTGTTGCCCACACTTTCACTGACACGAAGTCCCACTCACCTATCACCCTTCTGCTCACTAACCTACCATTAAATTCACATCATCGTTTTCAAACCATGCATGAATATCGTAAGGAGCTTGAGACCATAAGACCATAAGAAATAGGAACAGGAGGAGGCCATTCAGCCCCTTGAGTCTGCTCCCCCATTGCATAGGATCACGGCTGATCCGACATTCCTCATGTCCACCTTTCTGTGTTTTCCCCATAATCCTTGATTCCCTGACTGATCAAGAATCTATCTCAGTCTTAAATATAGACAAGGACTCGACCCGCCCATCACGCTGTGAACGATGAATCGGTTGTGCGGGTGTGGCCTCCTTATTTAATGAAAGATGTAAAAGCTTTATAGGTGGTTCAGACCTTTACTAGACTGCTACCTGGAATGAGTGGGTTGTCTTATGAGGAGAGGATAAACAGGCTGGGTTTGTTTTCACTGAAGCTCAGAAGTGTAAGGAGTAATTAGATTGACAATTACAGCGTCATGAATGGTCTGGACAAAGTGGTCTTGGAAAAGATATTGTGGGTCAGTCCATGAATAAAGGGCACTATGTGAAAATTAGGGATTGCCTGCTAAGTAGTGGCAGGGGGAGAACTGTTTTGTCTCAGAGGGATGTGCAACTTTGGAACTGTCTGCATTGGAGGTGGGCATTCAATATATCTAAGGCAGAGGGAGGGAGTTCCTGCAGCACAAGGGGAAGGTGCTGGAGAAATGGAGCAGCTCAGGCAGAATCTGCTGATGGAAAAACAGAGTTGACTCTCGTTAAGCAATGGAATTAAGGTTTGTCGGGGTAAAGGGAAATTCAGAATTCAAACAGAAACAGGGGTATCAGACATGATCCTATTGAATGGCAGAATTCCTGATGAAGGGCTTATGTCCGAAACGTCAACTCTGCTGCTCCTCGGATGCTGCCTGACCGGCTGTGCTTTTCCAATGCCACACACGTTGACTTTGCGAAGTTGAACGGTCTACTTCTGCTCATACTTCATGTGTTCGTATGACATCTGAACACAAAATTTGTAAATACAGTTAACATTTATTGTTTATAACCCCTGAAAGCAGCACGGTTGGGAAGGACGTTTCGCTTAGTGCTCCTTACATCAGGTCCGAGTCTTGTGTAATCTGATAGTGGCATGGCATAAGCCCTTACCTACACGCTCAGCAGCTATTATCACGGTAACTCTTTACAGATCTCTCAGTGGCCTCACTTTCTCCCCCAGACTAACATTGTTCTGAGAGTTCAGTTGTGCTGCCACTTCTGGCCTCCTAGCTGCTTCCGCTGTTCCAATCAGCGATTGAGCTGTCTCTCCCCAGACCTCTGGAATTCCCTCTCAGAGTTGCCCCAGGTTTGCAGGCTTCCTGAGAAGTGATCGCATTGGGTGCAGTTTGCTGATAGTGTGGAGATGTAGCGTTCACAGAGAGAGAAAGGGCTGGGTGTGGGATGAGGCTGTGGGACTTTCTCTGGGAACAGAAAGGACACATTGCCTGATCTACCCTCACAATCATTCTGAAGGTTCAGTGATGAGGTTTTTATTTTGAGCAAGGTATTTGTACCTGATGAGATAGTACCATGTTAGCCCCTGTAATATAAGAACTACATGTGGGTGACACAATCCTGCAAGATTCAATAGACATTTATTACAGCTCCTGCACTCTACATAACATATTATCCCAAGCCTGGGCCACAATGGAACAATTCAGTTACAAACTAGAATATACTTTCCTCAGCATATCATGCTGGAAGTGGACCCAGTAAGATAGAGTCTAAGGTTGCCATTAAATCATATGCTATGACACAGTGTTGACATCATGAGTGAGTCTCCTAAAGACATATTGCATGCTAAGTATCATTCCTGATGAAGGGCTTATGCCGGAAACATCTATTCTCCTGTTCCTCGGATGTTGCCTGACCTGCTGTACTTTTCCAGCACTACACTCTCGAATCAGACACTATAAAACATAGAGTCCCTACAGTATAGTAACAGGCCATTCAGCCCAATCAGCCCACACCTACCTTCTGAAGAGCGAACCCACCCAGACCCCTACCACTCTACATTTCCACCTGACAAATCCACCTAACCTACACATCTCTGAACACTATAGGCAATGTAGCATGGCCAATTCACCTGACCTGCACATCTTTGGACTATGGGAGGAAACCAGAGCACCCCCTCGCAGACACAGGGAGAATGTGCACACTCCACACAGACAGTCGCCTGAGGCTGGAACCGAACCCGGGTCCATGGCACTGTGAGGCAGCAGGGCTAGCCACTGTGCCACCCCCTAACAGGAAACAAAATTGGAAAGGTGGAGACCAGCTTGGGGGAGGAGGGACGGCTATTTTTAACGTTTTTATGATGATATCAGGTTCATTTGGAGCCTGAGGAGGAGGAGGAGGGGTAATGGTGTTGGGTGATCCATGGAGAAGACATGGTCAGAGGGTTGGTGAGGGTCAGGAGCAGGATATGACCAGGATTGACTGAGGATGGAAAAAGGAGAGAAAGAGCAAAAGAAAATAATAAAACATCATTGATGGGATTTTATAATAAATGATTAATTGACAAAATAGAAGCAGCCAGATTTTACAGATTCAACTCAGCCCAACTGTATTTCACAATGCAACTCCACTTGGTCTTTACCACAATTCCAAAGCTTCCTAAGTGCTTTCATTATGAAAAGGCATGTTATACTGCTAGTAATGAACAATATATAATCTACTGGATGTTCCACAATGTTACTTGCCAATGTGTGTGAATTAGTCAAGGTCATCAGTACCATATTATTCTGAAGTGATTTCAGATCTATTATGAATCAAAGTAATTATCTCTCCCATGAACCTGCATTAGGATTGGCAAGATAGCAGGTAAGAGAAAAGTGACAGTCAGAGCCGATAAAGCACAGCAGGCCAGGCAGCATCCGAGGAGCAGGAAATTCGATGTTTTGGGCATGAGCCCTTCCTCCGGACTATAAGAGATCTTAGAATCCTGTTGATGGGGTCCAGTTAGGGGTCATCCATGATCACATTGAATGGTGTAAGAACCTGCTAAAGGGTCTGAACAGCCAGATCCTTTGTGTACTCTCTGTTAGACTCAAAGCCTCATTCTCCACAGCTCCCTGAGGTAGGAAGCTCTAAAAATTCATAACATTGTGGATGGAATCTCAAAATGTGGTTCACAACACAACAAAAAAAAACACCTGCACAAAGAGAATTGACTTCTTCAGTTTCCATAAACTGATGGCCTTAACTCTAAACAGACAGATTTATGTAATGCAATTCACAAAACATTGTTACAAATCTCCAAATTCTGTGTAACCAAGGTAGAATTTAACTCATTTGTCAGTGATCCATCATCCAGTTCAGTTTTATTGCGTAATTCCTGAGAGAAGCACTTTTCATATAAAAAGTTTAGAATGTATATCTTAACTCCAGTCTTTTAAGTGTGCATATCGGTGCAAGTATGTGTGTGAATCTGTGTTTATGTGCATCTGAATATGGGTGTGTCTGTGTACAAGGGAGTGAGTGTGAGTTTGTGAAAGTGTACATGGAGGTATGATATATATTTCTGTATATATGTTTCTGTGAGAACAAGTGAGTGTGAGTTTCTGTGTGTGTGTGTGTGTGTGTGTGTACGTCTGGGTGCGTGTGTATCTGTGTACGTCTGTGTGCATATATCTATGTGTCTATGTAAATGTGAATGTGTGTCTATGTCTACATGTCTATGTATGTGTGTGTATGTCTGTGAGTGTGTATGTGTATGTATGACTACGTGTCTATGTGCGAATGTGTGCTTGTGCATATGCGAATGTGAATGTGTGTGTGTGTGTTTGAATGTGTGCATGCATGTGTGTATCTGTTTATGTGTATGAGTGTGTGTATGTCCGTGTACATGTGTGCATGAGTGTGTGTGTGTGTATATGTGCGTGCACACATGTGTGTGTGAGAGAGACAGAGAGAGTGACAGCCTGCATATATTCCTGACTATTGTCATCACAAAACAAATCAGCACAGAAGGAGACCATTCAGCCCATCGTGTTTGTGCTGGGTCTTTGAGATGGCTTTCCAATGATTTCAATTCCCCTTGTGCTTTCCCCATTGCAAGCTGTTCTCCTGATGCCCTATGGAAGTTAACATTGGACCTGCTTCCAGTTCACAACAACCAACTGCATTAAAAACATTCCCATCATCTCTGGATTTTGCCAACTACCCTACATTTGTCCACTCTCTAGTTACTGACATAGAGCATAGAATATAGAACAATACAGTACAGAACAGGCCCTTCGGCCCACGATGTTGTGCCGAACATTTGTCCTAGCTTAAGCACCTATCCATGTACCTATCCAATTGCCACTTAAAGGTCACCAATGAGTCTGACTCTGCCACTCCCACAGGCAGCGCATTCCATGCCCCCACCACTCTCTGGGTAAAGAACCTACCCCTGACATCCACCCTATACCTTCCACCCTTCACCTTAAATTTATGTCCCCTTGTAACACTCTGTTGTACCCAGGGAAAAAGTTTCTGACTGTCTACTCTATCTATTCCCCTGATCATCTTAAAAACCTCTATCAAGTCACCCCTCATCCTTCGCCGTTCCAATGAGAAAAGGCCGAGCACTCTTAACCTATCCTCGTATGACCTATTCTCCATTCCAGGCATCATCCTGGTAAATCTCCTCTGCACCCTCTCCAAAGCTTCCACATTTTTCCTAAAGTGAGGCGACCAGAACTGCACACAGTACTCCAAATGTGGCCTTACCAAGGTCCTGTACAGCTGCACCATCACCTCACGACTCTTGAATTCAATCCCTCTGCTTATGAACGCTAATATACCATAGGCCTTCTTACAAGCTCTATCCACCTGAGTGGCAACTTGCAAAGAGCTATGAACATAGGCCCCAAGATCCCTCTGTTCCTCCACCTTACTAAGAACCCTACCGTTAACCCTGTATTCCGCATTCTTATTTGTCCTTCCAAAATGGACAACCTCACACTTGACAGGGTTGAATTCCATCTGCCACTCCTCAGCCCAGCTCTGCATCATATCTAAGACCCTTTGCAGCTGACAACAGCCCTCCTCACTATCCACAACTCCACCAATCTTCATATCGTCTGCATATTTACTGACCCACCCTTCAACTCCCTCTTCCAAGTCATTAATAAAAATTACAAACAGCAGAGGACCCAGAACTGATCCCTGCGGAACTCCACTTGTAACTGGGCTCCAGGCTGAATATTTACCATCTACCACCACTCTCTGACTTCAACCGGTTAGCCAGTTCTCTATCCAACTTGCCAAATTTCCCTCTATCCCATGCCTCCTGACTTTTCGCATAAGCCTACCATGGGGAAACTTATCAAATGCCTTACTAAAATCCATGTACACTACATCCACTGCTCTACCCTCATCCACATGCTTGGTTACCTCCTCAAAGAATTCAATAAGACTTGTAAGGCAAGACCTACCCCTCACAAATCTGTGCTGGCTGTCCCTAATCAAGTAGTGTCTTTCCAGATACTCATAAATCCTATCCCTCAGTACCCTTTCCATTACTTTGCCTACCACCGAAGTAAGACTAACTGGCCTGTAATTCCCGGGGTTATCCCTATTCCCTTTTTTGAACAGGGGCACAACATTCGCTACTCTCCAGTCCCCTGGCACCACCCCCGTTGACAGTGAAGACAAAAAGATCATTGCCAACGGCTCTGCAATTTCCTCTCTTGCTTCCCACAAAATCCTAGGATATATCCCGTCAGGCCCGGGGGACTTGTCTATCCTCAAGTTTTTCAAAATGCCCAACGCATCTTCCTTCCTAACAAGTATCTCCTCTAGCTTACCAGTCTGTTTCATAGTCTCCTCTTCAACAATACGGTCCCTCTCATTTGTAAATACTGAAGAAAAGTACTCATTCAAGACCTTCCCAATCTCTTCCTACTCAATATACAGTCTCCCACTACTGCCCTTGATCGGACCTACATTCTGACTAGTCTCCTTACGTCAGCCTGTCTAAATCTTTCATGATTCTCAATGCCTCAGTTAAAACTCCCTTTAACCTCTCCTGCTCTGAAGACAGTGGCAAGCTAGGGAAGAGCATATCACAAGAAAGTAGGAGGGTTACATCTCTATTGGCATCAATGTTCTGTGAACCAGACTATAGTGGGCCCACACCTCAAAACAGATCAGGAGCTAATGGTCTGCCCAGCTGAAGAGAGGGAGTTGCCTGTCCCCTCTCTAACTCTCTCTCACTTGCCCACAACAATTATTTTAGTTTATGTTTAGCATGCAGCTATCACAACTTCATTTAAAAATATAGCTAATTAAATAAAAATGGGGGATGCAATTAATATGGCTTTTTTAAGGAAAAAAAGAAGAATTTTGTTATCTATTAGGACCAGTTCTTTAAAAATGCAAGTTTAAATGCATGCAGAAACACAAATATGTTTAAAAGGCGTCAGATATAGACTGGGTAAGTAAAGTTTAAACAGTGTAAAGGTTTGTGGACCTGATTGAGGTGTACAATTCGTAAGGGACATAGACAGGGGAGACAGGAAGAAACCTTTCACATCAGCATGGTGCCAATAACCATGGCACAAAAATTTAAGGCCAGGTGCAAGCAGTTTTTAACAAATTTAGAGGATAGCTGTTCGGCATGGACGGGATGGACCGAAGGGTCTGTTTCCATGTTGTCCAGCTCTATGACTCTATAAGTATTTAGCCGAACATTTGAAAAGCCATACCTTACAAAGTTAGGGGTCAGGTGTCAGAAGTTGAAGGGCTGAATGGCCTGCTTCCGTACTGTAGGGATTCTATGAGTCTATAATATCAAAAGGCCAGACAACAATGTGGGAAGCAGTCACAGAGATTGCTGATCAGCCACCGTGTAGGTGAACAACAGAACGGACTGGAAGGGCTGAATGCCTGCTCCTGATTTTATTTCTTATGTTCTTCTGTAACATTGAACTTGACAGGAGGATTAAATAACAGCTTATCAGGGACTCATTCCCATTCAATTACTGATCAAATTAATTTGGGATTATCTTGATAAGTGTCAAATAAGGTAATGACTTTTGCCGAGTTACCAGAGGAAACAGCAGCTACTGCATTTGATGGAGGAATAAAAGAAAAACCCTTCAGTGTATGGGACCTTTTAGGACTGAGATGAGGAGGAATTTCTTCAGCCAGAGGGTGGGGAATCTGTGGAACTTATTGTTGCAGAGAGCTGTGGAGGCCAAGAATATGGGGAAAGCTGGAGAGTGGGAGAAATGGGATCGTTCTGCAAGACAGCTGAGAAAGGCAAAATGTGCTATAGATTTCTCATGATTGTAAAATATGACAATTCCCTCTGGCTGGCAATTTTGACTAGAAATAGCAAACGCCAGAAATTTCCCCACCAAATTTACACTCATTAACACAAAGTAACCCATGGAAATCTTTCTCCCAGAATGTAATTACATTTTGACGGCAGAAGTAATAAGTCCCAACATTTCATGCTGTTTCAGCCCTTTGTCTCCCAAGAAATGAATACAACACCTTTTCAAATGCCTCCTATCTCATCAGTGAGGATTATGATAGCAACCACTGAAATAACAAGCCTAATGAAAACAAAACTGCAATATTTTAATTGAAGTTATGTTCGTACACGTTCTGCGGATTGAGGGGATGATTGTGCATTAGCTGAATTTGCAAATGGAAAATCCAACTTTTTGTTTGTACATTGTCTGCAATGTTGAGGGTTTTTTCTTCACATTTGTGCAGGTCGGAGATTAGGGTGAATAATGTTTCTGTGCTCGATTCCTGCATTCTTGCAATGGCTCCATGTCTCCAAGTACAATATTCCTGATCTCGGAACACTGGATGTAGAATGTGACAGAAAAGGACAAATGTTCTTCAGCACCTTACAAAGTGAGATAACTTTCAACTTCAGGGCGGCACGGTGGCTCATTGGTTAGCACCTGCCTCACAGCACCAGGGACCCAGGTTCGATTCCAGCATCAGATAACTATGGGGAGTTCACATTCTCCCTGTGTCTGCGTGGGTTTCCTCTGGGTGCTCCGGTTTCCTCCCACGGTCACAAGGATGTGCAGGTTAGGTGAGTTGGTCATGCTAAATTGTCCGTAGCATTCAAGGTTGAGTAGGTTATGTGCATTCAGCCTGAAATTTAGAGTAATGGGGAATGATTAGGAGGAGTACTCTTCAGACGGTCGGTGTGGACTTGTTGGGCCGAAGGATCTGTACCCACACTGTAGGGTTTCTATATCTATCAGAGTCATAGAGATGTACAGCGTGGAAACAGATCCTTCAGTCCAACCCATCCATGCCGACCAGATATCCCAACCCAATCTAGTCCCACCTGCCAGCACCCGGCCCATATCCCTCCAAACCCTTCCTATTCATATACCCATCCAAATGCCTCTTAAATGTTGCAATTGTACCAGCCTCCATCACTTCGTCTGGCAGCTCATTCCATACACGTACCATCCTCTGTGTGAAAAAGTTGCCCCTTAGGTATCTTTTATATCTTTCCCCTCTCAGCCTAAACCTATGCCCTCTAGTTCTGGACTCCCCAACCCCAGGGAAAAGACTTCGTCTATTTATCCAATCCATGTCCCTCATAATTTTGTAAACCTCTATAAGGTCACCCCTCAGCCTCCGACACTCCAGGGAAAACAGTCCCAGCCTGTTCAGCTTCTCCCTATAGCTCAAATCCTCCAACCCTGGCAACATCCTTGTAAATCATTTCTGAACCCTTTCAAGCTTCACAACATCTTTCTGATAGGAAGGAAAACAGAATTGGACGCAATATTCCAACAGTGGCCTAACTAATGTCCTGTACAGCCGCAACATGACCTCCCAACTCCTGTACTCAATGCTCTGACCAATAAAGGAAAGCATACCAAACACCTTCTTCACTATCCTATCTACCTGTGATTCCATTTTCAAGGAGCTATGAATCTGCACTCCAAGGTCTTTTTGTTCAGCAACACTCCCTAGGACCTTACCATTAAGTATATAAGTCCTGCTAAGATTTGCTTTCCCAAAATGCAGCACCTCGCATTTATCTGAATTAAACTCCATCTGCCACTTCTCAGCCCATTGGCCCATCTGGTCCAGATCCTGTTGTAATCTGAGGTAACCCTCTTCTCTGTCCAGGTAGCCCACAAACCCTCACTAAAACAGCAGCTAATGAACTTGAAAGACCTTATACAGACAATGAGCAAAATTAACGTCATTTACAAAATACCATGCAAGAACTGTAACAAACACTACATTGGACAAAGAGGCAGAAAACTAACCAGCAGGATACATGAACACCAACTAGCCACAAAAAGACATGACCCTTTCTCACTAGTATTCTTACATACAGTTAAGGAAAGCCATCACTTTGACTGGGACAGCACATCCATCCTCGGACAAGCTAAACAGACACGCATGAGAATTCCTAGAAACATGGCATTCTAACTGGGACTCTATCAACAAACACATCGAGTTCGACCCCATCTACCATCCCCTGAGAAAAGGAACAGGAAGTGACTTCACCACAGGAAATAACATCACTGCAGGAAATTACATCACCAACCCATAGAAACCCAAACATATAAATAGAAAGCACGAATTTTCAGCATTGCTTTGCCTGAGGCCCACTGAAGATGTTACCTAGTATGGTGATGAAACATCTGGAAATGAACCTTCCAGCTCAGTGAGCAAACCTACATTCAAAACCTCAACCTAAGTTGCAAATCTTCTCAAAATCTATTCTATAACTCTGCTGTCAAGGAGTTCAAGGATTTTTGACAAAAGCGGGCGCAAAGGCAAATACAGAAGTGGTGGTGTTTTCACATCAACTATCGATGAAGTTTGGAAACTTTGGTCAATTTATCCCAATATGTGAGTTGTCATTTGTGAGGTGGAGAGATAATCACTCTCCTCATTACCTCTTTCTATGGCATCTTTCTCCCTCTCTCTCTATTTAAAGTTTCCCGACACTTCACAAGTGTGACATTCTATGGGTCCCATACAGATGACAGTGACTGAATTTCAATCTGTCTTCTTTGTCTGTCTGCAGCAGACTTATGTTCCCAAAAGGAAAATATATTTTGAAATTCAATGTGAAAAACATTCAGAATATATTACAGTTCTGGTGCATCATCATCGTCATCATTATAGCCAAGCTGAGATATAAAGACATCGACCCACAAATCTTCAGTTAATTCAGATAAAGATAAGCCTCACATTTTCATTTTTGGAATGAGGTGTTTAATTCTTTATCCTGTCTTTTAATTAGATCCCAATTGGCTCTGAAGAGGGATTTTAGAAAGAAAATCTTTAAAGGAGAGAGATTGCACACAGGTGCAAAAGTCATACAGAGAAGAAAGGTTGCAATTAGCGTTAATGTTGCTGCATTTCAAGATAATACAATGGGAAAAGAAAGAATATGAATATTTGTTGATAAAGCTGGAAGGGAAAGCCTCTGGCTTTTATAAGTGAGTAATATAGTTTTGTTAACGTCATCATAAAACTCTGCATATTTTATGCTTTTGTTTTGTATAATAATCAGAACAATTTGCAGTAAGAACAATAGATTTAAGTCAGCAAAAAGTAACAAAGCATTTTGACAAAGACTGAATCGGATAGGAATGGTTTCTTTGAAAGGCAATGTTACAGACTGAAACATGATCAGGTTGGACAAAGACATGCAGTTCTGAATTCAATATTTCTGATAATATAATCTGTAGGCACTCAATAGCGTGCATTTCCTTATTAATAAAAATGACATGAATCATTGCTGCATTTGTGTTGGAATTCTTGGATGCTGTGCTCCCAGAAATGAAACCCCAGAAAATTATATTTCAAAAACTTCAGTCACAAATTGCTGACTCCACTAATTCATTTGCTTATTTAAAATGAATCATAGAGTCATAGAGATGTACAGCACAGAAACAGACCCTTCGGTCCAACTCGTCCATGCCAGCCAGATATCTTAAATTAATCCACCTGCCAGCACCTGGCCCATATCCCTCTAAGCCTTTACTATTCATATACCTATCCAGATGGCTTTTAAATGTTGCAATTGTACCAGCCTCCACCACATCCTCTGGCAGCTCATTCCATACACGCACCACCCTCTGAGTGAAAAGGTCCCTTTTATATCTTTCCTCTCTCACCCTAAACCCATGCCCTCTAGTTTTGGATTCCCCCACCCCAGGGAAAAGACATTGTCTATTCATCCTGTCCATGCCCCTCCTGATTTTATAAACCTCCATAAGGTCACCCCTCAGCCTTCGATGTTCCAGGGAAAACAGCTCCAGCCTGTTCAGCCTCTCCCTATAGCTCAAACCCTCCATCCCTGGCAGTCAGAATGAACTGGGTGGTAAGCATTCAGATGCTGGTTTGCTGCAGGAATCAGCCCACGGATGTTATTTTATTTGGCTGTAAAAGGGAAAGATGATAAAAGCAACAGCAAAGTGCATTCACAGGTTATTGGGGGTATAGTGACCTCATCGAGGCAAATTGAATCACTTCGTAACCTTGATATGGACTCTTGCTGTTCACAGAGACACAGCATTAAATTAGATTAGATTCCCTATAGTGTGGAAACAGGCCCTTCAGCCCAACAAGTCCACACTGACCCTCCAAAGAGCAACCCACCCAGACCCATTCCCCTACATTCACCCCTGACTAATGCACCTAACACTGTGGACAATTTAGCATGGCCATTTCACCTGACCTGCACATCTTTGGACTGTGGGAGGAAACCAGAGCAATCCCACGCAGACACAGGGAGAATGTGCAAACTGAACACAGACAGCTGCCCAAGGTGGGAATTGAACCCAGGTCCCTGGCTCTGTGAGACAGCAGCGCTAACCACTGAGCCACAGCTCTGCTCTCAGCTCAAGTTTACAGCTGAACACCTTTGACAGTTGAGCTTCATACTTTGTGCTGCCTGATTGGCTTTTGAGTTTTTGCGACAAGAGCAAAGAAGACCATTCATTCCATCATGCCTGTGCTAGCTGTATGAAGGAGCTATCTGTTACTATCACACCTTACTATCGTAAATGCTCCATCCTGTGTTGGTCATTTCCAATCAAGTGATTAGAACTGGGCTGTTTCACAAGACGCTGGGGTTGAAATTGCACTGCACAACATCAATCATCAATAAATCCACCCTGACTGTTTTGCTGCCATATTGTAATCAAGGTGTTATGTTAGTGGTAAAGTCAGCCTGTAAAGTATTGACTTTTGCCTGATTTTAATCTCTGGGACCTCTCATGGACTAAAATGATTTAAACTAAATGAAAAATTCAGGCTTAAGATGACCACAATCATCACCTGATCGGGTTGAAACAAAAACACTGAATCATCATCAAACAAGCCTGTACAAGACACAGATCAGGAGTGTGATGGAATACTCCCCACTTGTCTGGATGTGTGCAGCTCCAACAACACTCAAAAAGCTTGACGCTATCCAGGACAAAGAAGCCCACTTGATTGGCACAACGTCCACCAACACCCATTCCCTCCACCATCGATGCTCAGTAGTCTCCAGCTGAATTTCACAGCAGAATTTCACGAAGGGTCCTTAGGGCAGCACCTTCCAAATCCATGATGACTTTCATGCAGAAGGACAAGGGTAGCAGCTACATGGGAACACCACCCCCCCTGCAAGTTCTCCTCCAAGCCACTCACCATCCTGACTTGGAAATATAACACCATTCCTTCAGTGTCACTGGGTCACAATTCCAGAACTCCCTTCCCAGCGATGTATACCAAACTCTCTACCATGGTTCAAAGTTGGCAGCTCATCAGCACCTTCTCAAGGGCAATAAATACTGGCCAACCAGTGACTCCCACATCCCATGAATCGAAGAAAGAAATGACCCAGTCTGAACGAAAACTAACATATTCAGAAGGAGTGAAACCAGTCAGATCTGAATCCCATTTGATTCGGTCACCTTCACATAGAGACTGCATGTGACTCGGATGCCCCAGTGAAACAACAACCACTTGCATTAATATCGTGCCTTTAAACATCCCAGGGGACAGCCAAGCCAAATATAGCATCCATATTCTTAATTTTCTCTCTCCACAGATGCTGTCAAGTCTGACGAGATTCTCCAACAATTTTTGATTCAGATTTCCAGCATCTGCAGTTCTTTGTTTATTTTAATGCTATGAGGACATGGGCTTATAAGCTATTGCAGTAGATGGTGAAATTTTAATTCGATTAATAAACCTGTAAATATTAGAGTCATAGAGATGTACAGCATGGAAACAGATTCTTCGGTCCAACCCGTCCATGCTGACCAGATATCCTAACCCAATCTAGTCCCACCTGCCAGCACCCGGCCCATATCCCTCCAAACCCCACCCAAATGCCTTTTAAATGTTGCAATTGTACCAGCTTCCTCTGGCAGCTCATTCCATACACGTACCACCCTCTGTGTGAAAAAGTTGCCCCTTTTAGAGCTTTCCCCTCTCACCCTAAACTTATGCCCTCTAGTTCTGGACTTCTCCACCCCAGGGAAAAAGACTTTGTCTAGTTATCCTTTCCATGTCCCCTCATAATTTTATAAATCACTATAAGGTCACCCCTCAGCCTCCGATACTCCAGGGAAAATAGTCCCAGCTCAAATCCTCCAACCCTGGCAACATCCTTATAAATCTTTTCTGAACCCTTTCAAGCTTCACAACATCTTTCCGATAGGAAGGAAAACAGAATTGGACGCAATATTCCAACAGTGGCCTAACCAATGTCCTGTACAGCCGTAACATGACCTCCCAACTCCTGTACTCAATAATCTGACCAATAATCTGAAAGCATACCAAACACCCTCTTCATTATCCTATCTACCTGTGATTCCACTTTCAAGGAGCTATGAACCTGCACTCCAAGGTCTCTTTGTTCAGCAACACTCCCTAGGACCTTACCATTGAGTGTATAAGTCCTGCTAAGATTTGCTTTCCCAAAATGCAGCACCTCGCATTTATCTGAATTAAACTCCATCTGTCACTTCTCAGCCTATTGGCCCGTCTGGTCCAGATCCTGTTGTAATCTGAGGTAACCCTTTTTGCTGTCCACGCTGCCTCCAATTTTGGTGTCATCTGCAAACTTACTAACTGTACTCTTATGTTCGCATCCAAACCATTTATATAAATGACAAAAAGTATTAAAGCTGGTTTATTGCTAAGTAAGAAATGACTGCCATTTCTCATACAAACCCATCTGGTTCACTAAAACCCTTCAGGAAAGGAAGCTGCCATCTTTCCCTGGTCTGACTTACATGTGACTCCAGACCCACAGCGATGTGGTTGACTCTGAACTGCCCTCTGAACTGGTGCAGCAAAGCAGTCTGTTCAAGCACGATTGGGGATGGGCATGAATTACTGGCCTTTCTTGTCACACTTAAACTCTGTCAAACAGTAAAGGAAAGTAAACAGATATATGAAATCCACTGGTTAGAACCACAGCATGTAACCTTATTTAACAAAAAGTCTGAAGGGTTCCAAACAGTTCAGTGATGGAAAGTAGCTTCACAAAAGCAGCTGAGTTTGTTGGCAGATCTGCATAACGCAGCTTTGAAGACAGGGTTGAGGGGTCATGCAAGAACTTCTGGAGACAGAGTGAAATTGGGAGGTCTGATTCGAGGTGGGAGAGTGGTGATAGTTGAATAGTTGCATATCACTTGGTGAGAAGTTGCTGGTTGTCAATATAAAGCTGATGAGTGTCTGTTCACACATTGAGTACATTCGATCAGAACGTGAAAACACCAAACACACTTCTAATGAAACACTTTAAAATCAATTCAGGTGTGGAAGTCTGCAGCATGCAGTTCGGATCATCTGACCTTTGCACCAAGCAAGACTGAAATGAATGAAGGCAGCGCACTCAGGATGCTGGAGAGCAGAAATAAAACCAGAGAAACTCAGCAAGTCTGGCAAATGTGTGGATAGAGAAACAGACTAAATAATTTGAGCTCAGTACAATTCTTCTTCAGATCTATATTCCAAACATCAAAATGAAGATATATCTTCACATGAACGTAATTCAACAAAGTCAAATGGATAATCTCTGGCGATTATCTTTGCCAATGGGTTTATCTCCCTTACTGTTCCTTCCCTTTTCTGTCTGTTTCTCAAAACCAATGCCTCTGAAATTATGAATGTCTAATTCTTCTAATCTCAGACTGAGACTATTGGGGCTGTCCACGGCTGAAAGCAACCTGAAATGGCTGAAAGTGGTTCTCAGTTGACACAAAATGGCTGAGGAAGATTTTTTTTAGCTGAAACAGCAACTTCTATAGTCTGCTGTTTGAAGTTAAACCATAAGCTAGAGTAATTGTCGTGTTCATAGAAACAGTATGTTCAAGGTAACAACATTACGATAGCACGCTAAAGGTCTTGTGAATTGCAAACAAAAGGGTCCTGTTGAATACGAAGCAAAAATGCAACTGCTGCTTTGTGTGGAGGCAGTTTGATAAAGAACATTATTGACTGATAGAAGCCTCCACACCAGGCAGGTCCAAAGTCTGGTATTGATCATGAGATAGAGACAAAGGGTCTGACCTTCATTGGTTAAGACACCCCCCTACTCTCCCCCAAACCAGGTTATCACAGCCACAGGTTGTATGTAAAAGATAGGAGTTTTAAGTTTACAGACGCTAACAGATCTAACTGTATGCCAATAGACATTCGGTGTAAGGCAAATCAGAGAAGCCCCCTTGCTGTTAGCATAACAGTAGTGAATAACTGGTTCAGGAGCTGAAGTCTGGAACGTGGTTAAATAAGATGCATTGTGAAGGCCCAGGGATAATTATATAGAAAAATACAGCGCAGTACAGGCCCTTTGGCCCTCGATGTTGCGCCGATCCAAGCCCACCTAACCTACACTAGCCCACTTTCCTCCATATGCCTATCCAATGCCCGCTTGAATGACCATAAAGAGGGAGAATCCACCACTGTTACTGGCAGGGCATTCCATGAACTCACGACTCGCTGAGTAAAGAATCTACTCCTAACATCTGTCCTATACCTACCACCCCTTAATTTAAAGTTATGCCCCCTCGTAATAGCTGACTCCATACGTGGAAAAAGGTTCTCATGGTCAACCCTATCTAAACCCCTAATCATCTTGTACACCTCTATCAAGTCACCCCTAAACCTTCTTTTCTCCGATGAAAACAGCCCCAAGTGCCTCAGCCTTTCCTCATACGATCTTCCTACCATACCAGGCAACATCCTGGTAAACCTCCTCTGCACCCATTCCAGTGCCTCCACATCCTTCCTATAGTATGGCGACCAAAACTGCACACAATACTCCAAATGCGGCCGCACCAGAGTCTTATACAACTGCAACATGACCTCAGGACCCCGGAACTCAATTCCTCTACCAATAAAAGCCAGTACACCATATGCCTTCTTCACAGCATTATTTACCTGGGTGGCAACTTTCAGAGATCTGTGTACATGGACACCAAGATCCCTCTGCTCATCCACACTACCAAGTATCCAACCATTAGCCCAGTACTCCATCTTCTTGTTACTCTTACCAAGGTGAATCACTTCACACTTACCTACATTGAACTCCATTTGCCACCTTTCTGCCCAGCTCTGCAGCTTATCTATATCCCGCTGTAACCTGCCACATCCTTCCTCACTGTCAACAATTCCACCGACTTTCGTATCATCCGCAAACTTGCTCGCCCAACCTTCTAGCCCCTCCTCCAGGTCATTTATAAAAATGACAAACAGCAATGGTCCCAAAACAGATCCTTGCGGAACACCGCTAGTAACTGCACCCCAAGATGAACCTTGACCATCAACTACTACCTTCTGTCTTCTTCCAGCCAGCCAATTCCTAATCAAAACCTCCAACTCCCCCTCAATGCCATACCTCCGTATGTTTTGCAGTAGCCTACCATGGGGAACCTTATCAAAGGCCTTACTAAAATCCATATACACCACATCAACCACTTTACCCTCGTCCACCTCTTAGTCACCTTCTCAAAGAATTCAATAAGGTTTGTGAGGCACGACCAGCCCTTCACAAAACCGTGCTGTCTATCCTTGATCACATTATTCATATCCAGATGTTCATAAATCCTATCCCTTACAATTCTCTCTAAGACTCTCATTGACAAGGGGGAGTCTGTTAAACATCATGAATTGGCCTGGAGCTGTCCATTAACTGGTCACATGGTCACCCTGATTGGATGGACATGTAATCTTAGAATCCCTACAGCACTGAAAGAGGCCATTGAGTCCAAAGAGCATTCCACTCAGACCCCTACCCTATAACCCTATATTTCCCATGGCTAACCCATGTAACATGCACATCCCTGGATGCTATGGGCAATTTAGCATGGCCAATTCACCTGACCTGAACATCTTTGGACAGTGGGAGGAAACTGGAGCATCCGTAGGAAACCCACGCAGACACGGGGAGAACGTGCAAACTCCACACAGACAGTTACCTGAGGGTAGGAATTGAGCCCAGGTCTCTGGCACTGTGAGGCACACAGTGCTAACCACTGATCCACCGTGCCTCAACTAATAATATAATTGGCTTGTACCAGCCAAAGATGGGATGTAAGCAAATGTATCCAAGTGTACATTTCCCTGTTTTCAGTGAAGAAATCTCTGGACTGCCCAGAGGTTCCCCTGCCCCTGAGTGTCGAGTGAATCTTTTAGTCATTCCATCCCCAACAAGACTGAAAACATCAAAAACATTGATTAAAAACGTCATGTTCAGAATGAAATGAGAAGATTCATGTTTTTTTGAACTTTTGCTGGAATAAATGACTAAAGAAAACACATCATTGACCAAGCCTTCATTTCCTCTCTTGGGTCAATTATATTTCAACACCAGAAACCCTTTCTTCCTTCTCAATCATTGCACTGTGAATGGAATTACAACCCAGAGAGCAAACAGTTCACAGTTTGTCCCAATTTCAAATGGGTTCACATTTCCCTGTCTCATCGAGTGGGAACTTCATGTGCTAATCTCCACAAGATGTGGACCAGATTGAAATTGCTGTTTGTGTGCGGAAATATGAAAGAGAATTTTTAAGCGGTGCTGTTAGTACGAGTGGAGACCTGGTCTGAGCAAGTGAGACAAAGACCAAGCGAGTCCACCTGGGAATTTAGCTCAAAGTGGCATTTTGATCTATGTAAGGTTTCCTACAAGGAGAAACATCTCCAGAGGGAGAGGGGCTGAACGGCCTGGATTGGAAGGCCTACCTGCAGTGAGACTAGCAGCAGAGCGATACTGGGAACCACAAGGTGAGCACTTTGCGGGGACAACAACTGATTGTTCACTATTTGTAAAGTAAAAGTAAAGTCTTCAGTTTGTGTTAAGATCATTTTCTCTTTCATTTCTTAAAATGACTTTGCTATGGGTAAGATCAGGTTGAGAAACATATCAGGCATGACCGAATGGGAGAGCAGACATGATGGGCCGTATGGCCCAATTCTACTGCTGTATCTTATTGCTATCTGTGTGTAGCAAGAAATTACAATACAATATAATTGAGGGTGGGACGATGGCTCAGTGGTTAGCACTGCTGTCTCACAGCGCCAGGGATCCAGGTTCGATTCCAGCCTCAGGCGACTGGCTGTGTGGAGTTTGCACATTCTCCCTTAGTCTGCGTGGGTTTCCTCTGGGTGCTCTGGTTTCCTCCCACAGTCCAAAGATGTGCAGGTTAGGTGAATTGCCAGTAGTGCTAGATGCATCATTCAGAGGGAAATGGGTCTGGGTTGGTTACTCTTCAGAGGGTCTGTGTGGACTGGTTGGGCTGAAGGGCCTGTTCCACGCTGTAGGGAATCTAATCACATTTGTATTCATGTAAAGAGCAGGGATTCTAAAGTAACTAGCTAATAAATTACACTGAATGTGACCGTGCGTGCTGTAGGACACCCACTGAGTACAGGATGAAGTAGTCAGTGTTTGCAGCTCAGGGGAATTCAGAGCTGAGTTGAGGAGCTGAAGTCTGACTTGCTGACACTGAGCCACTTCGAGGCAGGAAGAGAGATACCCTGACATTGCTCCACGAGGTGGTTATGCCCTTTAGAGGGGCTTGCTTTAGCTCAGATGGCTGGATAGCTAGTTTGTGAACCAGTATGATACAAACAGCACGAGTTCAATTCCCATACTAGCTGAGGCCATCATGAAGGAGTCTCCTTCTCAACCTCCTCCCTCGCCTGAGATATGGTGACACTGAGGCTACATCAACACCAGTCATCTCTCTCCAATACGAGCAGTCCTGTGGTCTGGCAAGAGTTTAGCGATTTGACCTGACACCCTTTAGATCAGGGCATTTAAAAGATGGTTGTAATTTCAAGTGAAACAGGTAGAGAGATTCCAGCAGTAGCATTTCAGGTGTCGCAGTGCCTGCAATTGCCTGGCCTATACAGCTTTATTTGAACTTTCAGGTGTTTTGGCAGATTGGATGTGGTTGTTGGTTTGTATGCAGATGTTTCGTCACCCTGCTAGGTGGCATCATCAGTGCGACTTGTGATGAAGCGTTGTCTGCTCTTTATCTGCCCCGATCTGTTCTGGTGGGCTGTGTCATTTCCAGTCCTGCTCATGTATAGGATCCATTTTGTACGTGTCTATTGGCGGTGCAGGCTCGAAGGGCTGAATGGCCTACTCCTGCACCTATTGTCTATTGTCTATTGTTTATTGATAGCGTTCCGAGTTGAAAACTTGGCTTCTCGGTATTCCTATGTATACCTTTGGTTAGCTTGTCCCTTTCCAGTCAGGACGATGTGTGAGTTCAAATCCCACTCCACCAATGTGAGGGATAAAGCAGCCTCACACTTCAGCGTGGACTTAGGGAGTGTTCTAAAGTGCAGTGTTTTTTATAAAAACATTACACCAAGTTCTTGTCTGCTCTCTCTAGTGGGTGGCAGACTGTGTCGATGGTTGTAATGCTGGTATTGCAGGAATTTTATTCTGGAACTAACCCAATGAACCCTGATTATCTACACACATAATAATGTTCAAAATTCCAGGTGGAATCTTTGGCAACCTCAGTGAATTTCCATTGGTATTTTAATTCTTTGGCATTTGTTAAATGTCAATGAATTTTTGGAATTGAAACAACTCTAATAATTGGTGGCACAGTGACAAGGTAAGAATGCCATTTTAAATGCCGCTGTTTAAACTTGCTCATTCTTAATAACGTGGGAGGAAGAATTGAACTGGTGAAAATTGGCACTTGTATCATTGGGATCTTGAGGAGACAAGTGTCTGCAAGGTACAGTGTAGGCCCTCGTAATGCTTTCCACTAGATGTAACAGCAGAGTGTTCCCCACAGCTACAGTTCACTGGACGTTAAGAGATCTGTCATTGGCTTCAGGTATGGTTGTCTTTTTTACATAAGAGAATATATTCAAAGTTCTGCTGGACAGCAAAAGATTGATCAGGCAGCTCTCTGGGGACTAGATTAGCAGCAGTTCAGCTGAACTATAGACAGTGTTTTTACAGCATTAAACTGCCAATATGTCTGCTGTTTATGAACAGACTGCATCATTATCTAATTTGTCTTACACCACTAACCCCTACCCCAGCCAGATGTCACTAACCCAGGAATTTAATCAATTGAGCTGCATCAACAGAAATATGATGTTGTTATCAATAACTAAGTCTGCACCCTGTGCGTTAGAAATTATCTTTGGTAGTTTGTGTTACAGCTAAGTTGGTTGTGTCTTCATCTCAAGTAGAGAATTGCAGATTTAAATAGCCCTTTCTATTGATTCAGTTACTCTTTAAAGTCTGCCACTTGAACCAGATGTTTGATCACCTATTATAACATCTCCCTGTGTGGTTTAGCCCTAACTTTATGCACTTTATGCCTCAGACGGTCTTCAGAGTCAAGTGATCTGTGCCTAATGTCGACTGATGTCAGTACAGTGCAGAGTCAGTGTTATGCTGAGGGGAGGTGGTGTTCATCAGAGGAGACATTAAACTGCGTTGCAGCCCC